>NC_136461.1:17347124-18547124 GCF_902686455.1 Sciurus vulgaris
GGTATACCTGAGAATATTGGTGTCTTTTGTGTGCTTGCTTTTCTGGTTTTATCTTGGCCCTTTCCCTGTTAAGTAGCTCAGATAGAATGCCTTGTTTGTTTCCTTGTGAACTTCTCAGAGACAACAGAGGTGTAACTTAAAAAGATTAAACTTCTCTTCCTTTGACCCTCTACCAATCTTTGTTATTCAAAAACCTAAAAAAATTGCTTTCGTCCTAGACGCAAATCCAGATCTCCTTCCCCTAGAAGACGATCTTCCCCTGTCAGGAGAGAGAGAAAGCGCAGTCATTCTCGATCTCCCCGTCACAGAACCAAGAGCCGGAGTCCTTCCCCTGCTCCAGAAAAGAAGGAAAAAACTCCAGAGCTCCCAGAACCTTCAGTGAAAGTAAAAGAACCTTCAGTACAAGAGGCCACATCTACAAGGCAAGTACATAAAAGTTCATTTATAAATAATCACAGTTTTAGACTGTTGATAGTCCCTGCCATTATGACATCTCTGATACTAGATAGATCATTGTGGTGGCACATGCCTGTAATCCCAGCTACACTAGAGGCTAACACAAGAAGATCATAAATTTGAGGCGAGCCTGGACAATTCAGCAAGCAAGATCATGCTCAAAATAAAAATAAGGACTGGGGATGTAGTACATTTTCCTGTTGTGCTTAGTCATAGGTTCAGTCCCCAGTATGGAAGAAATGTTTGCCTTTTATATTTTTAAAATGACTGTTGGCTTGTTGAAATTGCATGTTATAAGGAAAATGCCCCAAAGGTGACCACTATATGTTGGTTGTGTTGTTTTATTGTACATTGTTTTACAGTGTGTTTTTTATACTATAATTTCTTTTCTCAACCTATTGTAAATACCTTTCAGTTTTTTCTTTTTTCTTTTTTTTTTTTTTTTTTAATTGTGGTTAGAATTATTAATCACTGCCTGTGATCCCAGCAACTTGTGATGAGGCAGAAGGATCAGGATCACAAGTTCAAGCCCGTCCTCAACAATTTAGCAAGATCCTGTCTCAAGATAAATAAAAACAGCTAGGGATGTAGCTCAGTGGTAGAGCACCCTTGGGTTCAGTCCCCAGCACCAAAAAAGAAAGAAAAGGAAAAAAAAAATTGTTGCTCATTGAGTTCTACTGATAGGTACAGATTTTGGGGGGCCAGAGAGAAGTCTTTGCTAACTTCAAAAACCTTGTTTTAAAAAAAGACATTGTTATGCCCTATTGACTTAACAAGTAGAAGAGGAAAAAAATAAGCTTTTGTTTCCACAGTGACATCCTGAAAGTTCCCAAGCCTGAACCTATACCAGAGCCTAAAGAACCTTCTCCAGAAAAAAATTCCAAAAAAGAAAAGGAGAAGGAAAAGACTAGACCAAGATCTCGGTCACGATCCAAATCAAGATCACGGACGCGTTCTCGGTCTCCTTCTCACACGCGACCAAGACGGCGCCATAGGTCCCGATCAAGGTGAGTGGAGAGGCCATAAGATCAGGATAGATTTTTAAGTTGTATGTGCTGTTTTCCCAGATAGAATCATGTAAACAATATTAAAGTAGTGAGAATGTTTAGTTCAGGTGTTTTTCTTTGTTTTTACACTTGGAGAATTTGAAGACACTTTTTCTGTGTACCATAAAAGTCTATATGAATGAAAGATTATAGCAGTCGAAATTTATTTATTTTTTTTAATGTGGCTATTGGGAAAAATTGTCGAGGAATTCTTTGCTCCAGATTTATTCAGGGTCTAATTCTGTCTGTTATGACAGATCATATTCACCTCGAAGGCGGCCAAGCCCAAGAAGGCGGCCATCTCCTCGAAGAAGAACTCCGCCAAGACGAATGCCTCCTCCACCAAGGCACAGAAGGAGTAGATCTCCAGTGAGACGGTCAGTGTTGCTCTAATTTGAAAGTGTCGAGTGTTTGACACTTCAGTATGATCTTCGAGAATAATTTCAGGATCATCCTTATTACTAAAAGAAAGATCTCATAAGTGATATTAGATGTCTTCTAAAGAGTCACTTGCATTTGAAGCATAATGCTGTTTGAGCTGTGAAATACGTCTATTTCAGTATTGGGAGGGAAAAAAAAATTCACCTCTTGCCGAAACTTAAATTCTTACCCTTTAGGATTTTACTAAGAAATTCTACCAAGTAAGAGAATTGGTCACCTTCCATTTGACTTGTAACTTGTGAAAAGTAGCTGAGTACAGGGGCCAGTAAGCTACTTTTTACCAGTTTTAAAATAATCCATTCATTATTATGCTTTAATTTTTTAACATTTTGTTTCTCATTATACAGGTGATGGGATAAACTGTAAACAGTTCAAACAAATAAAAATTAAACATTCCCATAATCCCATTTCATTGATATTGGAAGTTTGCTGTTTGACTATTTAAGAAATTAGGCATAAATCCAACCCTGCCAGTGTTCTTTGTCCTGAATAATCCTAAAAAAGGCCTAAGGGTAAAATTTTTAGATTTTGAGTTTAATAATAACAAAACGATTGACTGGGTCTGTCCAAAGTAGAGGCCTGGAACACTGTTAGCAGAGTTTTCCTGACTTCTTAATAATACATGTTGTCTGTTTTTGAAAGGAACTGTGATGACTAAACTTCAGGTTGTACTTCAGATAGGTTGGGGTATTTTGTTTTGTTTTTAGGTTCTAGGGATTGAACCCAGGGTCTTAAGCATGCTAAGCACATGCTCTACCACTAAGCTGCATTCCCCCAGCCCTGGATAGAATTTTTTTTATGTCCAAATAAGGTTTCTTTCAGGGAACCAAATCAACTTGGAAATAAAGAAGGATAACGTTAAGTAATCTCTGTAGTCAGCTTTTTTATAGGTCTATACACACAGAAACACACATACATATACGTAAGTATAGATACATATATATCTGTATGTGTATATATATTTGTATATATTGAGCAGTGAGTTCTCAAGGTGTATGGAATAATTATTACTAATCTTAAAAATTACAGAATTGGTGTTACTGCTTAGAGGTGAGACCAGTGATGTAAAATTTGGTCTTTCATTTTAGGCCTTGCACTTTAACACATATGGAATACTGGTGCTTTCTAGTGTAATATTAGTGGAAACAGCTATTTCTTGCAATTGGAGTTTTGCAAATAGCATGTTTTGATTGTGCTTACTAAGCCATTTAGCAGTCAGAGTATTTTGCAGATTGTGTAAGATTCCCTTTCAGCCAGTTTTTATCTCACACTTAAGGTAGGGTTTCTTTTTTTCAGGTTCTCAGGAATTCTTCTGCCAAAGGTGAATTCTGCAGGTACACATAATTGCACAGAACTTACCACAGATTTTGCCGCAGAATTCGAGAGGCCCTGCTTCTAAGTTTATGTAGCTAAATGAATTCCTAATTGTGCACTTTTTTTTTAATGCAACTTAAAGGTTGCCTTACTTTGTGTTATTAAATGAAAAATACTTTGCAGTCCAATTTTGTGTGCAAACTCCAAAACACCAGTATTGATCCTAAGGAAGAAAGTGGCTGGTTGGTTATTGAACCTGACAAGTTTTATGACTGGAGGGACATCTCCAACAGAAGCATTTATCAGAATAAGTTATTTCTATTTAATCTTAGAACTAGCTGTTTCCTGTCCTAGGTTATTTTGTTTCTCATTATTTTTGACTCATTTGTGTACTTAGCTACATAAACTCAAAAGTTGGATAAAAGTAGATATATTTTTATGTAAATCATACATACCTATAAGGTCATTCTTTATTAAGTGTGCAGTTTGTGAATATAAATACTTTATTCCACAGAAGAAGGCGTTCATCAGCATCCTTGTCTGGGAGTAGCTCATCATCCTCTTCATCTCGTTCCCGATCCCCACCAAAGAAGCCTCCCAAGAGGACATCTAGCCCCCCTCGAAAAACTCGTAGGTTATCTCCTTCAGCGAGTCCTCCACGGAGAAGACACAGGCCATCACCTCCAGCAACTCCACCACCAAAAACTCGTCATTCCCCAACACCCCAGCAGTCAAATCGTACAAGAAAAAGTCGTGTGTCTGTGTCCCCAGGGAGAACTTCAGGTAAAGGTAAAAATCAAACACAAAAACATTATGTTCTCTCTCTGGCTACTCAGAGCATACGTCTCCCACTCGGTCTCAAAGTGTGAGTAGCTGGGTAGTAATTTGTGATGTTCTTTGTAAATTTGTTAATAGGTTAAGTTTTTGTTCTTACCCTTTCATGCTTTAAGTTCTTGGAATTTGTCGAAATAGAGGTTTCATGTAAAGACAGTTTGTTTTCAGGAATGCCTTCTGGCATTGAGCAGTTGGAGAAATAAATATATCACTAGCTGTGGGCTATTGGAAATGGAATAACTAATTGAAGTGTTGTGACTGATCAGGGTTCATTTTATTACTCTTGAGACCAGTTAACTTTTTCCCTAAAGATTTTTCATTTGAGGGCTAGGGGTGTAGCTCAGTTGGTAGAGTGCTTGCGTCACAAGCCCAAGGCCCTGAGTTCAATCCCCAGCACCACCCAAAAAAAAAAAAAGATTTTTTTAATTTGATATCTTATTTGAAAACTTTGTATTCTGCCTTAATTCTTGGGCCACACTGTGCTCCCATGGGAAGGACATGGTGTCCTTTTAAAAGCTGATTTGTTTTTTAAATTTAGGCTCTAGGCAAGGTTCTTTGGAGTGTTGTCCTTGCTTTATTTCTCCAGATTTCTATGAGGAATTTATGATCTGTTTTTCTGCCAGGCAAGTAGAAGGCTGTTTTAATCTGAGTGAAGGTTGTGATTTGTTGGGGTTTGTTCTTTTTGCATTAAATACAAAACTCTAGGATCCATTTGAATTATGCTTAGGGCTGGAATGATATAGTCAGCCTAAAAGGCGAGTAGAAGGAGGGTGGGGAAGATTGTAAAATCTCCTTCAGTGATTGAATTTCTTAAAATTCTTTTTAGCTATACATGACAGTAGAATGTATTTTGACATCGTACATACATGGAATATAACTTCTTGTCCTTATGGTTGTGCATGGTGTGGAGTTGCACTGGTCGCGTATTTATATGTGAACAAAGGAAAGTTATGTCCATTTCACTTTACTGTCTCCCCATTCCCACCCCTTCTCCTTCCACCCCATCCCACCCCCCTCCCCCAGTCTGGTGAACCTACCCTCCTCCTGTTGTGAATGAGCATTTGCATATCAGAGAGAACATTTGACTTTGGGGGTTGGGGGATTGACTTATTTCACTCAGCATGATAACCTCCAATTCTGTCCATTTACTGACAGTTACCATAATTTCATTCTTCTTTGTGGCTGAGTAATATTCCATTGTGTATATGTACATTTTCTTTATCCGTTCATCTCTTAAAGGGCATGCAGGTTGGTTCCATAGCTTGGCTATTGTGAATTGAACAGCAACTGGATATTAAGGAACAATCTTCTGGGTTACCATATACTAAGGTTCTGATCACATTGAAAAAATTTCAGGTTAGAAACAAATGGGACGGACAAAAATTTTACTGTGTATGTTAATGAATTTCATGAGCCCGGGGTTTCTAGTAGGCTGCCCTGCTGGTGTAGCTTGATATCACATCACCTCCCTACACTGTGCAGGATGGTGATATATAGAAAGGCTAATTTTGCTGTACATTTTTTTGACTTCTATGAAAACACAGGCATAGACTAAGACTATCAGAGTGGAAGGAGCATCAGCAAATAATGGCAGTCCACAAAAAAGTAATGTGTAGAGTATTTTCAGATTTTGACATCAAGTTACTTTGGTGACAGTAAATGCAGTGTAGTTGATAAATGCAGTGTAGTTGTCAAAGTGTGTGAGGGGGCATAAACACCATATTTTTGTTCAGAATTGGGAAAATGTCAGTCTATCCGTAATTTCTGGCTACCGTGTCCAAATCTGATGCTTATTGCCCGGGCCTGTTTTGTCTTTTTGTGTAAAGTTTTCTTTGTTTGGAGCCAGAATGCTCTCTAGGGAAAGAATATAAATGATTCCTATTATTCCTTTGCTAAAGCACAACAAGTTAATGGTTTTTCCATTGACATCATATAGCCAAAGAGTTATAAAAGGACTGAACGAGACTAAGTCCTGGTTAAAATAGGATAATTAAGAATTATCAGTTACCTTTTTGAAGGTGCGCACAGGTGCTGTCCTCCTGTGTTTTGGCATAGGCTTTTTGCAGACAAGACACAGTGAATACATGCGTGGGAGAGACAAGAAGTAAGTCTTAGTGGAGGACAAGGGACTGGTTGTTTTCCTTTGGTTTCTGGAACAGGGCCTACTGGTCCAAATAGAATGCAGGCAAACCAGACATTGTGGGCACCGTTGTCAGAGGCTTCCTTATTATGCCCGCTGAAAATGAATATTGGTTTAAGCTGCTTGGAAATAAGCTTTTATTCTGTATTAAAATAATTCCCATCCTCTGATGAAATGTGAGTTAGGAGATGTGAGTTAGTGATGAAATGTGAGTTAGTGATGGCCATCTAAACAGGTTCTCAAGTTAAATGACATGGTCGAGTCAGCCAACCAGGAAAACAGTTTAAGTTTTCATTTCCAGTTAAGTAATAAATACTTTGCCCAACTTTCCTACTCCCATATGCCTCTTTGATTGCTGAAGGAAGGAGATGGAGGGCAGGATGAATTTATTCAGCTTCTGTATCATTCCTTCATTTCAGTTTCTGTGGATAATTAGAGCAGTGATACCATTGAAATGTAATGGAGTTCACATTTGTATTTCATGTAGCAGTCAGTAATCAGGGCCCTGGTTCCCTGCTGTTGTTATTGGGGGTCCGTGAAGTGAGAGGAAGCAAGGAAAAGTGTTTTGGGGAATTGAGGGTAAATTATTTGGAGTTAAATATATAGAGTTTCATCTGAAGGGGTCTTAGAGAAACGTTTTATGATCAGTGGCTTGTCATGGGTAAATTGGAATTATCTTAATACATAAAATAATGCTTTATTCAGTGAGGTAATCTTGACAAGGTCTATTTATGCCTGCGGGGATGGTAATTTGAGTTTATTTAAATCAATTTAGACATCAGAGTTATACTCTGTAGACATTTAATGGTTATTTTACTATTTCTGGCTACAGAGTGACTTTAGAAGTGATCATTTGGGTAAGTCTGAGAAATTAATAATTAATAGAACTGGTGAAGTAAATTTAAAATTCCAGTTTTAGAGTTGCCTCTTAGATTTTTGTCTTCATGGTAGAATGATTTTGCTTCTTGGATACTTAGGGTAAAACATCATTGACATAGCAAAGTAGATGGTATAAAAATCTAAAAAAAAAAACCTAGAATATTATTATTTATAATATTGATGCTGCTGTGATTCAATCATACCAGATAGGAGTAGATACCTGATGATATAAATATTAACAATTTAACAGGATTTTAGTTAGCCAAGTCATTAATAAGAGAATGAGTTGGACTCCAAATGTCTTATTTCCAGTAGGGGCAACAATGTTAGTTTAGTTGTACTATTTAGTGAGCAGGCATTTCCCCACCCTCTTGCAAACAACCACATTTTAAATGTTATCTTGAGAAAAATGCATTCTTACATCCAGCCAACTCATTTCCAAAACAAGTTTTGAAACCAAGTTTTTTTCCAGGGTGGTTACTTGGTCATGTGGCTTTATGGATAACTAAATTCCTTTAATAATAAGTTCAGGAATTGAGGATTAACTGATACTTAAAAGTGGAGTATGTGGACTAGAACATAGCCTCCAAATAGTAACTATTCTTTGAATTTAGTAGTTAAAATTTCTTTGCGTTTTTTAAAATACAAGTTTTGATACACTTTTTCCATCCTTCCTCCCATAATACATGATAACTGATTAGGTGCTAACCATTCTTTTCCCAATTCAGTAGTCAGTCCACATGGCTTATTAGATATAATCATTAATAAAATTCTGATCGAGAGGGGTAATTTCTAGTTTGGCTTTAAAAAGCTAGATTACTGTTATATAACTAGTTCTCTAAGTTATTGCCCCTTGAAGTGAGCCATTACAGAATTCTAAACATGTGTCTTAGATGTAGTGGCATTCTGGGTCAAACATCCCATGGTGATTGCATTCATCACATAAAACGAGTTAAGAATCCTGAGGGGATCATATTGTCTATAGGTTTATTTCTTAGAGGGATTTTATCAAATGGTGTTTCAAGTTTATCTGGTAATTCAGTGATTATGTCTATATATACTTATGATTTTGGTTGTAGCGTGGATGGATATTTTAAGCAGAAATAGGAGTCCTGATGTCTTGAAAAGACAATCTTGGGTTCATACTCTAGCTCACATAAATTGTCTCTAACTTGTGAAGTTACCTCGAGCCTCAAGTTTCCTTTTTAAAGTGGAACAGAGGAGTAGAGAGGATGTGATAATAGCAGCATTGCTTAACAGTATGTATAATGCAGCAACTTTACAAAAGGTAGTTTTCATAATTTTCCACAATGTTGGTAAAAGTTCATTGGATAATTCATAGATCGCCTACTACTTTAGGTATAGAGCTGGTTTTGTGTTTTCTCTTTTTCCTAATTCTTTGGAAAGTTTCCTCCAATCTTAGTATAATCTTAGTATTTGATAATTTTTGTAATTGTGAAGATTTTATGCTACATAAAGAGCCCTTAGCCTATTGGGTGGCCATTCATTTCTCATTTCCAGACCCAAGTGTCTTTTTCAGCCAGACTTTAATTAGTCTTATTTCTTAATTTATCATCTATTGCTTTTTTGAACCTCCCAACTATACTGGTTTTTTGAAAGCTTTTATATTAATGAGATCTCCAAAGTTGAATGTGTATGTGTTAGTTGTGGGGCTCAAGTAACATATATAGAGGTTTACTTTCCTGATTTTGAAAACTATATATAGCATAAATCTTGTTCTACTTTACAGGAGCTCTGAATTTTTTTATTATTATTATTTTTATTTAATTAGTTTTTTTAACTAATGGGTTTCTCTTGAGAGAATCTTACAGTTTGGAATTTGTAGAAATTTTTCAGACTTTTCATTAAACATTTAAAAATTCCTCTTCATCTCAGATAATGACAGGGTCCTACAGAAATTTATAAGTTCTTAGTATATTCTTTTCGTTAATAGTCATAGCTATACTTTGTACCATTAAGGTTTCTTATGTTATCTTTTTTATTGAAAGCTTTTTTCCCACTTATTTTTTAGTGACAAAACATAAAAGTACTGAGAAAAGAGAGTCACCTTCACCAGCACCAAAGCCTAGAAAAGTAGAGTTATCTGAATCAGGTAAGTTTTGTAAGTGGTTTTTTAAAAGCTGATTTTTGCCTTTTTTGCAAATCTGGTCCTTCGTCTGGTAGAAGGGAATGACTAATGATACAGCATATGGTTTGGGAAGAACTAAGACTCAAGTCAGACAATTAACTACTTTTTGTTTGTTTTATTTAATTCTTCTGGGTCTCATATTTTTTCATCCCTGAGATGGGAATAATGTAGGGTTTTTGTTTTGTTTTGGTTTGGTTTGGTTTTTTACAATTAACTGAAATAAAGTTTGTAAAATGCTCGGCACCGAACCTGACCTGTAATAAATGCTTAACTAAGTTTATTTTGAATAGTAGCTGTATTGCTTGACCTAGCCAGTTAAAAGTTTGAGAAACTTTTCCTATTGAAATATGTCGGACTATCTGTATGCATGACTAAAGAAGCACTTTCTAAATGCATCCATCTTTCAGAAGAAGATAAAGGTGGCAAAATGGCTGCAGCAGATTCTGTGCAGCAGAGACGCCAGTACAGACGACAGAACCAGCAGTCTTCTTCTGGTATGGCTGTTGACTTTGATTTTTTTTTTTTTTTTTTTTTTTTTTTTTTTACCTGCCTCTCTCTCTTTGAGAAAAATATACTTCAGAAATAGACAGTCATTAGTGTGTAGTGATTGTACTTAAAAATTTTTGCTCTCATCAAAACCTTTTGGAGCAGCGTTGTCTGTCTCTTTCTCCCTCAGTTGTACATTGTTAAAACTTAATTTTTAAGTTGTTATAAAAGCGATGGATTTGGCCCAGTGTGGTGGTGCATGCCTATAATCCCAGCAACTTGGGAGGCTGAGCACGATGATCACAAGTTCGAGGCCATCCTCGTCAACTTTTGAGACCCCGTCTAAAAATTAAAAGGGCTGTGGATGTAGCTCAGTGGTAAAGTAATAGGTCTGATTGAGAGTATAGCTAGGTAGAGGATGTGCTTTCTATGTGCAAAGACCTGGGTTCAATCCCCAGCACTGAATCAAATAGAAAAGGTAATAGATCCTCTTTAGAGTGTGGTAACATAATAGATGCCAGGCACTGCAGCTTATGCCTGTAATCCCAGCTACTCAGAAGGCTGAGTAATTAAGAGTTCAAACATAGTCTGGGCAACGTACCAGAACCTTGTCTCAAAAGGTAAAAAGTAGTAGTACAGCAGAAAATAGGTATAAAATTGGAGAAGTATAATTTTTTTCTTAATTTCCCAGTCTTACCACCAAAACTTACTCAGAATGTTTTTGTGCATGTGTAGACATCTTTGGCTTAAAAAGAGAGGGTGGCCTGGTGTACATCTGGATCCTTGTAGTCTTTGAGTCTGCTTCATTCTTTTGCTACCTGTAGTGTTTTGGTTTTAGTTTGTATGGCCTTAAAATTGTTGAGAAAGCGTTCTACCTCTGACCACATCCCCAGTCCTTTTTATTTTGGGACAGGATCTCCCTAAATTGCCAAGACTCCCCCTCTGATTACAATCCTCCTGCCTCAACCTCCTGAGAAGCTGGGATTATAGGCATGTATCACTATCCCCAGTCAGCCAGTGTTTTTTATAAGTATGTACTATAAGTTATTGAGCTGTTTGCTTATTTGTTGAACATTAAGGTTTTTTATTGTGGTTTCCTTTTGTGTGTGTGTTATACTTATATATCTGTAATTAGAATTGTCGGATTAAAAAATACATATGGAAACAGGTTCTTTAAATGCCAGATGCTATATTATTTTTAGTTTATATAGTGTTTGTGACTTAGTCTAGGCACTGTCTTTGCTTTTCATTTACAGAATGGAAACAAAACCATCCCACAGTTGGCATTAAGTGCTTTGAGTAACAAGAATCAATTTATTGTCTGTGGAAAATCACAACTTTTAAAAATAGCTTTATTTATTTTTATGTGGTGCTGAGGATCAGCCCAGTGCCTCACATATGCTGTGAAGTGCTCTGCCTCTGAGCTACAACCCCAGCCCCAAATCACTTCTTAAGAGACACATTTGTAGTTTTGATCGGATTGTGCACTATGGAAATGATTTGTCTTTCTGATTTATATGATGATGAATACTCTAGGCCTGTCTTTGAAGTCATTGAGTGTATGTTGATATCGTCTGACACAGAATGTATCTATATGCTTGCTTACCCTAGATTCAGAAAACCTAGGCAAGCTCTTTTAAGCACAGGCCTAGTATAATTTTTTTCTTTTACTGTGTAATTATAGACTCTGGCTCCTCCTCCTCCTCAGAAGATGAGCAACCCAAGAGATCCCACGTAAAGAATGGTGAGGTAGGCAGGCGGCGGAGACATTCCCCTTCTCGGAGTGCCTCTCCTTCACCACGAAAGCGCCAGAAAGAGACTTCCCCTCGGTAACAACTTCTCTTGAATGGTCTTCCCTGATGTTCTGTAGCTGTGATGAAAGTTCATGATTTAAGGGTGGGCTGTGGGATTACTTTAGAATTTGGTTCAGACTTCATTTCAACAACTTTGAGGAGGTGGTTGGATTTTGTTTGAAATTTAGGTTTTGGGGACCCCCACCTTCATTGGTAGTAACTAATATTTAATAAGAACTGGGTAAGTTATGAGTCACTGTATCATACATAGGCATGACTAGAAGAATAAACAAGTTAAATCGTAGCATTAATTCCTGAACATTTTTTTAAAATGTCTCCTTCAGCAGGGGTTAACTCCATCAAAGTAAATAATTTAGTGAATGGAATTCTTGACATTTTTTTTTCTCCACTGCTCTCAGGATGCAGATGGGAAAGCGATGGCAATCGCCAGTGACTAAAAGGTTGGTTAGACGCTGCTTTGTAAATTAGGAGCACATACCAAAAGTTTAGTGACTTAAATTCCTATTTAGGTGACCATATCCTGTTCTTAGATATGTAGTGCACTGTGGAAAAGTTACTAAGCTGTTTTAGGTGTGGTTTTCTTTTTTAACATGAGAGATGAATGTTGGAATTGTACCTGAATTTAAATTTTGAATATCTGGTTACCACTCTTTGGTGGTAGTTTCAATCAAGGCGCACACAGTTTTGGCAATATATGGGTGTTTTCTAAGAGATAGGATAATACCTCAGATTTAGTGGTGGAGGGACTTTGTAGTGACTTGAAGCAAGAAAAACTTAGGGAGAAGCTAAAAATACTAAAAGTTAATGTAAGACTTGGCTGTGTTCAGTTTCCAGAAGTAGAAAGGTAGATCACATAACTGATTATCAGTGTTTACGTGACCACAAAATTATAATATTTTAGAGAATCAAATCATATAGAAAAATCTAAGAACATAAAGGCCTGAATATGGCAAAGTGAGTTCCTTAGGATCATAAAGTGATGTCATAATATTCTATCTGAACCAGTGTTCTGCTTTTGGGGTCCTTAGTTACCATTGAATTTCTAAGTACAGATTGGATATCCTTATGCAAAATGCGTGGGACTAGAGGGGTTTCTGATTTTGCACTATTTGCATAGACTTTACCAGTTGAACATTTTCAATCCAAAAATGTGAAGTTCAAAACTTTTCTAGTACCACAAGGTACTCAGTTTCAGATTTTGAAGCTGTTTTCAGATAAGGGATGCTCATCCTGTATTTATTCTTGGTGAAATTTGTCTGAGTGTACTCTTTATACACCTCAGACTTTGAAAGATGGGTTATTTTAGGTAATCTCATTAATAAAGAGTGTTTTGGATGGAGCAAAAGCAAGATAAATTTCTGCTATAGAGGAAACTTTATTGATAGAAAAATCTAAAGAAAGAAGATTGGATGTAAAATATTTTACTACCTATAGTGATTTGTGGCTTCTGTGACATTGCTAGCACAATTAATAAAAATTGTTTTAAAGAATTAAGTTAGTAGTAGGATTCCTCCATTACGAACCTACTTTCTGTTCTGGAAAGAGAGTCCTCACAACAGTACACTCAAAACTAATGTTTATTCCTTGATCTAGTATGATCTTGTTTTGTTCTGGGGAAAAAAAGATATTTTAGCTGGACGTGGTTTCGCACACCTGGAATCCCATCTACTCAGGAGGTTGGAGGCCTTTGTATTTTTTATTTCAAGGTAGGGTCTTAGGTTGCCAAAGCTGACCTTGGACTTGGGGTTCTCCTACGTCAGCCCCCCAAGTTGCTGGGATTACAGGTATGTGAAACCACCCCTAATACTACTAATAATAGTAATATTACTTACCAGAGTACATTGAGGTCAGCCTGAGAAACGTAAAGACCCTCTCTCACAATAAAATGAAAAGGGCTAGAGATAGAATTCAGTGGTAGAGCACCCCTGAATTCAGTTCCCAATGTTGCAATCAGTTCATCTACCTTCAGCTGTCTAGGATTTAGAGATGAAAGAATAATTACTTGGAATTGTCCTTCAGTGTCATATTTTGGGAGAGGAGACATAGCCTGGTTTGACTATTTTATATGTAAAGTGTTAGTCCCTTCAAACCATAAGCAAATTTTAAATTGGAAATTAAATTTAATAATGAATTTCAGGATTTTTTCCTATTAAGGAGAATCAAGACCTAATAAACTTTAGAATCTAATTACAGATTTATAAGAAACCTCAATCCTACCCTAAACAAAAAATTTAAGAACTAATTACTTAGACAATTTTGTATGTATGTATACATTGACTAAAAAAAAAGACAAACTTGCTTTCTGGAATATATTTTATTATGTCTTTTAAAGATAGCTGTTACTTGCTATATTTTTAGTTTTCATGTGTGCCATTTTGCATTGGTTAACTGTAACAGAGCTCAAAATTAAGGTTTATGTGATTCTCAATTGCATTTTAACCACACAAATCTAAAATTTTAGATTTTAACCCAGTATAGCTTTAGTGCTTAGGCAGTTTTTGTCCTTGGGATAGTGTTGTTAGATAGTAGTGTACTACTCTTGAACAGGGGATATATTTTTTTAAATTAAGAACTGAGAGTAGTGATCCCTGAATCTGGGTCTTAAGCCATGCCTTATTGGGGAGTTGTAAAGAAGTAGTGCCTAACAAGGAATGAAAATCACCTGGAGATCTTTTTCAGCAAACACCTGGTTTTATTTAGCCCATTCCTTGTGAGCATAAATCCCACAGTTGTATTTCACAAAGGATTATTTTGTGCATCCCAATTAAAAGGAGCACTCTGAAACAGTTTTTGCAAACATTTTTCCAACCTGTGTCATGTTATGAATATTTTATGTTGTAACCTAGAGCACATCTTTTTATATCTGAAGCATAGTTCACAATTCAATATTTGCCCTTACTACAAATGAAACACTGATGTTTGAAAAACACTGCTCCGGAACATGTAGTAACCAGTGTTATCCCTTGAGCTAATGAAAGTTATGTCTTCTGGGCACTTTATTATAATGCCACTGACTCCAAATTAACTGCAGATCATCTTTGCTTTAGTGGTAGACGGAGGAGAAGTCCCTCCCCACCACCCACCAGAAGGCGACGCTCTCCTTCTCCTGCTCCTCCTCCTCGGCGGCGCAGATCTCCCACACCACCGCCACGGCGAAGGTACTTTGTCAGATACGCTAGTGGAGTGCCTCAGAATGTTTATAATGCGGAAATAGCTTGTTAGAATGGAATTGCTTAGCCAGTCGTAAGAGACATGTTTTATGATTCCATTTATATGAAAAGCCTGGAACACACAAATACAGAAAGTAAAACAGGGTTTAAGGAATGGGGTGGAATGGGAAATGTCAGTGGAGTACGATTTTATGAATAAACTGAAACCATTGAATTTAATACTTTACATGGTGAGATTTCAATAAAGATATTCATTTAAAGGTGGCATGAAGTTATTACAAAGAGAAAATATTAACTTTACATATAGAACCTGAGCAAATGCCTCTTTAATCAAAGTTGGCATCCTCATTAATACACATTGGTGGCATGTGTCTTCTGGATACACCTGTAATACTACTGACCAGTTATGCAGGACCATAGTCTAATTTGTTAGGAAATGTCATACAAACCCAAATTGAAGGTCATTCTACAAAGTAAGTAACTAGCCAGAGGTGGTCTCACACACCTGTGATCCCAGTAGGTTGGAAGACTGAGGCAGAAGGATTAAGTTGCCAGTCTTGGCAACTTAACAAAATAAAAAGGGCTGGGGGTGTAGCTCAGGGGTAGAGTGCCTCTGGGCACTCTACACACCAGACTTAAATAATTACTCAAAAATGTCAGTCTGCCAGGCATGATGGCACAAGCCAGTAATCCCAGTGGCTTGGGAGGCTGAGGCAGGAGGATCACGAATTCAAAGCCAGCCTCAGCAACAGCAAGACTGGTGGGAACTAAGGAGATCTAGAATCCTGGAACAGAAAAAGGACATTCATTAGTGGGAAACAAGGGAATTATTGGATTTAGGTACCATGAAGTTAGTATTGAGGTAGTTTTATGATTTTGTTAATTTTTTATAGTTACATAAGATGTTAACATTGTAGCAGATTTTCACTTATTTTGTGACTCTTCTGTAAATCTAAAGTCACTTTAAAATAAAAATTAGGAAAAAAACATTTTAATGACATTACTCAAACACTAACAAGCGATATAATGGCTGGCTACCACTCTTCAGTTATGTGACAGGCAAAATGTTAGGTACTTTAGTTTACCTGTAGTCCTCAAGGTAACCTTGCTTGGTAAAAGATATTCCCCCTTTTTAGATGAGGAAGTTACAGGTCGGAGTAACTATACCAGGTGCTACAGTTAATCTGCACTCTGTCACATTGCCCTCAAAATTGTTAACCTGATTTTGGGCGAGAATTTATTTTTATTTCAGTCTAAAGGAACCAAGAGTAAATTACACAGTTGGACCTGAATGTTCAGTCTTACAAGTATAATTTCTAAGAGGCATATTAAGATTGTATAGAAGTGAAGCATTAAGAGGAAGACCAGGCTGGGCGTTCACAAAGATACCTCTGCCTAGCAATAGACCACAAACCGAAAAGTGTTCTTTTTGATACAGAAAATGGGGACTGTGTCTTTTTAGGGAGGTAGAGGTATCTTTAAAGTTTGTGCAGTAACTCTGATTATTAGTACAGAATCCAGGATCCAGTTCAGAACAGAACATAACACAGGAGAACGCTTTAAAAAAGCAGACTTCTGAGTAATATGGCTATCAGACAGTCCTGCTAATGGAGTTACCTAGTCACGTGGTGAGAACGATGTTCAGTGACCTCTAAGCAGTGCAAAGGTTCTTTTCTCAAGAAATAATTGATTTCATGTGTATTGTATAAAGTGGCTTGACATATTTAAATTCTTCCTGAAAATTACAGATTTCTTCATGAAGCAGGAGAAATCAAGAGATAACAGTAGACATGAGAACAGAAATTTCGCTAATGTTTTTACTTTAAATGACACTAAGGTATAGCATGTCCACTTACAAATACATTTTCTGCCCAGTGCTAATAACTATAGGGAGATAGTAACTACTGGTTATTCCCCCTGCCCCTTTCGATTTCCTGATCTGTTGGACCTTGTCGTTTACTGGTGTGTGTTTCTCCTAGGACTCCTTCTCCTCCCCCTCGTCGGCGCTCACCTTCCCCAAGAAGATACTCTCCTCCAATACAGAGGAGATACTCTCCTTCTCCGCCTCCAAAGAGAAGAACAGCCTCCCCCCCACCCCCTCCTAAACGACGGGCATCTCCATCTCCACCACCAAAGCGCCGGGTCTCCCATTCTCCTCCTCCCAAACAGAGGAGCTCCCCAGTCACCAAGAGACGATCGCCTTCTTTATCATCAAAGCATAGGAAAGGATCTTCTCCAAGCCGCTCTGCCCGGGAGGCCCGGTCACCACAACCAAACAAACGGCATTCTCCCTCACCACGGCCTCGAGCTCCTCAGACATCCTCAAGTCCTCCACCTGTTCGACGAGGAGCATCAGCGTCACCCCAAAGAAGGCAGTCCCCATCTCCAAGTACTAGGCCCATTAGGAGAGTCTCCAGGACTCCAGAACCTAAAAAGACAAAAAAGTAAAAATATTCTATGCTTTTTGGTTAGGAATATTTAGTTGCATAGCTTTTTATATGTGGAAATCCTCCCCCCACACCCCAAATTGAGAAGCTATAGAAAGGAGTAAGCTGTGAATACAAACTATTAAGGCATCGTTGAGTACTATTCACAAATCCTTTTTCATTTCAGGATAGTTTCTTACAGCATAAATTAGATGTCACAGGTTTTTGTTTAGCTCTTAGTATATTGGGGTTTTGAGCAGTGTGCTTCCAAGAGTATGTTCTGAAGTGATGCATAGAGCATTTCTTCCATGTGTATTTAACATTGGTAAAAGCCATCTTAAACCTAAAGAATTTGCACTACTCGTTTCATGTAGGAAGGATCATTAACAATGGAGGATTGTGGGGCTTAAGACCTAGATGATGTAAATTTAATGTGCTAGTAGACTAAACTAGTGCTATGAAATGTTTGAGATCTGACCCAGTTATATATTGTAGTTGATTATTTTTTCTTATGGATAGATGTTTGTTGTCAGTGCTAAGCATTTTATTTTGTCTTCTGCATCTAGGGCTGCCTCACCAAGCCCACAGTCCGTAAGAAGGGTCTCATCCTCCCGATCTGTCTCTGGATCTCCTGAGCCAGCAGCTAAAAAGCCCCCAGCACCTCCATCCCCTGTCCAGTCTCAGTCACCCTCAACTAACTGGTCACCAGCGGTACCGGTCAAAAAGGCTAAAAGCCCAACACCAAGCCCATCACCGGCCAGGGTTTGTATCTGAGTTGTTTTTGGACATCTTTTATAAATTTGGGTCTGGTCACTGTGAAGTAGAGAAAATATCAGTACTAAAATATTATAGAGTTCAAACTCTTTCCTTACTTTGTGGGTCGTAAATCTAATCTTGGACAGGTTTCTATATTAAAGTCAGTGGTGAGAATTGATTGTGTAAGCCAGCTGGATTGTGAGGTGTTTTAAGTAATTGCTTAAAAACATGCAATTGTAAAAATTTATAGGGTTGGGGCTATAGCTTAATGCCCAGGGTTCAGTCTTATCACCAAAAGAAAAGAAAAAAAAGAGAGAGAGAGAGATTCGATTATAGCAGAAGCTGTCTTTGCATATATTAATTTGGTATACAGATCTCTGGCATCATGATTGAACTTAGGGTTTTGGGGTTCACAGTGATGTGAAGCACTGGCATTCAGTAGAGACCACACTTTGAATGTTGGATATTGGTCTTCCCAGCTTAGTGATCAGAACAGTCATTGTATTTTTCATTTTCAATATATTATTCAATAAGGTACATGAGATGCTAAACAGTGATTATTTGCCTAGCTGTAGGCCATTCAGTGTTCTGAGTTTGTTCAAGGTTTAGGCTAAGGTTAAGCCATAATGTTCAATAGGTTCAATGTATTAAGTGCCTCTTCACCTTGAATGTTTTCAACTTACAGTGGCCTTATAGCATTTAGTAGGACATCAACCCATCATACATTGAGAAGTATCTGTATGTGCAGTTAAGAGGAACAAATCATTCCTTTTTAATGATAGGTGAGGTGAAACAGTGACTAGAAACATAGCACTTCACACAGATATGTTATTAGTCTATAGCTGTTGCCATTTATTAAAAACCTCCTGCATGTCAGGCAAGGGTTGTGGGTGATTTAGTGATATTCCTTATTTCTGTTTCTTTCTGTGGTGCTAGGGATCAAACCCACGGCTTCATGGGTGCAGGCAAGTACTCTACTACCAAGCCACAGTTCTAGCCCCTGATATTTCTGTTTAGTCTTCAAGTTCAGGAGCTGGAAACCAGCTCATCTGTAGTTAGCCCCCGACTTGTTTTAACTTTAGGAACCTTAAATCCTAAAATTTGGACTCGTGGCTTAAAGTTAGTTGGAGAAAATTTGTAAGAATCTGTCATCTTCAAAGACATTTACTATTCTTAGAATGTGTGGAGTATATCTTTACTTTCAGTGTGTCTCCTATCTCTAAGAGTAGCTTTCTTGGCGACAGTTGGCCTTGGGGCCTTTTTTTACTACCATGAAGCCTCTGAAATTTGGATATTTGTCCATTTAGGTGTTCCCTTGAGGAAGTAAAGTGTACGGTGGACACAGTTTTTAACCAGATTGCTGTTATTTTTCTGGATTTCTAGAATTCAGATCAAGAAGGAGGCGGAAAGAAAAAGAAGAAAAAGAAGGACAAGAAACACAAAAAGGATAAGAAACACAAGAAGCACAAAAAACACAAGAAAGAAAAGGCTATGGCCGCAGCGGCTGCAGTGCCTGTGACCCCTGCAGCCGTTGCTGCTGCCACAACTACATCAGCACAGGAGGAACCTGAGGCAGCACCAGAGCCGAAGAAGGTACTTCTGACTACATTCTGCTTTGTGTACAGCTTAGTGAAATCATTCCGTTTTTGAGAAGTAGCTAACTTATTTTTTCTAATTGATTCCCTAGCTGTTACTCATTTTCTTGGTGACCTGCCAAGAGTAAGAATTTGGTGGGACCAAGGATAAGGAACATAAGTGGCTGCCAGAAAGTTTTACTTTTTTTTTTTTAAATACTTTTTGTGTGCTGGGGATTGAACCTGGTGCCTGCGTATACTCTACTACTGAGCCAACCCTGCCCCCATTTTTTCTGAATAACTTAAAATTCATGTACCACATATGTGACCAATTCATTTAAGTGTACAGCTCATGATTTTTAGTATATCCAGAGTTGTACAGCCACATAATTCTGCTCTTTATTCAGTATTTCTCCCTCATGTCTCAGGACCTAACAGTGTGACCTTCTGGATTTTCAGGAGACTGAAAGCGAAGCTGAAGACAACCTTGATGACTTAGAAAAGCACCTGCGAGAAAAAGCCCTGAGATCCATGCGGAAGGCTCAAGTGTCCCCTCAGTCTTAGGTGGAAATGTTTGTTATGATGTAAATTTTATTTGGTTTGTACTCGATTCAATTTCAAAATTGCTAAAATGTGTTTGAGCTTTAGACTATAACATTTGTTGTAATAATTGCTAGGTTGAAGTTCACCATGTTAAAAAAAAAAAAAAAAGGGCATGGATTTACATTGCAAAAGGTGTCCACAGTGTATTAGTGACATTCTTTCATTGACAGCTGACATAAATTCATTTAGAGTGAAATATTTTAAGCCAAAAAAAAAATCCCTTTTTTAAAAAAGGGGGTTTAAGTATTGTTGGCATTCTTATGGTTCCTTTAAACTCTCCTGGCTATTCCCACAGGTTTGTTTTTTATTTTGTTTTTCTCTTTTTTTTTTTTTCTCTTTTCTTTACTTTTTCTCATTTGAGTCTTAGCACCCATTTAAGTTATGCTTCCAACCTTGTATGGTTTGTAAGCTTTCCCAGAAATAAGACCACTGTTGAACTACCACAAAAGTATAAGTGAACATTTCAATGCCACAATCTTTCCTGTTGCCTGTGGAGTCTCTGCTGAAATGGATCAGGATTCGAGCTCTAGGATGAGACAGAAATGAAAGCATGTTGTTTGCCAGGACACTGGGTTTATATTAATGTGTTACAAGTTGATTTGGAACACTGGAATTTCATTCTATTCTGTTCTTTTGGGTTTTTCTTTTTTCATTCTTTCCCCCTCTTTTGTAAAAACAGTTAAATAGTCCCAGGAAGGATCCCTCCGTTGCCTAAAATTTTGTTTTATAAGATGTCTCAGCTCCATTCATATTTTTGTCTTGTTCTTCCGATTGGTATATACAGCTTTCAGAGCTCTTGTATTTGGAAGGCTGGAAGGGCCCAGACTTTGAAAATAGTGTCTTGGATTCACTGTTTTTGTTTCTCTCTCTCTCTCTCTCTCTCTCTCTCTCTCTCTCTTTTTTTTTTTTTTTTTTTTAAACTAAAGCTATATAAAGCTCGTGGATTAAACAGAATAAATTTCTAAATTTAAAAATGTTTGCCACTCAACTATTTCTTATCTCAGTACTGCAAGAAAACTACATTTCTTAGAACTCCTAAAGTACCTAGATTTTTCCCCTTTTAGTGGACAGGGAAAATAAAGGTGATGAAACAAAGGTCTTATCATCTTTATTTTAATAATCACTATGAAGATTGCTATAAAAAGAAAGTGCAGGGTGCCATTGGAACATAAGTTGCTGGTGGAACAAGTTCACCAGGTAAAGAGAAGAGTTTTAGGCAGATACATGGGTATTGCCCTGAAGCAGGGAGCATGGCTTGTTCCCAGAGGTGAATGGGGTATAGGAATGACTGGAGTGTGCTGCGTGTGTTAAGGTCTGGCCGTCCATAGACGAGACATTTCTGCATTTAAGATTTAGCAGAGCGAAATAATTTTGAGGAAAATTAGAATCGTTAGCAGCATAAGGTGAAACGGCAACCTGCATATGAAAGAAGTACAAGGAGAATTTTGACACCAGGAATCTAAGCTGAGCCTGTTGACACATAGTTAATTTGATTATACTTTGTAACAGTTGAAGCAAAAATAGGAAGAAAATGCCAACAAGTCTTAGTTTCAGGAAAGCTTAGTGGGTTTTTTACCTAAAATACTTGGACAGGGCTGGGGATATAGCTCAGTTGGTAGAGTGCTTGCCTCGCAAGCACAAGGCCCTGGGGTTCAAATCCCCAGCACCACCAAAAAATAAATAAATAAATAAATAAAATACATGGACAGTAAATGTACCTTCAAGCCTGAGGAGTGATTTCTACACTGGGTGTTTAAATGATGTGTGATAAGGTGAAGGTTTGAAACTCCTGTAGGGACTAAATTGAAGTAGCTACAGCAACTCCATGGTTGAGAATGGAACTTTACATGCGTGTTTGGCAGTTTGAGAGCTTTTGAGGCTCTTGCACATGACTTTAACTCCGTTATTCTCTGACAGGAAAAACAGGATGCCCAGCTTCTAAAATGGTGGTTGCTGACTTCCCTTTGCACTGTGGACAAACCAGTGGAACAGTGGAGTGTTTGCTTATCCAGCTACGTGTCGCTTGTTGTATTCATTTGTTCTTTTGTACCCTGGGCCCACATTTTTCCCCTTGACTGCCCTAGTTACAGTCAGAAGGAACTTCTATTTTGCCAAATTGGACAGTCCTTGGTTCCTGTCTTATTAGACCTCCCAGCCACTTGGTTCACTATTAAATCTCTTTATGGGGTTCTGAGAGGCAGCTCTGGCTACTAGATGCAACTCATTGTGCTTCTACCTCCCTGACTGCTATTTTGTCTCTAATGGATCCTTGTAGTGAGCAGTACTAGGGATAAGGCCAGGGCTGTCAATGGACCTTTGTATTACTTATTCGTATGCAGTGCTGAGAATTGAACCCAGTGTTTCGCACATGCCAGGGAAGCGCTCTACCACTGAGCTATAACCCCGGCCCCCAGCTTGTTCTTAAACTTGAAATTGTTCTGCCTCAGTCTCCCAAGTAGCTGTGATTACAGGTATGTACCACCATGCCCAGCTCTGCTGGATCCTTTTAAATGATTTCATTTATTATTTGTCCTTGGTGGCTTCCTTGACTTCTAGTTTTTGATTTTTTGGGGGTGTGGGGAGATTTGTTGGTTACTGCTACGCTACCGGATCAGGAGAGAGCAGCATGACAGGGTTAGGTGGGCATTCAGCCAAGAAGGTGGATCTGTTCCCCTTTAGATCACAGTGGGTAAGTTTCTTCAGAAAAGCCCCGGAAGCAGAAAGCCCCAAGGTTAGAAGTGGACTGAGAAGGCCTAGTCCCAGCTGCCGCCATTCTTATGGGCTAGGCAGCAGGTGGAAATCCCTGTGACATAACCAGACTCTCCATCTGACTCCGGAGGTCTGGTGGGGCAGCAGACTCACACCTGCCTCTGCCATGAAGTCGGTGGTACACAGCATGGCAGGATTGGAGGCTAAGTCTGGAATAGGAGCAGGGACAATCCCAGCCCCAGCAAGCAGGCACTTTGGGCCTGAAGACCACTCTGCTGAACACCTGCTGTACAAGTGTGGTTCCCTGGCCAGAGCCCACAGCATGATAGTGGCACCTGCCAGGGCCAGCTGGGAGACACACCCCATAGGCTGGTCCACCTGGTAAGACAGGGTTGAACACATCTAGCGAAGACTGCAGGGCCCAGCGAAGGGTGCCTTAGTCCATAATCCCCTTGTTAGTATAGCTTATACCCTCATGCTGGGCAGACATGCTCTTGTTTGGCAAGCCTGTCCCCAGAGGCAGCTGCTAGACTTTGAAAAAGGCTGAGCCATCCTATGCAGAAACGATAGGGTTGTGCCCTGTAATCACAAAGGACTGCATCCAGGTGCCACCTCTTTCCCAATCCTAGCCAGGCCCAGAATTCCCAGGGTCTTTCCCTGAACTTCCACTTTCACTTGCCATCTTTCAATGTAGCTGTCTCCCAGGGATCCTGCCAGGCCAGACACGTGGTCATCCCACGGGTGAGCTCTGCAGCCCTGAGGATGTTCCCGTTGACGTTAATGATCAGCTTGTCCTTTTTGCAACTTCGAGATCTGTTATCCGTGCCTAAAACCAGCCCTACCCAGGCATGGAGCTGCTGCTTTTTATTTTTTATTTTTTAAATGTTTTTAGTTGTAAATGGACACAATAACTGTTATTTAGATTTTTTTTTTTTTTTTTTTTTATGTGATGCTAGTCAAGCACTCCACCACTGAACCACAACCCCAGCCCAACCTGGAGCTTAACATCAGTGGTCACCATAGTGGCCAAGCCAAGCGGACAGTAAGGCCTTTGCAGTCCTACAGCTTGACTATTAGCTCCTTCTTGTCTTCATGCTGATACAGAACAAACTGTGAGCTGGACTCTTATCCAGCTACCAACTTGATAATGCCATCTGGTATCTAAAAGGCATTCCAACATTAACGTGTCCAAAGCAGGGTTTATTTAGAACATCTTCCATCTCCCATCTCCCAATCTTATCCATTCCACTACTCACCGCCATCTTTCGTTCAAAGTTGAAGTGTAATTAAAAACAGTAACACCACCCCCGATACCGGGTCATGCACATATGTTCAACCCGCTATGGCCCAAGTCAGGCCACATGTCCATTCAAAACTCTCAAGTAGCCATCCTGATAAAACCCGAAGCCAAACGACGATGGTGTGCCAGTCTAGAAGGCAGAAGAGGGAGGATCCTTGACCCCAGAAGTTCAAGACCAGCTTGGACAGCACGGGCTCTGTCTCAAAAACAAATACAGAACAACAAAAAAATAGGATTGGACTAATATAAAGTCTGCTTTGGAATTTCATTGCCACTTAATCTCTTCAGCCACGCTGCTGCCTTGCTGTTCCTTTAATCCCAACAAAACCAATTTCTCCTTCAGGGCCTTGAAGCTCTGCCCTCTTCCTCCATCCTGGAAGGTGCTCCTGTCTTATGGCGTTTCCTCATTGGGTATTCTTCACACACTCCCCCAATTCCCTCCCCTTCGTTTTTATGTATGGCAATTATTACTACCTAAAATAGTGCCAGAAACTTTCTTATTCATAGCTGTTTCCCCAATGATACACACCAAAGGCACAAATATTCATGAACAGATGAGTAAGTGTAGTTGATTGCCATTGCCTCTGGACTTACCAAGTCTTGAGATAAAGCACATGAAAAGACGGTAATTGCTTCCTGCAAGGAACAGTCACCTGAGGACAGGCAGGCAAACACTTTGCAGATGGGACAATATAGAGTCTAGTAGTCCAGGAGTTCTGCTGTAGCTTTCAGTATGGAACAGCAGAGTTGGCATGTGACCTACACAGTCCTCCCACGTGCTTGAAATACGGTCCAGATTATTTGCAATACCTAACACAAGGCCAGTGCTGTGTCATAGTTGTGCTGTGGTGTTTAAGGAACAAGGACGAGGGAAAGGTCTCTAATGTTCAATGTGATTTTTCTCCAGTTTCCTTCCCCTGTAGATAGTTCAATCTGTCATGAGAAACCACTGATACAGGGACCTGCTCGTGAAGATAGGGATGGGGCACTTTGGTCAAGCAAAAATTGGTAGAGACTCTGGGAGAGGTGACTTACAGTAACTGGACCAGTTCTGATTGTCTAATAAAGAACCCGATACTCTCCTCAATGTACCTACCTAATTTCTAGTATCACGACAATCCAAGATGCCACATGGAGAAGCACCACCCCATGTGTGGTCATCAGAGGAGCAGTGGAGTTAGGGGTAGCTTATTTTCCAGAGAAACCCAAACTTCCAGGCTGGAAATTGCACAACATTAATATTTTGAGGAACTAAATCTGCTCTATCCTCAAAGAGTCCATAAGACTCCTTGACTTTTCAAAGCTTATTTGTAGTGTTTTTATTTGAAAGGTGCATCTGAACCTGTACCAAACACTGCCTTTTGACTTATAAGAACCGGCCTGTGAACTGGGTGTGGCGGTGCACAGCTGTGATCCCAGGGTTTGGGAGGCTGAGGTAGGAGGACTGCAAGTTTGAGGCCAGCTTCAGCAATTTAGAGAGACTCTGTCTCAAAATAAAAAAGGACCAGTAGTGTAGCTCTGTGTTGAAGCACCCCTGGGTTCAATCTTTTGATCCCCAGAAAAAAAAACCCTGCCTGTGGCTATGTTCCTCATTGATTCTCCAAGAGATTCTGTTGTCAGAGGAAAAATGAATCCATAGGATCTGAAATACAGGCTTTTCCAAAGCTCTTGGTCAAAACTTCCCACATACAAAATCTGTAGCAGGTTGGCGCCTTTCATACCGTAAGGAGGGTTTGCCACCGTGCCCACCCTTCATTTCAGGTTTGTAAGAGGAAAAGAGGGCTGATGTGCTGATTCCCAAGAGTAGCATCTATGGCAGAGAGGGCTGTGGACAGGGAGGAACCTCAGCAGGGAGGCATGGAGCCCCAGCACGAGGCTCCCTCAAGGAAGCCTGTGGATGCACACAGAGCCCCAGGATAAAACCAGGTTTCATAGATCACATTCAGCATTGAAAAATAGGGACGGTGACGTTGCAGATGAAAGGTGAGATGTTGCTTATGAAGTACGGGTGAGCTGGGCATGGAGGAACACGCCTGTAATCCCAGTGATGTGGGAGGCTGAGGGAGGAGGATCTCCAGTTCAAAGCCAACCTCAGTAACCAAGTGAGACTCTAAGCAATTTAGTGAGCCCCTGTCTCAAAATAAAATTAAAAAAGGGCTGGGGAAAAGCTCAGTTGGTAGAGTGCCTTGCTTTGCATGCACAAGGCCCTGGTTTCAATTCCTAGCACCACACACACACACAATAAATAAAAATAAAATAAAAAATTAAAAAGGGGCTGGGAATGTGGTTCAGTGGTTAAACACCCCTAGTACCAAAGGGAAAAATAATTTGTAAAAAAAAAAAAAAAAATGTGGATTTTCCACCACACTGGGGTCAGTGCCCCTGTTTTTTTATTTATACACACACACACACACACACACACACACACACACACACACACACACACACCATTAATGTATGTATGCATTACCCACCAGTACTGGGGAATGAACCTGGGCCTCCTGTGTGCTAGGCAGGCCCTCTCCCACTGAGCTATATCCCCAACCTGCAGCATGTATTGTCAATATTTTCTATAGCCAGGAAATTTGGAAAATAGATAACAGGAAATTAATAATCCCTAGGCCAACATAAAAGCACAACTGTAGCCCTTTCCTCTGTATTTCTTTTCACCCATTTAACGAATTTTAGAAGCTTCTGTTTATTTAAGCTCTTCCTGTGTGGATAAGATGGTACTCCTAGTGGAGACAGCCCTGTGGGGCTCTCAGCCACCTGGGCTGAACACAAGCAGGCACCAGGGAGCTCATGGCAGGGGCTCAATCAGGCAGCTGTGAGACCTGGGGACTGGTGACAGAGAGGGAGGGGCACACGGTCAAGTCATTGTCTGGCAGCTGCATCTCAGTCACAGACAGACTTACTGTGAGACCCCGGGACTTCACCTCCCTCGGCCTGTTTCCTCTTCCACAAGAAGGGCATGAACTCAAGAGAATAGGTAAAGAACTTGGGGGGGCCTGGCACGGCAGGAGGTTCTGCCTGTGAAAGCGTGGATAGCAGGGTTCACTGTCACCTATTAATGATGACACCCATCCTGATTTCAGAGAGATCAAAATGTGGGGGACATGTGTCTTAGATTTCACTCTGTACACTACTGCTATTCAGAAAGGTCTGAGGAAGGCTCCTGAGTCAGCCTGGGGACAGACTCATCTGTCACTTTTTTTTTTTTTTTTTTTTTTTTTTTTTTTTTTTTTTGCAGAGAGGGGGACTGGGAATTGAACCTAGGGGCACTTAACCAATGAGCCACATCCCCAGCCTTTATTTTCGATTTTGAGTCAGGGTCTCGCCAAGTTGCTTGGGGCTTCACTAAGTTGCAGAGGCTGGCTTTGGACTTGCATTCCTCCCGCCTCAGCCTCCCGAGCCACTAGGATTACCAATGGGAGCCACCTCTGATTCTCATTCCATCTGTCCCTGTTTCTGCTTCCCTCATTCTCTCTCCTATCAAAGCAGTTTTCTCAGCTGCTTCCGCGGGGTGGCGCCTGGTCCCCGGGTGGCCAGAGCAGGAACCGACGCCCCGCCGTCAATCCCATCCGCCTTCCCTTTGGATTCCTTCATTCTCATTTTCCCCTTTCCCTTCCCTCCGCAACTCCATTCCCCTGGAAGTGGGAAGCTCTGGTTCAGTGCGCAGAGGCTCTCTGTGGGACGCCTGAGCTGGAAGAACTGCCACAGGCTCTTGTAGCCTCCAGACCTCACGCTACCCCAGGCTGGAATTCCTCCACGTCCCCAGCTGCTCTGGTCTCACTTAACACCTCGGGGCCAGGAAGGAAGCTGGCTGCTTCATGAGGCTCTGAAGGGAGTCCCTGGGTCTGGCTCCAGAACCCCACCTCCACCTCCAAGTCATGCTGTCCTCACGCCCTGGAGAGTGCTCAGTGCTCCAGGATGGGGGAAAACTGTCCCTGACTGGCCAAGCAATGCAGCTCACCTCTCCAGTCACAGAAAGGGACATTGTCTCCAACAGAGCCAGTGATGTGCCAAGAAAGGTCAGAAAGCGTTTTCGGGGAGAGGAATTGCTTCTCGTGTCTGTAGGAGCACTGGAAGAGATCCTCTTTCCCTAGACACTGTTTTGAGGGGACATGGCAGCTGGAAGGGCAGGGGCTCCCGCTGCCAGAAGGGATTCCTTTTGAGGATGAAGTCAACAAACAGATGAAGGCAGAAATAGAAGAAATGAAACTATTTTGTGGTGATGTTAAGTTACTCAGTGCTGTGTAACAAGTCACCCCCAATCAGGCAGCTTAAAATACTTATTAGCTATTTCAGGAGGCTGAGGGAGGAGGATGACAAATTGGAGGCCAGTTTTGGGAACTTAGCAAGACCCTGTTTCAAAATAAAATAGAGGGGAGATAGCTCAGTCGGTAGAGTGCTTGCCTTGTAAGCACGAGGCCCTGGGTTCGATTCCCCAGCACTGCCAAAAAAAAAAAAAAAAAAAAGAGTGTTTCCCGAGCTGTTCAAAATAAAATAGAGGGCTGGGGATATAGCTCAGTTGGTAGAGTACTTACCTGGGTTCAATCCCCAGCACCACAAAAATAAATAAATAAATAAAATAAAATAAAATAGAAAGGGCTGAGAATGTGGTTCAGTGGTAGAGTGTTTGTCTAGCATATACAAGACCCTGGGGTTTTTTTTGTTTGTTTGTTTGTTTTTCTTTTTTAAATAGTTTTAGTTGTAGATGGACACAATACCTTTATATTTTGTTTATTTATCTTTACATGGTGCTGAGGATTGAACCCAGGGCCTCACACGTGTTAGGCAAGTGTTCTACCATTGAGCCACAACCCCAGCCCAAGGCCCTGGGTTCAATTCCCAGGACCACAAAGAAACAGAAATCATTTCACACACTCGAGGGCTGGGAATTGGAAGAGGCCTGGTGGGGAGTTCTGGCTTGGGGTCTCTAAAGAGTCTACGGTGAGATGTTATGAGCTGTAATGGGGCTGGAGGATCCGCTTCCAAGATGGCACACTCACGTGACAAGTGGCAGGAGGCCTCCTTTCCTCACAAGAGGGCTCTTTGTAGCAGATGGCTTCCGCCAGAAAGAGGATGAAGACGAAGCCGGGCAGAGCAAGATGGAGGCCGCAGCGCCTTTTATGACCCAGCCTCAGCCGTGCACCCGGGCATTTCCACTCCTTCTTGTTCATTAGAAGCAGCTCTAAGTCTGGCCCACATCAAAGGGAGGGTAGTGTCAAAAGCTTGTGGAGTAGTTTTAAGCCACCACTGTGGTGACATCATTTGAACAGCTGAGTCAAGCTGATGCTCAAGAACTCGTCTCTGAACGTTTAGAACCACAAACTCCTCGATTCCATTGCTGTTAAGCCAGGCTGGGTGGAGTTTTCCGTTCCCTGCCCTTCAAGGAGCTCAGGGAAGTGCTTCCGGCTTCCTCGGCTCATCTTCCAACTTGCCAGGTGTCACCTTGTCCCTGTCTTCAGTGTGCTGGTGACAGCTGGTCCAAGGTCCACAGGGGAAGGCTGGGCCACTCTCAGCCTTGGGTCCTTTCTTCCCCCACAATTTTTATTGCTATATTATAATTACACACATTAGCAGGATTCCTGGTTCCGTCTCTGCAGACGCACAATCATAACAATATAATTTGGCCAGTGTCGCCCCAGGATCTCCCCTCCCCCTTTTCCTTGCTCCCTCTGGTCCCTTTACTGGCCTCCTGGTCTCTCTTCATCTCTCATGAGTCTCCCCTCACCAACTTTCTCTTCTTTCTTCCTCTTTAGTTTCCCTGTGTGAGAGATAATGCAACCCTTGACTTTCTGAGCTTGATTTATTTTGCTTAACATCATGCTCTCAAGTTCATCCATTTTCCTGCAAGTGACATGATTTCATTTTTCCTTATGGCTGAATAAAACTCCATTGTGTATATATGCAGCACATTTTGCATCCACTGGAGGACACCCAGGCTGGTTCCACAGCTTGGCTGCTGTGAATTGTTCAGTCTTTAGTCCTTTTTATCTCACAATAAAGTACCTGCCACCCTTCCATGGCCACCAGCGAAGTTCGTCATGGGAAAGCACGTGCCCTACAGACTCAGGGCCCACCATAGCCATCTTCCCTCTGGCTACTCTGGAGACGTGACTTTTCATCATGGACTTGTCCTCAGACATTTGGCAACAATTTCCAAGTCTCTCTGGCTCAGTCCCCTTTGGGGTGTGAGGGACAGAGGAATCACGTTGCCAGGTGGCAAGAGGTCTGGGTGGGCTTCCGTGCTGCCTTGTGGTGTGACCTGGAGCAAGTCCCCGCTCCTCTTTGGGCCTTGTGCTCCCTTCTGGATGCAGAAGATTGTATTAGCAAATTTGAGGATGCTTTAAGCACTTTCTTAGTTCCCTTTTGTCCAGAAAAGACATGAACTCTTAGAAGCAGCCTTACTTTGGACAAACTGGGCCTGAGTGGTCGTTCATCTCTTTACAGAGAGAAATTCCCATTCTTCAGACTTTTTGCCATTCACCATCTCCTTTTTGATCTTCCCAGCAGCCAGTGAGGACCCGGGGCCAGGCACTGGGGGACTCTGGAGCACAGAGCTGCAGGACAGATGTGAACTCTCCGTCAGGACCCCATGATGAGGCTGCAGCTGTCGTTTGCTGAGTGATTTCTGCTCACTCTGTGCCAAGTACTTTACGTGTGATCATCTCTTCCCACTCCTACGTCCACCCTGAGGGGTGGCTACTATAATTATCCCTTTACAGATAAGGAGACTGAAGCTCAGAGGGGAAGTAAGGAGACAGGCAAAAGTCAACGGTGTAGCTGAGACGCCAGCCGGATCTGCAGTCGCCAGGTCTGTTGCCCATCCCGTGACACTCCCTCTTGGCACTGTCAGGAGTTCAAGGGCAGAAGCCGAGTGGGAAAGAGCTCAGAGTCCAAAGACTTGACTTCGTGAGGCCACTCTCCACTTGCTCATTCTGTGGCCAGGCCAGATTGCTCTTCTCTCTGAGCCTCAGTTTGCTCATCTGTAAACTGGATCTTATGATTCCCACTTGAATTGTGAGGATTGGGGAAAGCCATTTTTAGTGAGGGAACGTCTGTGAGCATCCCTTGCAGGCTGCCAAGTCATCTGGATGTTAGAGGGGGTTGTTTTCCTTAACCCCAGAGCAGGAGCAAGGGCAGGAAGTGGGCAGGCTGACCAGAGTGATTGTTCCGCCCTTGGCGTACGTGAAGTCCCCAGGAAAGGAGAGGCAGGGCGGGAGGAAAGACCAAAGCTCTGGGTCCTTATCTAGAATTTCCCCTCCAGGGAAACAGAAGCTTCTGGACTGTCACCACTGAGTTCCAAGCATTCCAGAGGCTCAGTGGGGAGAAGGTCCATCGCCACCCACCCAGCATCCGCCAGAGAGGCCTGACTACTCCACCCCAGCCTCTGTTCCGGCCCTGGCTGGGCCTCTGTCCAGGACCCAGCCCCAGCCCAGCCCCCAGGCTCCAGCAGGGACAAACACCTGCCCCGTAGTTCCGAGGGGCAGCTCTGGAGACGGGAGTCCGGGGCTCCGGGCATCTCCGCCTCGCCTGGATCATGGAGCATTATCAACCGACCCGAAGGCACTGGCACCAGGGTTCTGGTGTGTGACTCAACCTGGGCTTCAGTCACAGTCACCCGTGTGCCCATCACCAGGTTCCATCCCTCACTCCTCCTTCCCGGGCTGCTGGGGAAACGGCTGGCCCTGCCCAGGGGTCCAGGGATCTGGCTTCCAAGTCATCCGTGATTCCCTGTTGCTGCTTCATCCTGAATTCCAGTTCTTTCTTGTCACCAATTGGCCTGGGAGCTCTCTGGGGACGAGTGCCTGGGCCTGCTGCCCCACCTGGCCACTCCAGAGCTCAGCCTAGGGCTCAGCACAGAGTGACTGTCATTAGTGCCGCTGGGCCATCCCTGGGGCCCCTGAGGAACACTCATCCCGTCACCAGCGCCCAGGGAGAGGGTTCTGGCCACTCAGACAGGAAGCCCCGCCTGTGCTTCAGGCTCTGTGACACCTGGTCCGATGGCTTCAGGCGAGGCTCACAGGCAGCTGCAGTTTTCCAAATGCGCTCCGTGGAGGCCCAGAGAGCCCTGGACGCTCCTCAGTGACCGGGAGGCCCAGGGCGCGAGCTGCTGCCCCACCCTCCCCTGCGAGCCACCCCGTTCCTGACTTTTAACTTTCACACACTGGGATTCCACACGACATTGTTCTGCATGTACAGCTTCACAGTGGTAAAAATGATGACGAGCTGGCATATGTGACATGCACAACTTGAGTTTTCACACGTACACATACCAGTGAGTCCAGCAGCACAGGATGGCGAACATATGCTTCTGCTCAGCCTCACCTTCATCCTTTGCAGCTTCCCCTCCCCCTCTGAGGTCCAGGAGCCACTGAACTACTTTCAGTAGGGACACTGTTTTTTGAATACTGGGGATTACACCCAGGGGTGCTTTACCACTGAGCTATATCCCCAGCTCTATTTATTTATTTTAAAATTTTGAGACAGAGCCTCAAGTTAAGTTGCTGAGGCTGGCCTTAAACTTGTGATCCTCCTGCCTCAGCCTCCTGAGTTGTTGGGATAAAACACCCGGCTCAGCACGATTATTTTGAGATCCATCTAAAACCGGCACATGTATCAATAGTTCATGCCTTTTTAATACTGAGCAGTATTCTAGTGTGTGAATTTTCCTCCATTGGTTTATCCATGGACTCGATGAACTTTTGGGTTGTTTCTAGCTTTTAGCTATTACAAGGACAGCTGCTGTGAACCTTCATTCACACAGATTTTTATCTGAAGTTGAAATACAAGCGGGAATAAGACTGGAACAAGAAGGCGCCTGAAGTCACAGGTTGGGAAGGTCCAGCAGCTGCTGTGGGCAGAGGTGGAGAGTCAAGGACAGGGACTGCCTTCTTTGAGCTCCTAGGAGTGCCAAGCATGTGAGGGTTCGTCACATGATCACAGCTCAGCTGTGAAGCAGGTGCAGGTCTTGGTCCAGCTTACAGACAAAGCAGACTCGCGTGGAAAGGTGAATGCGGCAGTTCCATGACACACCATGGCCATCACAGGGCCCTGACTCCGCCCGGGCCTGGCTGCCTGCACACCCAGGCTCACGGCTGCCGCGTGCTTGGGAGAGAACACTGGCTTCTGGCTCCCCGGACACACTGTGTGGCGGGGTTACCACCTGCACTGGCTTTGCGCCCCACCACAGGAGATACCCACCAAGCCTGGGAGGATGACAAGCAGGGACAGGGCGCAGCAGGAAGTGAGTCAGTCATGCACTGAGGGGGGCTGACCCCTGGCTGGGCAGAGAAAGCCAGGAGGCAGTGCCTTCTTATGCAGAGACCACTGGGCTCGGAACATATGCTCTGTCCCAGTTACTGACAGTGACTGAATTATCGTCTCTTCTTTGGGGATGAGCCTCTGGGGCCCAGGAGGTTCTGCCAGAATTCCATCAGCTTTAAGGAACGGAAAAACCCATGACAATGGGTTAAATGATAAAAACAAGAAAAGCAAAGTCCTATGCTCAGGAGCTTCCAGATTGTTGATCCAGGGACTCCTTCCCTCTTCCTGAGCTCTGTTCTCTGCTCCCCTCCTCCTGGCCGTCCTAAGATGGCTGCGGTGTTCCACGGCCACAAGCCAATTAAGGTACCCACAGGCAAACAGGGAGTCCTCCCTTCCCCTCTTGCCCCTTTAAAGAGGGAAACAGAGAGCCCAGTGCAGCACCACTTGCCTGTATCCCAGTGGCTTAGGAGGCTGAGGCAGGAGGATCCTGAGTTCAAAGGCAACCTCAGAAACTTAGTGAGACCCTCTCTCTAAATAAAAAATAAAAAAGGGCTGGGGATGTGGCTCAGCAGTTGCGCCCCCCCCCCCCCCCCCCCCCCGGGTTCCATCCCCAGACAGTGCTGGCTGGTGGGGGGGTGGGCGAGGAGGAAACTGATGTCTGAGGGGAGGGGCACTTACTTAGCATGCCCGAGGCCCTGGACGCCATCCCAGCACAGAAAAAAAGAAACAAAAAGGGAAGAGAATCTCCCGGCAGCTGCTTCCCCTCACTTCCTCTCGCTTCCTATTGGTCAGGATCGTCTAAACCGATCTTGGAAGGGACATGAGACCACTGGTGGCTGAAGGGGGTCCTTCCTGAGCTGAAGGCTAGGGGTGTTGAGAGTAGGGCAAACATCCCACATTTTGCTCATAAGGAAGGGCAGTTTGGCATCGGAGGACGTGAGACTCACTCAAGGACACCTGGAGGCAGAGCTGGACACCTGGAGGCAGAGCTGGGTCCTAGGACGTGCTCCTTGGGAGGGGCCGCCTGGCCCGTGAGCCTCCCAACATCTTTTTTAAAAAATTTTTTTGGTGTTGGGTCTTGAACCCACTGATTTGTGCAAATGCTCTAGCCACATTTCCAGCCCCTAATTTTTAAATTTTGAGACTGGGTCTCACTGAGTTGCCCACGCTGGCCTAGAACCTGCAACCCTCTGCCTCGGTCTCCTGAGTAGATGGGACTAGGCATCTTTATGATCCTCATTCCATGGAGAGGAAAGTTAAGGCTCCTCTTATGGCACCCCGGAGCCTCCTGGGCCAGGCCCAAGGCCCACTAGGAGTCTGTGTGTAATAATAGCAGTCATCTTAGGTCGGATGCTCAAAGGGCCAGCCAGCTATTATCCTGCCACCAGTCAGACAAAATGCTACTATCATCCCCATTGCAGAGAGAGAGAAATGGAGGCACAGAGAAGAAGCTCGCCTGAGGTCATGAGGTCCGACACCAGTGACACTCATATTTGAACCCTGCTTGGTATTTCAGGATTCCATCACACCTAGAGGTCAAGCGGGAGGCCCAAGCCAGTGAGTCAGAGGGTAGGTGAGACAGTCTCCAGACCAAATAGGGAAAGCAAGCAGGAACAAGTCACGCTGGATGTTTGGGAGGCTCAGTGGCCTGGAATGGGGCTGGGGCCAGACCAGCTGGCCGCCCAGCAGAGGCTGTAACATGAGCTCAGGGGCCTTCACCACCCACCCGCCTTGCCTCTTGCCTCTCAGGGTCCAGGTCTCCTACCCAGGCCCCTCCAGGAGCCCGAGGAAGGGAATCAGTTTTGATGGACAAGAGCTCACAGGACACCTCATCAAACCACAGCTGCTTCAGCCAAAGGAACCTCAAGGTTCCCAGACAAGTAAACTGAGGCTACTTTTGCATTATGGATTGGGTCTGTTTTGTCTATTTTATTCACTGCCTCCCCCGTTGCTTAGAACAATGTTTGGCACGTAGTGCTCGATAAACATTTGTAGGATGACTGACTCATTCAATGAGCATGGGTTCTGAGGCACTCGTTGGGCAAAGCCTCGAGGACGGAAAGCTGGCTATCAGAACTGGGTGTCTTCTCCAAACCCTCCCATCAAGCAGGAAGACCAGTAGTCAGAGAAAGTCGCTTGTCCACGATCAAGGATACACCCTCCCTAGAAGAGTCTCTTGCAGGCATGCATTGAATCCATCTCCCCCCAACTGCACCACGACACACCCACACACAGGCCTCTTTCCTTAAAAGGACTGGACATATGTAGGCAGCGCAGGTAAAAACTGGCGGGGAGGGTTACTCGCAGGATCCTGGTAACCCAGGGCGAGGATCAGAAAATAAAAAATGGCATTGCCCGTCGACAACCCTGTCCTTCTGTCTGCACGCCCACGTGGTTTCGCCTCTTCCCTGCTCCGAGCTTTCCCAGGGCCCCTGGCTGCCTCGGCCCTGCTCTCTGGGTCCTCCCGGCTCAGACATTCAGGGCCAGCTGGTGTGCGGAGCTGCCACCGCCCAGGGCCCTCGCCCACTGCCCCGGAATGCGGGGGCGGACCGGGCGGGCGTGGCGGGCGGAAGCCCCCGGCCGCCGGGTCCGACCGCTCGTGGGAGCCCCGCCCCCTCTTCCCGGGCAGGAAGCCTGAGGTCTCGGAAGGCGCCCCCACTACCCACGCGAGCGCGGCGTCACCCACCGTCCCCCTTAGTCATTATCGTTTGAGTTAAGTCACCCTTGCTCCTTCCGACCTAGCCCATGCTCCTGTCTGGGGCGGCAACGGTTACGCAAGACCGCTCCATCCCGGCGCAGCGTGGGCGGCAGCGGACCATTTTTACACCTGGTAAATCCCAGCCCGGTAAAAGAGAGGCTCTGATTGGCCGTCCCACTCACCACCGTGCCAGGGCTGCTCCTATTGGCCAGACCATTCACACCAGTACTCCTATTGGTTGACAGCCAACCTATAGAATGGCGGCTCGAGGTCGGGCGCCCGCCCACCCCTGGGCCGCAAGCTTAGGGACCGTTTTTGGTTTTGGCTTTTGCAACTGTTTTCGTCGCTCACCCTCATTCTTCTAAGGGCCCGGGCCAGTTCCCTGTGCGCCTGCCCCCAGCCCAGTTCTTTGTTCATTGTTTACTGAGGCTTCATTCTTCTCCTTCCTCCCGTTTCCCCACCTTTTTCCTGCTGATTGCTCATTTTGGACGCAATTTTCCTGCTGATTTAAAGCGACGGCCACCTGTACCGTTAGGGCAAGCCTCTTCCCCTCTTGAAGTCTCAGTTTCCCGTTGTGTATACTGGGGCTACCAACTTCCACCGGGTCATACAGGAGTCGGTTATGTGTGAGAACCTGCCACAGAGCAAACTCTAAACAAGCATCCGCATCTGACCTTTGTGACTTCAGCCCTTACTTAAAATGGTCAAAGCTTCATGGTGGTGCACACCTACAGTCCCAGCGACTGGGAGGCTGAGGCAGGAGGATGCAAATTCGAGGTCAGCCTCAGCAACTTAGAGAAACTCTGTCTCAAAAAAAAAAAAAAAAAAAAAAAAAATCTAAAGGATTGGGGCTGTAGCTCAGGGAAGCGCTCCTGGGTTCAATCCCCAGTTCCACAAAAAAGAAAAAGAAAAAGAAGAGGAGGAGGAGGAGAAAGAGAAGAAGACAATGGAAAGATCCCAGAAGCAGGACTGGGAGAGAGAAGAGCCTTGAGCCTGAGCCTCAGTTGGTATCTAACTTGTGTGATCACTAAACACTTATTGGATATTGACTCTGAGTCTGTGCTGCCCAATATGTAGGCACTAGCTACACGTGACTTGTCTAAATAAAGGTAAATAAAAGTTAAAATTCATCTCCTCATCTCACTAACCACATATCCAATGCTCAGTGCACAGGTGCTGCTAGTGGCTACAGTATTGCCCGGAACTGGTAAGAGTTTTCCCTTTATCTCCAAAAGTACTACTTGGTGGGGCTACTGTCAGAAGAGGCTGGTGTCACTTTAACCCAGCATTTCTTTAACACAAGTGACCACGCACTACTTCCATGGGACATCTATGACCAGCATAAGAAATGTACTGTTCCCAGGAATATTGGGAAATGTTGTGCTCCAGGATCTCTCAGGACCCTCCACTCCAAGAGTGGAGAGGGGGAACGTTCTAGCAGCAAATTCCTCTGTTCAGCAGGGGAGGGAGTTGGCCAAAAGGACATTATAATTGTGGGAAAAGAGCCCGGGGTGTGGCTGGTGTGCTCCGGGAGGAAGTGGGCAAGGGACTTAATTGTTCAGGGTAATAACGTGGACTGGGCAGGAGAGACAACAGAGGAGATGGAGAGCGGGCTGAAGGTCCAGGGGCTGGCAGCCTGGTGGATGGAGGGAGCTGGGCAGTGGAGAGGACCAGGGCCGGGGTGGATGAAGAATCCTGAGAACAGAAGCTCCATTGTTCGTTTTTAAATCACCTGTGCGCAGCTGTACTGCAGCGAGACCCCCACCCGCCACCCACCCATCAGTGAACGTCTCCTCTTGCCAGGCCTTGGGGAAATGGAGAAGAAAGGGCTGGGTCCCACCTGTGGCCGCCGTCGGGTGAAGAGGGCCTTCGGGGGAGTCGAGCTGAAGGCAGGTTGTGTGGGAGGAAGCCGGGGAGCGGTTGGCTAGGAGGCGCGGACCTTCCCAAAGGTGCCCAAAGAGACTGGGAGGTCCTAAAACCTTGGGCGCGCTCCTCCGATGGAGATGTGGGGTTTTTCGCGCCCTCCCCTGGAACCTGGGCTCTGTGACCCCCTCGGCCAGAAGACGTGATGGAAATGGCCCTGATGGTAGGAACTGGTAGGTTCCGCTTCCTGTTTCTTGGGATACTTGTTCTTGGAATCCTGCTGCCCAGGGCACACGAAGAGGCCATGTGCAGATGTTCTGGCCAACTGTCCCAGCTGAGTTCCCACTTGACAACCCGTGTCAAACCTCTAGATCCAGCCTCCACCATTCAACGGCCACCCTGGGAGGCGACCACCTAGCCAAGCCCGGTCAACCTATAGAACCAGGAGGGTCAGTAAACCATCTTGCTGGAGGACGCTCTGTGTTGGTCAATTCACTTTGTAGCAATAGTTTAACATGGAACAGGAAAGAAACCAGGAAGCCCGTCACAGTGGGATGAGCCAGTTAGCACCAAAATCTCAAGGCACAAGGGTCTGTCTCAGCAAGCAGGAACACCTGGAAGGTAACTGAGGCCAGCACCTGGTGACCTTGGTGTCAGGTCAAGTTTCTGCTGTGACCTTGAGGCGCTGGCCCAGATGCTATCCAGGTCACAGAGAAGAATGTCCATGATGACTTGGAAAATTCTAGCAACTGTCCTTAGTGAAAGCATGAGCTATTCTTGGGAGGAGAAGAGGAGGAACAAGTTTTGAGGATGATAAGGACCCTGATTTGGACACACTGTTGCACTTGCCAAATGTCTTCTGCAAATCCCAGAATGTGCTGCTAGACTAGTAAGAGTGGAGTTCTTGCTGGAAGCATCCTCTTCTGTTCTCAAAGCAAAGGCTTGCAGAGGCTGAGCCTCCATTCGCCCATACCCTCATTCATTTCCATTCCACCCTCATTCAAACTCACTCCTGGGTTTGAGGTCCAGCTCTACCTCTTACTAGCTGCGAGGCCTCAAGCAGGCCAGCTAATTTGTTTCTCAGTTTCCTTTTCTCTAAAATGGGATAACAACAGTACGGGTATTACAGTGATGATTAAAGGAGGACATGCCTGGGAGACTCTGAGAACAGGCTTGGAACACGAGACCTATTTATTTATTTATTTTGCACTGGGGATTGAACCGAGGGGCACTTAACCATGGAGCCACATCTCCAGTTCTTTTGATATTTTATTTTGAGACAGGGTCTTGCTAAGTTGCTGAGAGCCTCACTAAGTTGCTGAGGCTGGCCTCAAACTTGCCATCCTCCTGCCTCAGCCTCCCCAGTGGCTGGGGTCACAGGTATGTGCCACCGCGCCCTGCCGAGAAGGAACGCTAGCATATGATCCACCACTTGCCCCCACACAGAATCTTCGAGGCCCTCTTTACAGCATGGGCTCTGGAGGCATGAGGTCGGGGCCAGGCCAGGATGGTTGTCTCCCTGCTCCGTCTCCTGCAGAAAGAGGGTATTTTTCCACTTGGCCAGACCACCCAACACCCCACCCAGCATCGTCTTCATGGATGCCTGAGATTCACCGTAGGTGAGTCATTCTTTCGGGTTGAGCAATTGCTGGGGGGAATATCCTCTGAAGTTCCCTGGAGGGGTTACCAGCACCTGCACACACCTGCACTGCTGCCAGGGAGCCTCCCTTCCCCAGGGCCAGAAGCTGGCCCAGGAGATATGACATCAGCCGGGATTCAGACTGGAGCAGCTCCCAAGAGAAGGTGGCATACCTGCTCCTGCGTGAAAGCCCTTTTTATTTTTCGAGACAGAATCTAAGTTGCTGAGGATCTTACTAAGTGGCGGAGGCTGGACTCCTGTCTCAGCCTCTGGAGTCTCTGAGGCTACAGGCCTGCTCCCCTGCACGTGGCCTGTGCGGAGCAGTCTTGATCCAGCCATCTCAACAGCTGTGCGGTGTCCCCACTGGAGTCCCATGAGTCTGCCTGGGGTTGTCATGGCCACTCCTCTTCTGGCAGCAGGACCTGGTCTGTTATTTAGGGAACCAGCCCAGAGCTGTCACTCATTGGCCCCTGCTGCCGGATCCCTGGAGCGGGGTTTCTGGACTTTCCAAGGCCTGTTTTAGCTCTCTGTCTTCTCTGTGGGTCGTTCCATACACTCCTTCCAGCACATTCCTTTCTTGTCTAAATAAACCAGAGTAGATTTTTCTTGCTTGCTTGAAGGAACTGTGATTGGAACACTCACGTCACGGGCCAGGACACTGAGGCGCGGAGAGGAGATGTGAAATAAGAAGCAGAACCCTGTCTGCAAGCCAGGTCTCCTACCTCCAGCCCAGGTACTGCCTCACGCACACGCCCCTGTGGAGTCCTGAGAAAAGCCAAACGCAAAACCAGGCACTGTGGTGCACGCCTGTGATCCTAGTGGCTCGGAAGCTCCGACAGGTGGATCTTGAGTTCAAAGCCAGCCTCGGCCATGCAGCAAGACCCTGTCTGAAATTAAAAAATAAAAGGGCTGGGAATGCGGCTCAGTGGTTAAATGCTCCTAGATTCAATCCATGGAACCAGAGAGAGAGCCCGGGGACAAGCCCGAGGGTAGAGGGTGTGGAGGGGACTGAGAAGTTTTGGAATCAGTAGACCTTAGTTCGAATCCCAGATCCGTTACTTACTAGTTGTGGAACCTTGGACAAGTGATTCCATCTCCTTAGAGCCCAGCTTCCCTCAACTATAACATAAGGTAGATAGGTCCTGTATAGACACAGACCCATAGGAACACCACTGACATGTAGAGCACTGGGTGGGATTTAGCTTTCACACACCCCACCCTGGCTAAATTCCTTTGTGCAGTGAACAACCAGGGCAACTGTATATGGCAGCCCTGAGGCTAATGATATTATTTACCTTTTATGGATGTGAAGGACTAAGGTATGTCAAGTTCTTGGCACAGTACCCAAACACTTAATAAATCCTCAATTAACAGTATCTAAATTGGATGACACCATCACCACAGGCTCAGTCTGGAAAGTTCCGGCAGGCTGTGGTGAAAGAGCACGTCCCAAGCGCCTTCCTTTCTTACTACCCACCTCCAAACTTCATAACCTTTCCTGGGTGGCCTGGGCCCCCGACCTCCTCCTCTGGGAAGCAGAGCTCTGTCCTCTTCTATCACTCCAGGGTCTTCAGTCTGGTGAAAGCCCCAGATATGCCTTGGCCGGTTCTCCAGGTCTTTTCTGCTCCAGCCTTGCCCCCAGTCACACCCCCAGCCTCCTCCATTAGGCCTGTGGCAGGGGGAAATCAGGGTGCAGTCTTGCAGGGGCCCAGCCTCAGCAGGTCCCGAGCCTCCTCGGGCAGCCCAAGCCCCTCAGCCCTGCGCCTTCCCCCTTTGGCAAGACTGGCACAAGGAGGGAGGCCTGGAAGAGCCACGTGTACTGGCCCCGTGCCTGCCGGCTCTCAGGCTGAGCTCACAATGGCTCCATTCACCAGGAGCCCACAGGGTGGTGTTCTAGGCCCCAGGGAGATCGGGCAGAAGTTCAGAAACTAAGACAGGGGCTGCTGAGGCTGCCTGAGGCAAATGTGCCAGCCCCTCACTGCGTCCACCACCTGATGTGGAGGTGACCACCCCATAATCGCGGACCAGGGGGACTTCCACTGGAGTTCAGTGTGGGAGCAGATGCAGGGAAGAAGTTAGTCATGGGGTTCTGGGGAGAAGGGAGGCTGGACCCTCGCCCACGCTCTTGCTGGCATCTGCAGGCACATCGCCAGCGTGGCCTCGGTCCTTGAATCGACCTTCCCAGCAACAACCAGCGCATCTCAGCCAGCCGACTCTGTGTCTCCCCCTCCTCTCCCCAGCCACCACTCCCAAAGCCCAAATCTAGTCCAAGCTGTTCAGTCGCCACATGAAAATTGTCACTGGCCCTGCCCAGCGACCAGGACCACAGGGCCCAGGCCGTCATCTTTGCTCTCCCAGCATCGGTTCCTGTTCCATCTAAACTCCAAATCGCTCTACTCCTGGGAAACCACCTCGGCCGCCCTTCCTTTGGTGCCTGTGATTTGGTTGGGGCTTAGGCAGAGGGATAGCCATGTGACACAGACCTGGCCAATCAGAGCACTCCATTCCACTCCCGCCTCCTCCTCACAGCGATTGGGTGGCCTAAACCAGCCCCAGTGGGGTTGCATTCTAGAACCCGTGGAGAAAGGAATCCCCCCCAGGCACTGAGCCTGGAGCTGCCTGCCCCTGGAAAGGGCCTGCTCAGGGTAGCGCCAACTCAGGGAGGAGTTCAGAGATGGCAAGACCAAGTCCTGATGGCATCGTTTGCTCCCCTGGATCCACCCATACCTGAAGCAGATGTACTGAAATTTTCTGTTTCCTGAGTTGACAAATTTCCATTCCATCTAAGCCTCTTGGAATTGGGTTTTCTGTCTCTTGTAACTCAGGGACTCTGACTAATACCAAGGCCCTCTCTGTGCTGGCCTTGAACCACATGTGGAACTCCCCATTGTCCTGAAGACCCAATGCCCTCTGACCCCTTCCTTGCCTTGCTCCTCCTGGTCGGGCAGCAGTCTGGGGTGCGTGCACTTTTCCCCTTTTGTACTTCCTCAGTTCTCCCCTCCCTCCTCCTTGTTATGGGGCCAAGGATGGAGCCCCCGGCCTCCCGCGTGCCAGGCAAGTGCTCAGCTACTGAGCCACATCCCTGGTCGGTTCAGCTCTTAAAGGTCCAGTTCAAATGCCAGTTCTTCCGTGGTGCCACCTCCTAGCCAGGGAGGACTGGCCTTTGGCTCCTGGGGACACCCCCGCAGTGGTTGGTTTGCACACCTGTCTCCCAGGGGCTGGTCGAGCGTCTTGTTGGATTTCTGCTGGGATTCCTCTTTCTTTTCTCAGTGCCTAGCCTGGAGCTCAGCAGCTGCTCAGGAAACTGCCTGTCCAACGCCATGCAACCCACGTTACCGTGCAGCTGGGTGGGCCCTGGCTGGCGCTGTGGGGATGAGGCGCTCACTATGGAACTGTGACGGGCACTGTGCCCCCCGGTCCCATCCCAGGCCCTGCTGTTTCCTCAAGCTGCAACGTCAGTGTCTCTTCAATCGGACAATCCGCTCATCCATCCAGAACGCGGGGTCCTGGGCACGTGTGGAGAGGCGGCTGTGCAGCTGGCAGGCTTGAGTTCAAGTCCACTCCTCCCGTGGTACTAGTGCCACGTGGGGCAAGTCACATAGCTTCCTTGAACTTGAACTTCCTTGAGTGTCCCTACATGGCAAACACTCGGTGCTCATTATGTGCGGCACTGCCAGGTCTTTCATCCACCCTAGGAGGTGTGGGGACCACTGTTGTCCTCGAGCTAGCGACAGGGAAACAGGGCGGGGACCTGAAGCGCGACCCCAGGTCACGCCAGGAGGACAGCCTGGCTCCCGTCCATGCCCTCCCACTCTCCTGTCCTGCCTCGCAGATATTCTAGAACCTTCTTCCAAGGGTGCTCCTCAAGGTCGCCCTTCAGCTCCTGCCGTGGTCCGGGTTCAGACGACACCCCGTCCTCACTGCTCAGGCTTCCCAGGCCTGGCTGGGGGAGGGGCCGAGCTCCTGGCACGGTGTCCACCTGGCTCTGGCGGCTTGGCACAGGGACTCTGCTCACCACGCTCGTCTGTCCAGTCAGCCGTTCCACGACTTCTCCATTCTGCACACGCACACCCCAGAAGGGACGGGTGCGCTTGGGTCAGACCGGCTGGGGTTAGAGGTGTGACTTCAGGCCAGTTACTTCACCTCTCTGTGCACGTGGAGACTGTGAGAAAAGAGTAATAAGAGAGCCCATGCCTGGCACGGGGACGGTGGTCCCCAAGTTCAGCATGCGGCATGATTCTCAAGGGCGAGACCCAGGCGAATCCGCCCCCCAGGTCTTGCGTTTGTTCAGTGAGGAGACTGTAAGTGCCACTTGCTAACAGACTCCCAGGCTCCGCCCGTCCTACTGAGTAGGTTCCCCGCATGCCCTTCCTCCAGGACAGCTGCTGTCCCTCCTCTTCCCGCCTGTCCACAGCACCTGGTCTGGGCCTGGCAAACCACGGCCCGGTACACACTCAGGGCGCTCGACAGGCGCTCACCGGGTGCTCGTTAGGCCGGCTGCTCTTCCAACGCTCTTTGGATACGAGGCCTGTGCTGCTGGGGCCCTTGCTGGGCACGCTCCTGATGCCCACCTTCCTTACAGACCGGCATTTGAGGCACAGCATTACAGGCGTGCGCCTGGGATCCCACGCCAGGCTCCAGGGCTCCCGCTGACCTCCTCTGACCCTGGCTTCTCGGTCCAGGACTTGGACGGCCCGTCCTCCGACACCCTCCGCGTCTCCCCAGATGGGCTTCCCCCATCCTCCTGGCAGAGGCAGGGCTGGCAGTGGGTCGTGGGGAGCCGAGCAACGGGCCCGGCCTCCCAGGGATAGCTTGCCAACACCTGCCACTCCAAGTCCCCAAGTGGCCTGGGTGCAGCTCACATCCTGTGTTCTTCCGGAGCTGGAGCCTGAGAAGGGAACAGGAAGAGGTCAGGAGGCCCGGCTCAAGGCTGACTCACCAAGGGGGCGAGGGCTGCAGGAAGGGCGAGAGGTGCTGGGAATGCCCCCTCCCTTCCTCGGACACTCGCTGGCTTCTGCCTGGGCCCTCCTGGCCCCGCGCCCCAGGATGCTCACAGACATGGCTTGAAACCCCGGGTGGAGCTGGCCTCCAGGATGGAGAGGGGCTTTGTGCAGCCAGATACAAGGACGGCTTCAGTGGCTGGGGAAGACCCTCCCTCCCCTCCTCCCTCCCTCCCCTCCTCTACCCTCTTCCCTTCCCCCCTTCTCCTGGCTGGAGGGCCGGGTGTCGGGAGGGAGGACTCCAAGTCAGGAAGCAATGCCCAGTGAGAGGCTTGAGGCCCAAGTCCAAGTACCCCCAGGAAGCTGGCCCCAGAGAAATTTCTGGACCAGAGGTGTTTGCTGGATGTTCAACAAGGACATTTAATGTTTGCATTTTACTTGTTTAGCAGTGACTCCCTCCAGGGTCACCACAACCTTCCAGACCCTCTGCCAGACCTCACCGTGACAGTGGTCAATTGAGGGGGTCTGGAGGATGGGACCGTGTCCTAGGAGAATACCCACCTGGACTGGCTTAAGCATTAAGGGAACTAATTATTTTACCACCAGCAAGTCTTAGGCATCCCTCCTTTGGGAATTATGGATTCAGTGGTTCAGTGAGGCACAAGGACTCAGGAACTTCCTGTCACCTACTCCACCTCCCTCCACGTTGGCTTCTACCCAAGGATATACTCTTGGTGACAAAATGGCCGTCAGCACCTGGGGGACTGGAAAAGGGATCAGCCCTAAGTCGGACACTCAGGACCCTTTTTCCAGACTGATTGGGTGAGCTGTGTCGCGGTCATCCCTGGACAACGACGTGGATTGGCTTAGACTCCTCTGGATACAGCCTGACGCTGAGAGGGGCTGACCTCTCCCAGAAGCGGAGGTGGCGGGGGGGGGGGGGGGGGGGTTCCGTTGGGAAGCCCTAGGGGGACTGTGGATGCAACTTGAAAGAACTACTACCCCTGTCTGCTGGGATTTGAGCTGGCAGGATCCCGAGTCACACAAGTAAGTTCCACACAAGGAGCCACCCAGTGTCCAGCGGTGCCGGATCCAGAGGAGGAAGCGGTGTATTTGGACTGAGGGCGGAGGTGTGTTTGTGGGAGATCCCTGGAGATTTTGTCTCTGAATCTTGAAATATGAGAACAATTTCTTCAGCCAAAGAAGCCTGGGAAGAGGGTCAGAGGGTGCAGGCCTGAGCAGAGATCTGTGGGCTTCATGGGGCAAGGCAGCTGGGTGGGAGCAGCATGGGACCAGAGCCTACCCTACCCCACACTTCCACAGGCGGGCTGGAGGACAGATGTCACTGAGCCCTTACAAGTGTGAAGCTTCAGGACGACTCTATCTCCCAGGAAAGTACTGTAACTAACCCACTTTACTGATGAGACACAGAGAGGTAAAGTCACTTGCCCCAGGTCACACAGCTGACAAGGGCAGAACAGGACCAGGAGTCCAGGCTGCTGACTATGAAGGCCAGGCTCTCAACCTGCCCTCTACGGCCCTCGCCAAGCCCCTGCCATGAGTCACTGCAGCTGGTGATGGCCGCAGCAGGGGGACCCACATCTGGCAGACAAAGAGGGGAAACTGGGTTTGTCCCTGGTGAGTAGGGACACCGTGCTTGCAGCCTGGTCCCTTCTTGGGCCTGGGAACTGGAGAAGTGGACAAGCCGTGGGCACCGAGGACCTCAGAGCCGGGAGAACTTTGAGGTCATAATAGTTCTCATTATTTCAAATATCACGCCACGGGGAGGGGACACAGGGATCGAAGTGCGGAACACAGAGCTGCTTTCCACCATGTCATTCAAAGATCACTGGATTCTCTTATCAAAGCAGAAGTCACGGGTCGAGAGTGCACGGTGGCTGCCTTCTCAGTTTAATTTTTGTCCTGCTTCCTCTGCGACACAGTCTCCCGGACGCATTTTACTTTTTAATGGACTCCACCCTCAAAGAAGGAACAATACCGGTCATTATTAAAACCCCTCCGAACGCATCTGCATAAAGCCATGCATAGATGCATAGAGTGGTTTTGGAAGGTGACCCAGGAAAATGGCTGAAGCGTGGTGGCCCCGGGGGGAGGGGGTGAAGGTCAGGGAAGTGGACAGGACCGCCCTGTGCTACAGGCTCTGCGGATTGCCTGAAGTATTTATTTGTTTATCTCACTATATGCTTGCATAACCTCTTTCAAATAATCTTTTTTTTCTAGATGTTGATAGACCTTTATTTTATTCATTTACTTATATGTGGTGCTGAGAATCTAACCTAGTGCCTCACACATGCTAGGCAAGTGTTATACCACTGAGCCACAACCCCAGCCCCAGGATCTTTTTTAAGTCAAGAAAATAACCAGACTGGAGCCTGAAGCTCCCGCCGGACCCCCCACCTCGTCATCCTTGGGATCTGTCTCTGGGGTCCTTTCTCTTTAAGTGACACCCCTTTTGGAGAGAGTCGGCTCCGCCTGGAAAGGCTGAGCCAAGGCCGGCGCACCCTGGGCCGAAGCCGCTGTTCCCATAGAAGTGGGCGCCAGGCAGCCCAGGGAGCTAAACCGGGCAGGTGGCCCTCTGGTTCCACGTGGCAGCCCCTGGCCTGCAGAGTGGCCAAGTCTCCGCCCCCTCGTCACTTTCCACTGGCTCCGCACTGCACCTCTGCCACAAGGAGGGCGTTCACACTTCTTTTGTTTTCTTTTTAAAATAATTTTTTAGTCTTAAGAGCGGCGGGGAATGGGTCCTAGCTCCTGGTGAAGCGCTTGCCTAGCTGGCTCGGGACCTGGTCTGATCCCCAGCACGGGGGTGGGGGTGGGGGTGGGGGTGGGGAGTTAAGAGAGGGGACGTTGCTTAGGGCAGCCCAGGCTCTCCTGGCTCCCTGGCCTCGGGTCCATGACCTTGGAGCCGCAGGGCCGCCCTTGCCCTCGGGGTCCACCTCCCTGCCCTCGGGTCTTTGCACAAGCTCTTCCCAGACTCCTCTTGTCCTCCATCTGCCCAGCTCCCATCTGCTCATCAGGCAAACCTCCTCACAGAGAGGCCCCAGGAGGCGTCCTGCTCAGTCCTGCTGGGGTCCCTACCGAAAGGACCGTGCAAGTCCAGCTTCCTTACCGCAGAAGTCTGTCACTTTCTTTTCTTTCTTTTTTTTTTTTTTGGCAGTACTGGGGATTGAGTCCAAGGTGCTTTTCCACTGAGCTACATCCCTAACCCTTTTTATTTTGAGACAGGGTCTTGCTAGTTGCTGAGGTTGGCCTCAAACTTGGGATCCTCCTGCCTCCTGAACCGCTGGGTTTACAGGTGGGCACCACCATGCCCAGCCAGCTCTGCCCCTTTTATGCTTACTGCAGAACTCTGGGCTACCTAACTTCTCTGTGCCTCAGTTTCCTCACCGCACTTGGCTCACTGAGTCGTAATGGTTACATGGCGACATAGAGAAGACGCCCAAGTCGCGGCTGGTACATAGCAAGGCCAGGGACGCTCTGGGTTCTTATCACACAGCGGGTGGTGGCAGGCTCAGGGCCTGGTACATATTAGGCTCTCAGCAAATTATTATCATCGCTTTCCGCTGTCCTGTGGATGGAACCCAGGCCTCATGCCTACAGGCAAGCGCCCTACAGCCCCCGCCCTGAGAGTCTCGCTAAGTGAATGAAACCGTAAATTTAAATTGAGAGGGCAGGGCCCGGGTTAGTAGTAATAATAACCAGCATTTTTGAGTAGGTACTGTGCATGGGGCAACCTTTTTGTGTGTGTTGAGGGGGGAGTACTGGTGATTGAACCCAGGGGAACTCAACCCCTGAGCCACATCCCCAGTCCTATTTTCTATTTATTTAGAGACAGGGTCTCACTGAGTTGCGTAGAGCCTCCCTTTTGCTGAGGCTGGCTTTGAACTCAATATCCTCCTGCCTCAGCCTCCCAAACTGCTGGAATTACAGACCTGCGCCACCGCACCCGGCACGTGCCGGCTCTTTACGTGGGGCATCCCATTCTGTAGCTTTGCTGAGCCTGTGGGGCAGTGTGTTACCCGCAGAGGAGGAAACTGAGGCTGTGGAGGTGAAGGGGCTGCTGGGGTCTCTGGCACTTGACCTTGCTAGCAACACCTGTCTAGGCAGCCTGCATTAGAGCTGAGTCACACATTGCCCCTTCAAAAGCCTCAGTCGTTTATACCACAGATGTTACAGAACGCTTGATGCCTGGCCAGTCTCAGACGCCCCTGGCTGTGCGCCAGTTGATGGGAGCTGGGCCTGGACCCAGGGCTCTGAAGAGGGAGAAATTCTGTAGGCATTTTGGAAAGGATGTTGTCACAGCAGAGCCCAGGGGCTCGGGATCCCTTGGAAAGGCGCAGGGTGTGGGCCTGTGCCTCCTGGTGTCTCCTCCCTCCCTTCCTTCCTTTTTCTTTTCTTTATTATTATTATTATTATTATTATTATTATTATTATTATTATTATTATTTTGTACTGGGGATTGAACTCAGGGCCACTTAACCCTGAGCCACATCCCCAGCCCTCTTTTGCATTTTATTTAGACACAGGGTCTCACTGAGTTGCTCAGGGCCTTGCTAAGTTGCTGAGGCTGGCTTTGAACTCAACAGGTGTGTGCCACCAGGTCTGGCTGTGCTTCTTGTTTCTGAGCTGGCCTGCCTGAGAGACCCTGATCCCTGATGGCCAGGAAGAGCCATGTCCCCGGGGAGGATGATGGAAGGGGCAGGAGTCCCCTCCTGGCTCTCAGCAGGAGGGAGAGGAGAGGAAGGAAGTCAGATCCCAAGCTCTGCCCCTCACTCCAAGGAAGGGCCGGGCAATGCCCCGGCTGAGTCGGGAATCAGCTTCCCCTTCTTTGGCACTTCTCCGATGTTTATTTAACTTGAAATAATGTCAAACTAACAGGAAAGTTGCAAGAATAATACAAAGAACTCGTAAATAGCCTTTACCTAGTTCACCATTTTATTTTGCGTTCTGCTATGTTTCTTTTCCCTCTAAATGTGGAAGATTTGGGCAAAGCGATGCCGAGGATATAGATGGAGCGACGTACACATATAATTGTTTTTTCCAAGACATCGAGAATGGACTGCAGGCATCGTGCTTTGTGTTCCTCTGTGCTGGGGTTGAACCCCAGACTTCACACATGAGCTGCACCCCAAACCCCTCCTGTGCTTTACCCCTTAACGCTTCAACATATATTTTCAAGCAACCAGGATGCCCTCTTACATGATCAGAATACCGATGTTGGATTCAAAAAACTTAACATTGATCTGATGCTTTAATCTACTCCTCATAAATTCTGCCAATCAGCAATTTTCCTTTTGCTGTTTTTTTTTTTTTTTTGTGGTAGCAGGGATTGAATCCAGGGGCACTCTACCACTGAGCTTCATCCCCAGCTCTTTCTATTTTATTTTGATACAGGGTCTTGCTAAGTCACTGGCCTTGAACTTGCGATCTTCCCGCCTCAGGCCTCCCAAGTAGCTGGGCTTTCAGGTGTGGTCACTGTCCCTGGTTTAGCAATGTATTATTATGGGATTCTTTCTCCCCGGTACAGGATCCAGTCTGCTAGTTGCACTGCATCTAATTATTATGCCTTTTTACTCCAGTCTGGAACAGGAACTCTGTCTTGTGTGACACTGAACTTTAGAATACAGACCAGTTCTTTTATACTCTCTTACTTGATTAGGGTGTGCCTGGCGTCTCCTCATGATCAGATGCAGCTAGGCACCCTCAGCTGGAATATCACAAAAGTGGCATTGTGTTCCTCCCAGGGCATTGCTGCCAGGGCCGCCTGTGTCTGTCTGCCGGGCAGGGTGATGTCAGTTTTGATCACCTGGTTAGAGTGGTCTGTTTTTCCCACTAAGTTACCATTTCCCTGCCAGCCAAGTACAGAGCAGTCTGCAGGGACTCCTTCAGGTCCTGTAGATATCCTGTTCCTGCTGATCCTTGCAGTGTTTATTTCCGAGCAGCAGGAATTGGTGCTCTGTCCCCTGGTCACTTTCTTTGTCCTTGTCATCCTTCCCCACTGTGGGGACTGAAATGGGCCTCTCTTAGCGGGATCCATCAGCCTCATGCTATTGAGAGGCCACTGATGTTAGCCAAAGATAGGGGTTGGACCTACTCTGCTCCTCAGGGGCCTTAGGGGGTGAGCCCAGGGTCTCTGGTCCCTGCACTGGTAGAGTGGACCCAGCAGCTGACCAGTATGGGCAGGTTCAGAGGAACAAAGAACTCCTTCTAGAACCTCACCTAAAAACTAAGAGGCCAACCAGGGGGTGCAGCTCGGTGGCAGACACTGGCCTACCCCCGGCTCTGGATTCCACCCCCAGCACTGCGAAAAATAAAACAAACAAGTTAAGAAAACAAAAACAAAACCCGCAAACCAAACTACAAACAAAAAGCTAAGAGGCTAACCAGACCCAGAAAGGCGGTAAGTGAGGGGTTCCACCCTCAAGTCCCAGCCACGACTGTGATCAGCTCCAACAAGACTGTTGTCCTCCTGTCCCTGGCTGTTCCCACCTGGGGCGCCGTCAGACACAGCGGCACACAGCGTTCTGCACCGAGACCGAGACCGGCGCCCTGGTCCCAACGCAGGCGATGTCATGGGAAGCGTGGCTCCGGAGGAGATCAGCGGCAGTCTCAGGCGGGAAGCAGACCAACAAGCACCTCGAGCTAGAGCCCCACCCCCACCCCGTGTCACACCAGCCACCAGCAGGAGAGGGGTGGACCGCCCCGGGTGTGGGATGCAGCTGGAGAAACATCAGATGCGCTGCAATTCCCGGGCCCGAGTTGCAGGGTCCCTCCTGGCGGCTGAGGCTCTGCAGCTCCGAGCTGGGAGCGCGGTTTATTCTTCTGAAGCGTGAAGGGCACTTGTCAGCTTTGAAAAATACATTGCCTGTTGAATTTCAAATAGCTTCACACGCTACCTAGCTGTGATCTAAAGGGTTCAGAACTCCAAGTGCCAAATAAGTGAACTGGGAGCGTCCAAGGATGGAGCTGTTCTCATTCAAACCAAATCTTATGGCTGGAGAGGACGGTCAGATTTTGCTCTGACTTTGTAGGGCAGCAGCCGGGTGCTGGCGTCCCCTGGCATTCTCCTGGGGCTGTGGCTGGCTGCTCCTACACCCTCAGGCAGTAGGACATGGGCACTGCATCCAAACCAGGGCCACCGACTCTGTGGTGAGAACTGTCTCTCTAGGTTAGGGTCATATTCGTGTTCTGAGCTGAGAGGACAAGCAGCCAGGCAGGAATCTGGGGAAAGAATGCTGGACACAGGACACTGCTCACATGGTGGCTAAGGGCGATGGGTGGGGGGCAGGACTACAAAGTGCACCATCTGGACACAGAGCAGACTTGGGTTCAAGTCCCACCCCTGCTTCTTACTTACCAGCTATTTCACTTGGCAAGCAATTTAGCCTCAATCTCTGCCTCTGCAGCGTGGGGGCTATAGTGACCTTGGGGATGATATGGAATGAGACGGCACACCCAATGCCTACGACAGGCACTTGTTTGTTTTTTTGTACTGAGGATTGAGCCCAGGGGTGCTCTACCACGGAGCCACATCCTCAGCCCTTTTTATTTATTTTTTTTGAAACAGGATCTTGTTAAGTTGCTCAGGCTGGCCTCCAACTTGAGATCCTCCTGCTTTGGCCTCCTGAGTTGCTGGAGCAACAGGCACATGTTAAGTGTTCCGAACACCTCTAGTAATAGCATATGTGCTAATAACAACAACAGTCTGGATGATGATTCTGATCCTTCAGGTTGCTGTCAGGCTTAACTAGGAAGTTGGAGCTGGGGCAGGGGTCCTATGGAGCAGGGGGCAGCTCTGTGCTGAGGTCCCTGGACACAGAGTGTTTGTCGAGCACCTGACTCTATCAGTGCCTATCCCTGTCAGTAGCTCCATCCTCCGCAGATTTCAACATTCTTACTATTATTTTTTGAGGTGCTAGGGACTGGACCCACGCTAGGCAAGCGCTCTACCACTGAGCTACATTCTCAGCCCTTTCTATTTTGAGACAGGGTCTTACCAAATATCCCAGGCTAATCCCAAATTTGCTATCCTCCTCCCTCAGCCTCCCAAGTAGCTGGGGTTACAGGCGTGCACCACCGTGCCCAGCTCAGCATCATCTTTTTTTTTTTTTTTTCTCTGTATTGGGGATTGAACCAACCCGGGGCACTTCACCACTGAGCCACATCTCCAGAACTTGTTATTTTTAAATTTTGAGTCCGGGTTTCTCTAAGTTGCTGAGGGCCTCCCTAAGTTGCTGAGGTTTTGGCCTCAAACTTGTGATCCTCCTGCCTCAGCCTCCTGAGTTGCTGGGATTACAGGTGTGCACCACTGTGCCCAGGAGGGATTATAATTTTTAACAACTATAGAATATTCCAATGAAAGGGTGGACCATACGTTGCTAGGGACACAAAATGGTGTATTAGAATAAGAATAGGCTTTGAAGATAGACACAGTCAATCATTTAGTCAGGTTATTTATTTATTTATTTTTGCTACTGGGGATTAACCCCAGGGCCTGGTGCATGCTACACCAACACTGAGCTGCATCCCCGGCTTCGGCCACATTTTCTGATCACCAACTTTGGGCCAGGTGGGCAGCTATGTGCTGGCCACACAGGTGAAGAAGATAAAAGTGGGCCTGGCTTTCTAGAGTCATGCCTGGAAGGCAGGTAATCAAGAACTAGACCCGAGTTTAAGTCCCTGGTTGTGTGATTTAAAACATCACCTATCTTTCTTGGGCCATACTTTCTTCACATATGGAAGGTCAATGCCAAGTGTTGTAAGCACAGTGTATAGCCAACAAACATCAGTTTTCTCTTCCAAGCTTTGCTAGTTTACTTAGTCAATTTTCTGTTGCTCTAATTAAATGCCCGAGTAGTCAAGTTATAAAGAATGAAGGTTTATTTAGCTCATGGATCTGGAGACTGGAAGGTCTGAGGTTGAGTTGCATCTGGTGATGGCCTTCTTGCTGGTGGGGACTCTGCAGAGTCCCAAGGTGGCAAAGGGCCTCATGTGGCAAGAGGGGTTTGCAAGAGACAGAACCGAACTGGCTTTGATGACAGACCCAGCTCAAGATGACTTATTAATCCATTAATTCATGAATGGATCAAATCATTCCCAAGGGCAGAGTTCTTATGACTAATCACCTCTTAAAGGTTCCACCTCATCCTACCTCCTAATTCCTGACAATGGGGATTAAATTTCACCGGGTTTGGGTGGGGACCTTCAAACCACAGCCACAGTTTTAAATAATTTTTTCATATTCTTTTGCCTTTATGGTCATTATAGCCCTGAATATCTCCCTAAATGTCATCGTTTTCTTCTTTTAGGGCACAGAGTGATTGATTCCTCATGGGGTGAGGTATTTGCTTCAGTTAAATAAGTTTCTCAAACCTGCTGCTCCTCAGTGATCACTGGTAACGGTGGTGGAAACAGCCACTGAACTGTTGGCCGGAGGTCTCAACAAACAAGCCACAAAACTCTGCAGGCCTCGGTCCCTCTTGAGCGTCTGTGCTGTTGGGCTGACTCACCCGGGGAACACCTGCCTGGGTGTCTTCGCCCTCGCTGTTCCTGGGTCCAGAGCACTATCTATTTATCTGGATATCATCCCCAGCTCCTTCAGGGCTTGACTGGAACATCATCGTCACTGTATCAGAGATGCCCTTCCTACTTGTCCCAAGGTCCCCTCCAGCTCCTGCTCCATTCTCCTTCACGGCTGCTCTGTTATGGGGTGCAACTTAAGAACAGACTGATCACCACTGAGAAGTCCAAACTGTAGAGTCTTTTTTAAGCCAGTCGCTGACTGTCTCACACAATGCCCCAAAAAATGGCTATTGGGAGAACAGCCCCGACCACAGGGTTGTAAGGGTTCTTATACCAAAAATCACATCAATCATAAGTGTCTGTTGCTATGATTCGAAATTACACATTAACATCATGAGATCATCAACAGAGGGGGAAGTGGGTCACCTAGGTACAAACTAAAGAATGATTACTAATAACCATACAATCACATTCACATGGTACATTGGTTAGGAGCAATAGAGATCAAAAGAGAGCCATTTTTCATTACATACAAATTATCATTTTATATTGTTAAACATGTCACACCAAATAACTGATGATGGGGACAGAGGCGGGGTGTTCCCATGGGAGAAGCTTATTTCCTGCATAACATGGAGTCTAAGAGCAAAATGGAGTCTCTCTGGCCTATAACATTCTTATGGAGCCAGATCTGTCAGCCCATCACATAACCTCCTGGCTCAGACATATTTGTTATTATACTTTTTCTCAAATATAACTCAATCTTTGTGAGAGCCAAGATGCTGTCTATGTTGGGCCTGGGACATTGCCTGGCACATAGTAGGCTCTCAATAAAATTTTGCAGCATCAGTGACTAGAGAATGGATAAGACCACTCAGAATACTTACCATATTTGCTGGTCTCTAGAGAAGGCAAAAAGCTCTTCTAATTAAGGGAGAGTAATAACATTTGGAAACTTTATACAGTGCCTTATTTGGGTGGTAGACCATCCAGGATCTTGGCTGGGGTGCCTGCGGGTGGGGACCGGGCTGGGGGAGGAAGTATTTCCTCTCTGCCAAGTTGCAGCAAGAGGCTAATGGCCTCCCTGGGAATCCAATCCAATTAAGAGCCTGGCTTCAAGTCAACTCGGGTTCCCTTCCTGGCTGGAGCAGCTTCCCAGTGACAAAATGAAACCTGTAACTTCCCTAAGATGAGACAGTCTCCCAGGGAGCAGGGCCAACGGGGGCCCAGGGTAGGGTTTCTGCTTCCAGGGGTATGGATCGGCCTGGCTCCCAGAAGCTTTTAATGCTGGGAGAGAAGGGGGAGGGGCGGGCACTTGGTACAGAAGTTGGATCGTGGCGCTGCCCAAGAGAAGAGTGGGCAGGAAGCGGTGGAAAGGAGTCCCAGGCAGAGTGAGGAGACTGTCCTGGTCTTCTTTCTGCTTCTGTCCTGCAGGCAAGGAAACCAGATGGGGTGGGAAGGACGAGCCAGCCTGACTCACACGGCTCCCTAGGGCTGAACTGAACACAGGTTGGGTTAACTGCCCTGGAAAGCCTTTCAGCTCTTTCCCCTTTTCCCTCCCCTTTCCTCTCTCTCTCTCTTTTGTGCTAGCAAAAAAAACAAAAAACAAAAAAAACAAACAAAAAAAACCACCCAGGGCCCTGTGCATGCTAGGCACGCTCCATCCCTCTATCACCTCTAAATAAAATATTAAAAGGGTTGGGGATGCGACTCAGTGGTTAAGCACCCCAGGGTTAAGCGCCCTGCACCTCTTTTCTTTTTCAAACCCATTTTTGGACAGGTGTAACACACACATGTGACTACAGTTACAGAGCCTAATAGTATATAGGTAAAGAGATGCACACCTCTGCCCAGGGACCTAGCTCCCCTCTCTGGGTAAGTACTGTTACCCATTTCATTTCCTCTCCAGAGAGAAATGGGTGTTTAACATAGTTATTCCAAGATGATCTATACATATGTAAGTGTGATCATTATCACATCAAATTTTAGATAAGCAAAAAAAAAAAAAAAAGACCAAATATAATGATTTTGAATTTCCCTGTCCAAGAATAGAATATGCCTTTACCTATTAAGATACCTTCAAAGATTTTGTGCGTGTGTGCTCACGCCTGTAATCCCAGCAGCTTGGGAGGCTGAGGCAGGAGATCGCCAGTTCAAAACCAACTTTAGCAACTTAGCGAGGCATTGAGTAACTCAGTGAGACCCTGTCTCTAAATAAAATATAAAAAGAGCTGGGGATATGGCTCAGTGGTTAAGTGTCCCTGGGTTCAATCCCCAGTATCAAAACCCAAAAATCTCCAAATTGTTATAAAGTTTTTTTTCCCCCCCAAATGGAACATACACGTATTAAGATATTTTCATATTTCTTAGATATTTCTATATTCTTGATTATTTTTAGTTAATGAGACCTTTTCTCCCGTTATAATCCTAACTGATGAGACCTTTGTTTTGACTGGTGGGGTTTCGCAGTACTGGAGAATCTGAGCTACATGTACCCCCAGAACTTTAGGTTTTTATTTTGCGGTAGGACCATGGTGGGTTACTAAGGCTGGCCCCCAACTTGAGTTCCTCCTACCTTGGCTTCCTGAGTCCCCAGGATCATAGTTGTGTGCCACCATGCTGGCTTCATAGGGTTTTGTCCGTGGAAAAGAACTGGTTTTAGAAAACAGTAACTTTGTATCTAGTCACTTCCACGTATCTTCTTATCGTTGGTACTAGATTTCCATTTTTTTTCCTCCTGCAGGGGTGGGGTCGGGGAGCTAAAGTGAAGCCGAGGGGCGACCTGTGCCTGTGGAGGGCCCCTCCGGACCGTGTGCCCTCCCCTCCCCTCCCTGCCTCAACAGGAACTTCTGGTGGACACATTAGTACCCCTCTTGATGGAAGAAGAAAACAAGGTGAAAGGATTTGCCTAAGCTAGTCAACGGCAGAGTTGGAATTTGAACTGGGGCATTTTATGCAAAAATCTTCTGACCTCAACATCCTGAGGCAAGAGAGCTGGAGTTGGGGAGGGGCCGTGCAGAAAGTGACGCTTTCTGAGTGACTGCACTAGTCCCCAAACTTTGTGTACTTCCTTTTTCTTTTGGTGCCAGGAATTAAACCCAAGGCCTCGCACGTGGGAGGCAACTACTCTATTCCTGAGTTCCATCCTGAATCTTTAAAAAATTTTATTTTGAGACAGGGTCCCACTAAGTTGCTCAAGCTGACCTGGAACTTAAGATCCTTTTCTGTCTCCCAAGTAGCTGGAATTATAGGTGTGTAGCATCGTGCTTGGTTTATGTACCGTCTTTTTTTTTTTTCTTTTTTTTTTTTTGGTATAAGGGATTGAACCCTGGGGTGCTTAACCACTGAGTCGCATCCCCAGCCCTTTTAATATTTTATTTAGAGTCAGGGTCTTGCTGAGTTGCTTAGGGCCTCCCTAAATTGCTGAGAGTGGCCTTGGACTTGAGATCCTCCTGATTCAGCCTCCTGAGCCATTGGGATTATGGGCGTGCTCCACCACGCCTGCCTGAACCATCTTTTTTAAAGCTTGTAAGAACTCTGAGGCCAGTATTACGAGCAAATAGCTGGCCAAGAGACGGGTGATGAGGACATAGAGATTTGGGTTTAATTATAGGTTCTGCCACTTACCAGCTGTGTGACCCTAGGCAAAACACTTAACTCCTCTGAACCTCGGTTTCCTCTACTCTACCCTTGTTATAAATGGCACCCAGATGGTCTTTCCCTCAATGAAATCTAAGCTGCAGGGGCTGCTGGCCAGGAAGAACATGTCCATCCTTAGAACCACTGGCATTGTACATCTGGAGCTGAGGAAAGCAGAACTGAAATGTGTCTCCAGTGCTTGTGTTTGTTCAGTGACTCTCATCTTCCAGGGGAGCCCAGATCTACAGGGAAGCTGGACAGGTTGATGCTTCTGCAAATATCACATTCAGGTTAAGCTTTAGCCAAACTTACGGGTAAGTCACAAATGACAGAATTTTATAGGACCTAATTCTGTCCTAAGGACACTGTTGGAATTGGAAGCCAAGCTGATGCCATCACTAAAGATCAACTGAGCCCCTATTATGTGATCAGGGTAGCAAGGGAAGCAACAATCTGAACCCTGGGAGATGGGAGGCTCAAAGGCAGGGCTTGAAATTTATTTATTTACGCCATCAATCAGTCTGATTAGATTGAGTTGCCATGATGTGCCAGGCACTGGGTTAAGCTTAGGAGAGCAGAAATAATAACTGATGTTTACTGAACACTTACTATACACCAGGCACTGTGTGTGTATGTACCTTACATTTTAAATTTGTTTAGTCTCTAATAGTCTTATGAGGTGGGTGTCATAGTTATCATCTTAGATGAGGAAATGGAGGTATAGAGAGGGTCACTAGCTCAAAATTTCACAAATGGGAAATGAAAAAGAATTGTAAACTCTTTTGTGTGTGCATGGTATTGGGAATCAACCATAGGGCCTGTGCATATTCACCAAGGGCTCTACCACTGAGCTACATCCCTGCCCTGGAAGTGAAATCTTTTGTCTAAGTAAATATATATATATATATATATATATATATATATATCACAAGGTTCTTGCCCTCCAAGGATATCACAGTACATCAAAAGAAGACATTGAAATGAACAGTAATAACAGCTAACATTTATTAAATACTTATTACTAAGTGCTTTATATGGGTTATCTCAGTTGATCCTCTCAATGACTCTAAAAGTTAGGTTGTGATATAGTCCCTGTTGTGATGAGGAACATGTGGGTCAAGTGCCTTGTCCCAGCTGGGAGTGGACTGTCTGCTAGGGAATTGCAACATCAGCGGTACCTCCCTGACCAGGTGACCCAGAATCCAGCCGGGTGCTACCGGGTGCAGAGGAAGGAGATCATTGCTCTCTGCGTGGTGCAAGAAGCTTCTCAGAGCAGCGGGTATTTGAGTTGGACCGTGAAGGACGTGGAGGGGCCTCACTTTCTCCACACCCACGTGGTACACAGTATAGTGAGGAGGGGTGTAGGCTCCATACGGTGTGGGTTAGAATCCCAGCTCCGCCTGTTCCCAGCTGAACCACTGTGGTAAGTTGTTCTCTGACCCTAAGTTTCCTTATTTGTAAAATGGGAACAATGGACACTCTGCTTGTGAAACACCATGATGAATAAACATAAGAGGATGAGAGAGCATCCAGCTAGGTGTCCGCCAGGCCTCGGGGGAGCTCAGGGACTGGGGCACAGATGGGTGTAGTACCAGCAACTGGTACCCATATGCAGTTCCTTGGGCCAGGCCTCATGGCAAGCTCTGGACACGGGTGGGTTGATCAATGATCCTATTAAATAGGTACTAATTTCAAACCAACTTTACAGATGAGAAACTGAAGCTCCAAAGATTAAATAAGTTGTCCCAAGGACTGGAACCCAGGCAGTCTGACCCAAGAGTCCATGGGCAGAGTACCTCACTTTTCTGCTGCAATTGCAGAAAGTAGGATTGGTACAGTCAGTGGGCAGGGCCATAGTCAGAGGAGAGAACAGGGAGGGGTGTCAGAACAGGAGGCTGATTGGAGGGGCCCTCTTGTCCTTTGGAAAACCTGGTCCCTTGTGAAGTGCTAATCATGGAGAAACACAACCTGTAATCCAGCTACCTGGGAGGCTGAGGCAGGAGGATTCCAAGTTCGAGGCCAGTCTGGGTAACTGAGTGAGACCCTGGCTCAAAAATAAATAAAAAAGGGCTGGGGATGTAGCTTAGCAGTAGACACTTGCCTGGCTCGTGAGAGGTCCTGGGCTCAATTGTCGTGACCACAAATAAGAACAAAACACCAACCACCCTGGCTTCCCAGGCCAAGGGAGCAGGACTGTCCAGGGGGACATGAAACCATAGCCTCAACTTGACACAGTCGTTCATTTCCTAGATTTGTATTGATGAGCTGTTCCGCGAGCCAGGAACATAGAACATAATCCAACAAAAGTCTCTGACCTAAAGGAGTTTACATTTGTGTGTGTGTGTGTGTGTGTGTGTGTGTGAGAGAGAGAGAGAAAGAGAGAGAGAGAGATGGATAAGAACAGACATGTAAGCAAAATATATATTAGACGATGTAAGTGTTAAGGAAAGAAGGAAAAGGGGAGGGAGGAGTAAGATAGAGCAGTTTGCAATGTCAGGTGGTATCTGGGAAGATCACTCCGAAAAAGGTGGTATTTGAGTGAAGGCCTGAAGGAGCCCAGGGAGAGCAAGTGCAAAGGCCCCAGGCAGCAGCATGCTTGGAGTGTTCAAGGAACAGCAAAACGGCAGGTGTGGCTGGCGTGGAGGGCAAAGGGGAGAGCAGTAGAGATGAGGTCAGAGGGACGTGTGGGGAGGAGAAAGCCTCTCCACCCATCTTCGAAATTTTTGTGTGTTATAAAAACAAACAGAGGCATAGGATGCAAACTAGGCTTGCATTTCAAATGCTAGAGGGAGATGTGAATGCCATGTTCTGGGAGCCTCCATGCATAAACATCCTTTCCACTCCTCCCCAGACCAGCTTCCCCGTTCATCTGAGACACATGGGGGTGGAAATTGGAAGCCAAGTTGTGAGCGTGATCAGTTTTCTAATAGGCTCTGAGTCTGAGTCTCTGCTCCTCCAGGTAGGCCTGGGTCATCTCCCCATCCCCAGGCTGAGAGGCCAGTGTGGGGCCTGCAGACAGGCAGGTGGCTAATCACTGACCCAAGTGGCATGTGACAAACCCTAAGGCACAGCTCAAGTTTTCCTTTGCCTCTGGACCAGCTGGGCCCTTCTTTGAGGTTCCAGTGGAATCCTTCCTTTTAGGTTTGGGTGGACTTTGAACGGATTCCTCCTTTGGTTCCTTTACAGGCAGAGCTGAAGGGAAAGGCTGGAAGGAACCTTTTTTTTTTTTGGCGGTACCGGGGATCGAACTCAGGGTCCTGTGCTTGCAAGGCAAGCACTCTACCAGCTGAGCTAACTCCCCAGCCCTGCAGGGAACCTTAATTCAGCTCAGGATTCCATGAAAAATTAACACTAAGTTCAGTTCAGAGTCCAGCAGTCACTTCGGTTTGTTTTTCAAGTCCAGATTTAAGGGGTGGCCCCCTGGCATTTATTACTTTTTGACAAACAAGTTGATCACAGAGAGAGTTGAATATGATGCCACCCTAGCCCACAGGGAAGAACAGGGACAGCACAAGGACCAGTGCAGGTAACAGCCAGCTCTGACAGCACAGGACACATGGGAAGATGAGTCCCAGTGAGTAACTCACCCTACCATCTACTGGATGATGAAAACAAACATAGGGATTTTAATGACATTTCTGTATCAAGATGTGAATGTAAATAGTTGAATTCTAGAGGTATTTTTCCAATTACCTGGATATATTATCCCTTTAACAAAGTCCTTTAAGAATATCTGAACGACTCTCTTTGGACTGGCAGAGGGGAAAGTTGAAGGTTTCACTGTATTTTCATGCATATATTCAATTTGCTCAAACACTCTAATATGTGCGGTGCCCTCAGAATGTGGAGAGCCCCCACCCCGTGTTTGGCCCTTCTGGAACTCACTGATCAACCTCACCTGGGATGTCGGGTAGAAGAGTTGTGAGTCAAGCTTTACGGAAAGTCAGAAGAGGCCACAAGTTTCCAGAGGAGATGACATTTGCCCCAGGGGTTAATAGCAGCAAACCAAGGCCAAGTGCCTATCACGTGCCTGTTTCAAAGAATTCTGGCCCTTGCCCTCAAGGCCTTAAGAACCAGTGCAGTTTTTCCAGTTTGAAGACCCCCCTCTTCAGAATTGTTGTAGTACTTATAAAAATGTGACTTTCTCTCTTCTCCAGAGAATCTGAGAATCAGATAAAGCAGGGCTGAGTGTAGTACCCAGGTGATTCTGATGTACACTCAAGTTTGCCAGGTGAATGTGGGAAAGACATCGGGCTGGCTGCGGGTGAAGGGGAGTCCTGGCAGCCTTCAGGACTGAGGCCGCAGTTCGACTGTAAGCTCTAGGAGGAGAGGGGTCCTGTTCCATTGTCTGTCGCCCCCTCAGAGCCTGGAACACACTAGGGCTTCATGACACCTGTGACTACGCTGATTTCCAATACGGCGATCGGAGAGTCAAAAAGGAAAAAAGAAGTCAGAAGAAGAAAAAGGTATTTCTAAGGAGAGAAAAACTCGGAAAAGTTTTCGTGGAAAAGGCAGCTCCACCTAACACTGGGAGTTGGGGAGGTGGCCGCTCCGGGAAAGGGCGATGAGTAGTGGAGTGCAGCGGGGGAGAGGCCGGCAGGCGCCTCCTCGCTTCCCCAGGCTGGCCGAGGCATGAGGTCACCTGGAACCGCACCAGCAGCAGCTGCCCAGGACGCGCTGGCGCTGCGGAGGGAGGTGGTGTCAGGCTCCGGGCTCGGGGGGAATTTCCCTCCCGCCCCTCAGGAGGCGCGGCTTGAAGGCCCGCCCACCACCCGCCCCAGCCGCGCTTAGTACCGCCTCACCAAGGCCACACCCCGGGCCTAGGCCACGCCCCTTAGCAACCTCCGGGCGCCCGAGTGGTCGCTTCGTCTCAGCTCGGATGAGGCCACGCCCCGCGAGCTCCGGCCACCCCATTTCCCCTGGAGAGTCCCGCGGCGCCGGGCCTTGGCTCCGCCCCAGCCCGAGGCCCCGCCCCCGGCGCCCCGCCCCGCTGTTTGAAGCTGCTAGGGCAGCGGCCGCCTCAGAGTCGCGCGCGGGGCGTGGGGCGGTGCTGAGGAGCTGAGGCCACGGCCAGCTCGACGCCGGGACTGTCCTGCGAGCGCAGCGCGGCGGAGCCGGCAGCTAGAGTACCCGGAGCAGGAGCAGCAGCCGCGCCGCCGTTCGCGGAGCCCAACCGAGCCGGCCATGGCGTTGTCGATGCCGCTGAACGGGCTGAAGGAGGAGGACAAAGAGCCCCTCATCGAGCTCTTCGTGAAGGTGAGCGCTCCCCGCCGTCCCGCCCCCGGCCGAGGCCGCGCCGCGCGCCCCGCGCCCTCGCCCATTGTCTCGGCCGCCGCGCCTTCCCGCCTCCGAGGGCCGTCGGGGCGCCGGCGCCGGGGCCGAGCGGAGCGGAGCGGCCCCGCGGCCGCGCGGGCCTCGGGGCGGGCGTGCGCCCGGCCGCCGCCCACCCGGCCTCGCCCCGCGCGCCCCGCGCCGCGCGCCCGCCTGCAGCCCCCTGGGCGGTGGAACTTCCCGGCGCTAGTCTGGGAAGAGCCCTTGCGCGCAGCTGGTAGGAAACTGAAACTTCAGCCTGCGGTGCGATCTTAAAAAAACCGTGCGGGACCCGAGAAGACCGAGGGTCCCAGCGTGGCTTTCCTGCCCGGCTGTTTTACACCAGCTGTTTTTCTCGTTTCTGCGGCGCCGAGGGTTCCGTATGATGCAACGTGTTGGCTGCGCCCCTCGGGGTGGCCGCCTGGGAGAGTGTTGTGCCCTTTTGTGTTGGAAGAAAAATTGAGGAAAGAGCCCACAACTTCCCTGGGGGGCTTCAAAGGCTTGATCCCCCCAGCTCCGTCTTGCCTCTCCAGCTTTTATACCCTGGAAATACCATTTTTACTGACAAATACTATCCGTGCCTCTTTTCTTCCTTTGTTAGTGTTTTTCAGTTTAGCCAAGGGGAGAGTAGAAGTTACACACATCTGTATCCAGCTGCTTTTTCGAAAAGTCCTTTAAAATCTTTGAGATCCCTCAGCCACTTAAGAAGCCAGCCTCGCTTAGAGCTAGGCAACTTGCTAGAAAGTTAGCAGGAATCTGGAACTATTCCGTTCCTTTTTTTCCTGAGTTGTTTTAAAGAAAGGAAGACAGTGAAGTGTGGCTTAAGAGATGGAGAGAAGAAATGTTCTAATAGTGTGCAAAGCAACGTTTGCTTTAGGATTTTCTTTCAATTATTGGTCTTAGAAATGTTTTGGGCCCTGGAACTGAAAGAGCATCTGGGCATAGAACTCCCAGAATATCAGTCTCTGTTGCTTTGAGTGGCAGACAGTACTTTGAGGTGCAGAGAATGTAGGAAGAAGGCCGAAGTAAAGGAAGAGAAGGGAGTGGAAAGCAGCCCTGAGAAGGGAAAAGGGAAGGTCAGAGGTCGATTCAATTTTTTTTTTTCAACACTGGAATATTTTTCAATTTTTTTTTTAGCAGAGCTAGGAATAGGAAGGAATTTTGATAAACTCAAAGAGTGTATCTGTTTATAATGGTGAAAACCACGATACTTGGTGAAACTTTAGAAGCATTGTTAAATTTAGAATTGTATAAGGATACTATCAGTTGTAGCTTGTGTTCAGTATTGTACTAGTGATCCTAGCCAATACAATAAGCCAAGAAAAATTAAGTATAGGAGTTAGGGGATGGAGGTGTAACTCAGTGGTAGAACACTCGCGTAGCATGCTAGAGCAATGCGGAAAGCAAAACAACCAAAAAATTAGGAAGAGACCAATGGTTAATACTCTGCTTACTGCTGATTTAATCCTTCAGTTAGAAGGAGATGGGTGTGGTATACTGTTTCCCAAACTTAGATCACTTGCATGCCCCCTCCCGGTTTTCCATATTTATTTTGTGAACCACCTGAAGTCATCCTGCTAATTTATCATAAGTCTGTCTCACTGGGTTTGGAGGCAGAGAACCAGGATTCAAGATGTAGTTCTGTGCTCCTTGGCTAGATTACCTTGGGCAATTTGTTTTCCCTCACCAAACTTATTTCTGTTTGTAAAATGAGAAGTGAAATGTTTTTTGCTGGCCTGTGATAGGCCAACTTTGCACTGATACAGACCTGGTTAGTTGTTTGGAAGGAAGAAAGGAAAAAAAAAAGATAAGTAACATGGTTAAGTTACTCTCAATTTCTTTCTTTTTTTTTTTTTTTTTTTTTTTTTTTTTTTTTTGCGGTGCTGGGGATTGAACCCAGGGACTTGTGCTTGCAACTCTACTGACTGAGCTATCCCCCCAGCCTTACTCTCAATTTCTTAAGACCTATGAGTGGGAAATGCAAATGAGGGAAAATACCCTAATAAATATAGTTGTTTTTGAAAGCAACAAGACAGAGCCTGTGATTGTCCAGAGTGGTGTATTAAATAAACAGTGTTGGTTATTCTGCCAAGAAGAATCCAGTTAGTAATAGAAAAAAAGCACACAAAATTACATGCCTGAGGCACGAGACTATTTGACTCTGTATTTCTGCCTAAAGCATGTAGTATGTGAAATAATTAGAAATCTGATGGTGAGTGGTGTTATGGAGAATTGAGTCTACCTGTCTAGAGCTCAGCTTTATGTGTAAGAAAAATAGCCTAGGTCCTTAAATGGTGTGAGTGGACTCAGCTACCTTTCCTTCTTCATGAATATTATTTTTGGAGTTGTTTGCCCGTGAGCCCAGTAACTTTCTATCATAGAATAGCATTCTATATATATATATATATATATATATATATATATATATATATATATCTTAACACCTAAAGGGTAGGAACCCTCCCAATAGTTTAACTTAAAGAAAAATTGCTTTTTACCTATTTATTTTTGAAGCAGAGATCTCTTTGAGGCCCAAGCTGACCTTCACTCCGGGGCTTACACAATCCTTAGCCTTCTGAGCTTCTGGGACTACAGGCATGCAGCTCAACCCTCCCCATAGCAAGAGGGGCTTACCCATGGCAGTCATCCTCAATAGTGCAGATGTGCTCTCTGCCATTTCAATTGGGAACCACTGTCCAATAAGGTAAAGTTCAGACCCTTTAGAAGGGCATAAAGCTCTTTATAATCTGACTACTCTGGGTTTCTAATCCAGTTTGTCCACTTACTAATCTTGTGTCCCAAGACACATTACTTCAGTGTCTCTGTGCCATATCCCAACAGTTGGGATATTAATAGACCAACCTCAGGGAACAAATTAATACATGTAGTATGCAGTAATCTTAGAACAGTGTCTAGTGCACAGTAAGCAAGTACCAGCTTACCATTTTGTATGTTAATATTGCAGCAGATCTCCCCTACATGAATCTTCTTGAGTGTAGGGTCTGTGTATTGTTGAGAGTGGCTAGGACTGAAGAGAGTACCAAATGTTTGAAAGATTGCTCTCTCCTTTCAGAGTATTTCATTGTCAATGTATATGTTTATCAGTCTTTGGAACTGGAAACCATTTACTTAGATCCTGGTGTTCTGAGTCACAAACCGTGGAATTTATACTTCATGTACCATTATAAATTGAGACAGTCACTGTCTACAGTAGTCAGTAAGCTCCTGGGTTTGGGGTGGTGGTTGTAAGCGTCAATCTGGTATAGGGTGGCATAACATGTGAGAATAACTTCTTTTAAGGTATTTGGAAGGGATTTCTAATGTGCCTGGACCCAAGAGCCAAGACCGCTTTGCTTGAACCTGACTTCTTGTAATATGTCTGACAAGTTTCTTAAGCTCTCAGTGCTTAAAATTCCTTACTATTTTTTGGGGGGGCGGGGGGCGGAGTTGGGGACAGTGCAGGGATTGAACCCCGGGTGCTTAACCTTTGAGCCACAGCCCCAGCTGTTTTTAAAATTTGTTTATTTTTTATTTTGAGACGGAGTCTCACTAGGTTGCTGAGGCTGGCTTTAAATTTGCAATCCTCCTGCTTTAGCCTCCTGTCTCTGGATTACAGGCATGTGCCATCATGCCCGTCTACCTTAATTTTAATATTAGGATAATAGTAATCATATCAATTTTATAGGGTTGCTGAAGGATTAAATGGTAGTCTGTGTGGATTAATTAAAGTATTCTAAACTGATGTAATAAGTAATACTTTTTCTTTTCCCCAAACAATGGTTGAAATCAAGTGGTAGTTTCTTTTATTCTCAAGTAGCAGTCTGGGAGGGTATTCTAGATGTTGGAGTGGCTTTATTACTCTGAATCACTTAGGAACCAAGTCCTTGTCCCCCCCAGATTGTCCTCTTCTGACTTGTCAAAACTGGTGACTAAAGCCCTAGTTACTGCCAGTGGGAGGTGGAGAATATGGAGGAGGCACATCTTAAGTGACCCAGCCAGAAGTTCTGTTATTTCCTGTCACATACTGGAGGGAACTTAAATCACATGGCTTCCTCTAATTGCAAAGGAGGCTGGGAAGTGTGATGTGGCTGTGTACCACCTTAGGTAAAGCTTTAAGAAGAGTGCTGGACACATAGTAAACACCTGTTTTTGTCATTAGTAATGGTATATTATTAAATGTAGATTTCATTAATAGATTCAGGGGATGCTGTGTTTGAAATTACATAAAAAATGTGATGGGATTCCTAACCCAAGGCTTAAAAATCACCATTCTAAAAGAAGTACAGAAGTACAGTTAATGGTGGAGTTCTGAGTATTAGAAACAGTTCTCATAAGCAAGGTATGAAACTAGATGTTGTGCAGGTCACTTCCAGTTCTGATTAGCTGTGATTTAACAAATTGATTAGCATGAGCCGATTGCCTATACTTTGGGAGATTTAAGAAATTATATTTAGGTTTATAAATTTTATTGGAAGGAAAGTAATACAAAAGGTCACATACTTAAGGAGTGGTTCACATTAACTTGGACTAAGAGAAATGGGGAAATATGGAAGTAGGTTTGAACTTGGCCTTGAAAAAGTAGGTAAGTAATTGGATTGGATATAGCCAAGAATGAGAATGTTAATTTTGACATCATTTACATCCTTATACAGGAAATGGTTGATAGGTTGATACCTTGAAAGAAGGAACCAGGAATGATTTAAATCTATATTGCCAAGGAGATGAGTTACTTAAAAGTTGGATGAGAACTTTAAAACTAACCTAGGGGGCTGCTGGGGAGATAGCTCAGCTGGTAGAGTGCTCGCCTCGCAAGCGCTGAGTTCGATCCCCAGTACCGCAAAAATAAATAAATAAATAAATAAAAATAAAAATAAAAATAAAAGTAACCTAGGTTTTTGTTAAGACATACTGTTTTCCCTGTACTTCCCCATTTTCTGGATTGCTGTCTATTCAACTTGCTGTTGGCATTTGGGAAGGTGTAAATGGGTCCTGTAGATGGCAACTCTCCGCTGCTCCCAGTGTGAACTGGAAGCTCTTTGTATTTTCTTTCAGGGCAGACTTCAGCCCCTCTCCTGCCCTTTTTTTCAAACGGAACAAAAGGAATAAATTTTCTATAGGATACGATGCTGAGGATTTGTTCTAATAATTGAACAAAAACTAACTCAACATCAAGAGACTGTTACCTTGTGTCTCATTGGTTCGCCATTCTTCTGTGGTTTCTAGAGGGGAAAATTCGGTAAGTAGAAATGAATGTAAAATGTGAAGTTAATGGAAACTCTGTTCTTGTTACTTTTTGCTTCAGCAATTCCTGAAGACCTAATAATGCCACTTTCGACAAAGACCAAGGCAGTGGTTTTGGTTCAATATAAAATTCTGAGAGAAAGGGCTCTGTTGGGGAAGTGACAAGAGGCTTTTGAACCAAGGGGACTGAAACCCAAGGCTATAAGAATAGTGACCTGCTATCACTAAAAGTCAATTTGGTTTGGAAAGATGTTTACTGATGTGCCTAGAAGAAGCCAGTTAAAGGATGGGGAGAAGACTTTCCCAACCCCTGTTTCACTAGAAGAGTGGAGCCTCAGTTCTCTGAATAGGGAATTATTATATAAAAAGGAAATGTGCTAGGCTGGATGAGAAGGGTGATTAAAGCTTTAGTTAAGTTTTGATGGAGTAGGAGCTTAAGTGAGGATACATTTGCTCATTTTGAAGGGTTTTATAGAGAATGGAAAGGGAGTTTCTGAAGGAAAATAACATTTTGGACATGATTACAAGCCAACCAAATATGAGTTAACAGATATCTAAATTTAATTTAGGGCATTAGTTTGTGAATTTCCTTAGAACTTTTAATCCTGTTATCTTTTTTGAGACTTGGCTTTTATTCCTTAGTCATCAGTACTAAGTACTGGAAGCCAGGCAAGGTTTAGCATGCCTGTAATCCCAGTGATTATGGAGGCTGAGGCAGGAGGATTGCAGTTTGAGGCCAGCCTCAGCAATTTAGCAAGACCCTAAGTAACTTAGTGTCTCACCATGTCTCTAAATAAAAAATAGAAAGGCTGGGGATGTGACTCAGAGGTTAAGTGCCCCTGGGTTTAATCCACCGTACCCGCCCCCCCACTCCATACTAAGTATTGGTTTAAGGAATATCAATTAGTCTTATTTGGTTTCTGTTTTTTCCTTATTTAAAATATAAAATCAGGAGACTATTAATCTAATTATAAACTCGCAAAAGTGACAGCTTAAATGTGGATAAATAAGATCGCATTAGAAAATGATGTCAAAGATAGAGTAGGAGTATCTTAAATTTGAACGTTGATGTTTGAAGAAGTAGCAGTAATAGAACAAGGGCTAGGTACTGATCTCAGAGTTCATTGTGCATGTAGTTTGTACTTCTAAGCTTCCTTTCATAGGATTTTTATACTTTTCTTGAAGCTGAAATACAGTGTATAACTGTAAGCTGGGAGTATAAAGGTTTTCTTCTTGTTTCTGGCAATAAAATTATGACTTCCAGCTTCGCATGTGAAATAATTCATTCTTATGAAAAGGATTTCATTCTCATAATAGAGTTGTGAAAATGTCAGTTTCCTTTTATAATGCCAGTATTGGATTTTACCACTGTGCAGGCAGCATAGCTATTTACTTGTACATGTGGGAGAAGAATAAAAGAAAATTTGAACAAACTTTGACGAATGTGAAGCCAAACAATTAGAAGTTGTAATAATTAAGAACTTCTAAGCATTTGTGAGTTCTCTGAATTTTTTTTTTTTTTCCTTTGCTAACAACTGGTTACTTGACTTTGGAGATGGAGACCAGGTGGTAGATTACTAGAGTGAACATTCATTAAAAACTAAAGAGGAATCAAATTAGGTTATTGTTCACTTAGGAAAGCTGGCTGAGTGGTAGCTGTGAGACCAGACTACACAGACTAATTGGGGAAAACAAAGAAGGTAGTTAAACTTGAGAAACTAAACTCTGGTCTTGAATACAACACATATTCAAGACAGAATTGAGGTCTTTGTAAAGATGTGAGCTTATAAGGAGTGTATAGTTTTATATTACTTGATGGTTGAGATTACAGAATATTTTAGTTTACACAGGAAACCAAAATTCTAGGTTGAAAATGCTTAGGACTTGTTGATTCTTCATTTAGTTGTGTAAAAATGGTTGCTAGCCATCAGCAGCACAGATGTTATTTACACTTCGTAATCATCCATAGGAACTTCGTTGCAAATATGTCCTAGTCTTTTTCATAAATTTGCATGAATCATTGATGAAAATTTATGTGTAGTATTTTTATGTTCTTCATAAGAGCAGAGTGAAAAATGAGGTCCAAATGTAACATATATTGAGTTAACTAAGTTGGCTTAAAGAAAATGTATGCTTTATAAAAGAAACTGAGATTGTGCCTGTATTTATCTGCCTAACAGCAATAAAAGGACATTTGTCCTGTTTGTTCTTTGCTGGAGGAAAGCAAGGTTTGATGTTGTAAAATCTGCCAACATCTAGAATTGCTCAAAGAATAGATATCGATTAAATGGTTTGAAGGTAGGCTCTTCCTGTGTGCTCTTTAATAGAAATCTGTTTTAAAAATGCAAGTTATTTTTCAGAATTAATTTTTCCCTTCCATATCTATGTAATAGGTAAGATCTGCCTATTTTATAGTTGGAGATATAAAATACAATTTTTTACCTAGGAATAGTTGAGCAGAGTATAGGGATCCTAATAGTAGCAAATATAAATTGAATATTTCCCATGCACTACCTGCTGGAGAGATTAAGAAATAAGAACAGATCCCTCGTCTTCAAGAAGCTCTCAGTGTAGCTGAAGGGGCAGTCAGATGATGAGTAAATCACCTATATAAGACAGTGACTTTGGTTTACTCACTTATTAAAAATCCAGTTGAATTAGAGTTTAAGGAATTATTTGTGAGTGAAATAATTGACTTAGAATGAGTGAAATATTTGTTGTATTCTGACAGATGAAGGGTAGTATTAGTCAATTAAGTGGTTTATTTGTTGTTTAAACTTTTTTTCCCCCCTCAAATTGTATGTTCTGCTTTGTAATTTTGATCTATCTAAAATGAGACTGTTATTTATTTATTTATTTATTTATTTGCAGTGCTGGGTATTGAACCCAGGGCCTTATGCTTGCGAGGCAAGCACTCTACCAACTGAACTATATCCCCAGCCCAACTGATAACTTCTTGCTTTGAATCTTTTTAAAAATTTGTGCATTCTAATTATACCCAATACTGGAATTCATTATGCTGCATTCATACATGCATGTAACATAATTTGATCAATGTCATACCCAAACACCTTCCTTTCACTTCTCTCCTTCCTCCCCCTTCCCTCAAATCTTGAACAGATCTTACTTTTGCCAGTTGTTTATTAAATTAGATATAAACTACTTGATCAGGCATTCATGATCCAACCTATATTTCCACTCAGCTTTTATTGTAGCTGCATGTATATTTTATATTCTAATTATATTGGTCTTGAACATGTCTTGTATTTCTTGCCTTCAGGGAAAGAAGGAAAAAAATTTTTTTTCCAGTAATAGGAATTGAGCTACCACTGAGCTATATCCCCAGCCCTTTTATAAGAAATATTTTTTAAAATTTTGAGACAGGATCTCACTAAGTTGCCAAGACTGGCCTCAAACTTGTGATCCTCCTGCCTCAGCCTCCAGAGTCAGATTACAGGCATGTGCCATCATGCCCAGCACCTTGGAAAATTTTTGTTGATATTCACATTGCTTGAAATACCTTTGGCTTCTCCAGCCTTTCCCCTACCCCAAATTTCTGCCTGCTCGAATAATATCTGCTCTTCTTTCATTTCTTTAATAAACATCAAGGCACATTCTGGGTGCTTGGATACATCAGTGGGTACATCATTTCAGTTGGGGGAGGAGAATAAACCCAAGTCTCCTAATGATGAAGCACTGGAAAGAAGATGAGGTGGGGTGGGAAGTAGGGTGAACGATGAGGGTGCTGCTGTTTGACTGAGGGGACTCGCGGGCAGCACTGAAGGAGAGCTAATAGGGAGGCAAAGCAGAGACTGCTGAGAGGAAAGCCCTTTGCAGTGATCTGGGCATGAGATGGTTGTGGCTTGGACACGGGGGAAGCAACCTGATTCTGGATGAATTTCTAACATGGAGGTAGCAGGAGTTTGGGATGGGCCGAATGTGGGATGTGAGAGAAAGAGGGTCAAGGATGATCCTGGGATTTTGTTCTGAACAGCTCAATGATGAACTTGCCATTAACTGGTGTGAGGAAGGCGGTGGAAAGGTCTAGCTCTGATGAGGAGATTGTCAAAAGGTTTTTTTTTTTCGTACTGGAGATTGAACCCAGGGGTCTTTACTGCTGAACTACATTCCCAGCCCTTTTTATTTTTGATTTTGAGACAGGGTATTGCTGAGTTGCTTAGGGTCTTGTTAAGTTGCTGAGGTTGCCCTTGAACTTCGTATTTCTCTGCCTCAGTCTCCCAAGTCACTGGGGTTACAGGCTTGTGCACCATGCCTGGCTTGAGTTTGTTTGTTTGAGATGGGATCTTACTACAGTTTCCAGTCTGGCCTTGAATTCTTGATCCTCCAGCCTCAGCCTCCTGAACAGCTGGAATTACAGACATGTGCCACAATGCCTGGTAGGAGTTTAGTTTCTGACATGTTGAATTCGAATATGTCAACACCTATGGAATCTCTTGTCTAGTGGGAGCGGCTTTTATGTTAAAGAAATATATAAAGAAGGGACAGAAAGTCAGACTGGGGGCGTGGCTCAGCGGTGGAGCGCTTGCCTCACACCACGTGAGTGAGGCACTGAGTTCCATCCTCAGCACCACATAAAAATAAATAAAATAAAGGGATTGTGTCCATCTACAGCTACAAATAAAAAAAGGACAGCATGTAATACTTGATTTTTTTTTTTCCCCCCCCGTGCTGGGGGTTGAACCCAGGGCCTTGTGCTTGCAAGGCAGGCACTACCAACTGAGCTGTATCCCCAGCCCAACAGTATGTGATTAAGGAAGAGAACAGCACCTTAAGAAAGGATGAGGGGAAACTCGATGTAGATGGAGGTTCAATGAAGGCTTGAGACCTGACTTTAGAATGAGTAGTAATTAAAGGAATAAGATGGAGAGAGCATTCCAGGCTGAGGAATCACATGTCAAGCCTGGAGATAGTCAGTAAATTGAGAATGTGATTCGAACACAGAGTGTAACTGAGGAGTGGAGGGAGGAAGAGAAAGGGGCCTGTCGTAGAGAACCTTGCATGCCCTGTGGTTTATCCCTCGCAAAAAGGGGGTTAGGTGAGGGGATGTCAGGGTCAGGGTTCTATTTTAAGATGGGTAACCTGGCTACTCTCTGGGAAGTGCACTGAAAGGAGGCAGGGGCAGAGAAGAGGGAGACTCCTTGGTCATTGCAGTCAAGAGTGATCATGGTGCCTGGATCAGACGGAGGTGATGGAGAGGAGAAAATGGACTTGAGGTAGATTTTTGGAGGTGGAGTAAATAGGAAGATGTTGAATTAGGAGGTGTGTATGTGAAACTGAAAAATGATGGGTCTCTAGGTAGACTCACTGGTTAAGAGGTGTCTTTTATGGAGACGGAAGAGGAGGAGACAGTGTTGAATTTTTGATTCGTTGAATGGAGATGACTGAAATGTCAACTTGAGATGTTTACTAGATACACAGATCTGTTCAGAAAAAAGTCTGGCAGGGTGAAGAAATCTGAATCTTGAGGACATATATGCACATTTGGTTTTGTGGTTTTTAAAATGTATCAGTCATTCTGTGGATGAGTGAAGAGTTGGGGAGATGCCAAGGACCAAGTTCTTTGGAACACTTAACACTTGGATTGGGTTATGGAGAAGCTAGAAAAGGAGAAGAGGGGTTGTGAAACTTCAGAGTGAGGGCAACTAGGAGAGGCTTTTAAGAAGGAAGGAGTGCCACTTGTATCAAGTGGAATGTCTTTTGGATTTGTCAGCTTGGAAGTCCTGGATAACCTTAGCAGTGTCAGCTTTGGAGGAGGAGGAGTTGGGGGGCTGATGTGTGGGTGGAAGAGCGCATAGGAGAGGAAATAAGGGAGGGGGTCACGGAAAGCCAACTCTGCCAGTAAACTTGGTGCAGGAGAAGTAGTTTGATAGTTGGAAGGGGACAGACAGGTGTCAGAGGAAAGCTTTTAAAAGAGTTGGATTGAATGTTGATCTGTTAGAGAGAAAGAGGTGAAAGATTGGAGACATGGTTTAACATATACCTGTCGAGGAAGCTTTCAAGTGCCATCTATTCCCCGAGGGCCCCCACGTGAACCTTCTCTCTTGTTTGAACCTCTGGGCAATTCCTTTCTCCCTCTTTCATGGACTTTTTCTGAAGCGACCTTCATTATCCCATTCCCGTTTGTTTAAAACCTACTTTATACTTTAAGTCTCAATTTTAATGTCTCTTCCCTTGTTGATCCGTTGGGGTTTGTATTTTGTAACTCCTTTATGACTCTTCTGTTGTCTGCTTTGTTGATAGTTTTGCTTGTGTCTTTGCTGTAATAAAGTAAGCCCTGTGCAGGTAGGAGCCCTTCCTAGTATCTTCGCATCCACCCAGTATTTAGTAGATTGCTTGCCCCACAATAGGCGCTCAATAAATCTTTTTTTAAAAATTGAATGAGTAAGTGCACTTAAGTATAATTAATAGACCTTAATTCTGATTATAGTTGGCTAAAAGCTAAAAATATTCTTTAAAATATGCTGTCCTTTGGAAAAGAAGCATCTATTTAACAGCAGTATTTGGTGGATAGTTGACAGAAAATAAAGCATAGCCTGGGTGAAATTTCTGGCAGGTATAGCATTTACCAATTTGGCTATGTCACTAAAGCACCAATGACTTAAAGTAGATTGGGTGGGGAAATTTTACTTGATCACTTATCGACCAGTGTTTCTCAGAAGCCTTCCACTCACTTTTTCTGGTATCCTAGTGCCTAGTTTGAAAAAGATTCCAGTTGATAGGGAAAGAACCTTATTTGACTCTAGCTTTTTAAGTATGATAGAGCACTTCTTCAAATTTTGTTGTTTTTTTTTACTTTGAAGATTCAAAGCCAAAAGCAGGGTATTAAGAATTTTTTCCTAAAGCAGGTTTCCAGTTAGGCTTTGCAAGATAAATGTAGTATGCATCTTTTCTCTAATGCTGTAATTAATAGCATCTTCCCCTTAAATAAAATGGAGTTCAAGCTTGAATAAAATCTGCCCTTCGGGCTGGGGAGATAGCTCAGTCGGTAGATGCAAGCCCAAAGCCCAAGGTTCGATCGCCAGCACTGCAAAAAAAAAAAAAAAAGAAAAGAAAGAAAGAAAGAAAAATCTGCCCTTCAACATTTAATTTGACCTCTACCTCTTAAACACCCCCCCCCATGCTTCTGTATCTTCTGTCATTTTACAGAATTTGTAAATTGCTTCCTTCCTGTATTTCTGGCAGATATTCCTTTAAATGTGGTGTTGAAAGAAGGCTGTGATGCCGATGCTGGGGCATCTGGATTCTTGCCAAAACCTGTTCCTTTGGCTATTTAAGAATAATACCTTAAGCAAATTTAGGACTCACCAATAAGTCCAAAATTCCTTTGTGTTTGTTTTGTATTTGTGCCCTTTCTCAATGCCTTTTCATTTTTTTGTAAATATGGATACAAATTAGTACCCGTTTAAACAATCATCTGTTAAACAAGCCTGTACTTCAGTGCCTACTAAGTACTAGGAACTGCTCTAGGCCCTGGGGAAACAGAGAAAATATGCTCTCAAGCTCCAGTAGCTCCGATAGGAGCTCTAATGTAGGAAGGAACAGTGTACACCGTCACCGCAGCTGGGAAATGTTTCCAGGGAGTCGTCACAACCCTCTGCCTGGGAGGCTTTTTCACTTCTGCGAAGATCTGATGTGTGTATGTACAGATGGGTGCTTATTTCCTCTGACTTATTTTTATGTTGCATTTCCCAAGTGCATGTTGCAAGAAACATAGAACTAACATAAATATTTGTGGCGTACTTTCCATGCCCCAGATGCTGTGGTGACTGCATTATGTGTGTTCTCTCATTCAATTGTCAATAAAATGTTTGCTGAAGGAATGCACAAAAGCTTTTTTCTTTTTTCATTTTCCTTGCACAAGCTTAATTCCAGAAGATGCTACTGGGAAAAGAAGAAATAAAGATCACATGATTGGGGAAAAGCAAATGCCTACAAAATTCACAGAAATAATGATGATATAAGAAACCGAGAAATGGGCTGTGAGGGCGGTGCAAGTCGCTGGACTCGGGTCGTCTGCTGGGTTGGTGTGGTGCTTCAGAGGGACTCTCGTTTCAGATTGAAATGAACAGATTTACTTTTTCTTCCTTGTAAAGTAAAAAAGACTGAGACAAGAGTCTAGGACTGTGTTTTGGCCCTGAGCCTGTGGCCTGACCGCCATTGGACTAGAGTAGTGGTGGCAGTTATTGTCTTGATGACTCAGCAGGGACCCTGACTTAGGTTTATAGTGTTGCCTAGGTGTTACTTGCAAAGTTTTTTCCATCCTTTGTGATATTTGAGATCTGATCCTAAAGTCAAAGCCAGAGGACAATTGTTGACCTGAAGTATTACTTGTATTCTCCATGTAGGCACTGAAATGGTCCATTTTAGAGTTAAAAATCATTAGAATTAATATTTCAAGTTGGCAAATGAGTTGATGTGTAGAACACTGGATCTTGTGTTTTGCTGCTAGAGTGTAGTGGTGACGATGGTGAATTTTGGAGCCAGACAGCTTGTTTCATCCTGGTTCTACCCTTCATTTAGTGCTTCAGTGTCTCCACTGGGGTAATAGGATCTTATCTCTTGGGTTTTTGTGAAGATTAAAAGAGCTAATAAAAGGAAAGCACTTAGAGTCTGACACATAGTAAACTTTGTTTGTTCACATTATTCTGCCTTTGGGAATGTGAGTTGAGGCTGTGTTGGCCCTGGTTGGTTTATGTGTTCAGTATATGTAGTTTCAACCTCCAGGGTGTTATGAAGTGAAGATCTGCCAGGCTGCCACTACACATAGGTGGGGGACTTGCTATCCTTTATCAGACGCAGGGTTAGTACAAAAAAGCCCAAGATTAGACTTGAACTTATTATGGAGTTAATTTCAGTGACCATGGTCCTATTTATATTTCCAGGGTGGTTAAAGGACAGTCAAGGTGAACTTGCCATTGTAGTCCGTTTGCTCCAGTGGCTTTTTGTGCACTCGTAACTAAAGCGGAGGCCATTGTTAAGAAGAGCGTTTTTCTTTTTCTTTTTTTTCCATGAAAGCACAAAAGAAGTAAACAGGAGTAATGTATGGCATGGGATTTAGTGGTTCTGTGGAAGTACCTTGGAATTAGGACTTTGGCTTCTTGTGCTGCTGAATTTTATTCTTCCTGGATTTTTATGGTATTCATTTATAAAATTAAACGGGCCACATTTATCTGATGCTTTTTCCTTTCTCTTGGCAGTACTGGGGATTGAATCCAGGGTTGACCTATTGCTAAGCTGCGTCCCCAGCCCTTATGCTTTTTTGTTTTTGTTTTTGTTTTGAGACAGGGTCTAAGTTGCCCATACTGGCCTCCAATTTAGGATCCTCCTGCCTTAGTTTAGCTCAGATTACTGTCATGCCCCACTACTCTGGCCTATCTGATTATTTCTTTAGGGCAAGTGTAACATGTATAGATATTTTTAAATCTTCATTATCTCAGAAGGGGAGGAAGACTTTACTTTGTAACAGAGGCAATTGAAACAGTGTAGATTTACAGCTCTCAGAGCCAACTGAGATAGTGTAGAGTTTCAAGGTTTTATATTTGATGTTTTTTAAGAGGTAAAGGTACAGCAAAATAATTCATGTATTTCTTGATCCCAAATTCATTGTTTTGTGTGGTGTTGGAATTTGAACCTAAGGCCTTGCACATGTTGGGCGAAGGCTCTATTGCTGAGCTACATCCCAACCCCTTTTTATTTTTCATTTTTGGACAAGGTCTTACAGAATTTGCCCAAGTTGACTTCAAACTTGTGTTCCTTCTCCCTTACCTCCAGAGCTGGGATCATAGGTGTGTGCCACGGCATGTGGCTTAATGTTCATTTTTATTTTTTTACTTCATACCATGGTGGGATGGTGATAAAGCTTTAAAATGTTAGCATGGCTGTGGTTGATAGATGAGGTGGGGGGTCAAAGAGTGACTTTAAAATCTTTCTTTCATTTTATTATAATGTTATAAACTTCTTTTTTTAAAAATATATTTTAGTTGTCAATGGATCTTTTATTTTTTAAGTTTCTTTATTTATGTGTGGTGCTGAGGATCTAACCCAGCGCCTCATACATGGCAGGCAAGTGCTCTACTACTGGGCCACAACTCCAGCCCAATAATGTAATAAACTTCCTGAAACTACCTCATTTTTTTCCTAAATAGGAAACAGTGAACTGAGACCTAAAAAAATGAACAGTAGACTTTCATTTCCGTGTTAAAACCAGAATATAGTCAAACAATAATAGCTAGCATTATTATGGGCCAGGCCCAATATGCCAGCTATTGACACGTTAGCTAATTTAACCCTCATGTAAACTGAAGTAGGTGTTGTCTGTACTACTTTATACATGAGGTGCAGAGGGGCGTTGCTCGTGCATGGTCACGGGGCCAGTGAGTAGCAGATGGTGGTTCCAGAGCCTGAATCTTTTATTTTTTGTGGTGCTGGGAATTGAACCTAGGCCAGTGAGTGTGCCAGGCAAGCACTCTGTCACAGAGCTGCACCCATAGCTCTGCTTGGTAAAATTTAAAAGGAGACTAAAATTTTCATCATCTCACCCCTTTGCATTTTGGAGGTGTAGTTAATTAATATTTTGTAAAGTATTTTAAAGCATTTCTTTATACACTTGTTGGAGAAACCTGACTTTGAACGCTACATATTTTGATTTTCAAATTGTTTTCCAATTTAGAAATGTCAAAGTGATCCAAGTTCAGCACAATCACATACTAATTTGTTACTATTTTCCCCTGAATTTTCCTTCTTTTTTTTTTTTAAACCCTCCCCCTTCAGAGGAGCTTCACTTTCCTTTGTTAATAGTGGGGGGGAAAGCAAGGAAGTTTCTTTTTGTAGAGAGGAAATGGCTGTTAGTTCAGGACTTCATCCATATTAGGTATAAACTAAATATAGAGTTGTAATCCAAGGGTGAAGTCACATCTATAAAGTTTTTTAGTCAGAGCTAATGAGATCAGCCAGTACTTTTGAACCAGTCTTTTATTCCCCCCTACTTTCGACTTACTTAAAAAGTTGCCCAACTGATCAATTCTGTGGGTCAATCCTGCCTTTGCCCCTTAAAGAGAAAGAAGAAGAAAAAGCCAAACCGTTTACAAGGAATCCTTACAGGAAAAACAATTAAAACTTCTTTTAACTTCATGACCTTGTTCTTTTGCCCTCACTAAATTTTATAAAGTTCGGTTTATCCTTCAGCTTTGTCATAGGTATTTTTGCCATGAGGCTAGAAACACACTTTACTTCATGCTTTGTTGAGTTATTCAGCTTTTGACCATTTAAGTTGGATCTCATTGTGGCTAAGTGGTAAATAGGATTTCTTCTGATTGGCTGGTTTTAGAGATTGTAGTAGAACAGAATGATGGAATAAATCTCCCGTTTCTGACCAGAGCACATGTTGTTCTCAAATAAGGACTTTTGAAAGCTCCCCAAAGCATTCTTACTCACAATGACGGTTTTCAGCTCTTGTGGTCCTTCTTAGAGCCCTTTGCAAGCATGCCAAGATGCTCAGCTACTTATGAATGTGCTTCTGAAGGGAAGAATTATGTATATTTATGGCAGATTTTATTAAAAGTAGTTCGAAATACAACTAACTGTACAAAATTTAGCTTACCAGATTTAAAGAGTTTTTTAGGGAGTCAGTTCATGAACCCACGGCTTCCAAGGCTCAGTTTAAGTATCTTCTGAGCCCTTCTCTGATCTTGTTGCCCCCTTAGCAGAGCTAGATCTTCCTACTGTCTTTCTGAAGCAGTTGTGCATTTTCATTTCCTGCTACTCATCTGGATCCTTTTTCATCACATCTTTGTTTCTAGCTAGAATATGAATTCCAGGAGTTTAGGAATAGTATTGTTTTCTTCATCTTTTATCTCCCACCTACCACAAACCTTGATAATTCATTAATTCAGTAAACATCTGTTAGCATTTTGGGGCATGTTGGTATGTGTAGTACTGGGATAGAAGCATGTTAATAAAATAGTATGTCTGTTTCTAGTGTGGTGTTCTATATTACCTCATGGTAAAATACCAGAGATAGAGGTAGTATTCAGTTTTTGAACTCAAGACATGTAATTTGGGTTTGGATAGCTGCTCATTTTATAGACATTGGTCTAAACTTAATAACAGATTGGTGGAGAGGATTAGAATCTTCAAATTATATAACTTGAAGGCCAGGTTGAACTCTCACTTGTACCCGGACTGATGTGTTGCTGTTCTCATCAGTAAAGTGGGTGTTTCTTAGTGGTGATGTCTTGTCTAGCCCACGTTTATTTTATATGCCAAGGTTACTACTAGCCTTAGGCTTGAGTGTGAGGCCCAGACAGAAAGCTGAGACCTGAAAATTTAAAGTCAGAGCCAGAAAATTAAATTCTCATAGTTAGACATATATGGAGATGGAGCCATTAAAATATTTAGTGATAATAGAGGTGTGTTGCCAGGGAAATGAAAATTATTTCAAGAGTGAATTCTTTGACTAAAAAAGAACATATTTTTCAAATAAACTACCTGAAAGATAAAGGAATAATTTTGTTTGTCTTGTCTAAAATAAAATGCACACACAACTATACTGTTTGAATTTGCCTTTATCAAATTTAGAACACTTGTGCATTGAAATGGTAAGTAAAAAAAAATTTCAGTAACAAACATACTGTCTGTACTCTTCAGATATTCAAAGTTTTAGGCCATGGGCTGGGGTTGTGACTCAGTGGTAGAGCACTTGCCTAGCATGTGTGAGGCACTGGCTCCAATCCCCTGCACCACATAAAAAAAATAGATAAAATGAAGGTGTTGTGTCCATCTACAACTAAAAAAAAAATAATATTTAAAAGTTTTAGGCCAAGCAAGAGATAGACAATTATTCTGAATAATAATTTTTCACAGCTGAAATACATAAGAGTATATAATTTTGAAAGAAACTTATTTTGTAATATTTTTAATGCAAAATTAAAATATAATACAAAAATACAATACCTGAGAGATGTTCATTGGTCATATGCTTATCAAGTGCTAATATTTTATGTTAAAATATTCTATAGTATTTGCATAAGTGTACTTTTTAAAAATTTTTAGTTGTAGGTATACACAATATTTTTATTTTATTTATGTGGTGCTGAGAATTGAATCCAGTGCCTCACACATGCTAGGCAAGCGCACTACCATGAGCCACAACCCCAGCCCATGACTTTACTTTTCCATTGTTCTTTGTCATCATTAATCTAGTTCTTAGTCACTCAGAGGTCCAAAATTTAGCTATTTAACTATTGTGATGTATATAATTATAGTCAATTTTCTGTGCATATCCATGTCATGTAGTTCTGTTTTCTAAAGTTTATCCTTGCAGTCTCATTTATATTCTTAACCATTTTTTTTGCCTTTGTTTACCTTTATCTCTTTAAAAGAATTTAGATTGTTCTACAAAGGGAGAAACTGGGATTTTGACTCCACTGCTGTACGCTTCTTGGTGGGATGTCTAGTTAAAACTGCCTGGTTTGTGGCTTGGTGAGCAGAAATAACTGTTTCTCACTATATTTGGGTAGCTGCTGTAAGCACAGATGGGGGAAGAGGGGTCTTGTACAATTCATTGTTTGCTTTCACTCTTAGGATTTTTTCTGAATCTAGTTGATACTACAGCATGTGTATTTTAAAACTGCCCTCAGGGAAAATGGGCTGCTGGATTTTGACTTGACAGAAGAATTTCATTTATCCTTTTTTTTTTTTCTTTTTTCTTTTCCCTTTTTCTTTTCTTTTCTTTCTTTTTTTTTTTTTTTTTTTTTTTTTTTTTTTGTGGTGCTGGGGATTAAACCTAGGGCCTTGTACATGCAAGGTAAGCACTCTACCAGCTGAGCTGTATCCCCAACCCTCTTCTATCCTTCTAATGTATTTGTTTTTAGTTGATAAACAAAGGAAGACAGTGGCGGTTAGTGAATTTATCTTAGGCTAGAAGATATTTTTAAAATGAGGGTTAGAAGCTGGGCGTGGTGGTGAATGCCTGTAATCCCAGCAACTCAGGAGGCTGAGATAGGAGTATCACAAGTTCAAAGGCACCTGTCTCAAAATAAAAAAATAAAAAGAGCTAGGATGTGGGTTGGTGGTAAAACACCCCTGGGATAAAATCCCCAGAACAAAACAAAACAAAACAAAAAAAAGAGGTTTAGACCATAAAAATTGTTTTTTGAATACTCCAAAGAAACCAAAGTGAGAATAACTAATTATTAATGGAGTATGTTTCTTTAAAAAAAAAAATGACTTAATACACAAATTAATGTTCTATATTCCTGAAAGTTACTTATACATTGTGAATAGTTATCTGAAAATATCTTGACTTCATTCTGTTCTTTAAAGATACTTATATTGGATGTGGGGTTTTGATTTTTTTAGAAAACGTTTTTTTTTTTTTTTTTTTTTTTTTTTAATGTTTTTCGTGTTTTCTAGCCTCTATGATTTCCAAGGAGAATTCAGCTATCATTCAAACCATGATCCTCTTGTGGGTAGTGGTTTGCATTTTTTGTTTTCCCTAGCTGTTTTAAAGATTTCTTTTTCCTTTGTTTTTTTTTTTTTTTTTTGTCCCCTGTGGTACCTGGGATTGAACTCATGGGGCTCTAGACTGAGCTCCACTCCTGGTGGTTTTTTTTTTTTTTTTTTGGCACAGTTCTCACTAAATTGCTGAGGCTGACCTGGAACTTGAGATTCTCCTGACTCAGCCTTCTAAACTGATGGGATTAAAGGTGTATGCTACTACATCTGGCTGCTTTTAGCATTTTAATTACGTTATACCTGGAGTGATTATTTTAATCTTGTTTAATGTTCAGGAGACTTCTTGAATCTGTAACTTTTTATTTGGAAAACTTGACTGGTTGGCCTTGCCTGCCTGTCTTTCTTTCTTCCTCCTCATTTTCCTTCCTTCCTTTTTTTTTTTTTTTTTTCCTAATTTTTATTTTTGCAGAACCTGGGGTATTGAATCCAAGGGTGCATTGTCACAGAGCTCCATCCCCAGCCTTTTATTTTTTATTTTGAGATAGAATCTTACTAAATTATGAGGCTGGTGTTGAATCTCCTGCATCACTGGGATTCTACAGTTTTCTATCTTTATTATAAGTATATTTTTCTTTTTGTTTTTGAGCATAGTTGTGATAACTGCTTTACATTCCTTGTTTGTATTCTGCAGATTCTTGGTCATCTTAGGGTATGTCTCTTTGATCTTTTTGTTTGTTTGAGAATGGGTCATGTTTTCCTGTATCTATGGGGACTAATTTTTATTGTTTCTGGATATTACAAGTAACAAGTTAGATTTTGTTTAGATTTTGTTATGGTCCTCTGAAGAGTTCTGAAGATTTTCTTTTTTTAAAAGTAGACAGTTAACTGAATTTAAAATGCAAAATGTTACACCTTAGGTAAATGGTAACTTAGATTTCATTTTGTTTCTTTTAGCTGAGCTACATGGAGTCTGCTGTGTGTGTGTGTGTGTGTGTGTGTGTGTGTGTGTGTGTGTGTGTGTGTGTGTTTCCAGGGACCAACCAGAGATTTGGACAGTTTTATGCAGATTTTAGGGCTCCCCTCCTTTGGCTTTCTTTTTTTTTTTTATGATGTTCTTATTTTTCGGTGCCATTGGCTGCTCTGGACTGTTCTTTGGTTCTTCGTTGCCAGCAGGACTGTGAGTTTTGCATTAGCTGCCCTGTGTGGCTTAAGGATAAAGGGTGAAAATAGGAAACCTGACCAGTACAGCGCCCTTCTTCCAAGTGTCAGCTCCTCCCACAACTGCCAGGACCTTCATGCAGTCATTTTTATACAGAAATTACAGCTGTTTTGAGAGTTAGAGGGTCAGTCCCATAGTAACTTGTTGGCCATACCAGAAGCCTCAAAATAATTTTAAAATAATTTTTAAAATTTTAGATTCATAAAAAATATTGCAAATAGTATGGTTCTCAAATTGATTTTAAATGAAAATATTTCTAAAATATGTCAGTGCTTTCTTGACTTTTTAAAATGCTGTTTAACTGTTAATTAATGTCAGTTTTCTGAATATAAATTCAGTAATGCGCCAATAGTCTTAGTATGTGAGACTGTTTTGCCTTCCTCCCTAAAGGCCTCAGCTGTAACGCTTTCAACCTCTCTCTATGAGAGCATTTGTATGCATGTTTTTCTTTGCTAAATTGGCTCTATTGAGGCAGTCTGTTTCTTTTAACTTTATATTGCAACATGTTGTGTTTAATAAAACAAATAAATAAACTTGTTAAAATTTGTTTGAAGGAAGAATGAGTATTTTGGAGAGCTTGAGTGTTGATTTAGTGAGTCAGGCACCTGATCTCTTGTCGGTGGTTGTGGTGAGATGGTGTGAGTCGCCCAGAGGCTGTTTCTCTAGATGTGTGCCGTTCACTACATTGAGCACTACCCAGCTGTGGCTACTGAGTGCTTCAAAGTGTCTAGTCTGAATTGTATAGTTACAAAATATACACCTGATTTTGTAGACTTAGTACAAAGTAAAGAATGTAATAATTTTTATGTTGATCATGTTGAAATGATATTTTAAATGTATTGTTAAAATACTTCAGTAACACTATTCTTTCTATTCTTCCTTTCTTTTCTTTCTTTTCTTTTCTTTTTTTTTTTTTTGTGGTACTGGGGATCAAACCCAGGGCCTCATGCTTGCAAGGCAAGCACTCTACCGACTACCGACTGAGCTACCTCCCCAGCCCTCTTTTCTTTTTTTATTATACTGGGAATTGAATTCAGGGGCACTCTACCACTGAGCCACATCCCTGATCCTTTTTATTTTCAATTTTGAGAACGGCTCTTACTAAGTTGCCCAGGCGGCTTCAAACTTGCAATCCTCTGGCCTCAGCCTCCTCTGTAGCTGGGATTACAGGCTGAAACTACCATGCCTGGACTTTTTTTTTTTTTTTTTTTAAACCTGGACTGTTCAAGACTGTCATTTTTGCCCAGGGGCCATGCTAATCCTCTCGGTACATTCCAATTTTAGTGTACATGCTGTTGAGAGAGCACTCTTTTTGTTTTCAGTGTGACTACTGGAAAAATGAAAATGACATTTGTGACCCACATTATGTTGAATATAGCTTAGGAAATTTATCTTACTTGATAATGTTGAGTTGTACATACACAACTTACTTGATAGTGATTGTGAGCCCAGCCAGGTGGAGATTCTTTTTTTTTTGTTTTTTTTGTTTTTTTGGGTGCTGAGGATCGAACCCAGGGCCTTGTGCTTATAAGGCAAGCACTCCGCCGACTGAGTTATCTCCCCAGCCCCCAGGTGGAGATTCTTGCTTCTCCTGAACCTCAGGATATGAAACTGCATCTTGGCCGCTAATACAATGGACCTTGGCGTTCATACACTCAGTTCTGCCTTCCTCAGTTGTGTGACCTATGGCAAATTACTTGGTCTCTCTGAACTACAGTTTCTTCATCTGAAACACGAGGAAAACGATACCTAAGTTCATGTGGCTATTGAGGGTGAAATATATGTGGGCACTGAATATGGGGCATATCAAGGGAGAAATACACTGTTAAATCATTGGTAGCTGTTTTATTTCCAGACAGTTTTGGCAACATTTTGATTTATCCTGATTGATACTGTACAGGGAGTACAATCAGTATTGATCCAGACAGGAAAAATGACTATATTCTTGTTTACCCTCCACCCCTTTTTCTTTATAACAGAGATTTAGTTTGTCCCTCCACTGCTCCCCCCCACTTTGGTGGTACCAGGAATTGAATCTAGGGCCTTGTACATTGCTAGGCAAATGCTCTACCACTGAGCTACATCCCCAGCCCAATAGTATCTTTAAAAAAATTTTTTAAATTTTTATTTGTAAATGGACACATGCCTTTATTTTTTATCTTTATGCGGTGCTGAGGATGGAACCCAATGCCTCACACATGTGAGAGCTACAACCCCAGCCCCCCAATAGTATCTTTACTGGAAGAAAGAAAAAGGTGGACACTGTGAAAAGAGATGTTACCTTTAAACATCAATTGTTTTATTATATGTTTTATAATTTGTTCTGAAGAAATAGACTTTGCTTCTCCTGTCTCAGGCTCTTGATGCATGCCAACAAGTACAACTTACAGTTTTCTTTTGTGCTTAGATGGAAAGTCTGGTCATTGTACATCTACATGTACAATGTTTTTAAAGATAATTCCAGCTGAGACATTTCAGATTCGATTTTAGTACAGATTAAAGCCTTCATTTTCATCATCAGCATTTGCTTGAAAGAAGAAATAAAAATACTCAGAATCTTTCTCAACTGACATTAATTCCTTACATTATTTCATCAAGTAGTTTTTGATCAGTTACGTTCTTTTTTTTATTCAAGAAATTATATTTTATTTAAGCATTTTAATATTTTGGCAGCCATTAGGGACAGTATTGAGATTAAACATTTGGAATATTTGCTTAAATCTTAAGGGAAAGCAAAATGTATTCGTTATAAAAAGGAAAATAAACAAAGAACCCATATATAAAAATATATAAATAATTAATAAAATATCTTAAGAGGAAAAAGAACAAATCCACAAGAGAAGGAATTTCCCTTCCCATCCTTCGGCATATTACAGGCACCCTTGCTCCCATTTTGAGGCTTTCCTGAACCCAAGTCACTCAAGACAGACGTTTAGGAGTCATTGATATTTCTCCCCCACCGCTTGGTTCTGGGGATTGAACCCAGGGGCTCGTGCAGACTAGCAGGCCCTCTATCACTGAGCCACACCCCCGGCCCTTTTTAACTTTTATTTTGAGGCAAGGTCTTACTAAGTTGCCCAGGATGACCTTGATCTTGGGATCTTCCTGCCCCAGCTTCCTAAGTAGCTGGAATTGGAGGTGTGTGGCACCTTGCCCAACTTGATTTCTTTTTCTCCATTTTCTCATCCAAATGATCTACCGTCTCCATTTTAACCCATGTTTCTGTCTCTCTTGACTCTTCTAATCCACCCACATTTCAGCACGACTGCTGGCAACAGGTATTCCAGCTTCTGTTCTTAAACAGCTCCGTGTTCCTCACCTTTTTTCCAAATGGCAGAATGTTCCTTGTTGTCTCCCCATTCTTCAGTGGTGAGCTGTTGGCTGTTGGCTGACATTCTTCACCCATTCTTCCTCTCCACTGGAAGACCCGCGAAATTAGAAGTGTGTGTTCCGTATGGCACCTTTTACTGAGCATTTGTCACATCCTGGCAATATTTTAAGAACTGTTGTATACTCATTTGATATTCATAATAATTCTAGGAAGTAGGTGTTCTTATCCCATTTTATATATAAGGGAACGGGCCCAGAGAGGTTAAATAACTTGCTCCATACCACACAGATGGTTAAGTAGAACTGATATGTCAAACAAGGCACTCTGCTTTCAATCCTTGCTGTTAAACATGTTAAGTGCTTATTTAAAAGTAAGCTTTGGTAAACATTTTTGAAATAAATGAATAAGTTGTTCCCTCTGTGAGTGTAAACTTTGTTCTTTAATTTGATCTAGAAAGTCTGTCATGATCTGACCCCTGCCATTACCACTTTCTGTTGTACTCACTAGATTTTGCATGGTCAAAGAGATTGTCTATGACCATCCTTTTTTGGCAGGGAATTGGGAACTCAGCCCAAGGGTGCTTTACCACTGAGCTATATCCCCAGCCCTTTTTATATTTTATTTTGAGATAGGGTCTTGCTCAGTTGCTTAGGGCCTCGCTAAATTGCTGAGGCTGGATTTGAATTTGTGATCCTCTTGCCTCAGCCTCCTAGTCACTGGGATTATACACGTGCACCAACACACCTGGCTGTGACTATCTTATCTGAAGAAGATGCTCCTTGTCCTTTCTCTGAGTACTTTGTTTCCTTTAGACACTTAACCACAGTTTACAGTTTTTAACTTGATATGCTTACTGTTTTTTTTTTCCCCACAAAAATCTAAGTTTCATGAGTCCAGATGGTATCTTTCTCATTTCCAGTTGTTTCTTGTGTGCCAACTACAGTGCTTGGGAGATAGTGGATCTTTAGTAAATATATGTTGGATGTGGAGTATATATATCTGGGTCCTAGATAAGGTTTCTGTAAGATGCTATGTGAGTGAGAAAAGAAAGCTCATACTTTGAACTTCAGTAGCAAATGCTGTCTAAAATTGAAATCTTAGACTACTCTATGGAAAACAGAATTAGTTGTAAACAAATCAGAGTCCTGGAACACTGTTATTTCTCCTTTACTCATAGTTTTCTTTTTTAGCCAAGCATGGTAGAGCGCACCTGTAATTTCAGCAACTCAAGAGGCTGAGGCAGAAGAATTGCAAGTTTTATGACTTAGTGAGGTCCTTAGCAATTTAGTGAGGCAGACCCTGTCTCCAAAAAAGGGGTGGTGGTGTTGGGGTTGTGACTCAGTGGTAAAGCATTCCTGGGTTCAATCTCCAGTACCCACTCCTCCTTAAAAAAAAAAAAAAAGGAGAAAGAAATTTTCTTTTTCATTCTTTGCCACACTTAAATATTTTCATTCTTACTGCTTTTTTTTTTTTTTTTTTCTTCCTTTTTTTCTTAAAGTGGTATTAGGGATGGAATGTTAGTTAGGTCTGGTGCATGCTAAGCAAGCACTCTACCACTGAGCTACTAGTGCCCAGCCCTTCCAGCTCATCTTCTTTTTTTTTTAAACAAATTACGAACTTCCTTCGATTATTCTGTAGTTACTTTTGTGTGTGTGTACACACACACACATATATGTATTAGTTGTAGATGGACACAATACCTTTATTTATTTATTTTTATGTGGTGCTGAGGATGGAACCCAGTGCCTCACACACGATAGGCAGGCACTGTACCACTGAGCTACAATCCCAAACAGCTAATCTTAATTAGAGATAAATGAAAACATTGGTTTGGATACTTAGGATTGTGACTAATAGAAAACCCCATTTCAGATCAGCTCTAATAATGAAAGCAGTCTAGTAAGAGCGCCATGTGTATGGATGTCAGGGTCCAGCTTGCTTGTGATTCTCGTGGCTCTACTTCTGGTGTTTTCATTCTCAAGCCACTATCAAGTCTGCACAGGTTTCACAAAGGAATTCCTCTTCTAGAAAGAAAGAATCTTTTTAAGAGTCAGAAAATTTTCCTGGGAGACTCTGTGTCTTAATAAGTAGAAGTGGGTCACATGATTATGTCTAAATCAGTCAAAGGCAAGGCAAATGAAACTATTAAACTGACTTAGAATCGATCAGGAATTGCCCCTAGTGTTGGTTTGGGATCATTATCTCCTGCAGTCCTGGGAAGAGGGGGGAATGGATGCCTGATCAAAATGAGGTGTCCTGTCATCAGAAAATGACATGGATGAATGGATGTTGGGCAGACAACCATCAGTTTGCTGCAGTGCCTTCTGTGGTCTGTTAGCTCCGTTCTGAGATGATTCGGAGATTTAAGTTTTTGAGAAAGGTGGTGGCTTAATTATTTTTGAGAAAAATTATAAATCAGGAAAATCAGGAGATAATATTTAAGTGGTACAATTTAAGTGAGCTATAATATAGTTAGAAACTATTAGGGCTGATGTAGAAACTAGGTTAATTTTTTAAAAACTATTTTGAAATAATTTCAAGTTTACAGACAAGTTGCAAGAATAACAGTTCAAAGAACACCCTTTACCTTTGTTTACCTATTGTTAACATTTTACCACATTTGCCTTTATTATTCTTTCTCTGTAAGTTGCATACATCATGACTTTTTACTCGTAAGTACTCCAGTAAGTAGGGATACGTCCTGTATATATAATGTTGTTACATTACAGTTATCAACTTTGATAAATCAGTCTCTCTCCCTCCCTACCTTCCCCTCCTGGAATAGGAAACGAAGATGCAAAGAGATTAAGTGACTTATCCATGGTTAGGTAGCAGAAGTTCAGCCTATTTTGCAATAAGTCAGGTAATGGTCCTAACCCTTTTACAACAGAATCCTTTTTCTTCCCAACAAGCCACAACATTTAGTAGTACATGTTAGAGTATAAAATTTGCAATTGTTCTTTTAAACTGGGTATAACTATCCCACAGCACTTGATCTATAAAGAACTCTGGGTCACCAGAATTGTCCTTGACATTATATTTAGTTTTAAGCTAAATTCTTAGAAATGTTAATGTTTTATTGGTTTGCATTAAAAAGTTCTCACATCTGCTTTTTAGTTTGTGTGAAGTAAAAATGTTTTTGAATTTGAGTGTTTGAATCTTACAGGGCACTAGGCTGGCTTAGTTTAAGTTTGAGTTTCTCTAAGTTTATGCAGGATAGGTTAGCATTCCTTTAGTGGGAGGGAGGGGACTCTTATTTACCAAGCCCAACGATGACAAACAGTGATCAGGTTACTGATCTGAAGAGCAGAGTCCAAAAGGCATCCAGAGGGATACAAAGTTTAACCATGGAGCAAAACTTTCCATGTTTTTTTTTTTGTGTGTGTGTGTGTGTGTGTGTGTGTGTGTGTGTGTGTGTGTGTGTGCCCATTTTCCCTCAGTGTTTATGAAAATATGGTGTCCCACCAAAATGCATCAGAATTAGACTTGCTTGAAGTGCTAAAGATTGCAGATTCCTAGACCCTCCCACAGACTACTGAACAGCAGGCATCTGGAGGGGGATCTGGTAGTCTCCATTTTTTTTGGAGGGGGTGGATACCAGGGCTTGAACTCAGGGGGACTTGATTACTGAGCCACATCCATAGTCCTGTTTTTTATGTAATTTAGAGACAGGGTCTCACTGGTGAGGCTGACTTTGAACTCGAGATCCTTCTGCCTCAGCCTCCCAGCCTGCAAGTAGCCAGTTTAAAACCGCTGCTTAAGGAGTCTTCCTTCTCCTGTATACTTCTGTCACATAGCTGCCCTTTATCTTTGGAGTTTTCCCATAGTCATTCTGTAACTGTGTTTTACTTTAATGTTTCAGGTGGAAAGGTTTTTCTTTACTTGCTTTTTTAAAATGAAAGATGCACGTTCATATTATAAATATTGAAAAGTGCAAAAGGGTGTAGAGTGAACTACACCCTTGACTTTGGAGCCTTGTACTCTTTTGAGCCCATGATGTATATTAATTCTTTGATTCCTGTAACAATCCATTGAGGTTGGCACTGATTTGTAGTTCCTGTTTTAAGAGAAAAACAGCCCAGAGAGGCCAAATTACTTTTTCAGAGTACTTAGCTAGGAAGTGGTGGAGTTGTCTGAGAGTCTGGCTTTAGTTTAGTGCTCTTAACTACCATCCTCTGCTGAGTGAGTGGATATAAGGATTAACTAGATTAACGCATGCAATGAGCTTGTGAGCTTGTCTTGGGAGAGCGGAGAAGAGAGTTCATCAAGGTGAATGTTCTGTGTGGACTCCAGCAGACTCTCCTGGAGCTCCCTCTCTCCCTGGTCGCTGGGGTCCTCAGGTTATTTCCGACTCATCAGTTCCTCTCAGTTGCACAGGCTTTTATTTGGAGAGTAGATTTTATGAGTTGGTGATGCTGAACAAGGAAATGGTAGTGACCCAAGTCTTTCCATTGTCTTGTCCTGAGTTGTGTTTTATTTACGTAGTTGGAGCCTGGGAGGGTAGTAATTCTTCTACTTCCTATTGTTTGACTTCATTGAATTGTGATTCTTTGATATTGTTATGGCTAGGAAATAATGATACAGTCTGCATGACCAGATTTTTGACATCCTAAATAAAGGATATCTCTGCTCACTCCATTCTGTGGACTAAACTTTATGTAGATTATTTCTTCTTCTTCTTTTTTTTTTTTTTTTTTTTTTTGCGGTGCTGGGGACTGAACCCAGGGTCTTGTGCTTGCAAGGTAAGCACTCTACCAACTGAGCTACATCCCCAGCCCTGTAGATTATTTCTTAAAGCACAGGGTCATAATACACTTTGTCAGTTGGGGGAGTTAATGTGGAATATTTAGATTCTTTCCCCTCTCATTGTTTTCTAAAAGCTAAAGTAATCTAGGGATTCTAATGATCAAGTGTTTGAACTAATGAACTTGTTGTTAGGCCCTGGGTTCTGTACCTGAAGCACGTTTAAAGCCAAACAACATTTAAAAATTCTTACCATGTGCCAGGAGCTGTGTGTATCCTAACCCATATGATCCCCACTTAGTGGGTCAAGTTTCGTAGATGTTAAGCAACTTCCTTAAAAATGACATAGCTAAGTCGAGAGGTCAGGATTCAAACCCAGATAAATTTGATTCCAAACCTTGTTACTTCCTGCATACCCCGCCAACCCTATAGGATAACAGCTTATTAAACTGGAAGGCTCCAAACTTTGGCTCCAGCATGTGTTTAACACTAATTCTAAAGAAATTGGTAATAGAGGTGAGGTGAATTTTCCATTTACCCTGTTGGTTTGTGACTTGTAAGTTAATTGAATTTTGATGATTCTTCTCACTTAACAGAATCCACATTCAGCGCAAATGGGGTATTGCAGTTTTTAGGTCATTTTAGCAACACTTTGCGTGTTCCCTAGAAATGTGTGCAGTTAAATAACGCAATGGTTGGGAGCCCGTTCTCACCTGTAGGTCGCAGCTTCTTTCTCTCGTCCCCAGCCATCATCACCCCTCACCCCCAGCCATCATCACCCCTCACCCCCAGTCCCATAGATGCAGAGAAAGAGGAAAAAAGTTAAAACTCTCTTTCTTAGATATTTTAAAGTCTGACTAGTCTGAAGACTGATTAAACAAGGTTTTCTAAGTGAGCAGTTCCTTAACCTTGACTTAGTAAAACATTAAAATATTTATGGCATTTGCCGTTGACCCTGATTCTGCGATGTAGGAGTTAATCTAGCAGTTTCTCATTAAATATCAGAATTATGCAATTCCAAGAATTACAACAGAGGTCTGGAGAAAGGAGGTTGAAGTCTAGTAGCGCGGAATTGTGAGTGTGAGAGGAGCCCCAGACTGAAGTTTAACAGAACACTCCTTTTGTCAGAGCAAACCCCACATCAATGCTAAGATTCATCCTTTTTTTTTTTTTTTTTTTTTTTTAAGTTGTAAATGGACATTGTACCTTTATTTTTTATTTATTTATTTTTTATGTGGTGCTGAGAATCGAACCCAGGGCCTCACACGTCTAGGCAAGCGCTCTATCACTGAGCCACAACCCCAGCCCTAAGATTTATTCTTAATCTGGGAAACTGTGGTTATTTCTATGTCGGTGAGATTACTCATGTTTTCTCTGATTATTTAGATTTTACAGTTTTAAGAAAACATAGACATGTATGTTTTTGTAACATGAAATCACAATTTTAGAATTATTTATATACTTCAAATTAAAATCTTTTTCAGCATGTATTTATACTTATAATATGCCTGTACTTTTATTTGCTTGTTTTTAGTATTGGGGATTGAATCCAGGGATGCTTAACCACTAAGCTAAGTCCACAAACCTTTTTATTTTGACTTTGCTAAGTTGCTTAGGGCTTTGCTAAGTTGCTTAGGGTCTTGCTAGGTTGCTGGGGCTGGCTTCCAACTTGCGATTCTCCTGCCTTAGCCTCCTGAGTCACTGGGATTACAGGTGTGTGCCACTATGTCTGGCTATACATTTTAAAGACAGTTTTATTAGATATAATTTGTATCCCATACAATTCAACCATTTAAAAAAGGTAAAAATCAGTGGTTTTTAATATATGCACAAAGTTAGCATCCATCATCAGTCTAATTTTAAAACATTTCTCTCACACCCTCCCGAAAAGAACCTGTGTACCCAATAGCAGTTATTTCCCCTCCCCCTGCCCCCAAACCCTAGGCAAAAACAAATCTACTTTCTAACTCTATGAATTTGCTTATTTTGGACATGGACATTTCATATAAACGTAATTATATAATATATGGTCTTTTGTGATGGACTTCTTTCGTTTAACGTTTTGTAAAGGTTGTCCAAGTTATGTAGGAGGTATCAATGCTTCATTGCTTTTTCCTGTTGAGTGAAGTTCCACTGTATGGATACACATTTTATAAAGTTTTTGTTTTGCTTCTTTAATTTAATACTTCTAGGAAGATGGGGATGGTATGAGTTTCTTGGTGGAATTTTTTTTTTTTTTTTTTTTTTCTGGCCTTATACGGCTTGGAACTAAAGAAACAGGTAGCTTGGAAACAAAATAGGCACAGAAAAAAAAAAAAAAGAAAAAAGAAAAAAGAAAGAAAGAAAAGCAAGTCCGAAAAGTTCTGGTCCTGCTAGCCAAAGAATCAAGAAAGGGAAAACCCAGGTAAGACTAAAGTCTTAGGCAATAATCGCTGTGTTCCAAACACCACAGTGGGAAGTGCTGGCTCACCCTCACCCATGCCAGAGGCTGAATGAGTAGCCCAACGCCACCCTTGGTGCTGGGGGGTCTGTGGTGGAACAGACCCTTTACTGCTGCTCACTGCTCTCTGAGGCCTCACTGTTAGGAACATGCTTCAGGAACAAGACTGTGTCTTTGGACATCAGTGTAAGTGTTTCTGCTAGATTGAATTTCTAGATGTAAACTCGCTGGCCAGTGGCATACAAGGAAGAATTCACAAATGGGGCTTAGATGGGCGACATTAAAACATGGGGATATATAAGAAGCATTTCATTTTCAGCTGACTTTTTTTTTCTGTTGTTGACACTGGGCAAATTTTATTTTTTTTAACTGGGTTTTGAACTCAAGAATGCTTTACCATTTAGTTACATCCCCAGTCCTTTTTGTTTTTATTTATGTATTTTTTAAACTTTATTTTATTTTTTTGAGGTTTATTTTATTTATTTTTTTATTTTTGTGAGGTTGAGGATCGAACCCAGTGCCTCACACATGCTAGGCAAATGCTCTACCACTGAGCCACCAACCCAGCCCCCAGTCCTTGTTATTTTGAGATACATTTATACTAAGTTGCTGAGGGTCTTGCTAAGTTGCTGAGGCTGGCCGTGAACTTGAAATCCTCATGCCCCAGCCTCCTGATTTGCCGAGATTACTGGTGTGTGCCACTGCACCTGGCTACACTGGGTAATTTTTAAAAATGTATTTATTAGTGCATTTTAATTACATGTGATAGTGGGGTTCATTGTGACATATTTATATATGTGCATAACATAATTTACTCCAGGTCATTCCCTGGTGTTTCTCCTTTCCCTCCCCTCCTCCCTCCTGTTCTCTTTCCTCTTTTCTTCTCGTCTTCCCTCTATTCATGTGCACCTTTTTTCATCGGTGCATTATACTTACACATGAAAGAGGGATTCACCATGGCATAGTCACACGTGTATATATAATTTGATTGATTCTATTCCTCAATTCTTCCCTTTCTCTCCCTCCCCTCCATCTCCTTCCTGTCCTCTGCTAGTTTCCCTTCTGTTTTCATGAGATCCCCCCATTTAGAAATTCCTTTTCTCTCTCTAGCTTCTGTGCCTGAGGGAAAATGTTTGACCCCTGATTTTTCTGAGCCTGACTTATTCTACTTAGCATGATGTTCTCCAGTTCCATCCATTTCCCTGCAGATGATATTATTTCATTCTTTTTTATGCTGAGTACAACACTGGGTAATTTTTATTGCTTTATCTTCTAGTTCCTTGATTCTTTCCTCTATCCCCTCCATTTTGACTTTTGAGCTACAACAAAATACCTGAAATGATTAACTTATAAAAAAGAAAATTTTTATTTTGGATCAGTTTGGAGGTTCTAGTCCAAGATTAGGCAGATCCATCGCTTGGGTATCAGGTGGGTATGCTGGGTGGCAGTTGCTGGAAGTGAATGAACAAACAGCTCAGGGCCAGGAAGCAGCAGAGAAAGAGGAAGAGTCAGGGGTCCCATGGTCCCATTCATTGGCATGCCCACAGTGGTCTGAGACCTCCTGCGGGGGCCATCTCTAAAGGTTCTTAGTCCCTCCCTGGAGACGAAGCCTTTAATCCCTGGGTGGTCAGGATCAAAATCATTGCAGAGCCCGTATGCTAAGCCTTTTATTTCAGGTATTGTGTTTTTTCCATCCAGTTGTTTTTTGTATCTTCTGTTTCTCTGCTGAGGCTTGTGATTTTTTTCATGTTCATGCTGCTGATAGTTGCTCATTGAAACCTTTTTTTTTTTTTAATCACAGCTACTTTAGAGAGATACTTTGTTGGGTAATTCTAACACCTCTGTCATCTTGGCATTGGCATCTATTAATTGCCTTTTCTCGTTAGTTTGATACGGGTTTTGGTATTATAGGTGGTTTTCAATGGAAACCTTGGCATTTTCATATTAGAAGATCCTGGGTCTTGTTTTACCCTTGTGTTTAAACTTTTCTGATGGAGAGAGGGATGGGGCAAGGTGGGTGGGGACAGCATTGCCTTGTTGCAGACAGATGAAGGTGGAAATCCAGGTGCCCCAGTAGGTCTCCACTGATGCTCAAAGTGGAGGCTCCTCATTACGGCTGGGCATGGGTGAGTCCACTTCCCTGGGAGGTCTCACTGATACTACAGAGAGGTGGCCTCATTGCTGCTGGTTGGTGATCAAAGTCTCTCTACTAGGCCTCCTCTGACCCCACCCCAATAGGGAGGGAAGAAGCAGGAGGGGCCCCAATTACTGGTTAGCAGGACTTCTGTTGCAAAAGGTCCTGTTTTCCCTGCTTAGTCTTTTCTGATATGATCCTGGCCGAGGGCATAGAGCCTCCAGAAGGTTGATTACATTAAGTCGGAAACAAAGTACTTAGCTCCTGTTAGAGAATCAGTGGCTTATTGCAGATGTAGCATTTTGATGAAATGCTCTGAACTTTTCAGGGGTACTTAACCACTGAGCCACATCCCCAGGGCGCCCCCCCACCCCCCCAAATGTTTTATTTAGAGACAGGGTTTCACTGAGTTGCTTAGGGTCTCACTAAGTTGCTGAGGTTGGCTTTGAACTCACTAACCTCCTGACTCAGCCTCCTGAGATGCTGGGATTACAGGTGTGTGTCACTGTGCCCGGTTTACCAGCATCTTTGAATGACTTGTTGAAGAGTTATTTTGGGAACTCTTTATAGACTTCAGAGTAAAGGGGCTGTGTTGATCCCTAGCAAATGTCAGAATGTTTTCTTGTCTCCTTTTTAAATTGGAGCATACCTGAAGAAATTAAGGAAGATATGTCCCACTTAGATTTTTAGGAAAGTTCTACCTCATTCTTGAGCTTAGGAAAGTCAGCTGCTCCATTCATTAAATAGTTTTATAAATAGCTTATTATAAAGACATCTTTTGTTATTTTCTTGCTTCCTGACGGAATGTGTAAGACACAACATAGGATTTTTATAATGAAAAAAGAATTTTTTTTGTACTGGGTATTAAACTAAAGGACATTTTTCTTTCTCAGTCCTTTTTATTTTTTATTTTGAGACTGGATGTCTCTGAGTTGCTGAGGCTGGCCTCGACACTGCAGTCCTCCCACCTCAGCCTCCTGAGTTGCTGGGATTCCAGGTGTGTGCCACTGTGCCCTGCTCGCCTGATCATTTCTCGTAAGAGAAGGAGGCGAATGCAAGACCAGAATAATGAAGGCCTGGATTCTGACCTTTCTTCCCCAAATGCAGCTTACCCTGTCTTCTAATACCTTCGACTAGAAGTCACAGAGAGCCCTGTTGTTTTGTGAGTTTTGTGAGTCATCATTTTGACCTTGTCTTTAATGTCTCTTCCTGCTTTCCAGGCTGGCAGTGACGGCGAAAGCATAGGAAACTGCCCCTTTTCCCAGAGGCTCTTCATGATCCTTTGGCTCAAAGGAGTCGTATTTAGTGTCACAACTGTTGACCTGAAAAGGTAAGACGTGGTTGTGGTTTGGGATCAGTTTAAATTGAGAGTACGTACATTACTGTCTTCAGTTTGATCCTTTTCTTCCATCCTTTACTTCGATTGCATTTCAAGGAAATGTATTTTGTTAACCTCTGCTGGTTTGTGGACAGCCTTAACTGGTGTAAGTATTATGGACAACCAAGGTCAGGGAATTGCACGTGGCCTCTCGTCTTTTTCGGAACCTCTTATGTGTTTACCTTAAACTTCATGAGCTACATTTTAGTGTGTTTACAGTGCAATCCTTGAATTTTACTGGGGACATGGAGCAATGGAGAAGTGTCTCAGCAGACATCTTCTTGGTCTAAAATGTGCTAAAAAATATGACCTTATATAACTAAGATCCTGAAAGATAAGGATGGGATTTTTAGAAGACTGAATACTGTTGTGATCTATTTCATTTAATACTTTTCTATTTCATTTCCTACTTTTCAGGGAATAAAAAGAAGTTTTGTATTATAACAGTTTTAATCACATTTTGTAAATGGAATTGTAAAATGAGCAATTATGCGTGACCCTGTGATTGTTCTTACTGAGTTTTTTTTTCTTTTTTGGGGGAGGGAGCACTGGGGATTGAGCCCATGTGAATTCTTCCACTGAGCGACATCCCAGCTCTTTTTATTTATCTTTATTTTCAGCCAGGGTCTTCCTAGGTCACCAAGGCTGGCTTCAAGCTTGCGTTCCTCCTGCCTTAGCCTCCCCAGTAGCTGTGATTACACGTGCACAACACCATGCCCAGCTTGTTCTTGCTAGATGAAGACTTGTTTCTAGCTTTCTCTGCATAGGCCAGAGTGAAGAAGAGCCCTGACAGAGTGCTCTTTTTTTATTCAGGAACTTCTATTCTTCCTGGCAAATTCATACTCCCTCCTCCCCAGGAGACTTAAATCAAGCATTAAGAATGGTTGTACCAATGGTCAATCTAGGATTGGGCAGGAGAGATGTATTCCTCTTGACACAAATGCCACAGCATTGTTTGCTGTTTATTTTTTTAAGCATATCAAAGTCATGAACAGTGTCCAGAGAAAAATGTGGATAAACTGTCACTTGTGGTAGGTGGCAGAATTGATGTGTTATGCCTCTGTGAACATCACATCCTGAGAGTATCTGAAAGCCGACATTCCATTCCCAGGGCGAGGTTAGCATACTTTGGGGTCTCTGTCCATGCCTTAAAATTTATTCTTTACTTGTGCCCAGGGTAGCTTCTTGAAATGGTACAGTCTTAAATTTATTAATTGAAAATCTTTCTTAAAATCTTCTAGGAAACCTTTTAGTTAGGTGTGTGGATGTAGAAATGAGCCATCGAGGATGGTAGAGCTAAAGCTGCAGGTTCTTGAAGACATTACCTAATTCATGTTGGAGAGCTATTTTAAGAACGAAATCAGTCATGTAGTTACCCTTCTATTACTTTCCCCCCGCATGCATTCAAAAAGGAAGTTTCCCAGTATAACTCCTAAAAATAGACCACGCCACTAGGCACACACCCTTACTCTGTCCTTAAATACATGGATTTCTCCTTTTCCATTTTTGGCTTTGAGCAAGTGAGTTGCCTGCCACACTTTGAAAAAGCCTTTGCTCAACACAGAGCTTGATTGTGCCATATTCCAGTCCCGGTGGATCTGGTTCGGAAGACGGGGGAATTCCATGGCTAGTTCATCTGTTTTTTCTCATTACGGATTTTTTACGGCATTATTATCAATATTGAGGACCCGTTTATGACTCAGAGTAATGTAGTCTACTTTAAAAAAAAGTAAAAAGTGACACACAGAGGAAGGCATTCAGCGCCTCACGACCAGGAAAGAGGACGTGTTTTTCCTGGGACTTTGTGCAAAATCAACAACCCAGGGCACTTAAACTTGAAACCTGTGTTTTTCTGTTTTTCTTTTTTTGGGGGGGTGTTTCTTCAGGAATTTGAGGTCTCTGTTATGTCTAAAAAATGCTCCTTAAGGACAACTAAAGGTGTACAAGTGGTACGTGACACTGAGTCCTTCCACCTCAGCCCTGGGAGTGGTCACAGGCTTCCCCTCACAGAAATAATTGGCTTTGAAGTTTAGTCTTTATCCTTCCAGACCTTTTCCATGAGTTTACTTACATAGAATCTTGAACAAAGCCAGACATGGTGGTGCGCGCCTGAAATCCTAGCGACGCAGGAGGCTGAGCCTGGAGGATCACGAGTGCAGAGCCAGCCTCAGCAATTTATCAAGTCCCTGAGCAACTTAACAAGACCCTGTCTCTAAATAAAACGTAAAAAGGGCTGGGGATGTGGGTCAGTGGTTAGGCATCTCTGGGTTCTATCCCTTGTGTGTGTACACACACACACACACACACACACACACACACAAAAGAATCTTGAACAGAATTTTAAAGAGAAAATATTCCAAGAGAGTAAATAAATGAATGTAAAATAAAATAAAGTCACAGAGAAATGAAACACATTACGGTAAAAAGTAGCTTTCACAATAAGTTCTTAATTTTAAAGCATTCAGTGTGACTTTAGAAATCTGTGGGGGAGAAAATACCTATAAGTGCTTATTTTACTGCCTTTCTTGGTAATTGCCCAATTCTTCTGTGAAAAGTACTGATCCCAGAACAAACCAGTGGAGAGCAGTAGAACCCCCCCTGAACGCTATTCAGAAGCCCACTCTCTGCTCTGAAAAAAACGATTGTTGCATGACATTTCATCCATAAGAACAAACCCATTTCTAGTTCTGGCTCTGATCACACATTCTCTTTCAGTCTTAGCTGGTGTTGATGACTGTGCTGGTGTTTTCATGTGTCCTCTGTGAGGCTTTGAACAGTTTCCCATTACTTGCTTTGAGTGCAGCCTTTCTCCTTTAGTAGGAGTTATTTCCGAACCTAATTTTCTGTTCATGTTGCAATTGTATTACAGACATTTTAGCTAAAAAAATATCTGGGCTTCAGAAAGAATTTACATTTACATGAAGTGTCATTTGAACAAAAGCCACAGACAAACATGCAAAAATATTAAACACAGGGGCACAATTACAGGTATTATCACACGTCATTTGGTGGGGACCATCCATGGTACAGGACAAAGTCCCAGGCATTGCTGGCTCTGTAGAGAGTGCCCTGCCACTGACATCCCCGGGATCCCAGGCAAGCGGCCTCATCTCCTTGAGGTCAGCTATTTGTATTTAAGTTCAGGATAAAGGAGGGGAATGTAGACTAATGTGTCTTCAGTCTGGTCTATGTGCTAGGGACTGTTCAGGGTGCTTTTTACTATTTTCAATCCATTTTCCAGCCCTGGTATTCTCTGAGAGAATAAAGACCACTTTTTAGAAGTCTAGGAAAGGTGTGTTTCTGTTTGTCCATTCTCACCCTAAATGATCTCTCAATGTTTGCATTGTCAGTAACGACTTCCTTCTGTTTCAAATGCAAGAGTACCATTTGTAATGGGTTGTGTAAATCTGACTCAGGTACAAGTTATTGTAGCAGCAACGTAAAGTTTTGGAATATTGTGACAGTTTAAACTTTAACAGTTTCATAGTAATTAAAAATGTTACAATGGAGCTATGAAACTGTATCTTAAAGATCTATTATAAACTCAGAACAAAATCTGATTTCCAAATTCCACAAATAGTTTTACTTTCATTATCATGCCTCTGTAGTTCTTCTCTCCTGAAAAATGTCTTCAGAAAGTTGAGAAATCAGTTCAGTAGATCCTCAGTAAAGCAGTGTTAGTGACACATGTAGAGACTAACTGGAACACAACAGGCCAGCCTTTTAGAGAAATCACCCGTTTCCTGCTGCTGACCGTTCAGGAAAGTACTCTTCACTCTTCCTGCTGATGAGCTCCATGAAATCCCTAGAACAGTTCAAGGTAACTGTTTTCTGGATGCATTCTCAATCCCATATATGCCCTGTGTCTGTCTACCTTTGTCTTTCTTTCCTTTTTTTTTTTTTTTTTTTTGCGGTGCTGGGGATCGAACCCAGGGCCTACTCTACCAACTGAGCTATCTCCTCAGCCCTGCCTTTGTCTTTCTGTCTTTCCTACACACACAGGGACAGGGAGATCTTTGCCACCACAAGTTTTTATGTTCTTTTCGAGATGATTTCAACGATGATAGATAAATCCTGTTGAGGATGCTAAGAGCTGAATTAGGAAAATTATTAGTGAAAGTACTTCTGAACCTTACTCAAAAATGGCATTATTAAAATACATTAAAAATTATAGAAGTTGTATTTATAATCTTTTTGTTAGGGGCAGTTGTGGCTCATCGATAGCTCCCAGAAAAACGCTCCGCAGACACGAGATATCACACAAGGGACTTTATTTTATGCCAACGATTCACATCTTCTGGGGGGCTGGGGGGAGAAGGGAAGAAAAGATGGCGTATGGCTTCTCCCAGATATTGGAATTTCGGGGGCTGGGAGGAACCAATCGGGGAGGAGAATTCTTGCAGGCTGACTGATGGACCAATAACATGTTAGGACGGTACCGTGGGAGGCAGCAAGATGGCGGCAGCGTAAGCCGGAAATTCCTGTAATGTAAGAGGCGGGTGGAGCTGCAGATTGACAGGTGGTGGGGAGGCTGGATTCCTTACACTTTTCATGTATGCTATTTTTAAAAATATTGTTCCACAAATAGATATTGAAGTAGATAAAGATTAGCAGTGTGCCACATTTATTGAAATCCATAAAATCCTTTTACTGCTTACACTGAGACACATAGATAGACAATAACCAGGAGTCTTGGTGTCTTTGTGTGTGTTTTGGTGAGTCCATTAAGGTCCTTCAGTGATCTTAATATTAGTCAAGCCAAATGATAGCAGATCTAGTAAGGAATAATTAGTAGGAATAATGTGTTCTGAAACAAAGGATTCTGTGGGATTAATTTTCGTGGGGAGGGGATTATTTGTTTTTATGTAGTGTCCAGTATTCTGTTGATATGTGTGAATTAATTTTGTGCCTCGAAAAATGGCACCTGTAAAAAGTAGTGCTACTTAAAAGATAAGTTCTACATTCTTAGACTTTTTTCTTCATTTAGCCATCGGCTAGTTACAGATAGGTCATCCTCACAAGCCGGCTCCAGTGTTGGATAACTATGCTGAGCTCCTTTTATACCAACCAGCTGGAACTGAGCTACCAGCCCAGTGTCCTCCAGTTGGTCCAAGCGTAGGGAATTAAATTTTAATTGGAGACGCTTAAGTTGATGAAAGTGTTAGATCCTATAGGGCTCCTCCCTTTTGTTCTTCATTACCCTGTTTCCTGTTTTGTTTCTCTTCATTCCTTTCTTCATCTAGAAACAAACTGAGAGAGAACAGAAGAGTTTGTTTTATCCAGAAGAAACAGGTTCGTGGGGAGACTTCCAGACACTGAGGACTAGCCTTGCCTTTTTTCAAGGCCTGGGCCTCGTGCCCTTGCTGTTTCTAGATGTCACTTAAGGGAACATTTGAATGAGTTTGAATGAGTTTTTGAGTATTTATTGAAGACCTTTTATGAAATAAACCAAAGATGTCCTATTTTTAGCTATATTGTTTTTCAGTTCATTTTCATGTTTCTCAAACTGCAATTCCTGCAGTATTAAGTATCTGCGAAGCATCTGTGACATGAACCTTTGTGTGTCAAACAGAATACCTGAGGCCTTGGAGTGCCTGCTGAGAACTAGATGTCACACTCTTAGTCTCCATTTGGTTGATAGTCTCTTGTGAGAGAATCACCCCTCTGCCTGGAACTTGTCCCTTTAGGTGCAGTCTGCTAATGCATTTAGAGGGATCATAGCTTCTTCTCAATCTACTTTTACTCTGAATAACCTGAGATGGTTGTCCTGCATCTCAACAGTTAATTCTGGAAAGTAATTTCATTACCTTTGTAGTTTTTTAAAATATGTGTAGCTTTTCAGAAATGGATTACTGGGAAATTGGTAGTTATGTGCCTGGTTTCACGTTCCTTGGTTGAATATATCCTCTAAATCAGGGTTTATTATTATAAACTGGCTAATAATGCAGGATCTCCAGTTATGAGCCATTAGCTGTATTCAAGTTAAAACTGCTGATCCTGTCCTCTGTGTAGTGCTCAGTTAATGCGATTGGAAAGCAGGCATGACTTCTGTCGGCATACTTTGTTTAGTTCATATCCTCAGGCACTATCTGATTTATTTATACAGGCAAAGCAGATCTACAGATGAGGAAATCCAGGCCCAGAGAGCTTGGGATCTACTTGGTCATGTAGTGAGTAAATGACAGCTATTCAGTTTGGGACTTTAATCCAGTCCACTGTATTCCATCTTTGGTTCTTTCTTCTCCGCCATGCCACCTTAGTCCCTCCTCTAATGTTTTTGCTTGGAGAGTTTAAAAGCTGTCATAATTAATTATAGAAGTAATAGTTGTTATTTGTTTTGGTTCCTCTCACAGGCTATTTAAAAGCCCGGCGTACTTCCCCTTTATCCAACTGTACCCCGTTCATGAAAAAATTATTTGTAAAAGGACAAACTTGTGTTATTATTGTCTTATGTTTAGGCACATAATTTGCTGTGTGTTGTAAAATTGCTGATTGATGTGCTTTATGACTTTAGAATGAGAAAATTGTTTTCCAGGTGATCACAATTTATACATGACAAGAGGAAAGAGCGTTCCACTCATCCTGGCATCACTCCATGGCTGGTGTGTGTGTGTGTGTGTGTGTGTGTGTGTGTTTTCCAGTGCTGGGGACAGAACCCAGGGCCTGCATCTGAAAGGCAGGCACTCTCTCACTACCACTGAGCTACCCCCAGCCCCTCTTTTGTGTACTTTATACAAGTTTTATTAGCCTTCTTGCTTTGGTGAGATATTTTTTCTTACCTTTGTGCTAGTTTTTGTTTTAACTTTCTAAAACATTTTCTCTTCTTTTAGTACTGCGAATAGAACCCAGGGGCACTTTACCACTGAGCTACATCCTCAGTCTCTTTTACTTTACATTTTGAGACAGGGCATTGCTAAGTTGGCCAGGCCGGCCTCAATTGCAATTCTTCTGCCTCAGCCTCCTGAGTCACTGGGATTACAGGCATGTGCCACCAGACCCAGCCTGTTTAACTTTTTTAAATTGAAAAATATTAAGATTTGAAAATAAATATATGAACCCTGAACTTTTGGGGTCTCTAGACTCTTGATTATGTATAAGAACTTCTTGAATTGAAGAGTAAGTATATTGCCAGTGGGAACAAATGAGTCTGTGAGTGAGTGACTTCTGAACTAAAGATGACTGTGGTCTTGAACATACAGGATTCTTTCATCTTTCAATAAAGAACAGATGTCTGGATGATAAAGAAATAAAAGAAACCAATGAGGTGAAGGATAGAAAAGAATTAGTTCTTCTGCCTTTGGGCCAGCCGCACCCCAACATGCAACTGCATGGTGCTGAGCTCCACGGCTCTTGCCTGACAAGCCTTCTGTTTTGCTCTCAGTGAGTCCTGGCTGTGTTCTGTTTCTCCACCTGAGAGTTGGCACTCAGAGAGAGAGAGGCTGATTACCCTAGGGCTTCTGTGAACACTTTAATTTTCTTTTTCATTTATTGCTAGTATCATTGTTTCTGTTAATGTTGTTACAAACATCTGCCAAAATATAAAAAATCACTTGCAAAAAAAAAAAAAAAAAGAATTAGTTCTCTTAGTTAGACCAAAATACCTGACAAGACTAATTTAGAGGAGAAAAGATTTATTTTGGTTCATGGCTTCAGCATACTCAGTTCATGGTTGGCCAACTCCATTTTTGCTCTGGGCCTCAGTGAGGTAGAACGTCATGGTGGAAGGGCATGGCAGAGGAAGATGCTCAACTTGAGACAGTCAAGAAGCAAAGGGAGAGAGAAAGGGCAGAGAGAAGATAAACCCTTCCAGAGCATTCTCCCGGTGACCCATAGGTCCCACCTCTCAGGAGTCCATTCATCCGGCAGCGGATTGATGAGCTCACCCTCAGCACCTAATCACTTCCCAGAAGCCCCACCTCTGAGCACATGAGACTTTGAGGGACAGTCTAGATCCAAACCATAATAGTTATAATTTGGAGTTGAATACTTACAAAAAGTAACTGTAACATTATATGCGTACCCCTATTTTAATGAATATAGGTCTGGAAGACCTCAGGTTTCATGCATCTCATCATTTTGTACTCACCTTTACCTTGTCAGACTAAAGGTGCTCAGGGAAAGAATCAGGGTTGAAAATCAAATCAGACCTTTTAGAAGTCATCTTTTGGAGCTTAGGTTGTCATTGAAGTTGATAGAAAATGTGTCTTTGATTGGAAGAGCGAGCAGCCCTAGAGCTTGGATGGAGGGGGGTTTCTAAGTTAGAACATTGGATTAATCAAATAGTTAAATAAGTGTTTGTGTCTTTGATTGGAATGTGAATCTTCGAAGACAGAAGAGGTACTCTCCAACCTGGATTGAAAGATGGAGCTCGAGAGAGAAATCGAATAAATGAATGAACGAGACCAGGGCTAAGGATGGATTGTAGGGCCCTCTGTTTTGAAAATTCTTTTAACAACCAAGTATTTCATCTTCATGATCCACTTAAAGATAACTTTTATTTCATTCAGATTCTGTGCATTTGTGTTCAGGAAGGAAGGAAGAAGGCAGGCAAGCTAGCTCCTCCTGTGTATGAGCTATAATGAGAGGGGGGAAGTTCTTTGAAGTAATATATATATTTTTTAAGTTTAAAGTTTAATTTTTTAATTAATATTGGAAATTTTCAAACTTATACAAGAATAGAATAAACTTCTCCATAATCCCATTAGTTACCAAGATTTTACTATGTTTGCTGAAATGTTTTAAATCTTACTACATTTTCTTGGCTGAAATGTTTTGAAGAAAATCCTGGGCATTATGTCATTTCACCCGTGCTAACCTCATTGATGTCTCCAAACAACAGGGACATTTTCTTACCTGACCACGATGCCATTGTTATGCCTAGTTCTTATAGTTTATAATCGAATTTTCCTGGTTATTGCCAAAGTATCTTTTTTATCTGTGGCAGGTCTGTTCAAATCAGTGTCTAAACACATATCACTCATTGTATTTGGTTATGTCCCTGAATTTCTTTCTTTCTTTTTAATAATAGTCCCTCCTGAATGTCTGCCTTAATTGAAGAGGAGACTTGTATCTGTGTCAGTGTTAACATGTCACATGCCAGGTAGCCAAGGTAAATTTGGAAAACTGCACTGTGCGTGAGAGTGGTCAGGCAGATAGTGCCCTAGTACAGGAGGGTGGTGTTGACCTCACGGACTACTCTGGGCAAGGGGTTGCCTGGATCACACTTTGAGAAAACCCCCAAGGTTGATTAGATTAGTTTTTTGGGGTAGGAATGCTTCATGGCACTTTATGCCTCATGGGTTTTTTTTTTTTTTTTTTTTTTTTTTTGCGGTGCTGGGGATTGAACCCAGGGCCTTGTGCTTGCAAGGCAAGCACTCTACTAACTGAGCTGTATCTCCAGCCCTGCTTCATGTTTTATCATCAAGAGACACACTGTATCTGGTCATCCCATTTATGTATTCAAATATTCATGGTGGGCCTGGGTGAGGCATTCTGCTTTTTAGCTGTTTAGTAACAGTATTCCTTGCTATTAGTGGTAGTAGTAAGTATGAAGTTTTGCTATCTTTATTAGTATTTTATGGTATTTTCAGTTTTTCCTAATTAATAAGAGGAAAAAAATGGCTTCATTGTTTAGTTTTTAATTCCTTGGACAGTTGTGATATTTGACATATTTCCATGAGTTCACTTATCTATCTCCTATTAATTTCTTTTAACACATTCCAATTTGATCTTTTGATGACTTTCAAAAGTGTGAACAAAAATCCTTTTAATATAGATTTTAAGTCTTTTTCACTATAATATTTTATAGTGCCTTTTCCCATTGATTATGCTATTGAAATAATTTTTTTTTTGTACCAGGATTGGGGCGCTCAACCACTTTTTAAATTCTATTTAGAGACAGGGTCTTGTGGAGTTGCTTAGGGCCTCACTAAGTTGCTGAGGCTGGCTTTGAACTTGAGATCCTCTTGCCTCAGCCTCTTAAGCCTCTAGGATTATAGGCATGTGCCACCATGTCTAGTTATTGTAGTAATTTTGATAATTTGTTATATTATCTGGTGATCTTTTTCCTTCTTAAGTCTGAACTCCTTTGAAAATGAAGAGAAGTAGCACCAAGATTTGGAATCTTATCGTTGAGAAAGACTGCAGGATCAGCTGTTCTCCTGTATTTTATCCTACTCCCTCCCCAAAAAGGCCTAGATAGTTTCCATTTTAGGCACAGTTGGTACCAGAGTCAAAAATCAGAGATTGACTTTCCCAAGCCTTTCCCCACCCCTTGTTCTACCACCATCTCTAATAAGCACCTTAGTTAAATTTGGAATGAGAATGAAGGACTTTGTTTTTTGGTTGAAAGATGAAAGATACTTAATGGTCTTACCATAGAATATGTGCTTTGCGGTGATTGGCTGTCTATTGAAGGACTTTTGCAACTCTTAGACTTAGTGAAAAAAAATTCTGTATCTTATTTATTCTAAAATACTTTTTAAAATTTAGAACCACTCTTGAGAATTTAAAGTATTGTTGGTTTTTTTTTTTTTTTTGTACTGGGGATTGAAACCAGGGGTACTTTCCCACTGAGCTACACCCCCACTCTTTTAAGTTTTTTTATTTTGAGGAAGAGTCTCACTAAATTGCTTGGGGCCTTGCTAACTTACTGAGGCTGCCTCCAACTTGTAATCCTCCTGCCTCAGCTTCCTGAGTTGCTGGGATTATAGGCTAAAGTATTTTTACTTTCCTAGTGTTTTAAACAAACAAACAAACAAAAACTCTCATTTTGACCTCTATTTTGCCTAACAGGAAGCCTGCAGACCTGCAGAACTTGGCTCCCGGGACCCACCCACCATTTATAACTTTCAACAGTGAAGTCAAAACGGATGTAAATAAGATTGAGGAATTTCTTGAAGAAGTCTTATGTCCTCCCAAGTAAGTATGTGCATGGAAACATTTCCATCTTTTTGTAGCTTTGTATTATTTGTGTTTAGAGACCCTTTACCTGATGGTACTTAACTTCTCATAGCATTGATTTAGAATGGCAAGGTGTCTTTTCTAAGTTGCTTGTAAATTAATGCTATATAGATGTCAGAAATGACTTCTTGCTAGGCCAGTAAGTCATACTGGGAAAGGTAGGAATGTGTCTAAGCTCTTGGGAATTGGTGAAAGCAGGTTTGAGACATATGGGAAGGGTCAGGAAAGACTCATTTGTGGGCTGTTGGCCCCCAACCCAGAGAGTCCAGGGAAGAGGAGGGTTGGGAGCAGATAGGTCCCACGGACCCCAGGCAGAATGTCTGAGCAGGCATGTGGTGCGTGCTGTTGGATTTGCTCTCACTCAGTTTTAAAGGTAACTTTCTGAAAAGTCCAGGGCAAGTGACTTTTCACACTGTTGTGGGATTTATATTTACTTATTTCTTGGAGGTATTCCAGATCTCCAAGTTGTACATATAATACAAGGGTAGTTAACTAAATTGCAGACATTCAGTTTTGGATCCTGCTGTAATCTTGGCATAGATTCAAAACATTATTAGTTTCTTTTAGGCTTTTTCAGTTTCATTATCCCAAAAGCTGATGTGTTTCTTTTCGTTTAACCCAAGCCTTTCTTGTTAGTTATCTTGACTTTTACCCTCCATGTTCAGATAAATTTCCCAGGAATGGGATTATTAGGTGAGAGGGTTCTAATATCAATTGCTTATTATCCATCCATTCACTTGTTAATTCCTTCATTCATTCTGCAGTTACTGGGCACAAAACAGTGTAGATACACTAGTGAATACGACATAGTCCCTGCCTTCAGTCAAGTTTGGGAGGGGTGGTGAGTGGAAGGAATAAGGCTTTAGAGAAGAGGCAGCGCTTGAAATAAGCCTGATTTAAAGGGAAAAAAAGTGGCATCTAGCAGATGAAAGAGGAGTGACAGGCATTTTAGGGTACAGGACTCATTTTGAAGAAATAGTGTTTCTTTTGGGGAGCAGGAGGCGTGGCTGCGGGCCATAAGGGCTGGGTGGAGGCAGGAAGGCTGCTGGAGTGGGTTAACCGAGTTCCTCCTACACCAGCCCACTGCCCACTGAGAGCAGAGCGGCCCCTGCTTGGCAGTCCCCGGCCAGCCTTACGACTAGAAAGGGTTCTCTCAGTCCTTTTTTTGTAATTCCAAGAGCCTGTTCTCTGCCGGCCTTCCTTCTTTCTAAGAGCTTTAGACTTCTTTCCTCTCTTTTCCCCACTTTCTATCTACCTTTCAACTCCAATAAAGTATCTCCAGACCAATGTTAATAAAACTATCTTAAAGTAGAGAAACTTTGAATGACTTACTCATTCTTTATGAAGAAAACTATATATTTTTTTTTTTTTGGGGTACTGAGCTATCTCCCCAGCCCCTATATTTTGTTTTAAAGCACTGTATGAAGTACTTACTGTTTAAACTCCTCCAAGGTTTTTCTGTTTTGTTTTTTGGGTACTAAGGATTGAACTCAGGGGCACTCAATCACTGAGCCACATCCTCAGCCCTATTTTGTATTTTATTTAGCGGCAGGGTCTCACTGAGTTGCTGAGGCTGACTTTGAATTCTCTATCCTCCTGCCTCAGCCTCCCATGCTGCTGGGATTATAGGTGTGTGCCACCATGCCTAGCCAAGTTTAAGTTTTAGAAATCAGTGTGTTGATCATATATATACCACTTTAGTCGAATGGACATTTTCCCATATTCCTTTCTAGTCTCCTTCAACAACAGTAAAAAAATCAAGAATTTTTTATTATTCCTTCTTTTTCCTCTCAGGGGTATTGACCTTAAGAGAAATGATAGTGCTAATATCAACATATTCTGATTTCTTGGCATCCATTGTGCAAGACATCACAGCTTTGAACTGGACCATGGAAATAAACATTTTCATTTTGCTTTTTTGTATGGAAATTCCAGCCCCATTTTTTGGGGGGCAGATTTGAAGAGATACTATAACCAGAGATGGTCTTTTCTTTCAGTTTAAATGCTTGGAAATCTTTGTTACAAAATGCTCATGAGGTGACAAATTCTCTCTAGGGTACTTTTCTTGTTTATGTGTAATAGTTTATATTCTGAAGAGAGTTTCTGAATAAAGTTTTAAGGTTTAACTTTATATGGAAGAAACCACTTTTGATGCTGCTAATGCTTCAGCTGTTAATAATATTCGTGCTGATTATATATCATGTACTGTGCTTTGTGTATTATTTTGTGGATTGTCTCTGTTTCTCATGAAGACTCCAAAAAGGAAACTGAATATGAATAATCCAAATAATTTGTCCAGCCTTTCACAGTTAATGGTGTCAGAGGCGGGGCACTTTTTAAGCCAGGTTGATATGACATTAAAAACGTGTGTCTCCTCTGTTCTCCGCTTTCTCCTCCCATTTCATTGGGTTTCGCTTTTATAAAAAGAGGCAAAATGTAACTTTAATCATGATTGTGCTTCATGAGTGAAAATTGAATTCCAATTTGACGTTTAGAGGAAGGGTAGGATAGAAATCAAAGATGGCGTCCTTATCATGCCAGGCAAGTGAGACTGAAGGTGGCTGTTAGCAACGCAGCGAAGGCCTACAAAGGTAGGTGAGGTTTGACTTTGGTTAGTCTCCGTTTAGCTGAGCTGAAGCAGCATGTTTGGATGGTGAATGCCTTTCCTGAGGGGCTCTGTTGGGCACACGTGAAGTCCTGACCGAGCACAGAGCTCTTGTGGAGAGGTGGCAGAGAGAGCTGCTGGACGCACCGCCTGCAAGCCTGTGGCTCTGCACCTGGGGTCTCGGACCACCTGGCTCCCCCGCTTGATTTTTCTCTCTGGGAGCAGAAGTCTTTGGGTCTTTATTGCTGATCCTCTTCGCTTTGCTGTGAGCTGCTGGTTTCTGGAGAGGATGAGAAGAGGCAGAGGAGCTGTGCAGGCTGCTACCCAGACCTGGCGTTTCTAGCAACAGGGTTTTGGCCCTTGGTGCTGCCAAGGACAGTGTTTTAGGTGAACACTTCCTGGTTTAATCACAAAATACAGATACCAGGCAATTTTCTACTCCACAGTTGTTTGAAATTTAGAGACTGATGGAAAGCTTAACTCAAAGAGCTTTTGTTGGTGAATGAAACTGTTGGTTCTAAAGTGATCTTTCTCTCCTCTGGGGAAAGTATTTTTGTATTTTTTTTAGTCCCTCTTGCTTGAACTACTCTGCCAAAAGCCTTTGAAACTTGGATTTTTAATTCAACTATTCTTGACTAAAGTATTTATAAAAAGATAGAAGGATAATAGATAATGGATAAATTTGGAAGAGAACTCTATAAATGTTAAGCCACTTTTTAAAAATGAGCACAGTAAAATAATTTAAAGATAATTCAATAGTGTATAACCAGTTTTCTTTATGTTAATGCAAGAATGAAGAAAATATCAAGATTTTTGTCCCTGAAAGGTTAGAATATTCTTGGCTAGTCCCCCTTGACAGTGTGTGATGTGATGTGGGACGAAGGGCTGGTGTGAAAGTCTGACGCCCTGGGTGCTCTCATCTCTTCTGTTGATGACACATAGTTCACGAATTATTTGCCTCTCTTTTGTAAAAAGTAAAATGAATGCTCACAATAAGTGAGAATCATTGCTTGATCAAGCTCTTTGCTAAAACTAATAATGGATGAATTAAATCTAATGTTTGGGGAAGATGCAAGAAAAATTGACATGATTTTTGATCCACTTCTTTAGAATTTCATTTATCTGTTAGGATCTAATCTGTAATAGTAGCAAATAAAAAATGCCCACTGATCCTGGGGCCAGGAAATTTGAGTTTTTTTCACTAATGGATAATTTTAACTTGTTCAGTGCTTTTTTAGACCAAGTATGTAAACTTTCAGGAACATAATTTTCTTTTGGGTAAAATAAGATATGAGGTGATTGGTCTCTTGTAGCTATACTATTCTGTTCATTAAATTAATAAACATTTAGTAATTGATCACAGCAGGAGGAGGTGACCTTATAGTTAGGGAAGAAATTCATACACGTGCATAAATTCGGGTAAAACTCATTTACTGTTTGTTCATTGAAAAGCTCTATGTCATTGTGTCTATAAGGGAAATATTTAAGATTAAAAATTGAGAACTATTTAGAGACTATGTAGACCTATTAGGAAGGTCAGTTGGAGCATGGAGGTGTTCAGTAGGTACTTCTTATCTTCCTTCCCAGTATATCGTATGGTGCTCACCTTTCAGAGGCATACCTCTTCCTGAGTCCAAAACAGGAACAGAAGAAATGCAATTATAAAACCTGAACCGAAACACGGCTTACAACTGAACTAAATTTCTTAAAGTCTATCTCATTTTCGCCTTTGAGAAGACGGCACCTTCTAGCATGCGATTAAATTGAAATAACTCGTTCAGTATGAGACCCCCTCAGCTCTCCTGCTTTCCTCTGCTGATTGATTTTCCCGGAGTGGGGCGGAGGTCGCACTCCTGCAGCCCTGACTCTGGGGCTGTGCTGGCCCTGGAGGGAGCACGTCTGGTTGAGCCTTTTCGTGTGTTTTCCAAGTTGAGAAGTAGGCACTGAGTTTGTGCGTTCTGTGCATTTGAGACCTAAATATGCAAAACGCACACGTGTGTTTCACAAAGCTGCTGTGTGGCGTCTGTTCTCAGAGTTGAAAAACTTTGTAACAGTGCGTGAGAGCACTTGGTATTGTTTCCGACATCTTATCTTTTTGTTGCTCCCTGCTGCCCTTATAAATATACTATGGAACCTGTACCACGGAGGTTTGGGGTCAGTATGGGTAAGGGTGTGAAGCGGATGGTCTGCCTCCTACCGGGTTGTCTTCCCCTGCTGTGGATGATCGAATGGCTGAGCAGCCCGGGCTCTTTCCTTCTGACAGCATCTCTGGTACTGCTGTGCAGGGCTGGTTCAGTGTGTGGAATGCTAAAGATCTACAAGAAGGCGCCAGTGCTGTGCTGTCTAGTAGCTACTGAGCACTTGAAATGTGACTAGTGTGACTAAGGAAGTGGATTTTTAATTTCATTTTATTGTGATTCATTTAAATTTGTATTCAGATAGCTACCTAGCACTGATGACTACCATACTGGACCTTGAAAATGTAGAACATCTCCATCATCACAGAGAGTTCTCTTGGACAGCACTCCAGAGGTCTCATCCTGATGCCCGTCGGCTTGGCAGGGATCACTGAACAAATCTGCTGTTTCCATAGCATTCTAATCTATCAAATGGAGGTGGAGTGTGGATGGCCTTTGGTTGCCAAGAATATTAATACGTGAACAAAAACACTGCAGAGCTTTGTTTCCTAAGGAAAATCACATTTAAAAAATGTTAGAGCAAACAAATGATGGCATTTCTTATAGTAATAACTGTTACAGGAGAGCTAGCCCAGTTCTTTGTTGATAGACAACTTAGGCTAATGCATCTTTGAAGGGTCTATAACACACTATCACCTTTTCTATTCAGGTACTTAAAGCTCTCACCAAAACACCCAGAATCAAATACTGCTGGAATGGACATCTTTGCCAAATTCTCTGCTTACATCAAGAATTCAAGGCCAGAGGCTAATGAAGGTAAAAAACAAAAATTGAATTATCACTGAAAAAAAAAAAAAAAAATTAAAGCTAGTATTATGACAGTGATTGTAAATGAATACTTGGAATCCTGGTATTTTCGTAAGCATTAAGAGCATCTTTCAGAGTTGACCAGAGATTTGGTGATAGACTGGAATAGTACTTAAGTTGCTGTTTTTCCATAATACCCTAGTGCTCTGCATAGAACAGATATGTGATGAGAAATTTATTGAAAAAATTGTTCTTATATTCTTTTGAGAAGTTTCTGTGAAGAGAATTTATATTCTTTCATTTGAGAAGTTTCTGTGATGGGAACTATCAAAGAATAAAGACAAATAGAAAATAATGGATGATGTGATTGTGGTGGTTTGAAATTGATTGATTTAGCTTTACTTAAACTTGCTAAATCTTTTGTTTATTGTTGGGTACCAGCAGCCTAAAGTCAGCCTGGGTGATTTTTTTTTTTTTTATGTGAATTACCCTTAAACAGTTTTTAAGTTACTTTCAGAGCATATTTAGACTCAACAGCCTTCCAGATTTCTCTGCATCATAAAACTAGAATTTTGTTTCAAGCAATACTTTCATGTTGAATTGTTTAGTAGCACAGAGGCAGTTTTAAAATTTTTATTAAAAGATACTTTTATTATTTCATTTACCAGACTTACATATAGAGAAGGGAAGTCTCTTTGAAAGCAGTCCCTTCTAATGAGCATTGTCTGACATACACCATTTAGTAAGTTCTCATTTTCCTTTCTTGGCGATGTTAAGCGTTGTTCTCCCTGGAGAAAACTGTAGAGAGGGAATGCTAGTGATTATTTAAAAGTTATAGCAATAAACAGAAAAACTACCTTCTAAAAATACTTTACTTCATCGTGGTTTTGGTTTGGTAGCTTAGGTGGGTTCTGGATTTGTATGGAGCGAGTGAACGAGAGCACCAGGTGCGGGACGAGTCCATGCCGGTTAGACACCAGAAAATACCCTTTTAAAGACTGAAACACTTGCTTATTTCCTTATGTTATTTTGTAGACAGATTTCTAAACTTTTCAGGCTATATTTTATAATGAAAATTTAATATTGTAGCCTTTTTATAATTTAGTATTAAATTTTAATTGTTTTCTTCTTTTGGTTTCTGGTAATAATATTCCGTGCGTGAAATGTTTTTCTCCAGTGAAGAGAAAAAAGGGCAAATTTTTAGTGCTAGGCCTGGCTTGTGCCTATTTGTAATGTGTTCCAGTGGCTGCCTTGGTTTGGGACAATTTTCTTTAGTAATTGGCTTATTTTTCTTTTACTGACTAAGCACACGGCTGGGTGGGAACCCCCACTTCCCTTGTCTTTCTGCTCTGCCCTGCCTTCACGCTGTCCAGCTGTTTTTTCCGTCACACTGTCCTTTGATACCCAGTCCTCTTGCTGAACAGTCCTTTGAGCTCCCTTAAAGTTATGATGTTTTATTTCTCTGTGTGGCTTTTGAGGGCTGGAGGGTGGCTGAATTTCTTTTGCCACTTGGGAGGAAAGGGGATTAAAATGAGTCTGCTTTTTCTTTGAGGGAAAAGGTTGGGAGAGAAAAAGTGACTCATTTAAGTATAACTCTGTATTCTATTTTTTCCTATCAATTTGTTACTGCCTTAAGTAGCCGCCTACACTTAACTGCTTTCAGAGTGCTGTAACCAGTAAGAACGGACAACAATGGATCACGCAGTACAGAACTCACACAGCTTTATATTAAATTACCTATTGGTAAATAAGAACTCCAGTTGCCAAGCAACTTCTCCCTACAGGGACTTGTCACTGCCCTGAGACTTCAGAAAACAGTATTCTAAATCACTCTGGAGCTTAATGGCTGTCCCTTATGTATGTTTTTTGCATGTCTCTTTTCTGTTTAGTGCAATTAAATGCCTTTAATAAGGCTAGGAAATTTGTGATCCATTCTTTATTCCCCCACACTCTCACCCAAATACTGATAATCCCCATAGAGCTGGGGTTTGTCATTTTTACATGAAAAATCAGCCAACAAGTTTCGATTAGTTTTACCAGCAAATTAAATATTTTACAAACTCTACTATGTTTGGACAATTTTAAGACCTTCGGGGACCTACTTTTAAGTAAGGGTTTAGATGCCTAAATGTGCTTTACAAAGCTAGATTGGGGCGTACAGAGTAAACAAATAAGATTTAAAGAATAGAATAAAGGGAAACTGATAGAGAGATAGCAGATGATAGATAAATAAATCTTTTGGTGACAGATCCAATTTGATTGGTAGTAAAAGATTGTGTGACCTTTTAAGTGTTAAAAAAGAAACGAATGGTAATTCCTTTTATAAGAATGGGTTAGGTATGACCTGTCTCAAATCTCCTACGTTTTTCAGTCTTGTGATTTCATTAATTTAGGTAATTTACTAAGCTCCCAAATAGAACTAATCTGTTGATATTTATACTATTCTTAAGAGAGAAGTGAACTTATCATTGTTGAAATTTCTCATTATATGCTCTGAGGTATAGTTCGTAATGCCCACATTCCTATTTTTAAATGGTGGCAAGGATTCTGGAGTTTCTTTTTAGTTTTCTTTTTATTCAAGATCCGTGTCCTCCTTTGATTTCTTCTGCCCCCAAGCCCACTCCACCACTCGCTGCCTGCTTTCTCTCTCTCTCTCCCTTCCTCCTTTTTCCTCTTCCTTTCTAGTAAAGTGGGAGTGAGGACGGTTGTTCATCATTGTAGCTATGAATAGCATTGTATACTGAGTCATTGTTGAATACTCACTATTCCTCTCCCATTTCCTGCTGATGCATAACCTAGCCTTTAAAAATTGTGTTAGTGTTCCCCCTGTTAAAACTAGCAGCATGGGTTGGGACTGTGGCTCAGTGGTACTGTGGTTGCCTAGCATGTGTGAGGCACCGGGTTCCATCCTCAGCACCACATAAAAATAAATAAATAAGGCAAATGTACTGAGTAAATCTACAAGTAAAAAATTAAAAAAAAAAAAAAAAAACTAGCAGCAGTTTATTAAAACTACACTGAGATTTCCTCTTGCTCCAGTTAGAATGGCAGCCATCAAGAATACAAACAATAACAAATGCTGGTGAGAATGAAGGAAAGGAGCACTTTTGCACCGATGGTGGGATTGTAAATTAGTACAACCACTATGGAAGTGAGTGTAGAGATTCCGCAAAAAACCTGGAATGGAACCACTGTAAGACCCATCTATACCACTCCCGAATTGAAGTCGTCATACTACAGTGATACGCACATCCGTGTGTATGGCAGCCCGATTTACAATAGCCAAGCCCTGGAACCAGCCTAGGTGTCCATCAGAAGATGAATGGATAAAGAAAATATGGTATATACACACAGCGGACTTTTATTCAGCCATAAAGAAGAATGAAATTGGGCTGGGCCTGTAGCTCAGTGACAGCGCTTGCCTAGCACGTGTGAGGCACTGGGTCTGCTCCTCAGCACCACATAAAATAAACAATACAAAAAAACTTTATAGGAGTTTTAAAAAGAAGAAGAAGAATGAAATTGTGTCGTCTTCAGGAAAGTGGACATTATGTTTGGTGAAATAAGCAAAATTCAGAAGGTCAGAGGTGATATGTTTTCTCCTATGTGGAAGCTAAAGAGGGAAAAGGAAAAGAAAGGAGGTGGTGCTGGGAAATGTGCAGAGTGAGGAGAGGATGGGGAGGGAGGGAAGTGGACGGGAGCACTGCGGAGTACTGGCTGAATCGTATCGCCACGTTGTGCGCATGTACGAATGTGTGACGGTGACCCCACCGTATGTAGCACTCTAATGCACCAGTGAAAATATGGGAAAAATTAGTAGTTTTAAAATTTGGTTTTATCCATGTTAAGCGCTCATAATTATAAAATGATCTTTGTTGCTTTCATTGTGAATTGTTTTTTTCTAAAATTTTTTTAGTTCTAGATGGACACAATACGTTCTTTTATTTATTTTTGTGTGGTGCCGAGGATCGAACCCAGTGCTCCGCGCATGCCAGGCGAGTGCGCTACCACTGAGCCCCAGCCCCAGCCCCAGCCCCAGCCCCAGCCCCAGCCTGAATTGTGTTGTTTTTTAACAGAAGTGCTCATATTACATTTAATGCTTTCTGTCTTGAAGTTTATTTATTCAAATCATACAAGTAGTAGAGACATGCATGCTGTTGGAAATGTTAAAATGGCATAGATATAAAAATGTAACTTCAGAGTCCCTCCTTCTAATCAATCACATTACTCCTCTCCTCCCCAGCAATTCAGTGTGCACCCTTTTTTACCTATGTAATCTTGCAAACATTTTATGTAAATGTGTGTTTATGTATATATTTACAATATGTAGTCTTCTTTTTTCACTTAATATGTAGTAGAAATCCTTCCAGTCTCCATGGTCTACCTCAGTTTATAAAAATGCTACTTATTGTGTAATATGGGTTTTTATTTGACCATTTCCCTATTGGTAGAGTCTGGATTGTCTCAACTGTTTTACTGTGACAAACCATGCTGCCAGTGAATGTTCTTGCACTAGATTTCAGATAGGTCAAAAGTTTAGGCATTTTAATTTTACTCTATTTTGCCAAATTGTTCTTTTTAAGGTCTGCAGCAGTTTCTATTTCCACTAACCTAGGCAGTATCCATTTCCCCACACTTCTGACCCTGGTGTGCCTGTGTTTTAATCTTTTTAATTGTGCTTTATTCCTGAAGGCAAAAGAAGTGTGTTTTAAAAACCTTTCATGACTAAATTTAAACTGTATGGTCCCTGTCATACATAACTAATTTTTCGAGAGCATTTGAAACAGCTATTTAGAGATAAAGCATTCCTGTAGTAAGGGTATTGGAGAATAATAGTGTTTCCAATTAACTTCAAAAGACAAAGGGGCTACTTTCTGATGGCCTACTACTGCCTTCTAGTGGTTAATCTTGACATTTTCTTCAATTGAACTATATACTCCTTCATGATAGCATCTCTAAAACTTCACTGTTCCTCTGATGGTGCTGTTTGGGTATCTATTGGTAGTTGTTTTTGATTGTTTTATTGGCCATACCTTATGTGGATACATATAATTCTATCAAACTAATTCATCTTTCTGTTTCCTTTGGTTCTTGTAAGTCTTGGGATTCTACTCTGTCTCTTTTCTTTCTTCCTTTTAAGAACAACCATGAAAAATTTTCCATCATGTCCTGGACTCCTTACCGAACCTAGCTATTTCTCAGTGCATTCTTCTGTTAGTTTATGAACTTCATATTCCAGCTCACTGTATGCGTTATCATTAGCTGGCATGCAATTTATAATATGTCAGATCTGTTGCTTTGTATTTTAATTTTTTATTTCTAAATGGCTTGATTCCCAGTCACTTCCCCAGTTTCACTGAGCTCTCCTAGTTCTTCAGCTTTATTTTTCTGGGTTCCAGTGCCCTCTGTTACTTTTCTGTTTTCTCTGTGAAATAAGCTAACTTGATCATAGCTATGACTAGGGTGATCTTTTATTAATAAAACGTGTAGACCTGTGATCTTGACACATCACTTGATGTAATACATTCAATTTGGCATTTACTGATAGTAAAAACTATCAGTTTTTCTTTCACATTTTAAAAGGGTGATTTTGTGTTTATAGCAATATGCAGCACCTACTTATTCCTATCTTCCTGCAAATATATAACAATCAAGTACAAATTTCTTCACTTACGCGACTTTATTTATTTAATAGTGGTGCTGGGGATCAAGCCTAGATTGTAGATGTTAGTCAAGTGCTGTACCCCTGAGTTTTGTCCCCAATCCTTATTTATTTAACTTTAAAAGTATCTCTTCTGCATTTTGATGTAGTTCTTCTGAATCTTCTTCATACATTTTTAAAAACTCAACTTATATACTTAATTATTGGTCTTTCTAAGTCTGGGTGCATTTCCAGCTTGTGCTCAAGTAAGTTCCATGAATTTTAAGGAAGACCGTAGAAGTGCAGGGCAGACTTTCCTTTTCATTTTTGCGCACAGCACGGGGATTGACCATAAGGTCTCATGGCTGCTCTAGCAGTCCACCATGGAGTTACCTCCCAGTCCTTTTAAAATTTTATTTTGAGACATGGTCCAGCTAATTGTCTAGACTGGCCTTGAACTTGTGATTCTCCTGCCTCCCACACTCCCACAGACTCTTATAAAGAACATGTATTATTCTTGTTTTCCCGTGTATAATGCATTACTTTAATTTAACAAGAATTAGAAGGAAGATGTTAATGATTTTTTTTTTTTTTTTTTTTAACAAGCACTGAATTTAAAAATAAACAGCTTAAAAAAATCTAGTAGTTGCTGGGTGCGGTGGTGCACACTGTAATCCCAGCAGTTTGGGAGGCTGAGGCAGGAGGATAGAGAGTTCAAAGCCAGTCTCAGCAACTGCAAGGCGCTAAACAACTCAGTGAGACCCTGTCTGTAAATAAAATACAACAGAGGGCTGGGGGTGTGGCTCAGTGGTTGAGTGCCCCTGAGTTCAATCCCTGGTACTCCCCACCCCCCAAATCTATTAGTAATGCAGGTATTGAGTATCCCCATTATCCAAAATGCTTAGTACAAGTACTTTAAGTTTCATATTTTTTCAGATTTTGGAATATTTGCATATACATAATGATATTTGGGAAGTGGGACCCAAGTCTAAACATGAAATTCATTTGTTTCATATACACCTTTTGGGACTGGAAATGTAGCTCAGTGGTAGAGCTGCTTGCTTCCCTAGCATGAACAAAGGCCTGAGTTTGATACTCAGCATAGTTTAAAAAATATATACAACTTACATACATAGACCGAAGGTGAATTTATATAATATTTCTAGTATGCCCTCCATTTTGACTGCAACCTATCACATGAGGTCAGGTGTAAATTTTCCACTGTGATTTTTGTAGATGCTCAAAAAATTTTGAATTTTGGAACATTTTGGATCTTGGATTTTTGGATTAGGGCTGCTCAGCCTGTATAAAGTGCTCATATCAAGGAATAAACATGACTAAGACATTTTAAAAAAAACATAAGCTAGGAGGTATTCAGTTATCAGACATTGACATTAAAATAACTTTAATATGCTTAAAAGTGAAAGTATAAGCTTAGAATTTTTGGCAAAGTAGAAAATTATAAAAGATCCAAGTGGAATTTATAGAATTTTAAGAATATACGTGAAATTATGAATTCTAGAGATGAATGTAACAGATTAGGCAACGGTGAAGAAAGAATTAATGAACTGGAAGATAGCTCAGAAGAATATTTAATGGAAACAGACAAAGGACAAGAAAAAATACAGGAGAGCTTTAGACTTACACAGCACAATGAAAAAGGTCCGACATTCATAATTGAAGTTCTAGGAGTAGAGGAAATGGAGTAGAAACTATACTTCAAGAATAATCGCCAAGAATCTGCCAAAACTGATAAATGTTAACAAGTCATGGGGTTGAGCGAGCATCACAAAACCAACAGCACAGATATAAAGAAAACGACACTGATGTACATCATATTCTAACTGCTAAAAACTAGAGTTGGAACCACTTAAGAATGGCACAGAGAAAGCCCGTTAAGGCAACAGCAACAGACTGAACGGAGTCTCGGGAGTAGCAGTGGGTCCAGAAGCCAGGGTATGTATGAGGTCTTCCAACAGCTAAATGAAGGCAGGTCAAAATTCCGTGGATGGTGAGATCCTGAGTGGAAGCAAGTGCATCCAGATATTTCATCTACCTTCAAAATAGGTTTGAAGACTTGACAGTGTTGCATGCAGATCAGAAAGTCGATTAATGGAGTTAGTATGTTCTAAGGTTCTTGAATTATCCTAGAAGTGGTAACAGTTATGATTAGATTTTGATAAGTCAAAGAAACAGTGGCTGGTAAAGAATGTATAATCATCCAATAGAGGGGAAATGGGCAATAATGTGAAAAATCTTAATCCAAAAAAACGGTAAAAAAGAAACAAAAAACAGAACAGGTGGCATATAGGAAAATTGTAGGCTGGGGATAGAGCTTAGTTGGTAGAACATTTGCCTAGCATGCGCAAAGCCCTGGGTTTAATCACCAGCACATTAAAAAGAAAAGAAAGAAAACAACAAAATGTGGTGACATATTTAAACCAGAGTTTTTAATAATCATTTTAAATATAAATGGTTTAAATATTCCAAATGCAAAAATTTACCAGTTAGTTTAAAATGTGTTGTGCCAGGTGCAGTGGTGCACATCTGTAAACCAGTATCTCAGCAGGCCCAGGCAGGAGGATCTGGAGTTCAAAACTAGCCTCAGCAACTTAGTGTCACCCTAAGCTCCTTAATAAGACCTTGCCTCAAAATAAGACCTAAAAAGAGCTGAGGGTGTGGCTCTGGTTAAGCACCCCTGGGTTCAATCCCTGGTACTGGGGGAGAAAAAAGGGCAAAAAACATTGAAATTAAAAAAAAAAAAAAGTTTTCCCTAACCAAAGAAAATAACAAAAGTATAACTAGAAAGTTTCTGCCTGAAAATTAAATACTACATTTTTAAATAACCCACAGGATGAAGAAGAATGAAATGATGAAAATATGTCTACATTTGTCAGATATTGCTAAAGCTGTGTATAGAGGGAAGTTTGTGGCTCTAAAATGAGTATATTAGAAAAGAAGAGCTAAAAATTGGTAATCTAAAAATATCTACCTCAAGGGTATTGTTGGGGGGGGATTAGCAAATTAAACCCAATAAGGCAGAAGGAAGGAAATGATATATCAAGAGCAGAATGTAATGAAATAAAAAACAAACATTAATACCTGCAAAGGTAAAAGACTTTTCTTTGAAAAGTCTAATAGTAAAAATTGATAAATTCTTCACAAGATAGTGAGAGAAGCAGTAGTAACTAATATTAGAAACGAGGAGATAACTACAGATTATTTAAATGATTTTGAAGGCTATTATAAAAATGTGCTTATAAATTTGAAAATATTAGAAATGTATAGAAAGGACAGTGTAGCAAAATTGTCACAAGAAGGCATTGAAAATATGAATTTTTAATCTATAATTAAAAACTATAAGTTTTCTTTTAATGTAAAAGAAAACTCCAGATTCAGTTGGCTTTACTGATGAATTCTTGCAAACATTTGGGGGGAGTAACATTACTATTTCACATTCTTTTCCAGGAAACAGCAGAGAGAATACTTTTGAACTTGCTTTTTGAGATCAGCCCTAATACCAAAACATCACAAGAATATAAGGAAAGGGCAATTTCAGGCTAATGTCTGTCTTGAACACAGATGCAAAAGTCTAAACAAAATATGCCCAATCCAGCAATATGTAAATCTATTACATGCATAATCAGGTTGTATTTTATTCAGGAATGGAAGATTGTTTACATTTTCAAGAATCTGTAATGTAATGTTGTCACATTAATAAAAGAGAAAATGTAGATAATTAGATTTTTGCTTTTAATAGAAGCAAAAAAAAAAAAAACACTCAATAAAATGTAATACTTTTGGTCAAAATTCCTTATTTAAGGGGCTGGGGTTGTAACTAGGTGGTAGGGTGCTTGCCTAGCACGTGTGAGGCACTGGGTTCCATCCTGGGTTGTAGCTTGGTGGTAAAGTGCTTTGAGAGATGCTGGGTTTGATCCCTAGCACCATATAAAAACAAATAAAGAAGGTATGTGTCCTTTTACAACTAAAAATATATCCTTTTAAAAATTCATTATTTAAAAGAAAAATTTAGTTAACATAGCAGGGGACTTCCTTAATCTGATCAAAAAGAGTTAGAAATAAATTATGGCAAATATCATACTTACGGGGAAAATAGTACAAGATTTTCCCCTTGGGATCGGAAACTAGAAAAGGATGCTCACTGTCACTTCTGTTTTGCATTTCACTGGTAGTCACAGCCAGTGCATTAAAGCAAGAAAAAAAAAAAGGTGTGAGGATTGTAAAGGAAGGAATAAGTTTGCCCTGTTGTGTGTGTGGTACCAGGGATTGACCTCAGGGACACATGACCACTGAGCCACGTCCCAGCCCTTCTTCTTATTTTATTTAGAGACAGGGTCTCACTGAGTTGCATGGGGCCTCGCTAAGTTGCTAAGGCTGGCTTTGAACTTGCGATCCTCCTGTCTCAGCCTCTCGAGCTGCTGGGATTATAGGCGTGCGCACTTGGCTGTTGTTAAATAATAAAATTATGTGCATAGAAAATCCAAAAAACGTACAGATAAACTATAAGAATAAAACATCTGCTAGATATGAGGTCATTCTAAGGGTCAGTTATAGAAGGGCTTCTCTCTCTCTTGATAGCCCACATTCTCCCCTGAGTAGGTATCTACTTCCTAAATAAACCTCAGTGTATGCCTTTGAAAATAAAAAAAACAGAAGTCAGATTTGTTGCTGGGTGTGGTGGTGCACACCTGTAATCCCAGCAGCTTGGGAGGCTGAGGCAGGAGGATCGGGAGTTCATAGCTGGCCTCAGCAACTTATCAGGGCCCTAAGTAACTCAGTGAGACCCTGTATCTAAATAAAACACAAAGAAGGACTGGGGATGTGGCTCAGTGGTTAAGTGCCCCTGGACTCAATCCCCAGTGCCCTGCCCCCCAAAAAAGTCAGTTGTACTTTTAAAGCATCCTAGAGGAATCCCATGATGTGACATGCTGTAGGAGTCTGCCTTGTATGAAGAATTGGTTAGGGTTTGAGGGCTCTTCCAACTGCGAATTTTAAAATCGCAGACTCTACAGTCTTCTCCTACCTCACCACCCGTTAGATGATGTTCTTAGGGCTTCCGTGGGCTCTGCCTCTCCTTCACTTCACAACGTCCTGTTCATGTGTGTCAGGACTCCTACATATGCTGCTCAGCCCCACTCTTCTCAGGCAGCGAGTATCGTTGGGTGTCTCTACACTGAGGTCTTGTGGGTACCTCAGATGGCATTTTAGCTGAACCATCTCCACAGTCCCTAAATCTGCTCCTCCAGGAAGGCAGATGCCTCATAAATGGCCCCAGCACTCACCATGGAGTTGTTAGTTCTCTGTACTAATCCCATCCCCCAAGAATTAAACTAAGAATAAGAACCTTTCAGCTTTTACCCAACAGCAGATTTAACAATGCTTATAAGAAGACTGGGAAAGAGCATGAAAGAAGATGACGCCAAGGACTTGGGCTGGAGCTGGGTGACAGAGCATTGCCCAGCATGCTTGAGGGGCTGGGTTTGACCCCCGGGCAGCGGGTGGGAAGGGGACGCAAGTCTTGGCTTCCTGTGTGTTGTATCTGCACACCCCCAGGAGTTTCTGCGTGGATTGTTGGTGAAGGTGTCCATGTTTCTTAACACATTTCTTTGTGATAAATTCAAATACTCCTGGTGGAGCAGATTTAAAATTGGGAGCTACAGTCTCTGTCTCTGCTAGAATTTCTTATCTGGCTTTCAGCTGATACCCTTCCCCGCTCATTTGTGTAGTTTAAACACCCACCGTGTTGGGCCACAGTGTGCTCGTGCGTGGGGTCTGGTGATTAGCCAGACTTGACAGGCGCCGCCACCTGAAGCTCTGGTGCTCATAGGCGTGTTTATCTGACTGTTGTGTGCACACGCTCCTGGAGAGCGGAGGCTGTCCGTCACTCTGCAGAGGGCAGTCAGGGAGCCCTGCAATCGCTAAGAGCAGTGCTGCCCCTTGAGGGTGTGGGTCGCGTTCTTTCTCAGTGTGCTCATCTTTCTTTCAGCGCTCGAGAGGGGACTCTTGAAAACACTGCAGAAACTGGACGAGTACCTGAATTCCCCGCTTCCTGACGAAATCGATGAGAACAGCATGGAGGACATTAAGTTTTCCACACGTAAATTTCTGGATGGCAATGAAATGACATTAGCCGATTGCAACCTGCTGCCCAAGCTGCACATCGTCAAGGTGGGCCTGTGGGAGGTGGGGTCCCGCCTTAGGCCTGCCGTCCTGTTTACTGAGCTAGCACTAGGAACTCCCAGAGGGGTGTAACTCGATGTGCTTAGGCAGAGTTAATTGCATGGAATACAGGTCTTAAAATTGAGGCATATGAGAAAGAGAAATATTACTTATTTTTTTTCTGTGACTGAGTAAATATTCAGAAATTTAATATGTTAAATCTGAACTGGAGTTTGCCACACTGGCTTACTTTGTCAAATTCTGTTCTGTGATCACCTGTCTTTTTCTATTCCAGGCAAAAACTATCGAGTGTGTCTTATGTGAGACCTTGTGCTAAATAGAATAGTGATAAGCACTGGTCATGTAATGAAGCTCTAAGATAAGACAGGCAAGTTTAGAATAGCATGTGTTCTAAAGGCATTGCCAGCAGCTTAAACTCAGTTGTGTCTCTGGGTGCCCAAGGCACACGTATACAGTTGCTGTCCCATTTCCGAATCCCTGGTGTAGCTTGCAGTCTTGGTTATTATTTAAGAGTCAAATTAGAATGGTGGTGATGGACTTCTTTTCAAAGAGAAGAAGCTCTGCATGATTCATAGACTTAATAATCTGCTCTAAAATCAGACACGTGTCTTCTTTATGAGACGTGGAAAATGTATGTTAACTTGTGATCTCTTTGTGTTTCAGGTGGTGGCCAAAAAATACCGCAACTTTGATATTCCCAAAGGAATGACTGGCATCTGGAGATACCTAACCAATGCCTATAGTAGGGACGAGTTTACCAACACCTGTCCCAGCGATAAGGAGGTTGAAATAGCATACAGTGATGTCGCCAAAAGACTTACCAAATAAAATAGCACTTCTGAGAGATGTCTTCAGATCTTCCCCTAAGAATATGCTTTTCCTAACAGACTGCTCATCTTCCTATAAAGTAGAAATGTATTTTGCATGAACATGCAGTTATTCAAGGTTAGGATCAAGGATAGACAAGATATAGTAGTTATCTTAAAATATACACTCCTAAGCAGTATTATTCTAAGACCCTCTCACCCTGCCTACCTCCCTCCCAGTGTATCCTCCTCCTCTGACTTCAGGACACTCCATCACAGACCCTTCACTTGAGAGGCAGTTTGCCATCTCTCCGGAGTCCTCACCATTATGTGTATAGATGGCAGAACTTTTGAGGTGCAATGTTCAGCTGTTAAAATAGTAGCCATGACATCAGTCAACCCCAAGCTGGTGCATAATACAGGTACAGAAGAATTTATGTATTTTTTTGGAATTTTGTAGTATTTAGTAAGAGTATATGAAAGGATTGCTACTGTATCAGAAATACTTTCAGTTTAGTCTATCCTAGATACGTACTGAAAGATACCATCACCAGAGAAGGGCGCCTTCCACAGAAAGTCACTACAAATCCTGCTGTTCTTTATAGACAGATTTTTAGTTTTGCCTGAAATCATTCATCCTTCATACAGATTGGATCATCTGACGCTATGCGGAAGGTGCAAGTTTAGAGGGAGGACTGGTATTCTCAAGGTCGCCAGCATTTTGTTCTTAGGAGGGAAACCAGTGGACGCCTGATACTCTGTGTTGTTAGTCCTGTGTTTCGCCCAGTGCCATTCATTCGGAACAGAATCAGCTGCAGTTTAAAAAGCTCCTTTAGGTAACCATACACCCTGCTGTTTGTAGATTTTTTTTGAGCAACACTACATACCCTGACACTTAGTTGACTTAGCTCTTGCAGTGCAATGATTAACGATGTAAAAATTAATGAGTCCAGAAATAAGTCTAAAGAATGTGAGTGGGTTTGTCAAAATATCAAGTATATTTTGTTTCTAAAGCATATTTAATGTGGATTAAATCTGGAGAGCGCATTATCTGTTCTGTTTTGAAAACTAAAAAGCATACCTTACCAACTCTCATGCCGCCCGATTACTGTCGGACTTCGCACAGAGGGTGCATCGACAGATCGCAGTGTTAGGGTGAGTGCACGTTCACCCGACTGGCCTGATCTTGGTCTCTGTGCTTCCTTGAGTTAAATTTTTCTGCAGCCGCATTGATTGAGGAATAGCACTCTACTATGTGCTTTTGACTTTTGTTATTTAAATTGAGGTCCTCAATTGAAAGTTATTTGTGCTCTAACAAAGAACAATGAACTTGGTGAACGTGGAACAAATGTTTGCTATGTGTTTTATTTATTCAAAAAACAAAACCAAGATGGACTTCCTTAGTACTGCTCCAAAGACTGTGGTTATAATAACATTTTTATACCTAACTTGTTTAAGAAGTGCTATTTCTCATAGGCGTTTCTTTCCTTTTTATTTGCTTTAAGAATTTTAAGAATATTGCTTTAAGATGGCAATGTTTTCTCCCCTTTGATATGCTAACATTTAGTAAGCACTGGCTTTGTGGACGCAGCCTGACTTTTATAAGCACACTGCATTTTTAACCTCAGTAATTAGCTTAGTATAGGAAGATAAGGAAAAGCTCCGGATGGCATCTGTGTGGTCAGGGAGATTCCTTGGCCTTGCCTTTTGTAGAACTGTTGCTGATCAGATTTTAAGCCCCTGTCTTTTTGTAACTGAGGGTTGGATGGTTTACTTGGTTCCAGAAGGAAGCACCGCCTGGCACCCATCGAGAGCTGAGCTGAGCTGCGGTTGGCTGTGGGGAGCAGTGTCCCGTGCCCCCGGGGCGCAGCAGGTCTCCGCACCCCGCAGTCTTCACATTTTAAACAGGACAGTTTGGCCTCCGGGTGATACTGAACCACACCTACTAGCTTAAAGCTGAGGGAGATTTGAGAGAAGGGGCTGCTGTCCTTTAGAGAATGGAGGGCCAGGTGACAGAGTGGGAGCTCCTGGAGAAAGCGCTGCCCTGCCCAAGAGGAGCCGGTGGTCCGCCCACCGGAAAGAGTGCCCTGCTGGGCTGCGTTCCCTCGTTTTTATTTACCAGTGACTACACTTGGCCATCTCTCTGAATGTCCAAGGAAGGCACGTCTTTATGGTTTTGATGAAGGCAGAATTATTTTTCTCTGTAGAAAGACAGATTTTTTTTCTATCAAGGAATTAGTCAAACATGATTTAGATTGGCAACTGCTTAAAGGCTAGTAAAGAGACAGGTCCTGCACCCAGCTTTTACCCCACTGTGTGTCTGTGGGAGGCCCTGAGCTTACAGGCTTGAGAGAGGGACATAAAAATGCTTGTGGCAATTCAAATAGTATTGGACTTGACATAAGGAAATCATCTGATTTTATTTCCTCAGCTAAAAAATAATTCCCCTTCATTTCATTATACTTCTTTAAAGAGATTGGAGTCTGAGTGGAAAGAAAGTTTCATCATTTTCCAAGGGACGCTGAGAAATTACAGTTGGAAAGTCTGTATTATTCCAGTTGATATCATTTCCTTTTTTAAAAAATTAGATTTCAGTAAAATTCAGATAAGTTTTATTTCTTGGTAACTTTGGCTCTCACAACTCTAACCCTTTAAACAGTCTGTATACAATTAAGAGATTTCTGACATTTATTCTTACTGCTTGGATCAGTTCTAGAATTTAGGCATTTTTACTTCTGTTGAGTTTTGAATCTCTCCCGAGTGGCATGCAGATAGTTTTTTATTTCTGTGCGTTAAAGAAAAACCCACTTAGAAAAGTATCTACAAAGTAAAAAGGAGAGGAAATAGAAATTATTTTTTCATGAACATTTTGATACACATTTCATCAAACTAATTGGTTCACGAATTTCTTACACTGGTTATAATCAATATTTAATTCAAAGAGAGGGAAGCATTCATTATTGATATTTATAGGCTTTTAAAATTCCATCCTTTACAGATTATCAAGGTTGGGGCAACCAAAATTATATTTTTATCTTGGGATAAAACAAAACTCCCCAAGTCATAATGTTAAACAGAATTGGAGTATTTTCTTTAGAGTTTCTTGAATAGGCAAATGAAAGCTTACTATAGAATGCTTGTATTTTCTTTTCTCTCTCTGGAACATCAACACCAGTATATTGCTGGCAGCTATTGTATTAAAAAATAAAATATATTTTCACTATCACAAAGTATTCTTTGTTTTCTCCCTCATGAAAATAAATAACAACTTGGGGTAAAATTATTTTGGGGACTTTTTTCCTATGAATGTGCAATTCGGCACATGTAAGAAGTTAAAGGGAAATAAAATCCATATGAGCAACTCTGGTGCAGAAAATAATTTGTTAAAAACTTTCATGATATTCCTAGCAAAATAGGACCGGTATTTTAACATGATAAAGACCTTAAATGTCATATAAAAGAAGACTTCTCATTAAAGTTAGGAATAAGAGAGTTGCCCTTGTGAATCACAGCTACATCTATGTACATTTAGAGACCTCTTAGCCAGTGCAGTAGAACAGTAAAAGGAATAAGGAATGAGAAAGAAGTGACAAGGTGAGTACTCTTTGTAGGCATTTGTGTGTGTGGAAAATCCAAAATAACCTACAAATTGTTAGGAATGCTGAGAATTCAAATGGATTTTTATATACAATATTGAACAAAAGTCATAGATTACATAGTGTAGTGTAGTCACTGTACTAATATGAACCACAGTACCAGTCAAAGTTGCAAACATTGATCTCTTCTGAAGGAAACCTAGATGATGGACGGAAAACAGATGCGGATGCCCCTTTGAGCTTTTAGGAATTTGTGAGTATATTACCTGTTCTGAAAAACAAAGTGCTTTAAAGGATTGAAAAGATCCTAAAACTGTAAGCTATTTAGGATCCAATCTGACAAAGAATGCACAATTCCTTAATGGAGAAAACCACCAAATGTTGAAAGGCCTAACAGAAATCTGCTCACTGGACAGGCATACCATGTTCATGGTTGGAGGGTCAAAAGCATGGGAGTTTCAGTTCTATCCCATTTGATAAAGTCAGTATGTCTGTGCCAGCTCCCGTCACTAAGAGGAACAGCCTGTGTGGACTAAAGGCTTCTTTTGGCCCCTGGTTTCAGAGCTTTCAGTCTGATGGCTTGGCCCCGTTGCTTTGGACCTGTGACAGCACAGTACCTCACTGTGGGAACGTGGCAGAGAAGGCCTCTCCACCTCATGGAAACTGGCTGGCAGAGGAAGGGGCCAGGGACCCCAGGATCCCCTTCAAGGGCACACCTCCTAAGGTTTCCAGCACCTCCCCGTAGGTGGCTTGCAACCAAGCCTTTAACACATGGTCTTTGGGGTGACATTTGAAACCCGAGCTACGGCAGTTTTCCGACAAAAATCTCAACAGGGTTTTTGAAAACTACATACAGATTTCAAAAACTCATAATGAAGGGTTTTGTCCCCAAAGAGCCAACGTGGGAGTGGGGCGAGAAAGGGAGCTTGACTGACAAGATACCGGGATGTATTAAACATGCACAGTAATTGACGGGCACGACGTCGGAGGTCACAGCGACACGCTGTACCGATGCACGGGGCGGGAGGACGGTTCAGAGGCCAGAATAACAAGCCCCAGAATACCGTGTCAGCAGGAAAGAGCGACTGCGCTGGAATTCAGAAAGGCAAGCGCTTCTGATGGTCTGGCTGTTTTCCTCCCTGTGGGCATTGTTGATTCTGGGCCCGGAACTGAGGGTTGGGTTTGGCTCATGGAGATGGGTTTGTTAGAGAAAAGAGCACATTGGAAACCCAAGACACCCGGATGTACAACTGGTTTTCTTCCAGCCGTACTGTTTTCCGTGCAGTTTCTTTTGCTGAACTCCAGAACTGTACATAACAGGCCAGAAGCCAAGCTGAGGGCTTCTAAAAGGCAGAAGAACGTCCATGATCTCACAATACTCGGATGACAGATTTTCATTAGGGAAAAGACCTGTCCAAAACAAAACATTTTAGTGATCCTGGTGCTGGGGGTGACTGCAAAGAGGACCTTTTTGGGATGATGGAACTGTTTTAAAAATGGATTATTAATAAGGATCTTGCATCCAGAATATATGAAAATTTCATACAAATCAAGATAACCAGTTTAAAAATGGGCAAAAAACCGGAATGGACATTTCCTCAGGGAAGATATACACAAATGACTGATAGAACACATTGCATTTGCCATTTTCCATTGCTGTAACAAAATACTCGAGGCTGGATATTTGGTAAAGAAAAGAGATTTATTTAGCACTCAGTTTTGGAGGCTCTGAGCCATTGGGAGGTTCACTGCCATCAGTTTGGTGCTGGTGAGGACCTTCTGGCAGACGGCATCATGGTGGCAGGAGAGCTTGAAGGAGAGAGATCACAGCAAGACAGGAAGCCGGAAAGAGGGATGGACCTGTTCTGCTCTTTTATAATAACCTTTTTTTTTTTTCTTTTTTTCTTTTTTTGAAGAACTAACCAGGGTCCCAAGAGAACATGAAACTTGATTCAGTTCCTTTCAAGGGCAGTGGCCCCAGTGACCTAATTACCTGTACGAGGCATCACCTCTTTTTTTTTTTTTTAATTTTAATTTATTTTTATTGTAAACAAATGGGATACATGTTGTTTCTGATTGTACATGGAGTAGCAGCATACCATTTATGTAGTCATACATTTACATAGGGTAATGGTGTTTGATTAATTCTGTTATTTTTTCACCCCTCCCACCTCTCTTTTCCCTCTATACAGTCCCTCCTTCCTCCATTCTTGCCCCCCTCCCACCCCCCATTATGTGTCATCATCCAGTTATCAGTGAGATCATTCACCTTTTGGATTTTTGAGATTGGCTTATCTCACTTAGCATGATATTCTCCAATTTCATCCATTTGCCTGCAAATGCCATAATTTTACCATTCTTTATGGCTGAGTAATATTCATATATATATATGTATCCCAGTTTCTTTATCCATTCATCAATTGAAGGACATCTAGGTTGGTTCCATAGTCCGGCTATTGTGAATTGAGCCGCTATGAACATTGATGTGGCTGTATCTCTGTAGTATGCTGATTTTAAGTCCTTTGGGTATAGGCCGAGGAGTGGGATGGCTGGGTCAAATGGTGGGTCCATTCCAAGTTTTCTAAGGAATCTCCACACTGCTTTCCAGAGTGGCTGCACTAATTTGCAGTCCCACCAGCAACGTGTGAGTGTACCTTTTTCCCCACATCCTCTCCAATACCTATTGTTGCTTGTGTTCTTGATAATCGCCATTCTAATTGGGGTGAGATGGAATCTTAGTGTAGTTTTTTTTTTTTTTTGCGGTGCTGGGGATCGAACCCAGGGTGTTGCGCTTGCAAGGCAAGCACTCTACCGACTGAGCTATCTCCCCAGCCCCCTTAGTGTAGTTTTGATTTGCATTTCTCTTATTACTAGAGATGGTGAACATTTTTTCATATGTTTGTTGATTGCTTGTAGATCTTCTGTGAAGCGGCTGTTCATATCCTTAGCCCATTTGTTGATTGGGTTATTTGTATTCTTGGTGTAGAGTTTTTTTTGAGAGGCATCACCTCTTAAAGGTTCCATCACCTACCAATGTCACCAAACTGGGAACCAAGCTTCTAACGCATGGACACACTCAAAGCCTTCGCACAGCACAGCACACATACAAAAGTTGCCATTTTTAATTATTAGGGGCATGAAAATGAAAACCCACGGTGGGATCACTTCACCCCACCAGGGTGGCTGTGACTGGGAGGCTGGCCCAGGGTGTGGGGAATGAACTGGCAGCTGCTGGTGGCCAAGGTGAGATGGAGCCGTTTTGGAGGAGGGTTTGCGAGAGCTACCTAGCACCCAGCAAGTCACTCTGGGCTCATGCCAGAAGGTCGGAGCCCGTCCCCAGGCCGCATGCCTGGATGTTCCTAGCAGCATTACTCAAGGTAGCCCAGCAGTGGAAACAGCCCAGTGTCCACCCCATGCTCGGATACACCACAGGGGAGTAGCCTTAAGGAACACTAGCAGAAAAAGGCGTGGTGTGTGGGCCAGTGTCACGACGCGGTTGAACCTGGAAAATGCCAGGCGAAAGAAGCCAGGCGCAGAGGACGAGCTGTGTGAGCCCGTGTCCTGAAGTGTCCACCATGGGCAAGGCTCTGAGGCGGTGGTCACCGTTGCTGGGAGCTGGAGGGAGACGAGGGGCGTGCCTGCGGGCCGGCGTGGGGTTTCTGTGGGTGACCATAACGTTCTGGAATTAGATAATCGGGGTGGCCGTACAATTTTGTGAATATACTAAAAATGGCTGAATTTAAAAGCACAAACTTTCTGATTCATATATGATAACAAAAATATTGCAGGGGGACAATCTGCCTTGCTGAAATTTTGATCCATCAGTTCATTGACAGGTGGAGTGGCAGCAATGTGGCTTCCTTCCTTGTATTCGAATTAAAGATTCGATTCAGATACATTCTAAAGTCTATCAGAAAGAATGAATGGTGCTGATGGAGGTCCAACTCCATAAAGTTGTTAAAAGTCTTAACTTTCACCTAAGATTTAGAGTGAATTATGAATTCTATAACCTCAATACATTTTTTAAAAAAGCTTAAAAACAATACTTAAAGAATTCATTGGATGGGGCTGGGGCTGTGGCTCAGTGGAAGAGAGCTTGCTTAGCATGTGTGAGGCACCAGGTTTGATTCTCAGCACTGCATAAAATAAAAATGATAAATAAATAAATAAATGTCCATCAACAACTAAAAAATATTTTTAAAAATTTCATAGGATGGGCTTACCAGCAGAAGTCAGCATTAGTGCTTGAAGAAAGGTCAATAGAAATCACTCAAACTAAAGCTAAGAGAATAAAAAGTGCAACATGAGCCAGATACAGTGGCAACACCTGTAATTCCAGAGACTCAGGAGGCTGAGGCAGAAGGACCATAAGTTCGAGGCCAGCCTCAGCAAATTAGTGAGTCCCTCTCTCCAAATAAAAAATTAAAAGGTATGGGAATGTGGTTCAATGGTTAAGTGCCCCTGGGTTCAATTCCCAGTACATAAAAAGAAGAAAAGAAACCAGAAGCAAAGAAGGCGAGAGCAGAACCTGAGACACGTGGGGCGCAGTCTAAACACATGTATGGAAGGCAGAAGGCAGGGGAGTGGCAAGAAGTCATATTTGATGAAATAATGACTGAGAATTTTCCAAAACCGATGAAATTTCCAAAACCAACCCACAAATCTGTGAAATAGCAAACTCCACATGAAATGAAAACAAACAATGCACTTAAGAAAAACCAACTGTTGAGAACCCTCAAGACAGCCAGGAGAAATGAAGTTTGGTGTGACCTTTGAAGGAGCCACGATAAAACCAAGGTCTGACTTTCTGGCAGGAGCTGGAAACCAGAAGATGGGAGAATGAAGCTCTCAAGTGCTGAAACCCCAACCCTGCTCACCAAAATCCCCTACTAAGTGGGGTGACTCACAGCCATGAGGGTAAAATAAAGAATTTTTAGGCAAAAGCTGAAGAGAATTTGACACCAACACACCTGTTACCAAAGTACTTCAGGACAGAAGAAAAATGGCCCCAGATAGAAATGTAGAACCAGAGTCAGGATAAAAAACAACAGGTCGCTGGGCTTGGTGGCCCACACCTGTAATCCCAGTGGCTCTGGAGGCTGAGACAGGAGGATTGAGAGTTCAAAACCAGCCTCAGCAACAACGAGGCACTAAGCAACTCAGTGAGACCCTGTCTCTAAATAACATACAAAATAGGGCTGAGGATGTGACTCAGTGGTTGAGCTCCCCTGAGTTCAATCCCTGGTACCCCCTGCCCTCCGAAAAAAGCAACAGGTAAATATGTAGGCAGATCTGAAAGGATGCTATTTAAAAACATCAATAATAATGTACTGATGACAAACACTCATCTATTTTATGAAATATGTAACAACACTGGTGGAAGGAAGTACAACCTGTAAGATCTCAACATTATTTGGGAAGTAGTAAGAGTACTAATTTAACAAAAGTATAATAAGCCAAGGGCAAATATTGCAGCTACTAAAAATCATGAGAATAATTTAAAAAGTCTAAGGTTCATGGTGGACATGAAAATGCTAAGAAATTCAATTTAAAGAAAGCAGGACTAAAGGAACAAGGAACAGACTGGAAAACAGCAAAAGGCTAGCTGTGAACCAGCATTCTTAGTAATTATGAGGTGCAAATGCGCTGGACAATCCAACTCAGGAGCAGCTCTCGCTGGATCAAGAAGTCAGAGCCCGATCCTGCAAGTGCCCTACACAGGAGACCTGGGCCTTGGAATATTACATTCAACTAGAGAATGCATTCTTTCCAAATGTACATGGACCTTTTAGCAAAATGGAACACATGGTGAGCTATCATGCCAGCTTCAGCAAAGTTTCGAGGAATGAAATCATAAAGTATGTTCTCTTACCATCGTAGAATTAAACTAGAAATCAATCAATGCTTGAGAAGGAGCATGCATTGTCCCCACACGGCAATTAATTTTTTCCCCTACTTTGACAAACGTGCTTAGTATGTAGTGGTAAGTCTTCAGGCTCTTACTGCCTGTCATGGACTCCGTCTCTCTGTCTTGCTAGATGGGACTGTCATTCCATTCTGTGGTTGAGGAAACAGGCACATGTCTGTGAAACTTGCTTAAGGCCACACAGCTAGTAAGTGGCAGTCAAAATTGGGGAACTTAGCAGGGTCCAGGCGGTGCTCAGCCGGCTCCTCTCTAGTCTCTGGGTTCCCCGACCTCCCACAGGACAGCGCGGGGAGGGGGTTGCCGGGTGAGCCGAGGCCCCTCGGGAGCGCTGGTCTCGCGCCTGCGCCCTGGGGCGGAGCTGCTGCAAACAGGCAGGCGGCGACGGCCCGGCCAGACCAGCCCTGCGGCCCCGACGGCCGCTTCTGCGGCAGCCCTGGCTCGAAGGCCACCCTCGCCCTCACGGCCCCCGCGGGGTGCGCCGCAGCCGCCAGCAGGGGGCGCGGGCTCTCGTGCGCCGAGGCGCCGCTTCTGCAGACGCGGCCGGGCAGCTGCAGGAGCTCGGCCGTTTGCGGAGCCGTCAGCTCGGCTCCGCGGCGGCGGCTTCCTTCCTCTTATCAGATCTGCGGGGCTGCGGGGGCCGTGGAGGCCCCTCGGCCGCCTGCCCTCCTTCCTGTGGGGAACGGACGCTCGCCGCGCTGCCGCTCCTCGGCCTCGGCCGTGGCGCCCGGGGGCAGCGCCGCGCCCTGAGGTCGCGCCGCCCTGGGCCCTGGCGGCAGCGGCCCCGGCCCCGCGCGCTCCTGCGCCCCTGCGGCGCCCACGGGAGGACGCGCTCCGCCGGCGGAACGGCCGCGGGGTGGCGGGGCCGGGAGGCCGCTGCGGGTTCCTTCCCGGGGCGCCCCGCGAGCCTCGCCTGCCGCTCCCGGGGGTCCCCGAAGCCGTTCCCACCCGGGTGGACCAGGCACGCAGAGCAGGTGACTCCAGAGGGCGGACAGGTGTCCCCTGGAAAGAAGCGGGGCAGGCCCCGCCGCGGGAAGAGGCCCCTGGCTGAGAGCGCGGCGACCTGGTCCTGCGGACCGGGAAGGGCGCTTCCTGCCCGGGCGAGTGGCATCCCTGGGAGAGAGGTGGCCTTGGGGCATCATTTGGGGAAAAGAAGGGAAAACCACTGACCCAGTGCTGATCTGGTGTCGTGAAACAGGAAGTGGTTAGACCTCAGTTTCTTCAAGGTTCCTCGGCCCAATGCTAAAGAAAATTATTTTCATTAAATGCCACGTGCCAGCCACTGTGCTGAGTTTTATTTTTAAAAAACAGCACAAGTCTTTTAACGTTCTCAACCATCTATTGGAGGAAGACGATCATTATCCCCATTTTTTTTTTTTTTTTTAATTTAGGAAAACCGATGTATAGAGGTTGAATAATTTGTCAAGGCCTCACAGCCAGGAATGGGCTGAGGTCATCTGGCTCTTGAGCTTGAGCTGTGCACTGAGTTCTGTGCTGTCACGTCCCCTGCGTTGGGAGAGGCTCCTGTGGCCACCCAGGAAGCGTTATTTCAAAGGCCCTGGGAGGACAGGCTGGAGGCCCCAGGTGGACTTTCCCAGCGGGAGTTCAGGAGCCTGGTGGGGGTGGGGTGGGGGTGCAAGGAGGACCGCAGTTTTAGTGCCAGAGCCAAGTGCAGAAGAGAGGGGTCCTGTCTGGTTGTGAGGGGACTTTGCCAGACCAGGGACAGCAGAGTCATGTCCCCGACCCCTAAGTTCAGAGGTGGTCTTTCAATTCCCAGTTATCTACAGAGGTCACTGTAACCCAATAAAGTCCATCATGGAAGGGACAGGGGAAGAAAACCCTGGGCCCTTTTCATGTCCTGTTTTTCTTTGAAAACACTTTAAAAAATCAATTTCATCTCATTGTCTTAAATAGTTTAACTGTAAAGAATTGCTCCTAAATTCGATAGATCCTCCAAGAGTTCTTTGGCCCGTGCAAGAACCTGGAGGCTGCCTACTGTGCGTATATATATGTATGTATGTACGTGTTTTTATTTATACATACTGGGGATTGAACCCAGGGGCACTCGACCACTGAGCCACATTCCCAGCCTCCTTTTTGTATGTTATTCAGAGACAGGGTCTCACTGAGTTGCTTAGGGCCTCCCTAAATTGCTGAGGCTGGTTTTGAACTCTCGATCCTCCTGCCTCAGCCTCCTGAGTTGCTGGGATTACAGGCATGCCCCACAGCGCCTGGCTGTGCATTTATTTTTGATCAGGAAGTGTACATCAATGAAAACGAGGTGGAGCCCAAGTCACTGGCCCACAGCATGGATTCCATAGTCAATAGTTTCGTTTTGTTTTTTAATATTTTTGTTGTCCATGGACACATTAACTTCATATTTATTTATTTATTTATTTATTTATTTATTTTTATGCAGTGCTGAGGATCCAACCCAGGGCCTTGCACGTGCTAGGCAAGCCCTCTGCCACTGAGCCACAACCCCAGCCTGATAGTTGTTTTTTTTTTTTTTTTTGAAAAAATTTTTTTTAATTTTTATTGTAAACAAATGGGATACATGTTGTTTCTGTTTGTACATGGAGTAACGGCATACCATTTGCGTGATCATACATTTACATAGGGTAATGGTGTTTGATTCATTGTTATTTTTTCCTTCCCCCCACCCCTCCCACCCCTCTTTTCCCTCTATACAGTCCCTCTTTTCTCCATTCTTGCCCCTCTCCCACCCCCCATTATGTGTCCTGATAGTTTTGTTTTTTAAAAGAAAATTTCCTCGGTGTTCTAGAGTTACCTGGCAATTTGATTTTCGATACCACTTCTCATTATCTGATGCTTCTTAGACATTTCGGTGACAGCAAGCTGGATGTACTGCCACATCCCTGTCTCATGAACCAACTGAGGATGAATGAGCGGCTCAAGGCTCTGCAGTCGGTTAACTGCGGTGGGGCTCCTAGGAGAGACGGCCACCTGGCACAATGTGATGACCATCAGCCGGGGACAGAGTTGCCACTGAGTCACGTCTGTATCTTTAGCCTCTCTTGTTGACTTTCAGGTGGTTCCTGGACTTCAAAAATACTGGTTTAACAAATAATCCTTGTGTTCACACACGGTGCTGGAGATGAGCCCAGGGTGTCACGCGGGGGGGGGGGGGGGGGGTGGCAGCACTCTGCCGCTGAGCTACATCCCCAGCCCATAATAATCCTTGGTACCCAGAATCTTGATCACATTTTAAAATATTTTCGTCTTGTGTTAAAGCCCACACAGTAACTACACGGGGTGCTCAGTTTCCTAAAGATAACGCCGTTGTGAATGCATCTGTGTGCCAGGCACCAGTTGGCTGTGACTCAACAGAAGCATGTGACTTGTGCCTTTCAGGAGCTCCAAGGATCACAAGGGAGGAAAGCCATAAACCAGGCAATAAAAGCAGAGGGTGAGAGAGGACTCTCAGAGGCAGATGCTTTCCGTTCACTCACTCACACATGGGTCCTGCCTTCGCAGATCCATAAAGGAAACTTCTCACTTGGAAAACCAGAGGATATCCAGGAGACTTTTTGAAAACAAGTTTGACTGTTGAAGTGATTATCAAAGTAATTCTGCTCATTGGAGAAATTTTGGAAAGTACAAAAGAGAGTAAAAGAGACCGGGCCAGTTTCTCCCAAATTCACCACTCAGAGGTGACCAATTCATGTGTAGTACATTTTCCAGTCTGTGGACTACGATTTTCTTTTTTCTTTAAGAATTTTACAGAGTATTTTCTTTGGGCGCAGTGGTGCACGACCGTAATCCTTGGGAGGCTGAGGCAGGAGGATTGCAAGTTCAAAACCAGCCTCAGCAACTTAACAAGGCTGTAAGTAATTCAGCAAGACCCTGTCTCTAAATAAAATGTAGAAAAGGGCTGTGGATGGGGGCTCAGTGGGTAAGTGCCCCCAGATTCTATCCCCGGTACCAGAAAAAAAAAAAATTATAACTTGCTTTCTATCATGAATCTACAGATTATAAGCATTTCCCTGAATCATCTGGGGCACTTTTTTTTCCTTTCTTAGACAATTTAAAGTTATATTATCTTGAGTTACAATTATCTGCTTAATGTAATTGCACAATTTAAAGACCAGCACATCCAAGAGATGTTTGGGAAGACATTTCTAGGTCAAGCTGAATTTAAATCATCCTCCAAACACTACATTCTGTCTTTGCGTTGTAATCACTCCATCTGAGGCACACAGAAATTAATCAATTGCTTTTAATTTGTGACTACAGAATGTCAACCCTAGTGCCTCCAATAAAGAAATGTTTTGATAGCATCAAGATAATTAAATTTATTTGCAAAGACAGTTTTACTTGAGACTTTTTTGCACTTATGACTAATCCATTATAAACCAAAGCCAATCTTAAAACACAATTCCAGAAAAAGCACAGTCACACCAAGAACAGATGAGAAAGTACGAACACCTCACAGGCTACGCTGTGCCCAACACCTGCGTAGAACTGATTTTATACCGTCCATCTCTAGAAATAAATAGATGAAATTCTGTCTTCTTCTAGGTATGCTTAGATTTCTTGCACAAATAACGAAAAGCTTTATTTCATTCACTTCAATAGAATGAATTCCTTAGAAAAAGACTGAAAAGAGTTGATAATCAACTCCAAAGTTTTAGTTCTTTCTCCTCCTCTCAATTTCCCCATGTGTTTAAGCCAAACAGGGAAATCTTGTCAGTAAATTGAGCGCAGAGTCTTGGAGAACTCTGGCAGATCATGGAGAGCTCAAGCTGTTTTCTGTTTCCCATGTCTTCTTTGCTTTGAACTCCAGGGCAGGTTTCTTCTTTCCTCAAGTAGCCTAGAAGTTTCAGCTTCCTTTTTAGCTTTGACAAACTTGAGGCCAGCAATCGCTTTGATGACATTTACACCAAACTCTCGAGTGGCAGGCTGGTTACTAAGTTCTTCAACCCTCTCAAGAGCCTACTTTCCCACAGCCTTGTCATATCTTTTCAAGGTCTGACTTGTCAATCTCTCATTTTTTATTATTATTTTTTTGAACTGTGGACTGATCCCAGAGGTACTTTAGCACTGAGCCACATCCCCAGCCCTTCGTTTTTTTTTTTTTTTTTTGTGGTACTTGGGATTTGAACCCAGGGTCTTGTGCTTGTGAGGCAAGCACTCAACCAACTGAACTATATCCCCAGCGTATTTTTTATTTTGAGACAGGATTTTACCAAGTTGCATAAGGCTTCTCTAAGTTGCTGAGGCTGGCCTCAAATGTATGATCCTCCTGCCTCAGCCTCCCGAGTTGCTGGGATCACAGGTGTGCACGCACCCTTTTTCTGTGTAGCAACTCTATCTTCAACTCCCAAGTGCTGAGTGAGCTCCTCGCAATGGGTTTCATTTAAGGACCATCCACTGTAAGATTCTTTTTCATTCTTCAATTTATCTTTTCTGGAACATTTTCTCTTTTTCCCTCTGAATCTTGAGGTTGAGGTTTTCTGTTCAGAATGTTTTTGTAGGCAATTCTTGAAATTTCTTCCATGAATTTAAGGGAATTCCAGAAGGGCACCCTTCACATGCATTCGCATCGGCCTCTGTCTCCGTTTTGGGGCTCTCTGCTGGGAGATTGGATAGTTCTGTTTCTCTCGAGGTCCCCCGCCTATCTTCCTCTAAGTTAGTCCAGACCTCCGGGGTGGCTTCATCTTCGGAATTCACTCCACGTCACTTTCTTTTAGGCCAGGAGGCAGTGGTCCACACCATGTCTTTTCTTTGGCTGGGAAGTGGTCCCTCTCACGCAGGACTCCCGATGTCCCTAAGGCTGTCTGTCCCCTGCTTCCAGTCACAGGGATCCCCTGATTGCCTCACCCTTTCCTGACCACAGGGTGTTGGGGCTGTTGCTGGCTTCCCCTTATTACACATTTAACCCCTGGGGTCATCTTTGTGCATATATCATTGGCTGTATTTCAACATCTGGGCACCAGAAGAGATCATCAGAAATACGAATCGGAAGTGTGAACCTTTGAGAGACATGGACAAATATCACCAGATTAGCTCCCCAAAAGTTTTCTATGAAAAAATTTTTTTAAAGCATACAAAAGGGCTGGGGAGATGCTCAGTTGGTACAGTGCTTGCCTGGCATCCACAGGGCCCTGGGTGCAATCCCCAGCACCAAAAAAAAAAAAAAAAAAAAACCTACAAAAAGTAGGAATTATTTATTTATTTATTTTTTAGGATTTCAATAAATCTGCCCAGTGACTGGCAGATCTATTTCCCAGCGTACACACCCCTGGTGCCTGGGCATGTGCCATCTTTCTGTGCTTTGGCTAGCAAAGAGGGGTATCCTTTCTGACTTAATGTTCTATTATTGCACTTGGTTGACTTTTCAATGCACCTTCTCCATCTTCCAAATATTTATTGGCCATTTGTATGTTTGTTTCTTTGTTTCTAGTGGTGCTTGATTTGAACCCAGGACCTCATAAAGGCTGATAGTGTTTGGTTCTCCCACTGGGCTACATCCCCAGTCCCAGCCATTTACGTTTACTTCTTATCGTTTGTATCCTTTGCCTTCCGATGCATGAATACCTTTGACTTATTATTTTTTTTTATCGATTTATGTGGGTCCTTTCTAAATTAAGGACTCCAGCCATCTGCTTTTGGTATCTGCTGCCCAGTTGCTTGCTTGTGAGTTTCGCGTGTGTGTTTTGATCATACCGGGGTCTTACTTTTCTGTCAGACCGTCCTTTGCGGCGCTTCCACAGCTCTGAAGCCGAGAGCCCTTGCCCGTGAAGATCGGTGGGTGAGGGAGCTCGGGGTAAGGACACCATGGGGGCTTGGCCCCGAGGCCGGAGGTGACACGGTGCTGGGTGCATGGTGGCTTGGACTTGTGCTTGGGGTCCCCTCGGGGACACCGTGTGAGTCTGCGCTGTGGGGTCCTGAGCAGAGGCGAACCGCGGAGGATTCTGAGCAAGGGGCTGGAGCTGGGAAGGCTGCCAAGCAGAGCTGGTGGCTTCACGAGGAAACCAGATCCAGAAGCGACCATGAAACCCCCAGTTGTTCCGTGCAACCTGAGAGTCCTCCCCACAGCTTCCTGAGTGTGCAGCTGATGTGGGAACTGAGGGCGATGTGTCTGCTCAGATTCAGCCCAGGAAGGATCCTCTGGGCTGGCAAATTTCCTTCTTCCTCTCTGCCAGAGATGCTCACTGCTGATGGCTCCCGGTGGCCGCCATCCTCTCTCCCTGCGGGGCGTGGCTTCCCTCAGGCCTGGCTCCTTGGGGCACCTGCCAAGGGACCTCCACTTTTCTGCCCTAATGAAAACGGTAGTTTCAGGAAGGGGCTCTGCTGGAGAAAGCACACATGAGTAAGCTCTCTGGGAAGCGGAGCTTCGGGGGGCCACGAATAAATAGCTTCCTCCTTTGAGGACACCTTGTGGAAACGTATTATGTCCCCTGTCCTTTCTTCATTCTCTGTAACAAGACAGTAGGACACATTCTTCAGTGGTATCCTTACCTACTTTAAAGTTCCCCAGAATCCCTGCCTCCCAACACCAAGGCTCCCTTTCTCCACCCGCCTTCCCTGGGCCCGGGGTTTGCAGGCTGCAAATCATTTGTACCGACTCTCCTGAGCGAAGCCCCTTCCCCCAGCATAGCTGGAACCCCGGGGGTCCAGATTTTCTAGAGCGAGTGTAAAATGATCACTTTAAAACATTTTAAAGTTGGAACAAGCATTTTAATTGAAATACACAATAGTTAAATATTTAAGACCCGATGGTCTGTGGCTCCTGCGTGCACATCAGGGACAGCGTGGATTTTGGCTAACTAAGCACACCCCTGTGGCTGGCCCCCAGACCAGGTGAGAGGACAGCCCCGGGCCCCCATCCTGACAGAACCTTCCCCCTGCCAAAGGAATCACTACCGTGACTTCTGACATCACAGATTCATTTCAAGTGTTTTTGATCTTTGCATCAATAAAATCCTAACATGTCGCTGGTTGTCTGCTGCATCTGCTCCACACCACGTCACTCTGTTGAGCAGCAGCCGGTGGCTCTCACTGCCATTGTGTAGTCCCCAGGACGAGGCGTCTGTTTTATCCGTCGCTGTGGGACAGATCACCCCCAGACTGGTGACTTAACACAACCTCGGTCCTCTCCCAGGCGTCTGTGGGCGAGGATCGCCAAGGCGGCCAGCTGGGCGGCTCTGGCTGAGACCCTCCACCAGTTGCAGTTGAGGAGTCACCCAGGGCTGCGGCCACCTGACTGGGGCTTGAGGATATCCATCCCCAAGACACACAACAGTAGGCAGGAGGCCCGTTCCTCTCCACAGGGCCCCTCCAGAGCTGCTTGACATGGCACCTGTCTTTCCCCAGAGTAGGTGATCAAGAGACCAAGGCAGCAACGACCACATCTTTTATGACCTGCCCTTGGAAGTCACACCTGGTCACTTCCATAATCTTCTCTTGGTCACCAAGCCAGCCCCATTCAGATGAGAAGGGGCTTCACCAGACTAGCAGGAGGCTGGCCACCACTTTCATCCAAGGTCAGCGGATCGCATCTCATCCCTCCTTCAGGCGGCCCAGGCGTGAATCGCTCACTGTGCAGCTGACACGACATGAGCGTCTCACGTGTGGCTTCCTGTTCGTGTGAGGCTCTTAGGAATCCACCTGCCCGTGGCCTCTGAGTCCAAGGATCTCCCCCTGCTGTGGTTCGTGCTTCCCAAAGGACAACGTTCGGAGCTCCTGGAAAGGACGGCGTAGACCAAGGCCCGTCAGCCATTAATGCCACCCGGCCAGACATCACACAGGGAACATAAGAGTGACCCTCTGTCCTGAGCGTAGAATCAATGTACAACAGTCGCCGTCTGGGCTGCCCTGAGGGACACCTGGGGACACTGCCATGGGGGCACTGGAGACCCTTCTCATGAAGAGTCCTTGGGATGTTTTCAAACCAGACTGGCTTTAAAGTCGCATGTCTGGTGATCTCATGGAAAGGTACTGAGATGAGAAGAAGCAGGGATTTGTTTTGTTTTGTTTTTATTAAAATATTTTTTATTTTTACAGACACATTTTGATTCATTGTACACAAATGGGGCACAACTTTTCATTTCTGTGGTTGTGCACAGTGTAGATTCACACCATTCAGGTAACCATACATATACACAGGGTCACACTGTCTGTTTCATTCTACTGTTTTTCCATTCCCACCCCCTCCCACCCCTTTTTCCTCTACACCATCCAAAGTTCCTTCATTCTTCTCTCCCCCTGCCACCTCCCATCGTTATATATCATCATCCACTTATCAGAGAAAACATTCAGCCTTTGGTTTTTTGGGTTTGGCCTATTTCACTTAGCATGATATTTTCCAACTTCATCCATTTACCAGCAAATGCCATAATTTTACTTTTCTTTATGGCTGAGTAATATTCCATTGTATATATATACCACAGTAGTATGCTGATTTTAAGTCCTTTGAGTATAAACTGAGGAGTGGAATAGCTGGGTCAAAAGGTGGGTCCATTCCAAGTTTTCTCAGGAATCTCCATACTGCTTTCCAGAGTGGCTGCACCAATTTGCAACTCCACCAGCAATGTATGAGTGTGCCTTTCTCCCCACATCCTCACCAACACTTATTATTGCTTGTGTTCTTGATAATGGCCATTCTAATTGGAGTTAGATGAAATCTTAGGGTGGTTTTAATTTGCATTTCTCTAATTACTAAGGATGCTGAGCACTTTTTCATATATTTGTTGATCACCTGTATTTAGAAGCAGGGATTTGTGAGAAGCGGGTCTTGGGTTCAGTTTTAGCTCTGCCACGTCCCTGTGGGCACAACGAGGACCAGACGGCTAAACTCCAGGCAGCTGTGAGGATTAAGGAGCTGGCGGAGGCAGCTCTGGAGGGCGCCTGGCCAGGCTGACCCTCCTGCTCTCCCGTCTCCTCTCCTCGGTGGATGAGGCTGGCGCAGTGCTAACTCACTGGGTGGCGCATCCCCAGCGCTGGCCTTGGTTTCTCCTGGATGTGCAGGACATATACTCCTCCAATTCTAACAGTGACGCGTGTTCACCACAGAAAACTTTGGAAACTGTGGGAAAGTACAAAGAAGGAAATAAAAACCACCCAGTTTCACGCCCCAGATCTGCCCTGTGACCGTGTGGCTGTGTCCCTGCCAGGTGTCAGGCCACTACTTATTTTCAGAATTCTAAGGTGTGGCTCCAGGGTGGTGTGACAACTCTGCCCAGGCCCTGTGATGCGGGGGACCTGGTGGGCTCTGGCGTCCACCCCATTCCCAGGCGGGTGTCCCTGGAGGGCCCCGCTTTCTGCTGCGCGTGTGGAAGGAGACAGGATTTCAGGACCAGTGCTCACCGTCTGCAGGGGGCCAGACAAGGGCCAGAGGGGCACAGGACTGTCCTTGGCTGACCCCCTTCCCCTCGAGGTCCTGGCCCCTCCTGTCTCTGGGCCTCAGTTTCCTCTCCTGTCCAGCCCAACACTGTGGGGCACGGCAATGTCCGTGACAGGGAAGGGCTTTGCGGCTTGCGGGGCCTGTGCCTGTGTGTGTCTTTATTTCTTCTAAGAGGAGAAGAGAGCAAACCTCTGCCACCTGCAAGGCCTTGGGACTGAATCGTCTCTCAGCCTCCTTTGCTGCCTCCACTGCCAGGCTGGCCAGCCTCTCCCTACTGTCATGAATGCCTCCGGCACCAACTCATAAAAACAGCAGGGCCATTTTGGTTTGCAAAGGTCTGGAGGTTTCAATCCGATTCACTGACCGTGGTGCTTCTGGACCTGTGGCGAGGCAGCAAATCATGGTGGCAGCCCGTGGTGAAAAAGCCCAACCCAACCAAACCCCGCTCACTTCATAGCTGGGACTCGAAAAAGAAAGAAGAGAACCCGGTCCCCCAGCCCTCTTTGAGGTAAGCCCCCCAGTGGCCTAAGACCTCCCACCAGGTCCCACCTCTTAAAGTTTCCACCTCCGTCCAGTAGTGTCACCAGCTGGGGACCAAGCTGCAGCCAAGGGGCTCTGGGAGACAGCCCAGACCTAAACTAGAGCACTGTTCTTAGAGCACCTGAGCCAGACAAGGAGCCCCAGAGAAGCCGTAGTGAGCCTGAAGTGACAGGAAGCACCGGAGGCCTCTGAGTCAAGGGACAGAGTTGTCAAGGCCTCATCAGGGGAGGACTGACAACCTAAGTCCCAGCTCTTCACTCACTGTCTGTGTGACCCTGAGCAGCTTACTTGAGTGCTCTGCGCCTCATTCGTCTCAAAACTGGGAAGACAATGATGATGTGTGGGTTAACCTGCATTCAGGTTAACGAGTTACTGCGCGTGAAGCCCTTGGAGCTGTGGTTGGGACATAGTAGATGCTACCTAAGGACTATTATCATTACCTGCCTGCAGGGCCTGAGATTTGGCACTCCTAAAACTGGAAACAGATTTCCCCCAGACACAGGCACCATTTCGTCTCTCCTGCCCTACTTGATCTCCCTGCAGGACGCCCTGGTGGAGTCCAGTGGGCCACCTTCGGATCATTCTCTAGAGGCTCACAGTGACCCGTCAACACAGGGTTTCTTTTCGGAGCGTGGGAGCGCCTGGCGCAGCTTGCTTCTCCATCACCGGGTCAGCGATGAACTCCTCGCTGGGCAGCAGAGCCCCGAGGCGGTTTCTCCATCGTCAGGTGAGGCAACCCTTTGGTTCCCTGAGACCCTTCTAGAAGAGATCAGGCTGGGCTTAAAGGCTGGGCAGCAGACCAAAAAGACACTTAAATGCGACTCCTTGGGTTTGTTTGTTTTGGAGGGAGAGGCTTAGGAATTCTTGGCTGCCGCCACCGGTGAAGCTCAGCGGGAGGGAGGCTGCCGTGTGGGGCGGGGACGCCGCTGGCAAGTCTGTTCCTAGCATCGGACTGAGCCACGAGTCTGGGGACGTGCGACCCCTGACTCCGGAGAGGGAGGAAACGGAGGCGCACGGTGGTCCCTGGTGCGCACGGGTCCAGGTTCCAGGCGAAGCTTCCATGCAGGCGCACAGCCTCCCCGGCCAGCTCCAGTCCTCCCTTGGTGACAGAAGGCGCATTTTCCCTGCGCCATGCTCACGGGTGATGGGCTGACCCCAGCCTCGCAGGGTCCGGTTTTCCCTCATCCACATCCAGTTTTCCTTCCCCGCCACCATCCTGGTGACCAGTAGTGACTCTGGGCCCCACACCACAGGCTCGGGCGAACCCTCATCCCCTCCAGGTGAGAGTCCGGCTGGCCTGGGGCTCGGGAGTGTCGCTGGCCCCGCGCTCTCCCTCCGCCACGCTCTGGCTCCCTCCTGCCTCCCTCCCTCCCCAGGGCCCTGCCCTCGGGAACAGAGAGGCGACCGCTCCATTAGCTGAGTCCCCGCCAGGCAGCACGCAGACGGCTTTGCAGGGTCCTGGTGGCGCACGGCGGGGACGTGGCTAGGGGTCTAGCCCTCCCCCAGAGGAAAAGAAACGGAGTGGCGTGCGCGTGTGTGGGTGGCAGCGACCTGTCTGGTCCAGGCCAACCCCGGGGCCCACGGGAAGGAGGTGGCCCGGGAGCTCCCAGCAGGTGCGTCCTGGGGCGCCGAGTTGAGCCCTCGCAGCGGCTGCGTCTGTCCCCCGCTGCCCGAGGCCCCCGATGGCGAAGGCTCCGCGCAAGGGGCCCCTCCTTCGTGGCCTGAGCCCTTTGCCTCGCAGGGTTGGGGTTCCCCCGGTCACCTCTTTTCTGGGAGCCGCTCTCGGCGCGCGTGGGGCCCGCGCGTGCCAGCGGCCGCCGCCGAGCCCGCTTCCCGCGTCGCCGACCACCTTCCCAGACTTTCCGGAGTCGCCCTCGTTAGCGCCCTAAAGCCGCCCATAAAACCCCACTTCGCACTCGGTTTCCTCTCTGCCCTTCTCTCGCGCCCGCCGCCCGCAGCCCGGGCTTCTCGCCTGCGTTCGGCCAGATGTTAAGTAAACACCTCGCGGTGCCGGAGGAAGCGACCCTCGGGCGCGGGGGCCTTTTTAATGGGGGCTGAGCCTCTGGCAGCGCCGCGCTTCCTGTCGCACCATCTCGCTTTGCCCGGGAGCCGGGCGGCTCAGGCGCGGGGGATCTGGGGCTAGGACAGGACGCGGCCCACCCGGTCGCTCCTGGCCGGGCCGAGCCTCCCTCCGTCTGTGCTCCCGGGCCTCGGAGGAGGCCCTCTGAACTGTGAGCAGGGCAGGCATGAAGCTCCTCTCCCGGTCCCGGTCCCGTCCTCAAGGGCTCCCCGGGGACAGCGAGAGAGCAAGCGCCACGCCGGAGGGAGCAGCTGGACCTTCCCAAATGCCCTGTGGGAATGCAAACTGCATGGTGCCCCCCCCCCCCCCCCGAACGGGTCTCCTCCCAGCAGGAGGCCTGCTCTGGGGGCCTGGCAAAGGTGGAATGAATGAACCCCAGGAACAGCGAGGAGGCCCTGCGCAGCATCGGTCCCTGGAAGGTGGTGATCCCAGAAGCAGAAGGTCCAGATGTGGGAGGTGGCCCCTTGTTCCTCCTGTTTCCTCCGGCAGATGCCATTTCCTTTTTGGAACCTCAGTTTTTCCATCTGCAAACTGGGAGCATGGCCTGCTCTGTGTAGCCCAGACCCGTCCAGACCCAGCAGAAGGCTAGAGAGAAGACGCTGTGGGTAAGGTAAAGCTCTGAGCAGGGAAATCAAGCCAGGGAAGAGCCACGCGGGAGGGCACCACCTCCGACCCGCTTCCTCTGACCTGCTTCTCTCCTGCGGCCCAGGTGAGGCAAAAAGGCCTGCGAGTCTCTCACCTACCAGCCCGTGGTTGCCAGGAGCTTCTGAGCTTCATTCACCATCTCCTTACTAGAATGTACGGAGGGTCTATTTTTGTATTGGAAATATTTTAATATGTGCATATAAATAAAATAAGAAAACTAGTCCATTTATTGGACTTTTTGTGTGTGTGGTGGTGCTGGGGATTGAACCCAGGGCCACGGGCATGCTAGGCAAGCACTCTACCAACTGCACTCTACCCCCAGCCCCTGTTCATTGGACTCTTGCTCTGTCACAGGCTGTGGGGATGGTAATTGTGCCATATTATAGACGAGGAAACCAAAGCCCAGAGAGGTGAAGTGACCCCCCCAAGCTCACACAGAAAGGCTGCGACCAACTCTGAACCCAAGGAAGATTAACCCCAGCAGGGAATGATTAGTCCCTAAAGTGGATGCTGATCACAGCCACACTGGGCCTGCAGGATAAAGGGTTCAGAGCTGTGTCCTCAGAAGGGGAGACTCAGCCCCAAGCGTGTTGCTGGGGATGGCACTCATGACGTGATGTGGAAGAATAAGGGGTTTGCGTCCCAGCTCTGCCACGTTCTTGCTGCGTGTCTTTGGGCAGATCCTTACGCCTCTCTAGGCCTGAATCTGCTCAGCTCCAACGGGCACGAGAGCGGCCTCCTTGCAGGCTTTTGTGGATTGAGTGTGTTGCGGCCGTGAAAACACCACGTGAACTGTAAAGTGCCGTGAATTTTATCCCTGAATTAAACACCTGGGGTGCACCCACTTCCACGCCACGCCCCTCTCAGGAAACACCGAAATCGCACAAAGGAGGTCCCGCTGCCTGGGGTTACATCCGGGTGCTTGGAGCCTGACACTCAACCGCAGGCAAGAGGGGCGGGGCGGCCCCAAGGAGAGCAGGTGCAGGATTGGTGACAGCTGCTGGGAGGCTGGGCTGCGGGCCAGGTGGCCAGCACAGGCCTCCCAAGCAGGTGACCTCAGACCTGAGGCCACGTGGGGAGGGGTCAGCGGCAGGGTTGAGGGGCAGCCTTGAGAAAGGGGAGAGCTGGAGAAGTCTGAGGAGCAAGCAGTTTGCAGCAGCCACAGCAGAGTGAGGCTGCACTGGCCAGTGGCAGTTTCCTTGGTCCCAAGAGTGGGAACGCGTTCATGCTGGTGGACGAGCTCTCGTCTTTCAGGCTGTGTGGCATTGGGCAGCTTGTTCAACCTCTCTGAACCTCTGCTTTCTATAGAACAGAGGTGGCTAAAGGCAGGCAGCTGGACCACGTCTGTGACCAAGTGACAATTGTGACTCTCAGTTCTAGCAATATTCACTCATAGACCAGATCCCTGGGGGTGGCATCGGGGACCAGCCAGAGTTCTGGTACCTGGACAGCAGGGGCAGCACAGCAGCTCCTGGGGTGGGTCAGCAATGCGTGTCTCCAGGCGCTGCTGGCAGTCACACTGCATGTGCACAGGGGACCAGCTGAGGGGCCGCAGAGCAGATTCTGAGCAGGGCTGGCACCGGGCGCAGGTGGGGCGAGGTCCATCGCAGCCTCAGCCATGGCAGGGAAACCTGGTGGACGTGCAGCTGGGCTGAGGCACCGCAGCGACACAGAGGACCCAGGCGGAGGGGTAGGCATGAGAACAGGAACTGGCACAAAGCCACCATGTATCCTTAAACCAGCAGCTGGGAGTGCAGGCACAGGGCGGGACGGGAACAGCCCCGTGTAGTCGGTGGGACCCTCCAGAAGCTGACGGTCGCTCCGGGTGCTGTGGAAGGTCCTCGTTCTCAGGAGCAGCGCTGAGCAGTGTGACAGGCTCCACGAGGCTCGGTGAGTGCAGCCTGGTGGGTGGGACAGCCGGGGAACTCAGGCCACAGGGAGGTGGGAGTTCACCGTGGTGTTCCTTTGTCACCTTTTGGGTGGCCCATCTTAGCTATGCCGGAACGCCACAGGCCGGGCGAGCCTCAGAGCATAGAGGTTTGTAAAGCCCACAGTTCTGGAGGGTCCTAGGCGCTCAGGGCGGAAGGACGCCTGTGTCCTGGGGCTGCGTCAGCTCTGCGGCATCCCTGTCAGTCAGCCTCCAGCCTCAGCTGCTCCGCCCTGGTGACGGGCACTTACTCCCCCCTTCAAGGTGACTGGTGCCACCACGGGCAGGTGAACCGGCCCCTTCTCCTGACGGAGCTCAACTTTGCACACTGGTGGGCTCTCCCCGGGGGGTCCAGTCCTTTCTCCTAACCAGCAGGGCCATCGCATCTGGTCCCCTTGCGAGTCGCAGCTGGCAGGGCTTCCTCCCTGCGCCTCCCCACCAGCCTCCTGTGATGCTCTGCCCCCCGCCCACTGCCCTCCTGTTTGTCTAGGTCCTTCTTCCTGGTGAGCTTGAGCCTGGGAGCGGAAGGCCGATGATGTGGAGGGGCCTTGGGTCCCCACCAGGCAGGGTGGGCTTGCTGGGGCCTGGACTCCTCCCTCGCCCTCCTTCTCCAGCATCTGCAGCACGCAAGTGGGCTTCTGTGGCTCCTGGACTGTCCCCTCCCTCCCTCAGCCAGGGGAGGGCTGAGCCAGCCCAGGAGACCAGAGAAGTCTCCCGCAAACCTGGGAACAGGCTCTCTTCTCTCCCCTTCACAACAGTGAAACGAACTCACTGGAACGAATTCAGAAGCACACAAGTAAAAAGCAGAGCTCTTTCCGTCCCCCCCAAATCTCTCCCTCTGCCGGCGTTTGGTGCGGCTCCTTGCGGGCACGTGTCCTCTTCCTCGCCAAGGGAAACTGCGCCCGTCGGTGTCCACATATCAGGGACCCGTCTCCATGCTGGCACGTAGAACTCAACCTCATTTTTAACTCACTTAAAGAATTTGTTTTCTTTCCTTTTTTTTTTTGTTCCAGGGGTGGAACTCAGGGGAGCTTATCCACTGAACCACATCCCAGCTTCTTTTATATTTTATTTAGAGACAGGGTCTCCCTGAGTTGCTTAGGGCCTCACTAAGTTGCTGAGGCTGGCTTTGAACTCATGATCCTCCTGCCTCAGCCTTTTGAACCACTGGGATTACCATGGGCATCCCATGCTCTTCTGCCACTGAAGGGTTTCGTCATCCTGGGCATTCCGATTTCAAATGAGGCTGCCGTGGTCGCCGTGGCACCGAGGTCCTTGGGCCTGCGTGGGAAGCATTCCCGAGTGGTGGCACCCCAGAGCAGGCTTTTTAAGCCCCAGTGGTCCCCGAGCCCCGCCAAAGTGGCACCTGCCAGGCTGCCCTCCAGAAGCTGGTCCTCATGCCCAGTCTGGCCAGTGTGACCCAGAATCTGTTTCCTGTGAGGCCGGGCTGGGGACTGCATAACGCAAGGGACAAAGAGCAGTGGCCAGAGCTGGAGGCCTGGATCCAGCCCAGCTCTGCCGCTCACCTGCTGGGCCTCCTTGGGAAGTCGCTTCCTGCTTCTGTTCCCCACCTGCTGGGGCCGCTGGCCCAGAAGCTACTGGAGGTGTCCCCTGGCGCGCGGGGGGATGCCAGTCTGTAAGGCTGTGGGGTGGGGACAGCTGCTCTCTGGGAGCTCTTCTGCCATTGGGAACTGGAGCACCACAGACAGGCTCCTGGGCTCTGCTGGCTTCAGGGGTGTTCAGGTGTCGCCCCTGGACCTTTTCCGTTTGGGTGGTGCTGGCCTGTCTGCTGCCCCTCAGAGAAGTCGGCACTCAGAGGGGGGTTGGTGGAGGCCTGGGTCACCTAAAGCTGAGCCCAAGTCTCAGCCTTACTTCCCGGGAGTGCCGGCACTCCCGCCTCGAGGGTCCACGAAGGAGCCATCCGTATTCCTCAGTTCCAACCAAGAAAACAGAAGCACTGGGTCTTTCAGACGGAGAGCTCCTGCAGGGCGCTGGTTGCACAGGAGAAGGGAGCGCTCAGAAGAGGCAGGGAGGGTGGGTCCACCGCAGAGCAGCCACCGTGGGAAATGGCCCCACCCCAGCACAGAGGGACCCGGGAGGGGGTGGGGGCCCAAGGGACTCGGCTCTGGCAGGAGGGCAGAGGAGGGCACTCCCACCTCTTTCCTCAGACTGCCCCATCTTCTGTCTCCTTGCCTTGGCAGAACCCTCTGGAAAGCGACTGGCAGGGGGCCTGGGTCATGCAGCCTGCAGGCGCCAGCCCTCACAACACAGGGAGGCGTGATTCGAGGTTGGAGGCCCCTGCTGGCCCTGTGACGATTTATGTTCGATCTTTGGGCACCTTTCACTCCACAGGTGGCAGCTAGGACCCATTTGCAGCCAGCAAAACATAGAAGAGCGTCCGGCCCGCACCTGAAAGCATGGGGTTTGCCTGCAGAGCAGGAGGACTTGTGTGCGGCTTCAGGCTGTCATCTGCCAGGGATGTATGTCCCCAGTCTCTGTCACTGGGCTGTTACCCATCCAAGGAGAGGCAGGAACCTTGCAGCGCCCCACGCCGAGTGACAGTCCCCTAGTGTCCCTCCCTAGCCATGCCTCCTTCCTCAGCACCAGTGATGCTGCGTCAGATGCGCATTTCCTCTTTGTCCCACCTGATCACTGAGCACAGAGCTTGGTGACCTTGACTTTGTCCCCTGCTGCTACCACCAAGCCAGGGAGTTGCCCACAGTGCTCGGGGCTGTGGGATCTCTGCTGCATCATCTCCGGGGTTCTCCTGGCGACCCCGAGTCCTCCGGGGCCCCTTGCCCAGCTGAGAGCCTGAGGTTCAGAGAGGAGAGAGCCCAAGGCCACTGGGCCAGTGAGGGGCAGAGCTAGGATTTGCCCCCCGCCTCTTCTTGCTGAGAAGGTCAAGTTCCTCGGCCACAGCCATGTGGTCTTGCCACTGGCCAGCGGGGCAGCAGGCGGGATCCCATGTGACCTCATGGGAACGTTCCCAGTTCAGCTTCTGGAGCCGAGTCCCCACCCTCTCTGACCAGGGCCCCACCGCAGGCCCTTGCGCACAAGGAGGCCATTCCCACAGCCACTTCTCCATTCTGAAGTGACAGAGGCCAGGCGGGGACAGCAGTTGTGACCGCAGATGGACAGATGTTCCCACATGAGGCTGTTCTGGGGGCCTCTTTCCACTCTTGGTGGGAAGCGTCCCGTCACCGCTGGCTGCCCAGAAGTGTTTCTGTGCCCTCCTCGCACAGTCTTTAGGCCACTGTGACAGCGGCCGAGCATTTCCCAATAGGCAGAGCATTGAGTACCCGCAGCTCAGCCGACCCCTGGGTCCATTCGACAGAGGGAGACTCAGAAGGATGTTATTATTAATATTATGCTACTTTGGAAGTAGGGAAAGTGAGGCTCAGAGAGGTGAATCGACTTGTCCAAGGTCACACAGTGGCAAATCTGGACCTAGAATCTGTCTCTTGGATTGGCCCCTCCTGACTCAGTGTTAGAACCCGCTCTTGAGAACACCTGTAAAGTTCAGAAATACGTATTAGTCTATTTTAAAAAATCGACGACAGCATTGAAATTAGACACACCACTCTCTTTTACACGCTAGGATGTAAAAATGCTGTGCATACAGCTGACACCATACTTTATCATTTGGAATTATTTATTTAATTCTTTTCTTACTTATGAAAAGAGTTCTTTAAAATTTACATGCATGAATGGTATGCCTTTACGCCATGTACAAACAGAGAAACAACATGTATCCCATTTGTTTACAATAAAAAAAAAAAAGTCAGTGACATTTTTCACAAAAAAAAAAAAAATTTACGTGCACGGTGCATGTGTGCGTGCAGACACCTGTAATCTCCCTGTTGTCCACGCATGAGAGGAAACTGCACGTGAAGATGAATTCCCGTGAAGCAAGCTTCTTCACATTCGAAGTCTGACTCAGTAGGCACGGCCTGGACTTGTTCACACCGTATGGTCCTCTGTGCCGGCAGGTGCTGGTGACAAAGGGGTCTCTCCCTTCCTTCTAACCTGGGGTTTTCTGGGGGTGGAGCTTACGGACGGTCGATGGAGGAGTGGCGGGTTTTTGCTCCTGTGCTCCTGCATTCAAAGTTCCTGGCGGGTACAGGGACCCATTGTTAAGTAATTAGGAACTTTGAAAACCCATTTTAAAATATGCTGGTGGCTTAAAATCAGCCATCGTGTGAATGTGCACACCACCGGCAAATCCTTCACCAGCCACGACACTGAGCCTAACTCCCACCCAGGACGGGGAGGGATTGGGGTACCCGAAGGCTCCCGTGGCCCCCCAACCCCTCTCCGACCTGGAAGCAGTGCTTCCTCTGATGGCAGAGCCGCTGGCGCTGCTGTCATTGTTCAGGGGCCCCTGGCGGCTCCTTCCCTGGAGGGACGTGCTGAGCCTCCTCCACCCTGGTCCCACAACCTGACTTCCCAGAGCTGGAGAGGACGCTCCTCCACTGCCTGCGGGGTTTGTTCCAAGCCACAGAATCCCCCAGGGACTGGATGACGTTCAGCTTGGGCAGGCAATGACACACGTCCCAAGAGCCCGCCAACAGCCGCTGTAGGCCACACCCTGGGTCCAGAGAGGCCGAAGTGAAGGCTGGCCCGCTGCCGGTCACCTGAACATAGCATCCACGTCCATGGACCAGTTTACCCAGAGCGGCAGACCTGTTGGTAACTGCGCCTCTTGGATCAGCTGGGCCGAAGTCAGCTGGGTCACCTGGTCACCTGCAGGGTGTTGGTGCCTGCTGCTGCTCAGATGGGTCAGCCAGGTATTACTGCCTCTGGTCCTACCCTGGAAGCAGAGGGCCAGGCTGACGTGGGAGACTCCTCCAACTTCAAGGCTGCTCCTGGACGCTGGTGAAGACTGACCTGTGCCCTCCCAGGACTGGTCGGGGTGGTCTTCAGGGTTGGACCCTGACCCCTGTGATGACCGCTGAGGCTCAGAGACGCCTTCCCAGCCTAAGAGGACACCAACTGGATTTCCATCACACCCTGGGTTCCCAAAGCCCAGCATGCCTGGACCTGGACCAGCGCCCAGCCTGTGCCTGCCTGAGGGAACGGGAGGCCAGGAATGAGCCGGAGCTCTCTGCAGGCTGCCTGCCTGGCTGTCCCTGGGAAAGCCACTTTCTGTAAAAGTGACAGCAGCAAATGAGACACGAGTGCCAAATGGCTTTGCATCTGGGTTCACTGTGTGTGTCTGTATGTGACCCCCTCCTCCTGGAGACCTCAGGACCACATCTTCTGTGACCTGGCTCCGGCTGCCCTCCTTTGATCCCACCTGCTGGGCCAAGGCCTGAGTCCCAGGGCCGGGCAGAGGTGGCAAGGGGGATCTGGCTCCAGAGAGGGTGCAGAAGGGGAGGGCCAGAAGCAGAATTCAGCACAGAAGTAGGTCCAGAGGTAGGTAGAGCAGGCCTTAGACAGAATCCCAGAAAGGCTTCATGTGAGAGGGGCCTGTTGAGGATGAGGCGGGGTGGCACCCCCCGGTCCTTCACTGACGGTGGAGAATTCTGAGGACCACGAACTGGCTCCAGGCTGGCGGAAGAGTCTTCGACCTGGAGCCGGAAGGCCAGGACTAGGCCCCAGCTCCACCACATTGGCCCTTCTATGCTGGAAGCTGCTCCCTGCTCTGGGCCTCGGTCGCCACAATCGGGGGAAACCAAGATCCCACCCCCGGCCTGCACACCAGGGCGGCTGGTTCCTCACCTCTCCCACCTTGTCGGAATCCGCTCATGGGACACTTGACATGAACTCATTCTCAGTCTGATCCCGGGACCAGCAGCAAGTAGCACTTGGGAACTTACCAGAAATGGCATATTCTCAGGCTGCAGCCTGAGAATGGACAGCACCCTGTGCTTTGGGCAGCCCCCCAGGAGAGTCTGCTGTCACCTGAGGTCTGAGAACCATGGCAGGGCTCGCTGCTTTGCTCAGGGACTGTTGGCTCTACTTGGTCTCCCAACTTCTCCAGACTTGAAGGCGCCTCCTTCTAAAGAGAATCGAGTCGGTAGTATTTAGTATATTTACCGAAAGGCCACATGCAACCACTTCCATCTTTCCAGAATATCTTCATTCCTCCCTCAGCAGGCACACCTATTCCCTCCTCCCTTGGCCCTTGGCAACCACTAACTTACGTTCCGCCCTAGATCTGCCTACTCTGGGCGCTTCTCATACTGGAATTATGCAAATGTGTGGTCTTTTCTTTCACTCGTTTCTAAGACTCACCCAGGTTATAATGTTCCCATGAAACATTACTTCATTTCTTTAAGATATATATATATATATATATTTTTTTTTTTTTTTTTCAGTACTGGGGACTAATCCCAGGGGTGATTTACCACTGAGCTACATCCCCAGCCCTTTTTAAAATTTTTTACTTTGAGACAGCGCCTCATGAAGTTGCCCAGGCTGGCCTCGACCTTGAGACCCTCCTGCCTCAGCCTCCAGAGTAGTGTGCCACCACGTGCTTGATCCGGGTCATGCTTCGGGAATTAACTCACGTGAAGTGTCCAGCCCCTGAGCCCCAGCACAAGGGCTCAATATCATGCCACCGCCACTGTAGAGGAGGTGGGAAACTAGCCACCCTAGTAGGCAAGACCAGGGACATGATGGTGGTTTTCCTAGACTGGGGAAACTGAGGCCCCGAGAAAGCAGTAACTACCAGGAGTCCCTGTTAAATATTTCTTTTAATGTAAAAAAATTTCATTCCTTTGGAAAAAAAAAAAAAAAAAAAAAACTAGTACATTCAAGCATTTTTAAAGAGCAGTTTAGGTTCACAGCCGAGGAGAGCACAGGCTTCCCATAGGTTCCCTGCCCCCACGCGGGCACAGTCTCCCCATTGGCACGGTCCCTCCCGGGGTGGTGCTATCGTCACAGCTGGTGACCCCTGAGGATGCACTGCTGTCCTGCCAGGCCCACGTTGACACCAGGGCTCATCCAAGGTGTCGTGTGTCCTGTGGGTTTGGACAAACTCGCATGACATGTATTCACCTCTGTGTGTCATACAAAGCACTTTCCCTGCCCCAAGCCCCTCTGCTCCATCCAGCGTCCCCCCCCCCACCCCCCCCCCACCCCCGTTCCCTGGCAGCCCCTGATCTCCTGGTCTGCACAGTTTGGGCTTCTCCACAGCGTCACAGACTGAGAACCACACGATCCAGCCTTTTCAGGTTGGCTTTGTCACGCAGCGTGGACGTCAGTTTCCCCGCTGATCCTTGACTTGGTAGGTAAGAGTATGCCAGACTTTGTAAGAAACGTTCGCGCTGTCCGGGGAAGGGGCTGCGCCACCCTTGATTCCCACCAGGGGCAACAGGAGTTGCCGTGGCTCCACACCACCTGGGCCTCTGGCCAGTGTCCTGGGCCTGGGCCGTGCTAACGGGTTTGCAGAGGCATCTCATCCTGTTAGCGCGCAGGTCCCCGCTGTCCAGGAGCTGAGAGCTTTCCACCCACAAATCTTCCTTGGAGAGGCGTCGACCTCAGCAGCCCGTTTTTCAATTTGGTTGTTTATTTTTCTTGTCGTTGAGCTCTCAGACTTCATGATAGATTTTGCCCGAAGTCCTTCATCAGGTGGGTCCTTTACTAGTATTTTCTCCCAGTCTGTGGCTTGTCTTCTCATTTCCTGGACACTGTCTTTCACAGGCATCTTTTTATTTTGATAAAGTCCTGCTTATGAACCGTTCTTTTCCAGGGATCACGCCTTGGCATTGTATCTAAAAAGTGTTGCCATCCCTGAGGCTTTCTAGGCTTTCTCCTGCGTTATCTTCTAGAATTTTTTCCCACTTGCATTTTGCATTTAGGTCTGTGATGCATTGTGAGCTAATTTTTACAACCGGGTAAGGTCTGTGTTGAGGTTCATTTCTTTGCATGTGAATGTCTGGTTCCAGCAACATTTGTTGAAATGTCTTGCTTCGTTATTCTGCCTTTGCTCCTTTGTCAAAGATCTCGGTCTACTCTGGGCTCTCTGTTCTGTTTTACTGGTCGATCTGTCTGTTTGGCCAGTGGCACGCTGTCGGGATGACTACCGCTTCACAGTACGTCTTCACGTCAAGCAATGTCTGCCCTCCAACCTCTACTCTTCCCTTTCCATCCTCTGTTGTCTATTCTGGGTCTTTTGTGTCTCCATATAAATGTTAGAATCAGTTTATCAACATCCACAAAATAACATATTGGGATTTTGATTGCGATTGCCTTGAATCTATGGGTCAAGTTGGGAAGAAGAGACATTCTGACAATATAGAGTCTTCTTATTAATGAACAGGGAATATCTGTTCTTTCATCTTTGCTTTCATTCCTCAGGACTTCATAGTTTTCTCATACGGTCTTGTACATTTGTAGATGTATACTTCAGCATTTCATTTGGGTGGGTGCTAATGTAAATGGTATTATGTTTTAAATGGAAAATTCTACTCGTGCACTGCTAGTATATAGGAAAGTGATTGACTTTTGCAAATTAACCTTGTATCTGATACATACCCTGCTATAATCATGTATTCATTTTTTGAGTTTCTGTGTCAATTCATTTGGATTTTCTATATAAATGATACTGTCATCCACAAACAAAAGCAGTTTTATTCCTTCTTATTTCCCTTTCTTATCTTATTGCATTAGCTAGGATTTCTAGTGAGGTGCTGAAAAGGAGGGTGAGAAGGGGCATCCTTAGTGGAAGTTTCTAGTTTCTTATCATTAAGTATGATAGGAGTTTTAGGTTTTTTGTAGATATGCTTCATCAAGTTATGGAATTTCTCCTTTCTTCCTAGTTTACTGAGAGTTTTTTTTTTTTTTTTAAATCATGAATGGGTATATGATTTGGCAAATGCTTTTTCTTTATCTGTTGAGATGATTGGGTGCATTTTCCTTTATAACCTGTTGATGGGCTTCATTGATTCACTTTCAAATGTTGAACCAGCCTTACACATTGAGCATAAGTCCTTCTTAGTCAAAGTATATAATTCTTTTTAAACACTATTGGATTGAATTTACTAATATTTTGTTGAGAACTTTTGCATTTATGTTCAAGACGGACATTGGTCTCGAGTTTTCTTGTGATGTGCGTGTCTGGTTTTGGCCTTCTGGTGATGCTGGCTTTGTAGGATGAGTTAGGAAATGTTTCCTCTGCCCCTAGTCTCTGGAAGAGATTGTAGAGAACTGGTAAAAATATGTTTCTGGGAGTACTTTAAATATTTGATAGAATTCTCTGGGTGAACCTATCTGCACCTTGTGCTTTCTATTTTGGAAAGTTGTTAATTATTGATTCAATTTCTTGAATAGATGTAGGCCTATTCACATGGTCTACTTCTTTTATGAGTTGTAGTGATTGTTTCTTTCAAGAAACTGGGCCATTTTGCCTAGGATATCAAATTTCTGGGCATAGAGTTATTCACATTATTATCCTTTTAGTATTTATGGTGTCTGTAACAACAACTCCTTTCTGATATTGGGCATTGTGTCTTCTCTTTTTTTCTTAGCCTGGTCAGAGTCTTATTATCTTTTCAAAGAAACAGCTTTAATTTCATCAATTTTTCTCTACTGATTTTGTTTTTAATTCCACTGCTTTCTGCTCTAATTCTTATTTTTTCTTTTCCGTCTCTCCCCCTCTTCCGTCCTTCAGTGGACTAAGTCCAAGGTCTCCCACATCGGGCCAGCGCTATACCACCGAGCTGCACCCCCTGCCCCGCCCCATCCTTCTGCAGACTTCGATCTTCTTCCTCTAGTTTCCTGTGGTCGAAGTGGAGAGTGTTGATTTCAGCTCTCTCTTCTTTTCTCACACGTGCACTTGGTGCTATAAGTTTCCCTCTGAGCACACAGCTTTTGCTGCATCCCATAAATTTTGATAAGTTGTGTATCAAGTCTCATTAGGCAAAAATATTTTAAAATTACTCTTGAGAGTTCTTCTTTGACCCATGCATTATTTAGAAGCGTGTCATTTAGTATCCATCTAGCATGCCGCTTCCCAGTTATCTTTCTGTTATTGCTTTCTATTTTGATTCTGTTGTGATCTGAGAGCAGACATCATATCATTTCTGTTCTCTCAAGTTCATGAGAGTGTGTTTTATGGGCCAGAATATGGTTTACTTTATTTTCCATCTTATGGTCAAATAATATTTCACTGTATGGAGACACACGTGTTGTTCATCTGCTCATCAGCTGATGGACATTTAGCTTGTTTCTGTTGCTTGTTAATCCACTGTATACTGAACATGCAATTCAGTGGCATTTAATACATTCATGGTGTTGGGCAATCATTGCTTCTGTCTAGTTTTGAAATATTCTGAAGGAGACCCTGCTGCTGTTAAACAGTCCCTGTCCACCTCCATCACCCTGGGCAAACTTGGATCTGCTTTCTGTCTCCATAAATCTAACTATTTTAGATATTTCATATAAGTAGAATCATTCAACGTATAATCTTTTGTGTCTGGGTTTTTTTTTTTTTTTTTTTGGTACTAGGAATTGAACCCAGGGGTGTTTAACCACTGAGCGACATCCCCGGCCCTTTTTATATTTTATTTTGAGACAGGGTCTTGCTGAGTTGCTTAGAGCCTCGCTAAATTGCTGAGGTTGGCCTTGAACTTGCCAGCCTCCTGCCTCAGCCTCCTGAGCTGCTGGGATTACAGGCGTGGGCCACCACTCGGCTTGCGCCTGATTCTTTTCACTTACAAAGTCTTCGGTGTCCCTCCATGCTGGAGCTTTGTCCGTTATGACTGAACAAAGTTCTGTGGTGTGGATATACCTCACCGTGTTGGGGGACAGTGGCTTTATTTGTACTTTTGGCTGTTGCAAGTTGTGCAGCTGGAAGCCTTTGTGCACAAAACCTTGCTTGAACACACGGTTTCCGTTCCTTTGCATAAACGTCTATAAACAGTTGCTGGGCTACGTGGTGACATCCTGCGGGGCTGCCAACCTGCTTTTCAAAGTGGTTGCACCCCTTGACGTCCCCACAGCAGTGTGCGGAAGCCCTCGTTTTTCCGCATTTCCCCTGACTCTTGCTGTTTTTTTTTCTTTCCTTTAAATGCAGAAGCACGCCTGCAATCCCAGCGACTCAGGAGGCTGAGGCAGGAGGATGGCAAGTTCAAGGCCAGCAGCTTAAGGTCTTAGCAAGACCCCAGCCAGGCTACCCTCCTCGCTCTTCCCGGACACGCATCGGTGGACAAAGGTCTGCAGCAGAGGAGAGGGACTCCTCCCCGTCCCCCTACGCTGTCGCCACTTACCTGGTACCCAGACACTCCCTGCTCTTCCCCCAACTGGACGCTGGTCCAGCTCTAGGCCTGGCGTCCATCCCATTTAGCCAGATGCAGGTCCAGAAACAACCACAGAAGCATTTGCCCATGTTTTCCAGGCCGGACTAACGGTGCGGCTGCCCCAGCCTGGACCTGGGTTCGCTTCCCGCGGGTGGGGTCGCAGCTCCCCGCTGCCTGGAAAGTTGCAGAAGGTGTGTGTTTTGTCTTCTCGTGTGTCTTTTGGAGCAAACGTGTCTTCCCGAGTCTTCCTGGCTGAGTGACGTGGTGCGGGCCCCTCAGCCCCGGATTCTGCCTCTACCCGAGATCCAGATGTTCCCAGGTGTGCTCGTTTCCTAGAGCCGTCCTGACAAAGGGCCACAAACGGGGAGCCTGAGAACAACAGAAAGTTGGCCTCTTGCTATTCTGGAGGCCAGACAGTCCAAAGTGGGCTGGTTCCCACTGGGGACTCTGAGGGAGGGTCCACTCGCGGCCCTTCTCCTGGCTCTGGGGGTGGCCCGCAGTCCCTGGAGGCCCTTCACTCACAGATGCATCACGGGAGTCTCTACCTGTGTCTCCCTGGGCCTTCTGTGTCTCTCTTCTCGTAAGGACTCGGGGGCTGGAGGGGACTCTGGTGGCTTTGGAGTGGGGCCACCATAGCACCATCATCAGTGTGACCTCGTCCCAGCTCATTACACCTGCCTCCAGCTGAGTCACATTCCGAGGTTCCCAGGGGACATCGTTTTGAGGGGGTGCTCTCCAACTCAGCACCCCTGGGATGCCGAGGGCATGCTGGGTGGGCTGGTAGCTGGCACCCCTTTTCTGCGAGCCCCTCCTTGGTCCCCTCCTTGGTCTTCTGACTTGGCATCTGACCGTCTTCATTTGTGACTCTTCGGAGGCCCCCTTGAGACACCAGCGCTCTTCCTTCACACACTTGTGCTTGCCTGTGTGCACACACACGCGCACACACACACACACACACACATGCACACACGCACACACATGCACACACACACATGCACACATGCACACACACGCACGCACGCACACACACACACACATACACACATGCACAGCCACGAGAGCCTGGGTGTTCGGGTGCCCCGGGGCCACCTTAGCAGGGTGGTGACTGACAGGTTTCCGCACAGCATGCATGTGCAGCCTAGTGGCGAACTCCGAGGTGTGACTTAACCTCCAGGGTCCCCGAAGGCAGGTTCAAGCCACCCACTTTGCCCCATGTACAGGGTCACCTGCTCAGGCCCTGCTTGTCCCAGGAGCAGTGCCTCAGGAATCACGTTCACAGCAGACCTCAGAGCTGCATCTGCAGCGGGGCAAGAGCTTGGCATCCCTTGGAATGAGCTGAGGGAACCCCGGCCACTTCAGCATAGACTTGGGGTCACACCTGCCTCGAGGAAAAGCTCAGCGGGGCTGGGCAGGGGCTCCCCTTGCACCCCAAGATCAGGCCACACTGTGCCCAGTGGGACCTGGGTCAGTGGGCCAGCAGTCTCTGACCGGGGAGGCTCACTGGGCCGAGGTAACAGGGGGTCTCAGTCATTTTAGAGAGTCTTGCAGGGAGGAAAGTTTTGCATCTGAAGACCATCGCCCAGCTTCAGTGCACCAGTGAAATGAACTTATTCTGAAAAGGAAGTGGGAGGAGGGAGGGGAGGGGAGGGGGGAGTAGGAAGGAGAGAGGGGGAGGAGGAGGAGGGAAGGGGAGGAGGAGGAGGGAGGGGAGGGAGGGGAGGAGGGAGGGGAGCAGGGAGGCCTTTCACGTGAAGCTGCTTCTCAGTCTGCACCCCGTGCCTCTGCAGCCAGGGCTGGTCCAGGAACCCAGGCTGGGGAGCTGCGAAAGGACCACCTCACAGGAGTGGGAGGGGTTCAGGTGTGACGGTGCTCCTTGGGCACTGGCTGCCTCCCACAGGCTCAGCTGCACTGTCCCTTCTCAGGGGCCCTTGTCCTCACACACTAAGACCTTCTCAGCCAGCTCCATCCCGTGCAGCACCGCCTCATGTGTGGGCCCCATGTGCTGTCACAGTCCTTGAGCCCACCAGGAGCCAGACCCGAGTCCTCACTCCCTGATGGCCACTGTCAGACTCTCCCAGGCAGCAGGGATCTGGCCATAACCCTGCAGGACACAGTCCCAGACACCGGCATCTCGACTGTTGCAGTCCCCAATGATCAGCACCCCTGGAGGCTGAAACCACCCGAACAACAATCCTGAGAATAGAATTAATTCTGTTGGGTCTTTCTTTTTAATCCATTCTGCCAGTCTATGTCTTTTGATTGATGAGTTTAGGCCATTAACGTTCAGGGCTATTATTGAGAAATGATTTCTATTCCCAGGCATTTGGCTTATTTTTGGTTTTTAAGTTGGCTTGGTTTCTCCTTTGAGTGGTTTTTCCCTAAGGTAGTTCCTCCCTTTGCTGACCTCCATTGTTGTTTTTCATTTCCTCCTCATGAAATATTTTGCTGAGAATATTCTGTAGTGCAGACTTTCTATTTGTAAATTCTTTTAACTTTTGTTTATCACAGAAGGATTTTATTTCGTCTTCAAATCTGAAGGTTAGTTTTGCTGGGATTCTTGGTTGACAACCATGTTCTTTCAGAGCTTGAAATACATTGTTCCAGGCCCTTCTAGCTTTTAGGGTCTGGGCTGAGAAATCTGCTGATATCCATATTGGTTTCCCCCTATATGTAATCTGATGCTTTTCTTTCACAGCCTTCAAAATCCTATCTTTATTTTGTATGTTAGGCATTTTCATTATAATGTGCCTTGGTGTGGATCTGTTGTGATTCTGTGCTTTTGGTGTTCTGTAAGCCTCTTGTATTTGATTTTCCATTTCATTCCTCAGGTTTGGGAAATTTTCTGATATTATTTCATTGAATAGGTTGTTCATTCCTTTGGTTTGTATCTCTGTGCCTTCCTCAATCCCAATAATTCTTAAATTTGGTCTCTTCATGATGTCCCATAGTTCTTGGAGATTCTGTTCATGATTTCTTACAATCTTCTCTGTTTGGGCCACTTTATTTTCAAGATTAAATATTTTGTCTTCATTGTCTGAGGTTCTGTCTTCCAAGTGGTCTAGTCTGTTAGTGATGCTTTCCATTGAGTTTTTTATTTGGTTTATTGTTTCCTTCATTTCAAGGATTTCCATTTTTTTTTTTTTCCAGAACTTTTCTGGTTTTTTCCCCCACACGCACAAACTTTTTTTTAATTGGTGCATTATAGTGCACATTCCGATGGGATTTGTGACATATTTGCACACACACAATACAAAGTGTGACAGTATCGCTTGGCCTGTGTCACTCCCAGCCCTTCCCTGCTCCCTCCCCTTTCCTTTGCTGATCTCCTTTTTTTGTTGTTATTTTATTTTATTTATTTATTTTTTTGAGGGGTACCAGGCATTGAACTCAGGGGCATTTGACCACTGACCAGCCCTTTTTTGTATTTTATTCAGAGACAGGATCTCACTGAGTTGCTTAGGGCCTCAAAAAGTTGCTGAGGCTGGCTTTGAACTCCTGATCCTCCTGCCTCAGCCTCCCAGGCTTCGGGGATTTTTTTTGAGAATCTCTATCTATTTATTGAAATGATCTTTTGCTTCCTGCAGTTGCTGTTTCAACTGCTTATTAGAGTGATCATTCATTGCCTGCATTTGCTCTCTTATCTCATCTTTTGCTTCATGAATCATCTTAATCATGTATAATCTGAAGTCCTTTTCTGACATTTCTTCTACCATACTGTCACTGGATTCTATTAACATAGAATCTAGGTTTGTTTGGATCATTTTTCTCCTTGTTTTTTCATGTTGTTCATGTATCTTCCCCTCTAGCAGTGCAGATCTGGGGTATTACAGTTCCCCCCCCATAGGCTTATAGTGACCCTATAGGTTTCCAAAACCTTTTCTTTACGGGGGAGATCAATATTAGCAGTGCCCAGTTCAGACAATATGCTGCCCTAAACCAAATAGCCCCTATGAGGACATTAACAATATTGTCATAATAAACAGAATGAGTTCAATTATTATCTACAGCATAACAAATAGATTTTCAATAAGGTCTGCAGTTTCTAATGGTGGACAAAGAGGATGGGGAGGGGTGTAGAATGCAGCTGTTAATGGGATGAGAAAAGAGTATATACAAGTTATAGATCATAGAAAGAGTGAGAGTATAATCAAAAGAAGTTAGTATGCGAAAAGGGAGAGAGAGAATTTGAGGAAACAGGTAAATGGAAGGAAAATAGAACAAGAAAAGTAAAGAAATAAAAACTTTAAATTTTTCAAAAAGGAGGGAAAAAACAAAAACAAAAACAAACTACACCATAACAGTCATATAGTATTCAAACCTCCCAGTCTTCAGTAGCCTGATGCATGAGAGGTAGCTGACAATGAGCTTCAAGTCTCCAGCAGGTGTCTCAGGGTGGGATTCACCCCACCTAAAAATGGCAGCTTCTGCTTCCAGGATAATCCAAGATGGCCCCTCTGGTTTCCAAATGTGTTGGCAAATGGGGAGCTGCAGCTAGGGATGTGGGCGTGGAGGCCAGGGGTCCTGGAGGCGGGATGTGGTCGGTGGGGCTGAGGGGTCCTGGAGATGGGGCTCAGTCAGTCTGGCCAGGGGTCCTACAGGTCTTGGCTGCTGTCTCAAAATGGCAATAGCCACGTGTAACCAAACCTGCAGGTACTGTGACAGTGGACTTGCAGGCAACAGCAGGCAGCTGGTGATCCACTGGCCATCTGTGGTCAGTCTGCAGACTACTGGTAGACGATCGGCAGGTGGATCTCTGGCGGTGGGTGATGGGTAGGTGAAAGGCAGGTAAGGGGTAGGCAAATGGCCGATGGTAGGTGCCAGACAGTGAGCAATCTGCACTCAAAAAGTAGTCGACATGCTGGCAGGTGATGGCAGTGGACAGATGGGGTAAACAGCAGGGGATCCATAAGCAGCAAGGACTCACCAAGCAACAGATACCCTGTGCCTGAAACCCGAGTCATGGAGTGACGAGGAACGCAGCCTCCCTCTAGTTCACCATCCTGGATCTCTAGAACTAATTTCTGGAAAATACTTTTTTTTTTCTTTAAAAGAAATTTATGTTTTTAAGGGAGAAACATAAAAGTGGGATGGAGGCCTTCACGGGACTTCACATAAGACAGGCCGTAAGGACAGGCGTGTCGCTGCAGTGCGGACTCAAACGTGAGAGCGACACCACCTGGGCAGAGCCGCGTGTTCGTAGAGAAGGGCATCGAGAAGCGAGGAGGGCAAGCCCCGGTCGCCATGGCTGGAGGCGTGTGTGCTCCCGGCTTGGGAACGGGCTGGCTTGGAATGCCGGACCTGCCTTTGGCTACCATGTCTGCTGAGAGCCAAGACATCGGAAATCTTGTCTTTCACCAATGCAGATGGGGAAAGGACACATCTCACTTAGCGGGGAGCTTTGATGTTTTTGTGCACGCGGCACAAAACTTTGAAAAAATGCATAACGTGATCTAGAGTTTTTTGATTTTTTTTTTTTTTTGTTGATCCCAGGGATTGAACCCAGGGGTACTCTACTACTGAGCCACACCCCAGCCCTTTATACTTTTTAATTTTGAGATAGGGTCTCACTAAGTGGCTGAGGCTGGCCTCAAGCTTGCAATCCTCCTGTCTCAGCCTCCTGAGTTGCTGGGATTATAGGCCTGGCACCACCACCACACCTGGGTGCAAAAAGTGAACTAGAACTCTCTAAAAGTCTACATAACTTTTTCCTCCAGTATTGGAAATGATGCTAAGGTGAAATATATACCATAGTGAAATATAAAAATAATGCTGGAGCCACTCTGGAAAGTAGTGTGGGGAATCCTCAGAAAACTTGGAATGGACCCACCTTTTGTCCCAGTTATCCCAATCCTCCCTCGATTTATACCCAAAGGATTTAAAATTAGCATACTACAGTAATGCAGCCACATCAATGTTTATAGCAGCTCAATTCACAATATTTAGATTGCGGAACCAACCTAGATGCCCTTCAACAGATGAATGGATAAAGAAACTGTGGTATATATACACAATGGAATATTATTCAGTCATAAAGAAGAATAATCTTAAGGCATTTGCAAATAAATGGATGGAGTTGGAGAATATCATGCTACATGAAATAAGCCAATCCCAAAAAAACCAAAGGACAAATGTTTTCCCTGATAAGTAGATGATTATATATAATGGGGGTTGGGGGTGGGGAGTAAGAGAAGAATGGAAGAACTTTAGATTATATAGAGGGAAATGAGAGGGGGTATGAAAAATGGTGGAATGTGACAGACATGTATGATCACATGAATGGTATGAATCTACATCGTGTACAACTGTAGAAATGAAATGATGTACCCCATTTGTGAACAATGAATCAAAATGCAGTCTGTAAAAAATTTTAAAATAATTAAAAAAATAATGGTGGAAATTTAAGATAGTCGTGAAGAAACTAAAAAAATAAATAAAAGGAAAAAATTCCAGTCCCTGCAAAACAACATCACAAAACCTGAAACAGAAGATTTGATGCATGAGAAGCTAGGACGGGGTGGCGGCGGCCAGGCGCGGAGGTGCGCGGCAGACTGGTGGATCTCCACGCTCACGCACCCGCCCCAGCTGATTCCCTCCCGAAGCCTCTCAGCCAGCCAGGGGCGCATTCTGCTAAGGTGCCGTGTGGACCCTGCAAACAGCCAAACGCACCGACCCTTTCGCCCAGATTCGACCTTCTTCTCCTCTTATACGGATGTTGGTGAGGAGGAGGAGGATTTTCCAGCGGGAATCGTAGTTTCAGGGTTTCAGCTTTGGGGTTCAGCACTCGGGATTCGGAATCTCATTGGATCGTGAGTTAGACTTTGGAAATTTTGAGTTGTGGGGATTTCAACACTTGGGACTGTAGCGTGTGGGTCCGTCTTTCAGGATCACCACCAGCACTGGTCTGGGGGTCGGTGTAGAGGCAACGGAAGGAGGGACGTGGGCTCTGGCCCTCTGGGTCTCTGCAGGGCCTGCCAACGTGCTGGAAATTGCCTTTCAAAAGGAGGCGAGTTCTCTGCTGCAGAAAATTCTAGGGGCCGGCACCGGGACTCCTGTCGGGACATCGTCGTTGACGGCTCCGTCCAACCTCCTTGTCCTGCACGTGGACCCTGCTCTGCTGTGGCTGGAACAGCGGGGCAGCTCACACTGCACACAGACACCTGCAGGCTCTGTCTTAAAACAGCCTCCGGAATCATGGCCTTCCCACGTCCAGAATTCTGAGAGCAGCAGGAGGCCCGTTCTGGAGGACCGATGCCTGAAATCAAGGCGGGGCTCCCCCAGGGCGGCTTCTTGGCAGTTGCAGCCCCTGTGGCTGCAGGCGTTCCTGGTGCATTGTCATGTGGTCCCTCCTTTTCTGTTTCTCCATAAGGACATTTGCCATTGGACTTGGGACCTGCCTGGATGATCCAGTGTCCCCTCATATCCAGTTCCTTCACTACATCTGCGAGGATGCACTTCCTACCCCAGGCCTGCAAGGGCTGGGAGACAGGAACGCGGGCGCGTCTTTGGCCCACTGCGGGTGGGGGTGCAGGATGCAGTCCTCCGCCTTCTCAGGAGGCAGTGAGGCTGGCCTCCGATCACTGGCTTCTGGAGATCTCCATCTGTGCGGGGAGCCTCACTGTCACAGGGTGTGTCCCCTGCTCTGGGGGCGCACGTGCATTCACTAAGGCGTCTGTGGTTCCTGCCACGTCCTGCTCTCCGGGCTCGCAGCAGCAGGGCAGGAGGCAGTGGGCCCCAGAGGGGGTCTGAGGGTCCTGCCAACAGCAGCCTTGGCAGTGTCCTCGATCGGCTCCATGTCCCACAGACAACCCAGGCTGGTCGTGTTGACGTGGGGTAGGAGCCGCTGCCCCTTCTCTGAAGCCGGCTCTGCCGAGTAGTAGGCGTCTGGCCCTGCAGGCTGCACGCCTCAGGCACAGGTGAGTCCCGGCTGACCGGCTGACCTGGGTCACACAGGCCGACCCCCTGGCTGGGGACGGGCAGGGTCAACTCAGGAGTAAAATTCATGCTGCAGAGGCCCCCGGAGAACCAAGTGAGGCCCCCGGCCATCATGGACTGGCAAACTGCCCTCCTGCCTCCCTGGTTCCGCATCTCTGAAGGCCCCCTGCCCGACATTCCCACCTCTGGATCTGCTTCCTGGGGATTGACCCACACTGGTCCCTGGGCGTGGCATTATCATGGAGGACAGTCTGCGTGGTCGCGGGCAGGACCGTGAGGGTGTTCTGCTGTCCCTGCCAGGTAAGGGCAGACCAGCCGGGCACCTCTCCAGCGCTGCTGGGCCCGAGGCTGCGGGACCCCTTCCCCGCTCCAGTCTGTCTCCGTCACAGTCACCTGCTGCATTTTTACAGCCTGAATAACGCAACAGATCTCTCTGCCTATGACCCGCTTCCCGCCTGGGGCGCAGGCCTGGCATCCTTGTAGCTGGACCCCAAGCCCGGGCAGGGAGGCCGTGCCCACCCACTTTGCGTTGAGTGACCATCAGAGCACCGGCGTTTCCTCTCCCTCAAAGCAGACGGAAGGGGAGACGTGGGGCTTTCTGTGGAGGTGCTAAGGGACCGTCTGGGGGGCTGGGCAGGGCAGGAGGTGGCCGTGCTGTCCTCCAGGTGGGGAAGGCCCTCCTGGCGGGCAGCCCCACAGGCTGGTCTCGCTGGGTCTGGCGCGACCTCAGGGAAACATAACGTCCTTAACAAAACCCGAGTCAGCAAAGGCCAGTGGTCTTGGTGGCCTCTCCCCCGGCCCCGGCTGTTGACTTTAGAAGCCAAGAGGCCGGGGTGCTCAGTCCCCGCGGTTCAGGGAGATCTGAGCCCCAAGCGCCCGGCCCATTTTACAGGAACAGAACCAAACTCGCTGGGCCTGGGCAGAGTCCACGCCGGCCGGATCAGAGGGCCATGCAGAGCCACAGAACTCCTGGCGTTGGCCACTAACGAAAACCTAACTCCTCGTCCCTCTGAGCCTTCCCAGGGGCTGCTGCGGAGGGCGGGGAGGCCGCACCGCCGAGCGAACATGTTTCATGACGACACGGGCCTCGGATGTTCTCGTCTCAGCCTCAGTGACTTAGGACTGAGCTGTTTTCATGGGAAAAGAAACAGAACCTGTTTGAGGCAGGGAAAGAGGCCACTTCGCAGACGTTCCCACTGAGCACAGCCAGCGCGGGTGAGCTGCCACGGGGAGGCCCGGAGCCGCCTCCAGGGAGGCGCCTGTGCCAGCACCCCCAGAGTGGAGGACAGACTGGGGGTCACCAGAGGGATACGGAGACAGTGATTTCTCTTTCAATTTCATGCTTTGTGGAATCTTAGAATCACAGTTCAGAAAGGCAGACGCCTCACTTTCAGAAGCAGAGAAAGGACCATAGACACGGTGCCCTCTTTATTTTTCTTTGTGTTGGTGCTGGGGATGGAACCCAGGGCCTTTGCACATGCTAGGTCAGTGCCCCACCCCTGAGCAGCACCCTAGCCCCACTAGTGTCCTTCATCCTGTTTCTTTTCTTTCTTTTTGATGTCACTGGACTCAAATGCAAGAGTGCACTACTACTGAGCTACGTCCTCAGTCCTTCTAATTTTTTTTAAATTTTGAGACAGGGTCTTGCTAAGTTGCTGAGGCTGACCTTGAATTTGGGATCCTCCTGCCACAGCCTCCCGAGTTGCTGAGATTACCTGGGTGCACCATTGCACCTGGCTTCTGCCTCTGTTGTTCTTTTATTGGAGGGGCAGGTACCCGGGATCGAACTCAGGTACACTCACCACTGAGCCACACCCCAATCCTATTTTATATTTTACTTAGAGACAGGCTCTTGCTGAGTTGCTCAGTGCCTCACTTTTGCTGAGGCTGGCTTTGAACTCGCGATCCTCCTGCTTCAGCCTCCTGAGTCGCTGGGAATACAGGTGTGCACCACCGTCCCCAGCTCTGCTTCTGTTTTTAAGAAGATGTTTTCTCATGACTTCTTTCCCCTTCGATGACTGTTTTTATAACAAGATTGTGTCCTGGGGCACAAACTTTCCCTTTCCTCTAAAGCAAAGTTTATTCTTACTTTGAGCTACCAATACCTTTAGCTAGCGGGAAATTTAAACTCAACCTTTTCAATTATTGTTCTGGATTGGAGTGAATTCTTCCCTTGTTCCTCAGTTTTCTCACCTGTAAAATGGGGATCAGTAAGCTGAGCTGAAAATGGTGAAAAATTTAGAATACTGCCTACGTGCATTAAGTATTAGCAAATAGTATCATTGCAACGCTAAAGGGAAGACATTGAACCCACCAATGGGGCATCAGGGAAGGTTCCCTGGAAGAGGTGACGTTTTTGGTTGCTGACACGTCTTGGTTCCCTCTCCTTTCGTGGGATACTTACTCAGTCTGGGAGTTACATACACTACACTCCATACAAAGTCCTCCTGCAAAAAACTTGGGAAGGACAGAAAAATGTGAAGATGAAAACAGAAAACGGTTATAGTCCTATCTTTCCAGGAATTTTATTCTAGATAATTTTGTCTTTATTTTTAAACCATATTAATTGGTAAGCTACATACAGTGAGATTCTGGCTAGGCAAATGTTTATGCCTAAAAAGTATAGAGTTGTGATCAATAAACATCCAAATGCAGGGGAAAAACCCAACAGGTTGACAGAGGTTATCTTTGGAGGTGGGATTGGCAGCGATCTTTCTTGTGTTATTCTCAGGAATCGATGTTGTCTTTTTTTCTCTCACGATGATGTGCTTTAGTGTCCTTTTAAAATGTTATTTAAAATGTAATAATACATGACTTTTTTCCTCATTTGTGAAAGCTAGAGAGGAAAAAGGAAAAGAGAGGGTGAGTCTCATGAAAACCAAAGGAACCGGGCGTGGTGGCGCTCACCTATAATCCCCGAAGCCTGGGAGGCTGAGGCAGGAGGATCAGGAGTTCAAAGCCAGCCTCAGCAACTTTTTGAGGCCCTAAGCAACTCAGTGAGATCCTGTCTCTGAATAAAATACAAAAAAGGGCTGGTCAGTGGTCAAATGCCCCTGAGTTCAATGCCTGGTACCCCTCAAAAAAATAAATAAATAAAATAAAATAACAACAAAAAAAGGAGATCAGCAAAGGAAAGGGGAGGGAGCGGGGAAGGGCTGGGAGTGACACAGGCCAAGCGATACTGTCACACTTTGTATTGTGTGTGTGCAAATATGTCACAAATCCCATCGGAATGTGCACTATAATGCACCAATTAAAAAAAAGTTTGTGCGTGTGGGAGAAAAAACCGGAAAAGTTCTGGAATAACTTTAGGGTCCACTATAAAAATATAAAATCAAATGCAAGGCATGAACTTGGGCACTTGGGTGACTCTCATGACCTTTATCTCCTTGAACCCCAGAGGGGAGGGAGTGGCAGGGCCAGATGGTGAGTCCCCAGCCCTCTAGGCTGAGGCCATGTGCGGCCTCAGGTGCGGCTGGGGGGTTGTCCTAAGGACACGAGGCAGGACAGAAGGCTTCACTAAGAACCTGCGGGCTGGAGGCCAGGCAAGGGCTGGCTGTGCATTAACAAAGATGACTGAAATCTTGTCCCCAGGGGCTCCCTACAAAACCACTAACCCTGAGGGAGTGGGAGACATTTACACTGAGTTTGGGGGCATGGCATCCTTTCTGTGATTTGAACACTAAGGGTCATTGAGGCCACTAGCTCCTCCCATGTTTGCATCCTTTACGCTCCTGTGCTTGGATGCCCGCAGTAGCCTGTGAACAGTCCACTTCCGCCCACGCACACTCCTCAGCTGGCTCCCCAGTGCCCTGGGCCTGCTGGTTTCCCCTCCCCATAGGCCGTTACTTCTCCTTGCCCACAGACCCTCCCCAGGGCCCCGGTGGGCTACCCAGGCCTGTGCACATGGATGCTCCTGCCCAAGGCCCCCTGCTGCTTGGCTGCCTGGCCATTTCCACTCACCTCCTCCACCTCATCTAGGGGAGGACACCTCTTCTGAGGAGCCTCCCAGGCTTGCCCTGCCCTTGCCTTAGCTGTGACTTGTCCATCCTGGCGTTTGGCACCTGGGGTTTGGTGAGTGAGTGAATTCTGTGTCTCGAAGACACAGGCTCAGAGCAGAGTGGGGCTGTGTGGCCCAACGGCCGCTGCTGTTAGAATAGCAAAAGGCTCCAGGAGGCTGGAGCCCCTCAGCAGGACGGGTTTCTCCTGCCAGGCTGCCGCAGGCTCTCGGGGTGGATATGAAATGTAGAGAGCAAGCAGAGGCTCTGAGCCTCCAAACTGAAAATAGGCAGTTTGGGGCCCAGGCTGCCGCGCGGGGCCCACACCCGAGCGCACGTGCGGGTGGAGGTCGCGGCTGCAGCGGGCGGGGCGCGGAGGGCGTTCTGGGTACCCCGGGCTCTTGCTCTCGGCCTCCCCGTCTCCTGCCTGACAGCTCATTTCATTTACGATCCCAGGATGAGCCAGCCCACGAGGTGCGCGCCACCGGAACTGGAGGGGTCCCTGGGCCGAGCTGGGGGCAGGGCAGGGTCCAGGCTGGGGTCCTGTGCCTCCGCGCGCTGCGTGGCGCTGTCTCTGAGCCGTCAAACCTGCCGGATGTCCGTTTCTTAGAATTAGAGCCAAAGCCGATCCCACGGCCCGAGCCCTGTCTGGGGCCACTTCCCCTGGCAGCGGGCAGGCGCAGGCCAGGCCCAGCGGGGGGCCCCTCGGGGGGCCCCTGCGGCTCCACCCCGGTCCCTCGCCAGGTCAGCCACAGGCTGCCCAAATCAGAGGGGCCCCTGTGGCCTCCAAGGTGGAATCCTGGAGTCCCAGGGGGTGCAAGAGGCGACCTCTTCACCCTGGGCTGGCTGCCGGGGCTGGGGGAGGCACACAGGCTCCAGGGGGCTTCCTAAGTCCACTTCCTCCAGCCAGGTAAAGCCCCGTCTGAGGCGGGGACTTTGGGGTTCAGGTCCTGTGACTGCCACACACCTGGCACTTGGCGGTTCGCTGGATGTGTGGGGCCTCCTCCAATCAAAACGTTTCCCGGCTCTTCAGGGGTCACTCTCCAGGCTGGGGGGATCCTCGGGCCGCAGTGAGGGGGCCCCTCGCCCTTCCCTGGGCGGGGGAGGGGTGGGGGTGCGACTGTGGGCGCCCCCTGCGGCCCTGCGCTGGCGCCCCCTGCAGGCTGCTGCGGTTACTGCCGCGCTTCCCCCGACAGGGACCACCAGCAGCGGGGGACTTCTCCGGGCGCCTGCTGTCCCCCTGGCAAGTGGGACACAGGTGATGGAATTCGAGTCAGAGGCGCTGGAGTTCACAGCTCCTGTCTCATCAGCTTCCGGGAGGGGCTGTCACTCCCTACAAAGTGACCCCTTCCCCAAAAAACCCACCATGGCAGCGGCGCCGGCCAGGTAGACGCTGCTGCAGGATCGGCTGCTCCGCTGACCCGCGAGAGGGCTGGGACACGTGGAGAAACACGCGGGTGTCCAGGACCCTGCTCAGAGGGCCTGCTGGTCCCTGGGGCCCAGGCAGTGCTGGGGCGGGGGCAGCAGGTGGCCAAGGGTTTGGGCTGGGGAATGGGTTTCAGGCGGACGGCCCACTGACCAGGCGAGGTTTGGGATTGGGGTTCAAGCGGGCGTCAGTCGACGCCGGGCGTTGTGTGGCAGTCCCTGTACGCACCCCAGCGGCCCGCAGGGTGGCGTTGGGCTCTGCGGGGCTCGGCCTCCTTGCCGGTAGGGTCGGTGGGCGTTGGTGAAGCTGGGTCCCTACACGTCGCGCGGCTGCGCCATCGTCCAACCTCAGCCCCAAATAACTCCAGGGGGCTGTGAACCCTTAGCACCCCCTCACGGAACCTCAGGCCCCTCTTCTACAAAGCTGGGGTGCCAAAGAGCCGGCTGCCCTGCCGTCCCGATTGCTGTCAACCGACCACAAATCTGAGGGGACTCTCCCCAAGGTGCTGGGTGCCCCCTCCCCAAATGTGCATCTGGGGAACAATCTGGGACAATGTGCAGTGGCCTCGACCAGAGGAACACAGGCCGCTGAGGGGAGGAGGGGTGACACCTTGAAGCCCTGTCTAAGGTTCTTCTGTGGTCCCGGCCACAACAGGAGGGCTGGCAGCTGCCCCGGGCCACAGGGGGGTCTCTGGCCACCCCCGATGGAGCTGGGTGGACAGAGGCACAGGCACCAGGTCTGCTTCCTCCCGGCAGGGCAGGAGGCCCCCCACCGCCCCGCCACGCACGCGGCCCTAGGAGCCTGGCACCGGAGCTTTGACAGATCTGTTATATTATTGTAACAAATCAAAATTCCATTTTACAGTTAAATAGTACAGAAGACGGACAGTTTACTGTACAAGCAAGTTGTGCATGAAAAACAAACACACCAAGCAAACGATAGTGCAAAGCAGCTTCTCTCCCCCCACCCCTCCAGTTCTGGGGCGGTTTTACGTGAGATGTGAGCGCAGCAGACACCAAGGCCTCAGCGTGACAATATGTCACAAAGGATCTGCAGCCGCTGCCCACGCGCTTACAGTAACCTCGCCCAACCCTTTCCCCTCCTTGTGCTTTCCAGTCAGTGTGTTCTCCTGACACAACTATAAAGCAGCCTTGCAAATAAGGACCCATCTCTGCCAGCCCAGCCCACCGTGGGCCGACAACAGGTTTCCCTTGGCTGCCAGGGCGGCTCGTCAGAGGTGGGGTAGATCAATTTATTTCCTGTCCCTGCCCCAATGGGGGCTGGGGCATCAGGAAGGGGTGGGGCTACAAAGTGCTGGGCACTGGAAACCAGAGGCGCCTCCCCCACTGACCTGGGCCAATTTAGGACCACAGAGTGGGAGTGAAGCAGGTAGGGCAGTGGACTTGTAGCTGCTTCCTGAGAAGGGGTAGAGGGTCCCCCCAGAGGCAGGGAGTTTGTCGGACACCCCCAGCCACTATTTGGAAGACACTGAGAATGCTTTCATTCCAGTGAGGGCAGGACAAGAGAAACTGCAGCAGGACGGATCTGAGTAGGATCACCAGAAGAACTTCCTAACCTGTCAGAGTATGTACCTGGCTGTTGTTACAGGTGGAGGTGACACGGCAGGCCAAGTGCTATGACAGAGACCTTCACGAGGAGCATGGTGGGGGTGGGGGTTCACATCCACAGAGGATGCGGCCTAAGCAGTCATGAACCATCATCTGCTCACCTGCCCTTGTAAGCTTCCCATTCCTTGGTTCTTTCTAGAACTAAGGAACTCAGGCGGGAGGACCCCTGCAGCCTGAGCCCCTGGGCAAGGCCTGTCTGCAGATTCCGGGGGTGACCTCCGGGCACAGAGGGTCCTCCACAGCCAGTGCAGTGCACCTGCCCCCACCCCCGGGGCCCCCACCCCCCCAGCACAGATGTGAGGTTCCCGCACCTGCGGAGCCCCGCCCAGTTCCTGGCAGGGACCCTCAGGGGAGGTGCTGCTGTAGGAGCAGGGCGTCTGGAGGTGGCAGGATCCCAACAGCCCAGCCCTCAGGCAGCGGAGCTTTATCTGTACGAGCCCTTCTGTTTGAAAATGTTCACTAAAGCGTTTTCTAAAATCGGGTTTAAAAACTGGGTTTTGTTCAGGCTGTTCACTCCTGCAGTGCCAGCAGGCTGGAGGGGCGTGGCTGGGCCGACCTGGCACAGGGACACGGCGACCCCACCACCCTTGCCCCCGTGCTTGCTGCCAGGACCTAGCGGGGCCCTGAGTTCTCTGGAGGTCACCAAACCAAACGCCGAGAGGACGGAGGGAGGGAGCCTGGGGCGGGGAGGTGCCGGGGCCCAGTCCATAGGGCTTCCCGGTGACAGGACCTGCGGCCCGACTGCCGGGACTTCTGGGCGGGGGCCCTGGCCTGCGCCCTGCCTCTCCGGCGAGGTCCTGCCCCAGCTCCGCAGCGCGCGAGTCCCGAATGCGGGCGGCGCGCGCCGGGCACGTCTTCCCGGGCCTGCCCTGGGCGGCCGGCTCAGTAGGGCCGCCACACGGCCTCGTCCATGCGGCCCGGCGTGCTGAGGGCGGTGGGCGAGTTGCTGTGGCTGCCGTCGGCCTCCACGTCGCCCGGGCCGCCCAGGCTGGGGTTCATGAGGTTGCCGGCGGGCGCCGCGCCGCCGGGGCAGGAGGCCAGCATGCGCGAGGGCGAGCGCTCGCCGGCCACCATGGAGAACTGGTAGGAGCCCGAGGCGCCGCCGTAGTAGAGGTGGTAGGGCGCGGGGTTGGCGGGGAAGGGGCCGCTCTGGCTCTGCGGCGCGCCGGGGTAGGGCGGCGGGAGGTAGGTGTGGTGGAAGCGGCCGGCGGCCGGCATGCCCGCCACGCTGAGGCCGCCCAGGCTGCCGCCCGAGGGCGCGGCGCTGTAGGAGAAGGCGGCCGACATGGCCCCCGGGTAGTGCATCCTGGGGTCGGGGAAGCGGCTCTCCGAGAGCGGCGGCAGCGCCGGGAAGGAGCGGTCGAACTGGCGCGGGTCGGAGAAGGGCGTCAGCTCCGAGGTGCCTGCGGACAGAGGCCAGGGTCAGAGGCGCGGCGGGGCTCCGGCTCCCGGCCACCTGGAAGCGCAGGGCAGCGCCGGGCAGCAGAGGACGGGGCCTTGGCGTCCCTCTGCGGTCAGCCCCGCACAGCCCCCAGGCGGCAGGCCTGCTGGTGGCCACTGGGGACACGGCTCGCTGTCGAGAGCTGGCAAGACTGCAGGGGAAAAGGGCCTGGGCTGGGCGGAGATGGGGCGCAGGACCCGCTTCCAAGATAGGAAACGGAGGCGGAGAGCGGTCCTCCCGGGCAGGCGCACGGAAGGGGCTGGAACTCTCCAGGAGCCTCTGCTCTCTGCCGCGCGTGGCAGCGCTCAAGCCCCTTCCCGCCCTCCGTGCCCGACTCCCGAAGGCTGGAGCTGACCAGGAGCTCCCCACACCTGCCTCAGCAGCACAGGAGAGGCCAGCTAGAGGGGCCTTGGGGCCCAGGCCCCCCCTGGCCAGGGTCCAGCTGGAGCGTGGCTCCTCAGTGGCTGGAAGACAAGGGTGTCCCGGCCTCTACCCCTTCTGTGGTCACAGGCTGTGGAACCTCAGCATTCAAATGGGCTTTGGGACTGAATCTAACCCCACTGGTGGAAAAATGGAGGCCCAGGGAGGGCGAGGCGCTAAGAATCACACAGGACACTGGATCTGGCATAAAACCCCAGGGCTTCTGGTGCTGAGCCCCAACATATTCCTGATAGGCGGCCATCTCAGGATCAAGGCAGCAGAGCTGAGGGTAATCGTGTGGCCTCTAGAGCTGGACAGATATCCTGGTTTTGACTCCTATTGCTGTGTGTCCTTGGGCAAGTCACTTAACCTCTCTGTACCAGTTTCCTGGGGACCACAGCAGTCTGTGAGGTTTCACTGAGTCCTTAGAATGCAGCTGGGCGCAGAGTAGTTCCTATGAGGCTTTGCACTGCCTCTGCTGTGACACCTCTTGCTCTGGGCACCCAGGGGAACTGGCCTTTCAGGACCCTCCCTGACCCCTGCAGGGGCAGAGGTGGAGGATCCTGGGAGTGGCCCAGAAGCCAAGTCTGTTTGGCCCCAGGCCCTGTCCCACCTACCAAGGCAAGGAGCCAGGAGAGGACCCAGGGAACCGAACTCTGTCCCCTGGCACAGCAGGGATGGTGCCAGCTGTGGGTGGGCACTGCTGACCAGGACCGCCTGACTGGGGACAGAGTGCTCAGGCCTTCCTGGGGTGAGACTTGTCCCTTCTGGGGCTCTGGGGTCTGCTCAAGGCAGCTGGGGTTCACATCCCTTAGCAGTGTCTCTGGGCAGCTAGAACCTTCTGGAATGTCTGGTACCTCCTTAGTGGTGACTGGCTGGTCAGTCTGCCTTGGAGCCTGCGAGGTCAGAGGTGCCTGGTGGCAGCCTGCACCCAGGACCCCAGGGGAGCAGGCCCTCCAGGACAGACAAGCGTGAGGTGGCACCTCCTTGCAGAGCGGCGTGGAGGTGGCTCCCATCCTCAGGGGAAAGGACCCAAGCCGGAGCCCCTGAGGGACAGCAGGTCTGGGGCTCTGAAGTGCAGTGTGGCATGAATCCACGTGTGCAGGACGAGCTGGGCCTCCCGGACCGGCCACTGTCCGCTTCTGCCTCCTCGAGGGGTGGGGAGGTCCTGCCCTGTGCGTGCCTCAGACCCCCCAGCGGCTTCCCCGAGTCTCCAGGCCACCCCAGCCTCACAGCCCCGGGAAACTCGAGCTGGCCGGCCACCGTGAGCAGCCAATCCTGACAGCGGGAGGAAATGTTTATTTTCTTCTCCAAACTGCCCCAGCTGCTGTGTGGAGGCTGAAAGGGTCCTTTGAGCAGTGAGAAGCCCCAATTGTGGCACTGTGGCTGGGGGGCCGGGGCTCAGCACTGACTGCCAGCGACCAAGGCCAGGGGTCAAAGCTATTAACAGGCACCAAGGGAAGTGGTGGGGTGTCCTGAGGGCATCCCCAGGATGGAGGCTGAAGGTGGAGGCTGGACCCACCCAAGGGAGGCCTGTGAGAGTCCTCTTGCCTGGCTGCCAGCACCCCTCGACGGCAGGGGGCTCCTTCTTCACACTCTACAGATGAGAAAACTGAGGCTCAGCGAGGCTAGGTGACTTGCTTAGGATCGCAGAGCTGGGCGCCTACAGGGCAACCTGACTGCAGAGTTCCTGCCCCTGTGTGTGTCCCAGAGGGGACAAGCCAGAGGAGCAGGGCTTCCTGCTGCCCACGTTGTGGGCGGCTAATGAGGGGCCGGGCCCTATTTTGGGAGGTGGCAGGAGAAGGTCGGGGTCGGCCTCTTGCCCTGCACGGTGGCTGATCTCCCCACACCCCGAGCAGAGGCAGGGGCTGCATGGAGGAGGGGCGGGGACCCACGGGCACGGATCCCCAGAGCTCGCCCACCTGGCGGTGGCGGGGCAGGTGCCGGCGCCCATGCATCAGTGGCTCCGCCCGAGGCAGGGAAAGGTGGGCAGTAATGTGGAAGGCGCTGGCTCCTGGGGACAGGAGCTGGGTGGCTACTGGGTGTGGCATGCGGGGAACCTTGCAGGATGCTCCCCGGGCTCAAGCGCTGAGAGTCTCACACTCCGGAGCCCCTGGGCTCAGGGGCTGGAAGCTGGGTGGGGTGGGCCGAGCCCTGCTCCAGGGGAGGCACCCTGTCTTCACCGGGAGGGACACGCCCGCCCTGTCCCCTGCTGCCACACCAGGCCTGGAGCCACAGCAAGGGCTGGCCAGGCCTCCCTCAGCAGGAGGAGGAAGTGGCAGGCAGCCAGTCTGCGGTCCCGCTCGGGCCCGTCTTGGGCCTTCCGCAGCAGACCCTCCTGGGGCTGGTGCCCTGCAGACTAGGCCTGGCCCCTGACGGGCTGTGTGACCAAGGTGGCCCTTAACCTCTTCAGCCTCAAGTCACTCATCTGCCAAGTGGGCTCAGAGAACGGGCAGCGTGCCATGGTGGCCAGCGGGCAACGGCCCCATGCTGATTCACTGGCTGAGCACCGGAGGACGGGACAGGTGCAAGTCCAGTGGCCTGCCGGGCACCTACACGCTCTGGAAGACCTACCTGCAGTCCAGCTGCAACTTGCCTGCTGTCCCCTTCTAGGCAGTGGGGACAAAGCCCCAGTCCTCAGTGCCCTGTTTGGGAGGAAGGCTGAGGCCGGGGAGGGGTGCTCTGAGCCCGGGGGACATGTCACCCAGTTTCACACTGGCCCTCTGGGATTAACCCTTCGCCCCCCTCTGGGGCTGAGTCTGCTCAGGCGGATCTGGGCGGCACTGGAGGTCGAGCTGAGCGAAGGCAGGCAGGCCGCCCGGGCACCCAGGAGCCAGCTGCACCTCCGCAGGCCAAGAGCAGCCAGTGCTCCTCAGAGGGGACCGTGGCGTGGGGTTCCTACCTTGGATGGGGGTCTGGCCTTGGCTGCTGAAGTGGCTCGTGGTGCTGAGGGAGCCGCGGGGGCTGGGCGTGCTGGGCGCCACCCGCATGCGCAGCCGCTCCAGGTCCCCGAAACGGTCGGGGAACACCTTGGTCTGGTCTTCTATCTTCTGCCGGTGCCCTGGGGAGCACCAGAAGCCGGTCAGCCACGGTTCCCGAGGCCCAGGGACGCTGCTGGCAAGTTCCTCCCGAGTCCTGACCTCAGGTTTCTGCAGGGAGAACCCTGAGGTCGCCACCAGCCTCCTCTGAGGTTTTCGGAAGACATCCTGAGGAGCGCTTGGTGGTTCTGTGCCACCCGGGGCTGCCACCGCCTCACGCTAACTGCACATCCTTCAGCCCTGAGTGGGCCCAGACGGCGCCGCATGGTCAGGTTGTGAACCCAAGATCCAAGCTCAAGGTTCACGCCAAAGCCTGTGACCTGATGCTCCACAACACACTGTTAGACAGAAGGGGACACTGAGGTGACAGCACGGCAGAGGGGCTCAAGCCGGCGGCAGGGAGGGACTCGGCAGTGCTCCCAGGATCCCCAGGCCACCTCCCACGTCTGCCAGCTCAAGAGGCCCAGGAGGGGCTGCTGGCCACTCCAGCCCCAGGCCACACAGGACCCCCACCGGTCTCGTCCCTTCAGCCTCGGACAGAAGGGCAACCCACCGGGACGCTGGGCAGAGGCTGGCGCACCTGAGTGAGGGGCTGGATTTCCACCCCGCCTGGAAGCTGGGGTCCAGCGCACCTGGCTTGGGGCGTCACACTTAGAGAAAGCTGCTGGCCCTTCTGGTGCCCTCTGTGGTGGACCACAAGGAAGTGCTGGCGGGGTCAAGGCGGCCATGCCCCTGCCCTCCTGCAGCCTGCCGACGGCCCAGAGGGCACTCTCACGCTGGCGGGGCTCTCCGAAACACCCACTCCCAACCACTCACATTACGTTTCACGAGCAACAAATCAACTTTCCAAAACCAAAGCACCAGAGATGAGGCTTTTGACCAGCCGGGCCCCCCAGACGCCTCCACTGTGGAAGGCTTTCTGCCCAGCCTTTTCTTTTGTTTTATGTGCATGGAAAATAGGAAGACTCTCCCGAAACTTTCTAGAATGGTGTCAGCCCGGCCATCTCATGCCGCCCGTCACTCTGAGTGGCATGCCTTGGAGGTCAAGCTCAGTTTGCTTGTCTGTGAAATGGGGAGTGACCAGCCAGACTCCCCAGAGCCCACCCTGGGGTTGCTCAACATGGGTGTGAGACTGCTGTGCCGATGGCTGTCCCTCGCTCTGTGTCACCTCTGCTGGAGGGGCCCTTCATCTCCTTGATGGAGGTGGCCAGGCCCTCCCTTAAAACCAGAGTTCTGTGGATCAGAGAGGTATGCAGGTTTGCCAGAGGTCACAGAGCAAGAAGGGGGTAGGCTCTGCTGGACCCAGCCCCTTCAGGAAGGTGGGTGGGGAGGAAAAAGTCTGCCCGAGGCCTGGGGTCTGGAGTGACATGTGGAAGTTTTTAGGTTGGCAGAGGAGGGAAGAAGGTGGGAGGTCAGACAGAACTCCCTGCTGTCCTTGCTGAGGCTGGCCATGTGTTCTGGGGACCAGGAGTAGGAAGTGACCCCCAGTCCTGCCGGGAATGGAGGAGCAGAGCTGGAGTCTCAGGAAAGGCCTGGTTTCTGATTTTCAAGACAGGGACACAAAGGGCTCTGGTCCCTGAAGACACCTGAGCTCCCTATGCATCCTGGCCCCAAGTACCAAGGGGCATCTGCAAAGCCCTCGGCACTGCAGCAGGGAACCTGGGGGCCTGGGGCCTCAGCTGGCCACTGAGAACCAGGGAGTCCCGAGTCCTCTGACAAGACCCCTTTCCAGAAACTGACAGGACACCTGCCATGGCAGGAATGTGACCATCTGGCCTGTGGCCAGACCATCTCACCAGCTGTCCCCTCTACCCAACCAAGGAGAAAGCACAGCTGGGGTTTGGCTGGGGCTTCGAACTCAGATGCCCGGGCAGGTGCTGGGCCAGGCATGGCAATGGGGCAAGAGGGATGGGCGGGGAGTGGGGCAGGTGGAGAGGAGCCAGGGAAGGCATCTGTCCGGTGGCCATGGCCAGCCAAAGCCCTGACAGGGCTCTGAGAAGATGCTGGCCGCTGAGGCCACTGGAAACGGCAGAGAGACACGGAGGGGGGGGGGGCGGCAAATGAATTTAGAGTAATCTCAACAGGCAGGAAGCCTGCCGGATGGAGGTGGAGACCACAGACTGGCCTGACAGCAGCTTGGGTGCGAAGGATCTGGGTGTCGCAGTGAACCACAAGCTTGAAGTGAGCCAATGAGGCCACTCGAAAGCTGCTGCAAAACCTCAGGCCTTGTCACTATCGTCGCTGGGGAATAAGTCCCCCTTTCCTGAGTCACACCATGTTCCAAGCATGTTTACAGGTACCCCTGTGGCCACAGAAGGAGGGCAGGGTTCACAGCCAGCTCTGGTCTGAGGCCAGGCCCTGGCCGCCTGCAGCCTGGGGTGTCGCTCAAGTCACCTGCCCGCCCCAGGCTGCAGGGTCCTCACCACGCTGCCCTCCGGGGTGGAGGTGCTGGCCTGAAGGTCTTGGACACGCGCCACTCCCCGAGTCAGTGCCATCACGACTGTCATTCACCCTGGCTGGTGTACAAGGGGGCGCGACTGAGACCAGAGGCTCAGGCCAGATGCTGCCCGGGTGTCTGGAACGAAGAGCCAGGAAGCAGGACCCGCACCGTCCGACTCTGCGTCTGGCGCGCCTTCACTGACGCTTTCCCTTTTGCTGCCAGCATTCGGATGGGGTCACCTAGGCTTCGGAGCAAGACCAGTACCCAGGGGCCTGGCCCAGCTGGGACTCCGGCGACCTGGCCCCGCAGCGGGGCTGCTCCATGGCTGTTCTGCCTCCGGGCAGGGCAGGCCTCCCGGAGGAGAGGGTTTCTGCAGCTTTCGGACCTGCTTCCCGGTGGCGGTGGCCGTGCGCACCGCCGGGGAGGGGCACAGGGGAGCCGGGCGGCCTCATGTGGCCAGGGCGCCAGAGAGTCTGGGAGCCATGGGGCCGGGGCCCTCACTCTGGGAGCCCAGGGAACGGAAGTGCCTGTGCCCGAGGAGAGATGGGCCGCAGAAAGGCCCCTTTCATTCCGCCCCCACAGACGGGGCGGGGCGGGGCGCCGGTCCCAGGGGTCACCTGGGCCCCGCCCTCTGTGCTGGTGCCTCAGTTCCCGCTGCACTGCCTGCTGGCCAGCTTCCCTCTGGAAATCCCTGACGTAAGGTGGCAAGAGGCAGCCTCTGGTCAGACTGCCCTCGGGCGGCAGAGGAAAGAAGGTGGGGCTGCCCAGGGCCCCCTCCTGCTGCTACTGCTGCTGCTGCTGCTGCTGCTGCTGCTGCTGCTGCTGTGCCAGTTTCTAGAATATTCTCCAGCCCCACGCTAGAGCCTCAGCTCAGAGCAGCCTCCACCGGCAAGGCCTCCTGTCCGCGGGGGCCAGACCAGAAGCCCCTCCTCCCGCCTCTGAGCCCCGGGCTGCCCTAACCCCTGGAGCTGGAGGAGTGGGGACCCCGACGACGGCAGCCACAGCCCCAGCGCCTCCTGCACAGGCCAGGAGAGCTGTCCGGCTTTTATGGCTGAGAGAGGCTGAGGCTGAGGCGCAGTGACACTAGTCCTGGGCTCAAGGGCATAGGGAAGGTGCCTGGTCACCTGACCTGCCTCTCAGATTTAAAACTCAGGGACGTGACAGTGGGTGTGGGGCCAGCCCAGGCCCCAGGCAGGGGGCATCTGCAGAGTTGGAAGGATGGGCCTGGGCAGGGGAGGGCAAGGGTCCCTCGGTGGACTCCAGCGGGGCTCTGTCCCGCTCTGTAGCCCAGGTCTCCATTCGCCTGTGCTGGCCCACCAAGTCCCTGTCCCCAAGGCCTCAGTTCCCACCTTGCAAAGCCCAACCCCCAGGCTGTGGATGAGCCTGAGTTCGGATCACAGCTTTTTAAAGCAGAGAACCGGGGAGATGGGGCGAGCCGGGAGAAGCCCCCTGGCCTACGGGCCGGCGTGGGTGCCCATCCCTCTCCAGAGCTGGGCTTCCCCTGTGGCCTGGAGTTGTGCCAGGAGCTTCCATGGACCTGGTGGCCCCAGGTCTGCAGGAGGCATGGCACACCTGGCAGAGGTCCTGGGCAAGACACTGTCCCACTCTGGCTCAGCCGGCTCGTTTGTAAAGTGGGATCACACAAGCTGAGCCCGAGGGTGAGGATGGGCTGGCCCTCAAGGGAGGCCTCTGTGGTCCCCGTTCTGACAAGGTCATCCATTCCAAGGCAGCAGCTCCTCCAGCTGCGGCTCTGTGACAGTGGGTGGCCAGCCTTCTGGGTATGTGACAGGATCAAGTGGGGGGAGGAGGTGGGGGCTCCCTGGCCACTGTCCCAGGGCCTCGATCATCACACTGGTCAGGCCAGCATGGGGTCCCCTCCCTGCCGCTGCCTGGTGCTTCCAGGGCAACCAAAAGGCCGTGGAGGCCAGGCCGGGCCTCCCCACACCCTTGCCAGGAGCCACAACCCAGCGGGTCTTCCAACGAGTCAGGCAATGTCCGCTGGTCACACACAAACCCTCCCCAGCCTCGTCCCAGAGAGGCGACCACCATCGCCCTCCTCTCACGGACGGGAGAGTGGAGGCACCAGGTTAGTGCCACACAGTGACACTCAAACCTGGAACCACCAGCACGTGCCCCGGAGCTGGGCGGGAACAGAGGTGTTGGCCTCCGGAGACCCCCAAAGGAGAGCGGGGTCACTCGGCCACATCCTTGGCTGGCCAGAGGCCTGTGGTGTCCGGCCTCAGCCAGGTGGGAGGGGAGCGGGGCAGGGAAGCAGGGCCAGGGAACAGTGTCATCCGCTGAAGACGGCGAGCCCCAGCTGCCGGGCCCTCGGCCCACCCGAAGCCACTCGGCAGCCTCTGCGGCTGCGACCCAGACACAGCAGCCACTGTCTGCCGGGCGCGGGGCGGGGTGCCGGCCGGGCCTGCTCTGCGGCCTGTCAGGAGATTTACACCGGACCCGGGGCGGCCGTGCGGGCTCGCGGGCGGGTGCTGGCCGGGGTGGTCTGCCGTGAATCGGCCCCCTGTGAGCAGATGAAAGCCGAGCGCTGGGCAGGGAAGCAGGCTGGCGGGGGGCCAGCGGGCAGGGAGGCGGTGGCTCCCTCCCAGGGCTGCAGTGGGGTTTCCAGCGGCCTGGGCTTGATTAGGGGAACCCGGGAGGTCTGAGGTTAACCCCTTCCCTCCTGCAGGCCGGCTCCCTGGCTCCCCTAGGCCTGCCCCCAGCTGCAGGACGCTCCTGGGCTTTGGTGGCCTTGGCTCCTGGGGGTCTCCCCTCCCAGCCCAGGCCTGCCACCCCCAGCCCTGCACCCAGAGTCCGGGATGAGACTGGCCACCGAGCCTCTGCCAAGGCCGGGCTGCGGGCTGGGTCACTCCTCCTGCCCCACCAGGCCCCCGCAGCCACGCGGCCCCTGGCTCGCCTCCCTCGGGCCTGCCAAGTCTCACCTCTCGAGGACCCCCGGCCCCCCCTCCGCACGCTCCGGCCCTTCTCCTGGCTTTGCTTTTCCTCACGGGATCTCTCGTTACCTGAAATTAAATTAACTATTTACTTGTTTTTAGTTCATTTATTCATCAAGTATTGACTGAGCACCTGTGCTCATGGCTGCACCCCAGGGTCTGCGCCCGGGCCCGGCAGAAGGGGGAAAAGAAGCCCCACTGCACAGCCAGCATCGGCTAGCGGGCGGCACGCGAAAGAAAGAAAGAAAGTGAATTCGTGAGCTGAGTGGCACGCTGGAGGGTGATAAACACCTGAGGTAACATCAAGGCTGGGCAGGATTTGGGGACGGGCGAGGACGGCTGTGTGCATGGCATGTAAGACGGGGCCATGGCTGACAAGGTTGAGCAGAGCTTTCAAGGTGGGAAAGTGTGAGCCACACACCACTCTGGGGGTGTCTAGGGAAGAGCGTTCCCTGCAGGAGCAGTGCAAAGGCCCTGAGGCAGGAGTGTGCCTGGGAGGAGCCCAAAGTGAGGGAGGAAACAGGTGAAGATTAGGTGCCATGGCGACAGCCAGCCTCGTTTCCACCTCTCCCCTCTGGAGTACAAGTCCCAGCATGGTGGGGATCCATCAGCCTGGGTTCCCAGTGGTGTCCCTAGCACATGGTGAGGTGTCTGACGCACAGGGATGGTATGGTATGGATGCCCGGGAAAATATTTGTTGGGATCCTTCCATGTACAACTTGGGCATCTCCATGGGGGAGATGCCAAAGCACCCCCAACACACTGCTCCAGGGAGGATCAGGAACTTGGGTCCTACCCTTCCAGTGCCAGCCCTTGCTAGGGGTCAGCCCTTCCAAACTGCAGTCACCGCGCCCACACAGGCAGGCACAGCATGGCCTCCCGCCCCTGTCCTGGATCCAGCTCGGCAACCTGTGTTGTAACCAGCCCCCAAGCGACTCTGAGGAACTCCAGCACTGAGAACCTCAGAAACCGAGGCCACACAGGCAGGAAGCCACCAAGCCAGCCTCAGACCCAGCTGGCCACCTGGCTGCAGGTTGGGCACGCTCTGCCGGGCACCAGAGGGGAACGACCCAGCCACAGAACCCACAGCGGGCCTCGGGGATCTGCAGACTCCTGCTCCGTGGCTCGTGGGGCCCGCCCGCCCCACAGGAGGCCCAGACCTCACAGGGGCTCAGGGCTGCAGAGACCCTGGAGGGGAGCAGGCTGGTGACACCCCAAGGGCTGCTGGGTACTTCCTGTGGGCCAAGTGCTGGAAGCTCAAGGAACCCACGACTCCCCGGAGCAACCGTGAACACCGCCCTGGGCCACAGGCGCCCAGGGTCCGAGGCCGAGCAGCCCACACCTGGAGCCCTCAGCCCTCAGCGGGAGCCCCAGGCGCCCTGAGGCTCACCGTGGGAGCTGCCTCGGCCTCCCTGGACCCTGGCCCTGGCTGTGGTGAAGGACATCCAGGGAACCTGCACCCAGAGCCACAGTGGCCAGCGGCTTTGGAGTTGGCCTCTTCCCTCTTCTAGATGGGGAAACTGCGGCCAGGGACGGGGCACGCAGGTCTTGAGGATGGGGACCTGGAGGGCTCGCCCCTCCCCCTTCCTGCTGTTTCATAAATAAACTTCTGCTAAGATTTTATTTGAACAAGTCACTTTAAAACTGCCAATCTGGTCCCTGCCCTGGCCCAGAAAGGGACACCATTTGCCCCAGGTCACACAGCAATCCTGGCCTCTCAACCAGCTTCTTAGACGTCCTTTGTCTCCCTTCAACTTCAGCTGCTCTGTCCTCTGGGCTACTTCCCCCGCAAGGGGCCATCTCAGGCCAGGGGGAGCTCAGGAGAGGAATGCAGGCAGGGGATTCAACTCGGGGTCCCCAGGGCAGGGCAGAGCCCAGCCTCCCTGCTCATCAGAGTGGGCTGGGCAGAGGAGAGGGGCAGGGCTGGCAGGGCAGGCCAACCTGCGATCTGAGGGATGCCAGGCCTCTGGCACTTCTGCCGAGCTAAGACCCCAGAATGGGGTGCTCCCTTTTTTTTTTGATTGTCCACAAGTGCAGTGCACGTGCGCGCGCACACACACGGAACCCAGCAGTGGCTCCTGTCCCCCCGATTCTGCCCCTGGAGACTTCAGCAGGACTGTGGCCACCTTCCATGGAGGTTGCTGCAGCTCCTCTGAGCAGAGCCTGGTTCCTGGCAGCCACCCTGAGGCTCCTGGGGAGGAGGCAGTCAGTGGGGGAGGGCACCAGGAAGGCCAGGCACCGGGTGACTCATGAGGATCCTCTGACAAAGTCATTTGTTGACCACATGTTGCCACTGATCTCTAGGCCTGCAGAGAGGGGAAGCATCCCACTTCATGGGTGGAGGCTCAGAGACATCAGTGACTTGCCTTAGGCTGCACAGCAGACAAAAGCCCTGGCTAAGGCAAATGAATACCTGTCAACTGCCCTGTAAGTGCTTTTGCAGATCAACCCATTGTCTTCCCACAAGAACACCATTTTTCAGACAAGAAAACTGAGGCCTGTAGGTAACTAGCTCAAGGTTCCACTAACCAGCTGGCTTGCTTAGAATCTGCTCTCTACATCATGGTGGTCTATGGACCACACAGGCTTCCCAGTGACCACTACCATGAGACTCCTGGACTCACTGGCCCAGTTCACAGATGACAAAATCAAGCCAAAAAGGAGACGTGACTGGCAACGGGGAGGTCATTAAGCCCAAAGCCAAGAGCATGCACCTGTCCACGTCTGATCCCAGCGGGCACCCGATGCATGGCGAGCTGGGCTCCCTCGGCTCAGGGCCAGGCCACCTCCCCTCCCTGGCTGCCCTGGCCTCTGGTACTGGGGAGAGGCACTGAGCTTGCCCCCGTCCCAGCCAGCAGCGGAAGCTGCGGCCCGCACACACCCTACCTGGCACCCCACCTCCCCTGGGCTGGATCTGGTCCTCCCTGAATGAGCTGACCTTCAGCTCAGCTGTCAAGGATCCCCTGCAATAAGCACAAGGGGTTTCCTAAGTGGCAAAGGATCACACTCACAGGAAGGAGAGGGACGGGCCAGCTCTCGCACCCCAGGCTGAGCGTGCCTGAGGTGTGGCGGAGGAGCAGAGCCCGGAGCAGCCGTGCGGCACTTCACTCCTCTATTCAGCAGACACAGACCCACCCGCGGCCTCCCCACCAGTCTGCCCAACTGCAAACTGCGAACTCCCGCCTTCAGCAGGCAGAAGGGATCCAACATAACCTCTGGTGGATCAGGACTCTCTGGACACACGGATGCTCAGTACCTATCTGCAGAATCAAACTTTCATTCCCAGTCTCATGGGGGGTCCTGGCCCAGCGCCTGGGCTCTGCGACTTGAGAAAGTCGGACGCTGAGATTTCAAGAAACATCACTCCTGACGGACTCCTGCCTTGTGGCTACTCGCCCCTCAGCCACTGACAGTGGAGGCTGGTGTGTGGATGAACCTGGCCCAACCTGGACCCCAAACCCTGACTCCCACACCATGTCCAAAGCCTCCTCCCTGCGCGCTTTCCATTCCTTGTGTCCCCCGGCTGTCCTTCCCAGCGGGGAGGGGTCACCCAGCTGGTTCTGCATCCAGCCCCAGCCTCCCCACTCCTCACTGGCCTCCCACAGCCTGGAGCTGTGCCCAGAGGGTTCCCTGCAGCAGAAACGCGTGCGTGGGGTGTGTGCAGAGCTGGGGACCATGGCCCCACCTGTGCACCGCAGGCCCAGGGACATCTGTGTGACCCCACTGCTGCCTTTCCCCATTGGACCTTCCTCCAGGGCCTGGGGCTCAGTGACACTTACGTCGGGGCTCCCGGGGTCCATCCACGGTGACTTTGATGGCTCGGTGGTAGGTGGCCACTTGGGTGGGGTTGGTGAACACAGTGATGGTCAGTGTGAAGCTCTTCCCTGGGGGGACAAAGGCAGGAAGTTGGCGCCTGGCCTCACAGCATCCTGGCCTCCCACACAGACCCCACCCCAGAAGCCCCTGACTTTCAATAAGGAGCAGGTCTCTCCCCTTTGAGGCCTGGGCAGAAGATGGGGCTCTGGATGAAGCCAAGCTGCTGGGCGTGGCATTCAAAGCCCCTAGGAGTCTGGCACCAGCTGTCCCACCCGTCATCCGCGGCTCCCTCGATACTCCTTCCTGCTTCTAGACTCTGCTTGTCCTTCTACTAGGTGACCCACGCGATGTTCCAGTGGGGGACAAGGAGACACACACACACACACTCACACGACTTACTTTCTGAAAGCAGTGACCTTTGTGGAAAAATCCAAGCACACAGAAAATACAAGCAAGCAGCCCACCCACCCACAGTGCCACTCGCCAGAGATCAACACTGTCGCCGTTTCCTTGGCTGGTCCTCTGTGTGTGACTCTGCATATTTGCACAGTGGCAGCGCGGCCAAAATGTATGTTTTCACTCCCTGTTTTTTCTCTCTTAATTTGACATCTCGTCAGAAGCACTTCCCCGTGTCATTCAAGCTTCTTGCTGAACTTCCTTCCTTAATGGCTGCACGCTACTGGAGCTCACAGAAGCTGTCCGTGTGTCACCCCCGGCCTGCAGGTATTCCCGTGGCTGCCCGGCGTGCGCAGCCCCAGCTGGGGAAGGACAGAGCTGGGAGCTGCAGACATTTCATTCGTAGACACAACTGTTATTTCCAGAACCCTGTTCTATTTTTAGCTACACATTTGGCTCCAAAGTCTCCATTCAAAATTCCTGAGGGGGGGAAAACTTTAAAAATAATACTGAATAATGCTTTTTTTTTTTTTTTTTTTTTTTTTTTTTTTTTTTTTTTTACCATTTAAAATAAAACGAAAATGACCTTCTGTTTATAAAAATCTTTGTCCGCATCTGTTATTTCCTTAGAATGGATTCCAAGAAGTGGCGAGTGGGACATCGCATCGGTGGGCGGGGACGTGTCTGCTGGGGCTGATCTCTCTGCGGAGATGACTCTCCAGAGAGGTAGGTGTACGGCGTCACGGGCAGGTGAGGCTGCGCGTCACCCTAGGGCCATCAGCGCTGTGACCCTGTCTATCAAGATGGAAGATCTTCAAACTCTCTTGATTTTGTTTGCCTGTCTTCTGTGATTAGTGAGAATGAAACTTTATACGGTTATTATCCATCATAATCCCACACGAATTTTTGCTTTGTGTTCTTCTATACTTTCCCGTTAGGGGGTTTTAGCGCCTTTTTAAAAATGGCTATATATTAAGGTCGTTAACATTTTCCATGTCATCTTGATGGCAATCAGGTCCCCAGTGTGCTGGCTTCTCCTTTCCCTAATGCTGAGCTGGTCTTCATTTTCAGTTCTAGCGCCGGCTGGTGACTTCTATGGTTTCTCCACAGAGAAAGCAACACAGGTTCACTTTCAGCAGATGGAAAGGCCTCTGCTTTCTAGAGAGACTTCTTGGTCTGGTGGAAGGTAAGGGGTTCCCTCCAGGGGCACCTAGTAGGAGTCTTTCTTCTACCCTAGACTCTGTTAAGCTCCAAAGCTCTGTGCAATTCAAGATGGAGGGAGCTTCCTGGTCCCCAAGTCAGACTTCACCACCCCCACTTCTGGTGGTGAGGTCTCTGGACCTCAGTCACAGCCTGGGAAGTCCCAGAGGGCAGGGACCAAGGGCTGTGAGCAGCCTGCCTTCCCAGGCTGGCCTGCAATGGGAGCCAAGCGATGTCTCTGGTGCCCAGCCAGCAGCTGTCCCCAGCCCCCTGGCCAGGTGGGCGGCGAGGCAGGGCGAGGCAAGTCCTCATGCCCCAGGAGCTGCTGGTCCTGGCTGGGTGAGTGAACATGCGGACATTCCAGCCCTAGACACAGGAGAAGCCTAAACAGAATTAAAGCAGGCAGGTGGCAGGTGCCAGGCCCACCACCCCGATGGCTTCTGAGCTCCAAGGGAGAGTCCAAAGCTGAAGAGTGACTGAGCTGTGGGTCACTGGGAGCCAGGGGCTCCTCTGGATGAGGCTGTGGAACCCGCTGGCTGGCCCCTGGGTCCTTGGGGCCTCACTCTCAGGTCACAGGGGCACTTGGCAAGATTTCTGGAAAGAGCGAGGGCTGACTATCTAGGGAAATGCAGGGCGGGCAGCCGCAGACTCCTGGACACTCCGCCTCACTTCTGCAACTCGCCAGGAGGTGATTTCCACCCGGACCCCTTCCCCACCATAGCCAGGCACCCTCTGGGGGGTCTCTGATTCTCCAGTCATTTCCCAACACCTCCTTGACACCACAGGGCCGTGCTGATGGGGAGCTCCAGTGGACCCCTGGGGCTCGAGTGGCCTGAGTGGACACTGAGGACCCCCAGGTCCCCATCCTCCACTGCGTGACAGTCTGCAGAAGTGCCCCTTCAGGTCTGGACTGAAAAGTCACTTGGCAGGGAGGGTGTCCCTGGCCACTCTGTTTGACATAGGCTCTTCTAGGGCCAGGGCTGTGGCTCAGGGATCGAGCGCTTGCCCAGCACGCACGAGGCCCTGGGTTCCATCCCCGGCATTTTGGCCTCCATGTGGGACCTTCTTACCGCTGAGTAGGCCTGTGAACTGGGACAGGAAAAAAATTGCAATGGCATTGTCCCTAACCTCTAACTGAAATGTAGCCTCTCTCAAGAAAGAGCGTAAGCAAAAAACCACAGAGGAGTCACAGGCTGTACCTGTGACCTTGTCACCAACAGACAGCACCGATGTTCACAGCGCACATCACCTCCCATGCAGCTTTCTCTAAATGCCTTTCAGGACTTCAAGTGCCTCATCAGGACTTCAAAATCAGTGGTCATCATGCCCCTCGCTAGCTCTTGTCACTTGGCGTGTTGAACAGAGCACACGCTTATCACAGCTTTGTAAGCATCTTGCTGTTTTAACGTGGCCAGTGGCCCCTGCTGTCCAGTGTGTTTGTTTTATGCCCGAAGCTGCTCATTCCGAGCGCAAAGCCTCCCTCCTCCTCCTCCATCCCTGCACCTGTGTGAAATCCCCCGACGGCCATGGTGTTAATAATCCATCTGCTTATTTATTTTACTTTGTCTCCCTGTTCTCAACTGTAAGTGCCTGAGATGAGAATTTATGTCCTGTTCACTGCTGTGGCCCCAGACACTAGCATCGGGCACACAGTAGGTGCTCAATAAACATTCGTTTAACTGCAATAAGTGCAGAGATGACGGCTCTCATTTTACGGATGAGAAAACTTGGCCTCACAGAAGGGCAGGGAGTTGACAAGGCAGGACCCAGAGAGGTTAGAATGTGCTGGAACCTGCCCGTCTACACAGGAACTAAAGACCCACTCCTGTCGAGTGAGAAGTTCCCACTCCACCAGGCAGCAAACCACATGCCACCCTGAGATCACCACTTGCCCCCACGGCTTCCTCCCAGCTTCCAGGCCTATCACCACCTCTGCCAGGTATGCAGAGAGAGGAGGGAGGGTGTCGGGGGACGGGATTGGGGTCTAGAGTAGGAGAGGAGGGGACGAGCAGGGACCTTAGGAATCAGGGATAGGAGAAAGCCATCCCCAAGTGCCCCTTGTCTCTCCCTGGCCCTGCCCTGCTCTCTGGCCTGGTGGGGCGACTGCCCCATCCCCAAGCGGGAAGCTGTGAAGACAGAGAAGAGGGACACCACGTGTGCGACCCAGCCAAGCGCAGTCAGCTGGGAGTCCCAGGACGGCTAACCAAGGAACTCCAAGGCTAGCCCAGGTGGAGGGCGAGAGGTCCAGGCTAGGAGCCCAGACCCCACGGCGCTGAGTGACATTCCGCAGGACGCAGGGCCCCGGAGCAGTGGTGCTCAGCTGGATCAGGCAGTAGGCAAGTCCCTGGGCCTCTGGCATGTTCCCTGCCTCACGGCCCCACCCATGAGGGCTGCAGGGGCGGCAGAGGGCCGTGTCCAGTCTCAGGGGACCTCTGGATCTTCTCCACACTGGCCGAGACCCCCTCTGTCCTTCCCTGGTTAGTGGTTCCCGGCCTGCACCGCACCCTGGCCGCTCTCTCCACGCGGCCGTTCCCCACAGCCAATTAGTGGCCATTCAGGGTTCATGCGATTCTCCCTTTTGCTGAGGCCAGTGGTCACTTTCTAGAGGACACTGTGGGGATCTGCGGTGGTGCACTGTCCAGGAAGCACTCCTGACCCTCAGAGGTGGGACAGGGGCAGGCTGCAAGAGCCCGTGATGCATGGGGACAGGAAGAATCTATTTTTTCTAGGAGGGAAGAACTTCCTGAAATGTCCTGAGTCGTGAGCCTAACTCGATTTTAACAGAATAAGGAAAATCGCTTTGCAATTTTAAATATCTACGGACTCTTCTAGAAGGGAAGGCAGTATGTCTTTTTCCTCTTTTTTACGGCTCAGTGGCAGAGTGCTTGCCTGGCTGTGCGGAGCCCAGGCTTGCTACCCAGCACCGCGAAAAAGAACAGAACAAAACAAAACAACTGTCCATAACTTTGCCAGGAGTTTTCCCATCTTCGGAAAATCGTGGCATTGATGGTGAGGCTGTGTCTGGACGTGGAGTCCTCTGGCCCTGACTGCTGTTTTCTGTGGCTATGATGGGGCAGAGGACCTCGTCCACCCCAGACGACGGTAGTCCTGACACACATTCAAATCCATATTTTATTATAAAGTACTTTCCTACGTTTTTCTGCACTGTAGCTATGGTATAATATCGAGTTTGAAAGCGTAAGTAGGTAGACTGTGGCGTCTGCGAGTGTCATGCAGGAGGGGAACGGCCTATTACAGAAGGGCCACCGTCAAAAAGGGGCCTGGTTTTCTTTCCAGCCCTTTCTGGGTCCGCACCTGCAGCCCTGCGTCAGAGCTCTGAGCTGCTGTGGCGCGTCTGTTTGGAAGCTGTTCTCCCTGGAGCTCGGACAGAATCCAGGAATTAAAGGAAGGAGTGAAGCAGAGACTTCCACCTGAATTCTTAGTCCTGACGAAAGTCAAAGAGCCAGGGAAGAGTCCTGGGTCCTAAACCCCACCCTGTCCTGACTCCCTGTCAATCACAGCTGGTCCTCTGAGTGGGAATTTCCCAGTCAGCAGGACGGGCACAGCGGGGGGTACGGCTGCAGCCCAGCCTGGGGACCCTGAGCCCTCCTAGGCCCTCCTCCTGCTGCCACCTCCACCTCTCCCACTCAACAATTCACACCTCCTGGGTTTCCCCCACCCCCACCCAAACCACACTGTAATCAGAGAATCAGTGACTGTCACCACTCAAAAGGACCTCAAAGGCTTCCTCCAGTCCCAAGCATTTGAAGTAACACAATCGCTAACATGTATCCAGGTCTCAGTGGGTGCCACCGGATACACTTGTATCGATTCCCTTAATGAAGTGGGTATTTTTTCATCCCCATTTTACAGACAAGGAAACCGAAGCACAGAGAGGTAAAATCATTTGCTCCATGTCCTCTAGAAAGTCACAACATGGCTCGGACTCAAACTGGGGCTGACAAGTTCAAGCCCAGGCTCTTAAAGACCAGGAGCCTCTGAGAGCTGGACCCTTGTCCAGGGTCCGACAGGTGCTGAACTCCTGCGGGGGCTCCCCCACCCCTTCTCAGGGCCGGAGACTCCGCAGAGACTGGACGGAGAATGGTTGATTGACCTCCAGCACCCCAGGGAGCCTCCAGCACCCCAGGGCCACGGTCCCAGCCTCAGCCTCGCCCGCTCCTAGAGCACGCAGTTCAACCAACTCCTTCCCTGTGAGCCTCAGGTGGCGGGCACAGGGCTGTGGCCATGTGAGCCACTAAGAAAATATTTTTAGGGTGCAGAGGGGCCAGATGAGGTCTCCGTAAATCAGAGACCTCCTCTCCTTCCACATCTGACCTCCCAGGATGGGGAAGAGCGAGGGAGGGAGAAGGAGGCACAAGTCCCTGACACTACGCTGGCTCCTGGGGCTGCCCTGCTTTCTGCCTGTTCCCTAGGGCAGCAGCCACAGTGGCCCCACTGCGTCCCACACACACCTGGGCCAGCCTCACCCGCCACCAACCTGCCACAGAGACCCTCAGTGCAGGGCCCGGGCTGGGATGAAGTTGCCAAGGGCTTGAGAGATTGGGGATGACAAAAGGGGCTTGGAGACTAATTAGGAGCAGCAATGAAAGCTTAATTCATAAAAGCAAACATTTTCCATCCGTCAACCTGCAACCAGTTAAGGGCAACTTTTGAAAGAAATCTGTGCGCGGGGAAGGAGCCAACAGGAACAGGAAATGTCTGAAGGAATGTAAACTATTTCAGTTTCATAAAAAGTAACAAGTAAACAGTTATTACATGCAAATAATGCCCTGGTTTTAATTAATGCTGAAAAGTCAAAATATGTTTGACGTTCGTGTGTATACATTGAACGGCTGGAGGACAAAATGGTGCCCAGATGCCCGTGCGGGAAGGGCTGGCGGCTCCCAGGGAGCTGGAACCTGGAGAAGGCCTCCTTGATTGGTGATGAAAAGTGCAGCTCAGCTCCAGCCGCCGCGGCCGCGACTGGGACCCGGAACCAGCTCCTTGAGCACTGGAGGGGTGGAGGGCGCAGCTCAGCCCGCTGGGCAGGAGGGTCTTAAAGGGCCAGCAGGCCAGCAAGCCTGTTCTGCAGGGCAGGGTTTCTAAGGCTTCTCCAGCCAGCGGGCAGTGATGATGGGTTTCAGGTCCCGCAACCTCCTACTCAACAGCCCTGGCGGCAGCCACTGTGGCGTCTGGTCCTGCCTTCCCTCCACCGCAGGTAGTGGGTACATCACCAGAGTTCAGCCCCTTAACCTCATTCTCCTTTTTTTTAAATATTTTTTTTAGTTGCTGATGGATGTTTATTTTATTCATTTCTATGCGGTGCTGAGCATCAAACCCAGTGCCTCACACATGCTAGGCAAGCGCTCGGCCACAGAGCCACAACCCCAGTCCTTAACCTCATTCTTTTCTCTTCTGTTTAAACCACCTTAAGGCTCAAAGGGCTGGGGCAACTATGCCTTGGGAAGCCACAGCTGAGGAGACGGTGGGGGTGGAGATTCTGCCCCGGGATGGGGCGGGGGACAGTGGCTGAGATGCCAGGGTGTGTCCTCCGAGCCCCCAGCCAAAGACCTGGGAGCTTTCTTTTGGAGGCCCTCGACCCCGATCTTCTCCCAGCATCTTCTGTGAAGCTCGGTGGGGAGGCTCCAGGAGCTGGGGAACCTGGAAGTCTGGGAGAGAGCTGGGCCTTTCCTTCCTAGAGACCATCACTTTCCTTACACCCTCGGAGGGCTCTGTGCACCCTAAGCCGGGACAAACTGCTATTTCAGACACAGCAGGGCCTGGAGACCTGTTCCCGCGGCTTCCAAGGGGCCCTAAGGCCTCTCCCTGGCTTCTGTCCCCACCGCGGCCCTCCCTGGTGAGAGCTGCTCTCCGCTCACCTCGCCCACTGCGGCCCACGAAGCGCAGGTCATTGAATCTGGCCACCTGGTTCTTCATGACCGCCGAGGCATTGCGCAGCTCAGCAGAGTAGTTCTCGTCGTTGCCGGCCATCACCGTCACCACCGTTCCATCCGGCACATCTCCCAGTGCCACCACCTGAGGACACCAGGCGGGGGGAACACTTAGAAAGGCAGAGGAAGGCAGGAGACGAGAGGAGGGGCCGGCCGGCAGCTCCCGAGGTCCCCGGGCGCACTGCGGATTTCTCAGGCGCAGGGCGGAAAGGGGCTTAAAACTGATGAAGACCTCCCCTCAACTAGGACAAAAACCAGAACGTGAAGTGGCTCCCGTCCACGCCTAAGTCCTAGATCCGCTGGCTAACCCGTGTCCCAAGAAATCACCCTTCCAATTCAGTGAAATCTAAGGCCGGGCTGCGGGTGCACTGGGTTACATAGGGAGGTGTGGTGCAGTTCCCTGTTGTCCTCGGCTGGGGCAAAAGAGGACTCATGGAGCGCTTAGCAACCGAGTCTCTAAGTAAAAAGAACATCAACAGTAATATTAACAGAACCGCTCCTTGCACTTGGTTCACGCACGTGCCGTTTGGGGTAGGAAATTTGGCCCTGAAATGTGGCCCAGGCCAGGCTGACTGGCTTCTGCAGAGCCTGAATTCGTTATGCAGAGAAAATGCAAAATGCAAACCAAACTGCTGCTTTGAGAGAGGTCCTCCAGAAAACCCCTGGAAAGCCAGAGTGCTCCTGAGCGCCGAGGATGCACCTGCTGGGAACTGCTGGGTGGCGATGTCCCCCTGCATACCAGCACCCGGCCCCCACCCCAAAGGAGCACGGGGAGGCAGATGCCTTTTGAAAAGGAATCAGACTCCAAACAGAGTCACAGCCATTTAAACGTGGCTGCCGCGTGCAGGGACTCGGGATCCAGATGGTAAAAATTTCAAGGAGAAAATGTTTGGGGTCTGATTAAAAAGGCCAGATTTCCTGTCAACATCCTGTCTTCTTTTAATTTCAAAGATTCCTTTTAAGCTCCAAGTGACAGTAAAACCTCCGATCTGACGATTACAGTCACACGGGCTTCCTCCCCCTCCTCCCCGGGAGATTTCCCCCCCCCCCCCGCTGGTATTTTAAGATGTCACCCGGGAGACCTCAAAGAGCCACTCATCCTCCCCCCCCCCCCCCAGTTCGGAGTCCTCTTAATGGGGTAAGGACGGCCTCAGCTGCCAGCAGCCGCTGTTTCCAGCCACCTCGGGCACCACCACCTCCCTAGCCGCCGGCCCTTCCTGCCCTGCCCTTTCTCACGGCAGCTGTGAGAGGTTTAGGGGAAAACCAAGGCGTTTTTCGTTTCATCTCGCTGCCCCCTTAAAAAAAATGAAAACGAAACAGTCTCCTACTCTCTGGCACAGAGAAAAAGATTCTCCCAATGACTAGGGGCTACCCGGGGTGGGAGCACCCCACTCCCAGCCTATCACTGGGCATGCAAAATATCCCGGCGACAACCCTTTAGGGTGCAGTGCCCCACTTCCCGGCCCAGGGTGGCCCGGTGTAAAATTTCAGAAGCCCAGAGGTTGAGGTTGTGAGCAGGAAGTGTTTCAGCAGCGGCGCAGAAGCGGGGTGCTGGCAGTGGAAGTTAGGCCCTGTTCACCTCCCCGCCTCACCTCCGGGACCCTCGCCCGGTGCCGGGGGTCCTCTTCCCCGGAGCCCCAAGGGCTGGAGCCGAGGGATCCCGAGGAAGGGGAACGGAGTCCCCTTCGGCCGTTTCCAACGTCTCTGCCTAGGGCTCCAGGAAGCCCAGGTGGAGGGGAGCAAAGCCCTAAAAGTCACGGGCTCGGGGCGCGACCCAGGGGCACGCCGCAGTCCCCGTGCCCAGCGCACAGCCGGGCGGCAGCTGCCCAGGTCGCCGCAGTCCGGGCCACTTCCCCTCGCCACTGCTCGCGAGGCCCGCCTCCTGCAGCAGGGACGCCCGGAGCCCCAGGGCCGCTGGCTCCCGCCCCGGGCCCCGCACTCACCTTGAAGGCGACCGGCAGCGTCTTGTTGCAGCGCCAGTGAGAGGGCAGGACGGAGCAGAGGAAGTTGGGGCTGTCGGTGCGCACGAGCTCTCCCGCGTGGTCCGCCAGCACGTCCACCATCGAGCGCACTTCGGGCCGGGCGCGCCCGCCGGGCCCCACGGCCGCCTGCGCGCTCAGCGCGCCGCTGTTCTCGCCCATCTTGCCGCCGCCGCCGCCGCCGCAGGGGAAGGCCGTGGAGGGGGGTGTGAAGCGGCGGCTGGTGCTCGGGTCTACAGGAATACGCATAACCGCGGCCGTCAGGGCGCGGGGCGGCGGCGGCGGCGCGGGCGCCTCCTCGGCCGCCGCTGCCGCGCGAAGCGGGAAAGCAGAAGCGGCGCGGCCGCGGCCGCAGGGCACAGGGGGCGGCGCCGCGGCCGCCCCACCGGGCCCGCCCGCGGCGAGGCCTCGCTGCCCCGACCGACGGCCGCACGCAGCCGCCCGCTAGTCCCGCATCCCGGGCGCGCGGCCCGCGTGCGGCCGCCCTCCGCGGCGTCCGGGCTGCCTGGGCCACGGCGGGGCCCCGCGGGCTGTGCCGCCGCCGCCGCCGCCTCCCGCCCGCAGCCCGCGCGGCCGCCCCACCGACTCGGCGGCCGCAGCCCAGCGCAAAACCTGGAGAATCAAGTGGCGGCGTCCCGGCCGCCCGCGCGGGGTTAGTACCCCGGGGCCCGCGGGGCGGGGCCCGCCCGAGCGACGCGTGGCGCAGCCAATCGGAGCCCCCATCGCGGGCACCTCGGCGGCGCTCGCGGGGGAGGAACGGGCCCGCGAAGGCCGCGCGGCGGGGAGGGGCCCAAGGCCCCGCCCTGCGGTGGACGCCTGGGGTCGAAGGCCCCCGGGCTGTCGCCGCGGCCCCGAGAGCTGTGAGCAGCCGAGGAGGGTGGTGGAAATCGGTTTGGACCGTCCGGACTGCAGGGCGCTTGTCCCCAGGTGGCATCTCCCTGACGCGGGGCCCGCTGCCCTTCTCCTCCTCCCCGCCCGTCGCGGCCGGGCTTCCCCAGCTTGAGCTGCCTTGGGCGGGTGACGCCTGCATCCTCAGCTGGGCGCCCGAGACCCCAAGACTGGTGACACGGCGCGGGAAGCAGCCCCAAAGAGATCACACGCCCCGATCTGGCCCTCAAACTATTCTGATGCAGAGCCGCCACCGCACACGGGGTTCCTCGTGCCCAGCCAGTGGCCTGCGCTGCTCCCAGCCCTGCGCGGCTCTGGTCCCTGCCTCGGTGGCCCCTGTGCCAACCCGGAGGCAGACGGGAGTTCCCCACGGGCCCTCAGCCGACCGAGGCCGACCACCCCGTTTCTCTCCACTTTCCCCTCAAAACAAGTTTCAGGACCGCGCAGGCCTCAGGCATCGTCCGTCGCAGTAGCGGCCCGAGGGTCTCTGAACATGGTGGGGCCTGCAAAACGCGTGCTTTCCGAATTTGTTTCCTACGCTCAAGTAACCACCGTCCTGCTTCGTGGAAAAGGACTCAGGTCCGTGACAAGAAGAAAACTGCGGGGTGATGCACAACCAAGGGCCCCGCGTCCAGAGGAGAGGATTTTTTTCCATGTGATGGAAGGTGGTCCCCGCAGGCGGGTGCGCTCCGGACGCTCTGGGAGGACGCAGACAGCTGTGCACCGGCCCTGCCTGCTGTTGGGGGTGGGCGTCTCTGCTGTCACTCGCAATCGCGTGGTCCAGCTACGCTGGACTTCACCTCTAACAACCCTTTCCTCTCCCGCTTCCTAGGCCAGGAAACTGGGCCTAAGACGGGATCCATGGGGAGGGGAACCAGAAAGATCAAGCCCCATTCAGTCGGCATCATCACCCCAGACGCGCTCCTCGGGCTCTGGTGAACGAATGCGTGCCGAGTCTCCCGGCGCTTTGGAGACCCGGCTGGGTCTTCGTTGCCTCTGGCGCTGGACAGGTGCACAACGACGAATTCCGAGCCTGGGCAGCGAAGCAGCAGCGAGTCGGTCGGTGGCGGTAAGATCTCCTCCTGGAGCTGACCTTTGCCCAGCGCAGGTCATTTCGTCTGCCCCGAACGAAATCAAGCCGCCAGTGCGCTCCAGGGGAGACGGCCCAACCACCACCACCTGGACAGCTGGCCGGTACCCCTCTCTGGGCCTCATCCTAGTCCCTCAGGCCCATTTCGAAGCAAGGACAGTGGGTGGTCCCTTACTGGACCTTTTGAGGGAGCCGACTCCTCCGAGCTGTGGATGGCGGGCCTGACCGCGCATCCTCGGAAGCGCTGGCAGGAGCCGCAGGACCTGGGGAAAGCAAGGGACCGCGGACCTTGGCTCGCAGGACTTCTGTAACTTCCGGGGAAAGGCCCACCCGGGCGTGGCCAGGTAGGGCCCTAGGTCGGGCGGGCCGCCCATGCTTCCCTGGCGCGGCCGTGGAACCTGACCTGCTGCTTTTAGGGTTCGTGAATTCGATTCGCCGAGCGGTTTCTGTGTGCAGCCATGCCCTTTACTTGTCCCTCCGCCTGATTTCTCCCCATCTCTCTCTCTCTGCGGAGAATTAACAGACGGGTTTCCAGAGAAGGGGGCTCTTGTGCGTCCCAGCACCTGGCCCAGGACCCGGCACAACTCCAGCCCCGGGGAAGACACTCTGCTGATGGATGCCAGAACCAACGGACTCTGGTGGCTGGCGCTTGGGTCCCCAGTCAGAGGTCGCGGGGGCCGCCGCGGAAGGAGTAGTAACTAGAGCCACCGCTAGTTGGCGCCTGCGCCCTGCCAGCTGGGAGTTGCCGAGCCTGGCCCTTTGCACAGATGTGGGCCAGCTGCGGGCTTCCTCCTGTGAGCTGCCTTTTTGGATAGACTACCCATCTGATTCCAGGCCATCTGTGTGACCACGGCTCGGACCAACGGTGGCTTGGTGTCAAACGGAAGGCCGCCTTCCCCAGCTCCTCTGGACAGACTTCCCATCTGGAGACCCAAGGAGGGTCTGGCGCCCTCCCCCCAGCAGACCTCCCCAACCCCCTCCAGAAATGCACAGCCCTTTCCTGGCCCATTCCCAGCGTGGGGCGGGACCGAAGGGAAGCAGGCCGCTGGTTCTCAATCCCCAACACCAGCGCTTCCTCTCCTCCCGGAGTGCCCTCCCCAACCCAGGACCCAAAGCGCCCTCTCCCTCCCCATCTCCTCTCCTCCCACTCCATGGATGACACCCTGCTTCTCTCAAAGAGCCCTCGCCTCAGAGCGCCCCCGGGGTCCACACAGGCTGAGGAAGTCCCTGTGCCCACGGTGGGGCCCACCCAGTAGCATCTCTGTGGGGGGTACAGTCTCAGCAGTCAGGTGCTGACTCCTGTCTCCAGACGCCAGAGAGCCACCAACTGCAGGCCTGATTCGGGAGTCCCTGTGCCTGGGGAGGGCAGGGATCCCCAGGTGTGCCTGACCAGGGGCAGGGATGCTCTGGGAAACCTCCGAGCTCTGCGGGCCGTGGAGGGGTTCAGGTCTGCAGTTCCACCGCCTGCGCCTGCGCTTGTCTTCCTTCACCCCTCCCGGTGGCCGGGGCCCTGGCTCCAAACCTTTCTCTCTCTCTTTTTTGCAGTGCTGGGGATTGAATTGGTTCCAAACCTTTCTGAGCCTTGTTTATTTCATCTGGAAAGTGGGCACAGCAATAGCGCCCTTCTCCTGGGACTGCGTGTGAGCACAGGCATGTCGGGGTGCTCCATCCACACGAGCCGATCCTCATGAAGAAAGGGGCCTGGCGTCCCTCATAGGGGCCTTGGTCAAGTCTGTTCTGCTCTGTGGGATTCACGCCTCCTGTCTAAGAAATGGCCAGACCTCACATTCAGAGCTGGCCAGGACTTGCGGAGCGTCCTGCCTTGGTTGCCTGGCTCCTTCCTGAGTGCTCCGTGGGATCCTCCTCCTTTCCCTCCCAGGAGGCACTGCGTCCATCTGTCCATCCAGAATCTCCCAGGAGCCAGTGAAGAGCACAGAACACACTTCCAAAATGTGGCTTCGCAATCTGGCCTCCACCCCTGTTAGAGGGACCCGTGGGACCTGTCTCCTGCCTAGTGCCCTGGAATTCAAAGGGGGACACTCTAGTCCCCCACTGAGCCTCCGCTTCTGTCAGTGCAGCTGATTCTGACAGCTCCATTCACAGTGTAGAGGACTGAAGATTCCCTCTGGGAGGGGAGGGACGTGGGCTGTTGTACAGGAGCGTAAAATATGTCCCATGGCATCCGTGTACGTTTAAAACTGGTGGGAAACGGTGGTGACACAGTAACACATCTGAGTTGGGGCTGGTCTCCTGCAGGGTGGACTCCAGCTCTGGGGTCGCCCTCCTGGCCTGCCTCTCTGCAGGGATCCGACATCGATGGAGGCCGGGTGTGCTTTCCGGTCACCTTTCAGATTTGTCAGAAAGGGCCAGACTCGGAGGGGAGGGACGGGGAACCGGGAGAGGTCGGGACAGGCCTGCTGAGTGCCATTGATGGGCTGTGTGACTCTGCCCGGCTCCCGCACCCACTGGGCCCACCTTGCCTGGTGGGTAAAAGGGACCATGGGCAGTGGCCAGGCTTGCTGGGCTGAACACTGAGCGAACAGGAATGGTGCCCAGGTCTGCCTGCGGGGAGGACCGCGGACACCACCCTCTCGTCCCCTGGCTGACCGAGCCCAGTGTAGAGCTGAGGGTGGGCCACACACAGTAGCCAGGGAGGCGGTGGTGGAGCGAGAGGCAGGGAAATCAGCGAAGCAGCCGTGAACTTGGAAATCAGCAGGCCCTTCGTGCCTGGTGGGAAGACAGGGTTTGCCAGGGTCCACTTGGGAGGGTCCCAGGGTGAGGTCCACCCAGGGCTGCTCTCCTTCTGCCTCAGGACTGTTGGTGAGGACACAAGATGGCACCCATGTTGTGGATGGGAACACAGAGGCAGAGAAAGTGGTGGAAGGCTGACCAGGGTCTAGACCCAGCCTTGAGCAGGGCCGGGCAAGCCTGTGACCAGCGCCACAGGCACGACCTCTGCCCTGCTGCAGCCGCCCTGGCCACATGGTGCCACCTCAGGCTGGGTGGGACCCCAGCACCCGGGCTCCCAGGGAAGGATAGAGCCTGCCGCATCCCTCTGGGCCCCAGTGCCCCCACCTGAACAGTCGGGTTTCCTGCGACCTCCGTGGTCAGCTGCCTGTCCAACACCCCAGCACTGTGCCCCCTTCTGGGGTGCCGGCACCCGTGGGTCCTTGCTGCCCAGGGTCTCCACTCCTGAGAGGGTGCGGGGCCTCAGGGACAGAGAGGGAGGGAGGGGAGCGCAGGGGTCAGCCCGCTCCCGCCCCGCAGAGCCCCCGGCACCTCCCTCAGCACCCTGGAGGGGCTTCTGGATTCTGCTCCCCTGGTCGGGCCTAATCGTCCTCTCTGCTCCTCGTTGTGTGAGCTACACACGGAGAAAATCACTCCAGCTGGAAATGTCTTGGTCTGTGACTTCAGTTACTGGCCTCTGACTGATGAGCGCCCTGTCTTTGGACACCTGGTGTGTGGGGTTTCCAGCCTCCGCAGGGAGATGGTACTCTCTCCATTTTATGGACTGGGAAGCTCAGTCAAGGGCTTCTCCTCCTGGACCCCAAGCCACAGTTGGAGGAGGGTCTCCAGAGCCTTCCAGCAGCAGGACCCCCTGAGACAGCCTCTGCTGGCTGGAGACAGCTTCAGGCTCCATCCTGGGCTGGTACGTGGCTGCCTGCTGGCAGAGCCATCGAGTGGAAGGACTCTTCTACTGGGGACCTGGAACTGTGAGAGGTGGCTTGGAACCCAAGGGGGATTTTGGAAAAGATGTGCCCCTTCCCCAGTCCCAGGAGAGGGCGTCAGCGCTGGCAGGCAGGGAGAGAAAGGGTTCCTCTGTGGCTGTCACCTCTGGCATATTCCACATTTACGTCCATTTATGTCTTCCAGCATTCTTCTAGGGTAGATGCAGTCACCATCATCACCCATTTTGCATACGAGAAAATGGAAGACCAGAGAGGTTAAGTAACTTGTCCAAGATCACACAGCTGGGAAACTGTGGAGCTGGCATTCCAACCAGGCATCCTGGCCCCAGAGCCCACGTTCCCGACCACTTTGTTCTGTTCTCATGGACCAGAATCAGATGCTTGAAATTATAATCATGGAACAGAATTAGAATCCTGGCTAAGAACCACAAGCAGGATTTAGAATTTTGCAATGTCACTCAAGAGCTCTGGGATATCCAGTCCACATCCCTATATATCAGATGGCAGAGCTGAGGCCTGGGGAGGGACAGGGTCTCACCAGAGGTCACTGCCTAGGCCTGGGGCGAGCCTGGACCCCTGTCCCCCGGCTCCTCCTTCCGCTGACTCTGGCCCTGGGTCCCCTCCTCTCCTCTGGGTCTCCTCCGCAGGCCTTCCCTTCCTACCTCCCACCCCACAGCTCCCGGGCCAGCGGGTCCCATTAGGGATTTTCCACCTCCTCCGAAAGGTCCTAATGACTGTCAGTCCTTGTGAGGCCTTAATTAATCTCAGAGGCCGATGGCGTGGAGGAGACGGGCTTTGGCCTTACGCAGATGAAGATTTCGGCCGCATTTCATGTGGCGGGGAAGGAACGCCTCAGACATTCCTGCCAGCAATAAAAGCCACATGGCTTCCCAGCGTCGCCTTTGGAAAAGAAAAAAAGCGCAACCCTCTGCGGAAAGAAATCAGCTCTGTACTGTACGCATGGCATGAGATAAAAACGGCCCGCGCGGTGGAGAACAGTCGCCCTTTTATGCTGCCACCGAGCCGGCCGGGGCCCAGCGTCCTGATCCCAGGTGCCGCCCTCCGCCAGGCGGTGGGAGCCGCAGCAGCCCTCCACCTGAACGGGTTTGGGTGCTCCGCGTGCCTCCAGCACGGCCGCTTCCTGGGTGTGCGACCAGGCTGTCACCCAGGGCCCTGCTCTCGGAAGCTTCTGGAGAGCTGGGTGGACCCTCTGTGGCGGCTACTTATTGAACGAGAAAGAGGCCTGTGTTCACGTCTTGCACCGGGCTACCCGATGGCACAGCCAGTCCCTCCGGCGGTCCCCCACCCGCCAGGCTGCACATCTCTGGGTGCCTACCCGGGCCAGGAGCACTGTTTGCTGAGCACGTCTTCCCCACCGGGCTTATGTTACCGGAGAGGAACTCCACATGAGGCTCAGAGAGGCGTCCTCCCGGCCAGGAAGCCTGGATTTGAACTCAGGTCCTCCGAAATCCAAAGCGAACGCTCTCCACCTGTCCCCATTCTGCACGCCTCCCCTCTGCCTGGGATGGCCAGTGTGGTCAGCCTCCAGAGCAGAGGCCAGAGAAAGGAAGGAGCTTGGGACCTCCCCGGTTCACAGAGAATCAGGGACCTGGGCAACCGTGGGCCTGGGCCTGTGTCCCTAGGGTTGGGCCACTTGGGAGTACACGGGGTGGGCGCTGTCTGCAGGGGGCTGCTGCCTTGGCCTGGCTGGGGGGTCGCCGGAGCTCTGCCCCACCCAACACTGCCATCTAAATACCCACAAGCCCTTTCTGTGCCCGTCCACACGCAAGCCCATTTCCCTCTGCCGCCTCCTTGAGGAGCTCGAAGAAGCCAAACCCCAGAGGATCCCCAGCCAGCTGGGCAAGCCCCTCACCATCACACCCCAGAACTTGGTCCTGGCTGCCAGCTCCATTTCTGGGGTCCTTGCTGCAGTCTGGGAGACCCCGCTCCACTCTGGGCTTCAGACTCTGCTACATGCCCTGTGTCGTATCCCATCCCCAGAAAGACGTCTGTCTGCCACATTCTAGAGTTCTAGATTAATCCACCACAGGTCTGAGTGTTTTCCCACCCTGCGGCTGGGAACCAAGGCCCAGGGAGGGTCGAAGACTTGCCCCAGGCCACCCGGTGCTCACGGGAGCCGAACACACCCAGGGCTCCCATCTGTCAGACACTCTCTCTGCAGAGCCCGTCACAGGGCCTGGCTGGCCTTCGACCTGCTGCCCGTCAGCCTCAGTGGCCTGGCAGATGCCCTATGTACCCAGGCCTGGAAGCCACAGCAACAGGTCCGTGGTAGGCAATGAAGGTCATCTGTTATGGGCCCGGATGTCCCCCAAATTCAGTCCACTTAGTGGTATCTAGAGGTGGAACCTTATCAGAGGTGACCATCATGGGGACCCTAAGGAACAAATCATGTCTCAGAAAAGGTCTGGAGGGACCAGCTTCAGCCTGTGGTGCCCTTCTGCCTTCCATCATGTGAGGACACAATGCTTGTCCCCTCTGGAGGACAGAGCAACCAGGTGCCATCTTGCCAGCACCCTCATCCGGCGCTAAACCTGCGCGCACCTTGGACTTGCCACTCGTTGCTGTGATCTATAAAGTGCCGGGTCTCGGGTGTCTTGTTATAGCAATGCGGAACGAACTGAGTGGAAAAGGGAGAGGAAAGCACCACACCTTTCCCCAGCACATTCTGGGGACTGTCCTGGCTGTTTCTGTAACAAAGGCTCCTTTCCCACGGAAGACAGGTCAGACTGCAGGACCTGAGGGGCAGGGGGCGGGAAGCGAGGACGAGCGTCTCCACCAGACCCTGGGCACACACTCTCCACGGGCACACTCACGCACACCCAGGGGATTGACGCCACCACAGAGGCCAGCACTGTCACGGGCCACACAGGCGCGTGTTCAGCAGACGTGCAGTGTAGACAAGCCCCGGGGACACGTCCCCCATCTGTGTGTGTTGACACACAGACCTGCCCGTGTGGACTCACAGAGGCCCCCGCATGTGGCCGTGTGGACACCACAGGCAGGGACACATAGGCTGTGCAGACGGCAGAACACGCGGGGCAGGGTTGGGCGGCTGGGAGCCCTGGGTCAGCTCAGCGTGCAGGGAGCCACTAAGCCCAGGCTTGGAGGGGGCAGAGCCCAGCCTGGGGGCAGAGGCCGCTGGGGGTTGGCCAGCCTGGGGCCTCCAGATCCCTCCCCACCTCTGAGTGTTCCTGGGGGGTGAGGCGCCTCAGCCCTGGCCCCCAGGTCGGAGCCTGGAGCTGGAGGAAGGAGCTGGCTGCTGGGCCCAGGCAGGGGTGGTGGCAGAGCCCAGCCTGGGGGCAGAGGCCGCTGGGGGGGGTTGAGAGGCCCTGGGCATAAGCGCAGGTCACCTCTCTGAGCTTCTCCACCTCACCAGAAAATGGGGACCCTCCCTGCAACTCCAGGGACTGGGGGGGTTCCCAGCAGCAGGAGTCAGAAACCAGCTGCCCCAACCTGACGGCCCGTGAGGGGGAGTCAGCGCGAGCCCCTCGGCCAAGGCCCACGTGACAGCCCCAGGGACTCACAGGGGGAAGAGCATTGAAACCAGGTCACGTGAGGAGCGGTCAAGGCAACTGGGGACTTTGTCCTGGAGAAGAGCAGGCCTGGGGGAAAGAGCTCCACTCTCAGACTGATGTGGCTCTCCCTAGTGGCCGGGCCGCAGGGGCATGAGCCGGTGGGCGTTGGGCTCCACAGCAGCAAGAGAAGTATTTCAGAATCATCTAGAAACCAAATGAGACGCAGCCCCCTTGGGGAGAGAGCTCCCTGTCACGGGAGGTAGTCAAGGTGCGATCAGATCTCACCGGAGTAAGTAAGAATGTCCAGCGCAGACTCAGGCCGTGGCAGACTTTTAAAAAATTTTTGGCTGTTGGGGATGGAACCCAGGGTGCTTAACCAGTGAGCCACATCCCTGGGCCTTTTTATTTTTTATTTTGAGACAGGATCTTGCTAAATTATTTAGGGCCTCACTAAATTGCGGAGGCTAGTCTCTTTTTTTTTTGGGGGGGGGGTGCTGGGGATCGAACCCAGGGCCTTGTACTTACAAGGCAAGCACTCTACTGATTATCTCCCCAGCCCCATGGAGGCTAGTCTTGATCCTCCTGTCTCAGCCTCCTGTGTCACTGGGATTGTAGACGCGTGCCGCCAGGCCGACTCAAGGCAAACATCCCTGGAACAATGAGAGTAACTCCAAAGCTCTCCTCCTGCCCCAGTGGGTCAGGACTCAGGCGAACCCGGCCCCACCACTGGCCGACTGCGTCACATTGGGCCTAGTGGAGCCTCTTTCCTTGCCTGGAAAATGGGGCGAGCACTTCGCTTTCTACGTTCCAGCTCCAGTGCAGAATCCTTCCGCAGCCTCAGCAGTCACAGCCCTAGGGGGGCCTGTCCATTGTCCCCAGTTTTGTGTCGTCACAAATAGAAGACGACATCCAGCCCAGCAAGAGAGGCTCCTACGACACCCGGAGTGTGGTCCCCACTCCCCGTGGCAGGGCCAGGGGGAGGGATGTGGCCGGGGACCCAGGGCCAGCGAGGGCTTTATTCTCCGAAGCCAGGCGGAACGGCTGGTGGATATCTGTTTATTACTATTCTCCAAACGATACTCCCATTTTATACATATCCCTATTTTACAAAGTATTTAAAAAATAGTTTTAAAGTCAAGCAAAAGATTAAATATATATATATATAGAAAAGGCCCCAAACCAAAAAGAATGGACAAAAACCCTTCAATCCGCAGCACTGGTGACTGTGGCCCTGCTCAGAGCTGGGGTGCGCTCTCCTTTGGTTTAACTACTGGGGACCCAGGCGTGACCCCACTCCCAGCCCAGCGCACCTAGGTCCTTAGCCAAATCACTCTGCCAGCCAGGCCGTCCTGTCCACAGCAGCCCCGCTCTCAGCTGAACCGCCTGGTGACCCTTGACTCCGACGCCTGCGCAGCCCCCACCTGAGAGCACCTGGAGGCAGCCCCCTGCTGAGCATGCGCAGACGGCACCCCAGGTAGATGCGCGAAGGTGAGGAGCGAAAGTCCACTCAGTCTCGGGACCCAGCCTGGAGCCTGAAACTGGCCTGTTCTGCGCAGCGGCCTCCCGCCAGAGGCCAGACCCTCAACTCTAATATCGAACGCTACCTCCATTGTCACATATTTCATTTAACCCTCACGGCCACCTTATGCTTTAGGTACTATTATCATCGCCCTCAGTATAACAGCAAGAAAAACCAGGTCCGGGAAGGTCGATGACTTGCCCACGGTCCTAAGGGACCAGGCAAGTGTCAGAGCTGAGCAGACTCCAGGGAGCAGGACAGAGCCGCAGCCCCTGTGTCCGCAGCAGATCCCAGGACGCAGGGCCCGAAGAGGTGGACAGCTGGGGCTGGGGGTCCAGCAAGCAGCTGAGGCCCCTGGGGAGGGAGGTGCTGAGGATGCGGGCAGAGCCCAGCAGAGGCTGAGCCGACGCAGGCAAGCCAGGCTGCAGGCTCCGGCATCTGCCATTTGCTGCTGGGATGTTCTCCTCGCTGGCAGGAATGTGACATTTGCCACCTGTATGTCTCTGGCTGCCCCCGAGTGGGCTCCCCCCAGATGTCCTCAGACCAGGGTGGGAATCGGCCCTCTCGCCTCCTCCCCAGCCTTAGTCAATGAGGGGTGGGCTTGACGACCTGGAGATCCCAGCATCCCCGCCCTGTCCCCAGGGGAAGACGTTCCCAGCCCTGTCCCCGGTCCCCAGGGGGAGATGTTCCAGTCCTGTCCCCGCCAGCACTGCACTTAGATGGGGCGATGGATGGGACAGGGAAGGGAACAAGAGGGGGCGGCACTGTGGCTAGCAAACCTTTGTTGAGAACCTACTGTGCACCAGGAGTTATTTTAGGTGCTGGGGAGACAGTGAGGGACACGGCGCCTCGGAGCTTGGGTGGCACTTTGATTGCAGCAGGGAGGACAGAAGACAGTGCCCGGATTTGGTGGGGTCTTGAAACATGGCTGAAAAGAGACTGGGGTGAAGGACTCGCGGCGCTGGAGGAAAGGGCGTGGCCAACGCTTAACACTCGGGGTGCTCAGGGACGCCTGGCGGAGGAGGTGACACCGGAGACTGCAAAGGACCGGACAGGAGGGGGCAGGCCCCCAGGAGGACGGGCTGCTCAGGGGTCTGGCTTCCCGCCTGCCCTGTCCCCAGCTTCTTCTCCACTTTATGTCCCTGCCTCTCCACATCAGCCCCCCGAGCACAAGCGGGGCGTTCAGGAGGCTCCACCTGGAGGGCAGGAAACCGAGGCTCAGAGCAGACAGACTGCAGGCCCCAGGTGGCCGCAGCCGCGGCAGAGCCCTGAGAGGTCGCAGGCCTGGACATGTGGACAGCGGGGCTGGGCAGGGAGGGCGCGGGGCTCGGGGCTGGGCGGGGGTCCCCAGCCAGCGGAAGGCGCGGCCGTGATTGGAACAAGGTGGCGGCGCAAGGAGCCCAGCCGGGCGCATTGATCTTGCCCGGTGTTCCAGCCACTGGGCGGGGCCAGCGCCGGGCAGACTGCCGGCTCTCCCAGGTGTGGGGACGCCCCGGGGGAGCGGCTTTTCATGTGGTCGTGGGGCAGGCCTGCCACCCAGCACGTGGGAGGCGGGGCGTCGGGGACACGCTGGCCGCGGGGGCTGGAGATCCGGAATCCCGCAGCCAGCGAACGACAGGGACGTGGTCCACGGGGACCCTGGGGTCCTCGTCCTCTGGCCACCCTCCTGCTGAGCACTTCGCAGGCCCGCTTGGTCACTCAGCCCCAGTAGGCGGGTCACAGGCTCATCCCCACTTGCGGAAGGGGAAACTGAGGCCCTGCAGGGTTGAGTAGTCTGTCTGACTCCCATAGACACCAGGACTCGGCCCTGGAACAGAAGATTCCCAGAATCAGTCTTAGATGGGGGAACCATGGCCGTTAGCACTGGGTCCTCAAGTCCAGGTCCTTGTGTTGGGGACACAGGTCTAATGTGCAGGAGGCAGAGGATGGCCAGTGGGCAAAGGGAATCCAAGGCCGATCTCATCACTGCTGCAGGCCAGGTGGGGAGCTCAGCCAGCCCTGAGGGTCCTGGTCTCCTTGACTGTCTAGTCAGGACCTTGTCTCTCAGCTGTTACCAGCTTTAACGGTTTCCTGATGGCACACTGAAAGTTCCTTTAAATGTCTAACCCGAATCCTTCATGCTGCAGGGGAATTTTCTCATCTGGAGGTACTTCTAAGAGTTTGGTCTTGAATGTCAGTCAAGACTGCAGATTCTCTGGTGCTGTGAGTGGGAGAATGTGCCCCTCCCCACTCCCCGAATACTTTTTCACTTCTGTCACTGTCTGAAACACCGGAGCCTTGCAGGATTTTCGCTAAACACTGAAGCGAGGACTCTGGGAGTTGGCATAAGTCAGAGGAATAGGGTGGTACTCAGGGGCAGGGCTGGAGGTAACTAAAGGCTCCGAGGGGCAGGGCATCGCTGATGCTGCCCTCATCCCGCTCTGTCCCTCCCTCCCTGGCTCCAGACACCCAGGCCTCTAGCATGCCGACCACAGAGCCTTTGCACATACATACAGTTCCCTCTGCCGGCAAGTTCTTCATGTTCTGTTGGCATGACTCAAGACTCAAGTCTCCACCTCATCCAGGCACGGTTACCTCCTCTAAGAGACTCTCTGAACCCCCGTGGTAGGCAAAATAATGGCCCCCATTAATGTCCACAGCCTGTGAGTATGTCACCTGATGTGACAAGAGGGACTTGGCAGATATGAGGGAAGTTACTGGTCTGGATGGGGAGAGTCTCCTGGGTTATCTGGGGAGAGGCAAGCAACCACAACGCAACCTCCTGCCTCCATGTGCAGGAGGGAGGCAGGTGAGGACAGCCAGGGGAGACGGGGCAGCGGGAGAGACCTGGCTGGAGGTCGACTTTGAGGGGAGGGAACCGGTGAGCAAGGACGCCAAGCCCCCAGGCCCCGGAAGGGCAGGCAGGCTGGCTGCAGCCTGATCTTGGATTTCTGACGCCTGTGCTGTTCTAAGCTGCTGAATCTGTGACAAGTCAGACGGGTGGCAGCCACGGAGGTGACCCTTCCCGGGTTCCAGCTCTTCAGCACACGCGTCCTACCCCGAAAATGCCACCTGGCTCCTGAGCTGCTGCCCCCGCTAGAATGTGCACCTGGGCAGGGCGCGGGCTTTAGTTTGGCTGGTGTTACCCGCCCGGGACAGGCGGGCCCCCAGTGACACTGAATTCCAGATAAGCAAGGAGCATTTTTGAATATAAAGGTGTCATAAGATTGCAATTATTCATTGTTTATCCGAAATCCAGGGAATTCGGGTGTCCTGCCCTCTCTCTGGCAGCTTCGACCCCAGCAGCTGAGTCGGTTCCTGGGTACTTGCTAGGATCTCCTCGAATATCCACCAAATGAGAGAAATTAGCGAATGACGGTATCAGCCTTCGCCGCGAGCTCGGAACTCCGCCGGTTTCCAGAATGCTTACAGGATAAGGTGTCAACCACAGCAAGTGATAAAAGCCAGCTGGGTCCCAGGCACGGCTGACAACGATCAACTCACTCACTTCACGCAGTGACCCAATGAGGCCGTGCGTCCATTTTCCAGATAAAGACACTGAGCCTCACGAGGTTTAGTAACTTGCCCAGAGTCCCCTGACTGAGTGGCAGACCCTGAAGAGCCAGGCTCAGGGAACGTTCCAGCCCTGTCTTCTTACCCACCCCTCCCTCGGGGTTCTTTCTCGCGCAGCCCAGGGTGTCTTTCCGGGTACCCCATTCTGTGGCTGCCAAACTCCTGCGCATACCACAAAGCCCTCTCCTCATTCCCCCTGAAGTGAGCCCATGGTCGACCCTGCTGGGACCCGGTCCCCTCTCTCCTCTCCTCCATGGCTCCTTGTCCACGAGGGTCATAAGGACTGGCTACCGTGTCCTTTTCTCCCCCGTCTGTGACTTCCCTGAGGACAGAGGTGGGTCCCTCTCCGTTCTTTGGCCACAGAACTCAGAGCTGGGCCTGGTCTTGATGAAGGAAAGAGGGAGTGGGGCCCGAAGGTGAGCGCAGGAACACGTCTCTCCTCGCGGCTTGAGCAGCGAGAGGGGATGCGCGGGCCCTAATCCCCCGTCTCTTAAAACACATATTTTTCTGAGTATGAAAATAATACACACTCATTAAAGAAAAATTGGAAAATAATAAAATTATGAAGAAGAAAATTAAAACCACCCAGCATCCTGCCACCCAGAATAACGGAGAGGGATGCGGCTTCGAGCCCTCTGGTGGACGGCCACGTGGGTCAGTTCCCTCCCCTGTCCCGTCTCCAGTGGTGTGGGGACAGGGCATGCCGCTTCCAACCTGCTCCTGTGTGTGTCCCCTGGTCACGGGTCCCCGTCCCGATGGCGGCAGGTGTGGAGCCACCGAGCGGGTGCCCTGGGCTGGGCTGGCCCGTCGGGGGTGTGGAGGCCCCCAGGCTGGACCACCGCCGGGCTCCCTGGGGTCAACTGTCGGGTGTCTCTGGATTTCCGCGGCTCTGGAGGCGCGGCAGGGACACCCTGCTATGGCGCCTCAGCCTTGTCCTTATTCCTCCCTGAGGACAGACCCTGGTCCTGGCGTGGTCACCGTGGGCTCTGGACCAACCTGCCTGCGCCCCCGCTGCTGGCTCTCCAGCGTGGCGGGAAGCAGCCACTGGCCTGTGTTCTGGGCTGAGGCTTGTTTCCCTCTTGAAAGCGCAGTTTCAACCAAACCCGCCAAGGAGGCCTCCACAATCCGAGGGCACTTGTGACCTCAGGTTGGAAGGACCGCGTATTGTCCGAAAATCATCGACTGGCTTTAGCGTACCAGGCCCTGTGCAGCCGTGTGGCCCTCACAGTAACCCCCAGAGGGGAGGCCGGGGTCTCCCACCTCACAGAAGAGAATACCAAGGGTCTGAGAAGCTGCGTGGCTTGGATGGGGTCCCAGGGGATGTTGGACTCACCCCAGTCTGAGTCCCGTAGGAGGCTGACTCCCAACATCGTGGGGGCCCCCCCGGGGACTGCCCCTGCTGCCCTGGGAACTGTGAGTCCTGGGCCTTAGAACCGGGTGCAGAGGTGCTGCCCGGGATGCCTGCTGCCCACTGCTCTCCTGGCCCCGGGGAGGCAAGGACAGGCTGGGGCCTAAGCAGGCAGCCAGATTCGGGCTCTGCTCGCGCCCGAAGGTCACGGCCTCTCAACCTTCTTCACCTGCAGGACATGAGAGCAGGACTCAGCCCTGGTGCTGAGTCAGAGGGGGAAAGGCCTTTGCCAGGCGACCCCACCTGGCTGCAGGCTGGCAGGTCTTAGGGGCTGGGACAGGCCAGTCGGGTCCCAGGCTGGGCGGGAGGGGCTGGCTCCCCAGCCTCGCAGCCAACAGGCTATTTTTTAACTAACCCACAGGAAGATGAGGCCAGAAATGAGACCAGGGGGTTGACCTGGGGCCCTGGGGACCCTTCCTATTTGCATCTTCTTCCCCCATTGTGGGGGCACTGTGTGGACCCACCCCAGCTGCCTGGAGCCTTCCTGGGCTCCCAGCAGGACACAATGCTGAGGTGGGAGGTCCCACAGGGTCCCCCAAGAGAGGGCTGGCCAGGACGGGCTTCTCAGTGTGCTCTGGGTCTCTGGGCTGGGCCCACCCTCCCGCACAGCCCGTGGACAGGGCCAGCCACAGGTGTCTGGGGGCCCAGGAAAAGGAGGGATTTCCTGGCCAGAGAAGCAGAGGCCTGGGGGTGGGGAGGCCAGTGGCTTCTCTTTGCAGCCTCTCTCGGGCCACACCAGCAGGTGGTCCTTGTCCACCAGGCGGGTTCCTTCGAGGGCAGGGTCCACAGCAGTGGGCACTGCCTCTGGGGTATGTGAGTGCCTGGCGGAGTGTGGGTGTCCATGGGGCAGGGCGGGTTTTGGCCGAGGCCGACAGCGGCTGGCGCCACAGGAATCCCTGGGTTGGAGCTGGCGTGGGCATCCTGGTGGCTCCCGTGGGGCAGGGCATGGGGTGGCTGCATCAGGGAGGCTAGAGGGCCCAGATGCTGTCAGGGCCTCCAGCCCAGGAGCCTGGTGGCTGCTTATTTATTGTCTGTGTAGACAATAGTGTTAATTAGCAACCCCCCATCACACCCCCTGATACAAATCACGTGAGCACAATGAAAACACTTAAGAAAGACAGAAAACACGTTAAAGACCTGAAATCCCATCTGGGGAGGGAGTGAGGCGGCGGCCGGTTAGGCCCACCCGCGGGCGCTGGGCAGCAGACGGGTTGAGCACTTTCAGCACCGTCTGGGTTTGCTCTCTGCTGGCCTGGGAGTGGCTGCGGGGTCCACCGCTGGACAGCTGGGTCAAAGGAGGGCGAATACCTCCCTCTGGAGGAGGTGGCGGGTTCAGCCTCGAATCCAGGGCCAGCTGACTCGTGAAGGGTCCAGGGCTGGACTCCAGCCGGGGCCTGGCCAGCCCTCCAGGGGCCACTCCTCCAGGGAAGCCTCAGTCTGGGCCCACAAATGACCACAAACCGAGACCCAGCCACGTCCGCAGCTTGGTTCCTGGTCGGGACACTTGCTGACCGTGGCCTGGTGACTGACGGTCATCATCCTGCTGACCTCACTCACTCCCCAGGGACTTGTAGAAGCTTTTGACTTGCCACCCTGTGTCCAAAAGCCGAGGTCAAGTGCTCACCTTGCTAGGCCCGTGACCCCTGTGGGCAGGAGCAGGGAGGGCAGCAGAGGGCTGCCCACCAGCCTCGGGCACGTCACCTGAGGACGGGGCTTGGCCTTGGGCCTGGCCAGGCCAGGGAAGCCGCACGTGAACCTACAACCCTTGGCCCTTCTTGGCTCAGGCACAGGCCACCTGGAGGGATCGGTGTGGCTGAGCCCACTCAGCCACAGTGTAGCCGCTGGACAGCTGCCGCGTCCCTGTGTTCTCACCTGTGGCCCAGCATGAGCTGGCTGGAGCTGGTGCTGACCAGGCTGCAGGATCCTGCCGGTCCCTGGGGTTCTCTGAGCTTGGTTATGTCCCCTCTCAGGCCTCAGTTTCTCTGTCTGTGCCGAGGTGCGCAAAGGGCGTCCCCCCTCCAGGGCCTCCCTGGGACCACTTGCGGTTTTCCCCTCCCCGACCTCGGCCGCCGACAGCAGCTGGCCCATCTCAGGGGAGAAACTAGCCCAGGGACGGCCTGGGCTCACTCAGCCGGAAAGCTCGGGCTCCCCTCTCCTGGGTGCCCCCCACCTCTCAGGATGTGGCCAGAGGACTTAGGAACCCAGTTCATGGAAGCCACCAGCTGTTCCCAGGAAGAGGGCCACTGACAGATGCTCCTCGGTCTGGGGAACCTCGACTAACTCAGCTGCCGTGCTGCCGTGAGGCACAGTCTCCGGGTGCGGGCTGCCTGGGTCTGAGCCCCAGCTGGGTGATCTCAGGCAGCTGTCAGAACCTCTCTGGGCTTTAGTTTCCTCGTTTATAAAACGAGCTTCATCACAGCATTTGTCTCAGGGCCGTGGGGGTGAAATAAGCCGTCGTGGAAAGCACGCAGACGCCGCCCGGCAGACGGTGCCAGCACGTACACATTGGCAGCTACGTACAATGGTTGAAACGTCGGTCACCATGATTTCTACTTTCCACACAGTTAATTGTTCATTTCTTAGTTCAATTTCATACTGTTCTTTTTTTTTTTTTTCATATTTAGGATCCAGCAAATTTTCCTTTTAAGCCTCACCATTTTCTGGATCCCTGAAAAGATGATTTCCTGGCCCCACAACACCTGTCGCCTGGGACGCCCGAGAGCTGCGATCCCCAAGCGGTCTCTTCCCAGCACGTCAAAGGCTCTGGAGGTCCTGGCGCAGAGCCCTGCGGAGCTCTGTCCGGTCTGGTCCCTTCCCCGTCTCCGCCCGGCATCTGGTAACATCTGCTGAGCGCGCTGGGAGATGCGCCCTGGCCCCACCGCTGCTCACGGTGACGCTACGGTGTGAGCCTTCCTGTCGCTGCAGGCGCAGACCCAGTTCTGAGCAGCCCTCGTTCAGCCGGGACTGGGGTCCCAGCCTCGCTGTCTCCTTCATTCCCTGCAGCAGCCCGGAGCTCGGTCCTGACAGTATCCCCACCTCACAGATGAGCAAGTTGAGGTTCAGGGAGGTTAGGTGGCCACACGGCCTCTGATTCTGAACCTCACCTTTCTCCTGTCCACTGGGAGGAAGGAGGAAACCAGAACCCACCCTGTCAGGGTCAGTCATCCCTCAGGACACGCTTCTGTTCATTGTTTGGCGGTGGGGGTGGGGCGCAGCTGGTACAGGGGATTGAACTCAGGGGCGCCTGACCACTGAGCCACACCCCCAGCCCCATTTTGCATCTTATTTAGAGACAGGGTCTCCCTGAGTTGCTCAGCACCTGACTGTGCCTGGGGCTGGCTTTGAACTTGCCATCCTCCTATCTCAGCCTCCCCAGCTGCTGGAATTACAGGTGTGCACCTGGCTTAGCATCCTTTTAAAATATCAAAAGCTTTCTTCTCCTGTAGTATCCCAGGTATTAAAAACTTAAAATCTTTAATAGGCTTCCTCTGATGACAAAAGCAACTCGGGCAGTTAGTGTGAAAACTTTTTAAGCATTTTGAGTTGGAAAATAAAAACTCCCTAATCTCATTCCAAAAGACAACCGGGTTCACAGCTGGGCGTGCGTGAACCCCGTGGCCCTATGAGGTAGCCGGCCGTTGGCCACACTGGCTACTTAAATCAATTAAAATGAAGAAAGATTAAAACTTTCAGACGTTGCTGTTCTGATTCTTCCTGGCTGTATCCTGACAGATACGTAAAACATCTAGTGACCTTCTTCCTGGGGTGCTGGGGGCTGGACCCAGGGTCTCAGTGCACGCGAGTCCAGTGCTCCACCAGCCGAGCTACGTCCCCAGCCCCTGACTGACATTCTTAATAATGTTCTTGGTTCTATTTCCACATGGGAAGCGACCTCATAGAAGCCACAACAAGATGCAAGAGAAAAATAGACTGGAAGGAAACACACCCAATAATAGCGGTTTTCTCTGGCTGTTGAGATTACTGAGTTTACTTTGAGTTTCCTAGATGCCTCAGGTGTTCTAGAAGGCCAACCGGCCTCGGGCTAGGGACGGTGGTTGGACTGTTTCCCCTCCCGGTCTCACTGGTTCTAGAATCCGCAGGGCATGGTCCCCGCCGAGTCAATCTGTTCCACTTTTTTTAAAATTGTGGACCCGTGAAGAACGGGAGCCCACAGGTCAAAGAAGGACGCGCAGAGGGACGAAGAGAGGCAGGCAGGGGTTTTGCTCAGGGTCCCTGCAGCCTGGGGCTGCCCAGGCAGGGCTGGCTTGGCCTGTTGGGCCACACAGCGTCCCTCGCCCAGGCGGTGGCTGTTCTGCGGTTGCCACGGCCTTGGAACCCGGGGTTTCCAAGGGGTCCTGGGTTTGCTTTTTGTCCTGTGCCTGGGTTCTCCCCAGAGCAGCTCCTCACTGGCTGCTCTGAATCTCTGCCCTTGTCCCCGGCAGACCACATCAGACGTGGCCGCCCGTGGCGCATTCTCTGTGCCTGGAACAAGTGCACCCGGGCTCCCCAGACGTGTGTCTAGGGAGCGATAAAAATAGGGCGGCGGGCGGGGGCAGGAGGGTGCTGTGGTCGCCGCTCGCTGGGGCGGGTGGGGGGTGCTGGTCTATTTCAGAGAGCAGCTGAGCGTCACCTTTCTAAGAAGCCTCCTGGAAGGTTTTGGGAAGAGCCTGAAGGTTCTGTGGTTAAAGAGGAGGAACGTGTAACCTCACGGGGCAATCGGGGTGGGCTTCACGGAGGTGGTGTGAAGAGGAGGCATCTTCCAGGAGAGGCTGACGGGCTGACTTTGATGTCACACCCTGCTGTGAATCTGGGCCTTGCCAGTCACTTGCTACGTGGCCTTGCTGAGCCTCAGTTTCCCCATCTGTAAAATGGGGTGCTAGCAACAATGCAGCCACCGCAGTGGTGGAGACTGAGTGCGTTGTGAGGCAGCGCTCAGGAGCCAGCGGGGCCGGTGCACAGGAAGTCCTCGGCTACCGTGGCCCCTCTCCCTTCCTCATTTCCTTTCTCTTCTGAAGCCTCCTGCTGAAGGCTGCTCCCTGATCCGTCTATAGTCTCATCTCCACAGCGAGGTGGTGGCGCCCAGCCTGAGCCATGGCCAGGATTTGGGAGGAAGGGAGCATTTCTAGAAGCCCTGGGAGGCTGAGGATCTGCGTGGGGGGGACAAGCCAGGGTCTGGGGGGCCACAGAGGGGCCGGGGAGCTGGGGTCTGGGCTGACTCTCAGGGACCCTGGGGCTCCCTGCCTGTAGGCTTGGCCTCCTCTCTGGGCCTCCGTGTCCCCGTCGTGGACGAGAACTGTGATACTGCCCCCTTTGCGCACTTGGCCAGCGTGCAGCAGGTTCACCTGGTGCTCGCACATGCAGTAGATGCTCAGTAAATGCCCACTGAATGAGTCGTCAGCACCAAGGTGCTCACGTCACAGCACAAGGCCACTGAGAAGGGAAGCATCTGAGGGAACTGGGACTCTCTCCAGGGACACTGCCTGCAGATTGGGAGCACGCCCCAGGTCATAAGCATGTCCTGAGCACCTGCTGTATGCATGGCTCTGCCCAGCCCAGGGTAGAGCCACACTCCAAGCCCAATGGGCAGGGAGGAAGCAACAGACCCAGCAGCCCAGGAAGAAACAGGAGGGGCTCAGACAGGAGGGCAGCCAGGGCCTCGACCGGGCAGGAGCTGCTGACCCAGGCTGGAGCCCTGGATGGGGAACCCGGTACCCCAGTCCTGGGGAGGGGCTGCCTCTTCCTCTTTCTTTGGAAAAAATAAAAAAGTGTTTTTCCTCCTAAATCTTTAAGTGATACATATTCAGTGTTGCAAAGTTTGGAAAACACACAATCACCAAGAGAACTTCAAATAAAACTCCCCTGCCTTGATCGCACCGTGTGGCAGGAGCTGAAGGTGGCTGGCATTTTAGTCTTTGTCCTGTCCTTTCATTCTAAGGTGACCTTGTTCTCAGAGGTGGCCTCCTTTGCCCCTGGGGTAGGGCCACCGTCACTTGGTGGGGACTCCCCCAGGTCCTATGGGGGGTGGCTGGGGCAGGCCCGGGCTCCCTAAGGGGCAAGTCCCGAGGACGGGCAGTGGTAGGGGCTGTTGACCGGTCCTCCGCCACTGGCACCCAGGTGAGTTGAGCTCGGAGACAGGGGCATGATCAAAATGGTCCCTTCTCCACCGTCCCCACCTGTCCCCCCTCCCCCTGCGAGCTCCCTGCTGCAGCAGCCCACCCCGCCCCCGAGCATGCGGTCACACAGGTGCTGGCAGCAAGGGACCTGCCTGGCCAGAGCTGGGATGGGCAGTGCCCTGCCCTGCAGGGCCCAGCGCTCACGGGGCATCTCAGCCACCAAGTCCCTGCGTGAAGGGCATCTCGTGGGGGGCTGGCGGTGGCCACCCTGCAAATCATAAGTTACCCGCTCCCGCCCTTTCCGCCCACACGTCAGTCTGAACCTTTTGCCAAAAACACTTTTCCCAGACTTGAAAGAAAACCCCAAAGAGGAACCTAAACCTTCGAGCCGCCCGCTCCGATTGGACGGGAGGGCCCAGGCTGGCCCGGCAGGCGTTTCAAAGAAAAACCTGACAGCAAAGGGGAAGTGAGGGAGAAGCGGGAAGCCTGCGGGCCGCCGGCCGCTGCCACTCAGGCGCTCAGCTCTCCTTCCCTCCGTCCGTTAGCAAGAAAAGCCAGGGTCGCCTGTGAGCCTGCCCTGCTCCCAGGACCCCGGCACCCCCAAGACCTGAGGGAAGGGTCAGGGCTCCGCAGAGGGGACGGCACAAAGCTGGGCCTCAAGAGGAGAGGCTGCTTCCCTTCTCGCTCAGACGTCTATTTTATCATTTTTTTGTGCAGAAGGAAGAATACTGAGTGACAATAATTCCTGGCATTTATGGAGGGCTCTGCTCTGTGCCAGGCTCTGTACGAAGCTCATCATGTTCAGTATCTCCTTAAGTCCACCCAACGAGCCTCCAGTGGGTACTCTTAGTTATTCCCATTTTACAGACGAGAAAACAGCACAGAGAGGTGAGGTGCATCTCCCAAGGCGACACAGTGAGGAAATGGCACCTGCTTCCGCACCATCATCCTGGGAGCTCTTGTCACAGGGCCTGACAGTCTCCAAGTCCCCTGCTCAGCTCTGCCCAGTTGAGAACACCAGAAGCTGGTGCTGGAGAGGGGGATTTCTAATTTGAGGCTGCGCATTAGAAGGCGGCTGGGCGAGACTCTCCCGGTCCGACAGGGCATTGGGGGCTCAGGTCAGGGGCACGTCCAGTCTGTGCAACACCCTTTGCGGCCAGTGTCACTAGCCCCATTTTACTGAGACCAAAGGAGCTAATTAACATGCAGGGTCCACCTGCTCCTGAGCAGCTTCGACCTGAGCCTATCTGAACCCTAAGTACCTGCAAGGTGGATGGTGGGTCCTCGGGTGGCCGAGGAAAGTGGCTTTCCTGCTGCCGAATTCAGTCTTTCCTAAGACCACACCCCTCGTTGGGCCTCAGCTTCCCTGTCTGTGAAATGGGGAGGGGGCTCCCTCTGCCACCCAGTTCCAACCCTCCCCTGGACTGGCTCACGGCTGTCCTGTCAAGACCCATGTCCCCCAGGCTGTCCCACCATGGCACTCTGCTCCTGTCATGCCAGGGGCCTCCTTCAGGGGGTGCTGCTTCAAGACCAGTGGGTGGCCCAGGCTGTAGATCCACTGAGACCGCAAGCCCTGCCCTGCCTGGGCTGAGTCCTGGGGCAGGCCCTGGGCCCGAGCTCGGAGGACAGAGCTCCTGGTGGCTGCAGGTGGCTGAGGGAAGACTCCTGGCAGAGGGGCCGTTTGAGCTGAGCGTGCGAGATGGGAGGGCCTCCTGACCACTCCTGGACACACAGCGGCAGATCAGTGAAGGGGCTGCAGGCGAGGCGTCTCCAGGAGACGGGAAGACCTGGAATTTCAGCTGACGCCAAAGCCAGGCCTGCCCCTGCCTCTCGGGGGCTGGGACTGACTGACGCCAGAGCTCCTTCTAGTCTCTGCTCCCTTCTGGCCTCCAGGAGCCTTCTGGAAGGTCAGGCCCTCAGGCCCTGCTGCTCAGGGGCATCTGTCTCCCGGCCCCCTCCCCTGCAGGTAGCCAGCAAGCCTCGGCTTTGATGCGGCCACCTCAAGGCCCAGGCGTCAATGGGCCCTCTATATGGCCAGCAGGGCTGATGGGGGCCGCTGCTGGCCGTAGCGGGCATGGGCGAGGCCTGGACACACAGTCCCACTGTGTGGGGTGGCTCATGGCCGCCCAGACCCTGTGGGCAGTGGGGGGCTCCTCGGAGTGTCCTTCCAGCCTGGGGGGCACTTTGGACAGGCAGGGTGGTCTGGGGAGACGGGTGTGTGCCGGGTGGCCTCGGAAGCCGCTGTCAAAGAGGCCTGGCCGACGTGGCGCCAGGCAAGCACCATAGCGGGTGCGGAATGGCCGCGGTCAGCCTGTCCATCCTCGAGCACTGGTGGGGGTGGAGCCCGCCATTGCCACAGCACTTAGGGTGACCAGCCTGGGGCTGAGGGGTTTCCTGAGACTTGGGACTTCCTGCTAAAACCCGGAGTCCCCTGTTGTGGGCTGCTGCCTGGAGCTCGGGGAAGGACACGGCACTGACCTCGCTGGCCTGAGCAGCTTCCTTCCTGTCCGGCGGCCTCTGAGTCACTGGCTGGCCCCATCCGGCTAGGCTTGCCCACCACTCGTCCACCCCTGCCTCCGCTCAGGCCTGCTTCACGCAGGTCCTGTCCTGTGGCTCCCAGGCATCTCCGGTGGGAGCTCTTGGCCGGCCCCCTCTCGGGGAAGAGATCCACGGCCAGACAGGTGAGGCCCTGCTCAGGCCTGCGCCCTGTTCTGCACGAGCCCACAGCCCCCGCCCCATGGCGCCCGGGCCCCTTGCCGCCTTCTGCGTCCTCCTCCGGCTATTCTTCCTGCCTGGGATGACGCTCCTCCTGGGCCCCCTAAGACTCCGCGTGCATGCCACTCCTCAGGGGACGTGCCCTCTCCTTCCCCGAGGCTGGGCCGGGCCCCGTCTGAGCACACAGACCCTGTTCTTCCCCCTCGTGACATTTATCAAGCCCAGAGACCCCTTCCGTGGACCCGTCTCTTGTCCCAGATGGAGCCTGGCCCAGGGTCCCTTATCGGAGCTCCGGCCCCAGGCAGGGAAGAGAAAGAACAAAAACACTTTCTGAGCAAGGACCCTGCCAGGTGCTCCGCCCCCAGTCTCCCCAAGGGCCCTACAGGTGGCTGCCATGGCTCCCCCTACAGAAGGGGAAACCAAGGCCCAGGGCCACGTAGAGACCTGCACCAGGGGCAGAGGTAGGACGTGAGCGGCGAGGACCCGCCTCCGGGGCTCAAGTGGACGCGCGGTCGCAGAATTCCTGAATCAATAAGGGAACCCCTTGGCTCTCCAGGGGTCCCCCGATTCCAGCGGGGCGGTTCAGGCCCATTTCCACAGCTCCCTCCCTGGGGGCTCCCTCGTCGCTCCTCAGGAGATGGCCTCTGCGCGGGGTGTGGTTTCAGGGTGCCACAAAGGGGCCTGGCCATGAGGGGGACCCCTGAAGCCGCTGGCTCCCCACAGAGCTGGATCTGTCCTGGGATCCTCGGGGCCACTGCCCGCGGTTGACAGATGGGGAAACCGAGGCCCAGAGAGGGACACAGGATGGGAGTGACAGTCATTAGGTCTCCTGTTTGTCAAGCAGAGGTGCAATACCCCTTGTCCCGCCCAGGAGGCTTCTGGGGACCCCGGCCCTCCACTGGCTTCTGTCTCAGTGACGTGACCACATGCCACCACAGTGGGCAGCTCTCAGGGTGAAGCACGGGCCTCGCCCAGGGAGGGCAGGAATCCAGAGGACTTCCTACCTTCCCCTGAACCTCCTTTTCCCCCAGGAGCTGGGGAGCCCTGGGCCCAGCGGAAACCCCGCTCGCGTGAGGCAGAGAGGGCGCCGGGAGCCGGGGGGCTGTCGGCGTCACACCTACACCCTGACTCTCCAGGAGGCCGGGGCCTTCCCTGCTGCCCCGGGCCCCCCACCCGCCCCAGGAGGCCTTGGGTCACCAGCTGTGCCCCGATGCCCAGGGCCAGGGGCGTGGACGGGCTGCTTCCTCCTCAGCCTGGCTTTGCCAGAGGAAACTAAGATGAAGTCAATCTCGCTTTGGCCAAGGGGGACCCTGGGGCAGCGGGAGGTAGGTGACAGTGCTGGGGACCCCCTCGAGACGTGGGGTGGGGCGGCGGAGCATCCTGCAGGGGAGTTGGACCGCCTTGAGGAAGGCCGTCTGGCTCGTTCCTCCCCTCTGACCCGTGAGATGTCACGTGATGTCATCACCGGCGCAGCAGAGGCCCAACCTGGAGGAGGACCGAGCTCCTGGTCAGCGGTCCCCAAGCTTGCCTGGGCTACACAGAAGGATCTCTTTGGGGGTATTTTCAAAGCCACATTTACCTGGACCCAAACCCAAGAGGTTCTGGTTCCGGAGTCTCAGCTGAGAACCATAAATGTGAGGTTTAAAAGCTGCCCAGTGGCGGTGACCCGGGAGGCCACTGGTCCCTGACATTTTGCAGAGGGACTGGGGCAGCACAGTGTTTGGAAGAGGCAGGAAGGAGGAAGAGGAGGACCAAGAGCGGCCCTTCGCCTCTGTCACACCCCTGGACGACAGAGCCCCTGTACCGTGGTGAGACCTGGGTTCTTGACCTGTGCAGGGTCCTGTGCAGGGTGGACTGGAGCTGCAGATGCTGCTGCCACCCCTTCGCCCCCTGTAAACGGAGCGCATCTTCTTCCCGCTGTGACCGTGTGACCAGTAGCAATCGCAAGCACCTTTACACGCGGTCAGGGCTGCCAGAGGATCCCAGAACATCCTCTTACCGCTGCCGCACGGCGGGGGTCCTGGGCCACCAGAGCCTCCTTACTCAGGGGGTCCCGATGCAGCGCACGGCCACCACCCACAAACCTGCCTTCTTGAAGACACAGTTCTTCATCAGTGTCTGGACTTGGTTTTGTGTGTTTAAGGGGTCTGCCGGCTTCCTGAGGCTCCAGAAAGGTTAGTGGCTCCAAACAGGGGCCGCGTGGGGTCAGAGCCCCGAAGAGGGGACCCTGGGCTAGAGCACGTGGGGGACAGAATTGGTATTTATGGCCCCGGGAGCCTTAGGGACAGCGTGTGGGAGACAGAGCCCGAGTCAGCGAGGTGGAAGCAGAGCTGGGACGGCATGGTCGGGGCATCTCCCTGGACCACGGGGGAGGTCTGGAGCCCGTGTGCAGGGCTGGCCAGAGCCTTCCTCTGCCCCTGCCCTCTGCCTCGGGGCCACCAGCAGCCACCTCCGGGGCTCAGCAGGAGGAGATCCTGGGCTGGCCAGCCGGCACTGGCGCCCTGTCTCCCGAGGTCCCTTTGTTTGAAACCCTGCGCTTCTCCATCTTGTTCGTGGAGGTTGAGATCCAGATTACAAAGACCCAGCAAATGGTTTTTATAAACTCTTATTTTCTTGCCACAGAACTGCCTTTAATTAGCTCGGAGGACTACAAAGGCGGAGCGTTGTAATAGCAGCCGCTGGAGGAAGGAGCCCAGGGCCCAGGGCCGCTGCCTGTCACCAGCACAGCCAGGGTTGGCGGGAGTGCCCTGCCACAGAGCCCAGAGGCAGGCCCCTCTCCCCCTCCAGATGGCCAGCAGGACACAGGCTCCCACACACGCCTCTGCTGAAGCTCCTAGACAAGCACCCAAACGTGTCCCTGGCCAGAACTGGCTGCCCAAGGGCTGGCTCTGGATCGCTCTTGCTGGCCAGCAGCCAGGCAGGCAGAGGGGGAGAAGGACAAACAGGCCATCCCACTGACCACCTCGGCTCAAGAAGACAGTGCCACCTCCAAACCCTGCAGTCGTAGGTCCCACTCGGCTGACCTGTGCTGGAGGAGAACTGGTCCCTTACACAGTGCGGCGGCTTGGCCCAGCCCCAGCCCACCCTAGCCTCAGACAACCGGAAGGTCAGAATCATAGGGGACGCTGTTCGGGGCACTCAGCACGTAGCCACTAATCCGTGGGACTCACACGAGAGACTCTAGACCCCCAGTCTCAGGGCCAGAGCCTCATCGGGACTCCTGCTGGGGAGAAAGACTGTCCGGCTGGGGACCTGCCCTAAGGACCAGATCCAGGCAGGGAAACCTACCCTGGGAGTCTGAACCTCAATCGGAGACTCCAAGTGGGGTATCCCGGACCCCCATCCTTGCTGAGGAACACAACCAAAAACCACCCCAGAAACAGGTTCCTCCCCCATGACCAAGTCCGCAAGCCTTCCAGAGACCTCCCCCAACTCCGGGGGCGCAGCCTGGGGCTGAGCAAGACCTCGCGGAAGCCCAGCCTCCCCCCGTGCTGCTCCCTTTCCCCGGAGGTCACCCTGTAACTGTGACGGACGGTCTTCCCCGAGACCTGTGGGTCTCAGCCTCACCCCCCATCGGCCTCCACTGCTCTCCTCTGAAGCCTGAGCCCAGGTGGCAGGTCCACGCTCCGGCAGGCCAGGGGCTGGGGGTCACGGACACCCCTGTCCTCCCACCCGGGACCCTCTGAGCCTGGCCTTTGAGGTCTTGGGTCATGCGGCACCCACTGCCCTGCAGCGTCCCGGCCAGCTGAGGAGAGGGTTCCACGGCCATGTCCGTGCCAGGGGCCACGGAGGCCACCAGCCCCTCCCCCAGGCTGTCCGAGGCCTGGGGATTCAGGTATACGACGACCGTGCACCTGAAGGGCTGTCTGGGGCCTGGCCGCAGCTGTCCACCCGCAGGGGCCGCCCAGGGCCCGGCGCCCGGGCAGTGGTCACTCACCGCGGACGAAGGTCGTCGAGTAGGCCGGGAAGGAGTCGAAGATGCTGTTGGAGGCCATGCTCCCTCCGCAGGGCGAGGGTCCGGCCCTCGGGTGGGGCTGGGGCCGACTCGGTGAGCTGTCCTTGTTTTTTATTTAAAAAAAAATAAAAAAAAAATTTTTTCTGACTACTTTTGAAAATAAAAGGGGGGTGGGGTGGGGGTGTCGCCCCGGCTTGTGCTGCTGTTTGGCCGTTGGTTTTGTCTTTTTCCTGCTGCTACGAAAAAGAAAAGAGGAAAGAAGGCGAGAGCGTGTGCGGGCGGGCGGGAGGGTGAGAATCCCCCAGGAAAGTCAGTTTCTGTTTGTACCCGAGAATTTGGATTCCCGGTCCCACAGGAATGTCTAGCCACAGACTCTCAGCAGCGGGCGGCCCGGCAGCGCACGCAGCGTATCATTAGACGGTGGCCGGGCCTCGCAGCCAGGGTGGAGGCCGGGCTGCAGCAGCGGAATGAATGAATGAGGCCGGCCTCCACGGTGCAGGGGTGCGGGCGCCCCGGGGGTGGGGACCACCAGGAGCCAACCAGCGCCCGCCCAGGGCCCTGGAGGCGGCTGAGGGCCTGGCCTTGTGGTTCTGTGGTCGAGGGACCAGGCCTTCACAGTGTCACCCAGCCCCAGCCTACAGGATGCAGGGAGCCAGCTCGCGGCCGTGGCCCATTGGCTGGGCCGCGGTCACCTGGGCCGTGATGTCACGCCTCTCAGAAGATCTTGTGGCTGTGTGTCTCTCTCTTTTTTTGGAAAAGAAAAAAGAGAGAGAAAGAGAAAAAAAAAAAAAGGTGATGGTTTTTATTTGGGGGCTGGCCTCAGCCCGCGGACCAGGAAACAGAACCGAAAGCAGCCCCGAGGGGCGGCCGGCGGGCTGGGCGCCGTGGGGAGGCCCCTTCACGGAACTCAGCCTTGGGCGTCAGGAGCCCGGGCCGCCAGCGGGCAGAGGGGTCCTCACCAGCCGCCTCACGCCCGGCAGCTGGTGGCACTCGCGGGGTTTCCCGGAGCTGGGAGGACACACAAATGGGGGCACCCGAGGCGACCACAGCCTGCCCCCGAGATGGGCCTTGGGAAGGCAGCCAGGGTCACGCTGGGAGGCCCCCACAGAGCTGGGGTTCCCAGCCATGTTTGTCACTCAGGCCCTGAGCCCTTCCTGCCTGCTGGTGCCTCTCTTGGGGTTCTTGGCTCCAGCCTGATGCTCAGAGCTCTCTGCCTCTGGGCCTTTGCACATGCGGTCACTCTACCTGACGGGGCCCTTTGCCAGCCCCTCATTACATCCTCGGGCATTTCGGGACCAGAGGGACTAAGAAAATACACAGGACATGAGAGACAGTTCAACGCTCCACGTCTATGTTCCCAGGGGCCAGGTCAGGCTGGGGGAGAGTGTGGCTTCTACCTTGTCCTTTGTAGACTCTGCTTTCCCATTTCACAGGTCAGATCACTGAGGCCCAGGCTAAGCACAGGTCAGTCAGACCACTGAGGCCCAGGGTGAGGAGCTGGCATAGTATTCTGGGATGGGATTAGAGCTTGGGCGTGAGACCTTCCTGGGCCTTGGCCGTGGTACCATGGTGCCCTCCAGTGCCCTTTGAACCAAGTCCCTAACCTCAGGAAGTCCCTCTGCAGTCTGGTCACCACCCCTGCCCGCTCCCAGGGAGTCCAGGCTCGGAGCCAGGTCCCAGCACCAGCCTTGGACTCAGAGTGGCCTCTGTGGGCCAAGAAGGAGAAGGGCTACGTCCAGGGCAGGAGCGGCTCCCTAGGTCACGGGGCTGGTTCCGCCCACCCTGGAAAGGGACCCTCTGGGCCTGAGGTGGAATCAGAGCTTCCTGCTGGCGCTCACTGGTGCCCTGGGCTGAGCTCCGGTGGGGCGGGTTCGGGGTCGGGGTCGGGGGAGGCTCCCGGGGAAGGCCGGGCTCAGGGTCTAGTCCCGGCTCTGCGAGACCCTGCAGCCAGTCACAGTCTTTCTCCAGGACTCAGTTTTCTTTCCTGGAAAACGGGGATGACACCAGGGTGGGAGGGGTGGGTCCCGGGAAGGACGCGATGGTCACTGGTTTCCCTGGCAGAGCCCGTGACGCAGTCAGGGCTGTTAGGAGTGAGCTCAGCGGGCACCAGGGAGGAGGCCGTTCCCAGCGCCCGCCTGGCCGCCCCCCGCGGTCACCCCTCGGCAGGCCTGGCCGGGTCGGGCAGGGGGGCCTGCCAACGAGTTCCCGTGTTGTGAAAGAGGTGAGAGCCGGGAAGACCCCCTTTTATGAGGTATGGAAACCGAGGCCCCTGAGCAGCAGGGGCTGGCTCATCTGAGCTCAGCGGGTGAGTCGGTGGACCTGGCCCCCTGTTCCCAGCCAGGGGCTGTTTCCATGCTGACACCACCTCCGCTTTCTAGCACCCACCCCACATGCGCTGCTGTTTTTTCCACACCTATGAGTGGGTCCCTCCAAGCTCCTCTGTCCCTGTACCGCGGCCTCCCGGAGGGGCTCTCCCTCCCCAGAAGCTGAGTCCCGGCCAGGCGTGGCAGGGGTGCTGTGTTGGACTCAGGTGTCCAGTGCATTCTGGGGACAGTGCTGCACACACTCCAGAGCCAGGCTTGGTCCTTGTGCTTGAGGGACTTATCATCTCCACATGCCCCCACTAAGCACATGCCAGACTCCGAGCAGACCCAGGTAGCTGCCTGGGGAAGCAGAAAGAACGTGGAGGCTGGAACCAACCATACCTGAAGACTGATTCTGGTTCTAATGAGCTGTCAGATTACGGGCAAGAGGCTTTCCTCCTCTAAGTCCTGATTTCCTTGACTGGGGTCAGTTGGAGGACTCACCTCCCCAAATTGTAAAGATAGTTAAGTGAGAAAATAATTGTGAGTACACTGGGCTCAGGGTAGGTGCTCAATTCCACAGGGGGCAGGGGCGGGAGCCTCCTTTTCCTTTGCCTCCTGACTGTGTGTTCGCTTGACATTCAGTGAGCTGTTAGATTTATTTTTGTTCTCTACTGGAAAAAGAAATTAGATCGGTTTAATAAAAAAAAAATGATGGAAGGAGAGAATTATAAAATAATAGCATCTAAAAAGAAAAGGACTCATGAAGATAGTATCGTAAACCTTTTATTTTGCTTTTAAACTTCCCATGGTGCATGGAATTGCTTTCCCCTCGTGCTTCGGCAGGAGCGTGCCCACGAGGTCTCTTCTAGGGTCTGGCCTGGTGTCTCGGAGGCGGAGCGCGCCCTGAGGTGCTGGGGAAGCAGCCGGCAGGTGCCGTGGAGATTCTCCTCCCCATCTTCTACAGCAGCCCGATCACCCCTAATTACCATCATTATTTTTCAGCAACTTGCTTTCACCGGGTCTTTCTGAAATATTCCAGCCGCTCTCATAAGAACAGAGGCTCCCGCGTGGTGGCACGTCCTTGCTCTGTGGCATCACGAGGGTCAGCCTCCCGCCCAGGAAGACAGGAGCCAAGGAGCCAAGGAAGCGAGTTCAGAGACGATCGTGCAACCCGGTGCTGGGAGAGCCGTGGAGCCCGGCAGAGCCAGCTCGCCCCCCCCCCCCACCCGTCAGCCGCAGCAGGAAGCCACCGCCACCTGGGGAAGAGGTGTACAGGACTGGTGGCTTCCTGAGGCCCCTCCGGCGGTAGCAGGACCACTGCAAGCCGGGCCAGCGGCTGCCGGAATCAGAGAGACCCGGCCAATCTAGAGTTCACCTGAGACCCAGAACGAAGGGCAGAGACCCGATGGGCCGCCTCCCTGGGTTTCCAGCCTGGTCTGGGGCCCCCCGTTGGTCAGTGCTGCCGCGGAGGAGCTGGTCTGTGGAACCAGGTCCTGCATTGCCCAGCCAAACAGGCAGAGCGGAAGGGAGCTGAGGGCAGCCTGGCCCGGGACTGGCCTCACAGCCAGTGAAATCCTGTAGCCATGGAAACCCAGCTGGCATCGGTGGGTTTGGAAACAAACCCGACCCCTGTTCGGTAAGTGGACAGCTCACGGCTGGTGGAGCCCAGGGGTTCTGACAGCCCGACTGTCGCCCGGGAAGTGCAGGTGAATCCCAGGAGCTGGTGATCGGGGCTCCGTGGGGAAAGCACCCCCTGCGGCCCTGGGCGGACCTCTCCCCCCAGCCTGTGTGCAAACTGGGGTTCTCGCCCCGACCTTGGGTCACCGTGACTGGGAATTGTGTCTCCAGCGAGGGGCTCCAGAGCCCTGTCAGTGAACCTCACAGTTTACAAAGACTGCAGCCCCTGCACCCATGGGGGTGCCCGCAGCAGCCTGGGGAAAAAGCCAATCCCAGGGACGAACCCCAAGTTTTGGCCTGTGGGGTGAGCTGGTCAGCCTGGGCCAGCCAGGTGCAGAGCGGAGGCGAGCTCTCGTCATGCGGTTCAAACCCCGGCCAAGCCTGAGGCGGGGCCCACGGAGGTGCTCCCTGTTGCCAACCCCTGCAGGATCGGCAGGGAGACCCCAAGATGTCCCCAGCCCAGGCAGATCTGCCCCTCCCTGGGGTGGAGGAGGAGGCCCGCAGAGCTGCGCAGCTCCCGGGGACCACGCGGCACGCACGCCCCACTTCTCCTGCAGTCCTGGGCCGGGCTCGGGAGCACGCGGCTCACACCAGACCCTGCTGCTTCCCCGGGGAGCCAACAAAGAGAAGAGGCCACCGAGGTCACCCAGGGGAGGTGAGGAGGGCCTCCTGGGAAGGACACCTGGTAGGCCTCTGGCCAGGACGAGCTCCTGATCTCTGGTTACTTCAGGGCCTGTAGCCTGAGAGCCAGGGTGCAGTGTGTAAGTGTGTGTGTGTGTGTGTGTGTGTGTGTGTGCACCTGTGTGTGACGCCTGTGCATGTGTGCACCTGTGTGAGCATGTGTGTACGTGTATGCACGTGTGTGCACGTGTGTGCATGGGTGAGCACCTGCATGTGCCAACGTGTGAAGGAAGGATGGGGCAGACTCCCGCCCTTGCACCCTTCCCGGGCCCTGCTGTGCGAGGCCCTGAGCCCCTGGCGTCCAGAGGCTGACCGCAGCCAGGGCTGCCCGAGCTGGGCTCCAGGCCCATAGGGTGCTGGAGAGGCGGCTGTGTTGGCAGGGCCTTCCCCAGGCACTTCAGCCCCGAGGCCTCCGTGTGTCTTCAAGACCTGGAAGCGCTTCCTGTGAGCCACTCCTCCCCGCAGGATCCCAGGCCCCTGACTACAGCCCCTTTGGCTCATGATGCTCTTCCTCTGGGTCTGGGGTGGTAGCACCTATTCTTACCTTCCAGGGGCTCGGAGGACCCAGACCTCCCGGGGTTGGGCCTTCAGTGGCCACTGGGCTGGACGGTGGGGGCTCCTCAGCTGGGTGGGGCAGGGGGGTCCCTTGCAGGGTGGGTGGGGCTGCACCCCGACTCCTGGCCAGGCTGTGCTGGGTCCCGTTCTTGCCAACGCCCGATCCCTCTCACCCCTGGCCCAGTGATAGGAGGGAAAGATGGTCGTGGAGGGCGCTGGGGGCAGGCGCCGTGCCCAGCTGCTCTTCTAAGACTGTGCGTGAATTAACACAAAATTCTCACCGTGATGCTTTGACAGCGAGGAGACAGGCTCGGGAGGTTAAATCCCATGCCCAAGTTCAGCACAGAAGAGACAGAGCCAGCATTCGAACCCAGGTCATCTGTGTCATCATCATTGAGCCCTCTTAGACAACTGAGGAAAGAGGGGCTCCCAGAGGCTATAGCCGATTTGCCCAGAATAACCTGGACAGCTAATGGTGTCCGGACCTGGGGCTTGGCTGTCTAAGCCAGGGCTCTCCAGTCTGTGGGTTTCTCCTAACGCAGGGTGTAGGGTGGGCAGGAGGGTCCTGATCTTCTCCCTTCTCGTTTTACTGAGGAGGAATTGAGGATCAGAGAGGTAAAGATGCTCACCTGACAGCGCACATCCAGGAAGTGGGGGAGTCAGTATTTGAGCCGCATCACTGTCATCCCCAAAGCCTTTGCACGAAGCTCCCGCCTCAAGCCTGGCTTCCTCCCTCTCTCTGAGCCCCACGGCCTTCCCTGAGGGGACAGGGCCCCAGAAGCAGCCAGAATTGGGCCGTCATTTTAAGAAATGATTTGGTCTTCGTACTTCCCTCCCCATCTTTCTCTCTCAATTATAATGACCCGTTTGCTGGGCTCGCCTGGCCAGCAAATTTGCTGACCCAGGCAAAAGGAAGGGGGATGTCATTATGCGGTTGGGAAATGGTGGAGCGATTCCTATGCCACGGATGGAGCATCCCAGGAATGTCAGCGGCCCTCCAGGAAACGAGAGAAGAGCTGCCACCCCGCGGTGGCTTCTCCCGCTCCATGAGCGCGCGTCCTCCTGACGTTAAGTCGGGATGCCTGGGAGGCAGCTCAGCAGGACAGGGGCCGCCTGGGTGAGGAGGCCACAGTGAGGCCCAGGGAGCCAGCAGAGGGGGCAGTGCTGGCCCTAGGCCCCAGGACAGCCCAGGCCATGTCACCGTGTCACGATGTCACTAACGGAGGTCCAGCGCTCTTTCCATGCCCGCTGGGCCTGGTGGGACCTGCTCTCCCGCCTGGGCGTGCCCCTTCCCCTCTGTGAAGGGGGGTTGACAGTCCCGTCTTGGGTCTGCCCGAGCTAAGTCTGGGGGGTGAGGGGTAAGAGGGTGCAGGGCCCCGGAAAGGCGGAGTCAGCAGGGGCAGGAGGAGCAGCTCCGGGCACCTGGGCTTGGCTGCGCCGGGGACCCTGTGGAACACGACGCAGAACTGCTCCCCAGGCGGGGACCTGGGCTGCGTGTCCCCGCCCCCGGCTGCAGGGTGGAGCGTGGCTTTAACTCAGGCTGTCCACTCAGGCCGGGAAACGCCCTCAGGCTTACCTGTCCTCCTAGAGAACGGCAGCCAGGGCGCAGGGCTTCGGAGGACCTAGTCCGACGGGTGAGAGTTTGTCCAGAGAAGCCACCTTTTTGTCTTTATTTTAGCCTTTCTTCTCTTTTCTCCAAGTTACGCATGCTCATGGCTTAGGGGGTCGGGTATTTCTATGAGGCGCTCCTTCCCACCCCAGAGAAAACCACTTTCAATTCCTTCAATGGCTTCTTTTAGGATTGCTTTGATTTTTCTAAATAACTTGCTCTCAGAGCTCATTGGGATATTTCCCCTTGAGGCTTTCGCCATCACTGCCCTGTGGAAGGGGGCGGGCTCCCTCCTGCTGGTCCCCTCCTCGCACCGCACCCTCGCCAGCCTCCAGGATGGCCTGGATTTGGGAAAACCATCTGTCAGCGTTTTGGTGGCTCCGATGACATTTCCTTCTGAGCATTTCTTCCTTCCCCCTGCAGATATTTGCTTGGCTTTCCGTGTGCATGGTTGTCTGTGTTCCTCCCCAAACTCTTGGCCAGTTGTCTAAATCTCCCAAGAAGAAACTCAGCCACATCGAGTCCCCTGTTGCCTTCTTGTAGCCCTCGCTTCTGGATTCTCTGACACGATCTAGTGGTTTCCATCCAGGGCTGTGGCTCAGCAACCCGCCTGGGATCTCCCCCTCCCCAGTGACCTCCTGGGGTCCTCTGCGCCCCGTCTCATGCTGGAGACCTGTGTTCTGGATCCTCTCTCTCTTTTGGTTTATTTCCTTGTGGCAGAACACATATTCCAGCAGCTTCCTCAGAAAGGTGCATGGAGGTGACATTTTGTGGCTAGTTTGGCTGGGTATAGAAATCGTGGCTGAAATCATTTTTCTTCTGATTTTAGAGGCATTCCTCCATTGCTCTACTGCTTCTTGTACTGCTGTTGATAGACCTGAAAATATTCTCATTCCTAATATCTGAGACTAGCCCCTGTTTTTCTCTCTGTAGATTTGAAGATATTCTCTTTGTCTCAAGTGCTCTGAAATCCCACAGTGACAAACCTTCAGAGGTTCTGTTTTCTGCATCCTTCTGGACATTTAATTAGTCTTTGTGTTCTGGATACTAATCAATCAACCCATCCGGGTCATTTTCATGAATTATTTCTTGGATCATTTCCTCCCTTTCTTTTTCACTCTTCTCTCTTACTCTAGATTCTGAAGCGTTCTAAAATTCTTATCTAGCCTAATTTTCGATCTCTGTGTTTTTATAGTTTGTGTGTGTGTGTGTGTGTGTGTGTGTAAGGGTTATATCTAAATGTTTTTCTTGAGTTTCTTGAAACTCTATTAAGTTTCCGATTTCTATCACGATAACGATTTGAATTTGGACTTTTTGTTTCTAATTATTATGTTTCACAACCGTCTGTTCTTATCACATAGATCTGGCACCTTCTGTTATCTCTCTGAAGATGTTACTGTAAAACTTTTTTTAAAAGGTCTCATCTCCCTTCATGTCTGTTTCCTTCAGGTTTTCTTTTCCATTTTGCCTTGTCTTTCCTGGTCCAGGTTTTCTGCAGAGGGCAACTGATCCCCGGCTGCCTGCCCCACCTAACAGTGGGGTGCTAAGCTCTGATAGAAGCTCTGTGTCATTGTCGTGGGACTGCCTGTCTCTGGACTTCATAGCGGGGTCTGCCTAGCTCATTTCCTGGGTCGGTCTCTCTAGACTTTTCATCTCAGTCTGCTCAGATTCCCTGAAGAGGAGCCTCCCAGCCTGCTGGACTGGCCGCCAATGGTCTGGGACAAAAGAGGAACAGGACGTCTGTACGTAATGTTCACTGGACCCTCCATTTTCTGTACCGCAGCCTCCATCTTTTACGGGGCTGGTCTTCTCCTGTCCAGAGTGAGTCCCTCTGTTTTTTTTTTTTTTTCCCCTCCAGTAAATAAGCCTCTAATATTCTCCTGGGGAGAAGATGATCCAGGGGTCAGACTGCTTTCTAAACAGACTTTCAAATTGACCCCCTGTTCTCAGCCCCTTCTCAAACCCCCGGTTCTGGATAGAGCTCTCGGCTGTCAGTCCCTGAGTTTTTGGAGGCTGTGCTGTCTGAGGAGATGAGCTGTCTCTGGATTTCTTTACTTCTGGGTCTGTAGGGATTCGGGTCTCTTGGGTCTACCAAGAAGGTGGCTTTCCAGGTTTTTACCCTTTTTGCAGTTATCTTTGCTTCTCTTCTCTTTGACCTTGTGCTCAAACCAAAACAAACAGCACACCAACCAACCAGCCAACCAACCAACACCAGCCTTTATAGATAGGAAGCAGAGGGAGGCACGTGTCCTGTCCTCAGCCTTTGGTTTTCTAGATTGTGGGACAAGATTTTGTTTGCGATAAGGATTCTATAGAGATATCGTGTTCCTGTTTGAGAAGATTGCAGTTTTAGATGCTGACTCTTTCCCCCAATTAATTCATAAGTTGTTACCAGTTCCAATCAATATCCCAATGGGATTTTTTTTTTTTATATACCTTCATTTTGTCTGTTTTTTTTTTTTTTTTTCATGTGGTGCTGAGGATCAAACCCAGGGCCTCCCATGTGCTGGTGAGCACTTACCACTGAGCCGCAGCCCCAGCCCCGACAGCAGGATTTTTAGTAGAACTTGGCAGACTATTTCCAAAGTTTGTATAGAAGAATAAATGGTCCAAAAAAACCAAAATAATCCTGTGAAAAAGGAGCAAGAAGGGCTCACTCCACCAAGTCCCAGGATCTAGAATGCAGTCAGAGAGGAACCGGCACAAAGGCACACAGCCACCCAGGAGACGGCCGGCTCTCCAGTCAGGGGACACGGCCGGCTCTGGAGGTGTGGGCAGGCGAGGAACCGGCGACGGTGAGGCACCTGGAGCTGAGGGGGACGCCCTTCCCTGCCGCTGGCCATGGCACCGAGTGAAGAGTTCTAGAAACCCAGTGGCTCCTGGAGACCTGGGTTCCCATCCCCTGGTCTACCAGTTATTTCTGTTGTGTGACCCACAGCCGCCACCATAGCACCGAGGCTGCAAGGCGGGCATCTCAGCAGCACCGTCTCCTGCAGCAGCGGAGGGCCCGGTGGGGCAGTGCCTGGGGAGGGCAGGAGTCCATCGGCTGTGGCCCCGGGCGGCAGGGGCCCGAGCAGCAGCTGGAAGGGCCCTGGCTGTGCCTGGAGTTCACCATGGAGGGCTGGGGAGGCGGGGGCAGGGGGCTTGGCAGGTGATGGAGCAGCTGGGACCTGCCCGTCAGCCAGCCCAGGGCGCCTCTCCCTTGACCTTGGGCCCTCAGCAGAGCTAGATGCCAGGAGCCCTCGGGAAATGTCCTGTCCCTGGGGCACAAGCCACCGCCCGGCTTCCCCTGCCCCTGCCTGGCCCTCCCACCCAGGGCTGGGTTTCCCCCTTTCGAGGAAACAGATCAAAGAACCTGAAATGCTGCCGCGCAGGGCGGTCGGGCGGGCGAGCTCCGGAGTCCTGCCGTCCCTCGTGCCCACCAGGGAAGGCGGCACTCTCTGTCCCCCTTGGTGCTGGGAAAAGAGAGGTGGGCTGCACGTCGGGGCCTGCGTGGGGGTGCGGTCCCTGGGTGGACGCTGTCCCGCTTCCCTCCGGCCTGTGGGTTCCGGCCGTGCCCTCTGACCTCTCCTTTCTTTCTTTTCCCAGACCTGAGTCCTCCTGCGTCTGGCAGGTGCCCTTCTGCCCTGGCATCCTGACCCGAGCACCAGAGCTTCAGAGGCCTGCGGACCCGGAAGGCCCCCACTGAATGACATCGAGAGTGTGGTGTCCAGCCAGAGGGCCCTGGCCTTCCCCAAGTCCCCAGGAAGCCAAGCCCAGAGGCAGGCGAGCAGCTCTGCCCTGGGACCAGAGCCAGGAGCCGTGATGTCAGGGGTCCCCTCCGGTGGGCTGGCTGAGGCCCACTGCCACTCAAACGCGGTCACAGCCGGCCGGGCGGGGGTCCCCACGGGATGACCTTGGCTCCGTGGGGCAGAGGAGCTTCGCCTGCCCGATGCCCTCTGGCTGCCGAGCCGCGTGGTGGGGGACCCAGTGGGGCGTCCTGCCCTCCAGGTGCGGCTCCCGGGGCACTGAGCCCAGAGGGAAGGACGGGCTGTTTTCTTCCTCTGGCGGACACTCATTTTGCACCTACTGTGTACCAGCACGAACCTCAGCGCTCAGACCCAGGGTGAAGGGAGAGGCCTCTGTCCCCGGAGACAGCGAGGAGCAGCACACGCGTCCCCACGTGCTCCCGGGAGAATCCAGCAGGAAGAGGGACGGCCAGGGAGGGAGGGAGGGCCTGTCACAGTAGGTGGTCAGAAGGGGACTTTGCTCAGCAGACCCAGAGGCAAGGAGGGCCAGTGCCCGCGTTGGGGAGGGTGCGCTCAGGGCGCACGGCGAGCTCAGCCGGCTGGGGGGACGGGGGAGCACCGTCCCTGCTGTCCCCGGCCGCCGTCAGCTCTGCCTGCCAGGGGTCCACCCTCCACCTCAGCTGGGGCCACGGTGGGTGTCCCTTGAGGTCACTCTGGACTTGCAGTTGTTTGATTTGCAAATGAAAACGCGGGACGCCAGATTTCACACAGAACATACTAGAAAGCATTCCTGTTAACCCGCCAGCAACCTGATCCTGTGGGGCCCACGCGGACCTTGACAGGCTGGCCTCCTCCAGGCCAGCCCTGCGAGTGGGGGGTCTCCGGGGGTGTCCAGCCAGGAGAGAAGGCTGAGGAGTTCGGGGGTCGGCCCTTCACCCAGATGGGGCAGCAGGACAGTTGAACTTGAGGAGGTGGATGAGGGTTGGGGACCAGGGGTGTCCCGGGGGTCTGGGCGGGGACCCGGGGGGGTAGGAGGCTGGGGGGATGTGCCCAGGCGCCTGGGGGGTGGGCTGGAAGGGGTGGCCCACAGGAAGAGGGTGCCGTAAGGGGTCAGCGGTCAGTCCGGGGCAGCATGTGGAAGCCACCTCCGTGGTGGCGTGGGCGGGGGGCTGTTCCTGGGGGGCTGCAGGAGGCAGTGCCCTGAGACAGGCCGGCTTAGGCAGGTGGATGTGAGCAGAGCTGTTCCGAAGACCTGGGGGCTTGGCCCCGGGGGCTCCGTGGCAGTGTTGGGAGGGAGGGGGGGAAGGAGAGGCGCAGGAAGCTCCCAGGACGGCAGAGGTCTGGGCCAAAGGGGGCAGAGTGTGGCTTCCGAAGTCCCAGGGTCCCATCCTGTCCCTTTCCTTGCCAGTCCCCAGAGTCCCAATGCTGTTCCACCCTATCCTCCTGAGTTCACTCCCAGAAACAAGAGAAACACCACAGCAGGGCACAGTGGCACCCCTCTGTGATCCCAGTGGCTCGGGAGGCTGAGGCAGGAGGATTGTGAGTTCAAAGCCAGCCTCAGCAATGGTGAGGCCCTAAGTGACTCAGTGAGACCCTGTGTCTAAGTAAAACACAAAACAGGGCTGGGATGTGGCTCAGGGGTCGAGGGCCCCTGGTTCAATCCCTGGTACCAAAAAAACAAAAGCTTCTTCCTCCTGAGGTGGGATGGACTCTGCAGGCCCCACCCACATCCCTGGGAGTGGACACAGACCCTGGGGACTTCAGAAGTGGGGAGCGGAGGGAACAGAAGGCCCTCCTGGCATCACACAGCTGCAGGGGAGTCAGGGGCCTGTCCCCGGGCCATCCTGGGGCCCTGCTGCTCCAGATGGCCAACAGTGACCGGCGAGAGCCACCTGCCCAGCCCTGCAGAGGCCACCGCAGCCCCTCCAAGGCAGAGCAGCCCGAGCGAGAGGGAAACCAGGCCCTTCCTGGCGGCTCTGCAGGCTGCACTGGAGGCCCATCAGATCCGCCTCTCCCCTGTGTGGTCGAGGTGTCAGACGGGCGTCTGTGTCTGCGTCTCCCTGTGGTTCTCACGGCTCAGCCGGGCCCTGGGAAGCCCGGGAAGGCGTGGGCAGAGCCTGCTCCTCCATGGAGCCTGGGCCGCGGGGGCCCGGGGACGCGGCAAGCCCGGTGCTCTCCTGGTCTACAATTGCCCATGGCTCCCTAGGGCCTGCAGCATTTCCTCCACAGTGCCTGCCAGCCCAGGGCCCAAGGCCAGCTTCTCACCGGGACCAGATCAGGATGGATTCTGTTTGGCCAGAGTCCGTCTCCAGTCCTGGCGGCGGGTTTGCCTCCTGGAACTCGCGCCCCTGCTGCCCTCTTCTACATCCTGCTCGGTCTTTCCGCAGCTGAAATGTCACCTTTCAACAGCCTGTGTCCCCCCAGGTCTTGAAGCCGTGGCCTTGAATGTCCTCCCCGTGTAGATTTAACTCACATAAACAAGCCCCGTTGAGCCCGGCCTTCTTAAAGTTTCATGATGACGCTAACAACTCACTTCCATCCTCCGTATCAGGAATCTGAGGCACAGAGAGGCTAAGAGACACCCAAAGTTGCACAGCAGAGAGGCATCAGAGCTGGGGATTCAAGCCTTTCCGAGTCCAGAATCTGGACTGGTTTTGGTGCCACAAGCTCTGTTGCTCCTGTAGGGACGTCCTGGGGTTCGTCATTCAACCCGGAACTTGAAGGAAGCAGAGAGGAGGCTTCGCGTCCACACTGGCTTTGGCATCACCTAAGACCTTCTTCCTTATTGTTTTCTTACAGCAAAAGAAATTTATGTTCAGGCCTGACTCCTAAATCCAAGCCCTTCCATCACCCCGGTTCCAGGTGGAGTCCCTGAGCCAGAGAAGGCTGGGGAGGTGACCTGGCCATCCCCCGTCTCCAGGCAACTGACCATATCAGTCAGGACAGATTTGATTTTTGCAAGTGACAAAATCCAATGGTAGGGGCTGATTTTATGTGTGGACTTGGCTAGGCCCAGAAATATGGTCAAATACGGGAATGGAGGTTGCCATGAAGATGTATATCTTTAGATGAGATTAATATTTAAATTGATACTCTCTGAGTTCATGAGGTTACCCTCCATAGTGTGGGTGGGCCTTATCTAATCAGTTGAAGACCTGAAGAGGGTAAAGAAGACTGACTCCCCCAAGGAAGAGGAACTGCCTGGGGGCTGCTAGGGGATGGTCCTGTGGGTTTGGGGCCAGCCTCCACCACAGAGAGCCCATGCCTCAAAGCACCCCCGCCCGCTGTTCTGCTTTCCTCTGCACTGGCTTCTTGGGCAGGCCCTCTTCTGGACTGCAAAGAGGCGGCCAGCAACTTTCCCTTCACGACCTCGGCTTAGCAAACCAAATAAAGGAAGAGACTCTTTTTTAAAAGGCATTTCAGCAAAAATTCTGGGGTGGGCTGGGCCCTGTGGCACACGCTTGTGTTCCCAGCAGCTCAGGAGGCTGAGGCAAGAGGATCATGAGTTCAAGCCAGCCTCAGCAGATTAGCGAGGCCCTAAGCAACTCAGTGAGACCCTGTCTCTAAATAAAAATTTAAAGGGGCTGGGGGTGCGGCTCAGTGGCTCAGTGCCCCTGGGTTAAACAGAAGTCTGGAGTGCACTCTCTGGCCCGGCTTGGGGCTCGAGATGGGCAGAGCCTGCGGGGCCAGGGAGGCCTTCTTCCTGGGCCTCACTGTGCTTCCTGGATACTTGCCTTGAAGCAGACCCTGGGTTTGGATCAGTCTAAAGGAGAATCGCAGATCTGGAGATGCAGCGGGCTGCTGGGACCCAGCCCGGGTCCAGGGGAGTGGGATCTGGGCAGAGCTGGGCTGAGAGTCCCCAGGGAACTGGTTGGGGACCCCACCCGCCATGGCCTCAGGGGTATTTCATGTCCTGCCAGGGCTGACCAGGGCTGCCTCCTCTCTGTTGAACTCCCAGGACGCACACCGGCAGGGGTGGGGAGCTCAGCATCCCTCAGGGCCCTGTGACCTCGGGGGTGCTCCCCTGTGGGAGCCCATCTCCCCATCTGCACCTCCCTCGCCTCCCCTGCCCTCCCTCCAGCTGTGCCCAGGCCGGCCCTCCCTCCAGCTGTGCCCAGGCCGGCCCTCCCTCCAGCTGTACCCAGGCCGGCCCTCCCTCCAGCTGTGCCCAGGCCGGCCCTCCCTCCAGCTGTGCCCAGGCCGGCCCTCCCTCCAGCTGTGCCCAGGCCGGCCCTCCCTCCAGCTGTGCCCAGGCCGTCCCTCCCTCCAGCTGTGCCCAGGCCGTCCCTCCCTCCAGCTGTGCCCAGGCCGGCCCTCCCTCCAGCTGGGCCCCAGATGCTGGGCCCAGCACACTCCTGCCCCAGGTGCTCCCTCCATGCCAGGCACTGTCCTCACGCCACTGCACAGAGTGGGAAACTGGGCCTCGGAGACTCACTCGGAGGCCCTGCCCGAGGCCGCCTGGGGTGGAGAAGCCCCAGCCTGGCTCCAAGCCCACCTTTGCCGCTGGCTGTCCTGCTTCCACTGTTTCTCAGAGGACGTGGTTTTGAGACCCCTCTGGGATCCTTAAAGCTTTCTTCTGGTCATGATTCAGGTGATCAGAGCTTCTCAAAGTGGGGTGCCCGGGACTGAGCCCTCCTGATCTCTGGTTCTATGTGATGGAGGTCCCTCCCAAACTGGCTTGATCACTGGCTTATGTAACTGAAAATTATAAGGGTCGGCGGCTTCAGGAATGGCTAGATCCAGCTCAGATAGCATCAGGATCAGACTCCCTTAGTCTCCCTCCGCAGCTCTGCACAGGCTCTCCTCTGATGTGGCCTCATCTTCTGGCGGGCTGTCCTCCTAGCGGTCCTCAGTGACTGAAGTTCTACATTTTCTCAGTTCAACAGTTCCAGGGGAGAGAGCTTTTCCTTTCCTTATGCCCAGAATCCATTCTCCTTGGCTTGGCCTGGGTCACGTGCTCAACCCGGGAGCTGGGGAAGTGTGTGTGTGTGTGTGTGTGTGTGTGTGTGTGTGTGTGCGCGCTGCGCGCGCATTGCGTGTGTTCCCAGAGCAGAACAGGTGGCCAGCGGGCAGAAATAGAGGGCTGCTTATAAATCCAATCTTCCCATCGCTGGGGACTGGAGTGTGTATGCGCCTCACAGGGAGGAGGGCAACTCTCACCTCCTTTCTCTGGGCGCCCTACTTTTGGTAATGCAGCCGAGAATCCCAGCGTCGACTCCAGGTGCTGGCTCTCTGCCCCGCACACTGCAGCTTAGCCCAACTCCTCCTGCCGTGCCTTGGACCTGAGTCGTGAGTGTCTCCCTGTGACACTCTATCTTGTCACTTTCAAACAAAAGCCCCACAGAGGCTGGAGTGTGCCTTTGATCCCAGGTGTCCCCATCCCAAGAACAGTGCCAGACCACAGACTCATGAATGCTTGTTGAATGAATAAAATAACACCTAGCTCAGAGAGCTGAGACGCCTCAGCCAGTGCCTCTGCTACCTCCAGGGCGCCTGTGAGCTTGGTGGCTGGCTGTCAGGTTGCACGTCACAGCCGAATATCAGGAACCGCTATGAGCTGCACAGATGCCACCATGCCACGTGGCTCCCCTCCCCCAAGGGCTCTGCGTGGGGCAGGTGCTACCTGTCTTCTTTAACAGATGAGGAACACAGAGGCTCAGAGGGGTCCTGCAACTTACCCACGGCCACACAGCAAGGCTGTGCAGAGCAAAGACATGAACCCACAGTGTGACAAGGCCAGGGCCCTGCCCCAAGTGGCGGCCAGCAATCACCAGGCAAAGGCATGCGGAGCCTCAGACCAAGGGCTTTCCTCCTGTCACCTCGTTTCACCTGGTTTTTGTAACTCCGGAGAAGTGCGACAGGATCACATTTAAATGATGAGGAGACTGAGGTTCAGAGAAGCTCAGTGACATGCCCAGCGTCATGAGCTAGTAAGTGGCTCAGCTGGGGCTGGAATCTTGGATTGCCCGGGTCCAGGGTCCTCAACGCTTTCCTGTGTGGCCTCCCAGCCCCAGGTGATCCCCAGCTAGTGACCATGGCAGGCACTGTCCTGAATGCTGGGGATGCAGCCCCAGAAGGATCAGAGGCCCCGCCCTCCCAGGTGAGCCTCCAGTGGGTGAGGGTTAGTCAGTCTTCCGCACTGTGACAAAATACCTGAGAGAAGCGACTCAAAGGAGGAAAGGGTTTTTTTTTTTTTTTCCTTTGGCTCCCAGCGTCAGAGGGTCCTCAGTCCATGGTCAGCCGGCTCCACCGTTCTGGCCCTGAGGTGAGGCACAGCCTCACGGCCAGAGGAAGTGGTGGAAAACAGGCGCTCAGCTCACGGTGGGGGGAGAGGGCGGGGGGCCTTCAACACATCAGCCTTTGGGGGACGTTCCAGATACAATCTGTGAGTCAGATAGATAATAAACCAGAAAGCACAAACAAAACGGCCATGTCAGAGGGTGAAGAGTATTGAAAAGGAGTACCATGCTCATCAGGGAAGGCCAAAGTGATGAGGGGACGTTTGAACAGAAACCTGAATGAATCGCGTGCAGAAGCCGAGCTGTCACCTGCAGCAAGAGCATTCGGGCAGAGGAAGGTCACGCGCAAAGGCCCTGGGGTCCAGCAGGCTCAGCATGTTCCAGGAACAGCACAGAGACCGGTGCAACTGGACAGGGTGAGCGAGGCAGGGTGTGGAAAGGAGCCGGTTACAGAGGCCAGTCCACGTGGGGTCTGAAGCCATTGTGAGAACTCGGTCTCTTCTTCCAGGGCAGTGTGAGCCCCTGGGAGGTTCTGAGCAGAGAAGCGGCCTGACTCTGGTCAGTGGCTCACCCTGGCCGCTGCTGAGGATAGACTCCAGGGTGGAAGCGACCCCAAGAGACTCCTAGGGCTTCTAAGCTGGAGATGCTGGGGGCTGGCCAGCAGGGAGACAGGGGACAGTCTGTGACCGGGGGAGGGGAACGGCTGGGACTCGGGAGGGCTCGGGAGTCTGCTTTTGGCTGTGACCTGTTTGTGGCTACAGGGGAGGACACCTGGGGCCCAAGGACAGGGCTGCAGCTCAGACGAGATGCAAAGGCGGGCCGAGAGCCGTTCAGAGACACTGCTCCGTTTCAAGTCCATCTCCGCGGGGTCGCTAACCGACCCCTCTGCCCATGTGCTCTCTGGTTCCTCAGTGATCCAGCGAGGCTGGCAGGATTGCCATACCCACTTTACAGATGAGAAAACAGAGCCTCCCAGGGATTAGGTGGTTTTCCAAAGGCCACAGAGTGAGCCCAGAACTGAATCCGATAAAATATGGGGTATCAGCAAGGAATAGGGGTGCTGCTATATCAGGGCAAATCAGGACAGGTGGCAAGAGCTAGAGACCCCAGCTCTCATGATAGCTTAAATAAAATAAAGAGAAATACACAGACAGTAAAAGTATCCCATTGGTCCACAGAACTGAGAGTCCAGAAGTAAGACTGCTTCAGGCACAGATGGATCCAGGAGGCTCCAACGAGGCCATCGGAAGTCCCCTGGGCCCCCTCATTCGGTTCTGCTTTGCTCGGCTTTTGCCTGTGTTCTCAGGCAAGACTCTTCTGGCTCCACGTCAAAGGGGTTCATCATTAGCTTGGCGTCCCTGCTGTCAGCTCACCGAGTGGAAGGAGAACGTCTCTGGGCACCGAGCAGCGGGGGACTTCGTGGGTGGCTCGGGCCTGGGCACGCCCTTCCCTGGAGCTGCTGAGGGGATCAGCCTCCTCTCCCCGACCCCAAGCCACAGGGAAGGCACACGGGGGACTGGCAGCTCCTCAGGGGAAGTCCAGGTGCTATTTCAGAGAAAAGGAGGATGGACACAGGGACGCCAGCTGCTGGGTCCACAGAGGAGCAGGCCCACAGGCTGGCGGGTGGGCAGGGACTGCCAGGGCGCGATGCTGACCTCAGGGAGCCTGGGCTTCCAGACCCCCCCACTTCCCATCTCTTCTGCCTGCCTTGGGACTGTCCTGCTCTGGACCCCACCCTCCCTCCGGCCACTTGGCCCCTTGCTGCCGCTGACCCTGCTGTGCCCGCTGCCGCCCCTGGACCTGGCTCATGCCCTTCCTCCCTGGACGCCCCCCTCACCTGCTGCCATGCTGCTGGCCTGCCAAGGGGCCTGCTGCTCAGAAAACAGGCAGCTGGCCGTCTCCCCACTGGCCATGGCTTGCGGGCAGGGAGACCTCTTGCTTTTCGGTGTCCTCGTCGCCTAGCCTGGGCGGGTGGGCAGGAGGAGCTGGCTGAAGGGACGACAGAGGTGAGGCGATCCAGAGGGGAGGGCAGAGGGAGGCGTGGGGGTGGGTCTGTCCCAAGGGCGCCTCCTGGGGACCTCTCTGAACCCCGGGGTCGAAGCCAGATGTGACTTATTTCTTGGCCCAGTCATTTCTGGACGTGCTGCCTCACCTCCCGACCTGTGGTTCCAGGAAATACGTCTCGTCCCTGCCCGCTCCCTCCCGCCCCTGCCCTTCCCAGCCCTGCCTGGCTCACGCGCCTGCTGGGCAGCTGTGGACCCAAGTGACCAAAGGCCCTGCAAGGGTCCAGTGTCCTCCCCACCTGGAAGACTAGTGCTTTCTACTAGAGGGGGCGAGGTCCAGATTCATGGTTCTCTAGGGGAGACACCAGGCGGAAGGGGACAGACTTGAGGGAAGAATGGAGCATTTGCTGGGTGCCTGCTGTATGCAGGTGCCTCACATGTGCTCCGAGTTCATCTCTCCCGCAGTCCCGGGAGATGGGCGTTAGTCTTCTAATTGCACAGGTGAGAATACTGAGCTCAGAGAGGTGCAGGGACAAGACCAAGGTCACACAGGAATTAAGACAGAACTGGATCCCAGGCAGTGGTGTGCTGGCTGGCAGTCCACTGGGGGAGGAACCAGAGACAGAGAGAGAGCGTGAGACCCACATTGTAAAGTATGCCAATTTCTGTGGTGTAAATACTCACACCAAAGCTCTTTCCAAGTGGCCAAAAACGATCTGCAAAATGCTCAGCAGATTTTACAATTGCTTCTGGCACAGCACTGAGGGCTAGCTGAACCCAAAGCAAGGTCTCCTGCCACTGCCCCGAGCTGGCCGGGGGCAGGACAGGGCCGGCGTTGCTGACCGGCTGAGCGAGATTTTGGGCAGATGGGGGCACGGGCCTGGCCTCTCTGCATCCGCCGGCTCCCAGGCCTTCCACCGGCCTCCCTTCCAGACTCCCTCTCTTGGCCCTCTGGTTTCCTGGTCCGAACCGTTCTCCCTCCCGTTTTGACTCAGGCGGCTCCTCTCTCCTTTTCGTGAACTCTCTCTCCCTCTCAGGAAACATCTCAAAGACTGTTTTGAAACCAACCAGCGACTAACTTCACAGGTTTTTCCCTCTTCTAGAGAACAGGACGTGAGGAGGCCAGGCTGTTTCCTGTGTGAAATGGGCGTGTGTGCTTTCTGAGCAAAACAAGGGTCAGGCTCTGGTCCCCAGGAGCCCATGCCAAGGTCACCTGGCATCGGGCCCCAGGCAGAGCAGCCCGGGGCCTGCTCAGGCCGCTCCCGCCTCCTGGGGAACAGGTTTTCCGGACTTGTGCCGGGGAGAGGGCTGGGCCAGGCACAGGACGTTCCACCACACACCACAGTCGCGCCCCCATTTATCCATATCCTCACCGCAGTGCGAGAGAGGCCCCGCCTCGGCCTCCCTGGTCTGGCTTCTGCACCACCTCTGCCCATTATGGGTGTGACCTGAGCTCACCACTCTGCCGCTGTGAGCCTCAGTTTCTCGTCTGTGAAATGGGATGGTGAGGCAGGCTCTGGGGTCCAGAGTAGGTGGTGCCGAGGTGACGTTAGTGATCTGTCCAGGGGGGAAGGACAGAGTTGGGGAAGGGAAGTGTTCCACGTGGTGCTAGCTGACGGGTCCGCCGTCGTATGGCAACCCACGATTAACAGAACCTCTCTAGCTGTGGGGCCTGAGGCAAGTCACTAGAAGCCGCCTTCCTAGTCTGTAGAATGGGGTTTATTATCGGACCTACCAAGGGATGGGATTTGTGAATGAGTACACAAAATGTGCCGGGAACAAAGCCTAGTGTATAGTAAATGCTAAATTAATGACAGTGGACATTTTTAAATATACATTTTGTAGTTGTAGCAGGAGAGAATGTCCTCATTTTATTTATTTTTTTATGTGTGCTTGGGTTCGAACTCAGGGCCTCCTGCGTGCCTGGCAAGCGCTCTGCCACTGAGCCCCAGCCCCAGCCCGATGTCAGCGACTCTGATCAACATTAATTTGAATCACTCAACAGAACATGGGCAACTTTTTTTTGTTCCGTTTGCGGAAGCCTCCGAGGGGGGCATTTCCCTCTGGGAAGCATGGCCGAGAGACCACCCGCATCTCCTGGTGCTGCCCTGTCCTCATCTGCGACTGGGCTGAACAGTCCCCACTTGACGAGTGGGTGGGAACATCCCGGAGCAGTACTTAGCAAAGATGGTGATGACGACTCGCTTTCTCTTGCCGGCTGCTCAGCTCCACGTGCAGGGGACCCACGGCACTTCCGTTGCGTTTTTGCAACATGTGTCCAGAGGTCAGATCACCTCCGACGCTCCAGTGGACATGGCCACGCCCTCTCCAGGAGGCACCTGACTCTGGCTGACCACTCAGAGCGTCCCAAGCCCTTGGCCACGGTGATTGGTTGGTGGCTGGAACATGTGACCCAAACTGAGCCAATGAGATCCCGACTTTGGCCCCCGCCTGCTGCCCCTCCTTAAGCGCCGCTGCTCTCCGCGCTGTTTCGGGCAAGCTGGTGCGTGATGTTGCCGACGCTAAACAGCATAGTTCCCTCCAATTTACAGATGAGAAAATAGGCACCGAGAAGCCTGGTCGCGGGTCCTGGTTCTGCCCGCTGACCACTCTGCTCCTGGGGAAGCCCTCTTGATTATGAGCAGACTAGTTAAGTACCAAATGCAGCGGAGTCTGGTGACTACCGACACTTAAGCCTCACCGCGCTCGTTAGAAATGCCATCATTCCCATCGTACAGGTAGGAAGACTGAGGCACCCAAAGCTCTCACAGCTCATGAATGCTGCGATTTGAACCTCAGTGCCTGATCCTGGCCCATGTCCTTGAACTACTAGCTTTACCACCTCTGCTGAGGGCAGGTAGCATCCCTGTCCTCACGGAGCAACCTGGTAAGGGTGGTGACCGTCGGGCCCTGTCTTTCCGGTTTCAAGGAGACAGAATGGGCTTTGTGCCCTCTCAGCTCTGACGTTGCTCACAGCGACCCTGGGCAGGGCCTGGTGCCTCCTCTCTAAGCCTCTGTTTCCCTCCTTAGGAAGAGATGCGTTCTGATGCTCTGGGCTCTTCCGGGAGCACCTGGGCTCTTTGCACCCCTTCTCTGGCCACCCTTGCCTTGGGGTGTCCGTTCCTCCCCTCCCCACTGGAGACTTGCTCTTGGAACCCGTGGGCTCCGCCTCCTGGCTTCCCTCCTCAGCAGGGGAGGCAGACAGCCCAGGCAGGCGGGATCCAGAGGTCCTGTGTGGTATAGACCCGCCACCCACCAGTGCGCAGGCCTGTCTGGTCTAGTGAGGGGCAGGGCCGCTGCTATTGATCCAGGCCGCGAGCTCGGGAAAGCATCTGTTTTCCTTCCAATCTGAAATCAATGAGAGCTGGCTCACAGATAGGGCAGGAGGGTCTGAGCCAATGCCCCAGAGGGTCAGGGCAGAGCAGAGGGGCAGTGGGCAAGGGGGGGCTTCCGAGCATCCTGGGAAGAGCCCTGGGCCGGGAGGCACCTTCTGGGCTCTGAACCCCACATGTGGTCTGGGGGTGCAGGTCTGACAGCTCTGGGCTGGGCCATGGACCCGCTGTGTAGACTTGTCCTTCTCTGGGCCTCAGTTTCCCCAGGAATCCAAGGAGGAGGTGAAATCAGTGGTTAGGAAGGACAGTCTAGCTTACCCTGAAGGACGGTTGTGACAACTTCCTTCTGTCTAGGATGGCTTATGGCTTATGGGGTAGGCCTTGGCTCTTATGGGGCTCATTTCACACCCTGGGTCCTGCCTGCCATCCCAAAACATCAGTTACTCCCCCTTCCCACACCGCCTGGCAAGACCTCACGACACCCCTCCTGGCCTGTTCCCAGGGTCAGGAACGGGTCCCAGATCTTGGGTTTTCTCTGCAGGGGTGGAGTGGGCCCAGGAAAGGCGGCTTCTGATGGCCCTGGGAGCTGGGCTCCAATATTTCCTGGACTGATGGTCTGGGCTGGGACTGAGCCCTGGACACCCTGCTTGCTGGCCCTCAGTGTCGCCACACCAATGGGGGCACGCAGAGCTGGTTACAGCTGCTGTTACGCGTGTGCCTCCTCCGTTCCCCTCACGCCCTGGTGCCCCCTCCCGCCTGCTGCTGCTCCCGTCCTGGCGTCTCCTCCTGCTGCAATCGAGGCCTCCGGACCCCACCCCACCTGCTCAGCGGGCTCCGGGCTCCCTGTCACCACCACGTGGAGATCCAGGCCTCCAACCCTCCCGGCACCTTGCCCCCCCTCGGCCCTGCCCTCCCATGTGCCTCTGGCCAAGGCAGAGCAAGCTGCCCAACTCTGGGACGTGGCACTGGCTACGCCCCTCCCACCCTGCAGGCCTGGATCAGAGTCAAGGTGACCCCACCATAGGGTGGTCACTCTGGAGGCTGGGAGACCAAGAGGGGACAGAGGACAGGTCCTCCCCATAACCCTCCTCGGGATGGAGGGGAGAATGTAGGTAGTTTGGAACTGGGTTGGTTAAGAGCTGGATTGGGAGGATGGCACCTACACCAGGTGGATTTGGCCTGAGCCGGGTCCGTGGAGTCCGCTGGGTTAGCTGGGTGGTGTTCCTGGCTTGGCTTTGTTTGGGGTAGTTCAGTTGGGTTGGGTCCATCCGGTTGGTTTGGGCTGGTTTGATGGAGTTGGTTGCTTGGTTCAGTCAGATAAATTGGTTTGGTTGGGCAGCTAAGTTGAGTTGGTTGGCTGACTGGGTCTGGATTAGGCGGGGGGCGGGGGCTGAGCTACTTGGGTTGGAGGGATTGGTTGAGTTAGGCTTGGTTAGACGGTTGAGCTCAGATTTGGTTGGGTTAGATGGTTGGGTGATTGGCTGGAGCTGGCTTGAGTGGGGTTAATTGGGTAGAGCTGGTGGGATGTATGGATGGTCACTTGGGCTTCTGGAGCTGAGTTAGCTTTGATCGGTGGGTGGGTTGGCTTGTCTGGCGTGGGCTCGCTGGCCTGGCCTGGGCTCTGGGTTGGCTGGGGATAGCCGCAGTGCTGAGTTCTGCTCAGTCTCCACCTCTGAGCCAGGCGGGTGGAGGTGGTGGGCGCCTTGGCCACAAATAGCTGTGGGGAACACAAACAGTTTGGTCTTCAAAGCCCTCGGTGGTGGTGGCTGTAACTTTCCACCCAACCCCAGCTAGCACGTCGCTAGGCCTTGTGGGGGCCCAGCTGCTGCTTCCTGCAAGCTAACCACATGTGGGGGGCGGAGAGGAGGGAGCTTGGGGGCTCCGAGTCTCCTCTGCAGGAGCCAGGCAGCCTTGCCAGGCACCCCCAGCTGGGGCCCAGGTGTTCTTTGCCTGGAACAAGAGTGGGTCCCTGAGGTGGGGGATCATCCTGCCCTGCGGGCTTTCCTGGCAGGGCTGTGGGTCAGGCCTGGCGGGGTTGGGGATGAGACCCAGCAGGACCGTCACGGGTGGGCCTGAGGGTTCCGCTGCAGGCCCAGGAGAGCCCAGGGTGTCTGGGACTTTGGTTTCTGCACAGCTGAGGTGGAGCAGGGGCCAGACATTCATTCATTCACTCAAAGACCATTTCTCAAGCCTCTGAGTCCCAAGCCCTGGCAGACAGGGTCAAAAGAGGTAGAGAAGGCGAAGGCCGGAGAGAGGGGCTTTCTGAAGGGCCATGGGACCACGCCACCCGCCATTTTCTCACTCTCCTCTGCTCAGCCCCTTCCTGTTGTTCCTCGGGAGGGTCCTGCTGTGGGCAGCGCGGAGCCTGCTTATACCCGGATGAGGTATGCCCTGTGGGCAAGGCGCCACCACAGCCAAGACCAGACAGCAGGCTGGGCCCTGGAGCATAGCTCCCACCCACCAGCTTCTCTGCCTTCGGGTCTGTGCCACATGCCACCCTCTCCACCCAAGCCTGCTGGACTGACCCTCCCTTGACCCTGGGAAGGCTGAGCCCTCAAGGGCCTTCAGAGGCTGTGGGTGTAAGCCTGCACCTCGGTGGGGGACCTGGGCCCGGAGTTGGGAGTGGCCTGCTGGGGGACGTGCGCTGTGCTGGAGGTGAGCTTCTGGCCAGCCTCCCTCCGGTCCCCTGAAGGAGCCTCCTGGCCCGCGGGAAGTCCCAGCCTGCCCTTGACCCGTGTGCCTCAGGCTCTTCGCTCAGCCTCGAGTGCTCCGGGGCAGTGGTTCTCTCCCGGGCAGCTCACGGCAGGACCGCAGGGGCTCCTGGGTGTCAGCTGGCGATGCCGCTCACCACCCGGCCTTGGCAGCCCCCCTCAGGCTGCTCTGCAGTAGTCCCTGTTTGCAGGACCTCCCAGTCATGGTCCCCAGCTCACACCGGAGCGCGTGGTGACGCTGGCAGCAAGGCCACGCAGCCACTGGCACCCGCTGCTCCCCACCCCTGCAGACTGGGCTCTGCCCTCCTCCGGTCCTGGCCCCGCTCGCCCGGGCTCCCCAGGAAACCGAGGCTGGCCATCAGCCACAGTGCCCTCTGCCCGCTGGGCAGGCCGGGCCTGGGGTCTGTCCCGCCCAGCCCAGCGCTGGCCTCCCAGCGTGCTGGGGCCAAGAGTCTTCTTCCCAGGAGCTTAGCACCTTCTCCTGGCACTCTCTGATCCCCACCACACCCCAGCTCCTTGACGCAGGGGCCAGCGCCCAGGCCTTGGCTGGCATAGGGGGCATAGGGGTGAGAGCAGGTGTCCTCTCCAGGGCCCCGGCTCCTCTCTCCACAAGGCCCAGGGACGCCCTCTTCCCTGCCCCACATCCTGCCTGGCACAGTGCACAGCAGAGGGCCAGTGGGGACCTGAGCTGAGTCCTTGCAGCCTTGAGGGAGCCTGGGATTGTGATGGTAACTGGGGGAGGGGCTGCAGCGGGCCGTTACAACTGAGCCGCTGGCTGTGAGCGCACCTTGGTGACTCGCAGTCATGGGAAAGACAGGTCTTGTTGATGGAGATGCACTTTGGTCCTTGAACAAGTGACCACTGACATTGGCCGTGGCTGGCCTGTACCCCTTCCCTGCTGGGTGACACTGGGCACTTTTTAACTTCTGTGGGCCCCAGTTTCTGCATCTGTAAAGTGAGGGTTGTAATAGTTGCCTTCCCCCTGGGCTGCAGAGAGCCAGTCCTGCAGAGGGTCAGCCCTCAGTCGATGGACGACGGTGGCTTGGGTGGTCCAGACTCCAAGGAGCCGCTCAGCAGCATGGTACTTCCCTTCCCTCCCATCCGGCCTCCATCCCTCCTGCTGGCCCCTTGTTTCAGGCCTCCCCATGGAGAGAGCCCCATGTCCCAGCAGAGTCCTGGCTGAGTCCCATCCCTGCAGCTGGACAGGGTTTGTGGTCTTAACCCTGGGCACCTCGACACGGCCACACCTCCTCCATGGCATCTGCCCTGGTTCCCTGAGCTGCCCCTCCAGAGCCCCCTCTCTGGCCACTGCTGCGGTGCCCACAGGAGACAGGCTGGAGGGGCAGGGCAGGTCTGTTTACTCTTAGCCCGTGCAGGCACTCGAGCGGGAGGTGCAGGTCTGCTGGTTGCCATGTTTCCTGCCCGCTTTGCCCTGCCTGGCGCAGGGTGGCCGTGTCTTCTAGCCACCACCCCCCACCGGACAGCCACCCCACCCTCCACCCTGGCCGGCGGGCCCTCCCTCCACCCTCCCCTCCCTGGCCACCGGAAGAAAGACTCGGAAGCCATCAGGCTGCGCAGGGTCTCCCCCGCAGGGCGCTGGCACACTGGTCAGCTGCTGGGAACAGCGAGTGGCCGTCCTGCCGCACCTGGAGGCACCGACCTGCTGTCTGCCTCGGTGCCTCTGCCCGTTGCCAGAGGTGCACGTCCTGAACGCGGGGCCTTGGGATGGGGCCGTGACCTGCCTTAAACTCGCTGCCTTTCAGCTCTATGACTCAGGGAGAGAGAGGGAGCCACACCCCGTATCTCGGACAGCGGGGCCGCTCTACGGTGAATTTCCATCCCCAAATGTTAGAACTTTTTTTCCAAATTTCAGTCATTCCAGGAATAGTTTCATGGCCTTTCTTATCCTAAATTCATCTTGTATAGAACATTCCTTACTTAATTTTTTAAAAAAATGGGTTTATTCTTTTCACTGATTTAGCTTCGGCCTAAGAACTCCTGTTCTTGGGGACTGGGGCTGTGGCCCGGTGGTCGGGGCTCACCTCGCGCACAGGAGGCCCGAGTTCATCTCCAGCACTGCCGAGACAGAGGGAGGGAGACCGCATTCTGAAAATCACGGTTAGAGTCCCCGAAGACTTTCCCTCAGCATGTGGAGAGCCCTACAAATGGCGGATGCGGCTTGGCGCACTGCTCCGGAGGACAGTCAGGAAGGAGGAGGAGGCCCGAGCCCTTCTTCCCAGGCCCCTGAGGGCAGCCTGGCCCCTCTGACCGCCCACAGTCCTGGAACAACGGCCAGCCGCTCCATGTCGTGAGTGGATCAGCGCCAGGGCCCGCTCTGCCCGACCCGCCTGAGTACCCCAAGGAGAGACCAGGTCCAGCTCGACTGGGCTCAGGAGGCGGCGCTGATGAGAGCCCCATGTGCCTGCTCCCCACTTTACGGTTTGTAGCCCGTTCTCCAACCCTCGGCCCCATGACCAGCCTACAGCCATGTGGCCAGAAAGATTGGAGCTGAGTCTGGTGGCCCGTCTCAGTGTGGTCACGGGAGAGACCTGAAGGTGACTTGGTCTCAGGCTGGTCAGGAGGTGACCTGGATTCTGTTTGTAGGACATCAACTGGGGGGCGTGGAGGGCCTTCTTCCACGGTGGCCAAGCCTCCGGGGCCAGCGTCCCAGTTAGGTGCTGAGAGGGTCTTGCCAGCCTTTCCCTAAACTGAAGTTCCGAGTCAGGGTTTGGGGGGACGGTGGTGCCTAACTGGGGTTTCATAACATTTTCGGGGACCCGTGTAGGTGCGCCCTCACTCCTGGTCATCCTGTCCCTTGAGCGCGGGCAGAACCCGCGAAGGCCACCTCGCGTTCATCCTGGAGGCCTGACCCTACCCAGGAGCCTTTAGGTGAAGCGTGAGGAGGTGCGGCCCAGCAGCCAGGGTGCGACTCAGGCCGGGCGCGATGAGCCGCCGGGGCCGCGTGCAGGGATCCTCGAAGGCCTTGCGGGGCTGGGGCCGCCCTGGCCGGCAGCCAGCATGGATGCGATGCTCCCTGACCCGGGAGCTTGGAAGAGGTCCCGAGCCTGCGTGAGGGTCCAGCTCAGCTGATGCCTTGATCCTGGGGGTCCCGGGCAGGGACCCAGGCCGGGACCCCACCGCTTGCACGAGTGCCTTGCGTCCATCTGATCCGCTTGCTCCCCGGCAGCTGAGGCCAGGGCTTCGCTTCCCTCCTGCAGACCCTCCTCTGCTTCCGGTGGCCTGGAATCCGCCTCGCCTGGGCAGCCTCCTGGCCCAGCAGCCCGGCCCACTGCAGAGCCAGGGCTGTTTCCCTCTCCACCTAGGGCTGGCCAGGAGCTGCCGCCCAGCAGCGGGAGGGAGGGCCCGGCCCCATGGCTACCCGGAGAAGGTGCCCACCCGAGACTCCAGTACGGTCTCTGCTGAGCACGCAGCTCTCCCATGATCCCGAGTGGGGCTGCCTGTAGTTTTGCAGTGGCCCGGTCCTGGGTTTCTGTTTAATGTAGAGATACAAGGCTTCCTTAAAATACTTAAAAATTAGGTTAGCTCAATTTTAAAAACCAGCGTGGAGGGTTTAAAAAAATGGCCCAAATTCTTTGATGCTCTTCGAGGGATGGGCTTTGGGCCCCCTCCTTGCGAGTCTGCGTGGGCTTGTGTCTGCTTCCACCCGAGTGTGATGAGGGGGACGCCAAGTGACCTCTGGGGTCAGTTGTAAAGGGCTACACAGCCGCAGGCAGTGGGCCAGGGACACCACCCTGGGAGGCCACGTGTGGCCCTCCAGCCGCCGGCCCGCCCAGCTCCTGGCCACCAGGCAGCATTGGCCACCAGCTGTGTGAGGCCCCAACTTGATGTGCAGCCTGTCAGGCTTTCAGATGGACACAGCCCCAGCCAGCTGCTGACCACAGTGGCATAGGAGACCCCAAGCAAGGAATGCCCTGCCATGCCCCTCAGGTTCCTGACCGCACCGACCTGGCAAAATAAAACGGTCGCTTTAAGCTGTTACGTTTTAGGGTAATTTGCTCTGCAGCCATGGCGGCTGGAGCCATTAGCCACACATTCATGCGGTTTGAAAATCAAAGTCTCAGACCGTCTGGGCTCAGCTCTGGGGGACGGCTGCCCTGGGGTCGGGCTTTGATGGGATCCTGCGGCTGGTCCGCCCTTTTCCTCGCAGCCGCACACATTTGCTGAGCACCTACTGCATACCACACATCTTGGGTCATTTAGGCATCGTGGAGGGAGGTGGAGGGCCCCAGATGAAATTAACAGTCTCAGCCAGGGTGCACGCGGTGCCCGAGCAGAGTCCCCGAGGCCGCCACCCTGGGTACTCGGTCTTTCAACCACGAACCCCGACGTGTTAGGCCTGCACGTCCTGGGAACAGCAGTGACGGTTCCTGGCCAGGTGGAACCACCCCGCAGCAGTGTCCCTGCCGAGGGAGGCGAGAAGGGCCTGCACGCGGAGCCCGTCGTGGACCTTGCGGCCCTTAGCGTCATTTCGGGGCTGGCATCCTAAAATTCTGCAGCTAGTCCGCCCGCAGCCTCCTGGGCTTGATGGCGTTTGCATCTCGAAGCCGATGGAGGATGCGTCAGATCCAGCACCGGCTCCCCTCAGAGACCCCAGGCTCCGGGGCCGGCAGAGGCGGGGCTGGGACCGCTTCCTGCGCTCGGAGCCCCAAACGCTCGCCCCACCCTGGCCTGTTTCCCTGGAGAAGAGCAAGACCAAACCGAAGAGAGGACAGTCCAGTGGGGGACATGCCAGAGCAGAGTCCGTAGGCTGGACGCCGCCTCCCCGAGCAGCGAGGGGCCGCAGGACTCCGGTGCCAGGAGCGGCTGAGGTGGCTGTGCTGCTCCTGAGGTGCCCGCGCCAGGAGTCTGCTGGCCTCTGCCGCCCGTCTCGAGCGGAGCCTCCCTTTCCTTGTGATTTTTTAACAATATTCACGTGTGTGTGTATGCACCCGGCAGACACACACACACACACACACACACACACAGGCTCACAGTGGGGCCACAGCCTGGTAAATGTACACTTAGGTCACATCGTTCAACACACCTCAACGTCTGCACGTTCCCAACTTGGGTCTTTTCCTGGGCCAGAAATAGGGGCGTCCTGTTCCTGGGAGCCGGGTGCCTGCCGTTGCTGGGCCGCGGTGTGCGCTCGGCTCTGCGGGACACACTCTCCCGTGTCGTGAGGCCCAGCACCGGAGTCAGAGCCGCCACGTTGGGATCCGGCGTGTGCACGGTTGGAGCTGGAGAGGACCCTTAGAAAATGAGGCCCAGAGAGGGCAAGGGACCTGTCCAAGGCCACACAGTGGGAGTGACCCAGACCCGTCCTGGGCTCTTGGCCTTGTGCTGACTGATTCACGCTTGGAGATGAAGCTCCCCAGCTCTTCAGGGTGGCCCGCTGGGGGCATTTCCAGGGAACAGAATGGACGTCCTGAGTCCCAGGACTTCCTCCATTCTCGGTCTCACAGCTAGGCAGTGGCCAGGTCTGGGCCCCTGGAAATAGGGTCCTCTGCTGCTGGGAAGGAGGAAAGGAGGGGACTTCACGGTCCCTGGGAAACCGTGAGAGGTGGCGCACAGACTCGGGGACAGCAGGGGCTCTGGGAGGGGCACTGGGAAGGAATTCAGAGGCCCCAGGTCCAGCAGGACGCTGCCCCTGCTGAGGGCGGGACCCTCATCTCAGCTCTCAGAGGGCACTGGCCAAGGACCCGCAGGCCTGGCTGTGGGCTGTGAAAGGGGAGGGGACAGCAGGGACCCAGCTGGTCCCTCACAGCCGCTCGCTGTTCAGCAGGAAGAGAACACATGGGAGCAGAGTTAAAATCCAAAGCAGCCAGGACCCTGCGGCGAGTTGGGGGCTGGGGCTCAGGGGGCAGGGAGGGGCAGCTGACCCATGAGCCATGGAAGGACACCGCCTGCACAAAGGCCATGGAGCAGCACGCTGCAGCTCAGCTGGAACGTATCCGAGGAGGGACGTAGCATTTGGAACAGGCGCTGGGTACTGGATCTGAGGGGTCTAGAATGAGCAGCTAAAATTTGGGCCTCAATTCTGCAGGCAGTGGGAGCCATAGAAGGTTACTGAGTGAGGGCATGTCAGTAAGTGAGTGTGGGAAGAAGGAAGTTGTCCTTGAAAGCTCAGTGTCCGTGGGCTTCTTGAGGGCTCGGCTTTCCCGGCCAGGAGACTGGACTAGGTCAGAGAAGGCAAATGCCGGGCTGCATTCATCCCAGGCATCGCTAGCGGATCCCCGCACTCCCTCCTGTCCGCTCCACAGGCCCCAGCCAGTCCCCACCCATCACAGCGCTGACCTGTGGGTTGGTGAACCAAGATGCCGCCGAGAGATCAGGATGGGGTGCCAATCACAGTGATTGACAGCAAGAGTGCGCCTCACTTTACAGGACAGCTCTGGGCTCCTCCTGCCTGTCGGCTGATGGCCCTCAGGGGCCTGGCAGGCTGCAGCTCTCCAAGGAGGGAAACCGAGGCATAGGACCACCAGCAGGCTCCCCCGAGGCCACTCAGTTCTCTGCAAAGCTGCTCATAGGCCTGAACCCCACTTCTCAGCTAGAGCCCCACTGTCCCCCAGCTGAGGGAAGGAGGCGATGGTGGGGGACCTCCAGTCTCTGCACTGTCCCAGAACTGCTGGGGGCTCTCCCATCCCTGGCCACAGCCCTGGTGGTCCCTGACGCCGAGCACAAGAAGCTTCTGGAATTATTGGCGCAGGACAGATGCCCGGTTAGTTAGGAAAACATGCGGCTTGCCTCCCCCGCCCGCCCCCCGGCAGCCACCACCTTCTAATTCAATTTCCCTCGAAAAACAATGGAGTCAATGAAGGGGAACAAGATTTTCCGAAACTTCGTAAAGTTTTGCAAAATAATTACCCCCCAAACTGGCAGGCCCCCCCCCCACGAGCGTCTCTGAGAGACTCTCACAGACTCTCAGTTCCAGCTGGACGTGCCCCTCTCCTCCCAGGCTGCCCGCCCGGGGGTCATCGCCCTTCCTCCTGGTGGCCACTCCTCTTCGTCGGACCGACTGGGAGCAGAGGCAGGAGGAGGGGGCCGACTGTCCCCAGGGCCCAGCGGAGGCCGGGCCGAGCCCCGGTGGAAGTCCCTGAGCTGGCTCCAGGGTCCAGCACGGTCCTGGCTGCTTCCACGAGGGAGCTGAGGAACAGGGGCCGGCGCTTCCTGAGGTCTCAGCCCAGGAGCGGAAGGAGGGCCCGGCTCCAGACGCCGCCCCAGCCCCCTGGACGCTCTGGTTAGGAGGCCTCTGGGAACGTGGCCTGGTCAGTCACCGCCCTCGTTGGAGAGAGGGGGTCCTCCTTCCTCTGTTTCCCCAGGGGCCTGGGTGGCCCAGTGCTCTCTGGCTCTGCTGGTCACTGCACCCCGCGTCAGACACGTGGGCTGGCAGCCGGGCAGGTCCTACTGCCAGTCCAGGCCAGCCCGGCAGCCAGCGTGCACTCCGCTTGCCTCCTCCACCCCGCTGCCCTGTGGAGCCCTCGCTCGGTCTGTCCGTGATCCCTGGGCCCCCGTGCGGGCAGCCTCCCAAGTCCCCCTCACTACTCCTCGGGGCTCCCCCGAGTCCCCAGGGTGTCGCCCCTGAGCTCCTTTCGAGATGGTTCCGTTTCCTCCCTGCAGGGGGCCGCCAGCTGCCCTGCTCGGCCCCCTCCCGGCAAGCACTGACCCCGCTCTCACCACCTGCCCCCCAGAGCCAAGGCGTGGCCGGCGGACCACCTCGCTGTTCCTGGGAGACCTTCCGGGCTGAGGTCTGGCGTGGGCGAGCCGCCCTGAGACGCGGCGGGCGCTCCAGTGAGAGGCTCAGAAGCACACCTCCCGCCGGCCCCTGGGTAGCAGCTTCGGGCAGCCGAAGGAGACCCAGGACCACGGGCAGCCGCGGGTGCCCCTGCTGCCCGCCCCAGCCCCACTTCTTGCCTGAAGGACCTAGAGGGGGCCAACCATAGGATCAGGCTCCAAGGTGCCACCACGACCCTTGCTTTCGGATACTCAGCCTGGTGAAGTCCCACAACGGGCAGGGCTGTCCCCACAGAACGTCACGGAAATGATGGGGTTCTGGCTTCCGAGGCAAGGTCACCGAAGACACTGCGGCCTTTCTGCTTCGTTCTCTCTCAGATCCATCACTAGCTTTGAGTCATGTTGTGAGGACATCCGTGAACCCGCGGAGAGGCCGCCAGGGACAGCCCGCCAACAGTCCACATCCGCTTTCCACCCAGTCAGCCTCGGGCCACCTTCAGAGGAGCGTCCTCCAAGCTGATGGCCAGAGGGGCCCAGCAGGGCTGCTGGGAAATCGGGCCCACAGACAAGGCAACGCAGAGCGCGTTCACTGTCTCAGGTCACCACGTTTGGGGGTCTTTTACACGACAACGGCTAACGAGCTGGCCAGTCCCTTCCCCACCAGAGCCTCCTGCAGTCTTCTCTGCCGCTCTTCGCCCAAGCTTGACGCAAGAAAGTTGTCTGAGACTTGGAAACAGGCGGAGCGGACAGCGGGACCCTCCTCTGGGACTGGAGGGCTGGAGAACGGGCCCAGCCAGGGAGATCGCTCTGGTCTGAATGTTTGTCCCCTGAAAGTCCACAGGCTGAGGCCTAATCACCAGTGAGACGGCGCAGGACAAGGGACCTCGGCGAGCGGATCATGTCCTGAAGGTGGAGCCCGCGGGACTGGTGCGTGGTGAACGCTGCCCTGTCCCCTCCACAGTGCGAGGCACCATCCGAGGTGCCACCCTGACCAGATGCCGAGTCGGCCTCCGAAAGTGTGGGAAGGGGATCCCGGAGGGTCCCAGGCTACCGGACCAGGACGGCACTTGCTCCCCCGGAGGAAGGCGCGTGGACTTCCTAAGGTGCTGCGGGAGGCCTGGGCTTCAGAAGTGACCTGTCGAGTCTAGCGTGTCGTCGGTAGAAAACCTGAGAAGGCCTCGTGCATGACCTGCTGGGACGCCGGCGGGCTTCGCGCCTCACGGAGGCGCTTCACTCCAGCACTCTCCCTCTGGTGTTCCCAAACCCCCTTCCTCTGGGCCTCCTTTAAACCAGCAGTGTCGCCTCCTGGTCTCCTTGTCCGAGTTAGGCAGACTGACGTGTGTGAGGTGTATTTGGAGGAAAGGGATGCATTTTTCTTAACTATCTTTAGACGGCTACGTACCCCCAGGAAGGGGGACTCACTACCTACCAAAGGACCGGGACTCACGCCAGGCTCTTACCCCTGTGACGGTGCCTTCGGCCCTGGTCCTCCACCTAAGAGAAGCCCGGGAAGCGAGCCAAGCCCTAATCCCGCAGCCGCCTTCGGATCTGGCGCTGGCCCGTGCCCTGCAGTGCGGAGCGCTTACTTCATATTCAGAAAAGGGAGCCGTTAGACGTAAAAAGGTTCCCATCTGGGTTCACTGCTGTGACCTGAGAAGGAGGGACGGGCAGGGGTCCACGCGGCCCCCACCCACCCCCTTCTCAACAGAACATGGTGGACACTCAGCCCCTGCCCCGGTTTCTGGTCAGGTCTTTCTGACTCTCGGATGAAGGCCACGTCCTGGCCACGACCCCGTGATGACCCCGCTGTCCCTCCCGCTGCCCAGGCCCCCCTCCCTCTGTGGGCTCCGCGCAGGCCCTCGGCCCGGCACTGCTTCCTGCGTCCCTGCAGCTGGCCTGCCCCGCGGGGCTCTGGGAGCGCCACCTCCTTCCCTCTGGCCTCCACTTGCTGGGCAGCAACGTGACTTTGCTTGTGGAATGACCCCATGGTGCCGGTCTCCCCGATGGGCTGCAGATCCAGGAGCACGGGCTTCGCCCTCCTGTGTCCTGCCTCACTCACGCCCGGCCCCCAGGAGGCGTCGGTGACCTGAAGGCCCCAGGGCAAGTGGGGAGGGTGGGGGCCAGCACCCAAGTCCCCGGCCCAGGTCCAGGGCCCACGGCGTCCTGCCAGCCGAGTGTGTGGCGGGGGCTTGTCACCCGCGCGCGCCCACAGCTGGGACCCAGGGCACCCCAGCGACGGCCGATCCTCCCTCTGCTTCCTTGCAGAAGGCAACCCAGCAGCAGAAGAGACCTGGGAGGCCACTCCCACCAGCTCCGGGCCTCCCATACCAACTACCGTCACGTCGCAGGTCACAGGGGACACCCGGGGAACGTCCTCCTGCCACCGTCCTGTGCGCCATCTGCACTGAGACCGGATCGGGGGCTGATGCCGGCCAAGCTAGACCACGCAGAAAGCATCTCCATGACCCCGTAGGGCAGACGCTCCACTTCTAACCCCATTCGTGGATGGGGAAACTGAAACAGAGAGGTTGAGCAGATTGCCCGAGGTCACACAGTCAGTGGTGCAGGGCTGGTAGCTGAACCCAGGCAGCGGACTTGGAAGTGTACGTGGATGTCTGCACTTGAGTTCTAAGGCACAGCCAAGCAAGGGTGGAATTTGGACTTGACTACTCTGGCCTAGCTCTGTGATCTCGGGCAACTTGCTAGGCCTCTCTGTGCCTTCGCTGTTTCATCTGTCACACAGACCATGAGGGGGGAGGTGGGAAGTGCTCAAGAACAGGGCTTGAAGCCACCAGTCTCGGGCCATTTTTGAAGTCACATGGACACCGACCGACTCCAGGCCTGAGGTGTGTCTGGGAAGCTGGGCCCTAGCGGGGTGGCACGTCCCTCCTTGGGTGGCATGTCACCTCCTCTTTCCTGATGTCTGGGCCTGAGCCCCCGCTTCCTGAATTCAGCGTCGCTCTCGACACCAGCTGTGGGGCGGCCACCGGGGTCCAGGAGCCCCGCAGGGCCCTCCGCCCATGATCCTCCACCTGGCTCCAGCCTTTGGGGTGCTGGGCTGATGATCCTGGGCACAGAGCTGGCCAGAGCCTGGCCTCAGGGCTGAGCAGGGAGCGGGCACCCCGTGAACAAGGCACGCCTCGATTCTCCCCTGAGCAGTCGCTGGCCCAGGTGGCTCCTGCAGCGGCGTCTGTGATGTCACCAAGCATGGCCCTGGCCCACCACCTGGCCAGAGCAGCTGGCAGGTGGGGAAGCCGAGGCTGGCCGAGGCAGTGGCCTGTCCAGAGTCCCGTTTCTGGCACTTGATGACTCGGTGTGGCCCAGGGCTGCTGCTGGCTGGGAGAGGGCTCCCAGCTCCCGGCTCCCGGCTCCTGGGCTCCTGGACCGGCCCCCCTCCCCCCTCCCCACACGTCAGGGCCTCCACGGCCCCTCGGCATCAGCCCCGTCACCCCAGGCCTGCCGGATGCTGGGGACACGAGGAGGGTATGGGGGGTGTTAAGGGGAGAGGTGGCGCATCCCTCCGCCCTGGCCAGGCCGGGTCCGCCCCACCCCTGAGCGTGCCCAGCCAGCCCGGCCACCCATAGCCTGCCCTGGGCCCCGGGCACACACCCCCCAGGCAGGGGAGCCTTTGTGCAGAGACGTCCTGGGGCGGAGCGTCCTGCAGGGCAGTGAGCGGCCGAGGCCACTTCCTGGCTGTGGTCCCCGCTGGTCCAGCAGCCTCTCTGGTCCTTCCTCGGCCTGTGTCCGAACTTCAGCAACCAGGCCGCGTGACTCCCAATAGCCCGGACTGGGAAGGCTGGGGTTAACCAGGATGCAAGAGGGCACGCCGGGTGAGTGGCAGAGCCGCTCCCCACCCCGCCTGTGGGACAGGCGCACGCTCCATCCCACACGCAGAGCCCGGCCCAGCGGCTCTCAGCCCTGGTGCCCTGTGGAATCTCCTGGGCTGGGTTTGAAAGGTGCCCACCTAGAACCAAGTTCCGGAGCTGCCAGGTTGAGACTCGCTGATGGAGCCAGGTCTCTTATTTTGTGGCTGGAATGACAAAGGCCCCGAGAAGGCAAGCAACTCTTCCACGGTCACACAGCACCAGTTTCCATCCCTCTGACACTTTTCCAGGTTGATGCGGAGTGACTAGCCCGCGTTTGGTAGAGAACGCGCCTGCCTGCCCTTGCCCTAGTCCCCAGGCCCCAGGCCACTCCGCCAGCCCTTGCCCGGTTTTCTCCTCCACGTTGGCGACTCCTCTGCCTTCCGTGGCAGCGGGAAGACCCGCTGGCGGGAAACGGCGGCAGGTGTGGGGCTTCCTCGCCTGCGTCTGTGGGTTCTTCCTCTTACTTCTAGTGAGAGGGACTGGAGGGTAGAGGCCAGTGTTCCTCATGGATGCAGGGGAGGCTGAACTTGTGCAAAGATGCCAGGGAGGGGAGGGTGGCGTGGGGGCTGCCACCTGGGGTCCCTGGCCTGGGCTGGGGAGGTGGGCAGCACGGGGCAGGCGCCTTGTGCTGGCTGCTGACCTCTGGCCTCCCTCTTCCTTTTCCTGACCTCCACCCAGTGGCCCTGTAAGATGGGCCCAGCCGCCCGGCCCTGGCAGGCCCGTCGCAGGCCGCTCCCCTGGGCCCTGGCACACCTGGGCTCCTCCTTCTGTGAGGTGGGCGAGGTGGCTTCCGGCCCCTTCCTGCCAGTGGTGCGGAGTTGTCTTCCCTGGTTTTTAGGCGGCGTGGGGCCGTGACGGGTGGTCTGCTTGCCGCACCCGGATGCTCCTGGTACCGTCCAGTCCAGCACCGCCAAAACATCGTCCTGGTCAGACGGGCATGGAGAGCCCCACCCCCGGGCACCGCCCGGCTTCTCCCTGGACGTCCGTCAGTGGCCCTGGCTGTCTGGGCTCCTCCTGACCCCAGTGGGATCTGGCTTGCTCGGAGCCCAGGGTGGCCTGAGGCTCTGCTTGGTCGCCCCCCCAGCGCTGCTGGACCGAGGCCGATCTCCCCTCACTCGCCCCACTGTGCCCGGGAGCTCCTGGTGGGTACCAGAGGGCGGCTGGCCTCTGGACTGTCCACCTCATGCTGGCCCAGCCTGCAGAGTTGCCCCTGTGGCTCTAGGTGGCTCCCCTTCCCCTGCCGTGGGCAGAGGGTGGTGGGCCCACCCGGGGCAGGTGGCTCTCCTGGCCCGAGGGAGAGGTGGGGTGCTGGCTGCCGGTGGCGTCTCCCAGAGGACAGAGGGGGGCTTCCCGGGGGGCAGGGGCAGGGCTGCACCACAGCCCCAGGCCAGGAGTGACAGCCCGAGGGGCTTCGGGAGGCTGAGAGGCTTCGGGAGGCTGAGGCTTCAGGAGGCTGAGGGGCCTCCTCTGTCCCCACACCCTGGAGCCCCACTTCCCTGGCCGTCTCGCCACACTGTGGCTCCCGCAGCCCCACCATTAGCACACTGGCCTCGGGGGTGTGAAGTCCACTTGCTCCCCTGCGGCCAGTCATTGCCTTTGGCTCCGGGCCTTGACCCTGGCCGCAGACCACGCCCGATTCCTGCCCTGCAGCCCCTGCCGCACCCGGAGCCCGGCTCAGCTCAGGCAGAGCCGTGAACCACAGCCAGAGGCCTGGCCCTCCGAGGCTGACCAGGCAGGCCGGGGCGGTCATCCCCATGCAAGTAAGGTCAGGCCTCATGGTTCCAGAGTGGTCCAGATGACACCTGCAGAAGCACGGCCGGCCTTGGGGGAACCGGCTGCAGCCAGGCCCGGACACCTGCTGGCCTCGCGCCCTCCTTGCCTGCCGCGGACAGGACCTTCCTGGCGCGGGGAGCTGGCTGTGCCAGGTTCCCGACACGCCCTTGGGGTGCGGTCTCCACGCTGTTCCAGCTCTGGCCGCCCTGGTCTCGACCCCTCCCCAACACGCACACGCCGGGGGCCACGGACCAGCCTCAAGACCCTGGTGCCGCATCCTGGCCAGCGGGCCTCCAGTGAAGTTCTGAGCCCGTCAGAGCCTCCGTCTGCTGGTCTCGGCCTCCACGTGGACAGTGGACTCCACGTGGACGCCAGCAGAATAGGAAAAGCGGAGCCTCATGCCCCTCCCCAGGCACTCCACCAAAGCCACCAGTCATCAGCGTCCCGGGCAGGTTGGGGTCCTTTCTGACCCTCAGCTTCCCCTCGTAAGGGGACGGGCCCGGGCCCAGGCGACAGCCCGCCCAGGCCCTGACTCAGGAAGCCCCGTGCGGCTGACGGGGTGGGGGCCTCTGGGGTGGAGAGGTGGGTGGCAGGACGGCAGGCCCGAGAAACCTCTGGAATGTGGGCTTGAAAGTTCGGGGCCCCCGTTGGCGACAAGGCCCCTTCTCCGTCCTTCCTTTTCATGACACTTCACCAACTGTTCCTTCCTTAATCCAAACCATTGTTTTTCCAGGGTGAGATTTAAATCAAAGCCACATGGCTCCCAACACGCACGCCCTGCCAAGTGGAAGCCGCTCGGAGCCAAGGCGATGGCCCTTGGCGGGCATCCTGCTCTCCATGGGTTGCCAGGCGAACGCCATCCAACAGTGGGTAGACGGGGGCTTCACTGTGGCCAGCTGGGGCAGACCTGGGGGTCAGAGGCCCAGGCATGGCCCGACCGGAGCCCAGCTGGGTCGTAGGTCCTCCATCAAGAGAGCAGACGCCCCTCCCTTTGTCCCAGGCCTCGTCCTCTCATCGGGGGCAACGGCCTCATCTGGGGAGGGCTTCACAAGACCGGCTGGATGAGGCTGGGCCACTTGCAATGTGAAGCCATGTGGCCTGGCGGGTAAGAGAGCTGGGTGTGGAGTCTTGCTTGGGTCTGATTCTTGCTCACTGTGCTGTGTGACCTTGGATGATTCCTTAACTTCTCTGAGCTTCCCTTTCCTTGTTGATAAAATGAGGCTCTTGCCAGAACTCTTTCTTGACAAAAATCAAGGGAAAAATGAGGTAGGTGAATGGTTGGTGTCAAGGCGGTGGTGGGGGTGCCAAGCGCCTGGCACTCCTTGGAGCTCACGAAAGCAGCTCGTGACGCCTGCACAGATGTGAAGGGCTTCAGAGAGGACGGGGATGCCAGGCAGTGTCGAGATGATGACGGGGCTGGCAGGGGGAGCTGGGCCCAGGTGGCCCCTGATCTCGGGAGGAGGCCCCGGGAGGAGGGGCGGGACCTTGAGGGCGGGTCACCTGGGAAGAGGAGCCTGGAAGTCCGGCTGGGCCCTCTCTGGGGGCCCCCTGCCTGGCTTCTGTTTCGCAGTCTGGTGACCCCGGGGTCAGCAGTGCCATGCACACCTCCCACACCCTCCGCACCGAGAAGCACCCTGGGCTCCAGGGGTAGGTCTAGCTGAGGCTGGCCACCTGCAGAGCCAGCACGCCCAGCCACAGGCCCCGCGTCCCAGTGGACAAAGACACCACGCAAACAGATGCTGCCAGACCCGCACGCAAAGCCCGGGCCAGAGGGACCCCGCGCAGGAGCGTGTGTGCCGGGCCACATGCAGGGAGGTGCTCCAGGGGACGGCTCTGCCCACACCTGCTCACCCTGTGTGCATGGGCCAGGCACCTGCCAAAGGCCGTTCCAGCCAGGGGACCCCGAGCTGGCGCATCCCTAGCGCTGCGCACACCCTGACCTCTAGACTCGGGGTCTGCTGATGACGAGGAGATGGGGCGGACACTCCAGAGTTGGCGAGTGGCCCCCATGCCAGGGTTGGGACGGTCCCTGCTTCCCTGCAGTGACCGCCGCTGTCTGCCCGAGACAGCAGCAGGGAGACGCTTTCCCTTGGGCAGGGTGGGCCTGCTCCTGGCCCAGCCGCTGCCCGGGACAAGCGGCTCTCTCCACGCCCCCCACTGACGCCCGTGGTACCGAAGACGATCTCGAGTCTCCAACGGGACAGTGGCCTGCTGAGGGATAGGGAGGGACTGCGAGCAGGATCCTGCCCCTCAGGGGGTTGAGCAGGAGGGGAGCAGCTTACTCAGCCCCCAGCCCACAAAGCACCCACCACCGAGTCCATGGACCCCCGGTCCTGCTGGACTGTGCTGGGCCTGCTCCCCACCAGGCGGGTTGAGGCCTGGAGGATGGGGCTCCCCAGGTGTAGGGGCTCAGGCAGCGGAGACCCCCGCCCCCCAGCCCTGCAGCCCACGGGGACAGGAGAGCATCCAGACAGGGACCGAGCCCGAGAGCCATCCACTGCAGGGACAGTCACCTCGCTGGCTGCTTGGGGGCCACCACTCTGTCCTGCATGTGAATCCGGACACAGTCACCCCTCAGCAACGCGTCCTCTCCGGCAGCCGTGTGGGCTGGTTGGTGGGAGGGGAGGGCCCCGGGCCAGCCCGCCAGCCGCTCGGTCTCCCCTGGAGCCTCTCCAGCGACTGCATCTGCCTGGAGCCTTGGGGATGCAGGTTCTGGGGTCCCCTCCTGATGGAAAAATCATCATCTGGGAGCAGATGGGAGCCCCAGAATCTGCATTTTTTTAAAAAAACCCGGAGACTCGAATGACTTGGCCGCACCGAGACCCTAGGCCTGGGGCCTTGGCTGCTGCCAGTTTTCCGGACCCCCTCAGTGAGGTGCTGTGTTTCTAAATCCCCTACACCGGCCCCAGAGTTTCCAGAAGATGTCGTTTGATGGAGGCGCATGGGCGCACATAGAGGTACGTCCGGATCCCCATTAGCCCGCTGTGTGATGCTGCACAAGTCACTGCCCTCTCTGGGCCTTGGTGCGAATGGACTCTAAAAGCTGACGGGTAGTGGGCCTCGCTGGCCCCAGGGTGGTCTTCCCCTCAGACTGGGAGGAGCCCAACTGATCTGGGCGTCCCTGACGTCCCCTGTCGGCTCTACAAAAGGCGCAAGTCCTCCAGGAGGCCTGAGGGGACCCACCTGGACAGAGGGCACTCATCCCCCTGCCGGAGGATGCTGACCCCAGGCCGGGCCGGAGGGCGGAGCAGAGGAAGTGAGGACCCTGGCCACCCCGGGCGAGGGGCAGCGCCCTCCACTTCTCAGAATCCCTGCATGGCCGCTGAGCGCGCTTACGGGAAGGGGAGCGGGGGGCTCTCTCCGCACCGGCCCTGCTGGGGGGCAACGCGTGCGTCAGAGGCCCGCTCCCGCCTGCCTCCGGAAACGCCGCCTGGGGCTCAGTCACGAACCTGCCAGGCTGGGGAGCGGCCCCGGGCGCGGAGGGTGGTCAGGTGACCCGCGAGGAAGCAGCAGAGGGGTGCAGCGTGAGGTCAACTTCCCCCTTCCTGGGGCTGCACCCCACCCTGCTGTCCCACTGGACGTCTCTGGGCCTGTCCAGCTGTCCCTCCACTGTCCCCAGGCCCAGCTCGGGCTGGGGTCTCTGCTGGGGTCCTGAGGCCTGAGCTCCCATCACGCCAGCTTGAGGGCCCTGGGCTGGGGTGCCGCCCCCGCCTGGGGACAGCGGCTCCCCGGCCCCCGCACCCCACTTCTCGCTGCAGCTATTTAAAGCCAGCGGCCGTGGGAAACTTCTTCGGATGTGTGGTTTCGTCTTGGGCGCAGGACGGCGTCTGCGAGCTCGAGTCTGGTGACTCACTCAGAGTGAGAAAAGCCTTTTTGTTGTTTGACGCTCGCTCCAGGCGCTGCGGCCTGAGAACACAGCCTGGCGGGGCCTTCCCTCTCTGGGACTCCTGGAAGGCCCGGGAGTGCCCATGGCCACCCAGGGAGCCCGGGCTGATCCATCCTGCTCAGGCAGGGCCCCCACTGGGAGGGCACCCATCCCCAGAATTCATCTTCCCTCTGCCTCCTCCAGGACTTCCGCCTCCCCTGAGTGACTCTGACCCTCAGGCTCTTCATCCGGGAAATGGGGCGTTGGGGGTAAGCAACTTATGCTTTATCTCTTGGCAAGTTAGTGGTGAAGCAATTGAACCCTGGCCACATGGTACCAGAGCCCGTGCCACTAGCCACAGTGCCAGCCTGTCCCTGGAGCTTGGCAACGGTGGCTGACAAAGGTCTGGGCTCCGAGAGCTAGAAAGCGCAGACCCGGAGGTGCAGAGCCTGGGCGTGTTAGGCGCTCCAGCTGCAGCAGCCCCCTGCCTGTGTCCACCCCAGCCTCAGCCCCGCCTGGTGGTTTCCTCCAGAGCTGGCTGTGTGGGGTGCTCTGGGGGCACCTGACCCCTCTGCATGCGCAACTCCAGGGCGCCAAGCCTCACATTTCTGCGTGTCCCCAGCTGGCCGCTCACCACCAAGCTCTGGGGAAGCAGAGTGCCTGGCACACAGCCGGACCCCGAGGCCCGTGAGCCTGACCAGCACCCCTGCGCAGTGGCCAGGGTGGGGACACACGGAGAAGCAGGTCCCAGGAACGTTTTCTAGAACACCCCGTGCTGCATCCCTGTGGGCAGCCCAGGGAGACTGGTGTCCAGCAAGGGCTTGGGAGAGACAGGAGCGTCCCAGAGGGGCTGTGCTGTGTCCAGGCCTGCAGGTGTCCCCTGGGAGGACTCAGGGTCCCAGAGCTTCAGGGAGGCAGGAGAGAGGACACCCTGGGCCTGGGGCTCCCGCCGCTTGGGAGAGACTGAGGCCCCGAGAGAAGAGGACTCAGCGCGGCCCGCGGATCAGGAGGTCCCCAGGGCTGGGGCGGGATGTCGCTCATCATGGATGGCAGGGGTCAGGGAAGAGGGCCACAGGGTCTGGGTCCCTGGAGGGGTGGACTCGGGAGGGAGGTGGGCTGAGGAGCAGCTCAGGAGATGGCCCCTGGGAGCCGGGAGTCCTGCCGGTAATGTAGAGGGCCAGGGTGGCTGGCCAGCCAGAGGAGCCCTGGCCAGCAGGCAGCACCCCCGTGAGAGCAGGGCCTCCAAGTGCCCAGGGCGCCTGGGGCTCTGGCACCTGCCGCCGGCCACCGCAGCCCTGGCCGCTCCTCCAGCTGCCCTGGAGACCGGCATGGGCCCAAGGGGCCAGAGCAGAGGGCAAGGACGTCAACAGAGGGGCCTGGCCCTGGACAGCAGGAGTGTGGGCCACCCTGGACGCGGCTGCTGTCCTGTCCTTCAGTCCCGGCCTCTTCCTCCCTCCAGGCCCCAACCTCCTCCAAGAGGAAGCCGGCTGACTTAGGAGGGCCTCTGGAGGCTGGCTGCAGGCCTGTCCCCGGGGGAATCCTGGCTCCTGGCCGCAGGCAGCTGCTGAGAGAAATGGCCCCTGGCGGAAGGAGACTGGAGGCCTGGGCAGGTCCCCTGCTCTTGGCCTCGGTTTCCTCATCTGTGACACACACTTGGGCTCCACCATCCCCCAGGACGGTCCTAGCTTATCCTCTGTGGGTGGGGACAACAGGACAGGCTGCTCCCCTCAGGCCTCTGCGATTCCTGACCCACCTCCACCCTGTCCCCCTGCAGGCCAGAGATGCGGAGATGCCAGGTGACCTGGCCGAGGTTGTCCAACCACAGGGCGGGAGGGCCGGGAGGGCCGAGCCTGCAGGATGGAGATGCCGGGACCCGCCTCACTCCAGCCTCGCTCCGAGCTGTCTTCTTGCCAAAATAGACAACGGAAGAAGCGTCTTTACCAAGCCGCCCTGCCCGCCTCAAGGCAGAGAGCCTCAAATCCACTCAACGCTCAAGGCCCAGCCTGTCTGGTGCATCCTGGTGCTTCCTGAGTGACCCCATCGTGCAGGGGGAGGCCCAGGCCTGGCCAGGACTTGACCAAGACCCCCAGAGAGGCTGGCCAGAGCAGGGAACAGAACCCAGGCCCCCGACTGCTGCCCCCCGCCGTCCCCACCCCAGACCACGCTGCAAAGGCAGGTGCTCAAGGGCCCCAGGGACCAGCTCCAGTCTGCACGTGACTGTGGGCATCTGCTGGCCGCCCCTGCTTCCTGTATCAGCCCAACCTGGGCCTCTGGTCCAGTCTTGCCAGTTCCAGGGACACGGGCACCGTCCACTGCCACCACACAGGAGAGGCCTGGCTGCAGCCCAGCCAGGACAGAGCTGGGCGCCACGTTCTTCGAGACGTGGGAGGACTGGCCTCGCCTTCCGACAGCTCTCAGCCCGAGGGGCCACCTGCAGCTCCTCCCCTGCACTCCGCAGTGGCCGGGCCGGGGTGCCTCCTCTAAGTCCTCCTGCATCCTCCCGCCAGCCCAGCGGACGACAGGCAGGAGGCCGGGAGCACCAGCTCTGCTCAGAGATAAAGCCACCCTTGTCTGCCTCCTGGTCGGGAGGCTGGTCCTGCGGGAGAGAAAGGCCATGAGAAGCCTCCTGGGCCTCGGGAGGAGGCTAAGGAGGATGCTGAGCCGGTGGAGCAGAGGTTGGCAAGACCAGGGACCCACTGGGTCACATGGCGAGTTTGGGCAGCCCGGGGGTATGGAGGGGCGCGTCCATCCCCTTGATCCAGCTGTGCCCAGGCCGGCCCTCCCTCCAGCTGTGCCCAGGCCGTCCCTCCCTCCAGCTGTGCCCAGGCCGTCCCTCCCTCCAGCTGTGCCCAGGCCGGCCCTCCCTCCAGCTGGGCCCCAGATGCTGGCCCAGCACACTCCTGCCCCAGGTGCTCCCTCCATGCCAGGCACTGTCCTCACGCCACTGCACAGAGTGGGAAACTGGGCCTCGGAGACTCACTCGGAGGCCCTGCCCGAGGCCGCCTGGGGTGGAGAAGCCCCAGCCTGGCTCCAAGCCCACCTTTGCCGCTGGCTGTCCTGCTTCCACTGTTTCTCAGAGGACGTGGTTTTGAGACCCCTCTGGGATCCTTAAAGCTTTCTTCTGGTCATGATTCAGGTGATCAGAGCTTCTCAAAGTGGGGTGCCCGGACTGAGCCCTCCTGATCTCTGGTTCTATGTGATGGAGGTCCCTCCCAAACTGGCTTGATCACTGGCTTATGTAACTGAAAATTATAAGGGTCGGCGGCTTCAGGAATGGCTAGATCCAGCTCAGATAGCATCAGGATCAGACTCCCTTAGTCTCCCTCCGCAGCTCTGCACAGGCTCTCCTCTGATGTGGCCTCATCTTCTGGCGGGCTGTCCTCCTAGCGGTCCTCAGTGACTGAAGTTCTACATTTTCTCAGTTCAACAGTTCCAGGGGAGAGAGCTTTTCCTTTCCTTATGCCCAGAATCCATTCTCCTTGGCTTGGCCTGGGTCACGTGCTCAACCCGGGAGCTGGGGAAGTGTGTGTGTGTGTGTGTGTGTGTGTGTGTGTGTGTGTGTGCGCGCGCGCGCGCATGCGTGTGTTCCCAGAGCAGAACAGGTGGCCAGCGGGCAGAAATAGAGGGCTGCTTATAAATCCAATCTTCCCATCGCTGGGGACTGGGAGTGTGTATGCGCCTCACAGGGAGGAGGCAACTCTCACCTCCTTTCTCTGGGCGCCCTACTTTTGGTAATGCAGCCGAGAATCCCAGCGTCGACTCCAGGTGCTGGCTCTCTGCCCCGCACACTGCAGCTTAGCCCAACTCCTTCCTGCCGTGCCTTGGACCTGAGTCGTGAGTGTCTCCCTGTGACACTCTATCTTGTCACTTTCAAACAAAAGCCCCACAGAGGCTGGAGTGTGCCTTTGATCCCAGGTGTCCCCCATCCCAAGAACAGTGCCAGACCACAGACTCATGAATGCTTGTTGAATGAATAAATAACACCTAGCTCAGAGAGCTGAGACGCCTCAGCCAGTGCCTCTGCTACCTCCAGGGCGCCTGTGAGCTTGGTGGCTGGCTGTCAGGTTGCACGTCACAGCCGAATATCAGGAACCGCTATGAGCTGCACAGATGCCACCATGCCACGTGGCTCCCCTCCCCCAAGGGCTCTGCGTGGGGCAGGTGCTACCTGTCTTCTTTAACAGATGAGGAACACAGAGGCTCAGAGGGGTCCTGCAACTTACCCACGGCCACACAGCAAGGCTGTGCAGAGCAAAGACATGAACCCACAGTGTGACAAGGCCAGGGCCCTGCCCCAAGTGGCGGCCAGCAATCACCAGGCAAAGGCATGCGGAGCCTCAGACCAAGGGCTTTCCTCCTGTCACCTCGTTTCACCTGGTTTTTGTAACTCCGGAGAGTGCGACAGGATCACATTTAAATGATGAGGAGACTGAGGTTCAGAGAAGCTCAGTGACATGCCCAGCGTCATGAGCTAGTAAGTGGCTCAGCTGGGGCTGGAATCTTGGATTGCCCGGGTCCAGGGTCCTCAACGCTTTCCTGTGTGGCCTCCCAGCCCCAGGTGATCCCCAGCTAGTGACCATGGCAGGCACTGTCCTGAATGCTGGGGATGCAGCCCCGAAGGATCAGAGGCCCCGCCCTCCCAGGTGAGCCTCCAGTGGGTGAGGGTTAGTCAGTCTTCCGCACTGTGACAAAATACCTGAGAGAAGCGACTCAAAGGAGGAAAGGGTTTTTTTTTTTTTTTCCTTTGGCTCCCAGCGTCAGAGGGTCCTCAGTCCATGGTCAGCCGGCTCCACCGTTCTGGCCCTGAGGTGAGGCACAGCCTCACGGCCAGAGGAAGTGGTGGAAAACAGGCGCTCAGCTCACGGTGGGGGGAGGGCGGGGGGCCTTCACACATCAGCCTTTGGGGGACGTTCCAGATACAATCTGTGAGTCAGATAGATAATAAACCAGAAAGCACAAACAAAACGGCCATGTCAGAGGGTGAAGAGTATTGAAAAGGAGTACCATGCTCATCAGGGAAGGCCAAGTGATGAGGGGACGTTTGAACAGAAACCTGAATGAATCGCGTCAGAAGCCGAGCTGTCACCTGCAGCAAGAGCATTCGGGCAGAGGAAGGTCACCGCAAAGGCCCTGGGGTCCAGCAGGCTCAGCATGTTCCAGGAACAGCACAGAGACCGGTGCAACTGGACAGGGTGAGCGAGGCAGGGTGTGGAAAGGAGCCGGTTACAGAGGCCAGTCCACGTGGGGTCTGAAGCCATTGTGAGAACTCGGTCTCTTCTTCCAGGGCAGTGTGAGCCCCTGGGAGGTTCTGAGCAGAGAAGCGGCCTGACTCTGGTCAGTGGCTCACCCTGGCCGCTGCTGAGGATAGACTCCAGGGTGGAAGCGACCCAAGAGACTCCTAGGGCTTCTAAGCTGGAGATGCTGGGGCTGGCCAGCAGGGAGACAGGGGACAGTCTGTGACCGGGGGAGGGGAACGGCTGGGACTCGGGAGGGCTCGGGAGTCTGCTTTTGGCTGTGACCTGTTTGTGGCTACAGGGGAGGACACCTGGGGCCCAAGGACAGGGCTGCAGCTCAGACGAGATGCAAAGGCGGGCCGAGAGCCGTTCAGAGACACTGCTCCGTTTCAAGTCCATCTCCGCGGGGTCGCTAACCGACCCCTCTGCCCATGTGCTCTCTGGTTCCTCAGTGATCCAGCGAGGCTGGCAGGATTGCCATACCCACTTTACAGATGAGAAAACAGAGCCTCCCAGGGATTAGGTGGTTTTCCAAAGGCCACAGAGTGAGCCCAGAACTGAATCCGATAAAATATGGGGTATCAGCAAGGAATAGGGGTGCTGCTATATCAGGGCAAATCAGGACAGGTGGCAAGAGCTAGAGACCCCAGCTCTCATGATAGCTTAAATAAAATAAAGAGAAATACACAGACAGTAAAAGTATCCCATTGGTCCACAGAACTGAGAAGTCCAGAAGTAAGACTGCTTCAGGCACAGATGGATCCAGGGGCTCCAACGAGGCCATCGGAAGTCCCCTGGGCCCCTCATTCGGTTCTGCTTTGCTCGGCTTTTGCTGTGTTCTCAGGCAGACTCTTCTGGCTCCACGTCAAAGGGGTCATCATTAGCTTGGCGTCCCTGCTGTCAGCTCACCGAGTGGAAGGAGAACGTCTCTGGGCACCGAGCAGCGGGGGACTTCGTGGGTGGCTCGGGCCTGGGCACGCCCTTCCCTGGAGCTGCTGAGGGGATCAGCCTCCTCTCCCCGACCCCAAGCCACAGGGAAGGCACACGGGGGACTGGCAGCTCCTCAGGGGAAGTCCAGGTGCTATTTTCAGAGAAAAGGAGGATGGACACAGGGACGCCAGCTGCTGGGTCCACAGAGGAGCAGGCCCACAGGCTGGCGGGTGGGCAGGGACTGCCAGGGCGCGATGCTGACCTCAGGGAGCCTGGGCTTCCAGACCCCCCCACTTCCCATCTCTTCTGCCTGCCTTGGGACTGTCCTGCTCTGGACCCCACCCTCCCTCCGGCCACTTGGCCCCTTGCTGCCGCTGACCCTGCTGTGCCCGCTGCCGCCCCTGGACCTGGCTCATGCCCTTCCTCCCTGGACGCCCCCCTCACCTGCTGCCATGCTGCTGGCCTGCCAAGGGGACCTGCTGCTCAGAAACAGGCAGCTGGCCGTCTCCCCACTGGCCATGGGCTTGCGGGCAGGGAGACCTCTTGCTTTTCGGTGTCCTCGTCGCCTAGCCTGGGCGGGTGGGCAGGAGGAGCTGGCTGAAGGGACGACAGAGGTGAGGCGATCCAGAGGGGAGGGCAGAGGGAGGCGTGGGGGTGGGTCTGTCCCAAGGGCGCCTCCTGGGGACCTCTCTGAACCCCGGGGTCGAAGCCAGATGTGACTTATTTCTTGGCCCAGTCATTTCTGGACGTGCTGCCTCACCTCCCGACCTGTGGTTCCAGGAAATACGTCTCGTCCCTGCCGCTCCTCCCGCCCCTGCCCTTCCCAGCCCTGCCTGGCTCACGCGCCTGCTGGGCAGCTGTGGACCCAAGTGACCAAAGGCCCTGCAAGGGTCCCAGTGTCCTCCCCACCTGGAAGACTAGTGCTTTCTACTAGAGGGGGCGAGGTCCAGATTCATGGTTCTCTAGGGGAGACACCAGGCGGAAGGGGACAGACTTGAGGGAAGAAGGGAGCATTTGCTGGGTGCCTGCTGTATGCAGGTGCCTCACATGTGCTCCGAGTTCATCTCTCCCGCAGTCCCGGGAGATGGGCGTTAGTCTTCTAATTGCACAGGTGAGAATACTGAGGCTCAGAGAGGTGCAGGGACAAGACCAAGGTCACACAGGAATTAAGACAGAACTGGATCCCAGGCAGTGGTGTGCTGGCTGGCAGTCCACTGGGGGAGGAACCAGAGACAGAGAGAGAGCGTGAGACCCACATTGTAAAGTATGCCAATTTCTGTGGTGTAAATACTCACACCAAAGCTCTTTCCAAGTGGCCAAAAACGATCTGCAAAATGCTCAGAGATTTTACAATTGCTTCTGGCACAGCACTGAGGGCCTAGCTGAACCCAAAGCAAGGTCTCCTGCCACTGCCCCGAGCTGGCCGGGGGCAGGACAGGCCGGCGTTGCTGACCGGCTGAGCGAGATTTTGGGCAGATGGGGGCACGGGCCTGGCCTCTCTGCATCCGCCGGCTCCCAGGCCTTCCCACCGGCCTCCCTTCCAGACTCCCTCTCTGGCCCTCTGGGTTTCCTGGTCCGAACCGTTCTCCCTCCCGTTTTGACTCAGGCGGCTCTCTCTCCTTTTCTTGAACTCTCTCTCCCTCTCAGGAAACATCTCAAAGACTGTTTTGAAAACAACCCAGCGACTAACTTCACAGGTTTTTCCCTCTTCTAGAGAACAGGACGTGAGGAGGCCAGGCTGTTTCCTGTGTGAAATGGCGTGTGTGCTTTCTGAGCAAAACAAGGGTCAGGCTCTGGTCCCCAGGAGCCCATGCCAAGGTCACCTGGCATCGGGCCCCAGGCAGAGCAGCCCGGGGGCCTGCTCAGGCCGCTCCCGCCTCCCTGGGGAACAGGTTTTCCGGACTTGTGCCGGGGAGAGGGCTGGGCCAGGCACAGGACGTTCCACCACACACCACAGTCGCGCCCCATTTATCCATATCCTCACCGCAGTGCGAGAGAGGCCCCGCCTCGGCCTCCCTGGTCTGGCTTCTGCACCACCTCTGCCCATTATGGGTGTGACCTGAGCTCACCACTCTGCCGCTGTGAGCCTCAGTTTCTCGTCTGTGAAATGGGATGGTGAGGCAGGCTCTGGGGTCCAGAGTAGGTGGTGCCGAGGTGACGTTAGTGATCTGTCCAGGGGGAAGGACAGAGTTGGGGAAGGGAAGTGTTCCACGTGGTGCTAGCTGACGGGTCCGCCGTCGTATGGCAAACCCACGATTAACAGAACCTCTCTAGCTGTGGGGCCTGAGGCAAGTCACTAGAAGCCGCCTTCCTAGTCTGTAGAATGGGGTTTATTATCGGACCTACCAAGGGATGGGATTTGTGAATGAGTACACAAAATGTGCCGGGAACAAAGCCTAGTGTATAGTAAATGCTAAATTAATGACAGTGGACATTTTTAAATATACATTTTGTAGTTGTAGCAGGAGAGAATGTCCTCATTTTATTTATTTTTTTATGTGTGCTTGGGTTCGAACTCAGGGCCTCCTGCGTGCCTGGCAAGCGCTCTGCCACTGAGCCCCAGCCCCAGCCCGATGTCAGCGACTCTGATCAACATTAATTTGAATCACTCAACAGAACATGGGCAACTTTTTTTGTTCCGTTTGCGGAAGCCTCCGAGGGGGGCATTTCCCTCTGGGAAGCATGGCCGAGAGACCACCCGCATCTCCTGGTGCTGCCCTGTCCTCATCTGCGACTGGGCTGAACAGTCCCCACTTGACGAGTGGGTGGGAACATCCCGGAGCAGTACTTAGCAAAGATGGTGATGACGACTCGCTTTCTCTTGCCGGCTGCTCAGCTCCACGTGCAGGGGACCCACGGCCACTTCCGTTGCGTTTTTGCAACATGTGTCCAGAGGTCAGATCACCTCCGACGCTCCAGTGGACATGGCCACGCCCTCTCCAGGAGGCACCTGACTCTGGCTGACCACTCAGAGCGTCCCAAGCCCTTGGCCACGGTGATTGGTTGGTGGCTGGACATGTGACCCAAACTGAGCCAATGAGATCCCGACTTTGGCCCCGCCTGCTGCCCCTCCTTAAGCGCCGCTGCTCTCCGCGCTGTTTCGGGCAAGCTGGTGCGTGATGTTGCCGACGCTAAACAGCATAGTTCCCTCCAATTTACAGATGAGAAAATAGGCACCGAGAAGCCTGGTCGCGGGTCCTGGTTCTGCCGCTGACCACTCTGCTCCTGGGGAAGCCCTCTTGATTATGAGCAGACTAGTTAAGTACCAAATGCAGCGGAGTCTGGTGACTACCGACACTTAAGCCTCACCGCGCTCGTTAGAAATGCCATCATTCCCATCGTACAGGTAGGAAGACTGAGGCACCCAAAGCTCTCACAGCTCATGAATGCTGCGATTTGAACCTCAGTGCCTGATCCTGGCCCATGTCCTTGAACTACTAGCTTTACCACCTCTGCTGAGGGCAGGTAGCATCCCTGTCCTCACGGAGCAACCTGGTAAGGTGGTGACCGTCGGGCCCTGTCTTTCCGGTTTCGGACAGGGACATGGGCTTGTGCCCTCTCAGCTCTGACGTTGCTCACAGCGACCCTGGGCAGGGCCTGGTGCCTCCTCTCTAAGCCTCTGTTTCCCTCCTTAGGAATGCGTTCTGATGCTCTGGGCTCTTCCGGAGCACCTGGGCTCTTTGCACCCCTTCTCTGGCCACCCTTGCCTTGGGTGTCCGTTCCTCCCCTCCCCACTGGAGACTTGCTCTTGGAACCCGTGGGCTCCGCCTCCTGGCTTCCCTCCTCAGCAGGGGAGGCAGACAGCCCAGGCAGGCGGGATCCAGAGGTCCTGTGTGGTATAGACCCGCCACCCACCAGTGCGCAGGCCTGTCTGGTCTAGTGAGGGGCAGGGCCGCTGCTATTGATCCAGGCCGCGAGCTCGGGAAAGCATCTGTTTTCCTTCCAATCTGAAATCAATGAGAGCTGGCTCACAGATAGGGCAGGAGGTCTGAGCCAATGCCCCAGAGGGTCAGGGCAGAGCAGAGGGGCAGTGGGCAAGGGGGGCTTCCGAGCATCCTGGGAAGAGCCCTGGGCCGGGAGGCACCTTCTGGGCTCTGAACCCCACATGTGGTCTGGGGGTGCAGGTCTGACAGCTCTGGGCTGGGCCATGGACCCGCTGTGTAGACTTGTCCTTCTCTGGGCCTCAGTTTCCCCAGGAATCCAAGGAGGAGGTGAAATCAGTGGTTAGGAAGGACAGTCTAGCTTACCCTGAAGGACGGTTGTGACAACTTCCTTCTGTCTAGGATGGCTTATGGCTTATGGGTAGGCCTTGGCTCTTATGGGGCTCATTTCACACCCTGGGTCCTGCCTGCCATCCCAAAACACATTTACTCCCCCTTCCCACACCGCCTGGCAAGACCTCACGACACCCCTCCTGGCCTGTTCCCAGGGTCAGGAACGGGTCCCAGATCTTGGGTTTTCTCTGCAGGGGTGGAGTGGGCCCAGGAAAGGCGGCTTCTGATGGCCCTGGGAGCTGGGCTCCAATATTTCCTGGACTGATGGTCTGGGCTGGGACTGAGCCCTGGACACCCTGCTTGCTGGCCCTCAGTGTCGCCACACCAATGGGGGCACGCAGAGCTGGTTACAGCTGCTGTTACGCGTGTGCCTCCTCCGTTCCCCTCACGCCCTGGTGCCCCCTCCCGCCTGCTGCTGCTCCCGTCCTGGCGTCTCCTCCTGCTGCATCGAGGCCTCCGGACCCCACCCCACCTGCTCAGCGGGCTCCGGGCTCCCTGTCACCACCACGTGGAGATCCAGGCCTCCAACCCTCCCGGCACCTTGCCCCCCTCGGCCCTGCCCTCCCATGTGCCTCTGGCCAAGGCAGAGCAAGCTGCCCAACTCTGGGACGTGGCACTGGCTACGCCCCTCCCACCCTGCAGGCCTGGATCAGAGTCAAGGTGACCCCACCATAGGGTGGTCACTCTGGAGGCTGGGAGACCAAGAGGGGACAGAGGACAGGTCCTCCCCATAACCCTCCTCGGGATGGAGGGGAGAATGTAGGTAGTTTGGAACTGGGTTGGTTAAGAGCTGGATTGGGAGGATGGCACCTACACCAGGTGGATTTGGCCTGAGCCGGGTCCGTGGAGTCCGCTGGGTTAGCTGGGTGGTGTTCCTGGCTTGGCTTTGTTTGGGGTAGTTCAGTTGGGTTGGGTCCATCCGGTTGGTTTGGGCTGGTTTGATGGAGTTGGTTGCTTGGTTTCAGTCAGATAAATTGGTTTGGTTGGGCAGCTAAGTTGAGTTGGTTGGCTGACTGGGTCTGGATTAGGCGGGGGGCGGGGGCTGAGCTACTTGGGTTGGAGGGATTGGTTGAGTTAGGCTTGGTTAGACGGTTGAGCTCAGATTTGGTTGGGTTAGATGGTTGGGTGATTGGCTGGAGCTGGCTTGAGTGGGGTTAATTGGGTAGAGCTGGTGGGATGTATGGATGGTCACTTGGGCTTCTGGAGCTGAGTTAGCTTTGATCGGTGGGTGGGTTGGCTTGTCTGGCGTGGGCTCGCTGGCCTGGCCTGGGCTCTGGGTTGGCTGGGGATAGCCGCAGTGCTGAGTTCTGCTCAGTCCACCTCTGAGCCAGGTGGAGGTGGTGGGCGCCTTGGCCACAAATAGCTGTGGGGAACACAAACAGTTTGGTCTTCAAAGCCCTCGGTGGTGGTGGCTGTAACTTTCCACCCAACCCCAGCTAGCACGTCGCTAGGCCTTGTGGGGGCCCAGCTGCTGCTTCCTGCAAGCTAACCACATGTGGGGGGCGGAGAGGAGGGAGCTTGGGGGCTCCGAGTCTCCTCTGCAGGAGCCAGGCAGCCTTGCCAGGCACCCCCAGCTGGGGCCCAGGTGTTCTTTGCCTGGAACAAGATGGGTCCCTGAGGTGGGGGATCATCCTGCCCTGCGGGCTTTCCTGGCAGGGCTGTGGGTCAGGCCTGGCGGGTTGGGGATGAGACCCAGCACCGTCACGGGTGGGCCTGAGGGTTCCGCTGCAGGCCCAGGAGAGCCCAGGGTGTCTGGGACTTTGGTTTCTGCACAGCTGAGGTGGAGCAGGGGCCAGACATTCATTCATTCACTCAAAGACCATTTCTCAAGCCTCTGAGTCCCAAGCCCTGGCAGACAGGGTCAAAAGAGGTAGAGAAGGCGAAGGCCGGAGAGAGGGGCTTCTGAAGGGCCATGGGACCACGCCACCCGCCATTTTCTCACTCTCTGCTCAGCCCCTTCCTGTTGTTCCTCGGGAGGGTCCTGCTGTGGGCAGCGCGGAGCCTGCTTATACCCGGATGAGGTATGCCCTGTGGGCAAGGCGCCACCACAGCCAAGACCAGACAGCAGGCTGGGCCCTGGAGCATAGCTCCCACCCACCAGCTTCTCTGCCTTCGGGTCTGTGCCACATGCCACCTCTCCACCCAAGCCTGCTGGACTGACCCTCCCTTGACCCTGGGAAGGCTGAGCCTCAAGGGCCTTCAGAGGCTGTGGGTGTAAGCCTGCACCTCGGTGGGGGACCTGGGCCCGGAGTTGGGAGTGGCCTGCTGGGGACGTGCGCTGTGCTGGAGGTGAGCTTCTGGCCAGCCTCCCTCCGGTCCCCTGAAGGAGCCTCCTGGCCCGCGGGAAGTCCCAGCCTGCCCTTGACCCGTGTGGCCTCAGGCTCTTCGCTCAGCCTCGAGTGCTCCGGGGCAGTGGTTCTCTCCCGGGCAGCTCACGGCAGGACCGCAGGGGCTCCTGGGTGTCAGCTGGCGATGCCGCTCACCACCCGGCCTTGGCAGCCCCCCTCAGGCTGCTCTGCAGTAGTCCCTGTTTGCAGGACCTCCCAGTCATGGTCCCCAGCTCACACCGGAGCGCGTGGTGACGCTGGCAGCAAGGCCACGCAGCCACTGGCACCCGCTGCTCCCCACCCCTGCAGACTGGGCTCTGCCCTCCTCCGGTCCTGGCCCGCTCGCCCGGGCTCCCCAGGAAACCGAGGCTGGCCATCAGCCACAGTGCCCTCTGCCCGCTGGGCAGCCGGGCCTGGGGTCTGTCCCGCCCAGCCCAGCGCTGGCCTCCCAGCGTGCTGGGGCCAAGAGTCTTCTTCCCAGGGAGCTTAGCACCTTCTCCTGGCACTCTCTGATCCCCACCACACCCCAGCTCCTTGACGCAGGGGCCAGCGCCCAGGCCTTGGCTGGCATAGGGGGCATAGGGGTGAGAGCAGGTGTCCTCTCCAGGGCCCCGGCTCCTCTCTCCACAAGGCCCAGGGACGCCCTCTTCCCTGCCCCACATCCTGCCTGGCACAGTGCACAGCAGAGGGCCAGTGGGGACCTGAGCTGAGTCCTTGCAGCCTTGAGGGAGCCTGGGATTGTGATGGTAACTGGGGGAGGGGCTGCAGCGGGCCGTTACAACTGAGCCGCTGGCTGTGAGCGCACCTTGGTGACTCGCAGTCATGGGAAAGACAGGTCTTGTTGATGGAGATGCACTTTGGTCCTTGAACAAGTGACCACTGACATTGGCCGTGGCTGGCCTGTACCCCTTCCCTGCTGGGTGACACTGGGCACTTTTTAACTTCTGTGGGCCCCAGTTTCTGCATCTGTAAAGTGAGGGTTGTAATAGTGCCTTCCCCCTGGGCTGCAGAGAGCCAGTCCTGCAGAGGGTCAGCCCTCAGTCGATGGACGACGGTGGCTTGGGTGGTCCAGACTCCAAGGAGCCGCTCAGCAGCATGGTACTTCCCCTTCCCTCCCATCCGGCCTCCATCCCTCCTGCTGGCCCCTTGTTTCAGGCCTCCCCATGGAGAGAGCCCCATGTCCCAGCAGAGTCCTGGCTGAGTCCCCATCCCTGCAGCTGGACAGGGTTTGTGGTCTTAACCCTGGGCACCTCGACACGGCCACACCTCCTCCATGGCATCTGCCCTGGTTTCCCTGAGCTGCCCCTCCAGAGCCCCCTCTCTGGCCACTGCCTGCGGTGCCCACAGGAGACAGGCTGGAGGGGCAGGGCAGGTCTGTTTACTCTTAGCCCGTGCAGGCACTCGAGCGGGAGGTGCAGGTCTGCTGGTTGCCATGTTTCCTGCCCGCTTTGCCCTGCCTGGCGCAGGGTGGCCGTGTCTTCTAGCCACCACCCCCCACCGGACAGCCACCCCACCCTCCACCCTGGCCGCAGGCCCTCCCTCCACCTCCCTTCCCTGGCCACCGGAAGAAAGACTCGGAAGCCATCAGGCTGCGCAGGGTCTCCCCCGCAGGGCGCTGGCACACTGGTCAGCTGCTGGGAACAGCGAGTGGCCGTCCTGCCGCACCTGGAGGCACCGACCTGCTGTCTGCCTCGGTGCCTCTGCCCGTTGCCAGAGGTGCACGTCCTGAACGCGGGGCCTTGGGGATGGGGCCGTGACCTGCCTTAAACTCGCTGCCTTTCAGCTCTATGACTCAGGGAGAGGAGAGGGAGCCACACCCCGTATCTCGGACAGCGGGGCCGCTCTACGGTGAATTTCCATCCCCAAATGTTAGAACTTTTTTCCAAATTTCAGTCATTCCAGGAATAGTTTCATGGCCTTTCTATCCTAAATTCATCTTGTATAGAACATTCCTTACTTAATTTTTAAAAAAATGGGTTTATTCTTTTCACTGATTTAGCTTCGGCCTAAGAACTCCTGTTCTTGGGGACTGGGGCTGTGGCCCGGTGGTCGGGGCTCACCTCGCGCACAGGAGGCCCGAGTTCATCTCCAGCACTGCCGAGACAGAGGGAGGGAGACCGCATTCTGAAAATCACGGTGTAGAGTCCCCGAAGACTTTCCCTCAGCATGTGGAGAGCCCTAAAATGGCGGATGCGGCTTGGCGCACTGCTCCGGAGGACAGTCAGGAAGGAGGAGGAGGCCCGAGCCCTCTTCCCAGGCCCCTGAGGGCAGCCTGGCCCCTCTGACCGCCCACAGGTCCTGGAACACGGCCAGCCGCTCCATGTCGTGAGTGGATCAGCGCCAGGGCCCGCTCTGCCCGACCCGCCTGAGTACCCCAAGGAGAGACCAGGTCCAGCTCGACTGGGCTCAGGAGGCGGCGCTGATGAGAGCCCCATGTGCCTGCTCCCCACTTTACGGTTTGTAGCCCGTTCTCCAACCTCGGCCCATGACCAGCCTACAGCCATGTGGCCAGAAAAGATTGGAGCTGAGTCTGGTGGCCCGTCCTTCAGTGTGGGTCACGGGAGAGACCTGAAGGTGACTTGGTCTCAGGCTGGTCAGGAGGTGACCTGGAGTTCTGTTTGTAGGACATCAACTGGGGGCGTGGAGGGCCTTCTTCCACGGTGGCCAAGCCTCCGGGGCCAGCGTCCCAGTTAGGTGCTGAGAGGGTCTTGCCAGCCTTTCCCCTAAACTGAAGTTCCGAGTCAGGGTTTGGGGGGACGGTGGTGCCTAACTGGGGTTTCATAACATTTTCGGGGACCCGTGTAGGTGCGCCCTCACTCCTGGTCATCCTGTCCCTTGAGCGCGGGCAGAACCCGCGAAGGCCACCTCGCGTTCATCCTGGAGGGCCTGACCCTACCCAGGAGCCTTTAGGTGAAGCGTGAGGAGGTGCGGCCCAGCAGCCAGGGTTGCGACTCAGGCCGGGCGCGATGAGCCGCCGGGGCCGCGTGCAGGGATCCTCGAAGGCCTTGCGGGGCTGGGGGCCGCCCTGGCCGGGCAGCCAGCATGGATGCGATGCTCCCTGACCCGGGAGCTTGGAAGAGGTCCCGAGCCTGCGTGAGGGTCCAGCTCAGCTGATGCCTTGATCCTGGGGGTCCCGGGCAGGGACCCAGGCCGGGACCCCACCGCTTGCACGAGTGCCTTGCGTCCATCTGATCCGCTTGCTCCCCGGCAGCTGAGGCCAGGGCTTCGCTTCCCTCCTGCAGACCCTCCTCTGCTTCCGGTGGCCTGGAATCCGCCTCGCCTGGGCAGCCTCCTGGCCCAGCAGCCCGGCCCACTGCAGAGCCAGGGCTGTTTCCCTCTCCACCTAGGGCTGGCCAGGAGCTGCCGCCCAGCAGCGGGAGGGAGGGCCCGGCCCCATGGCTACCCGGAGAAAGGTGCCCACCCGAGACTCCAGTACGGTCTCTGCTGAGCACGCAGCTCTCCCATGATCCGAGTGGGGCTGCCTGTAGTTTTGCAGTGGCCCGGTCCTGGGTTTCTGTTTAATGTAGAGATACAAGGCTTCCTTAAAATACTTAAAAATTAGGTTAGCTCAATTTTAAAAAACCAGCGTGGAGGGTTTAAAAAAATGGCCCAATTCTTTGATGCTCTTCGAGGGATGGGCTTGGGCCCCCTCCTTGCGAAGTCTGCGTGGGCTTGTGTCTGCTTCCACCCGAGTGTGATGAGGGGGACGCCAAGTGACCTCTGGGGTCAGTTGTAAAGGGCTACACAGCCGCAGGCAGTGGGCCAGGGACACCACCCTGGGAGGCCACGTGTGGCCCTCCAGCCGCCGGCCCGCCAGCTCCTGGCCACCAGGCAGCATTGGCCACCAGCTGTGTGAGGCCCCAACTTGATGTGCAGCCTGTCAGGCTTTCAGATGGACACAGCCCCAGCCAGCTGCTGACCACAGTGGCATAGGAGACCCCAAGCAAGGAATGCCCTGCCATGCCCCTCAGGTTCCTGACCGCACCGACCTGGCAAAATAAAACGGTCGCTTTAAGCTGTTACGTTTTAGGGTAATTTGCTCTGCAGCCATGGCGGCTGGAGCCATTAGCCACACATTCATGCGGTTTGAAAATCAAAAGTCTCAGACCGTCTGGGCTCAGCTCTGGGGGACGGCTGCCCTGGGGTCGGGCTTTGATGGGATCCTGCGGCTGGTCCGCCCTTTTCCTCGCAGGCCGCACACATTTGCTGAGCACCTACTGCATACCACACATCTTGGGTCATTTAGGCATCGTGGAGGGAGGTGGAGGGCCCCAGATGAAATTAACAGTCTCAGCCAGGGTGCACGCGGTTGCCCGAGCAGAGTCCCCGAGGCCGCCACCCCTGGGTACTCGGTCTTTCAACCACGAACCCCGACGTGTTAGGCCTGCACGTCCTGGGAACAGCAGTGACGGTTCCTGGCCAGGTGGAACCACCCCGCAGCAGTGTCCCTGCCGAGGGAGGCGAGAAGGGCCTGCACGCGGAGCCCGTCGTGGACCTTGCGGCCCTTAGCGTCATTTCGGGCTGGCATCCTAAAATTCTGCAGCTAGCCGCCCGGCAGCCTCCTGGGCTTGATGGCGTTTGCATCTCGAAGCCGATGGAGGATGCGTCAGATCCAGCACCGGCTCCCCTCAGAGACCCCAGGCTCCGGGGCCGGCAGAGGCGGGGCTGGGACCGCTTCCTGCGCTCGGAGCCCCAAACGCTCGCCCCACCCTGGCCTGTTTCCCTGGAGAAGAGCAAGACCAAACCGAAGAGAGGACAGTCCAGTGGGGGACATGCCAGAGCAGAGTCCGTAGGCTGGACGCCGCCTCCTCCCGAGCAGCGAGGGGCCGCAGGACTCCGGTTGCCAGGAGCGGCTGAGGTGGCTGTGCTGCTCCTGAGGTGCCCGCGCAGGAGTCTGCTGGCCTCTGCCGCCCGTCCTCGAGCGGAGCCTCCCTTTCCTTGTGATTTTTTAACAATATTCACGTGTGTGTGTATGCACCCGGCAGACACACACACACACACACACACACACACAGGCTCACAGTGGGGCCACAGCCTGGTAAAATGTACACTTAGGTCACATCGTTCAACACACCTCAACGTCTGCACGTTCCCAACTTGGGTCTTTTCCTGGGCCAGAAATAGGGGCGTCCTGTTCCTGGGAGCCGGGTGCCTGCCGTTGCTGGGCCGCGGTGTGCGCTCGGCTCTGCGGGACACACTCTCCCCGTGTCGTGAGGCCCAGCACCGGAGTCAGAGCCGCCACGTTGGGATCCGGCGTGTGCACGGTTGGAGCTGGAGAGGACCCTTAGAAAATGAGGCCCAGAGAGGGCAAGGGACCTGTCCAAGGCCACACAGTGGGAGTGACCCAGACCCGTCCTGGGCTCTTGGCCTTGTGCTGACTGATTCACGCTTGGAGATGAAGCTCCCCAGCTCTTCAGGGTGGCCCGCTGGGGCATTTCCAGGGAACAGAATGGACGTCCTGAGTCCCAGGACTTCCTCCATTCTCGGTCTCACAGCTAGGCAGTGGCCATGTCTGGGCCCCTGGAAATAGGGTCCTCTGCTGCTGGGAAGGAGGAAAGGAGGGACTTCACGGTCCCTGGGAAACCGTGAGAGGGTGGCGCACGACTCGGGGACAGCAGGGGCTCTGGGAGGGGCACTGGGAAGGAATTCAGAGGCCCCAGGTCCAGCAGGACGCTGCCCCTGCTGAGGGCGGGACCCTCATCTCAGCTCTCAGAGGGCACTGGCCAAGGACCCGCAGGCCTGGCTGTGGGCTGTGAAAGGGGAGGGGACAGCAGGGACCCAGCTGGTCCCTCACAGCCGCTCGCTGTTCAGCAGGAAGAGAACACATGGGAGCAGAGTTAAAATCCAAAGCAGCCAGGACCCTGCGGCGAGTTGGGGGCTGGGGCTCAGGGGGCAGGGAGGGGCAGCTGACCCATGAGCCATGGAAGGACACCGCCTGCACAAAGGCCATGGAGCAGCACGCTGCAGCTCAGCTGGAACGTATCCGAGGAGGGACGTAGCATTTGGAACAGGCGCTGGGTACTGGATCTGAGGGGTCTAGAATGAGCAGCTAAAATTTGGGCCTCAATTCTGCAGGCAGTGGGAGCCATAGAAGGTTACTGAGTGAGGGCATGTCAGTAAGTGAGTGTGGGAAGAAGGAAGTTGTCCTTGAAAGCTCAGTGTCCGTGGGCTTCTTGAGGGCTCGGCTTTCCCGGCCAGGAGACTGGACTAGGTCAGAGAAGGCAAATGCCGGGCTGCATTCATCCCAGGCATCGCTAGCGGATCCCCGCACTCCCTCCTGTCCGCTCCACAGGCCCCAGCCAGTCCCCACCCATCACAGCGCTGACCTGTGGGTTGGTGAACCAAGATGCCGCCGAGAGATCAGGATGGGGGTGCCAATCACAGTGATTGACAGCAAGAGTGCGCCTCACTTTACAGGACAGCTCTGGGCTCCTCCTGCCTGTCGGCTGATTGGCCCTCAGGGGCCTGGCAGGCTGCAGCTCTCCAAGGAGGGAAAACCGAGGCATAGGACCACCAGCAGGCTCCCCCGAGGCCACTCAGTTCTCTGCAAAGCTGCTCATAGGCCTGAACCCCACTTCTCAGCTAGAGCCCCACTGTCCCCCAGCTGAGGGAAGGAGGCGATGGTGGGGGACCTCCAGTCTCTGCACTGTCCAGAACTGCTGGGGGCTCTCCCATCCCTGGCCACAGCCCTGGTGGTCCCTGACGCCGAGCACAAGAAGCTTCTGGAATTATTGGCGCAGGACAGATGCCCGGTTAGTTAGGAAAACATGCGGCTTGCCTCCCCCGCCCGCCCCCCGGCAGCCACCACCTTCTAATTCAATTTCCCTCGAAAAACAATGGAGTCAATGAAGGGGAACAAGATTTTCCGAAACTTCGTAAAGTTTTGCAAAATAATTACCCCCCAAACTGGCAGGCCCCCCCCCACGAGCGTCTCTGAGAGACTCTCACAGACTCTCAGTTCCAGCTGGACGTGCCCCTCTCCTCCCAGGCTGCCCGCCCGGGGGTCATCGCCCTTCCTCCTGGTGGCCACTCCTCTTTCGCGGACCGACTGGGAGCAGAGGCAGGAGGAGGGGGCCGACTGTCCCCAGGGCCCAGCGGAGGCCGGGCCGAGCCCCGGTGGAAGTCCCTGAGCTGGCTCCAGGGTCCAGCACGGGTCCTGGCTGCTTCCACGAGGGAGCTGAGGAACAGGGGCCGGCGCTTCCTGAGGTCTCAGCCCAGGGAGCGGAAGGAGGGCCCGGCTCCAGACGCCGCCCCAGCCCCCTGGACGCTCTGGTTAGGAGGCCTCTGGGAACGTGGCCTGGTCAGTCACCGCCCTCGTTGGAGAGAGGGGGTCCTCCTTCCTTCTGTTTCCCCAGGGGCCTGGGTGGCCCAGTGCTCTCTGGCTCTGCTGGTCACTGCACCCCGCGTCAGACACGTGGGCTGGCAGCCGGGCAGGTCCTACTGCCGTCCAGGCCAGCCCGGCAGCAGCGTGCCTCCGCTTGCCTCCTCCACCCCGCTGCCCTGTGGAGCCCTCGCTCGGTCTGTCCGTGATCCCTGGGCCCCCGTGCGGGCAGCCTCCCAAGTCCCCCTCACTACTCCTCGGGGCTCCCCCGAGTCCCCAGGGTGTCGCCCCTGAGCTCCTTTCGAGATGGTTCCGTTTCCTCCCTGCAGGGGGCCGCCAGCTGCCCTGCTCGGCCCCCTCCCGGCAGCACTGACCCCGCTCTCACCACCTGCCCCCCAGAGCCAAGGCGTGGCCGGCGGACCACCTCGCTGTTCCTGGGAGACCTTCCGGGCTGAGGTCTGGCGTGGGCGAGCCGCCCTGAGACGCGGCGGGCGCTCCAGTGAGAGGCTCAGAAGCACACCTCCCGCCGGCCCCTGGGTAGCAGCTTCGGGCAGCCGAAGGAGACCCAGGACCACGGGCAGCCGCGGGTGCCCCTGCTGCCCGCCCCAGCCCCACTTCTTGCCTGAAGGACCTAGAGGGGGCCAACCATAGGATCAGGCTCCAAGGTGCCACCACGACCCTTGCTTTCGGATACTCAGCCTGGTGAAGTCCCACAACGGGCAGGGCTGTCCCCCACAGAACGTCACGGAAATGATGGGGTTCTGGCTTCCGAGGCAAGGTCACCGAAGACACTGCGGCCTTTCTGCTTCGTTCTCTCTCAGATCCATCACTAGCTTTGAGTCATGTTGTGAGGACATCCGTGAACCCGCGGAGAGGCCGCCAGGGACAGCCCGCCAACAGTCCACATCCGCTTTCCACCCAGTCAGCCTCGGGCCACCTTCAGAGGAGCGTCCTCCAAGCTGATGGCCAGAGGGGCCCAGCAGGGCTGCTGGGAAATCGGGCCCACAGACAAGGCAACGCAGAGCGCGTTCACTGTCTCAGGTCACCACGTTTGGGGGTCTTTTACACGACAACGGCTAACGAGCTGGCCAGTCCCTTCCCCACCAGAGCCTCCTGCAGTCTTCTCTGCCGCTCTTCGCCCAAGCTTGACGCAAGAAAGTTGTCTGAGACTTGGAAACAGGCGGAGCGGACAGCGGGACCCTCCTCTGGGACTGGAGGGCTGGAGAACGGGCCCAGCCAGGGAGATCGCTCTGGTCTGAATGTTTGTCCCCTGAAAGTCCACAGGCTGAGGCCTAATCACCAGTGAGACGGCGCAGGACAAGGGACCCTCGGCGAGCGGATCATGTCCTGAAGGTGGAGCCCGCGGGACTGGTGCGTGGTGAACGCTGCCCTGTCCCCTCCACAGTGCGAGGCACCATCCGAGGTGCCACCCTGACCAGATGCCGAGTCGGCCTCCGAAAGTGTGGGAAGGGGATCCCGGAGGGTCCCAGGCTACCGGACCAGGACGGCACTTGCTCCCCCGGAGGAAGGCGCGTGGACTTCCTAAGGTGCTGCGGGAGGCCTGGGCTTCAGAAGTGACCTGTCGAGTCTAGCGTGTCGTCGGTAGAAAACCTGAGAAGGCCTCGTGCATGACCTGCTGGGACGCCGGCGGGCTTCGCGCCTCACGGAGGCGCTTCACTCCAGCACTCTCCCTCTGGTGTTCCCAAACCCCCTTCCTCTGGGCCTCCTTTAAACCAGCAGTGTCGCCTCCTGGTCTCCTTGTCCGAGTTAGGCAGACTGACGTGTGTGAGGTGTATTGGAGGAAAGGGATGCATTTTTCTTAACTATCTTTAGACGGCTACGTACCCCCAGGAAGGGGGACTCACTACCTACCAAAGGACCGGGACTCACGCCAGGCTCTTACCCCTGTGACGGTGCCCTTCGGCCCTGGTCCTCCACCTAAGAGAAGCCCGGGAAGCGAGCCAAGCCCTAATCCCGCAGCCGCCTTCGGATCTGGCGCTGGCCCGTGCCCTGCAGTGCGGAGCGCTTACTTCATATTCAGAAAAGGGAGCCGTTAGACGTAAAAAGGTTCCCATCTGGGTTCACTGCTGTGACCTGAGAAGGAGGGACGGGCAGGGGTCCACGCGGGCCCCCACCCACCCCCTTCTCAACAGAACATGGTGGACACTCAGCCCCTGCCCCGGTTTCTGGTCAGGTCTTTCTGACTCTCGGATGAAGGCCACGTCCTGGCCACGACCCCGTGATGACCCCGCTGTCCCTCCCGCTGCCCAGGCCCCCCTCCCTCTGTGGGCTCCGCGCAGGCCCTCGGCCCGGCACTGCTTCCTGCGTCCCCTGCAGCTGGCCTGCCCCGGGGGCTCTGGGAGCGCCACCTCCTTCCCTCTGGCCTCCACTTGCTGGGCATAGCAACGTGACTTTGCTTTGTGGAATGACCCCATGGTGCCGGTCTCCCCGATGGGCTGCAGATCCAGGAGCACGGGCTTCGCCCTCCTGTGTCCTGCCTCACTCACGCCCGGCCCCCAGGAGGCGTCGGTTGACCTGAAGGCCCCAGGGCCAAGTGGGAGGGTGGGGGCCAGCACCCAAGTCCCCGGCCCAGGTCCAGGGCCCACGGCGTCCTGACAGCCGAGGTGTGTGGCGGGGGCTTGTCACCCGCGCGCGCCCACAGCTGGACCCCAGGGCACCCCAGCGACGGCCGATCCTCCCTCTGCTTCCTTGCAGAAGGCAACCCAGCAGCAGGAAGAGACCTGGAGGCCCCTCCCACAGCCTCCGGGCCTCCCATACCAACTACCGTCACGTCGCAGGTCACAGGGGACACCCGGGGGAACGTCCTCCTGCCACCGTCCTGTGCGCCATCTGCACTGAGACCGGATCGGGGGCTGATGCCGGCCAAGCTAGACCACGCAGAAAGCATCTCCATGACCCCGTAGGGCAGACGCTCCACTTCTAACCCCATTCGTGGATGGGGAAACTGAAACAGAGAGGTTGAGCAGATTGCCCGAGGTCACACAGTCAGTGGTGCAGGGCTGGTAGCTGAACCCAGGCAGCGGACTTGGAAGTGTACGTGGATGTCTGCACTTGAGTTCTAAGGCACAGCCAAGCAAGGGTGGAATTTGGACTTGACTACTCTGGCCTAGCTCTGTGATCTCGGGCAACTTGCTAGGCCTCTCTGTGCCTTCGCTGTTTCATCTGTCACACAGACCATGAGGGGGGAGGTGGGAAGTGCTCAGAACAGGGCTTGAAGCCACCAGTCTCGGGCCATTTTGAAGTCACATGGACACCGACCGACTCCAGGCCTGAGGTGTGTCTGGGAAGCTGGGCCTAGCGGGGTGGCACGTCCCTCCTTGGGTGGCATGTCACCTCCTCTTTCCTGATGTCTGGGCCTGAGCCCCCGCTTCCTGAATTCAGCGTCGCTCTCGACACAGCTGTGGGGCGGCCACCGGGGTCCAGGAGCCCCGCAGGGCCCTCCGCCCATGATCCTCCACCTGGCTCCAGCCTTTGGGGTGCTGGGCTGATGATCCTGGGCACAGAGCTGGCCAGAGCCTGGGCCTCAGGGCTGAGCAGGGAGCGGGCACCCCGTGAACAAGGCACGCCTCGATTCTCCCCTGAGCAGTCGCTGGCCCAGGTGGCTCCTGCAGCGCGTCTGTGATGTCACCAAGCATGGCCCTGGCCCACCACCTGGCCAGAGCAGCTGGCAGGTGGGGAAGCCGAGGCTGGCCGAGGCAGTGGCCTGTCCAGAGTCCCGTTTCTGGCACTTGATGACTCGGTGTGGCCCAGGGCTGCTGCTGGCTGGGAGAGGGCTCCCAGCTCCCGGCTCCCGGCTCCTGGGCTCCTGGACCGGCCCCCCTCCCCCTCCCCACACGTCAGGGCCTCCACGGCCCCTCGGCATCAGCCCCGTCCACCCCAGGCCTGCCGGATGCTGGGGACACGAGGAGGGTATGGGGGTGTTAAGGGGAGAGGTGGCGCATCCTCCGCCCTGGCCAGGCCGGGTCCGCCCCACCCCTGAGCGTGCCCAGCCAGCCCGGCCACCCATAGCCTGCCCTGGGCCCCGGGCACACACCCCCAGGCAGGGAGCCTTTGTGCAGAGACGTCCTGGGGCGGAGCGTCTGCAGGGCAGTGAGCGGCCGAGGCCACTTCCTGGGCTGTGGTCCCCGCTGGTCCAGCAGCCTCTCTGGTCCTTCCTCGGCCTGTGTCCGAACTTCAGCAAACCAGGCCGCGTGACTCCCAAGAGCCCGGACTGGGAAGGCTGGGGTTAACCAGGATGCAAGAGGGCACGCCGGGTGAGTGGCAGAGCCGCTCCCCACCCCGCCTGTGGGACAGGCGCACGCGCCATCCCCACACGCAGAGCCCGGCCCAGCGGCTCTCAGCCCTGGTTGCCCTGTGGAATCTCCTGGGCTGGGTTTGAAAGGTGCCCACCTAGAACCAAGTTCCGGAGCTGCCAGGTTGAGACTCGCTGATGGAGCCAGGTCTCTTATTTTGTGGCTGGAATGACAAAGGCCCCGAGAAGGCAAGCAACTCTTCCACGGTCACACAGCACCAGTTTCCATCCCTCTGACACTTTTCCAGGTTGATGCTGAGTGACTAGCCGCGTGTGGTAGAGAACGCGCTGCCTGCCCTTGCCCTAGTCCCCAGGCCCCAGGCCACTCCGCCCAGCCCTTGCCCGGTTTCTCCTCCACGTTGGCTGACTCCTCTGCCTTCCGTGGCAGCGGGAAGACCCGCTGGCGGGAAACGGCGGCAGGTGTGGGGCTTCCTCGCCTGCGTCTGTGGGTTCTTCCTCTTACTTCTAGTGAGAGGGACTGGAGGGTAGAGGCCAGTGTTCCTCATGGATGCAGGGGAGGCTGAACTTGTGCAAAGATGCCAGGGAGGGGAGGGTGGCGTGGGGGCTGCCACCTGGGGTCCCTGGCCTGGGCTGGGGAGGTGGGCAGCACGGGGCAGGCGCCTTGTGCTGGCTGCTGACCTCTGGCCTCCCTCTTCCCTTTTCCTGACCTCCACCCAGTGGCCCTGTAAGATGGGCCCAGCCGCCCGGCCCTGGCAGGCCCGTCGCAGGCCGCTCCCCTGGGCCCTGGCACACCTGGGCTCCTCCTTCTGTGAGGTGGGCGAGGTGGCTTCCGGCCCCTTCCTGCCAGTGGTGCGGAGTTGTCTTCCCTGGTTTTTAGGCGGCGTGGGGCCGTGACGGGTGGTCTGCTTGCCGCACCCGGATGCTCCTGGTACCGTCCAGTCCAGCACCGCCAAACATCGTCCTGGTCAGACGGGCATGGAGAGCCCCACCCCCGGGCACCGCCCGGGCTTCTCCCTGGACGTCCGTCAGTGGCCCTGGCTGTCTGGGCTCCTCCTGACCCCCAGTGGGATCTGGCTTGCTCGGAGCCCCAGGGTGGCCTGAGGCTCTGCTTGGTCGCCCCCCCAGCGCTGCTGGACCGAGGCCGATCTCCCCTCACTCGCCCCACTGTGCCCGGGAGCTCCTGGTGGGTACCAGAGGGCGGCTGGCCTCTGGACTGTCCACCTCATGCTGGCCCAGCCTGCAGAGTTGCCCCCTGTGGCTCTAGGTGGCTCCCCTTCCCCTGCCGTGGGCAGAGGGGTGGGGCCCACCCGGGGCAGGTGGCTCTCCTGGCCCGAGGGAGAGGTGGGGTGCTGGCTGCCGGTGGCGTCTCCCCAGAGGACAGAGGGGGGCTTCCCGGGGGGCAGGGGCAGGGCTGCACCACAGCCCCAGGCCAGGAGTGACAGCCCGAGGGCTTCGGGAGGCTGAGAGGCTTCGGGAGGCTGAGGCTTCAGGAGGCTGAGGGCCTCCTCTGTCCCCACACCCTGGAGCCCCACTTCCTGGCCGTCTCGCCCACTGTGGCTCCCGCAGCCCCACCATTAGCAACACTGGCCTCGGGGGTGTGAAGTCCACTTGCTCCCCTGCGGCCAGTCATTGCCTTTGGCTCCTGGGCCTTGACCCTGGCCGCAGACCACGCCCGATTCCTGCCCTGCAGCCCCTGCCGCACCCGGAGCCCGGCTCAGCTCAGGCAGAGCCGTGAACCACAGCCAGAGGCCTGGCCCTCCGAGGCTGACCAGGCAGGCCGGGGCGGTCATCCCCATGCAAGAAGGTCAGCCTCATGGTTCCAGAGTGGTCCAGATGACACCGCAGAGCACTGGCCGGGCCTTGGGGGAACCGGCTGCAGCCAGGCCCGGACACCCTGCTGGCCTCGCGCCCTCCTTGCCTGCCGCGGACAGGACCTTCCTGGCGCGGGGAGCTGGCTGTGCCAGGTTCCCGACACGCCCTTGGGGTGCGGTCTCCACGCTGTTCCAGCTCTGGCCGCCCTGGTCTAGCCCCCTCCCCAACACGCACACGCCGGGGCCACGGACCAGCCTCAAGACCCTGGTGCCGCATCCTGGCCAGCGGGCTCCAGTGAAGTTCTGAGCCCGTCAGAGCCTCCGTCTGCTGGTCTCGGCCTCCACGTGGACAGTGGACTCCACGTGGACGCCAGCAGAATAGGAAAAGCGGAGCCTCATGCCCCTCCCCAGGCACTCCACCAAAGCCACCAGTCATCAGCGTCCCGGGCAGGTTGGGGTCCTTTCTGACCCTCAGCTTCCCCTCTGTAAGGGGACGGGCCGGGCCCAGGCGACAGCCCGCCCAGGCCCTGACTCAGGAAGCCCCGTGCGGCTGACGGGGTGGGGCCTCTGGGGTGGGAGGTGGTGGCAGGACGGCAGGCCCGAGAAACCTCTGGAATGTGGGCTTGAAAGTTCGGGGCCCCCGTTGGCGACAAGGCCCCTTCTCCGTCCTTCCTTTTCATGACACTTCACCAACTGTTCCTTCCTTAATCCAAACCATTGTTTTTCCAGGGTGAGATTTAAATCAAAGCCACATGGCTCCCAACACGCACGCCCTGCCAAGTGGAAGCCGCTCGGAGCCAAGGCGATGGCCCTTGGCGGGCATCCTGCTCTCCATGGGTTGCCAGGCGAACGCCATCCAACAGTGGGTAGACGGGGGCTTCACTGTGGCCAGCTGGGGCAGACCTGGGGGTCAGAGGCCCAGGCATGGCCCGACCGGAGCCCAGCTGGGTCGTAGGTCCTCCATCAAGAGAGCAGACGCCCCTCCCCTTTGTCCCAGGCCTCGTCCTCTCATCGGGGGGCAACGGCCTCATCTGGGGAGGGCTTCACAAGACCGGCTGGATGAGGCTGGGCCACTTGCAATGTGAAGCCATGTGGCCTGGCGGGTAAGAGAGCTGGGTGTGGAGTCTTGCTTGGGTCTGATTCTTGCTCACTGTGCTGTGTGACCTTGGATGATTCCTTAACTTCTCTGAGCTTCCCTTTCCTTGTTGATAAAATGAGGCTCTTGCCAGAACTCTTTCTTGACAAAAATCAAGGGAAAAATGAGGTAGGTGAATGGTTGGTGTCAAGGCGGTGGTGGGGGTGCCAAGCGCCTGGCACTCCTTGGAGCTCACGAAAGCAGCTCGTGACGCCTGCACAGATGTGAAGGGCTTCAGAGAGGACGGGGATGCCAGGCAGTGTCGAGAGATGATGACGGGGCTGGCAGGGGGAGCTGGGCCCAGGTGGCCCCTGATCTCGGGAGGAGGCCCCGGGAGGAGGGGCGGGACCTTGAGGGGCGGGTCACCTGGGAAGAGGAGCCTGGAAGTCCGGCTGGGCCCTCTCTGGGGGCCCCCTGCCTGGCTTCTGTTTCGCAGTCTGGTGACCCCGGGGTCAGCAGTGCCATGCACACCTCCCACACCCTCCGCACCGAGAAGCACCCTGGGCTCCAGGGGTAGGTCTAGCTGAGGCTGGCCACCTGCAGAGCCAGCACGCCCAGCCACAGGCCCCGCGTCCCAGTGGACAAAGACACCACGCAAACAGATGCTGCCAGACCCGCACGCAAAGCCCGGGCCAGAGGGACCCCGCGCAGGAGCGTGTGTGCCGGGCCACATGCAGGGAGGTGCTCCAGGGGACGGCTCTGCCCACACCTGCTCACCCTGTGTGCATGGGCCAGGCACCTGCCAAAGGCCGTTCCAGCCAGGGGACCCCGAGCTGGCGCATCCCTAGCGCTGCGCACACCCTGACCTCTAGACTCGGGGTGTCTGCTGATGACGAGGAGATGGGGCGGACACTCCAGAGTTGGCGAGTGGCCCCCATGCCAGGGTTGGGACGGTCCCTGCTTCCCTGCAGTGACCGCCGCTGTCTGCCCGAGACAGCAGCAGGGAGACGCTTTCCCTTGGGCAGGGTGGGCCTGCTCCTGGCCCAGCCGCTGCCCGGGACAAGCGGCTCTCTCCACGCCCCCCACTGACGCCCGTGGTACCGAAGACGATCTCGAGTCTCCAACGGGACAGTGGCCTGCTGAGGGATAGGGAGGGACTGCGAGCAGGATCCTGCCCCTCAGGGGGTTGAGCAGGAGGGGAGCAGCTTACTCAGCCCCCAGCCCACAAAGCACCCACCACCGAGTCCATGGACCCCCGGTCCTGCTGGACTGTGCTGGGCCTGCTCCCCACCAGGCGGGTTGAGGCCTGGAGGATGGGGCTCCCCAGGTGTAGGGGCTCAGGCAGCGGAGACCCCCGCCCCCCAGCCCTGCAGCCCACGGGGACAGGAGAGCATCCAGACAGGGACCGAGCCCGGAGAGCCATCCACTGCAGGGACAGTCACCTCGCTGGCTGCTTGGGGGCCACCACTCTGTCCTGCATGTGAATCCGGACACAGTCACCCCTCAGCAACGCGTCCTCTCCGGCAGCCGTGTGGGCTGGTTGGTGGGAGGGGAGGGCCCCGGGCCAGCCCGCCAGCCGCTCGGTCTCCCCTGGAGCCTCTCCAGCGACTGCATCTGCCTGGAGCCTTGGGGATGCAGGTTCTGGGGTCCCCTCCTGATGGAAAAATCATCATCTGGGAGCAGATGGGAGCCCCAGAATCTGCATTTTTTTAAAAAAACCCGGAGACTCGAATGACTTGGCCGCACCGAGACCCTAGGCCTGGGGCCTTGGCTGCTGCCAGTTTTCCGGACCCCCTCAGTGAGGTGCTGTGTTTCTAAATCCCCTACACCGGCCCCAGAGTTTCCAGAAGATGTCGTTTGATGGAGGCGCATGGGCGCACATAGAGGTACGTCCGGATCCCCATTAGCCCGCTGTGTGATGCTGCACAAGTCACTGCCCTCTCTGGGCCTTGGTGCGAATGGACTCTAAAAGCTGACGGGTAGTGGGCCTCGCTGGCCCCAGGGTGGTCTTCCCCTCAGACTGGGAGGAGCCCAACTGATCTGGGCGTCCCTGACGTCCCCTGTCGGCTCTACAAAAGGCGCAAGTCCTCCAGGAGGCCTGAGGGGACCCACCTGGACAGAGGGCACTCATCCCCCTGCCGGAGGATGCTGACCCCCAGGCCGGGCCGGAGGGCGGAGCAGAGGAAGTGAGGACCCTGGCCACCCCGGGCGAGGGGCAGCGCCCTCCACTTCTCAGAATCCCTGCATGGCCGCTGAGCGCGCTTACGGGAAGGGGAGCGGGGGGCTCTCTCCGCACCGGCCCTGCTGGGGGGCAACGCGTGCGTCAGAGGCCCGCTCCCGCCTGCCTCCGGAAACGCCGCCTGGGGCTCAGTCACGAACCTGCCAGGCTGGGGAGCGGCCCCGGGCGCGGAGGGTGGTCAGGTGACCCGCGAGGAAGCAGCAGAGGGGTGCAGCGTGAGGTCAACTTCCCCCTTCCTGGGGCTGCACCCCACCCTGCTGTCCCACTGGACGTCTCTGGGCCTGTCCAGCTGTCCCTCCACTGTCCCCAGGCCCAGCTCGGGCTGGGGTCTCTGCTGGGGTCCTGAGGCCTGAGCTCCCATCACGCCAGCTTGAGGGCCCTGGGCTGGGGTGCCGCCCCCGGCCTGGGGACAGCGGCTCCCCGGCCCCCGCACCCCACTTCTCGCTGCAGCTATTTAAAGCCAGCGGCCGTGGGAAACTTCTTCGGATGTGTGGTTTCGTCTTGGGCGCAGGACGGCGTCTGCGAGCTCGAGTCTGGTGACTCACTCAGAGTGAGAAAGCCTTTTTGTTGTTTGACGCTCGCTCCAGGCGCTGCGGCCTGAGAACACAGCCTGGCGGGGCCTTCCCTCTCTGGGACTCCTGGAAGGCCCGGGAGTGCCCATGGCCACCCAGGGAGCCCGGGCTGATCCATCCTGCTCAGGCAGGGCCCCCACTGGGAGGGCACCCATCCCCAGAATTCATCTTCCCTCTGCCTCCTCCAGGACTTCCGCCTCCCCTGAGTGACTCTGACCCTCAGGCTCTTCATCCGGGAAATGGGGCGTTGGGGGTGGAAGCAACTTATGCTTTATCTCTTGGCAAGTTAGTGGTGAAGCAATTGAACCCTGGCCACATGGTACCAGAGCCCGTGCCACTAGCCACAGTGCCAGCCTGTCCCTGGAGCTTGGCAACGGTGGCTGACAAAGGTCTGGGCTCCGAGAGCTAGAAAGCGCAGACCCGGAGGTGCAGAGCCTGGGCGTGTTAGGCGCTCCAGCTGCAGCAGCCCCCTGCCTGTGTCCACCCCAGCCTCAGCCCCGCCTGGTGGTTTCCTCCAGAGCTGGCTGTGTGGGGTGCTCTGGGGGCACCTGACCCCTCTGCATGCGCAACTCCAGGGCGCCAAGCCTCACATTTCTGCGTGTCCCCAGCTGGCCGCTCACCACCAAGCTCTGGGGAAGCAGAGTGCCTGGCACACAGCCGGACCCCGAGGCCCGTGAGCCTGACCAGCACCCCTGCGCAGTGGCCAGGGTGGGGACACACGGAGAAGCAGGTCCCAGGAACGTTTTCTAGAACACCCCGTGCTGCATCCCTGTGGGCAGCCCAGGGAGACTGGTGTCCAGCAAGGGCTTGGGAGAGACAGGAGCGTCCCAGAGGGGCTGTGCTGTGTCCAGGCCTGCAGGTGTCCCCTGGGAGGACTCAGGGTCCCAGAGCTTCAGGGAGGCAGGAGAGAGGACACCCTGGGCCTGGGGCTCCCGCCGCTTGGGAGAGACTGAGGCCCCGAGAGAAGAGGACTCAGCGCGGCCCGCGGATCAGGAGGTCCCCAGGGCTGGGGCGGGATGTCGCTCATCATGGATGGCAGGGGTCAGGGAAGAGGGCCCACAGGGTCTGGGTCCCTGGAGGGGTGGACTCGGGAGGGAGGTGGGCTGAGGAGCAGCTCAGGAGATGGCCCCTGGGAGCCGGGAGTCCTGCCGGTAATGTAGAGGGCCAGGGTGGCTGGCCAGCCAGAGGAGCCCTGGCCAGCAGGCAGCACCCCCGTGAGAGCAGGGCCTCCAAGTGCCCAGGGCGCCTGGGGCTCTGGCACCTGCCGCCGGCCACCGCAGCCCTGGCCGCTCCTCCAGCTGCCCTGGAGACCGGCATGGGCCCAAGGGGCCAGAGCAGAGGGCAAGGACGTCAACAGAGGGGCCTGGCCCTGGACAGCAGGAGTGTGGGCCACCCTGGACGCGGCTGCTGTCCTGTCCTTCAGTCCCGGCCTCTTCCTCCCTCCAGGCCCCAACCTCCTCCAAGAGGAAGCCGGCTGACTTAGGAGGGCCTCTGGAGGCTGGCTGCAGGCCTGTCCCCGGGGGAATCCTGGCTCCTGGCCGCAGGCAGCTGCTGAGAGAAATGGCCCCTGGCGGAAGGAGACTGGAGGCCTGGGCAGGTCCCCTGCTCTTGGCCTCGGTTTCCTCATCTGTGACACACACTTGGGCTCCACCATCCCCCAGGACGGTCCTAGCTTATCCTCTGTGGGTGGGGACAACAGGACAGGCTGCTCCCCTCAGGCCTCTGCGATTCCTGACCCACCTCCACCCTGTCCCCCGTGCAGGCCAGAGATGCGGAGATGCCAGGTGACCTGGCCGAGGTTGTCCAACCACAGGGCGGGAGGGCCGGGAGGGCCGAGCCTGCAGGATGGAGATGCCGGGACCCGCCTCACTCCAGCCTCGCTCCGAGCTGTCTTCTTGCCAAAATAGACAACGGAAGAAGCGTCTTTACCAAGCCGCCCTGCCCGCCTCAAGGCAGAGAGCCTCAAATCCACTCAACGCTCAAGGCCCAGCCTGTCTGGTGCATCCTGGTGCTTCCTGAGTGACCCCATCGTGCAGGGGGAGGCCCAGGCCTGGCCAGGACTTGACCAAGACCCCCAGAGAGGCTGGCCAGAGCAGGGAACAGAACCCAGGCCCCCGACTGCTGCCCCCCGCCGTCCCCACCCCAGACCACGCTGCAAAGGCAGGTGCTCAAGGGCCCCAGGGACCAGCTCCAGTCTGCACGTGACTGTGGGCATCTGCTGGCCGCCCCTGCTTCCTGTATCAGCCCAACCTGGGCCTCTGGTCCAGTCTTGCCAGTTCCAGGGACACGGGCACCGTCCACTGCCACCCACACAGGAGAGGCCTGGCTGCAGCCCAGCCAGGACAGAGCTGGGCGCCACGTTCTTCGAGACGTGGGAGGACTGGCCTCGCCTTCCGACAGCTCTCAGCCCGAGGGGCCACCTGCAGCTCCTCCCCTGCACTCCGCAGTGGCCGGGCCGGGGTGCCTCCTCTAAGTCCTCCTGCATCCTCCCGCCAGCCCAGCGGACGACAGGCAGGAGGCCGGGAGCACCAGCTCTGCTCAGAGATAAAGCCACCCTTGTCTGCCTCCTGGTCGGGAGGCTGGTCCTGCGGGAGAGAAAGGCCATGAGAAGCCTCCTGGGCCTCGGGAGGAGGCTAAGGAGGATGCTGAGCCGGTGGAGCAGAGGTTGGCAAGACCAGGGACCCACTGGGTCACATGGCGAGTTTGGGCAGCCCGGGGGTATGGAGGGGCGCGTCCATCCCCTTGATGGGGAACTGGGCAGGCTCGAGGCCTAGCTTGCCTGTGACCCCAGGTTGGTCCCTGCAGGCCAGTCTGGGAGACTCTGCAGCGGTGACCACAGGCCAGGAGAGGGGAATCCCAGGGCCAGACGGTGGGAACCAGCCCCTCACTTACCAGCCCCTGCCTCTGCACATGACACAACGTCTGACCTGTGGCCCTGGCCAGGTGCTAGTCCAGCCCAGACCAAAAGAAATTCCCCTGTGGTTTAGAACGGCCACCACCATCACTTCCTGTGTCCTGTGAGGGGTGAGAGCCAGACAGGGGGCCAGGAAGGGACTTGGACTGCTGCCCAGTGGGGGACCCTGGCTTGGGAGTCTGTCCCCTGTGGGTCCAGTCCTGGCTGGGACATGGACTGGCTGCGTAACTTCTGGCGATTTCCCTCCCCTGGAATGAATGTTTCTGAAGGACACTTCCCATCCTGCTGTGGTTGTGAATGTTTTGCTCTCCTGAGGGACCAGAAGGGATACCGGAGAGGCTGAGGCAGGGGGCGTTAGGGCAGGGTTGGGGCTTGGAACCAGCCAGGTCTAAGGTCAAACTAGCCCTGCCACTTTCTTGCTCTGTGACCTTGAGCAAGTGACTTTACCTCTCTGAGCCTCCATCTCTTCATCACATGATTTGAGCCCTTCCGCCTGCCAGAGGGTGTGCCAAGTGGCCCCTCTCAGACACGGTCCCTCTGGGGTAGGGGCTCTTAGGGTCCCCTGTGGGGGACGAGGGAATGAGGCTTTGAGTGAGCGCCTCCGGGGGCACATAGACACCATGGCCTTTGGTGCTGCTGGGCCAAGCAGTCACCCTGGAGATCAGTGAGATAATTTGAGAAAAGCTCCTTCTCACTGCACTTAGCACATGGATTTTATTTTCGCATTATTATTGTCATTCATTCTCCTCCAAGTGAGGCTCTGCCTCCCGAGGAGCCCTGGCTGCTCCATCCAGGAAGCTGCCCGGGCCTCGCAGCGCATGGCCGCAGAGTCCAGGCAGAGGCCGCGTCCCAGGCCCCCAGGGCACAGCACAAAGGGCCCCCCCCTTCCCCCCCCGCGGCTTCCCTGTCCCTTTCCCTGTGCCATGGCCCCCTGCCACTGGGTAGCAGGCCCTGGGCCGCGGGACAGGCTCCCTGTTGGTCACACCCTGAGGTGGCCTCTCTCCTTGGGTGGAGCAGCCGGGCGCCTCCACAGCATTCTCCGGCGTCTTCCGTTGGCGCCAGCAGGTCCCCAGATCCACGGAGGGATCAGGTCCCTGAGACGCTCCCCGGCAGGCCGAGCAGCTGGGACGCCTCCGCAGGGGACGGAGTGGACAGAGGCCAGGGCGCAGGGTGTCAGGGTGAGGGAGCCACAGGGAGGCGGGTTGTCTCATCTCGCGGGGGCTCCGGGCTCCGTGTCTTGAAAGGCGGGCGGAGGAACCGGGTTTGGTGCCCCCGGCCCCCCGGCCCCACCCGCTGGCTTGCTGCCTCCTCCGCCCTTCTGTGCCCGCAGGGAGCGTTTATGAGCACCTGCCAGGTACCCGGGGCACCTGCCTCCACAGCCCCCAGAAAGCTGCCTGCCACCTCTGGGCCCGGCCCACGCTGACCCGCTCCTGACCCGTCCCCATCAGCCCGGGCCAGGGCCAGCAGGGGCAGAGCCCAGGGGAGCCAGGCTGGTGGGCTGCAGCCCTCAAGTGGCTTGGTTTTTCCGTTGGGAATCACACCCTGGAGAGCCACCAGGAAGGAAGACGCCGCCGGGCCTGTGTTCCGACCCCTCGGGAGGCGGGAGGCTCTCTGGGCCCTGGCCTCCACTCCGACTTTACCCACTGACTGTTCTCAGGGGTCTCAGGGCCCAGGCTCTGCTCTCCCTCAGAGCAGAGGCCCCCAGCACCCCAGAGCACACGGCCACCAAACTCTCAGGAGCCACTAGGTGATAGGCGCTGTGATTCTTGCTCTCCAGGAGGGAAGGCAAAGCTCAGAGATGTCAAGTGACGCCCCCACAGCCACACGGCAGGGACCCCAGACTGGGCCTCTGGACCACAAAGCCCCAACCTCCCAGCGCCCCCCCCCCCCCCCCCCGCCCAGGGCACTTGGAGGCCACAGGACCTGGCTGGGGGCAGGGAGGAGGGCCTGTCACTCACAGCCCTGCTCAGGAAATGCCCCTTGGCAAATGGCTCTTTTTCATCAAAACAAAATGGTTCTGCATAAAGTGAGAGAAGGAGACCACCAGGAACGAATTTCCTTTTTCTTTTCTGTGCTTCTCTGTATTTTCTGCTCGCAGCTCAGAGGTCTGGGGAGGGGTGGTCTGGAGCTGCTGCAGAGGCAGCCCAGGCTCCAGGGATGGCCATTCAGGGGACAGGGAACAGCGACCCTGATGACTTCCAGGGTCAGCGGACACACTCTCAGCATCTTGGGGTGCAGGTAAACTCTAAAGGGGAGACAGTGGCTTTGGGGACACGTGGTCAAGGATAAGGGTCTTGAGGGATCAAGTGGACCTGGGGGACCCAGCTGCTCAATTAACTAGAGTATCCCCTGGGACCAATCAGGGCACCTCTGAGCCTCAGTTTCCCCATCTGCAAAATGGGGTCCTGGTGGGCTGGATTCAGGGAGACCGGTGTGCAGAAGGCCCTGCGGTCCCCAGCAGGCACGGGTGCCGGACGAAGCAGCTCCTGCTCGTCCTTCTTTTCAGGCCCAGGAGCCTTCAGGGACTAAGGCCCTGCTCTCAGGTGCAGAGCCTGAAGTCCCCGGAGGGAGGAAGGACGGGTCACCGCCCTGCCACACCCAGCGACGGCTTCCAGGCTCAGGTGCCGAGCGGAAGGCGTGGGACGTGTGGTCCAAGAGGCCCGGGTGGTTCTCACACCTTCCTGGGCCCGGGCCTGCTCTCTCCATCTTCCCACCAGCCCGCCCGGCCACACTGTGGACGGGTGGAAGCAAGAGGACCCCGAGTTCTCCTTCTCGCTCTCCATTTGAGTCAGCACCGCGACGCCACCGCGAGGTGACTCAAAGGAGACAGAGCCCTGGCCACACCCCACCCGTGACGGCAAGGGGGCCTCGCTCCAGGGCCAGGTTTCCCAGGGTCTCCATGCCCACCAGAGCTTCTCAGGCTCCCAGGAAAAGGAGGCCGGGGTGGAAGGATGGGGGACGGGGAAGGAGCGGGAGGGGGCGGGTGCCTGGCCAGGACCTGGCAGGACAGCAGAGTCCAGGAGTCGCTTGGGCCGGTTGCAAAGTCAGACGGAGCCTGAAGCCCTCCTCCTCGGCCCTAGCCGGGAGCTCGGTGCAGAGACTGGCCACAGCTGCCCACCCCCGCTCGCTGTCCAGCAGACACATGTGAAGCGCCCTCTCTGTGCCAAGCCCAGGGCTGGCTCCAGGGCTGGAGATGAATCAGGCCTGCTCCCTCGGGGCTCCCGGCCTGCCCCTGCCGCAGGAGACAGACGCAGAGGCAAATAATTAAAGACGCGAATGGAGGCTTCTAGATGAAAATGCACGGGGTGGGGGCAGAGGGAGGCGGCCCAGGTGAGGAGCTCCGTCCCAAGGGGCCTGGACTAGGACAGAAGGAGGGCTCGCGGCTGTGTGAGCCCAAGGATGCTGGAGACCCTGTCCCCATCGGACGATCCACCACCTGCCCTAAGATAGCAACAGGGAGGAAGGGGATCCAGACGCGACTGTTCAACAGCGCCGTCTAGACCTTGACCTGCAGCCAATCTTCACAACCTCAACCGAGCTTCTCTCTGAGTCTCTGTTTTCTCATCTGTCAAATGGGCGTTTGGACTGGAAGGTGATTCCAGTAGCCGATACCTGGGTGCTCACCGCGTGCATCATGCCCTCCCCTCTGCACACCTCCCCTGGCTGCCTCTGCCTCTGCCCCGGGAGGTAAGTACTATTAATAGAAGGGACCTCCCGTTCAATGGCGGAAGACCAGTGGTTGGTGAACAGAAAAGAAATATTTAAAGCAGGAAGTCTTATGCTACATAAAATAGGCATTTTATTGAACGTAAACACGGTTTATTGAATGTTATTGGAAAGTAATGCATGAACTTTTATTAAATGATCTCTTGGCGCAGGCCCAAGGCCGTCTTTGTGACCGAGGCCTCTGGCGGAAGCCCTGCCTTGTTTTTCTTGCATTAAACAAACCGAAGCGGCCGCGTGCATGGTTCCCATTTGGTTTCTGCAGGGTGAGCAAGACCTTAGAGAAGCGCCGAGGAAACCTGAATACGCAGCCTCCTTCCTGATTTTCGAGAAATCCCCTACTTTCAGCCACACCTAAGCCAGCAGGGATTTCGGTTGGTTGGACTGATTTGCTTGTTTTCTGCTTTTGTTTTTCGGCCTGGGCATGGAAGCTGGGGCCTTGGGCCTGCTCGACAAGTGCACTGCCACTGGGCTACGTCCCCAGCCCTGGAGGGCTTTGGGCTGTTCTCGCTTACCCATGGTGGGGGCGCCCTGGGGGAGGCCTGGGGCTGCGCGTGGTACCTAGCCCAGCGGGCACCATGTTTTCTCCCATGGGCCCACGGCCTTGGACCAGCTGTCCTTCCACGTTTCGTGTCCGGCTCTTGCATCACGACCCTGCACCTTGGCGACATTAAGTAAAGGAAGAGTTACTTGGTCACAAGCACTGTGGTTCTGAGGTACTGAGCCACCTCGCAGGCCCAGCCTGGTGACACTGGACAAAGGGACGATTCACGTCCCAGGAAGGGTGGAGAGACTGTGAGATGTAAAAACCAACCCCAGGAAGGCGTTCAGCAGAGAACTTACCGATTGTTTCTGGAATTTTCCATTTAATATTTTTGGACTGCAGTTCACCCAGAGCAAATGAAACCATGAAAAGCGAATGGCCACTCAGGAAGGGTGGCCGTGCTCCTTCCCTGGCCCCGGAGCAGCCCGCTCACCTCTGACTCCGAAGCTTTTTCCTTTCTTTCTTTCTTTCTTTCTCGACGCCTCACCTTTTCTTCTCAGTTTTTAGGACCTGGCAGCTCTTTCCTGGTCTCGTTCTTGTCTCCGGTCCAGTGCCGACCACCGGTGGCCCAGGAGCAGGAGCAGGGCGGCTCTAGGCAGTAGCCTTCACTGCACGCCCAGAACCTTCCCTATGGCCTCCCACAGGACAGGGAGCCGCTGGACCCCGTCCTGTAACAGGCTTCTATCATTTCGTCCCCATTTGACAGATATGGAAACCGAGGTACGTGACGTCACTTCCCTGAAGCCACCCACTCTGGCAGAGCTAGAATGTGAACCTGGGCCCCGGGCCCCTCCCTACCCTGCTCTCTGCTGCCCCCTGTCCTCTAACCTGAGGCCTCGGGCTGCCCGGCTTCCCTGCTGGAAGGACCGGAGAGAAGGAAAACATGGTCAGCACCACACCTGGGTCAGGATGAGGGCGGCCACTGCGCTCCAGCAGAGCCTGCCCCCTCAGGTCAGTGTCCCCAAGCCCAGGCCTGGCACTCTGCGGTGCTTCCGAGTATAAAGCTGCCCTTTATGTCCCCACCAGTGTCCCAGCACCTGCTCCAGGGCAGGCGCAGGCTGGCTCTGGGATGTGACCAGGAGGAAGGCAGACCCCATCCCGGTCCCCGCGGTCCCCACGGCGGGACTGGCGGGATCGTCCAAGCTTCCTCCGGCTACGCTTCCTCCGACCGCTACCAGGGCGTTACTATGTGTGGGATGTGGATTTTAGAGTCAGAAACACCTGAACCAGTTCCGGTTCTGCCACTGACTGGCTGCGTGTGACCTGGTCCCACAGAGGCCTCGCCCAGGCCCTCGGGGAGAGACCCCCTGCAGGCTGAGTGAGGGACCCTGGAGGGAGGGGCTTGGCGGTGGACAGGGGCCCGGGCAGGTACTCTGAGCAGCTTCCGATGGTCGGCGTCTGTGGAGAGGGCCGCGGTGAGCCAGGGAAACAAAAAGAGGCCAGACGCCAGCCGGCCACAGCACGCAAGGCCGCCCCCGCCACCCGCCTCCCGGGCGCGGAAAGGGGAAGGCAGCCCAGACCGGGAAGTGGTCGGCTTCGGATGACCACCTCAGGGCCACCGCGCCAGCCCGAGCAGGAAGTGGTCGGCCCCGTCCCACCCGGCAGGCCCGGCCGGCTGAGCTCACACTTGGGAAACTGTTGGCCCAAAAGTCCCCGCTCGGGAGCGGCGCTGTATTCTTAGAAGCCCAGCTCCGGCCAGGCCCCGACTGTGGCTGGGAGCTGCGGACCCCATCCCCGCTCTGCCATGTCCTGGCGCTGAAGCCCTGGCCAAGTGCTTCCCCATCTGGACCTGTTCCCCTCTGGTAGTGGGCTGACAGTCCCCACCTGCCACCTCAGAGGACAGTGAAGACAAACAGTCCTAAAAAGCTCAGAGCTGGAAAGTCCCCAGGGGCTCTGACAGAGGAGGATGCAGGTGGACAGGGTAGGAGAGGCCCAGGTCCCAGGCCAGGCTGCGGGCCACCTGGGGGAGGGGCAGTAGGGTGGGCAAGGGACTTGCTCACGCAGCTCCTTCGCAGCCTTGGGACCTCTGCCTAGTCCACCAGCCCTGGCGCCTTTTCCTGGGATGCGACAGCAGCCTTGTCTGTCTGCTGGGGCCCCGTGGAAGCCGCCTCTCCTCGTGTGGAGAGTCCAACTGTCTTCAAATTCTCAAAGCCCAAAATGAGAACGTTAGGACGGATGTTTCCCCACTTTCCCGCTTTACAGATGAGGGAGCAGAGCTGAGGTAGCTCCCAGTTCTGAAAGCTGGGTTGGCCATTCCAGTTATGGCCACCTTTTGGGGGGTTCAAAATGGCACCCTGTAAAATCCAGAGGGAGCCACTATCCTATCCCCCGCCTCAGGACTTGGACGGGGGCAGGGCTGGAGGAGACCAGGCTCACCGCGGGGAAGAGGGTTAGGCTGGGTCTTCGAGTCGCAACAATCCCGCCACCACCGTGAGCACTGCCCCCAGCACCCACCACCACGAGCAGGGCCCCCACCGTCACCCCCAGCACCAGCGCCAGCAGGGCAGCAGCACAGGGCCTGCCTCACAGGCTTCCACGGCCCTTGCTGGTGAGAGCTAAGGCCCCTCCAGGCCTCTCCCAGAGCCCGCGGGCCTCCCCGGGTGGCCGAAAACCAACCTGGGGCTGAGATGGCTTGGGGACATTCAGAAATAAAAATGCCGATTGCAAAATGAACTCAACTGGCCTGACCCTCATTTGAGAGCCCTGGAGGTAGGGAAGACGGGGGCGCCTCGCTCCTGCCATCTTCCACACACGTCAGTGGTTCTTATTTGAGCTGACGGCCGTCCATCACTGGCCGGCACTGTTCTAAGTACTTAAGATACAAGAGCTAGCCTGGCGGGAACCCTATGGACTAGGTCACGTTATTAGCCCTATTTTACAGATGGGGAAACCAAGGCACAGAAGTAAAATGACCTGTCCAAGGCCAGACCCCTGTAAAGGGTAAGGTTTGAACCTGGGCATCCTGGACCACAGTGCAAGCTCCTAACCACTAGTCTACTTTGTCACACTGGAGGATCACGAGCCAGGTCAAAGAAAATCCCAGGTGCACTGTGCCGCCGGTGACTGTGATCCCCTGGCAGCGTGGGCCATACGATTTGCATGCTGGGTTCCCAGGTCCCACCACTAGGCCTAGTAAGCAGTAGGGACTCATTGTTGTCTGAGCAAGTGAGTTAACACTGGCCTTCAAACCCTTCCCCCGGCTTCTGCTTCCTCTCCCACCAACCACACAAGAAACTGTGGTTCTACCACCAACCAACAGAGAGCAGCATGCGTAATAGGGTAAGACCTTCCTCCAGCAGCCAGGAAGAAGGAATTAGGAGGAAAAGGAGGCAGTACTTTGTGGCAGGCATGGATGAGTGATCGACTCCAGACAAGTTAAGACAAACCCTGATGGGATGCCATGGCTGAGGCTCCCTACCCATTGGCTAAGGTAACCGAGAGCCAGAGAGAAGAGAGTTCTTGCCCAAGATCACAGCAAGTGAATGGGAGGACCAGGCTCAGAGTTCAGATCTCCTGGGCTCCCTTCCTGCTGAAATGGGAGGGACGGATCGACAGATTATAAGATAGACTGGGCCTCCTCCTGTCCGCAGGAACAGCCAAGGTCAGGATTTACTAGCCAGGGGCGACCCCGCCCCCCTCCTTGCACATGGCCAGGCCGCCCCCTGGTGGCCGTGACTGGGAGCATCCAGAACCAGTCATGAGTCTGCCCACCCCTCAGACATAAGGTGCATCTCCACCTTGCTGGCCTATGCCTTATGGGAGACACTGGACCAAAAGCACCAGGTTCCAGCCCCTTCAGGGACCTACAACCCAGCAGGGGAGGCCAGGTGGACCCAAGGACAGAGCACAGAGCTTGTTCACCTAAGTCCTGGCGACTGCAGCCAAGCATGCCCAGGCCTGCGGATGCTCCATGCCTCTGGGCTGCGCTGTCCAGCGGGGTAAGTACTTGGGTTCCCCACTGACAGCTGCTCAGCTGGACAACTGAAGCTCCGAGAGGGACGGAGACGTTACCATGGAGCCCATGCCGGCCGATGTCAAGTCAGGGCTTGTCAGCCATCTGTGCCACACCTCCCACCTCGAGGGGTCCTGGGAGCTCGTGGGAGGTGGGGCTCTGCCACCTCAGACACAAGACCCGCCCCTGCGGTCACTTCACCCGCCGATGCCCTCCAGCACTGCGAGTCCCATTCTGTAAGCTCAGTGGTGCTGCTTCAGGGCAGGGATGGTTAACTTGTCCACTCACTTAATAAGCTTTTCTGAGCATCGCCCCCACCCTTGGGTGCTGGGTCCTGGGTCACAACAGCGAAATCTCCTGCCCTCATGAAGCTGATATTCTGGAAAAGTAAGCAAGACAATGAGCAAAACAGATAAATAAAACATACAGTGAGCCAGGTGCTGACAGCTTCTGGGCAGAAGGAAGCAGAGAGGAGGGCGGAGCATTTGGCGAAGGGGGTGGAGTCCAGCTGTGGTCAGAGAAGGTCCCCCTGAGGTGGCCGGCAGCAGAAAGCTGAAGCAGGACTGAGTCCCGAGGGGTCTAGAGGGATCATCCCAGGCAGAGGGGACAGTGGTGCAAAGTCCCAAGGCCACCGTCTCACAGTCCAATGAAAATTGAGTTATAAAACGCTGTGTTAGCTGCTTGCTGCTGTGGCCAAAAGACCCAACAAGAACAACTTAGCAGAGGAGAAGTTTATTTGACCTCACCATTTGGTCCTTGGTGGTCTGACTCCTTTGCTCCATTGCTCTGGGCCCGAGGCGAGGCAGAACATAATGGCGGAAGGGCTGGTGGAGGAGTTCATGGGCAGGAAGCCCAGCGGGAGGAGGCCCCCTTCTAGGCCACACCCCAGAGACCCGCCTCCTCCAGCCACACCCCACCTGCCTAGCTACCAGCCCCTCAGGCCTTCAAAGGAGGAGGGGCTGGTGAGGTTAGGCTTTCACAGACAGGGCTGGGGCAGCACCTGTCCCCAAACCAAAACAGCCACCAAGGTCCCCTCCCCCAGGTTCCAGCGTAGGAATGGTTTTCTAAGTCTGGGAACTTAGGGAAGAGGCAGGGCAGATGGAGAAACGGAGGCCTAGGAAGGTCATGCTCAAGGTCACATTGTCAAGGGCAGTTGGGATTCACACTCTGGTCTTCAGCCTCCTGTACCAGGGCTATTCAGAGAGGCTTAAGAGTGTCGCCTCCCTGATCTCTAGGGAGGAGGCAGAGTATGGATCCCAGAAGGACTAATCCATGGAGGAGAGCAACCAAACCCAGCCCAGCCATGTAGAGTTCTTCGGTGGCCGGGCTGAGCCGTGGTAGGACTTCAGGGGCAGAGCCTCCCTGCTGCCTGGCCCAGCGTCCTCCGTTACTGAAGGGGCTCCCCTACTCAGAGAGGGCTGTGCCTTATGCAGACTGGCGGGGAATGGCCAAGTAACCCCGAGTGATCTTAGGCTGACCAGCCACTGCCCAGGAACCAGAGGTCAGCCTGTGGTCAAGGTCAGCAGCCAGCCTGGGTCTGAGGTTTGTGGTTGGACCAGGGGTCAATCTGAAGCTGGAATCAAAAGTCAGTCTGTAGCCAGATCAAAAGTCGGCATATGGTTTAGTTATGGAATCAGAAACAAGTGACAGTGTCCAGTCAGGACTTCATCTATCACCAAGGTCGTAGACCAGGTGGGCCAAGTCAGGGCTACTCCTGGCCAGGGGCAAGGGTATATGTCTGTGGAATAAAGTGCATCAAGCCAAAGGCTGACCTCCATGCCAGGTGGGGAGAAAGCATCAGGTGCTCTAACCACTGAGATCCCAGCTGTCGAGCAGGGCACTGGACAGAAGGGACAGGTCAGGTCCCTCCATCCCCCACATCAGCCTTAGCAAGTCTGGGCAGCCCAGCTCCCAAACCTGCTCTCTGGCATGAGGTAAAGAGTTCTGTTCTGCCACGTGCTCTGGCCCAGATGTGCCACCCCAGACCCAAAGCAATGAGGCCTACTGACCATAAACCAAAACCTCTAAAACTGAGACAAAATAAACCTTTCGTCTTTATAAGTTGGTTACTGCGAGTATTTGTCATAGTATCAGAGCCGACGAGCATATCTCTGCATGTTTCCCAGAAGGACTGGGCTCTGGTTGCCACGTTGCCCACAGCAGCAACTTGCTGGGTGAGGCCCTCGCTGATGGCTCCTTCACTGTCCCCCTGCAGGGGCTCCTTGGGTCACAAACGAATGGCCTGCAGCTCACACCTTAGTTTGGGGATCTGCTTTGGGATACATCATGTATGTCACTCTTGGAGTCTTCTCAGGGTCCCCAGGAGCAGCCTCACTGCTGCACGCCACAGAAACCAATGTTCAGAAGGCTTAAGGTCCTTGTCAGGTCACACCGCAAGTACCTAGCCCATCTGGGATCCCTCCCCAGGACTGCTGGCCATCCGAGCTGACCCTCTCCCCCAAGGCCTCACGTGCCTCCCCTTCCCCAGGGAGGACCTCCCTGAGAGGGGAACAGAGCAGGACTTTGCAAGGGACGGGGGAGTGCTGGTAGCAATGGGAGGACACTTGGCCAGTTCCACACAGGCAGCGGCTCCTCAGCAGACCAAGGATGCTTCCCTGGGGCCGTGGGACTTGGTCTGAGTGCCGAAGGGCGCACAGGCACTGTCCAGGTGCTGGAGAAAGGGAATGCACACCAGGCGGAAGGAAGAGCATGCACGGGCAAGGATGTCACATTTAGGAACGTCAAACTGAAGTGGGAGTGACGCATGCGGGGACAGTGGCAAACTTGGTGGCAGTGTTGGGCCTGCGTGGCAGGTGGGAGCTGGCTACCACCATGATCAAGAGAAAGCGTGCAAAGGCTTTAATCAAGAGCAAACACGGTCAGAAGTGCATCAATGTGGAGGCGTCATGCTGGGCACGTGGTGTGTGTTCAACACAGATCTGGTCTTTACTATTTGTTTTTGCCATCCTGGGGATTGAACCCAGAGGCACTTTACCACTGAGCCATATCCCCAGTCCTTTTTTTTTTTTTTTTTTTCTTTTCTTTCTTTCTTTCTTTTTTTTTTTTTTTTTTGAGACAGGGTCTTGCTAAGTTGCTGAGGCGTCTGTATGGTCTTAACTATTAATCTTGTATTTTATGATTTGAGCTTGTGTCTCTCATTAAGAAAACCTCTTTCACCCCAACACCATGAATAGCCATTTACTTCTGAAAACTCACGTTTGCTCTGTCACACTCAGGACTTTAAGTCATCTGACATTTTCGGTGTATTGGTGTGAGGTAGGGATCTCATTTTATCCTTTGGATGTGAAGAGCCGGTTGACCTAGCACCACGGGCTGTGCTGTAAGTGCTGATTTCTGCTCTATGCTGGCCCCCACTTATAAGTGGATGTACTTACAGGTTCTCTTCTGCTCTTTGTGGTCACAGTCCTCTAGTTACCACAGCTTTATAAGTCATGGTACCAAGTTCTTTATCCTCCTTAAAGTTGGGCTGGTGCATTAATTTCCTGTGACTAATGCAACTAATTCCCGCCAACACAGAGGCTGTGAACACGCCTACTGTTCTCCGAGAGCTCTGGAGGTCAGAGTCTGAGATCAGCTTTGCTGAGCTACAGGCAAGGTGTCAGAAGGCTCTGTTCCTCCCTGGGGCGCCGAAAATGATCTGCTCCTTTGCCTCGTTCCCACTCTAGTGGCCGCCTGTGTCCCTGTCCTCCACCGTCAGAGGACAACACTGCATTTCCTCTCCATCATCTGCTTCTGCTCCGTCATCCCCCACCTTCTCTTCTCATGCTGACCCCCCTGCCTCCCTCTGCAAGGATAATCCAGGATACTCTCTCCATCTCGGGTGTGGCCGGGACCCGGGATATGATCCAATCTGGGTAAAAGTTTTCTCTGTCTGTGGACTTGTGAAGCTAGAAAATAAGTTATCTGTTTCCAGAACATGACAGGGGGACAGGCATAAGATACTAGCTCGACGCCCGTCCTCGACACCCAAAAAGGGAGGAAATGGAAGGGGAAAGCAGGCGCCAGTCCCAAGTCTGGATCTGGACTTTTCCCCGAAGGCTGTGTATCCCAGCCTGCGGTGCTGCTGGGAGGTGGCAAGACCCTTCGGAGGTGAGGAGTAGTGAAGGAAGTCGGAGTGCTGGGTGTGTCGAGACCCCAGCCCCTCCTTATCTCTCGTCACCTGTGAATAGCTTTGATCTACCAGGTGCCCCCGCTATGATGTGCTCTGTCGCCACAGGCCCAAAGCAACAGGCCCAAGGGACCATGGGCTAAACCTCTGATCCAGGAGCCAAATAAATCTTTGCTCCTCTAAGTCGATTACCTCAGGTAGGTTGTTACAGTGACGGAAAGCTGACTGATACACTGAGCAGCTTCAAAATCTAGTCAGACCAACTCCATTAGGTTTCAAGGCCTAGGAATCCACCGTCTCTTGCAGCTCTGTCCTCCATGTGGACAGTAACAATGACAATGATGAAAACAGCTTTGCATTTGACCTCACACTACATATGAAGATGAATGGAACAAATTATATGGACCTAAACAAGCATTATTATAAGTAAAAAAGTCAGACACAAAAGAATGCATAGCATCTGATTATTTGATATGTGAAAATGGTGACAGAAAGCAGATGAGTGACTGCTGATGTCCAGGCAGCAGGAGGAGGGCCTGGTTGTCTCCAAAGGGTTGTGAACATGGCGTCTTTTGAGGGTGATGGAAATGCTCTATGTCCCGGCTGTAGATTGGCTCACAACTGAAATCATTTTCAAAATATAGCCAATTATGCACTGGAAAGGGTGGTTTTATTGTATGCAAACTGCATGCTGGTAAGTGTTCTTGTCTATTCCTGGCATATGAGAGGGAGGCAGGGAGGGAAGGAGGAAGCAAAGGAAGAGAGAGAGGCAGGGAGAACGTAGGGCAAAGAGGAGGCCAGGGCCAAGGCTGATGGACCCAGGTCCCAGGCAGCATCCACTGTCCAGGGTCCAGCACACCCGGGCTCAGGCTGTGAAGATCGTCCTTCTTCGATAGGCCTGTTTCTCTTGAGAGCAGGAGTTTCAGCCCCCAGGGTAGCAAACTAAGGTCGCGCACACACCAGCTCACATGGCAGGGGGGCAGAGCCAGTGTCCAGCACGTCATGTCACCCCCACCCCCTCTGCCTAACCAGCAGGCTAACTGCTGGGCCTCCACCTGCAGGGACAGGCCTCGGGGACGGCTCCACGTCAGCTTTGGAGCTTCCGGTCCTCCCCCGTCAAGGAGCCGCCTTGGCTACCCAGAACCGTCCTCTAGCGGCTCTTGTCTCCCTCATAGGAGCCACAAAGAGCTTAGGTCAGAGCCCAGCTCTGCCACGACCTGGCTGTCCCCACCTGAACAGCAGGTAGAACCGTCTCACCCACCTGCCAAAATTGTGGGCCTTAAACAGTGACCTTGGGTGAAATGCTCACAGCAGACAGAGTGTGGGCCCAGAGTGCTGGTCCTTGTCACTGCTGACCACCTGGCTCACTGGCCTTGTGCTCCCAAAGGCCAGCCCTGGCCGGCCTGACACAGGGCTGAGCAGAGACTGGACATTTTCCTGGAAATCAAGACCCAGTCCCTGCCCATGTCCATCCTGCCCACGCAAGGGTCCTCGATCAAGGGCCAGCTGATTGTGGCTTCAGGGTCTCAACCACCAGCTGCAGGGGGCTGGCTGGTCCAGACCACAGGTCCAGCTAGCCTGGGCCCCAGGGGAGGTGGCAGTGGGTTGGTGCGCAGGTGCCCAGGGCTGCTGCTGTGGGTGCAGAGGGGGCTGCAAGCTGCTGACGTGGGCCCAGGCAGCGGTGGCCGACTGGCTGGGCAGGGTGGACAGGGAGGCCGGGGCGGTGGCCCTGTGGCTGTCTCAGCTGCACACCGCCCCGCTGATCTGGCCAGATCACTTCTCTGCCAGCCTGGGCATCCTCCTGGGCGGCAGGGTCAGGGCCCTGGCCATGCTCTGCCTCGGCTGCGGTCTGGCCCTCGCCCCGGCCGTGCTGGTGCTTCCGTCGCCGGGGACCACGCCTGGCGGAGCAGCTGTGGTTTCCTACGCTCTGCGGGTGAGGAAACGCTCCCGGTGCCGCGAGCTTTCTCTCTGGGAGGATGGTCTGGCCCTGGGGTGCATCTCACCTGCGGGACGCTGAGGCTCGGGAGAGTGACGAGCCCGTCTACGACTAGGAGGGAGGCCCTGGAGGAGCCGGGCCGGGTTCCAGAAGCTGGAAAGTGGAGGTGCCAGAATCAGAACCCGCTGGCTGAGACACGCACCCCTTTGCACCAGCCCCTTGCCGATGGTTCTCTGGAGCCAGCCCGTCCTCGCCCAGGGGGATACTGTCCCGGGCAGCTCAGTGGCAGCACCAGGCTGGCATGTGTCAGGGACGCTATTGGTGAGCAGTCATCCCACTGCCCAGTCCTGAGGCCGCCACCTCTGACAGCGGTCCCGGCCTCCCTGAGCCTCCACAGCAAGACGCCAGCCCTCACCCCATGCCAAGCCCCCGGCCCCCAGGTGCTCCCAGTCACCCAGACACCCGGAGGACCCGTCAGCCATCTCGTTTCTGTCATTCACGTATCCAGCGGGGTTTAGGGGCAGTTGGAGGCCCTGGGGATTCAAGGGAGCCTGCATCCTGCAGGGCAGGCCTAGCCTCCGTGGTTGACACTAAGCCTCATCAGGACTCTGGGAGGTCGCGCTGTGGAGACTTGGACTGCCAGTGTGGCCAGTGCTGGGGCAGGAGCCAGCGTCTGAAGCCACACTTCTCGGCCCTGGCGTTGGCCTGTGTCCACCAGCAAACCCTGGGAGGGGGGACCAGACACAGAGAAGCCCCTTGGGACCCCCGCTTCCCAGCAACCTCAGGGACAGGCAGGACCAACCTGCCCCCACCCTACCACACACAGCCCCACCGCTCCCTGCCCCAGGGAGGTCAGGTGAGCCCAATCGGTTGGTCACCTGTCACCGTCGCCCTCAGCCTCGCCAGGGCCTGGGCCCCAGCGCTCCTCGCGGCACGAGCGTCTCCACCGCACACACCGCCCTCCCTCGGTGGGCCCTGTGTCCTCGCAGCCTGGCAGCCCTGGGAGTCAGTCCCCTTCGCCCCTCCCCACTGCCCTGCAAGTCCAGACCCCTCCTCAGGTGAGGCGGGCACTCTGAAGGCTGCTGGGGACTCGCCAGCGCCAGCTCTGAGCACAAAAGGCGAGTCCTTCCCTGTCTTAGAATCCCATCTAACAGTGACCACGCGCCCCTGCCCAGCTGTCCCCCAGCACCCTGGGCCCTCCAGCAGCGACAGGTCAGCTGGGCAACCGGGGACTGGAGGCCCTGGAGGCCCTGACAGGCCTCAAGGCCAGCCTGGGAGGAAGGGACTCGTGGAGCTCCCAGCCTGGCCTCTGGGGTCTGAAGGGCCAGTCGGCTGCTCACTGTCCATCTGCGTCAAACCAAAGGGAACCTGCAGTGCTCCGAATCTGGAGCAGGAACGCTGTCCCGCTGTTGATTCTTTTCCCTGGTGTGACTCCCTCAGCCCATGTAGCTACACGCTACCCAGAGAGGCTCCCAAAAACAGCGTGTGTGTGTGTGTGTGTGTGTGTGTGTGATAGAGTAGGTGTGAGAGTGTGAGCACGTGTGTGTGTGTGTGAATATGAATGCTCCTTCCCACCACAGGGCCTTTGCACAGGCTCTGCACGCTTTCCTACTTAACCTACCCATCCTTGAGAGAACAACGCCATTGCCAGTTCCTCAGGGAGCCTTTCCCTGACCCTCTTTGCCATGTTGCCCCCCCCCACACACACACACACAGTTATCCTGTCCCCTGCACCTCCTTGGTACCACTGCTGATTGCAGTTTCACCTTGTGTGTGACTAGGTGGTGAATGTCAGCCTCCCTCTGATGAATGGTGACCCTCATGCAAGTAGGGACTGTCCTGTTCTGACTTGCTATTGAATCCCCTGCACCCTGCACAAAGTAGGTGCACAACAATCTGCACTGTGTGGGCACCCCATCCCACCGCACCAGGCTCCAGGTTTCGGTGCCTTGAAGGGGCAAATTCATAGAGGAGTCGGGCAGGAGGCCCGTGGCCAGGCCAGCTGTCATGTGCACAGAGGCCCCAGCGCCTCCTACAGGATCCCTCCAGGTCTTAGCGCAGCCACTGGCTCAGCTGCCCCAGGGAGGTGAGTTCTGCCTCCCTGTCTCTCCTCCAACCTTCCCCTGCCTTTCACTGGGGAACCGGAGACAGCCATGGAGAGGAGTGAAGGCCACCTAGCAGCTGGTCCACCACGCCAGTCGGACAGAGCTGCCCAGGAGACACGGGCCCGGAAAAGCGGTGGTCGGGAGTCTGGGGTCTGCATGTTTACTGAGCACTATTGCCTTAGCCGAGATCTGGAGTCGGCTGGGGGGCCCGCTGATGGACAGGTGGTGTTTAAAACAAGGGGTTTAGATACACTGCGGGATGCTGTTCGCCACAGAAAGAGTTAGATCCTGTCATCGGCTGCAACGTGACGTTCAGGGAAACAAGTCAGACCCAGAAAGACAGAAACCGCGCCTGCTCACTCACTTAGGCAAGCCGCAAAAGTTGATCTCCTGCCGTAGAGAATGGAACGGGGTCACCAGAGGCGGGAGGGAAGAAGAGGGAGGGACAGCGGTTCCAAACACAGGCGGGAGGAGTCAGATTCGAGGTTCTGCCATCCAGGGATTTATAACAGCTTACCATGTCCCTCATAAAGAAGAGATGAGTTTGAAGTTTCCCAACACAAAGAAAGTGGTAAGATGTTCAAGGACAAGGACTTGCTTGTCACCCTGCTTCATCTTTACACACTATATACAATTATCACGCGGCACCCCACAAACACACACAGTGTGTAGCCCACGGGCAGAGGGCCTGCCCAGCGTGCCTGCCCAGCGTGCAGGAGGCCCTGGATGCCATCCCCAGCACACCACACACACAAAATGGCGATGCGGGGTCCAGGGCCTGGGTGTGCAGCACGCTCAAGGTCCGCCACTTCTCTGAGTCTCAGTTTGTTCTTCTGCCAAGCGGAGGAACGAGAGCAGCTTTGCAGGGCGGTCTGAGTCACAGGAGATAACAGACTTGATTGAGCGCCTCAGCAACAGCACTGGCGACCTGGGAAGTACTCGGCTCGCGGCCTGATGTGGGAGACCCATCATTATTCCCTGCCTGGGGTCCAGGGTCTCGCCCCCAGGGCCTGCTGAACTCTGGTGGACCTGGCTGCCCTCATTGATCCAGTTAGGACCCCCCTGGGAACCCTCTCTGCATGGACAGGCCACCTCTGCCCTGGATGACTGCCCTTTGCCAAGTTCACGGTCTGGAGCAGCCAGCCAGCTGGGCCTCCTCCTAATGAGCCCCTGGCCCTGCCCAGAGGAGCTCCCTCCTCTCCATTGACCCCTGACCTTCCCTGGAAGCTCCTCCCTCCACTCCGCCTCCCTGGGACTGCGGCTCTGACTCTCCTGGGCTGAGCTGGGCCTCTCAGCCCCTCCATCTCCGCGGCTCCCCCATGTTTGGAACCCCCCAAGCTGTAGACAGTCTGGGTCTAAATCTCGATTTGGGTCCTTAGTAGCTGCTAAGTAGTGGCCCTCTGTGGGGATGTGACCTCCACGGAGGTAACGCTGACGGAGGTCAGCCGAGCCCGCCCTGTCCCTCATAAGACGAGAGTGCCCTCTGTGCACGTGCACAGAGACAGCTCCCGGGAATGATGGCCACCAAGCCGAGAGCCAGACCTCACTCAGAAGGAAACCTGCCTGGCCGGCACCTTGACCTTGAACTTCCAGCCTCCAGAACTGTGAGAAATCGATGTCGTTCTCTCAGCCGCAGGCTGCGGTGTTTTGGGACAATGACACTAACTGGGTGACACCGGGCAAGTGTCTGAGCCTCCTGGGCCCCAGCGTCCCAGCTGTGAGGCCGATGCTTTGGTAGAGCTCAGCCTCACGGGGTCCCCACCCTGCGGAGGTGCTCAGGTGCCCTGCCCCTCCCTGCCCACGGGCAGCGCCTGCCACAGCCTAGCCCTCCTCCCAGCCCGGGGTCCTCCCTAGAGCTCCTGGAACCCTTCTGAGGAGGCTGAGCCACGCCCTGGGCCTGCTGTCCCTGGAGCTGCGCTCTTCCCAGGCGGGAGCGACCAGGGCAGGCCAGCGCCAAGGACAGCGGCGCCCAAGACCCCGTCTGAAAGCCACGTCTCGCTCGCAGGCACCCCGTCACTGGGCGCCTCTGGCCGCCGGGACGCTAATGCGTGGACCCGCGAGGCCCTGCCCGTCCCTCAGCTCTGCACAGAAGCCTGCCTACCGCCCGGCTCCGCCACTGCTCAGGGCAGCCTTCCCAGCCTTCCCCACGGGGAGCGGAGAAGTGCCTCCCAAGACCCCGGGGTGCACACAGGGAGCGAGGCCAAGGACGCCCAGCACCCGGTCCCAGGGCACCTGTCCACAGGGAGCTGGACTTGGCGCGAGGAGCTCCTGCGCAGAGGGCCGGCTCTCCGGATCCAGGGAGCACCTTCCAGGAGCACGGCCTAGGAGCCCGGGGCGCGGGAGCAGAGGCCCAGGCCTGGAGGGAGGGCCCGGCCTGCTGCAGGGACTGAGGGGAGGGCCGGGGGAGGCTACAGGGAAGGAGGCCAAGGACACCGGCAGGCAACTTTGCAGGGCCCTGAGGGCACACTAACAGGCAGAGGCTAAAATGGCCTGCTGTGAGCAGCACAGCGTGTGCTCTTACAATGGCAGAGCCCTCTCCTGCTGAAGCGGGGACAGGGAACAGGCGGGCCCCCCAGGACAGGGTCTCCTGGACGGTTCCCTTTGGCAAAAAGCAGCAGGCCTGCCTCCTCCAGTCCCTCCAGTCACCCCCAGGCCTGCCTCCCCTGGCCAGCCTCCTCCTGGCCTGCCTCCCCCTGGTCTGCCTCCCCAAGACCTGCCTCCCCAAGACCTGCCTCCCCAAGACCTGCTTCCTCCCTGACCTGCCTCCCCAAGACCTGCCTCCCCCTAGGCCAGCCTCCCTCAGGCCTGTCTCCCCCTGGCCTGCCTCCCCCAGGCCTGCCTCCCCCTGACCTGCCTCCCACAGGCCTGCCTCCCCCTGGCCTGCCTCCCCCTGACCTGCCTCCCACAGGCCTGTCTCCCACAGGCCAGCCTCCCCCTAAGCCTGCCTCTCCCAGGCCAGCCTCCTCTAGGCCAGCCTCCCCTGGGTGATAATGAAGATGGTCTGTGGGGAGGGTCAGGTGCCAGGAGAGCTGTAGAACAGCTGAAAGGAGAAAGGCAGTCAGAAGATCCTGGTGCGGCTTCAGCTTGTGTCCTGGAACGAGCCGCTTGCTGGGCCTCAGTTTCCCTCTGCAGAAGACCGCGGTGGCGGCCAGTCCCCGCGGGCAGAGCTGGTCAGAGGGAGCCGCCCCTCGCAAAGGGCCTCCTTGCCAAGTCCGAGGCCAGGCTCTCTGGAGCACGTCCCCAGGCCACACCGTGATGGAGCCCCGGCCCGGCCCGGCCTCCCCAGACGTGGGAGTGGCGACAGAGAGTCGTCCCTGAGCCATTAGGGCCTGGCGTCCCTGCCACAGCAGATGTGATGACAGATATCATGCTCTAAAAGCCAGGGGCTCCTGCTGCCACCTCTCTGGGGAGGGCCCTGGCAGGTCCCAGCAGGACCCTTGATGGGCAGCAGGACTGAGTCCCCATCACTGGTGGGGTGGGGGAGGGCCATCCCTGGGGCAGCGTTGGCCGAGGAGCCCGGCCCGGGGCCTCCCCACCCCAAGCTCCAGGCCAGACTCTGAACCGTGGGCCAAGGTGAGCATCTCTTCCGGGACCAAACGCCCCAGGTCCTCCTGGCGCCCCCTGAGGGAGCTGCCTGGCGTTCCATCCCGTATTGGATCAAGGGGGCGACACAGTAGCAGAAAGCAATGGGAGAGGGAAGTCCAAGTCCGCCCTGGCTCTGGCTGAACCTGCTGTGTGGCTTTGGTCAGTCTCCTGTTCCCGAAGCTTCCATTGTTCTAGCCGTGAAATGGGGTGACCACTGGGGCCTCCGAGAAGCGGCTTCGGGTGGGAGTAGACGTGCAGGGACGCCTGGGAGGAAATGCCCAGGAAGGAAAACAGGAGGGGAGAGGGCTGGGTGGGCACAGCAGACCCTGGGCCAGGGTTCCGGGCAGGCCCAGATGGGGGAAGCGCAGCCTCCGTGACAAGGTGGCTGCTGGGCCCTCAGCGGCCGGGAGGTGCCAGTTCCCCTTGCTGTGCAGGGGGACCAAGGATGAGCCCGGACGCCTGGGAAGTCTGTGCGCCTCTGTCCTGGGGGAGAATCTACTGTGGAGGATTTCAGGTGAGGCCCAGAAGGGGCTGGCCACCATCAGCCCTGAGGACGCCAGGCCAGGGGAGCCTTGCACCAGCCCTCAGGCCACGCTGGGGAGGCTGAGGGCAAGCTGAGGTCAGACTGAGGTGGACATGGAAGTCAAAGTGGGGAGTTGGGTCTGTGGACACTGGGGAGTCACTGAGGCCTGATGGGCCAAGTGGCCTCAGGAAGGTTAACCTGGCCTCAGTGGGCCTGGTAGGTCCAGGTGGGGAGGCCTGGGGCTACCCAGGGTGCAGCTGGCCAGCCTGAGGCCAGCGCTTCCCTCCTCCCAGGCCTGGCTGACCAGAGGGGTTTTCCACCCCAGGCCAGGCCTGTCTGGGCCTCCCCAGGGGACAGCTCTTACTTCTCCATTCTGCGGCAGGCCTGCTAGCCTGTGGCGGGAAAGCAGCCCCCAGGCTTGGGCTGTGGGACTCACCAGAGTGGCCTCCATCCCCCTGCCAAAACCCCAGCCCTGCTTCCCCTTCTCGAAGTCACGGCAGGAAGGAGGCCCACGTCCCCGAGGCCTCGGCTCACCTGGCACACCCTCTAGCCCTACTCAGGCCTTGCTGAGCCCCAGGCACCATGGGCAGCTCCTTGCACCTTCCTCCTTCTCGTGACATGCATTTATTAGGCACTACTACATACCAGGGACCATGTCGAATGGTTTCCTGAACTAGCTCACTGAATTTCTAGGTCAACCCTGAACATTACCTACTTCTGTTTCCATTCCGCAGATGAAGAAGCTGAGATCAGAGAGGCTTGTGCACAGCCAGCCAGTGGTAGGACTATTGTTTGAATCTAGGATGCTCTGATTCAAAAGTTTGCCGTTAAATAAAAATGATGATTATCCCTCAAATCATCCTTTTCTTGACAATTCTCAGGTGCAATTCATCTCATCCTTGAACCAAGCAAGGCTATTATTTCCATTTTGCAGGGGAGAAAACGGAGGCCAGAGGAAAGCAACAGCTCCTAGCTCACACAAGTGATCAGGGCTGGGAGTGGAGGGAGGCCAGGTCCTTCGAAGGGTGTGAAGGGACTCCTGGCCCACTGCCCTTTGGCACGAAGGCCAGCAGCAGAGCATGGGCCAGGCAACCCCAGGGCCTTGGCTGCCCCAGGGCCAAGGGGGGGCTGAGCAAGAACAAAGGGGAACATTGTTCCCCTCTGCCTGGGGACAGACCCCCGACAACCCAGTGGAGACCCCTCCCCAGGGAGTTTGGAAGCCAAAATTCGAGGAGGGATCCTTAGGATGCTTTCTGAGGATTCTTTTTTTCTAAAAACATGTTTCCTGTTTAATTGTGCAAGTAATACATGCTCCCTGTAGCAGCGGGCCTCTCTTCCCAGAGCTGGCTCTCCGCCCCACCCCAGAGTAGTAAGTTACTTTTTTCCAGTTACTATAGCCCTCGGCTTCCGACACGCCCCGGTACGATTTTTCTGTTTCAGTGGTATGTGCTCCTCGTCCAGTAGAAACTGTTCTCTGAATTTTGATCTTTTATCCTGTCCCCCGCAGCAATCTGCAGTGCCACCCTGCCTCTCTCATGATGCTGGGCAGCCTCCCCTGCGGTCACGAGTGGAAGCAACCGGTACTCTCCAGGGTGGGCGGAGGAGAGCCAGCATAGAGGCGGGTGCATCTTCCAGCGGCTCCGCAGCAGTACCGCCGGGGGTGGCTCAGCCGTGACGACAGTAGGTTGGGTGCAGCAAATGCATTTTTAACCTCATGATATTTTCAGCTTACGCTGGACGCCTTGGAGGAGCATGGGCAGGTGGTAGCCACGCCGCATCTGGTAAAGGACCTCAGTCGAGAGCATTCAGGTGAGGAGTCAGCACGTGGGGTTATTCCAGGGTGTGGCTCCTCCTCTCAGTGGGCGGGGCGTGCTCCAGTGGGCGGGGCGCGCTCCCTTCTCCACCAACTCTGTCCGGCCTCACCCTCACCCTAGGGGGAATGTTTTTGAAGGTGGCTGGGAAGGGCAGAGGCAGGGGCCAGCTCAGCCACTTCCCGGCAGAGGGACAGGGCTGCGTCTCCGAAGTTCAGTCTCCTCACCTGAACTATGGGGACCACCTGCTCGAGGGCCCTCGTGAGCATGCGCAGAGCCCACACACATACCCACGGCCGTGCCCAGAAGAAGCGTCAGGAGCTGTTCTAGAAACAGGAAGCCTGGGCCTATAGGGTTGTGCCTTTTTCTAGTATTGCCAGAATTTGCCAAATTAACCTGCTCCCACACCTCTGAGGACAAGAGCTACCCCCCCACAGTGGGTTGTCCCCTCCTTCCAAAAGGTTAATCAGAGTCACTGGAATGGCAGATCCCCCCACCCCCACCCCGGACTCAAGCTCATTCACAAAGGAGCTGTTCCCTGGACAGACCACTCAAACCCAGAATTACTTGAAAATATTGAAGGTCAAGACCACACTGGACCCCCCTCAGCCATGGGAACATCCCGGCCTGGCATCAACGCACACTCCAGAGTGTCGGTAGCTTCCTCCGGTGGTCGCTTGGCTGAGCAGGAGCTGACCTCACTGCGGCTGTCCAGCATCCCGGGAGAATATCAGACCACACCACGCCTGGCCTGGGGAAAGAATTCCAAGGACAGTGTCTATGGAATGCATGTGGCTTTCACACCACTGGGGTTGGAAAATCATGAGGTTCAGCAATCGAAAGTGGGAGACTGTCCGTGCTTGCAGGCATCATGTTTAACCAAAATGCCAAACCCCAGCAGATCCCAGACCCCTCCTCCTCCTGCTAGGTCATATTTCCCACTATCCATCCTCCATCCAAAAAGATTCCCTCACACTGGGGGCGGGGGCACACATCTATATTCCCAGTCTTGGGAGGCTGAGGCCAGAGGATCGCAGGTTTGAAACCAGCCTCAGCAACTTACCGCAAGGTGGTAAGCAACCTAGGGAGACCTTGTCTCAAAATAAAAAATAAAAAAGGCTGGGGATGTGGCTCTGTGGTGAAGTGTCCCTGGTTCAATCCCTGGTACAAAAACAGAAAAAGGATCCTCTCGCTGCAGTGTAGAGGAAGAGCCCCAGGCCCAGGGGCAGGGGAAGGGGTCTTGCGGGTGGCTGGGCCACTCCCTCACTGAGCCACCTGGGCAGGGCCTGTGGCCCCTCTGGCCAGGACTAGGGGTGGGAGAGGGTGCTCACCCAGGCCCCTGCGAGCGCCAGACACTGCAGCGAGCATCCGCTTGGCACCTGGCCTGCCTGCATGACCCAGGGTTAGTGCTTGGAGTGAAGGGGACGGAGGGGCTTGGCGAACTCCGGGGGTGATCCAGGGTGACCCAGCAGGGTGGGTGTGGCCAGGAGAGGAGATGTGAACCCAGGATGGTTCCCCGGGAGGGAGGCGGGAGCAGGACCCAGACACTCTCCTGAAGAAGGCAGATCCCACACCAGCCCAGGGCAAGAGATCCACTTGGAATCTGGCTCTGGGACTGCTTTTAACGACACCCTGACCCTTCGTCCCCAGGGAAGCAGCGTCCCCTTGGACATAAAGACTCTGCAGCAACCCGGGCTGCTGGGTTTGCGTGAGGCTTGAAGCCAAAGGCAGATGATCCAGAGGAAGATGCTGGCAGCCCAGATTCCAGACCGTGCAGGGTGAGACGGAGGTCAGAGCTGGAGGACGGAGAGCAGGGCCCACGTGGGTTTCACTGAAGCTCCCAAGCAGCCTTGGTGGTCCTCACTGCCCTGCGCTCCAGGGGTGAGGAAACGGCTTGGGGAGGGCAGTTCTTGCCCAAGGGCCTGGCTCAAGGACTGCTGGCCTGTCCAGAGGCTGGCAGGTCTGAAGAGCTGTATTTGACCTTCCAGGGAGACAGCAGGGGTCCTGGGCCTTCCCACCAGCACCCCGGAACCCTCCTGTGCTGACTTCAGCAGCCCCCACCCAGGCCGCTCACTTAGGCCAGTCTTGTGTGTGGGTGGCCACTGGATAGGCCAGTCTGCAGGATCCCCTCCGCCGGAGCCCCTCCTCCCTGGTGACAGCTGGGCCTGGCCCCATTAGCACCATTTCCACTAACAGTCTGAGGTCTGGCTGGTGCTGGGGGCTCCCCTGGGGCCCAGCCCTCTTTGCAGCACAGACTCCGCCATCCTGGCCGCGGAGGCCACAGTCTCCCCCGCCCTTCCACTCTGAGCCCTCAAGTCAACCCCTGAGGCCCCCCTGGGGCAGCCGGTTCCCACATCAGAAGTGCCCAGTGACCCTGGCCTTGGGATGTGGCCATCAGCCAATGTCACAGCAACATCCCCAACAGCAACAGAAGCGCGGGCCTTTGGAGGAAAGGTGCTCAGTGTGCTGGCAGCCCCGGGGCATCTCATGAACGTGGTAACCTGTTCAACAATTCTGAAGCCGTGTTCACTGTGCCCATTTGACAGGTGAATAAACTGAGGCTCTTGCTGATTTTCCCCTAAGCCAACCTTAGGCAAAGGCTCACGTTATTTAGGAAATGAGCTCAGGAAACACTGGTGAGGAAGTGGGGACATCAGACAGGGAAGGGAGAAAGTCACCAAGCAAATTGCCACTATGGGCCACTGGAGCTGGCCCCAGGCGTAGAAGATGCTTCAGAATCACCCCAACTGGGGCTGGGGGTGTTTGTCCACTGACCCCCCAACTTTGTCCCCTGAGAGGCATGCCTGCCCCCGTGCCTGCAGAGGGCCTCCGAGCCTGTCTCCCTCACACACCAGGGAAAGCCCTGGGCGGAGGCCTGGCTCTGCAGTGAGCAGGCCACGCAGGACACAGGGGGGCCAGGGCCTTGGGGGACGGGTGTCCGTGTCTTCTTTCTGGGGCTCAGAGGGGTAGCCACTTGCTCAAGGGCACAGTTTATCAATGGCAGACCCAGGATTTGAACCCAGGTCTATCCAGCCTCAAATTTTAACCCCTGGGATAGGAATGGGACTGGGACTAAGTTTGGATCTGTCTGAAGTGGACTCAGCTCAGCTCCACCACCATTCCAAGGAAGCGCTTGACCCCCGAGTTCTCCAGGAACCCTCTCTTGCCCCATCCGGCTGGTGGGATGTTGGGGGGTCAGACAGGCTGACTCTACCCAGGAAGGAGGACGCATACCCAGACCGAGAGGGCAACACGTGAGGAGCGACAGGCCAGCATCTCCCCTGCATCTCCCTGGCCTTCACCTCCTCCCACAGCCTCACCCCGAGCCCCAGAGCCCCACCTGCAGCCCACAGGGCAAATGTGTCACTTTGCTCTGTGTGTCACTAGGCTTTCAGGTCACTTGAGCCTTGTTGACATTTAACAGTTTTGAAATGTCAGGTTCTCGGCCTCACTCGAGAAAGCAGAGGTCTGAGGAGACAAAGCTGATTCACAGACGTGCCCCTGGGGCCCGCGTGGAGCCTGCAGTTTGCCAGTCTGCAGCACTCCCTTCTGCCTCCCTGACACCCAGGCCAATACCAGTGGCCACTTGGCAACTCGTGTGTCGTGGCTGGAATCGCAGCGTCTAAGAGGAAAGCAGAAGCTGGAAGTCTAGACGCCTGGGCTCTTTCTTGCTGTGTGACCTCACACTAATCCCTTCTCCTCTCTGAGCCTTGGTTGCCTCCTTTGTGAATGGAGGGACCCTACGGGTGACCTAAGAGCCCTTCTTGTCCACATTGTCATAGAACTGACAGAGGAGAGCAGGAGCAATCAGGCCTTCCTCGGTGCAGGACTGGCCCCCAGGACACGGCTGGCAGGAGGCTGGGAGCTCCCGACCTCCAAACGCGGGTGCCTCCAGCTGCTCACGGGGTCTGTGGAACCTGCTGCTCCTGCACGGCCACCCCTGCCCGCCTCCCAGCAGGGCTCAGCCCTTGTGGTGGATGGCCCGCTGTTCCTGGGATCCACCATCATGCCCAGCAAGTGGGAAGCCAGCGACAGAGCTGGACAAGCCTCTGCCTCAGACGTCAGCAAAAGGCAGACGTGCCCGGTAGCTGCGGCGGGAAGCGAGCCTCGGGCGCTGTGGACCCTTAGCCTTCCGGGCGCTTACACCCAGGAAGCTCTGGAGCGGGTCATCTGGGCCTGAGCTCCAGCAGAGCCCGGGGAGCCAGGGGAGGCCTGAGCGGGCAGCACGGCCCGCTCCAGGGCAGAAACTCGGAGTGACAAACGGACGCTTCATGGGCTCCTCGGTGCCAGAGCCCCGCGTGGACGCCCGCCAGTCCCTTCCGAAACACCAGCTCGGACTGTCCCCAGCGCCCGCCTGCTCCCTGCAGCTACCTCCTGGCTGGCGGCTGGGAGATGCCGGGGATGACAACCGACAGCGGGCAGCGGGCATGGCTGGAGCTCCCTCCCTGCGACACTGCGGTCACCAGGCTCACACTCACCCCAGGGCACCCACGCCCCAGGCCACGCTCCTCACACCCAGGGCACTCACACCAGGCCACCCAGGCCGAGGCCCCGCCCCAGCCCCTCCCCCTCCCCTCCCCTCCCCTCCCTCCTCCCCTCCTCCTTCCCTCTTCCCTCCCCCCTCATCCCTCCTCCCCCTCTTCACTCCTCCCCCTCCCTCCCCCTCTTCCTCCCCCCTTCCTCCTTCCTCCCTCCTCCCCTCTCCTTCCCTCTTCCCTCCTCCTTCCCTCTACCCTCCTCCCCCCTTTTCCCTCCTCCCTCCTCCCTCCTCCTCCTCCCTCCCCCTCTTCCTCCCTCCTCCCTCCTCCTTCCCTCTACCCTCCTCTCCCTCCTCCCTCCTCCCCCCTCCCCCTCCCTCCCCCTCTTCCTCCCTCCTCCCTCCTCCCCCTCCCTCCCCCTCTTCCTCCCTCCTCCCTCCTCCTCCTCCCTCCTCCTCTTCCTCCCTCCTCCCTCTTCCTCCCTCCTCCTCCTTCCTCTCCCCCTTGCTCCCTCCTCCCTCTCCCCAGGCCACTCCCAGCATGCCCTGCGCAGCCCCATGGTGCTGTTGGGCTCCCCAAGCCACAGCCTGCCCTGACTCCCACAGCCAAATCGAGTCAAAGACCAATTAATATTCTGATACCTGTGGCCGGCTGAAGTGATGTAGAGCTGATGATTTCTTTTTCCATTTTGCTCCAACTGTGGTTTCATCTTTTCCCCAGCCCTCCTTTGGTCAGTGGTTTCAGGGGCACTGAAGTTCACTTTTGTGGGTAACCTGCACTGTTAGCTGTTGATTTAATTAACTCAGCCTTTCTCCTCCTTGACCAGAACAAGGCGGCCGGGTGGCTCTGCAGACGCCCATCTGGACTGGCCACGGCCGAGGTGCCTGGCTCAGGAGGCGTGTGTGGTCCTGGCGGACACTTGCGAGGCTGCCCGGGTGTCCTCGGAAGCCTGTGGGAGCCACCAGCTCCTGAGGCTCCACGGGTTTGGTATGGGGGGAAACTGAGACTCTGGGGTGTGAGCCAATGACTCAGTGTCACAGAGGCAGCAGGGAGCGGCGCTGGCCCGGAGGGCTGGGCATGCCGTGTCCACCATGCCTACTTCCCAGCAGAGGCAGGGAGGAGCCGCGGGCTCCCGGGCTGGGGAGGGGAACAGGAGTCTGAGGAAGGTGCTGCTGGCAGTGGCAACTCCTGGCCTCAGTCACTGGTCCTCGGGATGCAGCAAGCCAGCCTTTCGTCCTTTGAGAAGTTTCCAGAATTCTTGCAGGAGTGGTCAGGGAAGGGGAACATTCCTCCTTCAACAGAGAAACAAAGGCTCCTGCCCAGTGGAAGTTTCCAGCCACAGGAGACCCTCTGACCAGAGGGAGAGGGCGGCCCAGGAGCTCACCCTGGGTCCAGTGGCTTTGGGAGGAGCCCAGGCGGGTGGCGAGTTACAGGGAGACTCGCTGTGTGACTTGGGGCAAGTGCCTTCCCCTCTCTGGATCTAGAGAACATCCCGGGAAGCGCTCCATGAACTGCCGTGTGTTCTGGGCTGAGCAGCTGGTGTGTTATGGGACTCCGGCTGCCCGAGAAGAGAAGCTGGACAGAGAAGAGGGTCAAGGGAGGGTTCTCGGATGGGGGACAGACCTCCTCCAGGAAAGCTCCCTGCCCTTCACCTATGCCCATTACCCAGTCCTGTGTCTGGGGCTCTGTGAACTCTTTTTTTTTTTTGCCACCAGGGTGAATCGTCAATTGATTTGTTATTTATCCCACTGACAACAAAGACAGTGCAAAGGTAATAATTCTGGGCCCTGGGGTAATTCAATTCCTGTAGCATCGTCAGCTACATTAACTTACTTCCTGGATCTCAATTCAATTAGAGCAACATTCCCCAGCATTAATAAATCAATACTCATGCCATTTGGAGAGATTTCGAATGTCTTTCATTATACATTGCAGGTCGGGATGGCTGTCGAATTGGAAGTTAATGGGACAGGACAGGGCAGGTGGGGCTGCCCAGGGAGCCACTCCAGCCGCGCTCTCTAATTGCCTCTGCTGCAGAGGAGTGTCAGTAAACCAGGGGCCTGGTTAACTGAGCCAGCCCCTGGGAGGGGCCGCAGGTTGCAGTCCCGTCGGGAGAGAGCCCAGGGCGGGAGGGCTGCCTCCACCACGCTCCGCTCGTCCCTGTCCGTCCCCAGCCCTCCTCCTCTCCGTCTTCTTGCTCTCCTCCGACCCTCTCCGTCTCTTCTCCCTCCTCTCCTCCTCTCCTGTCTCCTCCTTCCTTCTAATTTTCTGTCCATCCTTCCGTCCTTCTATCCAGAATATCTCCCTAGGCCGTAGGGCCTGGGTCACCCTCTGGGCTGACACACGCGGGTCTCAGACGTGTTCTCCAACCTGAGAGACAGCGTCCGAGCGTGACAGCACGAGGGACCCCCAAGATCTCCGTTCAGGAGAAGCTGGAGCCAGGCTCCCAGAGGGCCCACGACGGGGTGTCTGGGTGGGCACTGAGAGGGGCTCCCCGGGGCATGATGGCTGGTCCAGGTTTTGAAGGACGAGAAGGCTTTACCCAGGAAGCCGACGGGAGATCGGGAGCCGCAGGAAACACAGGGAAATGGGGGCAGGGCCGGCTGCAGGCCAAGCGTGGTGACCCACCCGGAACCCTGGGTCCCTGGACCCTCCCAATCCTCTGGAGTCAGACCCAGGAGGCCTGGGAAGGGGTCAGACATGGGGGTCAGCAGCCACAACCAGGAAGATCCCACGTAGTCCAGTCACCCCACATCCCAGGCTGGCCAGAACCAGCCGTGAGGCCCAGCAAGTCCCTGACCGTGGGTCACTGGATTCCTCGCCTGCAGTGGCCCCAGAGCCTGCCCTCGAAGGCACGTGCCCGTCTCTGGCACAGGCTGCTTGTTTGAACTGGGTCATCAGGTCCAGTCCTCACTCCCGGGGAGGCAAGCACAGCTCCGTCTGGTCAGAGCATGCGCGGACATGCTCTAAAGCCTCCATGTCTTCCCTCAGCCTCGCCCTGGGGCCTCCTTCCAGAGAGGCTGGCCCTGACCCTCTCCCGGTCTCCCTCCCCTCCTGCTCTGCTCTTCTTCCCTCAGTGACATCGGTTGTCACCTGACGTCCTGCATTGATCATGGGTCCCCTTTGCTCCGTGAAGTCCGACTCTGTCACTGTGGTCCGTGCTGCGCGCCTTGCCCAGGAACGCCCCCTGGCTTTTAGAAGGTGCTTAATAAATCATTGTCCAACCATAGGAAGAAGGTGGCGCTGAAGGAGGAGCTCATCCAAGGCCAGTCCTGGTCCCAGCCCGTACACAGGACTTCGGTGCCATGCTGGGCACACCCTAGGCCCCCGTGAAACCGGTTTCTGCAGATGGAGCATGCCAGATTCCTTCCTCAACGCCTGCTGTGGGCCATGCGGTGTTCTGAGCCCCGAGCAGACCCAGCACTTGCCCTCCCAGGTGGACGGTCTGGAAAAAAGCCACTGGGCCATCCTCCCAGCCCCAAGGGATCCTGTGCTGCCCTCCCTCTGCCAGACACTGCTAGGGACTGAACTGTGACCCCCAAATTCATATGTTGACGCCTTAACCCCCAACGTGATGATATTTGGAGACGGGGATAAGCAGGTCAGATGAGGTCTCAGATGGCCCCTCTTGGTGGCATTGGTGACTTTATAAGAAAAGGAAGGGGGAAATCTTTCCTTCTCCACCATGTGAGGACTCAGTGAGAAGGCAGCCAGTGCAAACCAGGAGGGATGTCCTCAGCAGGCACCAGGCTGGCCCAGAATCTTGATCTGGAACTTCACAGCGTCCAGAACGATGAGGAGTGTCTGTTGCCTAAGCCGCCTGACCTGTAGTAATGAGCTGTGGCACCCCAGGCTGGTCAGGACAGAGGTGGACAGCCAGTTGCCTGAGTCCCAAGGTCCATGGTCTCCACGGTCTGCTGGGACACCTAGAAACCAGAGTTCTGTGCAGGGGTGGAGGGCAACCAGGGTCAAAGGGGTGTCGAGCCAGAACGAGGGGTTAAGGAGAACAGTTTTTGCTCACCCCCGGGCCTTTGCACATGCCGCTCTTCCTGCCTGTGGCTCTCTCTTCCCACTCCTAACTTGTACCACTGGCCAGCTCTTCCTGACCTCGGGGTCTCAGCTTCAACGCTACCTCCTCGGGGAGGCCCTCCCTGGCCCACACTCTGATTAGGCCCCCGCCTGGGCTCCCTGCATGAGTGCCCTCTCCACTGGAGGCAGAAACTGTTCCCTTGCCAGACTCCCAAGTGCGCCTTCCTGGTCTCTGCTCCATGGACGCCCGCTCTGAAGCGTTTGCCAAGCACCCTCTCCGTACCTTCGTGGAAGAGAAGTCCACTGCGACTCAGACGAGGGAACCGAGGCCCAGAGCAGCTGCCTGAGCAGACCAAAGGCGCAGAGCCAGACCCTGCGTTCCCTGCCGCCCTGGCCAGCGCTGGGCCCTTGCGGGAGGGGCCCCAGGACACCCCAGGACTTGCTCTCCCTCAGCCGGCTTGACTGACCCGAGCCCCACAACTGGGGGGATGTTCTGAGGGGTCCGCAGGCGACGGCTGTGTGCCGAGACCCCTCTCGCATGCTCTGCCCCTGCCCTGGGCCCGGGTGACAGTCCTGAGCCCCACCCCCCAGCGAGAGGCCCCACCCCCCAGCGAGAGGCCCCACCCCCCAGCGAGAGGCCCCACCCCCCAGCGAGAGGCCCCACCCCCCAGCGAGAGGCCCCACACCCCAGCGAGAGGCCCCACCCCCCAGCGAGAGGCCCCACACCCCAGCGAGAGGCCCCACCCCCCAGCGAGAGGCCCCACCCCCCAGCGAGAGGCCCCACCCCCCAGCGAGAGGCCCCACCCCCCAGCGAGAGGCTGCCATCGCTGAGCCAGTACCTGGCCGGACAGGGACGTCAGCCGGGTCCGTGGCCCTTGCCCACTGCCTCAGAGCGAGGGTCCAGTCAGCGTCCAGCAGGTTGGAGGATTGTGGGGCCAGGAAGAGAAGGGGCCGGTCGGTGAGGCCCAGGGCCTGCTCCTTGGGCGGAGGCCCAGCAGCTGCCCAGCTGGTCCTCCACTTGTGCCGGGCCCCTGCTGCTCACCACCGGCTCCTGCACTGAGGGCGGGGCTGCAGGCACCTGGCTCCCGCCTGGACTTTGCAGAGCAAAGCAAGAACCATCTAGTCCAGTCGCCAGGTCTGTGGCCAGCTGCGGGGGTCAGGCTGGGTCTTTCCCCAGGCTCGGTAGACCAAGGCCTCCTGGCCCCCCACAGGCCCTGGGCAGAGAGGACCACCCATGAAGGCCCTCGCAGAGAGAGCGGGGCCACCCTCCGGCCATCTCAGCGGCCCCCTGGCTGGCGCACCCCCATATCTCTGGGTGCAGACTGAGCAATGGCCACTCCGAGGGAGAAGAGGACCAGGCTGTGAAGGTGTGAAGCCCTCGTGGGTGGTGGCCGGAGCCCCGGGGGAGCAGCCTGAGGCCCTCCTGGGTCCGCGTCTGCACTGCCTCCCAGCCCCCAGGACAGCAGAAGACAGAGACTGTGGCCTGCGGGCCCCGCTCCCTCCGGTCCTGGCTCCTCCTTGGTGACACCCTCTTTCTCCATGTCTGGCTAGAGATGAAGGCAGAAGACGCGTGGAGGCCAGGCTGTCCCGGAGCTCCGGGAACCGAGCCACCTCCCACCGCCCATTTTTTCTGGCCTTAAATATATTTTATGCCCCCGCCCCGCCCCCACCGCTGACCGCACGCCGCTGCCGAGCTGTGTGTGTCCGGGCGTGAGCCTCTCCGGCTCTGGACTTGGAGCCTGGGGCACCTCAGACACTTCTGGTTTCAGGTCTAGTACACACACTTTCAGGTGAGGACCAACGAAAGCCCAAGGGCAAAGCCAGAGCTGAGAGTAGACGGACGAGGCCCCAGCTGGGTTGCGAGAGTCCCAGCCAGGGGCTCATCCCCGTTCCTGGCTCTCCCCACCGCGCGCTGTGCAACCTGGAGCCAGGCCCTTCCCCTCTCTGGGCCGCCGATGGCCATCGGGGTCTAAGGGCTTGGGCCGGTGCTGTCTGTTAGCTGGCTCTGAGATTCCGTGACTCCGATCAGCAGGACGGCAGCTCTGGCCGGCCACACTGGCCACCAGGGTGAACTATTTAAGAAGTCAAAAGGTGGCTCAGCTTGGCCCCCGCAGGCCACGGCCACACTTCACTGGTGCCACCCTCCCCCTCCCCCTGCCCTTTAGACCCCGGGGGCACTCTGAGGGTTAAACACGGACGTCCCCTGGACCGCACCCAAGTGTGCGACCTGGGACCTCCTGAGGACAGCGCCTGGGTCTGACCCAGGCTGTCTCCAGCACAGGCCTGGCGCACAGTGGGGCAAGAATCCGTGGAACAGATGGAAGAACAAACAGCGAAGGCAAGGCCACCGTCCAAGGCAAATGGCAGCCGATGGGCCTCCCCTGCCCAGTCCCTTGGCCCCAGCAAGCGGCCTGGGCCCACCTGGCCCCTGGAGTCACTAATGAGCATTGATCCCAGCGTGTCCCATCCATCACGCTGCTCGAGGCCTTTCCTTAAAGAACATTAGGGAGCAAATGTATCATCGGTGACCGGAGGCCCAATACAGCAGGCACCTGGCAAAATTCAGTATTCAACTCGTAAAGGCCTTAAAAGCATTTTTCAATTATGAATGGCCTGGGGGAGTCTTCTCCCTTCGCCGGGGGATGAATAAAGATGGAAAATAATAGCATATCAATATTGTTGCAGCTTAGCAGGATTAATCTGGAAGAGTTAAAGTCCGTGCCTCTCCCACCGCCCGTGCGCTCAGGTACACGAGCAAGGACCGGCCAAGGTGACCGTCACGGGGACTCCTGTGGGCAGGGCCATCTCCCGGGGGGTCTGACCTTCTCTTTACCGCCCCTCTGGCCTCAGCCCGGAACGTTCCCTGGCTCTGAGCAATCTCCTTACCCACAGGAGGCCTCCAGGGTCAGCCTCCTCCTGAGGGCCGCCAGATCCGCAGTACGGTGACAGGGGCTCTTATCCTAACTGCAGTGACGGTCATCCAATCCACACGTGATAAAATCTCCCAGAACTGTACAAAAGACTGAGAGTGTCATAAAAACTGGGCGACGGGACATTTCTACACTGTTTTCACAAAAGATGGTGAATTTTAAGCATTTTGAAAGAAGAAATCGAGACAGAAAATACAAAAAATAAATTTAAAAATCTAAAAGTAGTTTGTAGCAAGGGGAAAGGGGACGGGCCCCATCGTGGGCGTTTAAGTAGGCAAAACGCTGTCCCCGATCTGCGTTCCCTGGTGTCACAGGCAGAATGAGACCAGCTACCAGAAACCCGCGGGTGCGTGAGGGCGCACGGCCGGAGGGACTAAGGTTGCTGATCAGTCCACCTTGGAACAGGGAGCTCATCCTGGGCCACCAGCGGCCCCGTGTGATCACAAGGCCTTTGTCAGGGCGGCTTGGAGGGGCTTCCTCGCTGCCTTTGAAGATGGAGGAAGGATTTGTGAGCTAAGGTGTGTAGGAAGCCTCTGGAGGTTAGAAAGGCAAGGGGAGAGATTTTCCCACAACCTCAGGAGGGAGCACAACTCTGGCCACACCTTGATTTTAGTCCATAGAATCCCACGTGGGGTTTCTGACTCTGGGGTTATAAGACATTAAGTGTGTTTCTTACGCCCTCCGTGGGAATCGCTTATCTAGTCATCACTGTTTGGGGATTAAATATGCACCCATTCTTAGACTCGGTAATTTTACTCCCAACGAAAATCTTTGGTCTGCCTTAGGACACAGCTATGGTAAGAAAATATGGATAAGAATGTTTGTGGCCTTATTTTTCAAAATGATCCACTTAGAAATCATCCAAATGTCCATCAATAGGGGATGGTGAAGTTTACCGTGGTATATTCCTGTAATGGAATATTATACAGCAGTGAAAACATGGGTGGCCTTCATAACACAATGTTGAATGAAAGAATCAAATCATAAAAAAAGTCATAGAGTAGGATTTATTCATATAAAGCTCCGAAATAGGCAAAGCTTTAAAAGTACATGATAAAGGGTCTTTAAAGAATAAAACTATAAGGAGAAGAAAGAATGATTAATACAAAAAAATAAGAAGGCTCAAGGCCCACAAGGAGGCTCCAAGTCACCCTGAGCACGTTCTGGAGCACGTTGGTGTGAATACAGGCATCTGTTTCATCATTTTAATTATAGACAGTTGATGAATAATATGATATTACATTACGTGATTATCATTATTTAAACTGTGCATGAATGGTTACAAATCCTGTCAAGTGGACAGTATGCTTGTGATGAAATAAACATTCTTAGTTGTCCTTGCTTTGAGCGCTCACTGGACCTTCACCATGACACTGAGCGAGGTAAGTGGGCTCCTTCACCTTCATTTTGTAGCTGGAGAGCGTGAGATGCAGAGGAATTAAGGGACTTACTGCAGGTCACCTGCCCACTCCATGTCCCAGCTCCAGCCACTTGTACCTTCCCTCCATGCTCTGGCTTCAGGAGTTCAAGGAAGGAACAAGACAGCAGAAGGGAAAATAGGAGTCTCCTTCTGGCTTTAGAATCTCACAAAGGGGAAGTCAAAATGCCTTCACGGAAATTTCTGGAGATTGAGTAAGGAGCAGAAGAGAACTCTCTGCCCCTCAGATTGCACAAAGATTCCTGGCTGACGCGAGTGTCAGTGTGTGTAGTGGGGTGACAGGAGGGGCCTGGGGTGCGTTGGGAGTGGCGAGGAGTGGTATAGAGATCGCGGATCCCAGGAGGGGGGTCTCCGGTGTGTTTCCCCCAGGTCCAGCATCAGCAGAGAACAACACAATGTCAGAGGGCTTCAGAGGATCTGAAACAAAAATCCACAAATCTCACTTCCAGACAGAAGCCAGGGAGGCAGCAGATCTCAGAGTAGCGAGGGCTGGGCAGTGTGCAGGCTGGTGGGGCCTTGGGGAGCTTCGGTGAACTTCCTAAAGCTGGTTTTTGGTGGGAGACACAAATAGCCAAAATCTGAAATGGGAAAACAGGAGCTAACTCTACAGGACCTACAGATATTAAAAACATTTCAATAGTAATAAGATATTGTGTGATTTTTACACTAATAAATTTGATAATTTTGAGCTGGAAAAATTCTGCAAAAAACTCCTTATAAAAGCTGACAGAAGAAGAAATAGAAAATCCAGATAGTTCTGTATATTTTATTTTATTTTATTATGTTTTTGATACCATGAGCAGAACCCAGGAGTGCTCAACCACTGAACAACATCCCCAGCCCTATCTATCTACCTTTATCTATCTATCAATCTATTTATCTATCTATACATCCATCTATCTATTGCATCAAAGTCTCACTATGTTGCTTAGGACCTTGTTAAATTGCTGAGTCTGCCCTTGAACTTGTGATCCTCCTGCCTCAGCCTCCTGAGTCACTGGGATTATAGGCATGCACCACTGTACTATATATTTTATTTATTTATCAGTGTATTAGTCAGGGTTCTCTAGAGGAACCAAATCAGCAGGAAGTGTGATTATAAAAAGGGAATTTATTAAATTGGTTTACATGACCAGAAGCTGGATAGTCCACAATGGTCGTCTACAACTAGACAGCTGGAAGAACCAGCAGCTGCTCAGCCCAAGACACAGAAACTGCAGAACAAGAGAAAAACAGTGCTACCCTAATCCGAGACCAAGGCTTCTGGAAACTACCTAGAAAATCACTGGCAGAGTCTGCTTTGGAAGAGTGAAGAAGCAAGAGTCCTGTATCTTCAGAAGATCGAAGCAGCAGTTCAAGAAGAGCCGAGCTTGCATCTTCTGCTTCCTTGTTCTGCCAGCTTTTATTCCATCCAAGCCAACATCCTATTGGGAGGTGCTGCCCACACTCAGGAAGGGGCTCCACTTCACTTCCCATCCCACATGCCAATCATTCCCAGACCCGCCCTCGTGGACACACCCAGAAGCCTCTTTAATCATCAGCATCTCTTAATCCAATCAAGTCAACAGTTCAAATTAACCATTACGGTCAGCCTGAGCGTCTCCCCATGCTTCTGGACTGGTGTGGGTTTCTTCTGACAGCTCTATGTATTGGATCCGTTTGGAAAAACTTGAGACTCTGTATGTGGAAACTTCACCAACCCAGTGAGGACTCTCAGGGCCCCACAGTGACTTCATCTCATTCCTCAGCAACAAACAGAAAAAAAAAGAAGGGGGGAGGTGTTTCACAAATTTTCATATCATCCTTGAGCAGGGGCTAGACTTCTCTGTATCCTTCCAACATTAGTATATGTGCTGCCAAAGCAAGCTCAATTCTATATTTCTTTAAGAAAAATATTATTTTAAAATTTCCACGAAGAAATTTTTAGGTTAGACTCAGATGGTTTCATTGATGAATTCTTGCAAACATATAAAGGAAGAATTGAAACCGATCTTACACACACTTCCAAACAATAACTTCAAAATAACATCTTCTAACACGTTTTTGAAACCAATTTAACTTTGATAAGAAAACATTGCAAGAAGTTGCAAAACACTCTCCTGTAACTCCTTTAGGCTGTTACTCAATTGGAAAAAAGAGATAAGGGAAATTATCCTCCTTGGAGAGCTTTTGTAAGGATTAAATGAGATAGATGCAAAAATCTTTACCAGAGGAGAATAAGTTGACCAAATCCATACGTATAAAGATCATTATAGCCATGACCACAATGAGTCCCCTCTCCCCAGGAATGAGAAATTTGGGTTAACCTTTTGAAAACAGGTATTGTATATTAAATATACTGTATTAACTATGAGGTAGAATAAAGGAATAAAGAATAAAGTCATACAGTAATTTCAAAAAGAGTCATTTGACCCCTGTTAAGGTGTCCCAAAGTCTCATGTGTGAGAAGCTTGATCCCAGCTGATGGTGCTGCTGGTAGTTAATGGCACATTTCAGGGGGTGGAGCTTAGTAGATTATTAGGGCCCTTACACCTCCTTCCCCCACCTCTCCTCCTGGTCACCATGAGGTGCACATCTCTGCCCCACCATGATGTTTGCCTCACCATAGGCCCAAAAGCAATGGAGCCAATGGACCATGGACTGAACCAAGATAAACCCTAACCCTAAAACCATGAATCAAGATAAAATCTTCCTTCCTTAAGTTGATTTTCTCAGGTATTCTGTCAGAGTGACAAAATGTGACTAACACAACACTCAATCATGACCAAAAAACTCTCAGAAATATAGGAAGAGTGGAAAATTCCTTAACCTGATAAAAAGTATCTATACCAAACCACAGAAAGCATTATACATCGATAGTGAAATACTGAGACTTTTTCCCTGAGATGGCTAATGAGGCAGTTGTGTCTACTATCACATCTATTCAACATTGTACTAGGGATTCTAAACAAAGCAATAAGACAAGAAAAAGAAATAAAAGGACTAAGGGTTATAAAGGAAGATGCAGGAGACATCTTTTTATGGCTGTGTCCATAAAAAATCTAAAATAATTTACAAATAAAATTAATTGGCAAATTTGGCAACAATTGTATTTCTACATGTCAATAACATTAATTTGAAAATGAAATGTAAAAATATATAATTGACAACAGACCAAACTGATAACAAATAGCTAAAAATAAATCTAAAATGAGATGTACACAACTTCTAAGCAGAAAACTATAAAATATTATTCAGCAAAATTAAAGATATAAATCAATGGAAGGGTGCATACCATCTTCATGGATTAGGAGATTCATTTTTGTAAAACCATTTATTCTCCACAAATAAACTTGTAGATGTAATGCAATCCAAATCCAAATCCCAGCAGGATTTGTTGTTGAAAATCAACATATTAATTCTAAAAATTTTTAGGAAAATGCAAGGGTTGAGAATATCCAAAACAATATTGAAGAAGGATGAAAGTTAAAGAAATTAAACTATGGTAAATCAAGTCCTATGATAAAGTTAGCATAACTACAACAGTGTGGTATCACCATGAGGAAAGACAGATGAATGGAGTACGGAAAGAAGGAACATTCCATTTCTTGTCCTCCTACCTTTGTCAACAGTTTTTTACCCACTGCACAACCATAAACACCACAGCACATCTAACAGGTGGGCCTTGACTTTGTCATGGGAGTTAGGATTGCTTTCTTGAGGAAATGCTGGTAGACCTGAGATCCGAAGAAAAACCTGAAGGAGCATGTGCAAAGGCCCTGTGGGTGTAGGCAACCTGGCTTCAAGGGGTTGGGAGAAGCTCATGAGGCTGGAACACTAAGAAAGAAGGAGTTGGGATGGAGCTGTGGCCAGAAAGGTCAGAGGTAAGCCTGGCCTCCAGGGCCACAGTAAGGAGCGTGACCTCATTTCCAAATTCGTGAGGTTCCTCTCTCCTGCTCAGGGGCTTCCTCCATGGACCGTGGACTCCATTGTGGCAGAGGCCAGGTCTGCATCACAGCTACAGTTTGGGTCTGGAATGTCCCCCAAGCCCATGTGTTGAAGGTGTGGTGCCCAGGGTGGTGCTATCGGGAGGGCTGGCCTTGAGGAGGTGGGCCTACTGAGAGGTCCTGGGTCCCTGGGGCTGTGCCTTCATGTCCTCATCCTCTTCTGCTTCCTGGCCATGAGATGAGCAGCTCCGCTCTGCCCCACACCCCGGCCCTGGGTGCTGCCTGCCACAGGCCCCAAAGCCACAGGGCCGACCTGTCGGCCTGGAACCTCCACAGTGGGAGCAAAGGAAAGCTTCTCTCTTTACCAGCGGCCGACCTCAGGCGTTCCGTTGTAGTGTTAGGAAGCTGACTCATGCAGTCACCTGGTGGCAGTGGAAGCTGTGTCGAGGTTCCAGGGAATGCGCAGATGGCAGCTGGGACCACGGCCAGGCTAGTGGCCAGGGTCTGTACCTGGGGGGATGGTACCTCTGTACCTCTCTGGAACACTGCCAGCTTTGTGGAGGAGGGTAAAGAGTCACGGCCCTGCGTCCCTCACACCTCACCTTCCGTCTCTCTCCGCTCGCACACTGGCTCCATCTGCACTGGGCTTATAAGTGTGCAAGCTCTTGCTCACCACAGAGCCTTTGCACGTGCTGTTCCCCAGGTCCAGTTCGATGCTTTAGTCCAACTCTTTCCAGGCCTGTCCTTTGCCATTTTTAAGGGCTTAGCTTAAATGTCACAGCGGAGAGACGCCTTGAGCGCCCGTTGCTCTCTCATTACTCTGTTAACTTCCTGACACTCACAAGCTGAGTCATGGTCCTGTAATCGCCCTGTGGTTTGTTGGTGCTCCCCCCTCCCCCCACGGGACACAAACCTCCCGGGAGAGCAGGGGTCTGTAGCGATCCCCCCGTGCCTCTAACTCAGGGCCAGCTCAGCGAGTGCTAGCGGCACGAATGAAAGGCCTGCTGGAGAGGGAGGTCTGAGGCGGCCCAGGCGGCCCGAGTGACCAGCACCACGACCCCCCCCCCCCCCCCGCCAGGCGGCATCACCCGCTGCCTGTCCTGGCGCATCCTCCGCACTCAGAGCCGGGGGCACCATACGCCACCCAAAACACAGGAGCAGAAGCGGCCATTTGCCACGTGGCCATGCTGGGCCGGGGGCTGCGGCACCCCTGGTTGCTGCGAGCCAGGAGGTGGGTCTCACCATCCCTGATGGACAGATGAGGAAACCGAGGCCCAGGGCCGCTGGTGGGTCTGCCTACCATGGCTGTGGTAAGAGCTGGAATTTTCGAGCCAGAGCCTGGCTCAGGCCACACGTGGGCAGGACTTCTGTGCCACCAGACGATTTCAGAGTCACGGACGGTCCTGAGGCCAGGAGGGCACAGATTCTGACCTCTGGAGATGCCCCCAGGGCAGCCCCTGAAGCCAGGCTCCCGAGATGGGAAGAGAGCCCAGGATTGCCCTGGGCCCACCTGGATGAGGGAGGCAGGCGCCAGTCAGCAGGGGACAGAGGTGACTCTAAGCGCAGAGGAACGAGGCCCAGAGCCCAGGGATGCGTGGCCTCTGGTGGCTGCAGAGGGCAAGCAGTGGATCCTCCCTGGAGCCTGGAGAAGAAGCACAGAGGCTTCCACCCTGGGAGCCGTGAGACCCACAGCAGTATTCACAGAGCCGCCGAAGTGTGCTGTCTAAAGCCAGCCGGGCGCGGTGGCGCTCGCCCGCAATCCCAGAAGCTCGGGAGGCTGAGGCAGGAGGATCACAAGTTCAAAGCCAGCTTCAATTTAGCGAGGCCATAAGCAACTTAGTGAGACCTGTCTATAAATAAAATATAAAGTGGGCTGGGGATGTGGCCCAGTGGTTAAACCCCCTAAATCCCAGGTGCCAAGTAAACAAAAACAAAACAAACAAAAAACCGTAAGGTAGCAGCGTGTGCGGAGGCAGGGGGATGGGCACAGCCTCTGGCTGGGCTGGACACCTGCCCTTCTCCAGTCCCCCCTGCACTGTCCATTCCCTGACCACAGGAGCCCAGCCCGTAGCTGTGTGGCACACAGTAGGTGTTCAGCAACACCCAGAGGTGTGTTCCACGGCAGAGTGAGAGGGATTCACAGGGATCCAGGAGGAGGGGCCTGGGAGGACAGGTAGGTGAGGCCAGGCAGGGCTGTGTGTGGGCCAGGAGTGACCAGGACCCGCCCAGGGCCACCCTCCAGGCTGATACAGAAACCAAGTCCCACTGCTGAAAGGGTCCCCAAGCTGCCAACTGCTCCCACTTTACATACATAAATGTGAAGCCCAGAGAGAGAGAGCGACTTGACCCAGGGTGCTCAGCAAGTTCACAGCCAAGGTGATGAGAAATGTCATCACCGACCCTGGTCAGTCTTGTTCCTCACAGGCCCATCTGGGGCAGCAAAGACGACCCTCATCTGGGGACCTGGAGTGAGGGAGCCCCTGACGAGCTGGGTGCCTGAGACCAGGGAGGGGCGGGAGCTGACCCAAGCAAACGCCTTACTCAGGGCCCCTCTGTCCAGCCGGGCCTGAGATGCGACAGGGACCTGGCGCTCTGGGCTCTGGCCCCCGCTCTGCCAAAGCGCCACGTCCAGCAAGCGCTCCTGAGCGGCGCTGCCCCGTGGGATTGACCTGATCTGCAGGGCTTCTCTGGTGGGTGTGTGGTGGGACCTACCCTCGGACCTGCCTTGTCCCCAGTGCCTGTCCCCTGACCTCAGCTGGGGCTCCAGCTGCAGCTGGAGCCGGGGATGCACAGCGTCCAGCCCACCACGGGGGCTCGGCCACAGGTGCTCTCTGCCTGTCCCCACCTTTGCCGCCCCCTCGGCTGCCAGCACAGCTGAGCCTCCGGCCTGCCTTCCCTGGGGCCCAACAGCAGAGCTGCAGGACCTCCGTCTGGAGGGGAAGCTCAGGGTGCTCAGGGCCAACCCTCCGCCCCCCACCCATCCCTGCCCATCCTGGTCCTCCGGGATCTGTGGTGACCACCGACCTCTGGCTCTAGTGCCCTGCAGGCCGGCTAGACCCTCTCCTTAGCCTCAGAAGCCTTCGAACTCCTCGCCCAGCACCTCAATGTCCTTCATCTACAGAGACTGACCATCTCCCAAACCACTCGAATCTCATCCCACAGAGAAGCCCACGACGAAGTTAATCCTAATACAAAAGCCAATGCACAGAGACTCAGCAAGGGCCCAGAATTTGCACAGCAAAGACACGGCACCCCCAAATTTAATGTCTTCACCTGGGGCCCCTCTCAGCACCCCTACCACTGCCTGCGACTTCCCCCAACAGCCTGAAGGGCAGGGAGAGCAGCCAGGCCTGCTGACCGATGTCCAAGACCACAGCGATGCTATTCTTTCCTCGAGAGAGCTCCGCCCACCCTGGGCCAGATTTAGCCGTTTAATGCAGCCGGGCTGCTGGGGCTCTGCCTCTGAGATCAGCTCTGGCCTGGGCTTTGAACGCCTGCCCAGAGACACTCAGCTTAAAACACCGGGAACCAGGAAAAAAAATCGACCACATTTAATGGAGCCTTCAGCGGGTGGGTCTGAACCGTCCATTACGCGGCCCTGCCCGCCCAGGGAGCCCAGCCGCGTGGCCGCCTGACCGCAGCATTAAGGCGACATTAGCCCGCAGGCCAGGCTGGGGGAGGGGCTGCCAGAGGCCTGGCCCGGCCGCCTCCCTGCTCCCCAAGGCCCAGGTGCCACTCCACAGGCCGCAGGGCAGGGACAGCAGCCTCACTGGGCCCAGGACCCCGCTCGGGGGCCGCCTGGCGCAACTCAGAGCCTGCGGTGTAGGAGCCGGGCTGGCATCGTGAGGCCCCTGGGAGCCCCTGTCCCCCGAGGGTCCTGTCTGGCGTGACCCGCCTGCCACTCTGTCGCTGCTGTTTGCTCTTTGAAAAGTGCCCCCCTTACCCTCCCCAGTGTGCCACCACACTGTCCCCAAAACGTGTTCCAGGAAACACGCGCCTCTCAAGGTGTCCCCAGGAAACGGAAGGGGACGTAGGAGCCAGGACAGCTCGGGCAGCTCTGCCAAGGCGAGGACAACAGCTGGACCCCTCTCCTTCATGTCCTCCCCTGGCCAAATGCCCAGGGCCACCGTGAGGACCTGCCTTCCCAGGAAGACCCTTTGGGAAACGGCACTTGGGGGTCCGATCCCCCCTTCCCCAAACCCCAGCTGCGCTCAGAGTCTGCAGTGACGGGGTTCTTGTAGCCTGTGCGGGACAAGGATGCCTCTGGCCTCAGGCCACAGGGGACCTGCAGGTCACCCAGGATCAGGGAGGGCAGCGCCACCTGGTGTGCCCGGCCCTGTCCAGAGCGGGGATTTAACCTGGAAGGCAGGCGTGACCTCTGCCCCCGGAGGTCGTCTCTGCCACTCCCCAGTGGCCCGGGGCTGGTGCAGGCCGGGGCGTGAGGACATCAGGAAGCTGGCTTCTGCTCCTGCTTCTCCTGGTGGCTTGCTGTGTGACCCAGGGAAGGCCTGCGACCTCTCTGTGCTGGCGGCCATAGGTCTGAGCCCCAGAGGCCCCACGGCAGGGCCACACATCTTCTGCTGCCCCCCAGGATCGTGGGCAGATGTTGACGAGGGCCCCAAGGGCCCTCTGGACAAGGCCTCCTGCCCACCTTCTCCTGGCCGGGCTGTGGGGGGACAGAGTCTGTTCCCCCTCGTCTCAGGGCCGTGCCTGTCCTGCTGAAGGCCCACCTGGGGCGGGAAGCCAGCCGGTCAGCGCGGATCGCCAGACATGAGGGCAGGGAGCACGTGAGGCCTGGAGGCTCCTTTCCTGTGGACCGTCCTGGGCCATAGCACGCATCTGTGTGACAGACCGTGTGGTCCAAAGAAGGCCGCCACGGCCGCCCACCCATGGTCTGCGCCCACTGACCATGACCGCCCCACTCCCTCCCTCGAGTCCGGGCGGCTGAGGTGTTGGGAAGTGAGACTTTGTAACTTAGGACCAGGTCCTAAAAAATCAACTCAGCCTCCGCTCGTCCCTCCTGGGATGGCCCCTCTTGAGCCCTGCCCTGTGTGGCTCCGGCCACATGGAGAGACCACGCACAGAGGTCGGGGGAGGAGCAGAGGGGTCCCTGCAGGGCACCCAGGCCCCGCCCCACCGTGACTCGGCCCTGTCTTGCCGTTCTTCTCCTGAGCCTCAGTTTTGTCATCTGAGAGATGGGACAGGAGGCAGGGTCCTCAGGAGGGGTGGCGGCTGGGCCTCGTGATGATGTGGCTGGCATCTGCCTGCAGAGGGGAAGCTGGAGCCCAGGGGGTGGCCCTGGGCAGCCAGCCTGCCGCCTCCCAGCTTTCTGGGCTGGGGACACTGGGAGTCTGTCCCCATGGTTGCTCCAGGCTGAGGCTGGCCTCCAGACAAGTTCAGGACCACACAGTGACCAAGCCTTGATGGCTCTGTGAGCCATCCACCACTCCAGGCCAGTGACCAGCCCCTCCAGGGAGCCAGGTGCCCCAGCAGCCCACGCCACCACCTTCCAGCTTCTGTCCTGTTCTGCTCTCGGAGGTGTCCCAATGCCCACTGCAGGCCCTGCATACAATAGGAGCACAATAAGTGAGTACTGGGCACTGTGTCCTCTGAGTGGACAGTGGACAGGCGGATGTCCCTGGCTGGCCGAGGCGTCTGTGCAGAGGGCGGGTCGGAGGCCGAGGGACAGCTGCAGAGACACTCAGCATCCCTGGGGGAACGCCGCTTGGTGCTTGAGAGCTGGTGTCCTACCCTCGGAAGAAGCCCAGAGAGGGAGGGTGACCCCCCAAGGTCACACAGTGAGCAGGTGGCTAGCTCTCAGTCTAACCAACATTTGGGGTCGTGAGGGTAGAGAGGGTGCCCTGGACCCTGCGCTGTCTCAGTTCCTTCTTGTATGAAAAAGGGACAAGGACTACCTGCTCCTGGGGCTGTTGAAGGATCGATGAGCGGATACTTAGAAAATTCCAGAGCCCACCGGTGGATCCCATGCCAGCCCTTCCCAGGTCACGGCCACGCTGTAGAGCTCTGGGGTCCATCCGGTCCACTCTGCCAGGATGTGGGGAGAAACAGCCCCTCTGCTGGCCTCTGCCAGCCCCGTGCGCTTGGCAGGGAGCAGGACCACGCCCTGTCCCCTCTGTCCTCACGGGGCTCCGCCAGAGACAGCCTTGGCAGGTTCGCGGTTAGGCCAGGGTGCTCCCCACTCCCATCCGGCTCCTATGCCAAGAGCCCACCCTTCTGCCACTTGTCCCCAGACCTGGCCATTGAAGCATTGACACAACACTCATTTATTGAGCTCCCATTGTATACCGTCGTGTAGCGATCATTGAGGAGGCCTCAGAGAACAGCGTGTGGGCAGAGAGAAGACAGAGGTGACCTCTACGACAGGTGCCAGGACACAGTCCCTCGGGGCCGAGGAACCGCCTGGCGGAGCGCTGGGCTGGCCTGGGGTGTGGACCGCTCCGCAGAGACCTGAAAGCTGCCCCGGAGTGAGCCAGGTGCTCCGGTTCTTCTAACAAATATCAATTGAACACACACTACGAGCCAAGCACTGGTCAAGGGGTGACGCTCCTGGGGAGCCTCTGGTGAGGGGACATTCGCCAAGTCTGCAGGTGCACAGGGTGGCCGGCAGGAAGAGGCGGGGGCTGAAGGGAGTGGGCTCTGGACTGCTCTGTGTGTTACCCTCTCGCTGGGACCCTCTCACTGGTGCCACGGGCCCCTGGATCTCCGGCCCCCTGGCAGAGGGCCTCCTGGCCTACCCCTCCCAGGCACACCCCTGGCCTGGGCCCAAACTCCATCTCTGAAAACCAAGGTCCCCGTTCTGCCCCCAGCTGGGTCCAGTGAACCATGCAGGACAGAGCAAAGGGCCAGCCACGCTCAGGTCACCCCTGAGGGACAGTGCTGCCAGGGCACACCCACAAGCCTGGGTGCTGACCCCCCTGCCCCCACAGGTGGGAGCAAACCCAACCAGGCCAGCCTGGGGACCCTGTTCCCTCCGGAGTCCTGGTTTCCCCCGGAGGACACGTCCAGCTCTTTACTGCCTTCCATCACCCGCTGTCTCTGGGGCAGACCTGCAACCGGCTTGACCACCCCAGCACCGGCTGCCCGCCCAGAGCCTCCAGAAGCATCCACCAGGTTTTGGCGGCTCACCCCAGGGAGACCTGAGGCCTCTTGTAAAGAGCCGTGCTCAGGAGGCCAGCATCTCCAGGGGGCCTGCAGACCCCGCCCGCCCCGCCCCTCCGGGGCCCTGGCCTCCTGGGCTCTGTCCTGCAGCTGTGGCCAGGGGTGCATGCGCTCATTCCACCGGAGGCCCGACCCCTCGCTCACTTATTTCAGACATGACCTTTGATTTCTCGGGTAGAGTGTAAATTACATGTCGCCAGCATAAAATATTAAATCCAATTTATACTTAATTATTGATGCTATTATGTATTCCATAGTAATGGCATCAGAAATCTCAGCCCCCGGCCGTGCCCAGTAAATAGCTTTTTTGCATTAGAGGCTCCTTGAGGTAAGAAATCGTGCTCCGCTCCTTCTGCCCCGTATGATTGATGATGATGAGGAAGTTCGTAAATAGTCTTCCAGAAATATTTCTCTGGCCGTCCGTAGCTGGGAGGGAAGGGGCCGTGCTAATTGTCGGGGCCGCGGGGCGGATGCGGCTGGATGCGGCTCCTGCGCCCGGGCTGCCTATGCGGCTGCTGGAAAGCGCACCGCGCCCTGCGCTCGGGCGGCCGAGGACCGCAGCGGTTTGCGGCGGCTTGAAGTCACATGTCATCTTCACGTGGACATCGGGGTTTGGGTTTTTATTGAAACATTAATAATTCCGGTCTCTTGTAAAATATTCATGGTTCCTGTTGCCGCCTGCGAACCCGCTCTCGGCCGCTGCTTTTAATTTCCAGCTCGGCGTGCGCGGCCTCCGCCGTCGACCACCCGAGGCTCCCGCGCGATTTATTAAGTGGAGGCAGCGGTGGCCATCGGGTGGTCAGAGAAATCGAGCCCAGGGTTTCTCTGCAGCATCGGGGCGGGAGCCAGGAAGGCCCCGGAGCGGGCAGGCCGGCGCGAGCACCGGAGGAGGGCCTGGCGGCTGGGCATGGGCGGGGACAGAGGCCAATGGAGGCGAAGGACCCCCAGAAAAGTCGCCGGGGTGGTAGGACAGCCGCGGGCGGGGACAGCAGGCAGGAGAGGAAGGAGGGCAGGCTCCAGGGACAAGACCCAGGTCCAGCTCCCTGTGCCTCCAACTAGCCCAGCGGTCCCGGCGTGTGCCTTCCCGACCGAGCCTCAGTTTCCCTGCTGGGTGGGGGCAGCCTCGAGGGGCGTGGCTACGTCAGCGTAGCCTGCAGGGGCGGGTGGGATGGAGAGACGGTAGGATATCTGAAAGAAAGCCCGACCCTCTCTTAGAACAGGTGAGGGGCAGGACCCCAAGCCGGAGACCCCTGCATACTCTTCTCTTTTTGTTTATTTTGTTCGTTTGGCCCTGGGGATTGAACCCAGGGGAACTTTACCACTGAGCCACATCCCCAGCCCGTTCCATTTTGAGACATGTTATTGCTAAGTTACTTAGGGCCTTGTTAAATTGCCGAGGCTGGCCTTGAACTTGTGATCCTCCTGCCTCAGCCTCCCACGCAGCTGGGATTATAGGCGTGAGTCCCCCCACCCAGCACCACACTCCTTTTGAGGGCCAGTCCATGCTCTACCCAGCCTGAGCTCTGAAACAGAGTTTCCCCCAGGCAGGGGTGATCTGCACCCGCCCTCCATCCCCACGGGACCCTGGCACCTGGAGGGGATCCCAGGCTTCCCTCTGAAGCTCCTGGTCTAAATCCCAAGGCATGGGCCCTGATCCCGCAGTGCAGATGAGGGAGCCAGGGGTCCTGGTGCAGGCAGGCCTGCTGAGATCGACGGGAGGACCCAGGGTCCAGACTGCGGCCCAGAGCAGCGTAAGGGCCCTGAAGAGGGACCAGCAGCCCTGAGGTTCACTTGGGGGCTGGCTGACCTGGGCGCTCTGGGCCCCATCTGGAGCTTCTGATTCTGCAAGTCTGAAAAGACAGCTCCCTCAGCCAGCAACCAGGACGGGCCTCAGTTCCAGGCCTACTTTGCTCGGAGGGAGGAGGCCCTCACTGAGAATCCAATCCCAGGCAAACTAAAGAGGCAGCATTATTTTATGTGACTCCTTTTATGAATATGGACGAAGACTGGGCCCAGTGGCCTGCATGGAGGAGCCCCAAGGCCAGCTGACCTGCGTGGGAAGGCGCTGGAATTGGGGGCTAGCACCTGGGAGGGGAGAGAGAGAGAAGCAGCAGTCCTTTGCCGGAGGGTCCAGGAGAGACAGGGCCAAGAAGGCTCTGCTTTTGGGGTGCGGTGAGACATTTTAGGAGCGCGACGTCTGGCATCCATGGGGAAACTGGCCCCTGCCCTGGGCTGCAGTTACCCCCACTGCCTCCTCCAGGAGACGCCTGCTGCTCACGGCACCTGCTGCCGGGAGCCGGGGGAAGTGGGGGGCAGAGGGGCGGGTCCAGCAAGGGCAGCAAGAGAGGAGGCCGTCTAGCAACCAGGACGGGCCAGAGGACATTGAAGGCCACAGCGCAGAACGAAAGGCCTTTCCCCACGTGTTCCAGAGGACCCTCAAAAAGAGAGGAGGAGATCGCTTGGGGTATCAGTTAAGATGTGTTATGATTGCATAGTGAACCACCCCCTGGAAAAGGGGGAAAATGTGAATCAAACAAAAAAAGTTTATTGCTCACATGATCAAGAAGTAGAGGCATCCAGGTGTGGTCATTCTACAACGTCCTTGGTATCCCCAGCCCCCAGCTCCTTCTTTCCTTCTCCCCCACCATCCCTGGCTGATAACGTCCAACCTCATTGTTGTCTCACATTCCAAAATGGCTGCTGGTGCTTCAGCCATCAGGTTTGCATTCCAAGCGTGACGAAGGAAACAGAGGAGGGGTGAAAAGGGCATGTGCCAACTGTCTCCATTGCCTTTAAGAACTTTCCAAATAGTCTCACACAACTTCCACTGGGTTACAAATTTAGTTATGCGGTCACATTAAGCTACAGATGGACTTAAAAATGTGATGTTAACAGCTACTCTGAGTAAAGCCGCGGCCCCGTTAGGAAGGAGTGGCCCATGCGGTCTCTGCGGGACTCAGTTTCACTCAGGGTGAGCAAAGGTCAGCCTCCCCGCCTGCCTGCAGACCCTGCTCTAGACACCTTCCTCTGCACCTCCTCCCTGCCAGTTAGCCACCACCCGCCCTTCTTGGGACGTGGGTCGAGGTGGCTCCAAGACCTCCTGCCACTCCTTCCACGTTCCACCGAGCACCTGCGACCTGCCTCCCCGACCTGCCTCCGCGCCTGGAGACCTGGAGGCCAGCACTGTGCCTCCCGCCTGGGCGGCCAGTAGGCAGCCTTGCTGGGCAGGCGGATGGGGGTGAGCACAGCGGAGCTGCCCGAGGAATGAGGGGCCCCAGGGACAGGCCGGGCAGCGTGGCCCGGGGAGGCACAGCAGTGACGGAGGGGAACTGAGATAAACCGGGCGCTGGAGCTGGGCGTCAGGGTGAGAGAGGCTCCGCCACCTCTGGGGAGGTCCTTCCACCAGGAGGGCTCCTCCCGCACCTGGGCATCATGTCCAGAGGGAGACGAGGTCACGGGCCAAGACTCTGCTCCCGTCTGGGGTCTGTTCTGGAACGTTCCAGCAGCGTAAGGCCATGCCTCATGCGTGGTCAGTGGCTTCCCATCATCTGACTGTTCCTCTCGTGTGAAGTGACATGACAGCCCTGTGCTGCTCTCCGGCCTCCCTGGCTATCCTTTCCCGGGTGACGGTGGCCATGGCGAGGTCACCTGGCAGGTTCTTGGGGGCTCGAAGCTCTGAACTCAGGCAGAGCACCGAGCGTCCCCCGCTGGCCGCCCCACCCGGGGCCGCCATTTCTTCTCAACCATATTTGATCTCTAAGTCGCCAAGAAACCAGGCAGAGACGGGTGTGGCTCCAGGGAAGCCCGGGGGGTGTGGACCACAGCCCGGCGTCGTCCTCCTCCCACTGTGGGTTCTGCTGCGGTCTCAGCCCAGAGCAGGCCGAGGACACCTCTCTCCACAGCCCCAGTCCCTGGGCAGTGGGCTCTTCCGGGGGGTCAGCCCAGCACTAGCCGCAGAGACTACAAGGAGAACAGGGAGAGGGAGAAGGCCCCCCTCGGACTGAAATGTCCGGGTGGGACACAGCGGAAGACGGACCAGCGACGGCGGGGCCTGTGTGGGCCTCCAGAGGGCGAGAGAGGCCACGCTTCCGTCCTGGAGGCCGGGCATTTGCACACGTGAGAGGAAATGCCGACCCAGACCTGGCGCTATCGGCCTACTGCAGGCACTTCCCTACAGCTCGTTCACACTCCGACTTTCACACTGGAGTTTAACCGTGGGTCCCCAAGGCGCTCTGGAGTGGCGGGACGGCCTGCGGATCCGCAGCGTCCTCCACAGTGGGCCGGGGGGCTGGCCTTCCCCTGGGTGCACTCCAGGGCCCCGACGCAGGCGTATTTGAGGGAATATCAGAAGCTAATGGAATGTTCCTCCCAGGTGACCCTGAGTGAGGACCACACCCTAGAGCCAGGGCCCTGACCAGGAGCCATCCCGTCCTCTGGGCACATTTGGCAAAGTCTGGAGACAGTTTTGGTGGTTGTGACTGTGGGATCAACTATTGGCATCCAGTGGGCAGAGGCCGAGGGTGCTGGAACCGTCCCAGAGGGCAGTGGACAGCACCTAGAGCCAAGGACCACCCCAGAATGTCCACAGCTCCAAGAGGCTCCTCTCGTCCCCTCTGCCAGGGCCTGAGTCCAGGCTTTGGCCAGAGCCCCAGGGATCAGAGAACCTGGCAGCTGAGTCCCATCCAGGTAGAGGCCCTCGGAAAAGGAATCGGACTTCCCACAGGACTGAGGTGCAGAACCAAGTCCAGACGGGCTCAAGGGGACCGGCCAGGGATAAACCACCTAATGGAACAGAACTCAGCGGCCATCGGAGGAAGAATCCAGAGTGTCCTCAGTGAACTGTCCACAATATGCAGGCAAAAATGAACAGACAGAGAAACAGGAAAGCAGAACCCAGTCCCAGCAGAGACAGGGCAATGGTTTTGAAAGAACCAGATGGACGTTCTAGAGCTGAAAAGTACAATGATTGAAATGAAAAATTCACTAGATGGGCTTCACAGCCGCTGGAGATGGAAGAAGGGAGTCCGTGAAACAGGCCGGTCCAGAGAGATCGCCCCGCGTGAACCGGAGGGCGGGCAGGATGGGGAGGCGGACGCTCTGCAACCTCAGGAAATTCCGCAAGGCTCCACAGAGAGAACCAAACTGAAATGTGGCTCCTGCAGCCCAAAGGGTCATGTCCTCTGCCATGTGCCCCACGGGGGACCCCCAAATTCCACCCAGACCCAAAGCCAGTGGCCCCTGAGCCTCTGGGGAGGGAGCAGGCCTGGCCACGCTCCCAGGTACCCTCTCCTCGGTTCCAGTCCCTGCCCTTCTTCCAGCTCTGAGTCCTGGTTTCCAGCATCAGCAGGTCCTTGTCCTTTCTAGAAGCAGAGCGAGCAGAATGTGGTGAGAGAGACACAGCCCAGAAAGGGACACTGCCTTCCCAGCTCACGGGGCAGGGACCGTGACGGGCCCAGAGCGGGCAGCACAGCACGGGTCTGGCCTGAGGTGGGCGTGGTGAATACCACCACCCGACCCTCAGGAAGAGCTGGGGACACGGGGACAAAGCCACCTGGGCCACCGGGAAACCCAACACAGAGGGAACCGGAGGCGGAGGGGGAGACGACGTCCCTGGGCGTCTGACTTGGTCCTTCCCTTCATCTGTGCCTCCCCAGTCTCATGTTCAGGCCTTGACTGAGCACCGGCTGCAGAGCAGGCCCTGGGGGACGGGCGAGTGGGGCAAGAGGGGAAGGTGGCGGGAAGGTGTGTTCCAGAGACGAGGGGAGGGCGAGTAGCCAGCAGAAGGTGAGGGGTCCCCCATCCGTCCTTCACCCAGCACCACCTGCCAGCATCTTCCAGGAACAACTCCAGGGCAGACGGCAAGAGCTCGGGGCCACTGCTGGGCTTCAGGACCTAGCAGGCCTGGGGGCCACCACAAGCCACCGAGCAGTGGGACAGCAGGAGCCGCAGGGCCGGCCAGCCCTCCCAGTCTCTGGCAGGCGGCCCCAGCCTCAGCTCTGCTGAAACTGACCGGCCGGCTCCCTCCTGACCGAGGGCTGGGACCAGGATGATCATCACCCCAGAGAGCCTGGGCAGGGGGAGCTGCCATCACTCCACAGCCCCTGCCCGCCCTGCCCACCCCCCATGAGCAGAGCCCTGGAGGAAAAGCGATGTCAGGGCTCTAGAGCCACGGGTCGGGGCTGGGAGCCCAGCTGCGGAGGTCGAGGCCCGGGAGGACTTCCGGAGACCCACTTCGAAATTCAGTGCTTCTCAACTGTTAGTGAGAAAAGTGAAGCAGGAGGCATCACAACACCGACCTGAAAGCTGCAGAGCCAAGTGCTCTGCGTGGGCACAAGCAGGCCTGGAGACCAGCGGAACACAGTCCAAGACAGACAAGCCCACATAAATACAGTCATACTAGACAAGGCGCCGGAAGCGTCCCGTGGAGAAAAGATCCCCTCTCCAACAAACGGTGCTGGGAAAACTGGAAATCCATGTGCAGTAAAACGAAATTGAACCCCTGTCTCTCACCCTGCACAAAACTCAACTCAAAATGGATCCAGGACCTAGGCATTAGACCCTGTGCCTACCAGCAGACAAAGAAGGCCCAAGTCTCCATCATGTCGACCTAGGAACTGAATTCCTCAACAAGATTCCTAAAGCACAAGAATAAAATCAAGAATCAATGAATGGGACGGTATCAAACTAAAAAGCTTCTTCATAGCAAAGGAAGCAATCAAGAACGTGAAGAGAGAGCCAATAGCTGGGTGCGGTGGGGCACACCTGTAACCCCCCGCGGCTTGGGAGGCTGAGGCAGGAGGATCGTGAGTTCAAAGCCAGCCTCAGCAACTTAGTGAGGCCCTAAAGCAACTCAGTGAGACCCTGTCTCTAAAGAAAATAGAAAATAGGGCTGGGATGTGGCTCAGTGGTTGAGTGCCCCTGAGTTCAATCCCCAGTAACCCCCCAAAGAACGGAAGTCAAGGCGGAGGCCACAGGCCACACCCCAGAGGTATCCCAGCTGCTCCCTCCTTTCTGGTGTGGCTTCCTCTCTGCTTCACAGTGGGGACAGTGGCCCTGGGAGGTCCGACTCCTTTGCCCAGGTCCCTTTCTGCTGATGTTGACACATCGACCACTGGCTTCCTGCTCCAGCAGAGCCAAGCTGCAGCTGGGGTGTGACCGGGAAGAGCGCTCCGGTCCCTCCCGTCTGCACACTGTCCAGGTTAGTGACAGCCTCTGATCCCAGCAGCGGCCCCTGCCTCCCAGCCCGCCAGCTCTCGGGCACCGCGTGAACAGGGAGGAGCGTTGCTGCAGAGGATCAATCAGAGGGACACCCTGGGAGGCCGCGCCCGCATCACACATGAAATTGCCATTGTCAAGAATGTTCCCTGTCAGAGCTTCTCAAGCCACAGCGAGCGAGCGCAGAGCCCTGCAGGGCTGTCCAAACGGGGCTCCGCAGGTCTGGGGAGACAAGACGTGCCTCTCCCACGCGTTCCCAGGGGACGCCCGGGCTGCCGTCGTGAGCCTCGGTTTGAGCATCAGAAGGAAACAAGGTTGAGAACAATGCCCAGCGCGAGGTCAGCGGCCAGTGTGCCTGCGGGGTGAGGGTGAGGCTGCTCGTGGACTTTGCGTGACGTTATTTTTAATGTTTTCTTGCAATTTCCAGATTCTGGGGATTCACTGGGCCCCAGTTGCCCCCGCCCCCTCTGCTCAGGTCTCCGCCCCTTTGCCTGGTGTTCACATCCACTGTCCCCACACTGGTCCCCGAAGACAGGCAGAGAACCCGCACCCGGGACCCGGCTCAGGCACCTGCTCCTCCTCCCACAGGGCCCAGCAAAGTGCCCCCCCCCGAAGCCCATGAGAACCCCCACCCGGGGCACCTGGAGCGCACGTGGGCTCCCCGTCCAGAGGCCGGGGTCAAACCTGAGTCCTGCACGGCCTGGCTGCTGTTTGGTGCCTGTCACGGGTTCTGGAATGGCCCGCCCCGTGACCACCACCTAGGCCCTCCCGGCACCCAACAGCGTAGCCGACCCCAGCTGGCTCCACGCCAAGGGCCTCCTCTGCCATGGGGCGTTCTGGTTACCTTGGTGACCACTGACCATGGACCGCTGTCCAGAGAGTCCTTGCAGGCCCTGGAGGTCAGTTCCTCAGCCCCAAAGACACAGCCGGCTGGTGGCATGACTGTCCCAGTCCTGACGCTTCCCAGCAGCAAGACCGCGTGCAAACAAACCCGCCACCTCTGCGTCCCCATGCGGCCCTGCCCAGTCGGGAGGCTGCCTTAGGAAGCAATCGCGCCCTCCCAGCCTCAGCCTGGCAGACATTGCTAGTCCATCACAGCATCCTCCACCACAGAGCCAGGATGTGGCCTCAGAATTTTAAACGTGATGCTCAGAGCCTAGTGCTTCAGTCACAGCAAACATTCAAGATAAAAGCTACCAACATTCACTGATTAAGATATTTTTAAAATTAAAGATAAAAGTTATTTCCCATTCCTACCCTAGATCATTCCCTTTTTCCCAAAGCCTAGAATCGTGCTCAGCACAGAGTGGTCATAATGCATTTTTGTCACATGAATCCACACAGATGCCTGTTGCTGTGAAAGTGAAATCTTTGGTAGCCACCAACCATAACGTACCAACTCCAGACCAACTACTTCCTCCTTCCGGGATCCCTGGCCATTCAGTTGGCGCCCTCTGCTGTCCATCATTCAGTACCGCAAAGGCCTTCCACTCCCAGCCCTAAGGAGCTGTGAAATCCAAGGACGGAGCCAGGCCATTGCCCCCAGGAACGGGCTCCCACTTCCTCGCCCGACAACCCCCGGGGCAGCTTTGGATGCGTTTAGCTGTGAGCCCAGCACGGTGGCCAGCATGGGTGTGACTCGGTCACCGCGGCTTTGTCTCCTCCCTCGCTCTCCTAAACCTCCCGTGTGTCGTCCACACCGAGAGCTCCTGTCCGGTCCACTCACTCTCAGCGGATAAGACTGAGGCCACACGAGGCAAGGGGCCAGGTCGAGGCCACACAACCAGTGGGAGCGAGGCTCAGGTCCCACACGGCAGCCGGGGCTTTGGGACACACCAGGTCCCTCCTCTTCCCCAGAGGACGAGGCGAGGAAGAGCCCTGACTGAGGGTGGTCTGCTGGGCGTCTGCCCCTGCTGCGGATCGCACGCCCCGGTTCAGACTCTGACTCTTCCTGCTGTCCCCGTGCCAAGACCCGCCTGGTCTGGCCTCCACCGCTTCTAAGTGTCCTCTGCTCCAGCCACAGTGGCCTGGTTCCAGCCCCAGGCCCTTTGCACTTGTGGTGGTCCTGTGGACCCTCCTGCCCCCAGGGTCTTCCATGGCCAATTCCAGTCCGTTGCCCCCACTGCTAAGGGGCTCCCCCACCACCCAAGCGTGGCCTCCCACACTCCCTGCAGGGTCACGTAACACTGGACAGAGCACACGGGAGGCGCTCAATAAATATTTGTTGACTTAGTAAATAAGTTAGGGGCCCTGAAAGGAGATATGAAGAGTCCTGGTCAGGGAATCAGGGTTCAAGGGCCTAGGTTTGAGACCACCTGGGCTGCTGGGTGACCTTGGGCGAATCACAACCTCTCTGAGCCTCAGCTTTCCCCTGCTTCAAGGCTTGCTGACCTGGAAGACCTCAGAGCCTACCCCAGGCTGCAGCTCTGTGTCCCCGGCCTATTGAGGAGGGAAGGGCGGGCAGCCCTGTTCCAGGGCCCAGCAGCCGGTATTCTGGGTTAAGTGTGGCCAGTGGCTGCCCGGCTCCCAGGAAGCTGGAGCAGCTCAGCCGCCTGGTTGGTTGATCAGGGCAGCAGAGGGGCTGGCGGCTCCTCTGCTGAGCCGTGCGCCAGCTGGAGCCAGCCCTGCCTGATGGCCTCCCCTACAAACCCAGATGCACAGGCACCAGGTGCGGCTACCACCCCTGCTCAGGGCCGCGCCTGGCCCAGGCTGCGCCGGGCGGGCGGGTCTCTTCAAGCCTCAAACAGCTTGGAAATGGGCCTGCAGCTCAGGCGAGGGGCCCAGAGGAAGCTGCAGACAGATACTGAGCCCGTGAATCCGAGGCCACAGGCGTAAAGGGACCAGGGCCAGAAGCCTGGAGGGGCTCAGAGGGGTCTCAGGTGGGGCGTGGCCATCCGGAGCCTCAGCCCATGGGGAAGGGGACGTTGAGATGAGCCAGATGGTCCTGCGTGCAGGGTCCCCTGTTCCTAGATGACTCCACAGAGACACTGCCTCCAGTCAGGGGCCAAACCAGAAGGTGACAGTCACTAATTCAGACTAGGGTGTCGATGACTAAGGGTACATTATCAGGGCTTAGGTGAATTCAGAGCTCCAACACACAATCCCAGGAAGACCAGCCGAAGAGTGGAATGAACCGGTTTCGCCTGTGCGTGGAGCGGGGCAGGGAGAGAGGGAGAGGTGGGTCCAACGTCCCGTAAATGCCCCAAGAGATCCTCAGCCTCCACGTGTGAGGCCCAGCTCGGAGCCTCTGCTGCACCGAGCCAGGTCCTCCCGAGGCCCCTTGGCTCTGGGTGTGCAGGCAGCTGAGCCCAGCCCAGCGCCCCTTCCCATCCACTGCACCTCCTGGACACCTCCAGAGTCCATCCCCTGCTCCCCCCAGTGGTGACAGCTGGGCCTCCTGTGTGCTCACATCTAGGCTCCTCGGGGCTGCCATTGCTCCTGCATGCATGCAAAGCTCCTGCAGCCACCGAGAGGCCCCAGGCCCGCCCTGCCCCTCGTCCTGTGTCCCATGCCCCCTCCAGGCCCCGGGAGCCCCCCACACAGCGCCCACCAGGCCCTTGCGCCTGCCCTCCCCGTTCCCAGCCTGCACGCTCTGCCCTCCCCGCAGCCTCCCCGCAACCTCCCCGCAGCCTCCCTCGCTCCTCCACACCCTCCAGGTGCTGCCTCTGGTGTCACCTCCACACGGAGGCCCTCCAGGGCGTCCCAGCCAGAGCAGTCTCTCCTGTCCGGGGCTCACGTGGCCCCTCGTCCCCTCTCTGCTGAGGCACTTGGGTGGTGACCGGACGTCAGCGCGTGTGGCGAGGTGATTGATGGCTTTGTCCCCTGCTCGCCTGAGGCTCTGCCCGGCCCTGCGGTCAGCCCAGGAGGCCCCGGTGGCATTCCGGGGTGGGATGCTGACCGTGGCCCAGGCACTGTGCTAGACGCTTCCCGGGCATCCCCTCCGACTCCCCTGCACACGCCAGAGAAGCAGGAATGGCCCCCGTCCCCATCCCGAAGACGAAGAGCAGGGGCCCACGGAGTGGAGACACCGGCGGGGTCCCATGGTAAGGGGTGGGGCCCGCTGCCACCCCCCTCAGCGCCTGCCACTGGGCACACGCCCACCTGGCAGGAAGAACGTCTTCCTTACTGAACGAGTGTCAGGGATGCTCTTAAATCAAGACTCAGTCACCTTTCAAAAGAAAAAGGATGCGACCAACCAAGATGTCCAGAGAAACCGCGCCGGGCCTTCCATTCCACCAACGCCCCTCCGCGGGGAGGAACAGAGCGTGTCCAGAGCTGACAGCCTCGCGGCGCGGCAGGAAAGACACAGGCGCCAGCTCCCTCCGCCAGCCTCTGCCACTGTGTGGCTTCAAGCCAATGGCTTGACGTCTCTGAACTCAGCTTCCTCCCCTGAATGGGACACTGCTGACCACCCCGCGGGGCTGCTATGAGGACTGGGGGGGAGGGGCACCAGTGACCAGCACAGGGCTTGGCACGTGGCCCATGAGAGATAAAAGGTGGCCATCAGACGGGGCAGTGTGGACACCTGCCAGGGCCCAAGCTCCCCACCAGAGCCACCTCCAGACCCTCTTGAGGACCAGTTCCCACCCTGGCCCCAGCTGAACTGCTGGCCAAGCACACTGGGCAGCCTGAGATGACCCCAGGACAAGTCAAAGGTGGGCACCCGAGGACGCAGGCCACCTAGAAAGCTGTTTTCCTGACCACGGGGACACGGGATGGGGCACGCTTGGAGGTCCTGGGAAGAAGCTTGGGCGGAGGCTGAAGGAAAGGAGAGGCCGGGCCGCCACCTGGGGCCGCAGCTCAGCTGCTGTTTTCGCCACACGTCTCAGAGGGGCGGCCAGGCAGAGGGAAGCGTGAGGAGGTCACCGGGTAAGAGTCCAGTCGCAGCTGCACCAGCGAGCACCAGGTGAGGCTGGGAGGCCGGCTCCCTCCCGCCAACGCCTCTCACCCTCCACGCGGGCAAGTGAACACCCCCCATCAGCTGAGCAGGGAGGGCAGCAGGCGAGGGCCACGTGCCACCTGCAGCCACCAAGACAGCCAGAGAGGACAGAGCCAGGGGAGGACCCCCCACCGTGCAGCCCCTGCCCTCCTCCGGGCCCCTGTGCCGTCCCTCGGGGCAGCTGCTTACCTGGAATGCTGGCGGGGGCCTGCTGGGATGCTCAGGGTGACCTGGGACAAGTCCTTTCCTGGGAGACTGGCCAGACATGCAGAAGTCTGAACTGGGTCTGGGTCCCAGTTTCTGCCTCTCCACTCTGTGGTCTTGGGAAAGTTACTGAACCTCTCTGTGCCGTGGATGCCCCGTGGATGAAATCAGGAGACATGCTGGCTGGTAGGACTGTGTGAGAGGCAGAGGGGCCCCCGACGTGGTGACCCCAGCCCAGTGCTGAGGCCTCTCTGGGACAGGTGACCACAGGTGCCTCCGTTCCCCACCTCACCTGGAATGGGCTTTCCAGGCCCTTGGGCTCCTCAGAGAAGCCCGCCTGGCAGACAGGCAGGGATGGGCCCGGAGCAGCTCTCCAGGACACCAGGCGCAGGCAGGTGGCGCCCAGGTTGGGGCTGCGGAGGGAGGGACTGGTCAGGCTGTGCAGCAGGTCCCCGTGACTGGCGGGTTCGCCTTCTGGGGCTCTCGGGACTGTGTGGCCAGTGTGGCCCTCCCTGGCAGACGCCAGCAATCCCTCCTCCCTGTGATCCTGTCCCCATGAAGCCTCAGCTCTGCCCTAGGTAGGGCGCTTGAGTGTCCTGGAAATCAGAAGGGACTGTCCCCAAGAACACTGACATGGCCAGGCCAGCTGGCCGGTCCACGAGCAAAGCCCTTGCTGACACAGAAGGAGCTCACGGACACCAACCCAGCGGGGTCACACCTGGGCTCGCAGAGATGCCCCTCTGCAGCGCGAGCCCCTGCTGTCAGCCTCTGCAGAGCAGCGCCCTGGGAAGAGGAGCCCGTGAGAGTGGACCCGACTTCCTGTCCTCGTGGTCTCCGCAGAGCTGCTTCCTGCCCCTCCCACCAGCCTCCCCTCTCGTCCTCTCCTGTCCCTGGGTGTCCTTTCAGCCTAAGCCGTTGAAACTCCAAGCCAAGAACTCATTCCTTTTCTCCTCGTTTCTGCCGGGTGGTTCCTCCCCTGAGCCATGAGCAGGAAGGTCCAGCCGCCCGAAGGGCAGGCCCAAGGGGTGGAAGGAACCCCAGACACCAAGCATCTCAGGTGACAGTTAGAGGCAGTGTCCAGGGGCCCAGGAGAGCCAGCCCTGTGGGTCCCGAAGCCCAGCCACAGGCGTGCCCAGGCTGCCATGCTCCGTGGACTACTTTCCCTGAACAGAGGCCTGATTCGTGCCGACTCTCGGAGGCGCCCAAGCGTCTCCCTCGCACCTTGCGGTGGTGGTTAAGGAGTGGGGGCGATGCCTGTCTGCAGCCAGCCTGCCTCTACCCACAGAGGCTGGAAATGGTACCTGGTCATTTTCCCAGCCTCCTTTGCAGCTAGAGATGGTCATGTGATGCCTTCTGGCCAATAGGACCTGAGAGGAAGTTGTCTGAGGGGACTTGAGGTGGGGGGTTCCTGTCTGCTTTAAATATATTTATATAAACACATAGGCAAGAGCTTCTGCTCACAAAGTACACGGAGGACCCTAGCCGTGGAGGGCACCTGTGACCACAGAGAACTAGCCTGAGGACAAAGCCAGCACACCTGGGGCCCTCGCCACACGCTGCACCTTGTAGAATCCACTCCAGACATCCTGCTGGCGGAGACGGTGTGCTCAGCGTGAAGCCTCTTTCGCTTTTCGTTCAGTTACTTGCAGCCAGAAGCCACCCAACTTACAGGGAGAAAATGCAGAATCCTTGCAGATCTGTGCTAATTACTGGGCTTCTTTTAGCTGCAAGTAGCCGTAGGAACCCAAGCAAATCTTGCTCAGTCAAACAGGGTGATTTTTAAAAACTAAAAGACATGGTGCCTTTAAAACCCAGAAGAAAAAGGACCAGGCTTCAGCAGAGTTGGAGCCGGGGCCTGTGACCTCTGGCATTTCTCTCTCCGACCTTCATAGTGGGTCTCAGTGTTTCGAGGTCCTAGATCCTGGGCAGTCTTTGTGATCACAAAAATTCCGACGGTCTGAAATGGATCAGCGCTTTAGTTTCCATGTGCCTTGAGACAAAGTGAATGAATTTCTTAGCTGTAAAGCCATATTGCAGAAGGGCTTTCCGTCAACGAATCCCGTCAGACCCTACCTCTGAGCCACACCCGGCCCCGGGTCCTTTTCTGGGTGTTCTGCCTGTGCCCGGTGATGAGACACGGGGGACGGAGCCCTGTGCAGGGTCTGCGTGAGGACAGGGTCACCTCAGACTCGAGGCCTCGCCCCTTAGGGGAACTTCCTCTCCAGGCAAGTAGAAAGGTCTCCCCATGGAGAAGCTGCTGCTTTCCTAAAACGACCTCGCTCTCTGCTTTCAAAACCTCTGTCAGCTGCCAACGTCACAGGAACCCCGTGAGCCTATCCGTGCATTTGGGGTGCCGGGTCCGCGTCGGGAAGTCGAGCGTGTGGACCTCTTACGTCTGCTTTTTGTTGAATGGCAAAAGATCAATTTTTGAAAAATAAAAATTTGAGATAAAATTTGATGTAAAGTGAAAGATGAATGGTCCCAAGTGACAACCAGTGTCACATGTGTGTGGCTCAGGGACCTTTGTGTTTCAAGAGCTTCCTCAGTGACTCTGGGGCAAGAGGAGCTGCTGCGCAGGGTGAGTCACTAGAGGCCAGGGTCTGTGTCTCATGCTGCATCGAGTCCCTGTCCCCAACATACATGGAACTGGCCCGTGGGAGGTGCGCATCAGTCGTCCCCTGAATCAGTGACCGAGGAGTAAGAAAGGCAGGAATGCAGCTCTTTTCCGTAGATCTTTCTGGACCATTAAAGCCCAGAAAAGCCACTTCTGCCTCCCTTTGGTGGGGACATGGAGGTGGGGGCAGACTGGCGGGGAGCTGCAGGGACCAGGGCCCCACTGCGGTGCTGACCTGAAGCCAGGCCGCGTCCAGACCCTGCGGCCCGGGAGGCGGCCTGTTTACTTGACCTGACCGCCTGCTCATCGATCTCTCCGGAGCGGAGCGGTCCATTCACAAAGGCAGAGCGAGCCCCTCCTGGGGACGCCAGGGCCTTTTAACAAGCTCCCGGGGTGGAGAGTCCCAAGGAGCCAGAAATGGACTGTGACCATCTCATCCTGCTGCCCAGGGCTGCTGAGCAGCCAGGCCAGCGGCCCCATCTCGTGACTTGGGGACACTGGTCTGGCCGGGAGGGCAGAATAGGAACAGTGCCAGCTGCTTCACACCCATTTGACAGTTACGGCGAAGCGGGTGTTGCTCCAATGTCCCACTACAGTTAGCACCAGATGGCGGTGACGCGGAATCGGAGGGAGGGAGCTTCTCGAACAGAAACACACTTTTCTTTTTGTCTTGCCCAACATCAGCTGTTCATCAAAATGAGGCCCATTTGGATCAACCCTGAAATTTTACAGTTGAGGAAACAGAGGCCCAGAGAGGGGAAGTGACCTGCCTGAGGTCACACAGCCAGGTGCCTTCCATAGGGAGTTCATGGACACGCCTCCATCTTCACCTCACTTGGTCCTCGAAACCGACTTGGGGCCCCGTCTGGGGGCCCATTGTCATATTTTACTCTATTATAAAATGGCTTTCCACTATTTTTATCCTGCTGCTTTTACCCCCTCTACTTTCTATTTTGGGAAAAGCTTCTTGCCTTTGATCTCACCAGATGACCCGGCTCTGGCTGCTCCTCAGATGGCGTTTGGGACCCGCGGGCCCAGGGAAGTCTCGCTTCCTCTGTTCTTCGCGCCTTCCTTGCGCGCCTCTTGGCGCGGGTTCTTTCTTACCCATCTCTGTCTCCTTCCCTTCCTCGCTTTTTTCCAAGGGGCAACCAGAGTCAGGGAAGCAGGACTTCCAGGTACTAAGCCACCCCCACATGCCGGGGTCTGGACTCAGCCTGCCGTCTGTCCCTGAGAACCTGGGCTTCTGCTGTTGGGAAGTGTGTCCGGCTCGGAAAGCCTGCCCAGCTACGGCTCCTGGTGTCCTGTGGACTCGCAGCTGAAGCCAGGTACTCGCCACGTCTGACCTGTTGGCCAAGGTCTTAACCAGAGAGACCGGGGGGCCTCCACAAGAGGCAAGCGGGGGGCAGCCTGAGTCCACGCTCCCTGGAGAGGCCACCTCCCCTGCCCACTCCTGGCTGTACTGTGATGAATTACCACCGCCCCCTGTCCAGGGCACCTCTGTGCACTCCCATTCGGGATTAGGGGCCATCTCACTTTGTCCTCTGGTGATTGTGAGTGACATGGCCGTCACTATTGATTCAGCATTATTGAGAGAGAAGCTTCTTATTTCCTCTCAGGGACTTTGCTGGCAATTAAGATAGGGCCGCCAGCAGGTGAGAGACGGGAACTTAGTAATGGTCTGAGCCTTTTATACTCCATTATTCTTTGGAAAAAAAAAATAAAGTTATCTTAAAATTATTAATTAAATATTAGAGAATTAAATAGTCATAAAAGATCTTTAGGGAAAGCAACTCATGAATGTCACGTGATACCTGTATTGAAACACTGAAGCAGCTCTGTTTGTTCTAATCCTGGATTTATGTGCAGATTTGTCAAAACACTTCCAGTTTCCCCTTGAGTAGGTTTTAAGAACAAAGTATTCCCAGTGAGAATGGATACTCTAGGGTCTTACGGATTGGGTATTTAAAAGCCCTTGTCTTTAGTCTCTCAAAGAGATGTGATTGTCTGCTTTTGACTAATCACAAAGTAGATATTATTGGTCTTGAGAAAACGGTCATGTGGCTAGAAGAGGTATTAGTTTCCTACTGATGCTGTAACAAATTACCACACACTTAGTGGCACAAATTTCTTATCATACAGTTCTGGAGGTCAGAAGTTTCCAGGGGCTAAGATCAAGGTGTCAAGAGGTCTGCGATCCTTCTGGACTCTGGGGAAGAACCTGCTCCTTGGCTTGTCCAGCTCCTAGAGGCCGCCCACATTCCTTGGCTCATGACCCTGTTCCATCTTCAAACCCAGCAGTCATATCACTGACCTCCACTTCCATCACCTCCTCTCCATGTCCAATTGTGACCACCAACCTGTGACTACATGGGGTCCCCCTGGATAATCCGGGACCATTTCCCCACCCAAAGATCCCTGTCTTGTTAATACCTGCAAAGTCCCTTTTGCCGTGTGCTCTAGATTACAGGACTAGATCACGGAGCCTTTGGGCAGCTCCCACCGGTAATCACTGACCTCAGGAAAGCCAGTGTGACGGCTGCACAAGCCACAGGTCCCTCGTCCTTCTCTCAGAAGGACTTTGCAAACCCTTCCATCAAGAGGCTGAGTCTAAATATCTATGAATCTAGAGTTGCCATGTGCCCTTTGGCCAGTGGGATGTTAGCAGTGTGACCCAAGCCAGGGCTCACCTTCTCTTGCTACTCTTGGGAGCCTCGTGGCCACACCCATCTGGACAAGCCCTTGGTGACCTGCTGCTGACCAGAGACATTCCTGCTGCCTCTCTCACCCCAGCCAACAGCCAACCCTGGGCCAGAATTGCAAGGGAGACTCTAATCTGCCAGCGACCCTGGACACACAAGTGATCTCAGCTGTGAACAACCCCGCTGTTCCCAGCCCAGATTTAGGCAAAACTTCTGTCCTTTGGGAAAGTGTGAGGCTGTCCAAGACAGTATGGGCCAAAAACCCATGAGCACTCCTGGTTCAATTAACCTCTGACCCCCAGCTCCAGCCAGAGCTGAGTCACAGTCACGCCAGAGTGACCAAAGCCCTGGGACCCTCATGAGTCCATGGTGCCCTAAAGATGCCTGCAGAGCATCACACCCGCAGAATCCAGTATGACAAAGTGATGGCACGTGACTTTGGAGGCCAGGTGCCTCCAAAAGAAGTCCTCATGGAATGTCATGGTTTGGATATGAGGTGTCCCCCAAAAGCTCACATGTGAGACAAGGCAAGATGACTGGGTTGCGAGCGCCTTAACCCAATCCCGTGAATTGATCACCCGATGGGAGGAACTGAGTGGTAGGTAGAGGCTGTGGCTGGAGGAGGTGGGAAACTGAGGGTGTAGTTTTGGGTGTGTATTTGTATTTGGCAAGTGGAGATCCCTCTCTCTCTCTCTCTCTCTCTCTCTCTCTCTCTCTCTCTCTCTCTCTCTCTCTCTCTCTCTCTCTGTTTCCTGGTCATCTTGTGAGCTGTGCCTCTCAGCCACACTCTTCTGCCATGATGATCCTGCCTCACCCAGAGCCCCAAGGAATAGAGTCAGCCTTCTATGGAGTATGACCTCTAAAACTGTGAGCCCTCAAATAAACTTTTCCTTTTCCTCCTTTAAATTGTTCTGTTCAGATCTTTTAGTCACAGCAGTGAATAGGCTGACTAAAACATGTGACTTCTCAGACTTCGGCTGGGGCCCCTTGGTATGCTTGCCCTGAACAAAAGCAGGCACTACAGAGGAAGTCCAGCCATGTTGAATCCACCATGCTGTAAGGAAGCTCAACTAGCCCCAGGGAGAGCTCCCGTGGCAAGAGGGGTGTCAGGTCACACTGGCGTCACACTGGCTGTGTCCAAGTTCTGGCTTTTGGGCTCACACCTGGTGACTCTGGACAACGTGTTTGACCTCTGTTTGCTTTGGATCCTTCCCTAGAGAACACGGAGCAGATCACCCCTGGCCAGCCTCAGGGGCACTGTGAGGACTGACGGAAACCACTGGGGCCAAGCTTGTGTGCTGGTCATCCCCACAGCACCGGGCGGAGGGAAACCGGTGTATCGTCCAGATGCAAACAGTCCCTGCTTTTGAAGAACTTCAAGGAGAAAGGAGACCTAGGTGGCAAAACATGCCAGAGACACGAGGCTCTGAGGAGATGTGCCACCCCTTTACGAGGTGACGAGTCCCCCATCCCGAGAGAGGGAAAGACAAAGGTCCATGGGGCTTCAGGGTGCTTTGTGGGGCCCAGGAAGCCGTCCTGCGGTGGGGAGCTTTGGGCCTCGGCCAGGGAGGGACCCGGGCATCAGGGACTGGGAACAGCCACTCCAGGTGGTGGGTACAGAGGAATATGGGCCATGCAGAGCCAGGCCACCCAGGGACCCGCAGGCCCACTGCTCCCTGGGGCACGGGGCGTGTGAGGAGAGGGAAGTAGGGTAGACCCGCCGGAGCCCGATTTGGTGATCCTGAGTTTATTTACTCACTGGGGCCTCCAAAGAAAGCCAAGCAGGAAAGCCAGGGAGGCGTCCAGGGGCCCTAGAATGGGATTGACTGGCAGGATCAGGGCCCAGGGGACCACTGAGCGCCTAGCTGGCCAGCGCCTGTCCTCATCCGACTTGTGGCTCGTGGAACCATGGAGAATGTGCTTGGAGGCCCCACTCCAACCAATCCAACCCCCAGAGAAGGCCAGGGACTTGCTCTTGGACCTCCCCGGCCCCCTCACACCTACCAGGGCTGTTTTGCAATCTGGCCACAGTTCCCCCCACCCCTCAGACCCTCCTTAGCCAACTCAGCAAAGGCCAGGAAGGTGTGACCCTGACTGACAGGGACACATCCCCTCCCCTCCCCCGCCCCCCACGCCTGCTCCCTGTCTCTCTGGATGCCGACAGCCCCGAGTTCAGACCCCTGCCCACCACCTTCTAGCTCCCGAATTCTTCCATAGGGGTCAAACAGAAAAATAAAGGCAAAGTGCAGCACATAATAAATGTTCAGTAAACACCAGCGACTGTGATGGTCTCAACGCTTTTCTCCCCCATGACTCTGCTCTGCCGCCTCCTGCTGTCCTGCCCGGTGCCTGAACACAGCACCCTCTTGCTGTCCCGCTGGCCAGCATGTCGCCTTGGGGGCTGCTTGGCCAGGGGGCCCTCTTCTTGCCCGGCTGCCAGAGGGGCCTTGAGTGTTGAAATCCTTCCATTCCACAAGGCCAGAAACTTGATTATATTATTAATTAAAGCAAGATGCCGGGCCTGGGAGATTTATTTTCTTTTCCATATCTGCGGCTGTAAACGCCACTCAGGAAGCTCAAAGGCCCGTGTCAGCCTGAATCAGGCTCCTGAACAGAGGTTTTGTTCCCAGCCCGGCCTCCTCGGCCCCCTCCTTCCCAGGACCAGGAAGGAAGCCTGGGTCGCGATGCACGTGCCCCCCCAACTTCCCTGCTCCGTTGCACCAGGCAGAGAGGGGGAGCCTACCTGGGCAGCACAGGATGGGAGGGAATTTTCCAAGAAATTTGTTTTAAGTTTCTGCCTCATCATTAGAGGACTCTGGCGGTTCTATTTTTAGCTGCACAGCAGAGCCAGGCCCACATTCCCCTCACCTCCTCCTGCCCAACCTTTGTTTATACAAAGCACATGCTGAAATCATTATTTAAAGCCTCCAAACCCATAACTGCTCAGGTAGGTGAAGAATGTGGCCTTTATGGATGGCGTCCACAGGGGGAGGGGCTTGTCACGTTCCTGTCCCCCTGCACCGAGCCCACGCCGAGCCCCTGGAGGCCCAGAAGAATCAAGTGTGAGAGGAGGTGCTGGCGATAACGGGGAGAGGAAAGGGACCGAGTGCAGGCAGGAGCCGCCCAGAGCCCCCCGGGAGCCGCCCGGTGCTGGGGTCTGCCTCCCTCCCAGGCTCCTGCTTCCCCTGCGCACCCTTCGTTCTATCCTGTGAAAGCTGGTCCCATCTTGGCCTGCCTGGGTTCCGACCCAGAGCGCCAGCTACCCACCGCTGACCTGGGAGCGAGTCCCACCCCTCTGCTCCTCCGTTTCCCTGTCTGTCAATCGAGGAGCTTGGGTGAGGACCGAGGCGATGCAGAGAAGGAAGGAAGACCTGTCTTGGTCCCAGTGTCCCCAGAAAGCAGAGCCAAGCCAGGAGCCACGCCCAGGAGTGCACGAGGCCCAGCCTCTCTGGCCCTGTGGCCCAGCTCTGCCCGACGGGAAGGCTCTCCCTTCATTGCTGAGTGGACAGCCACCGTCCGTGTTTGGCCAGCACCCTGCAAGTGGCTCTCGCCGGGTTCCACGCCCACAGATTCAACCAACCTCAGACTGAAGACGTCCCCCCCAAAACCAGGGACCTGAAACGCCACTGTAGGTCCTTCGCCTGAAGCCGGAGTGTATGGAGGCCGGTGATAAATGGAGTTTGGGCCCAGAGACATCTCAAGTCGGCTGACCTGAAGTCGCCTCCCAGGCCCGTGGCTGCGTGTCCAGCAGCTGGACACTCACACTGGCTCCTGATCTGCAGCTGAGCCGTCGTGGTGAGGCAGGCCGAACGGACGCCCCTGGAACCCTGTGCTGTGGCCACGGCAGCCAAGACAGCAACTCAGAAGCCGCACTGCTGTGGCCCCACCACCTCCCCTAACCTGGACGGAGAGGGCAGAGTGCGCTTGAGGAGGGGGCGGCCCGACACGGCTGCTCTGCTGGCTGCTCTGCAGGCCACACGGCTCCGGAGCCTAGTACGTGGCTGTCACTCTGCCGAGTGCTTTTCCCTTGCTTCCTCTCAGCAGGGAAGATCCAGGAAGCTGCTTCTCCTACGTACAGAGTTCCCCTGGCAGATGACCACAGGGGTCCCTGGAGGGGACTCAGAAGACGATCCTTATGGATCCCGGGGAGTCCATGGCAGCTTCTTCCGTGGTCACCTCCAACCCCGGGGGGACAGCCACCATCAAGCTTCCTGATGCTGGCGCCCCCCTCGTCAGCTGATTGCCTTAGAGGGGGGCCTCTGGGTTCTTGTCAAAGTTTAGATCTGAAATGTCCCTGAGGTCAGTGTTGAGAGGTGGACAAGTGACTAGATAACGAGGACTCTAGCCTCTTCAGTGGATTAATCCACTGGATGGATTCGTAGCTGAATGGACTACTGAGAAGTGACAGAGACTGTAGGCGGTGGGAATCTAGATGAAGTCCTTGGGGACTATAAAGACCTTTGCTCTGCCATGTCCTCCCACCATGATGTCCTGCTTTACCACACACAGACCAAGAAACAATGCCACCAGCTGACAGCATACTGAAACCTCTGAAATCATCAGTCAAAATACATCTTTCCTCCTTTAAGTTATTTTTCTCAGGTATTTTGTCACAGTGCCTGCACCCTGACTAACCCAGTCCTCTTGGGGAAGTACGGCCAGCTGGTGGGTTCTCAAGTCTTCGTTGCTAAACCCATGATAAAATTACCCCTTCCCTGAGGCAGTTCTGACATACACATTCCACTTATTTTAGTTCATCAAATCCAAGCTTCAAGGAGCCACCTCCTTCCTCTGTCTCCTCCTTTTCCACTGAGAAAGTTGGTGCAGTCTGTTTTCCCAGTCATCGGGCACCCACGATGGCGCTCTGAGCTGTAAACTTAATATAGCATCTCACCCCTGCCAGAGCGACCCACTCGGGGCTGAGCGAACTGCGTGACTCCACCCACTCCCTCCGCAGCCTCAGCCGATTGGTCGGGAACGCACACTTACCCACGGTGATCCAATCAGATTCTCGGTCCTGACATCCGAAGCAACCAGGAGCTGGTGGGGCTAGAACGCTGGAGGGCCGGGCAGTCTGGCCAGTTCTTTCCCTGCGTCCCTAGTGCCCAAATAGTGTGCCTGGTCATAACAGTCTTAATAAACCTTGTCGAATAGTCTAGGAGCTTGAGGGTAAGTTCATTAACGGGCTTCTGGGGCTGAGATACCCTGGTTCCTTCCCTTCCCTTCTGAGTTCTCTTCTTTTGAATCTACTGGTTACCTTGCTGTCCACTAAATTATCCATTTTTTCCCCTTAAAAAGTTTAATTCTGTTGGCCAGGCACAGTGGCACACACCTGTAATCCCAACAACTCGGGAGCCTGAGGCAGGAGGATCACAAGTTTGAGGCCAACCTTGGCAACTTAGCAAGATCCTAAGCCACTTCGTGTGACCCCATCTCAACCAGATAATTAAAAAATGACTGGGAGTATAGTTCAGCAGTAAGTGTCCCTGGGTTCAATTCCCAATTTAAAAAAAAAAAAAAAAAAAGTTCAATTCTATTGATTGCAGCCCAAAATTTGTTTTTGTTTTTGTTTTTGTTTTGGGGCGGTTTGTTCATCTGCTGGGCTGATTGGTTTTAGAAAGCACAGCGGTAGAAGCCCTCTCCTTGGGGACCAGCTGGAGATGCTGTTCTCATGTCTCTCAAACCCTCGTCAGCACTCAACACAGTCGACCTCCCAGTCCTTCTAGAAACTTCCCTGGTGGCACCCAGACCACGAGACTCCCTTGGATCTCCCCTGTCCTCTGGCAGCTCCTCCTCCTCTGCCAGAACTCAGGACCCCAAGTCCCGCGGGTCAACTGCACCCTGCTGGAAGGTGTCAAAATCCCCTACCCGTGAACGCGGCCTTACATAGAGAAAGGGTCTTTGCAAATGATGGAGATGAGAAGACAGGTCCTCAGGCTGCACCCTGATCCCGTGTGACTGGTGGTCTGCACAAAAGACGGAGCTGAAGTCAGAGGCAGGAGGACGGAGCCACGTGAGAGGAGAGCTGGGGTCCAGAGGCCCCAGCAGGCCAGGGAATGCCAGGCTGGCCAGCAGGCCACCAGAGGAGCAAGGCCTGGACATTCGCCCTTCCAGCCTCCGGGGGCTGATCCTGCTGACCGCTGGGGCTTAGGCTTCTAGTGTCCAGAACCCTGAGGGCAATTTCTGTGGTTGGGGTCAGTTGGTGGCCTCCGCTGTCCATATCATCCACTTCCCACACGCCAGCCAGGGTTTGTGTAAAATATGCTCTTAAAATACAACTCTAACCATGCTTGAGATCCTCCAGGGGCTTTCCCTAGCGCAGTGAGTCGTGGACCCTGATTTCTAATAACCTGACCCTCCTGGCCTCCTTGAGCTCATCTTGGGGACCCTCCTTGAGCTCATCATGACACCCGAGGCCCACCGCCCTTTTGTCTCCCTGTTCCTTGGACACTTCGTGGGCTTTCCCGCTGCAGGGTCCTGGCTTCACCTCCCTCCACCTGGGGAGCTCTTCCACCTGCCGCTGCACCTGGCAGCCTCCTCAGCACTCCGGTTTCTCTCTCCTCTTTCAGCCTCTCCTCAGAGGCCCTCTCAGACCCCGGAGTCTTCCTCTCCCCCTCATCTCACAGCCCATCATTGCTGTCTGGTGTGAATTAGCTGATTGTTCATGTTCATGTCAATCATCTGTCCCCCCAAAACACACACACCCCTGCGCACTCACAAACACGAGTACGAACTCCACACGGGCAGAGACTTTGTCCCTCTCGTTCATCCTTACTGCTCAGGCACATAGTAGGCATGCAAGTAAACACTTACTGAGTCAATGAATGAAAAGTGAAGAAGTCGCCGTGCTGCCTTTTCAGCCCAGCAGAGCTCAGTCACTTCCTCATTCAAGGGTCAGTGTCCCCCACCCCACCCGCCGGTGCCCCGTCTCCCTCTCTGCACCTCAGCCTCCAATAGGGGGAAGGAGGGGAGTCATTTAAAAACTGATTCTTCCCTCTGCAAATCCCTGGGCCGCATCCCGCCTACACCAAGGGACCTTGACCAGCCCCTACCGAGGGTCGGGAGGCCATGGGGTGGGGTTGAACAGATCTGCGCACAGGAGCAGGTGAGGAAGCAGACACGGAGGCCCCAGGGCATCGCGGCATCAGCCAGAAACACTCGCCAAGGTCACGCTTGTACCCCCCTCGGCTCTGCTGTTGGAGACTGAGCTCCGAGAGGTCGGGACCCATGCTCTGCTCCCGGACACCCGCTCACCAGGGTGCTCCAGCTTTTCAGCCTTAGAACCCCTTTCCAGGCTTAAAAATTGGGAAAGACGCCAGAAGGCTTCTGTCTACGCTGGACGTATCATCCATCAGCGGCCCCCCATCAGGGATGACGTCTGGAGACACATCTGGTTGTCACAGTCGCTGGAAGCAGAGACACTGGCATCCAAGGGTAGAGAACAGATTTACTGCTGAAGTCCTCCAAGGCACAGGACACCCCCAACAAAGATCTACAGCCCAACACATCCATAGTGCCTCAGTGGAGATGCCTTGCTACACAAAATTGCTATACTAGAAAGAGAGCTGAAATATTTATTCAAGTCTTAAAAAATGATAAGCTGGGCACAATGCACACGCCTATAATCCTGCAACTGGGGGGGCTGAGGCAGGAGGATCCCAAGTCCCAGACCAGCCTCAACAATTTAGTGAGGCCCTGTCTCAAAATAAAATCTAAAAAAAGTAATATATCTCAGTGGTCAAGGCTCTCTGGGTTCAATCCCTAGTACCAAAAAATCAAATAAAAATAAGAATAATGACAATGAATCCTTTACATATTAATGTGAATAACATTTTCTTTTTGAAAAACAAAAACATCAGTGAAAAGATGTGCATTGCTTCACCTTACAAATCTCTTTAAAGTCTTGCTGAATAGGAGACAGGTAGATTCCCACATCTGCTTCTGCATTCAATATGTTCGACAGGTTGCTTTGGTTGAAATGCATGAAGAAAATGTGACCTTCACAATATATAGCTGGAAACGGGGGTGGGAGGCTCTATGTTAGCCTTTTCAGATAACTCTGCACGTCCTTCTCTGCAACCAGATCAAATCCAACAGAGGCACTTTCTCAAAGATCAGTGACCATGTGGCATCTGAAAACCCCATCCATGAACTTTTCGCATTCGGTCACATTAAGATCCATTGGTCTGCCTCGCATTTGGAAAGTCTTTTAGCCACTCATGATTTGGTGATATCGTATATTCTGGATTGTACTGTGTCCCCCACCAAAAAATTCATATATTGAAGTCCTACCCGCCCCCCGTAACCTCAGATTGTGACCTTGTTGAGAAATAGGTCATTGTAGATGTAACTAATTTAGTTAGGATGAGGTCCTGCTGGAGTAGGGTGGGCCCTTGATTCAAAACCACCGGGGTCTTTATTCAAAGGGGGCTCTGGACCCAGACACACTCACGGAGGGGAAAAGGCGGAGATCGGCAACGTGTCCGGTTCAAGTTCTGGGCCGCTCACAGCCCCTTTGTAAATGCAGGACATTCGGATTGTAAGAGCTGTGACTGTCAGTCCGCCCTAGTTTGGAAGGACTAGCTGGGCGGTAACTGTAGGCAGGCGGGGTGTGGCTGGGGGAGGTGGGCCACTGGGGGCAAGACCATCTTCCCTGAAGTTCCTTCCCCTCCCCCTCTCTCTCTCTCTCCCTTCTCTCTCTTTCTCTCTCTCTCTCTCTCTCTCTCTCTCTCTCCTTATTGGCTGCCATGACTGGAGCAGATGTCCTGCACCATGCCATCCACCATGATGTCCTGCTTCTCCTTGGACCTGGACCAATGGAGTTGGTCCACCGCAAACTGAACCTCGGAAACCATGAGCCAAAGCACACTTGCCTCCTGGAGGTTGTCCTGGTTGGGTGTTTCGGTCCCGGCCATGGAAAGCTGACTGAGACTTTCTGCAAGCCGAGCCGTGCCAAGTCTGGCAGCAGAGCCGCTGGAAGTGAGGTAAGAAGCAGGGATCGAACCTCCCCCGGGCCCCTCAGAATGCAGTCCTGCTGGCCCTGGATCTGGACTTCTAGCCTCTAGAACTGTGAGAGGGGGACTGTCTGCAGTTGGTGGCCCTTGGTCCTGGCAGCCCTCTGAAGCTCTCACATCACGCTTCGGTCATTTTGAAATCAGTGAGTCATTGAATCATGCAGAGCTACCGAATGTTGACACATCACATTCTACAGTACCCCTCATCACCGTCATTAATGTCACTGCAGATCTTATCAGAGAAGTCCTCCAGTGTTGGGAAGCTGTCAAGCTCAGAGTGGCAGACACGAGTTTTCCAAAATTCTCATTTTTACTTGGAAGCTCAAATTTTATCATTGGCAACTAATATGGTCACTTTTTCCCTGGAAGCAACAGGCTCGTTTGGGTTATTTTCAAGGAAATGTCTACCACACACCCAGATCTGAGTAACCATAGTTCGTCAGTCATCCTTCCAATAAGAATACGGCCAGCAGCTTGTTCAGTGCGCTCTTCAAACAACTGCGTCGGGGTTTCCTCAGGCGAATCGCCAGCCTGGCTCACAGCAGGACTCGCAGAACACTGAAGAGACGTGGACTCGAGGGCCAAGACACATCACCCCTATTTTGTTTGTTTTGTTGTCTGAGTGTGTGACCATTGTGCTCGTCAGATCTTTGTCACTGCGACCAAAATACCTGACAACTGAAAAGGGGAACAATTATTTTGAGCTCCCGGTTTCAGAGATTCCATCTATGGTCCAACGGTTCGTAGGTCGGGCCCAAGGTGAGGCAGCTCATCATGGCAGAGGGCGAGAAGGAGGGAAGCTGATCGCCTGCGGCAGCTAGGAGGCAGGGAGGGCTGGAGGTTGCAGGGACAAAACCCAAAAGCCACGCCCCCAGCGTGACCGACTTCCTCCAGCCACGCCCACCTGCCTGCAGGTACCACCCAGCCGTCAGTTCGAATGATTAATCCGTCAGATGAATCAGCCCACTGACCCGTTACACCTGTCGCAGTCCGATCTTCTCGCCTCTGAACATTGTCTCAGGAGCTTTTGGGGGACACCTCATTCTCAAATCAAAACGGCGGAGAAGAATACAGCAATCCTGGTGCCACTGGAAGCCCAGCCCTGAGCTGTGTTTAGGCACCAGCAGTTTACCTGCTGCTGCCTTCGCCTATCAGTGCAAATGTCCCCACGGTGAAGAAGGTGACCCACATCTTAGTGCTGTCACTAAAATATCTGAGTTCACAGATCGCCCGCCAGGGTCTCGGAGACCCCCGGGGGTCATCGACAGTCTACGCCAAACACTGGGAAGAGCGGAGCGGTCTTTGTTGAATGCACGATCAAAGGAATAAATCAAACAAGGGGAAAGGAAGAGAGGGGAAGCCGGAGTTTGCGTCTGCTGGGCTTCCCGATCACCTCAAAGACGGGGCCCTCTGTGCCAGCTGAGAGAGCTCCGCAGGAAGCTCTGTTTGGGGCCCTGCTCGGGCCCAGGCCTGCAGACAGCTGTGCACGTGAGCACAGAGTGGCATTGTGCCTTTGGAGGTGCCCGTGGGACTCGGTTCAGGGAGCCCCCTGACCTGTGCCACTGGTATAACCAAAGGAAGGGAGGAAAGCCTGGTTCAGTCTTCAGCATAGGAGGAAAAAGAGTCCCTGTCATTCACCATCTAGGACTAGGGGACCGCTTTCAAATACTCAAAGTCCTTTTTTGAAAAATTTACCAATATAAGAATGAAGAGAACAGGAAGACCAGCTTTATCAGATGTTCTCATACCAACCTAAACACAGCCAGCCTGATTTTTCATTCCACGTTTTCCTGGGTTTGAAGGTAAACATATTCGAAACGGGCAACATTCTCTGAATACCTCTGAATTTTCATTGATTGTCGTGCATGAGCTAAAACACGCACCTTATCCATAATGATTTTGGATTCGAAATACATCTCTGCTGGATTCTAACTGCTCATCATCTCTGACTACCTCTTTGCACCTGCCCATTCAAAATGCAAACTCGGAGGCCTTTTTGAAGCCTTTATTAGCTTATAATCTTATTGAAGCAGGACAGTCATCTTCTCTGCCTCATCATTACAAAAGAATTGTATTTTTAGATTTATAAATACCACTTAGAATGAGCAAGCCCCTGATGTCTTCATTTCTACGTCAGCTCCTTCCTTCCCTTCACCTGTAATCAGCACCTCTTTGCGTAAGTCCACATGTGAACTAAATTAAGTAAATTTTGGTGCCCAAGAATTATAAAAGATGAAAGAACCCCGTTACGCATCCTTCAGCAAGCAGGACTCCTAGGTTCTCACCCCAAAATGCTGCATGACCAAGCCCTTCCTGATGAATCACTACTGAGAGGAGAACACCAAGCTTCCCTTTTTCCCTTAGAAATACACCGTTTACTGGGGACCGGGCATATAGCTCAGTTGGTAGAGTGCCTGCCTCGCAAGCACAAGGCCCTGGGTTCAATCCCCAGTACAAAAAAAAAAAAAAGAAAGAAAGAAAGAAATACACCGTTTACTCATTGGTCTTGAGTTGGAGAAAATTCACCCAGGACATCCTTGTCTGGAGACTCATAGTCTGAGATTTCACTTCTGGGCTCAATTCCACCACCCTGGTCCCCACACCTAAAGTGCTGCGAGGTCTTCCTGCATTCCTTCTCTGGACCGTCCACTCATCATGAGCTGCCTCCCTCTGTCAATTTTCTTCCCTTTGTCACTATGGAGAGAAAAGGAAAAAATTCCGGCTTCTCAATTGGTTGATGAAACCTAAAATCAGGCCCTAAGATGATGTCGGCCGTCTCCTTTCTTTATCTTCTGACAGTGCGATGTTTTGAGCAACTGGGTTAGTTTCATATTCCTGCTGTTAAAAAAAAAAAAAAAAAAAATCACAAACTTGGGGACTTTAAACAATGCATATGTTGTCTTGTAGTCCTGGAGGTCAGAAGTCTGGCATGGGACGCACTGGCTGAACTCAGGCTGAGAGCAGGCCTGGCCTTCCATCTGGAGGTTCCAGGACAGAATTCTTTCCATGCTTTTTCTGGCTTGGAGAGGCCACCGAGCTCCTTGGCTGGAGGTCCCATCCCCCAGGGCTCCACCTTCAAAGCCAGCAGTGGCCGGTGCAGTTTACCTCCGGCTGCCTTACTCTGGCTCTCTGCTTTCGTGACCTCACCTCCTCTGCGAATCCCGTAGGGACCCCGTGATGACACTGGGTCACCCAGACAACCTAGGATGGTCTCCCACTTCAAGGCCTTAACTTCACAGCATCTTCAAAGTCACTCTTGCCCTCTGAGGGGCGAGGATGTGGACATCTTTGGGAGTCCATTATTCTGCCCACCTCAGCCACACAATCCGTAGGATGAGAAGAGTCACGGCTTGTGTGGGCATTACGGCATCCTTCTGGGTGACTCCATCGTTGTCTGACTTACTTTTTGATTTTAGTCCTTTTAGCATAGTTGATAAGTAATGATGAAATAATTCCTAGGAAGACAAAAGAGCAAAAGTTTTCAAAGGATAGGAAAAGTAGATCAATAAATTCCATAATATATCTTAGGTCTATGAAAGCGTCCGGTGGGACCCTGTGGCAATTTCAAAATAAAGTAGCTTTTTTCTATTTCAAAAATAACAAGTACAATTTCTCTTTGTTCTTTGGAAGACCTCTAAGGAAAAATAAAAGCTATGAAATTCAATTCTTACAAACACAACTGCTCAAGCAAGAGACTAAGAGTGAGGTCCTGAGGATCCTGACTCCATCCTGAGGGTCAGACTGCACTAAGCAAAAGCTCTAGCCACTCCCAGATAGTATGAGTTTAGTGGTATAAGGCTAAATCTTGAATTCTGAACCTTATGGTAAATGCATTTAGGGACAGCAAGAACAGACAGTACGGTTAGGGTAAGAAACTACCACAAAACAAGAAAACCCTAAAAATCCATTGACTTTAAGAATTAAAAAAAAAAAAAAAAAAGCTGTCTGTCTCATTCACATCCCAAGGAGAATGTTGACAGCTGGCGGGTATCTCAGCTCCACATGGTGATTCAGGGATCCAGGATCCTTCCACCTTGTGGTTCTGCCATTCCTTGGGAACATCTTGTCACCAGTCACATGACCACTCTTGAGCCCAAGGGAGGCTGGGATTGTGGTCTAGCTCTGTGCCCAGAAGAGGAGAAGAATTGATCTACATGGACAGAAGTGTCAGCCACAGGAAGTGACCTGATTCTTCCATCATTGCATCATTTCAGCTCCTCAAGGAAAAGAGCCGGACTACGTTACAAAGCAGCCATCTTTAGGGGGCCCAAGTTGAGAACCAGAGTTTCCCACGGAGGCTTTATCTGACTCAGCCCTATGGATCCGGTCCCCTGAGGGGGCTCCTGGACAAGCACGGCGAATCTGCTGGGTCCGTGAAGGTAAGGCAGTAAACGCCCAGGTCTGAGGAGTCCAGTTCTACAGAAGAGGCCCGTGTGGGGACCCACCTGGGCTTCCGGAGACGGCACCACGCTGAGGCCCAGATGCCCCTCCCCAGGCCCGAGTCTGGCCCTCAGCAGGCCCCGGGTGAGTGTTAACTACACTTGTTATCTTTACTCACCCAACAGAAAGAGTAGAGTGGGGAAGTCCTTTGACACACCGTTAAACCAACAGGCGGAAATGCTACATGCCCTTTGAGTCAGTCTGGTTTCCAAATTGAGCATCAATAAACCACCTCTGAGAAGAGGCCTTTCCAGAGGGCCCCCCGCCGTGAAGAAACCCAGAGTTGGGAGGCCAGAGGACCAGAGGACCGTGGGAGACAGATGGGGTGGACTGGGCTACCACCCTCTGGGAACACAGCACCATCACCCAGGCCCCGCAGGCAGGCGGACACACTGGACAGGGATTCTGCGCTTCGGTGTGAAGCTGCAGGGTCTGCTCCAGCAGGTGCCAGGTGCGCAGCCCGGCCCACGCTGGCGGGGTCCACAGGCAACAGGCCAGGGTGGCGCCCTGTGGACACAGGGCCCCCTGCTGGCTGCTGAGCCCACTTGGTCCCTCCTTCCTCCTTGGTCCCAGCCTCTTGCTCTCTGGGGAGGAGACAGATTCCTCTTCCAAACTTGAAGGTCTTATGACAGCCACAGACGTGACCAGGATAAGGGGAAAGCCCTGTCCTACCAAGCGTCCTCTCCAGCCGTCCTCTGACCCAATGAGGGACCCAATGAGGCCTTTTCCTCATGAGCCCGAGACCGAGTGTCCTTGAGCAGGAGGAGGTGGCTCTTTCCAGTGCAGAAAAGGAACAAGGACGCTGTACGCATTTCCCCGTTATGCTCTTGGTGGCTCTTAACACGCTGTGTCCGGACCCTCATGCCCCCAAGCTCCTGCTCACCACGTCCAACCCCTTGGTGGGGTTCAAGGATCGACATTCCCCAGAGAGGTAGGCGGGCAAATGATAGCCCCCGAGGTCACAGCGTCAGTGCTTCTGGGCCTCAGCCTAGAGGTTTCCGCAGGGGTCACACGCCCTCCAGCCTTGCAGGAACTGAGGACAATCTGCAGGCTGGGCCCAGCAACCCCGCTGCCTGGCTGCCTGGTGAGAGGCTCGACGGCCCCGGCCATGCTGGGCCACCCGGCCTGGCCCGCAGCACCAGCGCGCAGCCGACTCCCGCTGTTTGCTATCGATCCAGCCCCTCAACTGAACGAGGCGAGCGCCTGTGTAATGTCAGCTTCATCAAAGATGCAGAAGCCGGGGCTGGGGAGATGGCTCAGCTGGTAGAGCGCCTGCCTCGCAAGCACAAGGTCCTGGGTTCGATCCCCAGCACCGCAAAAAAAAAAAAAAAAAAAAAAAGCAGAAGCCAGTGCTCAACTCGGCTGCACCACCCAGACGGCTTAAGTCGATGGCTGGTTGGCTCTGCCAGCCAAGGAGGGCGCTGGCGGCCAGGGCGGGCTGTTGGCTTCTCTGAAGTGACGCTGTGTCTGCCAGACTCTGGGGACCCCAGCGTGGAAGGGGCTGGTGACGGAGGAGGCTTCTTAACCAGGGAACCACGGGTTTAGAAACACGTTTGCCTGCGCAGCAGGGCTGCCACCCCCTGGGGCAGATGAGACCCCAGCAAGGTAGAGAGCCCTCACTCGGCCATGCGTTCAAAATGCACTTATGAAGCACCTACTGCATGCCAGGCACTGGATCACCGGGTTACCACGGCAAACCGGCTCTGGTTCTCACGGAGCTGAGTCCATTTAAGAAAGAAAATCAGACAACAGTGGAAATGAGGGCTGGGAAGGCTGGGCTGTGGCTCAGTGGTGCAGCCCTTGCCTGGCATGTGTGAGGCACTGGGTTCGACTCAGCACCGCATATAAATAAATAAATGAATTAAAAGGTCCATCAACAACTTAAAAAAATTTTTTTAAAGTAGGGGCTGGGAGTGCAGCTCAGTGGTGAGGCATGAAGACCTGGGTTCAAGCTCCAGCACCAAAATAAAAAACAGGAAATAATGATAGTAAGAGTTGACAGTTATTAAGCACTTCCTAGGTACTGGGTACTAATCTTTCCTTTTGTAGTGTGGGGAATCTAACCCAAGGCCGTGCTAGGCAAGCACTCATCACTGAGCTACACCCCAGCCTCTTTTTTTTTTTTTTTTTTGGCAGGATCTCATTACGGGACCCAGGCTGGCCTTGAACTCCTGGGCTCAAGGGCTCATCCTGCCTCGGCCTCCCGAGTAGCGGAGCCCGCAGGCATGCTCAGGATTGCGTACCGGGCCGACCTAAGCACAGCGCACAGAGAATGCTTCTGTTTTCACTGGTGCTCTGCCGCCTGTGTGTGCATCTGCCCATAGAAAACAGGAAGGAAAGGCAGTGACAGGCATTGTCCCCAGGCTGCAGGTATATGGAGGGCTTGTACCTTCTTCTGTTTGCGAGCCAGAATCATCTACATTTTCTTTACGTCTGACTCAACGAGGGCGAATTGGTATGTTCTTGTGCTCCACTCTCAAAGAAATCAGGCAGAGCCTCAGAACACCTGTCCTTTGCTGGCCCCACACCAGCCCCTCCGGGTTCTGTCCCTACTCAGATATCCACCGCCTCTTCCTCCCTGGAGAACAGAGCTGCCTGAGAACCCGAGGCAGTGGCCCAGCATCCCAGGGCCAGTGGTCAGCATCTCCACCCTGGGGGAGGGTGGCGGCATCTGTCTGTGGACACTGTGGAAAGGAATCCTTCAACACTGTCCCCAGATGGCCATCGGGAGTCACATGCCTTCCTGCCAGGAGCACGGGCCCCAGAACCCAGCCTTCCCTGCTGACCAACTCCAGCCTGATGCTGGCAATGGGGCCAGACCCCGCAGCCCAGGAAATGGAAGCCACAGAGGGATTCCCAGGCGACCCAATAGGCGGCTTCCCCTGGAAGGCTGGCCTCCTTGCCTCCACTGCAGGACAGAGGACATGCTCAGGGCACCCAGATCACAGATATGAGCTTCAAACTGGGGAAGGAAAACCCTCCCTTGTGGGTTTTCAAGGGAGGAATAAATAAATCAGATAACACGTACAGCTTTGTGCACAGAGCCGGATTCGGAAAAATCCATCAAATCTCAGACAGCGTATGTCACACAGCGTGGCACAGATTGGCCAGACGTGGAGCTGGCCGGGGAACGCGCGGCCACCTGGGGCTTCTCGTCTCCTTTTTGAGTTTGTACTTGGAGAAAGCGTCCCCACACTGAGCTCCATCATCCGTCGCTCATGTAGACGGGACACAGAAACATGAAGACGCCTTGTCAGTCTCCTATGACGTCTTCGGGTCCAGAGCCCACCTCCCCTGACCTTTCAACTTGGAGGCATTCGAGCGCATGTTTTCCCACGCGACCTTGTCCTCTCGCCTTCGGGGGCCTGGTGACAGGGCACCTGCAGGACTCATGACGGCAGTGAGAGCTGCGCCGACTGTGTCCAGACCCACCGTTTCCCAACCCCTTTTCACAACCCTTGTGTTCCCTATCTCCCCTGAACTATTATTATTACTATTGTTTTATGAACGAAGACACTGATGCTCAGAGAGGCAGAGATACAAGTGGCAAAGTCAAGATGTGAACTGAGGTCTCTGATCTTGTCACTCTAGAACAGACGGCCCCTCTCTCAGGGTTTCCTTGGAGCTGACTTTGGAGTCCAACAGATTTGTGCAACATTAGGTCAGTCGTGACCTTGGAAAGCCACCCCCTCTTCTGACGCCCTTAGTGGAAAGAGTGGTAATAGTGCTACTCTGCTGAGCACTGTTCTAGCTACTGCATGTATCCTAGCACGTGTATGCTCCTGACCGCCTGTCGGGGTGGCTTCTCTCATCTGCCCACTTCACAGATGAGGAGGCGAGCTACAGAGAGGGTGGTGCCCTGTCCTAGGATCACACAGCTGGGAAGGAAAGGAACGGGGACTCAAAGTCAGGCAGTTTGACTTCCCTTCTCCTGCTGGGCGCAGGATCTGGGCTGTCGGTCCTGAGTCAGATGGATGGCCTTCCCCCGCCAAACCTGGCTTCCAGCTTCCTTCACTCTGGGCCCAAACACAACATGATCTAGCGGGCCTGGACGCTCTTCAGAAACGAACGCAAAAGAAAGAAATCTAATTAGATTCCCCGGAGGCGCAGCTCTTCCTCTTATTAAGTTAAACCCCTTTGAAGTGGAGCTCGGCTCGTTAGAATAATTTGAATGCCGAGGAATTGTCTTATATGTTCCTGATCTGAGAAAAATTGCTTTCACAATTGCGTTTACTCATGCCCTGGTCTCTCCCCGCTGGGACAAGGACTGTCACGCTAAATCCTGCTTGGCAGAGGAGACTGGGGAGGGCTGAGGGGAACCCGCTTCCCTCAGAGATGCTGAGCTGCAGCCCCAGGACCCCACACGAGTGTGGGGAGAGGGCCGTTTAGGTCCCCTGTACCAGCCTGGCCACAGACCACGTCAGAGGCCACACCAGGGTGCGGATGAGGGTGGGAAATTCAGCAAGTCCAGGCCAAATCCTGCGTGTGGATCCAACGGCCCAGAAAAGGGGTCCTCCAAAGGCAGAGCCTTGGACCCGCCTCCCAACTACCTGGAGGCAGAGTCCGGGTCTCACCCCAGAGATTCCCGCTCTTCCATCTGCAGAGGGTCCCTGTCTTCTCTGAAGCCCCACAGGGTACCTTGGAGGCACCAGCAGGTTTAGGACCCTCTTGTCCAGAGAGGCTCGGCTGGGGGCTCTGCTGGGGACCTGGGATCTCGTGCCCACCCGGACCCCCTGGATCCCTGAAGCGGGGCACTTTCCGTTCCGTCTCAGAAGGGATTCAAGTCACCCCGCCCCTCAGGCTGGCAAAATGCTGCAGGGTCAGCTGTGACTGAGATCAAGGAGATCGGGTCCCGGGGCCACCGGTCCCAAGGTCCCTGGGGATCTCTGGCTGACACCAAGCTGCTCCCACACAATCTGGTCTGGGAAGAGTCATTCTGGACCCTTCCCGGGGGCACAGCAAGAGGGACACATGAGCCGGAAGTCTGAAGAGGAAGGTAGTCTGGGAGTGGACATGGGCCACCCTTCCTGACCCAGTTCAAGTCTCACCTCCGCCAGGGACCCCGGTGCCCATGGCTCCTGGCCCTCTCTGCTGGCCACGCACGGCTGGTGCTCTGAGGATTTGAAGCCAAAACTTTGATTTTGTCCCAAGCACTCGATGTGGTGAATGGAGCCCCTGAATGGGTCTCAAACCCAGCCCAGGCCAGGTCCAGGCAGAGTCTGAGCTGTCCTCAGGGGCCACCCTCCCTCTTCAGACCCAGCCAGGACCTCCTGGCCCAGCTCCTAGGCCTGTCCCCAGTCGCCCCCACCAGAAGGCCGGCTCCTGGTCGTGCTGAGTAGACAGTCCCCTGCTGGGCGACCCCACCTCCTGGGCCACTGGGTCCCACTAGCTGACCCTCCTTCTGCAGAGGGAAGGAGCTAGGAGCCAGAAGGGCCCCCACCGCGGCCGCCCTGAGAGCAGCGCCTGGAAGAAGCCCCGTGCGCTGGGGAGCCGCAGCACTCGGGAGAAGAACTGTGGTCAGAAAATGACTCGGTCTCAGTGGTCTTTTTATTCAACAGAGCTCCTCTCTGGTGTCCCCAGTCACTTCCGCTCACCATCCTGACCCAAGGGCAGGGTCTCCGCAGCTTGGGGGGCAGCGTTCTTCCCGTGACTCCCCTCCCCCTTCCAGATATCCTAAAAAGAAGAGCAAATTCGAAGCTCTGATTCCCAGAAAACATGTCCACCCACAGCCATTAGTCTAACCCCGAAATGGAATGAATCCAACCCTTGCATTAGCCTGCAAAGAATACTCCTGCGTGACACTCCAGATGATGTCAAAGGCTGGCACAGCCAAGAGCTTGCTGCAAAGCAACCACAGGGTACAACCTCCCAGACTGCTCTGCTTCCTTCTTCTGGTCGCTCATTCATATCCATGTCTGTCCACACTGCGCTGTACTATGGAGCCCAAGCACAGTAACGCCAGAGACTGGGGACTCAGAACTGTGTTCTCCAGCCTTCTGAGTCCCTTCCCTCCCGTTGATCTTTCCCCATCCAGCTGCCAAAGCCCTTTATCCCTGCAAAGCTCTACAGCAGACACCATAGGAGTCTCGGCACGGCCTGCAGCTGGGGCCAGGCCCTGGCCCTGCCACTTTGTGACTCTGGACACACCGTATAGTCTCTAGGCCTCAGTTTCTGAGTCTCTGACATGGAAGCGATGACGCCAGGTTCACTGTGAGGGTTCACTGTGAGGGACACGGAAATGGCTGGTCACAGCCCGGCAGAGCGAGTACAAGGAACACGTGACCCTCCTGTCCTGGCCTTATCATTACCTTCCACTTTACAGATGGGGAAACTGAGGCGTGGCGGGAAGGTGGTTTCCAGGAGATGCAGAGATACCTCAGAGGCCCAGAGGCAAAAGCGTCTCTTGGAGTCCACGGGCAAAGGAAGGCTCAGCGAAGACCAGATAGGGTAACCATGGCAAGAGGCCCTGAGGAGCCCAGCGAAGCGGTGGCCCCGGTGCACCCTCTCCACGTCCACCACAGGGACAGCACTCTGGAGAAGATGGAGTTGGGGCCCACCCGGTCCCCGGTCCCTTCACGGCTCCCTGAGCCGAGCGGTCACCCAGGGCTGGCCCCGACCCCCAGGGAGGGACGGCTGGCCACCCAGAGGACCCCGTCCCACAGCCCCAGGGACAGCAGAGGCTCCCACATTCCTGGTCCCGAGTCCGCCTCGGAAAGTTCCCAAGCCAAAATAAACGTGGGAGCCCCACAGCGGAGTCTTGGCCGGGAAGGAAATCCCCGAGGTCGCCCAGCGCTGCTGCCCAGGCCTTCCAGGCGAAACCACACCAAAACCATTCCCGACAGACGCTAATTAGATGAACGGTTTTAAATTAAATAATGGGAATGGGCGGGCGAAGATGCCAAGGATAATTTGGACAGAAATGCCGTCCAGAGAAAACACTGGTTACGACCCGCAGGACTCAGCACACAAAGGGAGCAGACCCCGTCGGACGGCCTGGTGCCCAGGTGCTGGCCAAGCGGCAGCAGCTCGGGGCCACCAGCAGCCAGGCCAGGGCGTCCACCGGGCTCCTCCACAACCCCACCGCTGTGGCCCAGGAAGAGGCAGGAGCAAGCCAGTCCTGCAGCCGGATCTCCACTCCTGCTCCCTCCCAAGGACAGCGCAGGACACATTCCTGTCCTCCCACTCGAGGGCTCTGCAGTCCCCGGGCCACACAGTGCCCCCACCTCCCACTCCGGTCCTGTGGCTGATCTGCCCACCTTGGAGGTCCCGGCTTGATCCCAGAAACCCTTCCCCACCCCTCCCCCACAAAGCATGGGCTTCATCACAAGTGCCCCACCCCAGCCCAGAGCCGGTCATCGCCTCGTCCCACTGGGCCACCTTGTCACTCTGTTTCCCCAGACTGACCCAAGAAGATACGAAGTTCCCAGAGTATGGCTCCGGCCTCAGTGTGTGAGGCTGAAAATAAGAAGTGGGCCTCTAATGTGCCTGGAGGCCTTTAAATAGTGATGAATAGACGTTCATGACACGGCGTCTACTGTGCTGGGGGCACGGCTCCAAGTGCAGGGCCGCTGCCATTATCTCCTTTTCAAGGAGAAAAGAATGAAGACCAGAGAGGTGGAGTAACTCTCCTGAGATCACAGAGCCTTTTTTTTCAATGTAATATTTTTTAAAAAATATTTTAAAAACACAAATATTTGTGGCAATGTAAACAAATACAGTAAATTCTATGTCATAATTGTGACTATTTAAACTGGTTATCTGTAAAAGGTAAAAAAAAAAAAATACAGCTTTCAGAGACTTGTGAACTTTTGCGATCACAAATTCTGGAAATTTTTTTCCGTTGGTTTTTTCTTTACTGAAAACTGAAAGTGAAGTCTGATCTATTCTGCAAAAGTTCCCAATATGCCAAAAGTACCTGTGTGTTCTTACCTCTTCTCCGTGTTTGGTGCATTGCGTTGTCCTCGAGGGGGGTCGTGTGGCTACACATCCGCACACGCACGCGGTAGCCAACAGTCTGCCCGCATCGCCGGAACCCCTCCCCACCCCTCCCGCCACTGGCCGAGACCACAGTCTTGATGGGACGGTGGGCCGGCTGGTCCCTGGGCCCCCGGTGGCTATAGTGCCAGGCTCCCTCCCAGACCCCTCAGGAAGCCCCGCGCCTGCACCCCGAGCCCAGACGGGTCCGAGGACACTTATCTTCCCCTGGTGGAGCCCGAGCCAGGCGGGGCCCTGGGGAGGCGGGGGGCAATGACTGCTCCCAAGCGGGCTGGGTCCCCTGATCGGAAGGCGCCATTTGTCCTGGTTGTCACAGGCCTCACAGCAACGAGCAGAAGGCCGAGGAGAGGGAAGGAGCAGAGGCAGGCAGCCCCCGGGCATCAGAGGTTGTGTGTCCTCCTGTCCAAGGACCAGGGAGCTGGCCAAGCGCCTCCACACACCTTCCTACGGCCACGCTCCAGAGCTCAGGTGCAGAGTCCCCAGAACCCGCCACACCCCCTGAGGTCCCCTCCTGAGTCCCCAGAACCCCTGCTGTCCCCCCTGAGGTCCCCTCCTGAGTCCCCAGAACCTGCCGCACCCCCTGAGTTCCCCTCCTGAGTCCCCAGAACCCCTGCTGCCCCCCCCAGGTCCCCTCCTGACACCGCAGGCTCCATGGCTCCACTGCCAGTCACCCTGCCAAGTACCTCTCTCAAGTTCCTCATCTTAAAATGGGGATGTTAGCAGCACCACCCCAGGGGACAATGGGAAGGTGCGTGTGAGGGTGTGTGGGGTGTGTGTGTGTGTGTGTGAGTGTGTGTGAGTGTGGTGTTTGGGTGTGAGTGTGAGGGTATGTGAGTGAGGGTGTGTGAGGGTGTGAGTGTGTGGTGTGTGAGTGTGTGGTGTGTATGGTGTGTGGTGTGTGAGTGTGTGGTGTGTGTGGTGTGTGAGTGGGGGGGGTGAGGGTGTGACTGTGGGGGGGTGTTGTGAGTGTGTGGTGTGTGTGGTGTGTGGGTGTGTGTGGTGTGTGAGCGGGAGGGTGTGAGGGTGTGAGTGTAAGGGTGTGTGAGGGTGTTGTGAGTGTGTGGTGTGTGTGGTGTGTGGGTGTGTGTGGTGTGTGTGAGTGGGGGGGTGAGGGTGTGACTGTGGGGGGGGTGTTGTGAGTGTGTGTGTGTGTGCATGTGCGTGTGTGCTAGAACAACTCCAACCTGTGACCGTCCTTGGCAAACGCGACCTGCTCCCATTGCTGTCCTGTGACTGACGGCGCAGGGCGGCCCCCCAAGACCTGCCTTCCCAAAGGAGCTGAGGTTCCCCAGACCCGCTGTGAGCGGCTCTAGGGAACCGCCTGGGCCACCGTCGGGGGTAAGGTTGGGGCGAGTGTCCCTACCACCCATCCCGGCAGTACAGTGTCTGTCAGGCTGGGCTCCACGGGGATCCCAGAGGGGTCACCCCGCTCCCCCTCCCCCCCTCCCTGCTCCTCCCCACCCCCACCCCTTTCCTACACTCCCTCCCCTGCCCCTCCCCCTCCCTCTGCTCTGCAGCACCTTGAACTCCCCCCTGCAGCTCTCTCTCTCTGCTAGTTCCCTGGAATCCCCCAGCGCCCCTCTTAACCAGGTGAACCCCACGTGCACTAAGCCACACTCTCCACCCCTAACTGTCCTCGACGAGTTTACTTTCTTCCCTGGGCAGAGAAAGCTTTGCCGCAAGTGTGGCCAGCACCTTTGATTTCAGGGCCACATCGGTCGGATCTACCGGAAATGTGGCTTGGAGACCACACACGCCAGTCTGTGGGCCCAGAGAGGGTAAGTGATCTGCCCAGGGTTAAACAGCGAGCACCCCGGGTGGACAGCAACGGCTCAGGTCTCTGACTCCTTAGTGCCCTTTCCACTGTAACAGGTTCCTGTTGCAAACACCCCACAGCCTCGTATCCACCGGTGGGGGGCGTCTGGGTTACAGAGCTTCATCCATGACCTCTCGGTAGTAGGCTCACGCCAACGGCTTTACACACATTCTTGCATTCAAGTTCAAGACTGGGTCTCCGCTGTGGTGTTGGTATCCTCATGTCACCTCTGGAACAATGAGCCTCAGAGAGGTGAAGCGACTTTCTTGAAACCACACAGCTGAGCAGAGCTGGGTTGGCACTGCCTGCCTGATTCCAGAGCCCGAGACCTGGTCTCAGTCCCGGGCTCCGCCCCTCACCTCCCGGTGCCCTCCGTGTCTGCCCTGCAACACAGCAGCGTCCTCAGTACCTCTGAGGTTCTGAGTCTGCCTCCGGCCTCCCCTTCACTCTCCAGGCTCCACAGACCACTCCTTCCAGGTCCCTCCACGTTCTGTGTTGGACCCTTGCGGGGACTCGATGAACAGCTTCAGGCCCAGGTTACAGCCTGGCTATTAAATCCTGTCTCTGCCTCCCTGGACCAGCCGCTGAATCTAGTTGGCAGTGTTTCCCACAATCACAGAACAGCTGGTGCCCTCCACAGAGGCCAGAGTCCAGTCCCTCAGGGCCACTGAGCCAGCACCAGCCAAGTGACCTCATGGACACAACCACAGAAGCTGAGCTAATGGGCAGAGGGCCCCACCCCAGGCATCAGGTTGGCCTAAGCTGGAAATGTCCAGAAGAAGAGAGCTCAGCTCTCATTATGGAAAGGGCTCCAGCAGAACACTGACCAGTGGGGTGGCCTGAGACTAGCACTGCCTGGGGTGCCACCAAAGGGGACATACGGGTGGTGGCAAATTCACACATGGAAAGATGTCCGGGCAACTTAAAACCCAACAAATGTCAACCACACACCCAGTAGAATGGCTGGACGTAAAAACAGTGACAAGGAACGCTGGTGAGAATAGCAGAACAAGATAGTCCAGCCATTGCTCCTGGAAATGTAACAAGGCGCGACTGTGGAAGTCTGGCGGTTTCTAGAAGACCTTATTGCACTCATGGGTGCAAATCCCTCAGAAATGAAAATGCACCTTCACACACAAAAATGTTGGAAAGAAAGATGAGAGCAATTTTATGTGTAATAGTCAAACTCTGGAAACTATCCAGATGTCCTTCAGCAGATGAATGGTTAAACCAAACTGTGGTATATCCATACAGTGGAATACAACTCAGCAATCAAAAGGAACACACTACTGATACAAAGAGCAACCTGAACTACTCTCCAGAGACTTATGTCGAATATACAGTATGATCAAATATACGGTATGCTTCAGAACCGGGGGGAGCTCAGTGGTAGAGCACTGGCCTAGCATGCACAAGGCCCTGGGTTCCACCCCAGGACCACAAAATAATAATAGCAGTAATAGGACTGCATGCTTCCATTTATATAATATTCTTGCAGTGAGAACAGTAGAAATAGAAATGGATCAGTGGTCAGCTGGGGCTAAGTGGGGGCAGGGGCAGGAGGGAAGCAGCATGGAGGTCAGTACCCTTGAAATGGTGTGTCGACGTCAGGTAGCATCCTGGATGTGATACTGCCCTAGTTTTATAAGATGTCACCGTCGGGGGAGACAGGCTAAAGGACACAAAAGATCGCTGCATTTGTTTCTTACAGTTGCATGTGAATCTATCGTTATCCCAAATTAAAATTTTAAGGTTAAAAAAAAAAGTCTGCCAGGGAGCCCTCCTCCGATCCCCACCGAGCTGAGACTGTCCCTGGGTCTGGGGGAAGCCCTGGGCATATGCTTTTTTGAAGTCTCTCCAAGAATCGAAAACCACACAAATTCTTTCTCACGTCCCTTTGACTGAAAAATCGACCTTTTATGTGAAAATATATCAAAATTCACACACCTTGTAGATTCGGGCAAGGACCAGCCCCGCTCCACCCCAGTATCGCCAGCAGAAAGGAAGAAGCAGCCCTGGAACACAGAATCTGGACACCAGGGGCGCAGGGGGGGGGGCAGCCCTGTGTCACGGCCCAGGGACTCGCAGCCATAAGACTCGATGGCGCAGAGCTGAGAGCGGCAGGGCCAGGAGCCGGATTAGGACCCGCCGGCCAGCCCTGCCCTCCCGGCTCAGCTCCCAGCCCCAGCAGCTAGAAAGGTTCTAATTACCACCAGGAAGTTCTCAGGCGTGAAGATGGAAAGGAGCCCATACCCCCCACGGAGTGTCCTCTGCGGCTGTTGAGGGTGACAGATGCCAGCACAGATAGGAGCCTGATCGCGCAGGGAAGTCTCTGGAGCAAGACCAGCAGTGGCCAGGGTCTTGGGGAGGACCAGTCCCAGGGCCTGTGTCCCCGGCTCTCCAAGAACTGCACTGATGTAACCAGACAGCTTGGGTCGCCCCTTCCTTCTTCATAATGAGCCACTAATTATCGTCTTGGCCATGCTAATGAATCATTGAAGACTCGTTAAGAGAGGAGTGAGCGCTGCTTTACTGCCTGGCCCCAGCGCCTCCCTCCCACGCTCTCCCTGGGCTCTGGCCACCAGACGAGGTTCCTCTGCCACCCTGAGAAGCCAGCTGTGAACTTGTGATCCGGAGCCAGTTAACTTCACAGCTAATGTGTGAGTGGCCTTCCAGGCGGCTTCTGGAGCCAGGGCAGACAGGCGGATGGGCCCCAGGAGTTTGGGTCCTGGAAGCCAGGGCGCAGAGCTGAGGGAGGTTCCAGACCCACTGCACGGCGGCAGCTCAGCCACAGGGTACTGCCTCAGATGGTCCTGCTTCCTTCTTCCTGGTGCATCTGCCAGCCATGGGGTAAAGCACAAAACTGCAGAAGGCATCTTGAGCTGCCTCTTTGCCTCTCGGAACTGCCAGAGTTTCTGTCTCTGGAGAACCTTCCCCATAAGCTGCTAGGACTGGAAGAGGGGCCATGGCCCCAGGAAACAGAGCGTCCTCCATGACGGACAACCACAGAGGAGACAGTGACGATCCACCAACCCCAGGGCCCCGCCAGCCTCTTCACAGGAAATGCCAAGCACAGGTCCCTGGCAGCTCAGCGCTCCACAGCTTGGAGCGAAATTGTTTTGAAACACCCCGCGGCCATGACACATGTTCTCTCGGGATATTTTAAAATATGAGGCCAGGTGCAGCCGTGCACGCCGGTAATCCCAGTGACTCGGGAGGCTGAGGCAGGAGGATGCCAAGTTCGAGGACAGCCTCAGCCACTCAACAAGACCCTATCTCAAATTACAAAATAAAAAGGGGCAGGGATGTAGCTCAGTAGTAAAGTGCCCCTGGGTCCAATCCCCAGTACTGCAATAAATAAATAAATAGGCAGAGACTCCCAAAGACCCCTGAGTGGCTGGCACAGAGAGGCTAACTACAAGCACAGCACTGGAAAGAAAAGACTGGGAGAAATTCCATCAAAACATCAGCAGTGGCTTTTGGGCACCGAGATGATGGGGTGGGGCGTGGGGAGAGGTCAGGATCCTTGCCGTCACATTCTTCTAACATTTATGGAAGTCCTACCATGAACAGGGAAAATCCTCGGAAATACGAGTCTGTGTGTTCGCATTAATTGCTATAAAATGTTTTCACGTTGCTTACAATGTCGGAAAGCCACCGAGTTTAAATCTGGACCTTTCAGCACAAGCGTTAGGACACCTCAGGATCGCCCGTTCGAAGCCAGCCTCGGCGACTTGGGGAGGCTCCAAGCGACTTGGCGAGAACCCGTCTCTAAATAAAATATGAAGAAGGGCTGGGATGTGGCCCGTGGTTGAGCGACCCTGGGTTCAATTCCTGGCTCTAAAAAAAAGTTGGCCAAGCCATCCTGCCTGGGCAACTGTGGTCCTCCTGCCTCAGCCTCCCAACCAGCAGACGTGCACCGCTGCTCCGAGACTCCAAAGCAGGGGCGCAAGCTGGGGACAGGAAAAGCCGAGTCTCCTACTCCCGAACTTCCTGCCACCTGCTCTTCTCTGGACCAGACATAAAATGGTCTCCTCTATGTCCCAGAGGGTCACAGGACCACAGAGTGCAGAGGCAGAAGTGTCCCTTGGAGACCATAGTGTCGAATGTCCTCCCTATACAAAACAGGACACTGAGACCCAGTGAGGGGAAGGGTCCCCTGATTTTCCTTCTAGGGAACCTGCTAGCCTCACATTCACACAGGATTGGCTTCTGGCCCTACTGCTCTGCAGAGTATATTTCCTAGAAGCAGCAGCACCACAACCCCATGGTACTGCTCTGGAGGCTCCTACTTCCTTTTTCCTGGTTATCTTCCAGGAGCAAGTGTCTGGGATCGTGTTATAGTGTCCACAAACACCTACTGAGATCTGGAAAATGGGCCCTGTCTCCCTCAGTCCTGTACCAGGAACTCCAAACTCTGATCACGCCTTGGCCTGCTGTCTCACCCTGCGAAGACTCGCAATATCCCCCCACCTCTAAGAAGGAAATGCCCGCCCTCCTGCCACACACACAGCGCCCTCTTGCTGCATAACCAACTGTGTAATGGTGAAGGACGAAGCCTCAGCCCGCCAGACCTGGGTTCGAGTCTCTGTCTGCCCCACTCCTACAAGGAGCCTCCCTGGGGTCACTTAGGTAATTGCTCAGCACCGTCCCCCCCACCCCATCTGGAAGCCCATGTGTGTGCACCACCGGTTCCTCGTGAACACTGAATTAACAATGTGCACAGGGTGCACTGCAATCGAGCGTCACTAGACCGTGAGCCTCGGGGGGGCGGGCCTGGCTCGAGTCCACCCTGCCCATCTGCAACCCGGGGACATGACCTGGGCCTTTACCAGAGACTCAGTAAAAGTTGATGGTTGATGAATGAGTGAGTGAGCGACGGCAGCAGCCCACGTGAAGGCTCGGTGCTGAGGTCATTGTACCCCAGTGTCCCCGACTTGCTAAAAGCAAGAGGAGGAGGACGGAAAGGGGAGAAGCCGGGGAACCAGACGGGTCGATTATGCTGTCATGCTGTGGCCACGCCCGCACACGGAAAGGCAACCCCACCATTGTGCGCGACTCCTACGCACTATAAAAAATGCACGGAGGGCAAAAAAGAAGAGAGAAACAGCTCAGAGGCTGGTGCACAGGGTTTCGCTAGGAACGGCTAGCAGGGGAGGGCCAGCTGCGCTCCTGGCAGACACCGCAGCCCCTACTCCTCAGACCCGCCAGCCAAAAACAGCCGAGCACGCTGGCGATGAAAAAAGTATGCTTTTGCTGCACCAGGACAGTCTCGGGAACAGAAGGCACATTCAGCCCGGAGCCCCAAGCCAGGAGTGAAGCTCAGAGATGTTCCTGGTGCTCTGAAGCCACAAGGAGTGGAGACTGGAGACAAAGTTCAGAGCCCACCCAGGGCGAGGGCTCTGAAACCCCCTGTATACAGCCAAGGCCCCCAAAGTTACATATTGGTGTCAAGGTGAACTAGAATAAAGCCACCCTACTCCCTCGACTCCCTGGAGACTCCAGGCAAATTGCTTCTACTGAACTTGGCGAGGGATGGAAGCGGGGACCCTCCCTTAAAATTTGTAGCCGAAGCCAACCTTAATAAGAGGTTTTGCAGCCTGAATCCACTCAACTTGGGTGGTCCCGAAATACCAAGCCAAGAATTTAGTCTAAAGTGGTCCCAAGTTGGTAATGACCACAGGCTCCTGGCAGAAGCCCGTGCAAATCCCCCATGCAGGAATCCACCTTCACATGGTCTCAAAGACGGCACCGAGGTAAAATTCTGCTTTATGAGCTCAGGGTCACAATCATAAAGCACACAAGGTAGCCAGGCCCTGAGAACAGGAATCAGCAGAAACAACAGGCGGTAGATTCAGACCCGCGATGACCTCAGGCACGGGACTCACCGGACACAGACACCAAGTACCTTTAACATATTTAATGATGTTTCAAAGGGGGCATTAGAAATGTAAGCAAAGAGCAAACCTCCATAAAAGCAACTGTGCGGGTTAGAGAAAAGAACTTCTAGAAATGAAAATCGTGATGAGAGAATTTAAAATTCAGTAGGTATAAGGTCAGGGCTGGAGCTCAGGACTTCGCCCAGCACGCCCTAAGTCCTGGGTCTAGCACTGCCAAAACCAAAAGCTCCAACTCAGTAAATGAGGTTGCAGTACATTAGACACAGTCAAAATAGAACGGAACAGAAAACTAGAGACGGAAAATTAAAAAGAGATTAAGATTCAGGAAGAACAGTATAAAATGAGAAAACATTTTATTTTTTATTTTATTTGATGTCAGAAAGACAAGAGAGTGAGTGGGTCGGTGGCATTATCTGAAGAGACAACAATGATTGAATCAGCCAATATCTCTGAGAAACATCCATAAACTTCACAAATATTTCATAAATAATAAACATAAATGATCAGAAATTTAAGAACCCAATCAGGATAAATAAAAAGAAATTAACACAGAATAGGGTGACTCAATTTAGTGACTTAAAAGATCCCCAGTTAAATCTGAATTTACATAAACAATGAATTTTTTTTTTTTTTTTTTTTTTTTTTTTTAGTATAAGTATACCCCATGCAATGTTTGGGATATACTTATACTAAAAATATATTTGTCATTTATCTGAAATGCAAATTTAACTAGGCATCTTATATATTTTTTTCCTGGCAACTCTAACACCTAGGCATCTCAGAGTGAAACTGCTCAACACCAAAGAGACAAGAGACGTTGATAAAAGCAGCCAAGGAGAAAAGACCCACGGCTCCTGTCAATGATGACCGGACTGACAGCTGACTTCTCAACGTCAGCAAGAGATGCGGGAGCTCAGTGGAATAATGGCTTCAGTGTGTTGGAAAAACAACCCATATTCCATAACGAGGGAATATCTGCTGAAATGAGACTCAAACAAAGACATGTTTGTAACCTACGTTTTTATAAGATCCCCACGTGATTCCTATTCTTATTAAAGTTTGAGAAGTATACACTAGAAAAAAAAAAAAAAAAGACATGTTCAAACAATACCAACTGAACAAGCTTGCCATAAACACATTCTCGTTTTTAAAAGAAATTGCCAAAGGACTCCCTGCAGCAGAGGAGCAATCCCAGGCGGAAGTCAGAGAAGCGACAGGATGGGAACCCAGGGCGATGGTAATGGAGGGTCATGTCTGCATCACAGATGGACCGAGCCACTAATAGAAGTGGGATTAAAAAGCTAAGGTAGAATTAAAGTGCCTGCAACAGGGGCTAGGGTCTTGGCAATTGCCTGGCCTGTGTGAGGCACTGGGCTCGATTCTCAGCACCACGTACAAATAAATAAACAAAATAAAGGCATTTTGTCCATCTACAACTAAAAAACAGATTCTAAGAAATTAAATTATGTGCAAGAATAAAATGGAAGAGAGATGATGGACTTTTAGATGATTCTTACATTTGGGAGAAAATGATAATGGTGATTAAATTTAGTACTTGATTAAATAATAAGTGGGTACATTAATATTTCTGGAGTAATGACTAAAAGAATACCAATAAAGTATATAACTTTCAAACAGAAGATTAGGATAGAAAGAGAAAAATAATCTCCCCAAAATGGCTAGAAAAGAAGAGGGTGGCATTCCAGAAAAGACAAAATAGAAAGAAAAGTAAATAAATTATTACCTAAAAATCCCAATTATCATGTGGCTTTTTTAAAATATAGGTATCATTCATGAGAGTCGTAATAAAAATACAGGTACTCAGAAAAGGGTTAAAAGTAGAAGAATAGAAAAAGATATTCTAGGTAAATACTAACAAAATGAGAAAGATAGCATAGTATTAATGTCAAAAAGAGACTTTAACACCACAGATATTGTTAAGGAGAAAGAGGGTCAATAATGATAGAAGGCCCATCTCACCAAAAAGACATAATCCTAACATTATATGCACATAATGGCATAAACTAAAAGCCTTCAAGTTCGAATGACAGACTCTAAGGAGAAACTGACAAATCCATCATCACCGTAAAAGCTTTTGTGATTTTTTTCTCAGTAATTCCTGGATAATACAAGCATAAGAAATCAATAAGAATGTAGAAAATATGACTGACATGATTAATAAGCACGATCTAATGGACATACACAGAACGTTGCATTCAACCTACTGCCCAGCACAGATGACATGATTTTCATGAAACTTTCAAGGATTTGGAGTCATACAGCTCACATCTCTAAGCACAATGCATATAAGAAAATCAATAACAAAACATAACTGGAGAAAACCTCATGTTCCCTAACTAAAAACAGATTTCTAATTGACACATGGATCAGAAAATAAATTATGATAGAAATTAGAAAATATTTAGAACTCAGTGATAATAAAAACGTTTTACATGAAAACTGGTGGGATGCAGCTATAGCAGCCCCAAGAGGGAAATTCATAGCCTTAAAATGTTACACTACAGGGCTGGGGTTGTGGCTTAGTGGAAAAGCATTTACCTAGCATGCGTGAAACACTGGATTTGATCCTCAGCACCACATACAAATAAATAAAATAAAGGTCCATCAACAACTAAAAATGTTATACTACAAAAAATGAAAGATGAAAAATAATGAGCTAAAAAAATAATAATGAGTTAATTATCTACATAAAGGAAATAATAAAGAGTAGAAGTTAATGAAATAGATAACATTACAGAGGATCGATACAAAAGCCAAATATCTGAAAAGGCAAATCAACCTGAATTTAATCGTAAAGAAGCAAATAAATTCAAATTTGATGTATGAGTTTGCTATTTCTGCTATAGCAAACTATCACAAATGTGATGACTTAAAACAATATACATCCACTACTTTACAAGTCTGCAGTCCAGCAGTCTGATAGGGGCCTCACTGGGCTCACCAAGGGGTCAGTGGGGCCATGTTCCTTTCTGTAGGCTCTCGGGGATGCTTTCTCAGATTGTTGGCAGAACTCGGCTCCCTGAGATCCCTTTTCCTCTCTGGCGGTGGGTTTAGGCCATTTCCCCGGCGAGAGGACACCCACGCTCCTTTGCTCATATCCTCTTCCCTGGACCTCATGGTTGGAAGGGCAGGTCGGGGGCCTCTCCTGTGTGAACCTCTCCTCCTTCTCCTGACTCACCTCTCTGATACAGCTGGTAATGCTGCTCCACTCTTACGGCCTTGTGTGATCTGACGGGGTCCCCGTGGATAATTCAGAACACTCTTACCACCTCAAGCTCCCTCCATTACCTCCCTTTTGCTATTTAAGTTCCATGTGTACAGGTTCCAGAGATGGATGGCCATTATTCTGCATGCAGAGAGACATTCTGTAACTCCCCTGAACCTTTCCAAAATGTCCACATCGTAAGATATTTTTTTTAAAAAAAGACTGGTGAATTATTGTCGATTAAAGAAGAGTGGAGAAGTGAGAACTAAGTACCTTGGCAAGACTTGATCAAATCCTGGATTAAAAGAGATCAAACAGCTGCAGGTTCATTATCATGACAATGGGGAAATTTGAACGTGGACTAAATATTAGATAGTAGTGTTATACTAGTGTCGAACTTCCTGAGGTGAAGGCCCAGTGTTCTCTCTGATATGCAGATGCTAACTCACAATCAGGGTTGGCAGCAGGGAAGAAGAGAAGTACTTTGGTTATATGGGAGAATGACTTTTTTATTTAGCCTAAAATTATTCTGCAAAACAATTCAGAGAGAGAGGGAGAGGGAGGGAGGGAGGGAATGCACACACCCCTGGAAGGAGGCGCATACTTGGATGTAGGAAAATGCTCACCTTTGGTGAGTCTCGGTAAAGGATGAAGTATGCGTGGTACTGTGTTTCTTTTTAGACAGACATGACAGTAGGTGTATTTTGACATATGCTACATACATGGAGTGTAACTTACTCTAGTTAGGATCCCGTTCTTGTGGTAGTACGTGATGTGGCGTCTCACTGGTCTTGTGAACACATGTGAACATAGGAAAGTGATGTCTGATTCCTTCTGCTCTCTCCTACCCCCACCCCCACTTCCCTTCATTCCCTTCTATATAATCCAAAATACTTCTCTTCTTCCCTGCTGCCAACCCTCATTGTGAGTTAGCATCTGCATATCAGAGAGAACACTGGGCCTTTGGTTTGGGGGGATTGGCTGATTTCACTTAGTATCAGAGTCTCCAGTTCCATCCATTTACTGGCCAATATGCCATAATTTCATTCTTCTTTATGGTTGAGTTGAAAGCACCCCAAAACCACTCAGGATGCGGGAACTCACACAAGAGATTTTATTAAGCAGACAGGCAGAGTGTCTCCCTGCAGGGTGAGAGAGAGAAAATGAGAGAGAGAGAGAGAGAGAGAGAGAGACTCAGGAGAGAGAGAGAATGGCGGGGAGCTGTTCTTAAGTAGTGGAATTTCGTGGGCTAATAACAACGGACCCGTGGCTGGTGAGGAGGTTCGCGGGCTAACAATCTGGGTTGTAAAGTGCTGTGGGGGAGGGAGAATAATGGCGGCAGCAAAATAGCAGATCTGATGCCAACATGAGTAATATTCCATGTTTTTGAAAATTTTTCAAAATAGAAATTGTGGTAAAAATAATGCTGAGAGAAGCAATATTGACAAAATTGACATACATTCTGGCAAAACTGAGTTTAAAAAACAAGGAATGCACAAATAATAATAGACATGAAAAGTGGTATAACTATAGATGCTATGGAGATTAAAAATATAAGTGAATATTATAAAGGATTACATGCCAAGGAATTTGAAAGCTTAAATAAATTGGGCAAATTTCAAGGGAAAATGTATATATTATCAAAATTGACTTAGGAAGGAACAGAAACTCTGAACAATCCTAAAACCATCAAATAATTTTTTAAAAATTTTTTAGATGTTGCTAGACCTTTATTTTTATTCATTTATTTGTATGCTGTGCTGAGAATCAAACCCAGTGCCTCACACATGCCAGGCAAGCGCTCCACCACTGAGCCACAACCAGCCCCATCAAACAATTTGCCTCAATAAAAACCTTACCACAGCCGGGGACAGGGGCACTTGCCTGTAATCCCAGGGACTTGGGAGGCTGAGGCAGGAAGGTCACAAGTTCAAAGTCAGCCTCAGCAACTTAGCGAAACACTAAACAGCTCAGCAAGACCACTGTCTCTTAATAAAATATGAAATAGGGCTGGGGATGTGGCTCAATCCCAGGTACCAAAAAAAAAAAAAAAAAAAGAAAAAAGAATACACCTTCCCATAAAGAAAAAGGATTGACAAAGATGATTTTAGAGCAAAATATTGGAAATAAGTATTTCCACATGTGTGCGACATTCCAGAATGACAAACTCCTGGATTTATTTCATTATACATAGACTTGGTTCTTGGGAGTGTTTGTTTGCTTTGGTGCCAGGGATTGAACACAGGGACACTCGATCACTGAGCCACATCCCAGCCCTTTTTAAAGTTTATTTAGAGACAGGGTCTCACTGAGTCACTTAGGGACTCACCGAGTTGCTGAGGCCGGCTTTGAACTCGCCATGCTCCTGAGTCAGCCTCCTGAGCAACCACACCCAGCTTACACAGCCTCGATCCTAAAGCCCAGGGCGGGCAGTCTGGGAAGGAAAGCTCTGTGCAGAACTCACTGGGGTACAGAAATCCTAAATAAAAGACTAGCAAATGAAATTCTTTAATGCATAGTAAAAAAGGGTAATAAACTTCACAGTCAAGATGTACTTGTTTTAGGAATCCAAGATTGGTTTGACATTAGAATATCGCTAAATACATTTCACCACATTTACAGATTCAAGACAAAAAGATAGTATGATCATTTCCATAATGAACAAAAACTGATATAATTTAACACTCATTCATAAAAACAAAAAAATAGCCAACTAGAAGGAAAAGAGAAAGCTCTTAATTTGTTAAAGAAAGACAGACAGACAAACAGAGGCAATAAGTCTACCTGACACCAAACATAACATTCGACAGTGAAGGACTGAAAGCGATTTAAGATCCTAAGCTGGGTCTGGGACTGGGGATCATAGAGAACTTTCCAGAATGTGTGAGGCCCTGGGTTCCATCCCCAGCACAATGAAAAAATGAAATCAAAATGTTTCATTATGGACCCTCTATTCATTATTATTCTGGATTTCCTGACCAAAGAAGTCACACGAAAACCAGGGGAAAAATGTATCCGACCCAGAAAGGAAGAAAACAAGTACCATTACTATATATAGAAATAACAAACACGACTTACATACGTAAAGCATTAGAATCAGCAAAACTGGCTGGGCATTGGTGGCACGCCTGGACATCTTAGTGAGACCCTATAAAAGAGCCCCTAAGTTCAGACTCCAGTACCAAAAAAAAAAGGCAGAATTAATCAAATTATTAAGAATGATTATTGAATACAAAATAAATTTATGGTGATCCATTGAATTTCTAAGCACCAGCAACAAAATTTGAAAACTGTAACCTTGAAAATACAGTATAATAGGCCAAGGGGGGTGGTGCTTCCCTGTAATCCCAGCACTGGGGAGGCTGAGGCAGGAGGATCACAAGTTCAAAGCCAGCCTCAGCAACTTAGTGAGACCCTGTCTCGAATTTTAAAAATTGTTTTTTAATTAAAAAAAAAAAAAAAAAAAACGGTTGGGGATGTGGTTCAGTGGTTAAGCACCTCTAGGTTCAATCCCTGATACCAAAACAATAAAAATACAGCATAATACAATCAATGTGGCAACAGCATCAAAAAACATAAAGTTTAAAGATTAAATCAATCAGAAATTAGGGAAGTCCTTGTGGAGAAAATAAGACCTTAAATAAATATCATGGATACAAAGATACAACAAAATAGATGTGTCCACTTTATCTCAATTGATCTCCAAATTCAGTTCAATTTCTTTCCAATCAAACCCCCACAGGATTCTCTTTATGGAACACACAGGCTGATCCTAAGTTATATGGAGACATGAAGAACCCAAAGATACTTCAAAAGGAGAAGAAACCAGGGGGCGTCTTGAAGGATAGCAAAGATTGTGGTGGGGAGGGGGCATTGAACTCAGGGACACTCGACCACTGAGCCACATCCCCAGCCTTTTTTGTATTTTATTCAAAGACAGGGTCTCACTGAGTTGCTTAGTACCTCGCTGTTGCTGAGGCTGGCTTTGAACTCACCATCCTCCTGCCTCAGCCTCCCCAGCCACTGGGATTACAGGCATGTACCACCACACTCGACTTCAAAGATTATTTTAAGCCCATTAATTATTAAGATTATTTTAAAGCTATTAATTATTAAGACAAAAATCAAGAGCAGGGATAGGCAAATTGATGAATAGAAAGAACAGAGAGCTCAGAAATAGACCTAAAAATAGACAATATGTTGTCTTAAGAGTTAGGACACCTCAGCTTCATCAGTCAGTGAGAAAAGAATGAACTCGTCAATAATTGCCACTGAGCTGAGTGGGCAGCACATGCCTGTAATCCCAGGGGCTCAGGAGGCTGAGGCAGGAGGATCTGGAGTTCAAAGGCAGCCTTGGTAACTTAGTGAAAAGCAACTCAGTGAGGCTCAGTCTCCAAACAAAATATAAAAAAGGGCTGGGGACGTGGCTCAGTGGTGAAGCACCCTGGGTTCAATCCCTGGGACCAAAAAATTAAAAATTAAAAATAAAAATATAAACTGCGGCTGAGATTCTGGGTTCTACAGAGGGAGGTGTTCAGGCATTGCTGGATCCTTACCTCACCATACACAGAAACCAGTCCCAGGCAGACTAGAGACTTGAACAGCTTTTCAGATGACCAAAGTGAATAATTTTTTATGGCTTTAGGATAAGGCAAGGACTTCTTTAAACAAGACATAAAAGAATTAACCACAAAGAAAAAAAAAACGATAAATTTGATTACACTAAAATAAGAAGTTCCTTCATCAAAGTGCATCATAAACAGTAGACAGACAAGCCGGGAAGCAGGCAAAGACACTTGCCGTCCGGAACGGCAAAAAGAACACTAAGGATCCCACAAGTAAAAGGTAAAATGATCAAATAGACGAAAAACACTTAACACCAGCACTTCACCAGGAGGAAGCCAGGGCGAGCCAGGACCAAGCAGGTGAAGGCCTCTCCTCCCAGGAGAATTCTAGAAATTCAAACTAAGACACGGACACGTCTGAGTCTGATGGCACCCCGGGTTCTCGGGGATGGAGGGACAGGCGGTGCTGCACGGGGGTGGTCAGCGGATTCCTGCCCTTGGCTTCTCATCTCAGAGGGACCCACCCACCACTGGTTGACCCGAACATCAACATCATAGGAGCCTTTGAAAAGCAGGTCACCTCCTGGGCACAGGGACCTCGGGCCTTCCCTGTGAAGCACAGGTCGCGACCCGGGCACCCAGGCTGCGAGAAGTCGGTAGCCACACACCAAAGACTCAGCACTCACAGCAGCGCCGCGCACCAGCAGAAATGGGAAAGGGTCAGGAAGCTCGCCAGCTGTCACTTGCAGAAAACTCACTGGGTGTGTAAATAACCGCAGGTGGAAGAGGGCGTCCATGTGGCACAGAGGAGCCCCGAACCACACCTGCGGGCAGGGACGCGCGCATCTCAGTATCACAATGCAGACGACATATGTGTGAGTCGGGAGAGACAGCCTCGAGGGAGACAGGGGGTCTGGGGACAGCAGAAAGAGCAGACACAAGTTGGGGGTCAGTATCAATGACTGGCTTCGTCCATCCTGCGCTGCTGTAACAGAACACCACAGGCTGGGTAATTTACAACGAACGGAAAGTCATTAGCTGAGACCGTGGAGGCCAGAAGTCCAACCAACATCAGGGTGTGGGCCTGGCGAGAGCCTTCTTGCCATATCACGCCAGGCAGGAGGTCAGAGGGCCAGAGAGAGAAGAAGGGGCAGGATTCGCCTTTTATAATGGTGCCGGTCCCACACTTGGGGACTAATTACCTCTTAAAGGTCACACCTCTAAATGCCCTTGTGAAGACAACTAAATTTCAACACAAGTATTGGAGGGGACATTCAGACCAGAGCACTGCTCATTAGAGTCTTTAACATATACTGACTTGTCAGCCCTTATAAGAGAGGTTTTGTACCCATTTTCCAGATGAGAAAACTGATATCAGTAGGCTACTCTGCTCTCCCACCTTTCGAATGCCCAAGGCTCAGCTCTTAGACCTCTTCTCCACCTACACTCACTGCTGGAGATCCATCCACTCTACAGCTTTAAATGTCATCTGTCCATCAATGTCCACACTCTGATTTCTCCAACTGGACCTCTCGCAGGACCCACTGTCCAGCAGCTCCAGGATCCTGTCATCCAACCACACATGAATTGGCCACTGTGTGTATTTTATGCTTCAATGAAAGATGCCCTTCCTCCTCCTCCTCCTCTGCTCCTTCTTCTGTTCCCTTTCGAGACACTGTGGTCAAGAGTCACTGGGCGAGATGGGACCAGCAAGGGCAGCGGCCTGGAGTGGGTGTCAGAGCCTGAGTGGGTGAAGAGGCAACTCTAACAGGTGAAGCCCTGCAGGGAAGGGAGCCCCTTTCACAGGAGGAGGGCCTGAGCCAGGCGTCACAGCACCACCGGGCAAGAAGGCATTTCTGTAGGGCTATGACCAGGCCAGAGCATCCAGATCCAAGCACAGCAGGACGTCTGCACAGGAGGCTAGCCCTGAGGGGGAGAGGTGGCCAGGAGTGCACCAGGGGGCCTGGGGACAGCCACGCACAACTGCTATCATGCCCAGCTCTTGATTTCTAAAGACATTCACCACTAAAAAGATCTAGAGCACTTTTGAGAAATGACTGGCTCTTGGAAAAGGACAGAATGAGCCTCAAACATCCTGTGCCAGAAACTAAGGAAGCGCTGTCCTCGTAAAAGGACAAAGAGACGTGACAATGGGAAGTCCTCTAGTTAAATCAGGGACAATTGAGTATCAAAATAAGTAGTGGCATAAATGTAATCCAGAATATCCACAGGCTAAGGAAGAAAAATCACATGATGGCATTACTAGATGCAGGAAAACACCTTACAAAATCCAAATCTTTGGTGATTTAAAACTCCCAGCTAATAGGAACAGAGTAGAACTTTCTCAACCTGATAAAGTAACTACAGAACATCCATAGCTACCATCATACCTAATGGTGAGAAGCTAGAAGCTTCCCAAGAAGATCAGAAACACAGCAACGATGTCCCCTCTCACCACCCCGACTTAAGATCACACTAGTAACCCTAGCTAATGCAATAAGGCAAGAAAAGGAAATAAAATGTATATGGGTTGAGAGGGAAGGAATAAAATTGTCTTTGTACATAGATGACATTATTTCTATGTACAAAATCCAAGAAAATCAACAAAGAGAATCACTGCAAAGCTCCTCAGACTAATAAGCAATTACAGCAAGGTTGCAGGATATAAGATTAATACACAAAAGTCAATCACTTTCCTATACACCACCTATGAACAAGTGGAACTTGAAATTAAAAACACAATACCATTTACATTAGCACCCCTCAAAATGAAATACTCAGAGCTCTCTAGTGCTCTCAATTTTTGGAGCATGCTTTCTAAGATATTCTGTGCATCTGCAAGCACACATGTATTACGCATACATTCATAAATATATATACATATAAGCAAATATCAGTCATATTTATTATTCTGTCCCTTCTCTTTTTATAAAAACAAATTCTATTTTAGACTTGTTTTGGATTTACAGAAAAGTTGCAAAAATAGTACAGAGAGTTCCAATATATCCTTCTCCCAGCTTTCCCTATTGGCAGCATCCCAAATTAATATAGTCCATTTTTCACTAAAAAGGGACCAACGTTGGTACATTACAACTAACTGAGCTCCATGATTTATTCTCATTTCACTAGTTTTCCCCTAATGTCACTTTCTGTTCTGGATAACCATCCAGGACACCTGTATGTGTGGTCGTCATGTTTCTTTATCCTCTTTGGTCTGCGAGGTCTCTTTGGTTTATCAATACTTGAAGGACAGAGAAAAAAGGATACTGTGCACCCATTTCTACTTCTTGAATTTTGAAAGCTAATAATTTAAGAAGCAGAGTTCTGAAGCAAAAAAAAAAAAAATGACAAAATGTTAATGCGTATTCAGATATGGATAATATAAATAATTACATCCGTAACTTTCTGCATATTAGAAAAATTTAAAACTCAGGCAAAGGGCTCTGCATGTACGAAGGCCCTGGGGTGGGACAAAGCATAGCTAGGATGAGCTGGGGAACAGGGAGCAATGGATAAGGTGGCACAGGATGACAGAATGGGACTCAATCCAACATCACAAGACGACGCCCTGACCGCACAGTCCGGAGGTACCCACCCCCGCCAGCCAAAAACCGCTCCTTTCTCAAGGAACTTTCCTAACAGGGCTCCGGAATCTGCCTCCTAAGTCAGCCGGCGCCCGCCCAGCCCAGCCCTGCTCTCTCCTGAGCACGTCGAGTTCATTGTAACCGTGTCCTGAAGGCTGCTTTTTGCCCAAGAGACAGTTCTGAGCAGACCGGTTTCTGTGGGCAGATGTCCCGGGTGTTCACAAAGGCAGGATTGTCTGGTGTACCATCCTGGCCCCACGGACCAGGATCCTCGCCTGATCCTTCAGCCTCCACATCAAAGAGGGGACATCAAAGCCCCCGCCAGCCGCCCGCAGCACAGGGGCCAGCCCTGGTGCCAAGGGTGGCTCTCCTGTGGACTGTCGCGTCCCTGAGGGATGAGGCCAGGGGTGGAGGCGACACTCCAGCCTCAGCTGAAGGCGCCACCTGGATGCCCTCCAGAAAAAGGGCCAGGTCCTGTGACAGTGTCACCTTCAGCAGCAGCTGGTACTGACGTGCTCCCGCCAGGTCAGGACGTGGAGGAGAGCGCCAAGGTCCCACGGCCGCTGAGTCCCCGGGCCTCGAGTCCCCTGCAATGTCCTTCCCAGAGCAGCGGGGGCCTCCACCCCACAGCGGCCTCTGGCTAATGACACTAGGGTCACGGGGCCAACTGTGCTGCATCGTAACTGGGACCTTTGGGCAGCAATGCCCTTCCTGACCTTGACCTTCAGGAGAGCCCTGTGCACCTGGTACATATTCCATAGACAGGAGCTCTTCCTGTCAAACTCCCTGGACACGGCCCGCTGAGCAGCGGGCACCAAACCACAGGCCTGCCCATCCCAGTGGCAGGGACTGAACAGGGCAAAGGCCAGCGGGCAGCACCCCCGGGGTCCTGCTGTGACAGGCTGCCTAGGCTTCCGGCAGGACCCTCCCGGGTAGGCCTCGGCCCGCCCTGGCTCAGCAGCTGCACTGGGCGCAAGCGCACTTGGCGCCTCAGAACCGATGGTGGGAGTCAGGAGGCCCTATCTCCCAGGTGCCCTCTGACCCTCACTCTCCTCCTCATCAGTAAAGAGCCTCCCAAACCCAGGCCCTCAGGACGTGTCCTAACTCCAGGTCCCTCCAAAGGAAGGAAGAGAGGAGCGACAGATGGACGGACGGACGGGTGGGTGGTGGACGGGTCGATGGGTAGCTGGGGCTGCAGGCGTTAGGGTAAAGCTCCGCGGCTCAGACCCCAGAAAGGCCAGCACGGAAGGAAGTCTGACTGCACTAGACTTCCCGAGACTCCAGGGGGGTCTCGCCCCTGCCAAACCACGGGGAGCCCGGCATCGCCCCCAGCATCCTGAACTGGTGCCGTGTCTGGACCAGAATCTGCTGGAAGCCCCTGTTTAGCACAGCCAGGCCCAAGGGAGAAGCCAGGCCGAGGGAGAAGCCAGGCCAAGGGAGAAGCCAGGCCATGGGAGAAGCCAGGCCCAAGGGAGAAGCTAGGCCAAGGGAGAAGTCAGGCCATGGGAGAAGCCAGGCCATGGGAGAAGCCAGGCCGAGGGAGAAGCCAGGCCCAAGGGAGAAGCCAGGCCCAAGGGAGAAGCCAGGCCGAGGGAGAAGCCAGGCCATGGGAGAAGCCAGGCCCAAGGGAGAAGCTAGGCCATGGGAGAAGCCAGGCCATGGGAGAAGCCAGGCCGAGGGAGAAGCCAGGCCAAGGGAGAAGCCAGGCCATGGGAGAAGCCAGGCCATGGGAGAAGCCAGGCCAAGGGAGAAGCCAGGCCGAAGGGAGAAGCCAGGCCCAAGGGAGAAGCCAGGCCAAGGGAGAAGCCAGGCCCAAGGGAGAAGCCAGGCCCAAGGGAGAAGCCAGGCCAAGGGAGAAGCCAGGCCGAGGGAGAAGCCAGGCCGAGGGAGAAGCCAGGCCCAAGGGAGAAGCCAGGCCCAAGGGAGAAGCCAGGCCAAGGGAGAAGCCAGGCCGAGGGAGAAGCCAGGCCCAAGGGAGAAGCCAGGCCCAAGGGAGAAGCCAGGCCATGGGAGAAGCCAGGCCATGGGAGAAGCCAGGCCAAGGGAGAAGCCAGGCCGAAGGGAGAAGCCAGGCCCAAGGGAGAAGCCAGGCCAAGGGAGAAGCCAGGCCCAAGGGAGAAGCCAGGCTGAGGGGGTGGGGCCCGGTCTGGCTAACAAGAGGCTGTCCAGGCCAGGAGAGCAGCCCAGGCTGGTGAGATTCTGTGACCCCAGAGAACTGGAGGGCCTGAAGATTCAAAGGAGCAAGGTCGGGTCCCGCCAGGCGAGTACCCCCATTGACCTGCCAGTTCGTCCACCCCTCCTGCTGGACCCTCCACTCCACCCAAGGGTCAGACCCACCCTGGGCCCGCCCTCCTCCGCAGGGAGCACGCCGTCCTTCCGGATCTTAGGACCAAGCCTCGGAACCCTCCTTGGCCCTGCTTCACCCACTACTGTCGGCGAGGACCGTGGCTCCCCAACTCTTGTTGGGACGTCAGTGTCACCGCAGCAGCTTTCAGAGGCGGATGCTTTAAGAGGTGACAGGGTCACAAGGGCTCGGTCCTCCTGAAGGGGCTGATGCTGATGTGGTGGGAGGGAACTCCTGGGAAAGGGACGAACCCCCAGTGTTCAGGCTGTGCCGCGTGGTGCTGAGCAACAGCCCTCACTGGACGCCGCCCCTCAGCCCTGGACTTCAACCTGCAGAGCCACCAGCTGAATGAACCTCTGTGGTCCGTAAACTCTCCGGCCTCCGGTGTCCTGTTGTAGCATCAGAAAATGGACCCAGCAGCAGGTCTCGCACTCGCACCTCTGCCTACTCACGCCGCCCACGTGCTGTGAGCAGGCTCGTTCTGAGCCCCTTCCACGAGAGGTCACTCAGTCTTTGCAGTGACTCCTTGGAACAGTACTGTCCTCCCCATTCTGCAAGTGAGGGGACTAAGGCTCAGAGAGTCAAGTGGCTGTGTGTGACAGGACAGATCTGAAGTCAGGCGAGGCGGCTCGGGTCCGGAGTCTCCTGATCCACCTCCATGGCTCGGCCCTGCCGCCGCCTCTCGCCGTCTCCTAACTGGACGGCAGGGCCGTCTGCTGAAGGGAAGCTGGCTGAGGTCGCTCGTGGCTCCCGCCACACGCAGAGCCTGAGCCAAAGGCCTGAGCCCGCGCTGGGGTCTGAGCACCCCCTCTCTGCTCCCCACAGGCACCCGAGGCCTCTGCGCGGCGGCTTCCTCCCTGGGCCTGAGAGGCCGACCCCGTGTCAGCACCTTCCCTGCGGCTGAAACACACGCCCAGACCAGGCGACTCACGGAGCCTGGAGATCCCCTGGCTCGCGGTGCTGGAGGCGGGGCATCCGGCGCCTGGCAGCGGCATCTGGTGAGACCCTTTGCCCACGGAGGACGGCCTTGCCCCGCGCGGCAGAGCAAGGCCAGTCCTGGTCCCTCTTCCTGTAAAGCCACGACGGCCGCCATGAGACCTGTGTGGCCTCGGCCAACCCTCGTGAGCTCCCCGGGCCCAGCTCCAGACGTGTGGGCATGAACTTGAGGACAGTTTCCAGCACGAGCTCTGGGGGACACATCAGGCTCAGCACCCCAGTTGCCCTCCGGGCTCACACCGCTACTGCTCAGGGACATCTTTCCTGACCACCTGCCGCCCCCTCCTGGGCTTCCCCCGCAGCAGGCCCCTCACCTGACCAGTGACCTGTCCACGCCCAGCTCCCCATGAGGCAGAGACCAAGCCCTGCACAGTGGCCCATGGGAGGAGGTGCAGAGGGACGGACGTCCTCCAACCATACCTGCGGGCCCTGGGGGCACCCCGGGTGGGAGGGGACACCTGGGACCACTTCTTGGAGGAGCAAGGGTCTGAGCTGGGCCACCTGGCTGGCAGAGAGGGGTGAGCACAGCCTCAGGTCATGCCCGCACCCTCCCAAAGGGAGGAGCATCGAGGTGCTTACCTAAGGCCCAAGCAGCAGGTGTGACCAGACCTGAGTCTGGAAGGACAGTCTGAACTCTGTATCAGTTAGAATCTTTTTGGCTTCTAGCAACAGAAAGTCTGAGTGAAGGTGGCGTAAGTGTTGATTTAGCAACAAGTGGAAAGGCAGTTCCAGTGCTCATTTGATGGCTTCATAGTAGCAGTGTGGCTGCCACAGCTCCAGGCATTACATCCTCTCACAACAACTCAGTCTAAGGCAAAAAATGAGGTCCATATATCCATCAAGGTAGCGTGAATAAATAAATTGTGGTGTGTTTTAGAAAATGGAAAGCCCACAGCAATTTAGAAGAAAAGGAATGACATATTTCTACAAAACAACATGAATGGATCTCAGTCATAAAGTTCAACGAAAGTGGATACACCAGGTGATTACTTTTATATGAAGGCCAAGAGCAAACAAAGCAAATTTACGGCAATAAACATCAAAAGAATGATAAGCTCTGGTGGGGGCTGTGGACCCGAGAGGACATTTGATCTGGGAGCCCATAAGCTTGGGTACAGTGGTTGCATGAGTAGATACATGTGTGAAAGCCCCAGACAGGCGCACGTCACGATGTGCACATTCACATCTCGTCTTTTCTAAATCAAAGCATCCGGAGGGAGGAAGGAGCGGGGAAATGTTCCCAAAGACCCCAGCAGCTTTCCCCATCACAACCGTTGGGTCACAACCTGGCCGCTATCCCCCACCCCCACCCCAGACGCTTCACCAGAAAAGGGTGGCGGAAGCACCATGACCAGCTGAGACCAATCAGAGCCCCCAGGGCTGGCGCCACCAGGCTGGAGCAAAGACAAGGTTCAGCTACAGAAAAAGAAGGGCGAGGGTCCTGGTGGGCAGCCACCAGTGTCAACCACAAATAAAAAGCTGGGAGGAGAAGCAAGGCCTCCAGGCAGGCAGCGTGGAAGGGGAGCTAGCCACGCTTTCAGGGCACTTGCGGCCCACAGGACGGATGGGGCTCTCCTGCTTCCTCAAGATGGCGGCTCGAGAAAAGGGAGCTAAGAAATGATGGAAAGGTCAAAAAAGAATTGCCAGGAAAAAGCTGCACAGTCAGGGTTCTCCAGAAAAACAAAACCAACAGAACGGATGGACAGATGGACAGATGGACAGACGGATGGATGGATGCATAGATGGATGATTGATGGATGCATGAATGGATGGATGGATGGGTGGGTGGATGGACAGATGGATGGATGGATGGATGGATGCACGGATGGATGCATGGATGGATGGATGCATGGATGGATGGATGGATGGATGATGGATGCATGGATGGATGGATGGGTGGATGGATGGATGGATGGATGATGGATGCATGGATGGATGGATGGGTGGATGGATGGATGGATGGATGATGGATGCATGGATGGATGGATGGGTGGATGCATGGATGGATGCATGGATGGATGCATGGATGCATGGATGGATGGATGGATGGATGGATGGATGGATGGATGATGGATGCATGGATGGATGGATGATGGATGCATGGATGGATGCATGGATGCATGGATGGATGGATGGATGATGGATGCATGGATGGATGGATGGGTGGATGCATGGATGGATGCATGGATGCATGGATGGATGGATGGATGGATGATGGATGCATGGATGGATGGATGATGGATGCATGGATGGATGCATGGATGCATGGATGGATGGATGATGGATGCATGGATGGATGCATGGATGCATGGATGGATGGATGATGGATGGATGATGGATGCATGGATGGATGGATGGATGGATGCACGGATGGATGCATGGATGGATGGATGCATGGATGGATGGATGCATGGATGGATGGATGATGGATGCATGGATGGATGCATGGATGGATGCATGGATGGATGGATGCATGGATGGATGGATGCACAGATGGATGCATGGATGGATGGATGCATAGATGGATGGATGGATGATGGATGCATGGATGGATGATGGATGCATGGATGGATGGATGGATGGATGGATGGATGATGGATGCATGGATGGATGGATGCACGGATGGATGCATGGATGGATGGATGCATAGATGGATGGATGGATGATGGATGGATGGATGGATGATGGATGCATGGATGGATGGATGCACGGATGGATGCATGGATGGATGGATGCATAGATGGATGGATGGATGATGGATGCATGGATGGATGGATGGATGATGGATGCATGGATGGATGCATGGATGGATGGATGGATGGATGGATGGATGGATGGATGGATGATGGATGCATGGATGGATGGATGGGTGGATGCACGGACGGATGGATGGATGGACAGACGGATGGATGGATGGATGCATGGATGCATAGATGGATGGACGGGTGAATGGACAGGTGGGTAGATGGGTGAATGGGTAGATGATGGATGGATAGATGATGGATGGATAGATGATGGATGGACAGACAAATGGATGGATGATGGAAGAATGGATCGGTGAGTGGATGGGTGTGTGGTGGATGGATAGATGGATGAGTGGATAGATGATGGATGGATGGATGGATGGATGGATGGATGGATTTTAAGGTACTGGATCACACCATTATGGGGAACCAAAAGTCTAACGTTTTTAGGGCAAGTCGTCATGGTAGAAATTCAGGCAAGAATTGATGCTACAGTCTTGAGGCACAATTTCTTCTCTGAGACAGTTTTGGCACTTAATGTCTTCAACTGATTGAATGAGGCCCACTCACCTTACAGAGAGTGACCTTTTCTTAAAGTCAGCTGATGGCACTTGTGATCCACGCCCACAACATACCTTCCCAGCAACACCCAGATTGTGATGGTTAAACCACACAGTCCTATAACCTTGCCAAATTGAAAACTAACCCTCAGGCCCAGCGGGTAGCCCAGTGGTGGAGGCTGACCTAGCACGTGCAGGCCCTGGGTTTGATTCCCAACACCATAAAAAAGAAAAGAAAGCTGACTGTCCAGCCAGCTGAGCCTTGCTCAGTGGGCTTATTCTGTGGCCTCCCGTTTCCCTGACTATACCCCCAGCTCCTCATCCTTCCAGCCGGGCCCCCGAGGGCGGCGTTCCCCCCACCACCACTTCCCAGGCCTCCCCAGCAGGCTCCCATGTGGAGGTGGGAGCTGAAGGACCAGAAGGCATTTCTGTCAGGAACTGGAACAGGAGAGACAGGGGCCAGGTCAAATGAGCCACAAAACCCCAAAAAAGAAAACCCTGCTCCCCAGGTCAGCCGATCCCTCCGGACGCTCACCTCTTCAGCATCACGGATTCCTCGGTGGCCGCTGTCTCTCACGAGCATATTTCTGTGATATATACTGTAAATCTGCTTCATTTGAAATTCATGGTTAATGACCTGTTCCCTCGTATTCAGGAAACAGAGTAAGGTTCCGGCTTTTAGAGGCCAGGAGTTTACTAGCCAGAATCTGACAAGTATTACGAAGTATAGGCCTGCTCTAAAAGCACTTAGGAAACAGTCTCCGTCAGAAATTTCAAGAATACCTTCAAATAACATCATTTATCTGCCAAGAGGCCGCGGGGACGGGGAACGGCGGGCAGAGACTAAACGAGGGTTTGATCGGATCCATCTCTCAGCTCCCGGGAGAGGGGGCGAGCACTCACCAGCCCTCCCGCCCTGGAAGGGCCTGTTTGCACGCGTGTGTGTGCACGAGCGCCTGCAGACGCGTGTGCACCCAGCCCAGCTCCTGGTGCTCAGCCCCCACCTGACTCCCGGTCCGAAGGGTAATGTAATCACGCGGTGTCCCTATTAAGTGAAACCCAAAGCCAGCCTGGAGCAAATTGGGCTGCGGCCGAATCGATCACCCGTGGGCACTCTCTCATCTTCAACAGAGTGGGGCCTAACCAGGTTAACGCCCGCTAAACGCATTACCCGGCTGCTCTCCTCTTACCCACCCAGTGATTTTGTGTCGGACCTGAAGGATCGTAATTGCAATCCAGCAAGACGGCCGCTGGCTGCTGTGATTTACGGAGGGCGCTGGGCCCGGGCAGGCCTGGCGGGAGACTTCGCCCTCGTATTCAGTCGTGATTCACGCCCCAGGACCAGAGCAAGGCACCTTGCAAGAGGTCCACCCCGGGGAGAATGGGGTGCTGCTTCTTCCTGACACCCATTCTGCGCCTCTCTCCAAGCCCAGGGGAGCCATGGCCTCCTGGCTCCATGGATCAGAATCTCCAGAGCCTCTGGGCCCTGGCCTTGGGCACAGCTGGTTAGTCCAAGTCAAGCTTTCCCCTGGGCTCCTGACCGTGAGCAGAGGACACTCCCTGCCCGGCCTGCATGCCAGTCTCCTCCTGACCCCAGGCCTCAGGCCTCAGGCCCAGTGTCCCCACCTCCCTCCCCCTGTCCCCACATGCTGGGTCCCACCCTGCCCTGCAGTCACCAGCCACTCCGCTGTGTCACTTCAGTGGCTGGGTGGGCGTGGCCAGGACACCTACTCCTGAGATCAGGCAGACGAAGTCTGGGAACAGCCACTCAGAGCCAGGCGTCCCTGAAATCCACGTGCCAAAGCCTCCTGCTAATGGCATTTGGAGGTGGGGCCTTTCGGAATGGACGGAGCCCTGAGGCTGGAGGCATGTGGATCCGTGGGTCCTGGAGGTGCTCTGTCCTGCTGTTCCATGTAGCAACAGGAACAAGCAGACAGGAAGTCCTTAAATGACGATCGTCATCATTGACCTTAGGAAGAGCGGCTGGCAAGGACGCGCGGTGACCAGTACTAGTGAGGACGGGGAGAAGCTGGAACTCTCATGCCTCCCCGGTGAGGGCGGGAAATGGTGCAGATACTTTGAAAACGGTTTGGCAATTTTGAAAAAGTTAATAGGCATTTACTAAAAACCCAGCAATTTTATCCCCAGGTATCTACCGGGGAGAAATGAAGTCATGTGTCCAAAGGCTCTTATACAAATGTTCATAACCCCTTCAACCGAGAAACTGGATACCACCCAGATAGCCATCAGGAGGTGAGAAGATAAAGTGTGTACTCCAGACAATGGAATATTATGTAGCCATAAAAAGGAATGAAGTACTAATACCTATAGAACATGACCAAGCCTCAAAACCATGATGCTGAGTGGAAGAAGGTAGACCTGAAGGCCACGTGTTGTCTAGTTCTATGTATGTGAAATGTCCTAAGAGACCCATCTACAGAGAGAGCAAGGCCGTCCGTTCACTGGGGACGAGGTCCGCGCCCTCAGCAGCTCATCAGAAGGGCTGCAGGCGCCCACACACACAGACTGTTGGGAGCCGGTGTCGGCCTCCACCCTCACTTCAGAAAGCAGGGTCTTTTCCCCAAATGAGCGTCCGGACCAATCTGGCTGGTCCGTGGGCCTCCGTGAGGCTGCTGCTGCCCGCTTCCGAGCTGTGAGCCTCGCCCTTTGGTGCAGAAAACAGAGAACAGCGGGCCTCCCGCCGGCCCCTCGACCTTCCCAAGCAGCAGCGCCTGCCGGTCACGCCAAGGGTGGAGACTGGAGCAGCGCTTGCCATGGGGCGGGGCTGCCTCCACTGCGTCCCCAGCAGCCCCCCCAGGGCCCAGGAGCCCCGGACAGCGATGGATGGAGGGAAGAAACAGAGGAAGCAGCACCTACCGGAAGAGCCCCCCAGGCCTCTGATCCCAAAGCCAGAGTCCAGGTGGGAGCTCAGGGTACAATGGGGAAGGGTTTTTTTTTTTTGGTGGGGGGAGGGTGGTAACCGGGGATTGAACTCAGGGGCACCGGCCACTGGCCACATCCCCAGCCCTGTCTGTATTTTACAGAGACAGGGAGGGTCTCACTGCGTTGCTTAGGGCCTCGCCATGACTGAGGCTGGCTTTGAACTCGCGATCCTCCTGCCTGAGCCTTCCTGTGGCACATGCCAGGAATTTTAATTACAACAGGCAAATGACCCACCAACCCTACCATACCGCGCTGTGTCCCGGTTTTCTCAGAAAGCATAACCACAGGCGGCGTGTGTCTCTGCTGCTGCGGCCCCACGCTGAGCCTTTTGTGCCTCTCATCCTCAGGGGACCCCCTGCAAGGACTGCTGTTAGCCCCATTTCACTGATGGGAAGACGGAGGCCCAGAGGGCTCAGCAGCCACCCAGGCTTACCAGGGGCCGAGTCAGGTTGGGACTCACATGGGCTGACTCCAGAAGTTGTGTTCCTAACGCCTGCACAATGCTTCCAGAAGAGAAGGGAAGGCATCCCTAAGGAGTCGACGAGTGGGTCTTCTTGTCTGAGGCCATGGAGGCTGGGAACCTGCTCCATTTCCCAGGGGTGATACTGCTGACGAGTTTGTGGACGGGACTGGATGAAGGGCATGTGAAATCTCTGCACTAGTCCCAACAATGCCAAGTCAAGGTGTAATCATCTTAAAATTTAAAATTAAAAAAAAACTCCAAGCTGGGTGCAAAGGCACTTGACTATAAATCTGGCTATTCGGGAGTTTGAGGCAGGAGTTTTGCAAGTTCAAGGCCAGCCTCACCAACTTAGCAAGACCCTGTCTCAAAATAAAAAACAGAACAGGCTGGGGTGTGGCTCCGTGGTGGAGCAACCCTGTACCAAAGAAGAGGAGGAGGAGGAATTGGTCCTGTTCAGCCTGGAACAGTCATATTGAGCCTAGAAAGAGAACTGACCCCTTTTAGAAATGTTAGAAAAAAAATCAGAAATATTGAGAAACTATGATTTTCTCAACTATAGTCGGCATATAACACCAAATACGATGGTTTGTATTCTTGGTCCAAAAAAATCATTTTGGAAGAGAAAGACTTCCCCGGGTCACTCCTGTCCCTTAGGGACTGTGCAGGACGAAGGCCGGAGACGGCCCTAACATCCACAGGAACCAGCCTCTCCCAAGCAAGAGCCAGCCCTGCGGAGGGAGCTGCGTTGCCGGGAGCCGAGCCAGCGGGGACCTGGTCCCGGTTGCTGGCTCGGGACCCACTCCCTGGGCTGACGGGTGGGGAATCCTAGGGAAGACGACGGACCCCCTCGGTGGCAGGAAGCAGCGTAAAGATGAGTCATCTCCGTGAGCCTCGTGCTGTCTGCAGGAGGGGGCGCCGTGCATTTCTAATCCCCCGTGAAAACTGCCTCTAGGTGTGAGGGAGCCAGCCGCCCACCTCCCCTCCGGGGTCCAGCTCACTGGCAGGAAGAAGCAGGACTCAGGCCCTAACCGCACTTCCGGAAGGCGGTAGAACATGCCATCTAATGACAAGGAGCCAGCAGGGAGATATATGGGCACCTGCTCAGGCCAAAGAGCCCATTCCAGCGGACTCTCCATCTCCTAATGGGGCAGCAGAGGAGCAGGGTCACTAAGCACAGTGGGCAGGTGGGCAGCCCTGGCCCAGGGGACCTTGAACAGGGCCTCAGTTTCTTCCAGGGAACACAGACGCTGATCTCCCTGGGCTGGTGCAGGGCCCAAAGCGAACATCCGGTGTTGGGGCTCTTGGCGGGGGATCCTGGCCCGCGGCAGGCTCAAGTCGCACGCTGGCTGTTCAGGCACCACGCTGGGCCTCAGCCTGCTGGGGTCACCAAGGGCTCACAAGGCTAAGGTAGGCGTCTTACTTTCCTGTTTTACAAAGGGACACTGAGCCTGGCCACATGGCCTCAAAGCCTGAGGGTCTCTACAGACCGTTCTGTCCTCTTGTGCTCACAACATCGCCCAGGCAGAGGCCCTCCTGGATCTCATGCTCCTCTTCCCCTCTCCTGCCCAGGCCTGTCTCAGGGGGACCAGAGCCCGGCTTCCATGGACCTCAACCCAGAGGCCACTCTACTGGAGGCAGCTTAGAGGCCAGGGCACACCGCGAGAGGTCTCTGCGTGAGCAGGGCTCCCCCAGGCTCCTGGCAGCCAGGCCCAGCCCTGCCCTGCTGCCCTGCACCCCAGACAGCAGCCCTGCAGGAATGTAGTCACTGGCCCGGAAAACGCTGCCATCATTCCAGAACCAACCAGAAGAGAGCTCCTCGCTCGCTCCCGGGCAGCCTGGGCAGCCCGCTGGGCTCCCAGCCACAGGCAAGCTGCAGCCCTCAGCTACCCGGCTCCCTCACGGAGGAGGAGCCTTCGCCCTCAGCCGGCCACACGGCTGCAGCTGTGCCCGCGGGAACCAGGGAGGAGCAGAGGCCTGTACCTGTCAGTGCGTGTGAGCGTGAGTGTGTGTGTCCCCCAAGGCCTCCTGGTACGCTGCCCAGAGGAGTCGCAGGTGATGGACGCAGGGAGACAGCAGGGCGCCTGCTAGTACTGCTTCCGGAAGGGTCCAGGGCTACCTGCACAGACCCTGCACCAGAGCTGGTGAAGGCGCTTGCAGACCAACATCTTCATCAGGCAAAGGCAGGCCCGGAGGAAAGGTGTGCAGGCTGACACTGGCCCCTGTCCCCACGTGCCTGGGTCCACCTCGCACACCCCAAGCCTCCAGGGCCTGAGCACCTGCACCAACCGCCCTGGATCAGCCATGGGGCTGCTGGGCTGTGTGGCCTCGGGCAAGGCCTTCACTTCTCTGGGACTCGCTGGCCCTTAGTTTTGGTCACAACCGAGGCCCAGGGATCCTCTGACGACCGAGGACAGAGGCCAGTGGACAAGGAGCACCCCCACTTAACAGAGGAAGGAACGGAGGCTGGGGAAGCCACGCCAGGTTCACTCCCCACCTCACCCCCTCGGGGGAAGACCATGCACCTGGAACGCTGGTGGAGGGCAGCCACGACCAAGGCGACCACGCCTCTCCTCGGTGGCCCTCCAGAAGGGGGTCGCTGCCCCACCAGCCAACTCCCCCATCTCTGAAAAATCTCCATCCCACCATCCTGATGGTGGGGATTCCTCTGCCCAAGGTCTGGGGATCCCAGGAGACTTAGCGATCTGACTTCCAGGTGGCCCGCAGGTCAGCGCCTCCCGCCTGCACCGGGCACGCGGGCACCAGGTGGACGAGACTGTCCACAGGCCAGGGGCATCTCCAACCTCCTAAGGAAAGCCAGACTGAAGAGGAATCCGCCAGCGTTGAGACCTCAGGCCTCCTGAGGTTCTGGAGGGAAAGGGAGTCGCCCCAGGGTCCGGGTGGGTGGGGTTCAGGGGCCAGGGGAGGTTTCCCAGGGGCCACCAGCTCCTTCCAATTCTCTAAAAATGACGTGTCCAAGGGGAAGTGCAAAGGCCCCAGCTGCCCCAGAAGCCCAGCTGTGCGGGGGAGCCCTGGCCTGTGCAGCCTGCGAGACAGCATCCAAGCCCTGCTCTGCCCCCAGCCTTCCTGGGCCTGCCAACCTCTCGTCTTTCCTTCCACCCAGCCTCCTCCCACACCACCTGGCAAACAGAAGCTTCCAGCACTTTCTGCCTACAGCAAAGAAGATGGACTTGAATTTGGACCTGGTGTGGGAGGAACTGAAAAGGAGCCACCCTGGGTTGGAACACGGCTGCCTGCCGGACTCCCCCAGAGGATGGCCAGCCAGCCCCTGTGCCTTCAGGTCCTCACCTGGGGACCGCGCACGTCTGCAGCAGGTGGGGGGTGCCCCCTGAGTCCCCTCAGCCCCGGCCTCGGGCCTGCCCTCGCGCACAGCCGCAGCCCGGGCCTGGATCTGCAGCGGGCTGAGCTCGCAGGGCCTGCTCGACTTCTCCAGAAACAGGGAAGACTCGGCTCCCCCGTTTGCTGACACGAATCTTTCTCTCTCCCCGTTTCTTTCCGTGATTCCTCCCTCCGCAGCCCTCCTTCCCGGCCGCCTGCACCCCAGCCCAGGGCCTTCATGATCCCCGCGCCACGGAGGCCGAGAGATGGGACCAAGCGACTCCCGGAAAGCGAGCCGCAGCCCGCGGAAGGGGGCGCCCCGAGTGCCACACGGCAGGACGCGAGGCGCGGGCAGGGCCCCCCTGGCCTGCGCGGGGTCGCGGGGTCCCTGCGCTCAGCTGCCCGACCCCGCGGCGGCAGGCGGCGCCCCTCACCACCATCGGTCCAGACATGTCAAAAGCACCCAGGCCTCCAGCGAGGACCCCGGGACCTCCCCAGCACGAAGCCCGCCCTTCCCCCGAGCGCCCTGCAGAGACCACCGGCCAGGCCGGCCGCGTAGCGTGGGAGGGGCTTGTGGGGGCGCGGCAGCTGTTAGAGGTTGCCGGTCGCCTCTGCTTCTGGAGACAAGGGTCACCCCTGACTGCGGGCGTGGAACCGGATCAGGACGGTTACGCATCACAGGAGGGCTCATTACCTTAAATGGGCCGCGTCTGCGGCAGGTGTACGCTTGCGCTCTGGGGTTTCTTTTCTTCCTAAGAACTGTGCAGAGACTGTCCAGTTTGTCCCGTTCTAGTTCTACGAGGGTAAAATCTGATGAGAACTGCATCACTGAGTTCTATAACAAGGGTGAGGCCCAGAGAGGTTAAGTCATTTGTCCAAGGTCACACAGCACAGGAAAAAATAAATAAATAAAATCAGCTGAAATTGGCAGTTTATTAAACTTTAAACACACTTCCGACATGCAACCCAGTCATTTCACTCCTAGGTATTTAGAATATAAAAGAAAAAAGGAAAAAAAAAAAAAAAAAGGCACAGCCAAAACCTGGAGCTGACTCAAGTGTTCATGAACAAGCAAACGAAAAAAATAGTTTTGCCTCCCTACTGATAGGGGAACAGGGTGACTTTTCAAATGTGAAAAAGGGACAAAGAGGACAAAGAGAAAGGACAAAGAGGGAGGCCGAGGAGGAGAACCGGGAGCTAGGGAAGCAGTCACCGTGCAGAACGCGGGTGACCACGTTTCCTAAGAGCGAAGGCGGAGCGGGGGAGATGACCTGACGCGGTGCCTGGGTCCAGGACCAGAGGCGAATTCGGCTGCTCAGGGACAGCGCAGCCCGGTGGAACCTGGCGCTCGCGCGGGCACAGGCCGAGGTCCCGGCGAAGCCGCGCCGGCGGGGAGTCTGACCTCGGGCTCCCGCCGCGAGCCCAGCCCCGCAGCTCCGCGCAGCTCCGCGGCGTCGGGCTTCCGCCGCAGCCGGACCTGAGCTCCCGGTGTGGAGTCACTCACCGAGTCCCCCACAGACACAGGGCCGCAAACGCCCTGGAGAGCTGGGGCTCAGCGACACGAGGGACACCCGCTGTCTGACGGGTAGTGACGGTGGCTCAAGAATCCAGAAGGCTTGACCCTTGGCACACACCGGGCAGGGGTGAGAGGGCGTGGCAGCCGGGGTCCCCACGGGTCCCAACGGCCTGGGGTTGGCAGTGGAGGCCAGAGCCGGGTGTCAGAGGGGGTGACAGAAGCCACCTTCAGGCACTGATGGCGGGGTGAATGGGGACCCTGGCTTTGCACCAAGAAGGAGCCGGTTGTCTCCGTCCTGGGGACGTGGGAGCGACAGAAGAGCCACCTCTGGGCCCTGGCCTGGGGCGAGGGGCCTGGCTGGCTGCAGGCGTTCATGGGGCCCTTGCTGTGCCTTCGAGCTACACAGTGCGATTCATCTGCTCAGGAAAGCTCTCCGGCCAAGCGGAGGCCATCTTCTAGATGGCCTAGTAAGTCACCAGCAGGATCAAGTTCTGTGTGGCTGGGATCTGTGCCCCAGCCTCCTGGCATCAACCCACGTAAGTGGACAACGGAAGAAGGTACTGTCGTGACATGGAAACTGAAAACCCAGAGAGGGCGAGTAACTCCTCCAAGTCACACAGCTCGCCACCAAGTCGTGGCCCGGGACCTGCGCAGAAGCACACTCCAGCCTGAGCCCCCTATGGCGGTGGTCGGTGGTCGGGGGGACTGCACCGGCTCCCCTGCACTTCCCCAACCCGGAAGCACACACTCCACCGAGTCCTGGCCAAGGAGGGCGCAGGGCCGTCCTCCCCTGGCTGGGCTCCGGCCGCGCGATGCCCAGCTCAGGGTCCCCAGTGATGGGCCCCACTCCCTGGGGACGTTTCCACTGTCCTGAGGCAAAGAGAAAAGATTCTAGCGAGGTTTCCCACCGTCCTTTCTTGGAAATGCTGCTCTTTAACCCGAGAGATGTCGCGTCCTTTTTTAAAAAGTGTCAGCGATGGTCTGTTTCTGGCCATGTGTTTTTAACATCCTCAACTGGTAAAGGGAGGTTGTCACCCCAAGTTGTGCCGAGAGGGAGCGGATGCGTTTCAATCTGGAGCGCCCAGAGGGGGGAACCCCCGCCCCCGCAGGTCCCCTGGTGCCACCTGGTGGCGCGCTCAGGGAGGACCCGGCCTCTTCAGCGACGCTCGGGGGTGGCTCAGCCTATCCCCCCAAAGACTTCCAGAAAGAGCCAGCCCTGCCCCTCCCACCAGAGACGAGCCCTGCCCCTCGGGGCCAAGGAGAGCCTCCTGCAGTTTGGCCAGGAGGGAGGCAGACGTAGCCTCAGCCTCAGGAGACCAGGAGGGGGCCCTGCGGCTTGGCGGGAAACCCTGTGCCCAGCCCCGGGCAGGCCCAGGGAGCAGGACCCGGCACTGCCTGCCGCTCCTGCCCCCCGACGCTTGCACACCACACACTCCAGCTCAGACTCAGTCCTGCGCTGACGCACACCCCACTCCACAGGCAGTTGGGGTCCCGGGTCCCCAGGGCCCAGGCCCGGGCACCCTCCTCTCCTAGCCTCACCGGGGCCAGGGAGCCGGCATCCTGTCAGGAATAAGGTGACATTTTTAATCATTCACCCTGTGTCAGGTCTGGCGGGGACGAAGGGACATTAACCAGGAACTGAGCCCAGCCGGGGCCGCCCTGTCCCACGTCTCCCAGGCAACACCTCCTCAGGAGGGAACTGCCTCTGTCTTTAATGTAATTTGCTTTTTCATTTAATTACTTTTAATCAACGGATAATAGCTGCGCCTCTCTACGGAACGCGGTGGGACATTTGATCTCTGCAGGTAGAAAGATTCCCCCGGTCGGTCGCTCCAGCCAGCACCTCGCGGACTCGTGTTCTTGTGGTGGGGACACTGAAACTCTATTCTTTTTGCAATTTTGGAACATACACCAACGCGTCATCATTCACTGTGGCCGCCACGCAGCACGATGCACCTCTGAAAGGCACCCTGCAGCTCGACGGAGACCGTGCCCTCTGACTCACACCTTCCTTTTTGCCTCCAGCCCTGGTGACCACTGCTCTACTCTCAGTCCATGAGATCAGCTATTTGAGATTCCACAGATGAAGGAGGGCAGGCACATGAGTCTCCCTGGGACTGGCCTGTTTGGCATGATGTTCTCCAGCGCCATCCATCTTGTCTCGAATGACAGAATTCCTTTCTTTTTTGAGGCTGTATAGTATTCTGTCATGCACGTATACCACATTTGCCTCATCTGTTCATCTGAGGATGGACACTTGGGTTGATTCTCTATCTTGGCTGTGGAAGCCAGAGTTAAAGAGGCAGTTAGTGTAGAATAGGTGATCAGGTCAAATCAAGAAAACAGAGGCCGATCTGAGTCTGGGAAGCTGGAAACGGCCCCTGGGAGACTGGAATGTTCCTGTCTCCAGAGCCCTTGAGTATCAGCAGCTCCTGAAGGAGAGCGGTAAGGCGAAGAGAGCAAGAGAGCAAACGAGACTTTAGTCTATGAGAGGCAGGGCACTCTCCCTTCCTGGGACACCAGAACACCAGCCTTGGCCCCCTCCTCCCAGAAGAAGGCTGTGTTACCACCTTTAAATGAAACCTGCTCCCTCTGCCGGCCTCCGCTGCTTCTCTACATCCAAACCTCCACACTGAGGAAGCAGAACTGGTCACCGAGAACCGGCGGAATCACTAAGAGCAGAGCACGGCGCTCCTTGAACAGGCCGATTCACTTCCTTGCACATTGCAATAATTTGGATGTCCCCGGCCCGGCTGGTGCGGAAACTGAATTGCCCTGGGATGATGATCGGTCCAGGCTGGGGTGCAGCTATTATGGCCCCAGCTTCCATCCCCAGCACCAAAAAGTAGGAGAGTGACCAGGTCATCAGAACCCTGAATGGAGTGATCACCTCACAACCCATTACTCGGAGTGAGTTAAGGCCGTGGTTATGGATTAGTTTTGGGGAGCAGGTTCCTGAGGCACAGGCTGAGTCCAGACCTCTCCCTTGGTCCTCCCAGGCACCCCTCTTGTCCTCCCGCCTTCTGCCATAGGCTGGCTCAGCGGGAAGGCCCTCACCGGGTGCCTGCCCCTTGCTCTTGGACTTCCAGCCTCCACAACTGTGAGAAATAAACGTCCTTGCTTTATAAAGTACCCGGTCTTTGGTATTCTGTGACAGTAACACAAGACAGCCGTAGCGGCACACCAGGCGCGAGGTTGCTGGGTCACAAGCCAGTCGTGCGATTACTTTTCCAGGAACCTCCACCCACTCTCCAAATGCCTGCCCGCTCACATCTGCACAGCAGGGCAGAGAAACGGAGAGGGGGCTGCTGGGGCCAGGGAGCAAGCGCAGGCCGCCACGGCCGAGGGCTTCCCGTCCAGGCCAGGCCACGCCGCCCGGATCTTCACCCGACGGCAACCGAAACAAACCCAGCGACCAGGCCGGTTTACCTCCGGGAAGGGCTGAGGCGGCAACTAGTTGAGCCTCTGAAGAGACGCCTGCGTGCTTCTGTCCAGCAGGAGAAGCCGAGGCAGCTCCGTGGCGTCTGTCCGCTCTCTGCTGTGGCCCCAGCACCCCACCAGGACCCGAGAGAAGATCCAAGTCACAGAACCCGGCCCCGCTCCCACCTGGTCCTGGAGCCGCTGGACACCTGCCTACAAACGAAATGGGAGACAGTTCGGATTCGTGGGGTGAGACGGTTAAGTGCCCCGGGGAATCGTGAAGAGCAGCCGAGTCTGGAAGTCTCCGTCCTCGTGGCTCATGTTCCACCCAAACTCCCAGCAGACAGGATCAGTCAGCAAACACAGGTAGAAAGCTGACCCTGGGCCAGGTGTGGCCCGCGTGTGGGATGAGAGACCCGCTCATCCTCCCCAACGGCCTGTGGTGTAGGGGTGGTTATCTCTACTGGGTGCGCCTGGAACCCCAGCTACTCCAGAGGCTGAGGCAGGAGGATTGCAAGTTCGAGGCCAGCCTCAGCGACGTAGCAAGTTCAATAAAACCGAAAGGGGTGGGGTGTAGTTCAGTGGAAAAGCTCCCCAGACCCCCCCCCCCCACACACACACACACTCGGAGTTGTTATTCTCACTTGGAAGATGAGGAAACTGAGGCACAGAGTGCATAAGTAGCACAGCCAGAAAGAGGCCAGGCCGGCTGGACAGGCATCTGTGCCCTGGGCCACCCCCTGGGCTCTGTCCCCTGGCACCTCTCCGAGGCTGCGGGTGCTGGGCCAGCAGCATGGTTGAGCTGTGTGATTCTTATCTTGACAAGTGGCCCTTTCACAATGGATGTTTCCCCTCCACGGCCCAAAACGGAAATGAGGGGAAGAAAGAGAAAGAGTGGCCAGGGGCCTGAGGGACCTGAGGGACAGCCCGGCTGAGCCACACCTTGAACCACACAATGTGCAGGAGGGGCCGGAAGCAAAGGCCCCCAATCCCCCACAGAGGGCCGGCCAACCTCCAGGTGGGCGGCTCCTGCCCCAGGACAGCCGGGGTGGACCGGGGCACACCAACTGGCCCAGGGAGGACTCCAAGGTGCCCAGAAGGACAGACAGGAGGGAAGCCTCCGCCAGACCCTCACACGCCACCTGCAAACCACACTGATCGTTTCAGGAACAGCTTTTCCTATGTGGCCTCAAATCCCAAGAAACCCAGAACAACACTTCCTGAGACCCGGCCTCACCCGCCAGGCTTCGCGACCTGGGGCCGATGCGTGCGCCTGCGCAATGCTGGCCCAAGGACCACGGGAGTCAGCGTCTTCAGCGCTCCAGGAAGGAGCCCGGCTCACACACAGAGGGAGACCCAGGAGAGCCGTGTGGCCACAGGACAGGCAGGCGGTGGGGGACAGGTCAGCGTGACAGTGAGAATTATATTAACCAAAGCTCACCTCCATCACCTGTTTCCTGAGGGCCCAGCACAGACCCCAGGCATGTCACTTAGTCCTCCAGGCCACCCCATGAGGCAGGCATGCTCTAAGAACCTCTGTTTTACAGAGGAGAAACTTAGGCCCAGAGAGGTTAAGTTACATGTTCCAGATCACACAGCTGGTAAAAGTGACAGAGCAAGGATTTGACGGGAGCAACCCGGCTCCATAACGTGAATGGACACTGGCAAGGATGGGGGTTGGGAGGGCTGGAGTTGGGGGGTGCCAGGGGCCTTGGGAAGTGTGTGTGGAGCCGGTGGAATCTGGGTGGAGAGGCAGGACCCCAGCTCTGCCCTTTAGGAGCCAGAGGAAGCCATCTCTCTGCTAATACGGACAGCCAGGGGTGGTTCTATGTGGGCAAAGCCAACCCAAGAGGGCGCAGGGGCCACCAGGGAGTGAACCGGCAGGAGGAGACGCTGACCGACAGACAAGCAGAGGGTGGGAAGACGGTAGTGGGCGGGCGGGCAGCGCCCCAGGAAGCTCCAGCCGCCGCTGGCCCCTGGTCTCCTGGGAGCCCCACGCCCTCTCGGGCGCTGACGGGGCTGAGGCCACCAGTGGGGCGTGGGGCATAGTGCCACCTGTAACCTGTGGCTCGGCCGGTAAGGATGCCAGCCCCAGGGGAACCGGCCGGGCCCGCGAGCTCCACAGTGCAGACGCGCCCGTGCAGGGAAGAGGGGGCCGTGGGGCCATCATGCACCGGGTGCTCAGAAGCCATAAAGCACTCTAGTGACAGCCCGTGACAGGTGGAGGGTCCTTGGCGGGTCGTTTGCACTCTGGTTAATGGCCAGGCCGCGGAGACGCAGGTCGCTTGAGAACCCCCGGGGACCATCAAGAAGCTTTAAATCTGTCACGATGCCACGCGGGAGGGCGGGGCTTCTCTCCGCCCATGTCGGTGCCTCGGCCTCCGCTCTCCTCTAGTCCCTGCTCTGTCCACCTTGGCAGGCGCAATCTGGCCGCCCCTGAACACAGGAACACACACGAGGCTCTAACCGACCCGCAGGCCAGGGAGGGACAAGGCCACAGGTCCCAGTCTCCCTCATTGTCTTGAGAACAATAGCCCACTGCGCTCCAAGCTGGGCTCATCTCAGGAAGCCAGCGGGGCCTGGCCGCAGGGAGCCAGAGCAGGGAGAAGGCGTCCAGGCCAGCGCCCACCAACCACGGGAGGACGGATGGTCCACGTCTCGCCCGCCCTGCCAGCCAGCAGCCCCTGGCTCCTCTCTTCCCACGCCCCGGCCTCGAGCCACGGAATGGCCACGGAAGGGCAGGGCGGGGACTGGCCCTCTCGACTCGTGCCGAGCCCAGGCCATCAGAGTCCCAACCAAGAAGCGACCTCAGACGCCCCAAAGCCGGGGCCCTCAGCCGATCTGTGTGCGCGTGACCCAGAAAGGGACGAAGAGAGGGAGACAGAGACAGGATGGAGGCGCAAGGCCGCACCTTAGGGACTAGCCACTGCCCGGACGCAAGCCCTAGCACTGCTGGCCGGCTGCGCGCCCTTCAGCTCCGTAGGAAACGTGGACCCGGGAAATGAGCCTCCGCAGAGGAACTTGGGTTCAATCGCCGGTTCCCGCACTGGGCTCTGCCCCAGCTCCGCTGCCCCTGTTGCCAGGCCACGGCAGCGTGTGGGCACCTGGGGCCAAGGCTGCTCAGGCACAGGCCCCAGCTTAGTTCCAGCTCTTCCCAGTCCAGGGAGACGGGGCAGGGAGACAGCCCCGACAATGAGCAGCAGCCGTAATTCCGTCAAGGGCTCTGATGACACTGTAAACCACGAGACACGGCCAGGGTGGTTTGTCACCAGAGCCCCAGTGGAATTGGCTCAGAAGGGATCGTTGCAGATTTTTCCACTATGAGGCTGAAATAAAAGGCTGGATGTGCTGGAAGGCGGCTCTCGGCTGGAGCCCGCGTGAGGGTCCCAGCAGACCAGCCCCAGGCGCCCTGTCTGCCCGTCCAGCAGGGATCCGGAGCCCGGCGAGACCAGGACAGGCGGCAGACGAGCCAGAGCTCCTGAGGCTCGGTTTCTGCATCCTTAGCAGAGCAGAGACCCAGGGTGCTGGACCTCATCACCGCACTTGGAGATCCTGGGTCAGCTCCACGGACGAGACCCTCCCAAGCTGAGGGAGCTGAGGCGGCGGGAGACCTGCTGGACGCGACACCCAGGCTCTGCCCCCCACGTTATGGCCTCCAGGAATCTGTGGCTTTGGGATCTGCAGCATTTCTAGAATCCGAGAGAAGAACAGAATGAGGAGGCTCAGGGGGAGCAGGGGTCAGAAACCAGGAAGGTCCCTGTGACTGAGGAGTGCCACCCTCGCCCAGGGCCACCGCGGAGCCCGGGCCTCGGCTTCGTTTCCTGGGGCCTTCCTCCCTCTCAGGCACCAGGCCGGGGCCTATGGGATGGGCCCGTCTCTCTGCTTCAGCCTCTGGCTCCTGAGATCTGCTCGTCTGGACAGCTGGGGCTCCGCACAGTCCTGGGACGAGAGCAGGTGACTCCCACACAGCGGAGGAGCCTCCTTCAAGGCACCCTTGACTTCAGAAGTGAAGGAAGGAAAGGCTTTGGCAAAGAACGTAGCCGGCTTGGCCAAATCCAGGGCTTTGGGAAAATATCTTGGGACATTTCACCAAATCCAGAGTGAAGCCAGCAGGCCCTCCCCCGGCCGTCGAGCTCTTTGCAGCTCGGTTCTTTCAAAAGCGATTTGCTTCTGTCTGTGTGCTGAGCCCTCCGACCCAGCCTGCCTTCTGCAGCTGTTAGGCACAACTTCCTGCCCTGACCACCTGACAGGCAGCAGGAATGGGAGGCCCGCTCCAGTCCAAGCCCCAAGGACCACACCTGCTCCCCACGGGTTCCAGAGGCCTCCAGGGAGGTGCCAAGGGGCAGCACGCACACAGGGTGCCAGTGGTCACTTCAGAGCCCAGCCAGGCTTACGGGGAGAGCACAGAGTGGTCCCTGGGCCTCAGGAAGAACCTCGGTAGAGACGAGGGGAAGGCCCAGCTGTAGCCTTTGCGCTGTCAGAATTGCTTCTGGATCCGTCATGTCCTGCGCATGGCCCCCACAGACCTGCCCATCCCAGGACACCCCTGCCCCTCCAGCCCGCGTCAGCTTCGACATCACCTTCACCCAGGCAGCTGGTTCTCTGGAACCTTCCAGTTCAACAGGTAACACATCCTCCAGCCTCAGTCCTTCTGCCCTGTGTCTCCTAGATGTTCGGTCAGAGCTCACCGTCGGGGGACAGCCACGCCCTGACCACGGCTTCTGGCACTTCTGGCTAAACACCTCCATTTAACCTAATGGACTAAATGGGCCACCATTTCTATATGATTAATTAATTAGGGTCCTACTAGGAAGGATAATAATATAACTACTTAAGTAAGTCTGCTAGGCCTCCCTGCCAGTCTATAAAAAGAGTACCAAGAATAGCACTACTAGGAAGACCAGCCGGGGGGCAGCTCTGGCCTGCACCAGGCTTTGCTCAGGGGGCCTGGGTCCCAGGGCCAACTGGTCAACCCGCACCTCCTGTATGTAGGTAGAGGACCAGTGTGTGTGTGTGTGTTTGTGGTGGAAATTCAACAGATGCAATATACAAAAATTACCCAGGACAAAAGAGGCGCAAAATACATGGAAAATATTGCTCAAGAAATTCCGGCACAGACGCTCAAGCTAAGGGTGGAAGCAAGTGGAGAGAGCATGGTTGAAGGGAGCCCCTTCTGTTTTATTAGCAAATGTCGTCTTATTGTCTGCACTTTTTTTTTTTTTTTTTTTTTTTTTTTGTGGTACTCTAGATCCAACCCAGGGGTGCTTTACCACAGAGCTACATCTTCAGTCCTTTTTGTTTTAAGACAGGTTCTGACCAAGTAGCCCAGGGTGGCCTTGAACTTGGTGCGCCACCTCAAGTCTTCTGAAAGCAAGTGCACAGAATTTAAGTAAATGCAAGTTAAAATCCCATCAAGCGCCATCTTAGTTGACTGTAAAGAGTTGGCATTTACAGAAGAGTAATGAGAGACGAGTAAACGTAATTCAATGAGTCACTGATCCTTATTTGCATTTATGGACACAAGCAAATTGAAGGCTGGCTGCAAACCTCGCAGTGCCTCTCCAGGCCCTGTCCCACCCCTCTCCTCAGCCCTCTCCCTGGAATCTCTTGGCCCCTGACTACTCAAGTTCCCCCACCCTGGTCCTTCAAGTGTCCTCAGCCCGGTGACCCAGTCCCTCAAGGCCTTGCTGGATAATCCCTTCATCTTTCAGTCCACACCTTTTTCTGCAGAGGACCAGATAGGAACTATCTGAGGTCTTACAAGCCACGCCATCTCTGTGGAACCACTAGACTCTGTTGCCGTACCACAGATAACATGAATGTGGCCGTGTATCAATAAAATTTTATTTACAAACACAAGTGCTGAGTCAGATTTGGGCTGAGAATCTGTCAGCTCTCAGGGGTGAGTGCATGATAACTCTGTTGCATCTAGAGGCCCACTTCTGTACTGACTGGGCCTTTCCCTACTTTACCCCAAGACATGACTACTTGGGGATATCTTGGACACTGGGGACTTCCCAGAATAAAAGGTACCTGAGACGCGGTGTCTTCTGATGTCTCAGTCACAACGCATGCCCACCACACTAGATCACCCATGATGCCGGCAATTGCAGAAAGTCCTCACACTTTAACTAGATCAGGGTCCCTCAAGCCTCAGAGTGCAGCAGAATCTCCCAGAGAGTTTGTTAAAACAGAGTGCTGAGCCCACTCCCAGGGATTCTGATTCAGGGGTTGTGAGGTGGAGCCAAAGGGTTCCCTTTTCTAACAAATCCCCCAGGTGGGGCTGAAGCTGCAGGCTCCAGGACCCTCTGGGCTGCGTGTTAAAAAACCTGAAGGTGTACTGCCACCTGGTGGACAGATCCTGGTACTACCCAATGTCTAGAATTCCTTCCATTCTAACTGCACAAAAATTACCTATCTTTTGTCATGGAGAAGAATCAAATTCACAAAGCCCACTTGTCATTTGTATATTTGGGATTCCATAACCATACTCCAGGCTTCTTTAAAGGAATGAGGTGTCACATTATTTACAATAACATGGCAGTGATTTTAAATCAACTTAAACCAGAAACAGATTATTTTCCACCAGAGGAAAAACACTTTAAATATCTAAATAGAACAAAACTGCTGCTGGCTCCGTCCTCTGGCCACTCTCCCACTGCCAGATGCACATACCTCTTCTGAAAAGCAAACCCACACCCCAGCCCTCCAACCCGCTTTGGCCAAACACGCTGACCTCGAGTGGCCGATGAAATCCACACCAGGAGGCGGGTCCAGGCCTGCGGGGTTTGAGCTCTGCATACACAGAGGGGACAAAGGAAACCGTTAACAGGCAGCCTTATAAACATCTGCCACACGTGGCAGGGGAAACAAAAGGCGACTCTTAAAATTGAGACCCCTCTAGAGGTTTCGTTTCTCAGGCCATATTTACCCAAATTTGTCACCGATTTCCACTGTCCCATGTTTCCGCGTGCACTTTCCTTTTCCCCGTGAAAATCGCATCCTGAAGTGCCCCAAGTGCCATTGCCGGTTCCCACCTACCCATCCCAGGAACAGACCTGGGTCGCCAACTCCATCCAGCATGAAGTAAAGGGGAACGCCGCCCCCAGTGGCAGATGACTTGCATTCCGCGCTTGGCAAGCGGCTAGAGTTTTGTCAGCATGAAGAAGCACGTTAAAGCCATGCCCAAAGGGAAGGCGCAGTACCAGGAGAACGGAAATGACAGGGACCGGAACGGCGTTTGATGCCAGCGGTTTATATTTGATCTCCAGATGTGAGGCAGCTGACAGCTAATCAGTCTGACTTAGCTCTGCACAGATCCCCGTCTCCACACAGGCTGCGGCCCTGCTGGTGTGAAGACACGTCCCCCGGCCTCGTGCTGCGATTGAGAACCCTCTGGAATGAACCCATTCACGACCCCGGAACTCTGGAGCTCCAGCTCGGGGAACATGTGGTGAGATGGTCTTGATACCGCCGTTGACCAGTGACGGGTCCCGCTTCCTCAGGTGTTGAAGTGTGACGCCAGGGAAGCATGCGAGGCAAACGCAGGGTAGAAAGTAAGAAGCTCTGTTAAAGAAAAGTAAAGCAGACTTGTCCCGAGTGGAAGAAGGGGACCCAAAGTCGGAATCCATAGGATGAGTAAATCTTGTCCTTTTTAGAGGTTTTATTCTCCTGTTCTTCACACCCCCCCTTATCTCTTTCCTTCCTGCCTATGTGACTAGGCCTGGTTTTGCAGGCGAGATGCATAAAATGAGAAGCAGATGGGACGGGGGGGGGGGGGGGGGGGCAAGTAATTTAGGCAGGTCAGGGCTCAGGGGGCATTAATTAGCAGCTCCTTGCCTGTAATCCCTGACAAGCACAGGTAAATTTGGTAACCAATGGACTCCGGAGATCCTTGACATTCCATTCTCCCAGGGGCGGTCTCCAACTTCTAGAGGCAGGTGGCTTTCATGGCCTCCATTTCCTTGATCTGACCCGATCCCCTATTTCTACACTAACTGCCTGTCCCCAATTCTGGCTTCAGTCTCTTTCCTTCCTGCCTGACCCGGGAGCAGGTAATGAAGTGGCCTTCTGTATTCAAGTGGACGATTTCGTCCTGACAGGGCCGGAGTCAACAGTTCAGCTTCAGGTTTCAGAGTCCGAGGCCACCATTAACTGCAGACCTCAGTGGTCGGCAGTTGCTGGATGTGAATTCTGTGGCTACTAATGAAAAAGCAATTGCGGTGCATTAGCTGGCCAGCTGTTTGCAAGGCAGGAGGACGCAGACCAGGTCGGAGCCCTCCTGGCCCAGAGGGAACGAGCAGCGAGGCAGGAAGGCCGGCCCTCCTCCTGCCACTCCTTTCCCCTCTTCCTTCCTCCCAGGTGGCTCACATGTCACAGCTTTCAGGGACTCCAGGAGCACTGAGACCCTCGAGGACCTGAGCTAACCCCACTGTGGCCCCCTGCTGTGAGCCAGGCAATTTTATAGCACAGGTCACATCATGACCACCCCCGGGGGGTGCTAGGACGCTCCTTTTAGGGATGAAGAATCTGAGGCGTGGGGACTTAAAATGATCCTGGAGACCCACTCTGGAGTCCTCGCTTCAGCGGCCAGGCACGACTTTGTGAGTGGTGCATGTCCTCCGCCCTTCGTGGCCATTGCCAATCCTGTCTCCTGGTCTAGGGAAAAGCGACGCCGTGACCTTCGCTCCCCCTGGGAGGATGAGCAGAACTATAATTCCACTTCGCCTGAACCCTGAGCGTGACTTCCAGGTGGACGAAGGTGGATTCCCGGCCCCTTGACGGTGGGCGTGGCCGTGTGACTTGCCTTGGCCAATGAGCGTGGCCATGTGACTTGCCTTGGCCAATGAGACGGTTCACAGTGACTCAAGCCGAGGTTTGAACGGTCCCTGTGCTGTCGGTGGACCCTCGCGCTCCCGGCCCGACACAGGGCTGACCCAAACTGGACCCAAGGTCTAGAACCAGCTGCCTTGCTCAGCAGATGCTGCCCTGGACGCTGACCGTGGGACGCCAGGAAACCTTCCAGAGTCAGTGGAGCCTCAGAGAGGGGACCTTGCCCTAACCCTCTCTGGGTCCAGGGGCACTGGTGTGAGGTCACCATGCCTAGAACCGAGCACCACCTGGTGACCGCAGGGTACAAGCACAAAGACAGGTCAGTCCACTCAGGAAGCCCAGCGAGAAACAGGCCCTGATGGTCTCTGAGTGATCAGTCAGCGCCTCCACGTTTTGGTATAAAGTAGAAAAAAGAAAAAGGAAAAAAAGCCACGTCTCTTTGTTCAGGCTCTGGTTTGTTGGGATTTCTGTAAGTCAGAGCCGGGCCGTTTCCCAGGGCCACTGACCTTAAAAATGACAAAAAAAAAAAAGAACTTTTACACTTGCAGCAACTAGTTGTTCCTCTCTCCTTTTTGTGTAACTTGGCCACACCCCGCGCCCCCAGAGCAGGACAGTGGGAGTCCTCGATCATACCAAGCACTCAGCACCGGCCTCTCCCTGGAAGGAGCGGAAGAGAGCTGGCCGCGTGAGAAGCAGCTTCACTGAAGCGGCTCCTGGGCTCGGAGCCCGGGCATTTCTGCTCCAAGCTCAGGTTCAAGTTGCTCCGTGTTCTCTGCTCATCCGGCTCCACTCCAGCCACGCTGGCCTCGCGGCTGCTCCTCAGACCCTGGGATTCTGCTCTGGGCTGCTTCCTCTGCACTCCCTCCACCCCACGCTCCCCCAAAATGCTGTTATGGTATGAATGTGGGCGGTGAACCCAGAGGCTCTAGGTTAAAGGCTTGGCCCCGAGGGAGGCACTTGGGAAGGGACTCTGGAACCTCCTGGAGGCAGAGCCTTGGGGGAGGTCCCTAGGTCATTGGAGGCATGTCCTAAAGGGGACTGTGGGACCCCAATCTGTCTCCCTCTCCCTGGCTTCTTGGCTACAGATATGAACAGTCCGCCATGTGCTGCCCACCAAAGGCCAAAACCAATGGAGCTGCTCAGTCTTGGACTCAAGCCTCCAGACCCATGAGCCAAAATGAACCTCTCCCCACTTCCTGAGTAGCCTGTGTCAGGTATATTATTACAGTGACAGAGCGCTAACTAATACAACCAGCTCACTGGCCTCCAAGTTTTTGCTTGGATGCCACCTTCTCAGAGGCTACTCTGACCACTCTAAAGTTGTACCTCTCCCCACAAACTTCCAGTACCCTTATCTTGTTCTACTTTTTTGTTTCATCCTTACATTTAGAAGCTTCTGACATAGCTTATGATTTGGTTGTTTATTATGCTTATCTCTAGTTTCTCTCTGCCTGGTATAATGTAAGTGAGGATAGGGGGCTTGTTTCATAGACATAACCAGGTCTCTAACACTTTCTGCCTCAGAATGGGGTTCCACATAGCTTGCTAGATGAATAACTTAGATGATTACTATTCCCCCAGAGGGGCAATCACGTGTGTCTACTGGGAATCTGTTTTATCCGCTTTGCCTTCTCCAGGGGCCTCCTAGAAATCGCACCAAAGTGGGGTATTCATTTGTTTTGTCTCATTTTGTTTTGTTACTAAGGATTGAACCCAGAGGTGCTTAACCACTGAGCCATAACCCCATTTTCATTTTGAGACAGGGTCTCTCTAAGTAGCTTAGGGCTTCACTAAGTTGCTGAGCCTGACTCTGAACTTGCCACCCTCCTGCCTCGGCCTCCCAAGACTCTAGCCCAGTGAGTTTCTTGAAAGCCACACAACCGGCATACTCAACAGACCTTCCACACCCAATGGAAGTCTTTTCATGATATAGATACAAACAGAAGCCACAACAGTTTTATTGAGATTTAACTCACTGACCATAAAATCAAAACGTCTACAGCACACAGTTCAGTGGTTTTTAGTATTCACAGGGTTGTGCGACCATTGAAAGAATGGACATTTTTTTAAGCTGTCTGTTTTATCTCAACTCCCTAAGGTCTCCCTCCCAGTGATGGGAACAAAACCCTTAAAGCTGTTCCAGGAAACAGCCCCAAACAGAGAGTAAAAGAGTAATTGGAGCAAGATAGTATTCAGGGAGTTAAGACACCAGAATCTGCACCCTGTTGTAAAACATTGTGAAACATGTTGTATGTTATCAGCAAACCCAGACCCCCCTTTGAAATTTCCCGGCAGCTTTGTCCCCCTTTTCCCTTTCATGTGCGACCCCTCCCGATGTGTGGTCTCTGCCTTTATAAACCTACAAGATTTTTTGCTCGGGACTCGACTCCTCGACTCCTCGACTCCTGCGTGAGTCACAAGTCGGGTCCCAGCGCGCTGGAATAAACACCTCTTGCGGTTTGCATCAAGTGACACCTCCTGCGGTTGATTGGGGTTGCCGTCGATCCATGGGACAGAGTTGGGGTTCCTTTTTGGGGGGCCTTACATTTGGGGGCTCATCCGGGATAAGACGGCCCCCCTCATCCGCGGAGTCAACCTTGGAGGTAAGAAGGGGTACCCCGAAGTTGTCTGTCTTTGTCTTGTGTTTTGTTAGTTGGTCTGGTTCTGTGAGCGCGCTTTCAGTTTCGGTTTGGCAACCGTTCGGTGACTCGTGAGAGTGGTCGAACAGTGGTCGGTAGACGTGCCTGGAGGGCCACAGGTTGCAGCCCTGGGGGACGCCCCAAGGGTGGAAGAGAGCCAGGGACACCTGGTAGTCTCCATCGGTAAGGGCGCTGATCGGGTTAAGATCGCGCCCGACTGATTCTGTTGTGTGTTCGTGGCGGGCAAGGTGGAGGAAGGGTTGGAACAACTGCGGGGTTCTCGGCCCAGGCTACTCTCGGGTGGACCCCAAAGGTTCCTTCTCCAGACTCCCCCTCCCGACAGCTCTGAAGGGTAACTTAGCAAAGTAGCTTCATTCTCAAAAGTAATGGAAAATAAGGTCTCATAATTTTCTTTAACATCCAACCTGCCCTGATGAGATGGCTAAAATGCCCTAGGCACAAGGTTTCTGTTAAAACCTGTTAGATCCTTCCAGATCTCAGTCAAGGCTTTCACTGAAATATAAATAAAAGAAGCCTAAAGGCTCAGTAGGAGACGGGTCTCAAACCCAGGGAAAGAAAAGGTAAACAGTCTTTAAAACTCCAGCAAAGTAAATTTTATGGTACTTTACTAAAGTAATTAATGGCCGTATCATTTTTCCAGGACTCTTTTTTTTTTTTATTATATATTTTTTTGAGCTCATGATTTTTTGATCAGTTCTATTTTTTATTCAACTAGAGTTTTTGAACATCTGTTACATTGCAATGGAGATTCACCTATAAAGTTACAAGGCCTTTGATTTTGTGTTATTTGTATGTCGTGCTGTCTGATGTCATGTTTTGTCTGTATCAAAACTGAGCGCTCCTAAAATTAAAATTTAAAAATGGATCCAGATACTTTTAATTCACGTGATTTAAAAAGGTTCAAATTGGGCAAACTAATAAAAGCAAAATGTCTTTGAAAATAACTCACAAGTCTCTAGGTGGTCAAGCTAATAAAATACTGATGTTAATAAAGTGTCTAATATCAATTGTTTCTAGGACTTTTCTTCAACAGGAAAGAGACAGCAAATACTGTACAGGACATTTGTCTGATATCTTGGTTTTTACAGAATAAGTGAATTAGAGTTAACATGTATGGGATTACTCTAATGTGTTTGTAGAGACATCTGGTTAATTTACAAAGTTAAAATGCTAATTGTTAAGTAACATCGAGTACTTTTAACTCCTTAAATTCCATGGGGTATCATACTTAAACATTATTGGTGTTTTCATAGGTTGGTAAATAAAAGGGTTTAAACTTGCTTTGTGTCATCACTAAACTAAAAACAAGGTTACTAAGAGTTATGTCCTAACAAGTGCAATTCTATATACAAAGGGTCCCAAAAGTTTCAACTGTGTTTCAATTAGAGTACTATAAACAACAGAATATTTAATCTTATTAAAATAGAGTAATTTATCTAAATTCAGAAATTTCATAAGAGTTGTTTCAGAATGTGAACAAAAAGGGGTCAAGAAATAGGAAAGAGAAAATAAAAGGTTCTGGGTATGGAAATATATTTAGTAAAAGGGAAAAGGAAATGTTTCTGGGTAAGAAAGTGCTTGTGTGATGAAATATATGAGGGTCTAAGTAAGTGCTAAGAAAGTCGGTGTAAGTAAAGGGCAATTTTCAACAAGTTTGTGTGTAACTAAGTTGGTTATATGTATGTGAGACAGCTAAAACTATTTAAGGTTTTTCCTAAGGTGAAATACTAACGTTCTGATATAAACCAAAGTTTAATCTATATGGTAGAATGACATGGTAAAATGACAAGGATTTGAAACACTAATTTACTCTTAACTTTGTGTCTATTAAGTTTTATTCTTTAGAACAATTAGTCTTAAAAATTGGGGTGTATACAATTATGGTTAAACAACTGTTATAGAGTATTGTACTTTGTTACAGAGTCTACATTTTTCTTTAAGAACTAAATTTGGTAAGATAAAAGTGTCAAGGTAATTGTGAAATGGTCACTAGTTGTATATTAAATGTGTTCATATTTTTCAGGTACACAAGTTTTTAAAGCAAGGAATTTATTAAGCTCTGCTATTCTCCAGATCAAACTTGTCTGTAATAGTAATCTTAAACTTATAAAGAGTAAATTTTATTGGGGATTTATTTCTATCATTTAATGTTCTATTATAGGACCTGCTATAAATAGGGTATGTGTAAAATTTGTCACTTTTTACACTGAGATAAAGAATTTCAAATGTAAATGTATTTCTAAACATTAGAGTCTGATTTGTTTAAAGGTTAATATTGTGAAACATGAAAGAAACATGAGAACATTTTGCCACTTTATCACACAAAAGGAAAGTTGAAAGCTCTCTCAGCTTTTCTTTGATTCATGTTTTAGATACTATGTTAAATTGTGTTAATTATAAAGTTTATATAGACTCAGGAAACAGTATATGTAAACTACTTAATGGTATTTAAGGAAGAAGCAAAGATCAACATCAGAATTAGAACACTTAAGATCTGTAAAGAGCCACACCTTACCTGAGATAAGGCTCTGCCTCCCACCTCACTGTGTAGAATAGCTCCAAAATAAGTCAGACTTCAGCTTATTTAAAGTTATAGTCAAAAAAATTGGTTCTTGTTGTAGAAGTACTGTGATCTCAAATAGGGGATAGAATGTGGTTCTCAATCAAAATTCAAGATAGCTATTATACAAGCTGAATATATTTTTACTCTTGCTAATTTCATTTTGTAAAACTGTTACCTGTTAATGTTTTGCAAAAGTAGCTGCTTCAAGAACATACAACCTACGTAACTTGTGATAATAAGCCATCACCTATAGAATAGATAGTGGTAACTTCCAGTACTAATACAGACTCCAGTTAGATAAAAGGGTAAATAACTGTAAAGTTATGGCCATTAAAGTTAAAGCCCAGTACTCTTACTTTATGACTGGTGAGACTGGCTTGCTGGATGATTAACTTAGAGATTGGAGTTAAATACAGAAGTCAAGAAAAGTCCATATTTGGGTCTTGCCCTCAACGTCAGCCTGAACCCAGGGAATAAGAGGACTTCTCTAAGGAGCGTTGCAACTCTGGGTCACACAACCTCCTGATCAAGGAGATTGTTGAGACTAGAGGATGAAAAATCACCCAGTGCATCTGCTGCAGAGGAGGGTCATGGAAAAAGGGGGACATCCCTTGATGCTTCCAAAGGAAGCCACCTCATCAGGAGACCCTGCCTAATCAAAGTCACTGGTGGAGCTAAGGAACCGCTCTTAAGTTCTGTACGAGTGACCCCTGTGGGAACTCAGCTGACTCTTTAACAAGACAGGAACCAGGTCAATTTGACCAGCTTGATCTTAGATACCCAGCAAAACAGTTAAAACCAAAATATAGCCATTCTTGGGCATTTAAAGGAAATAATAGTTAAATGTAACTTAAGATGTACACTTGTACTAGCCCACTAGAATAAAGACTGGAAGCTACAAATGAAAGAAAGATTCTTCAGCAAATGTGCCTGATAACTATCAAGAGAAACTGCCAGAGTCAGAAGTTTTTAGTCAGTTTAAGGCCTGCAGACCTTCCTAAGCTACACAGGTAGACTTAATCTATGTTTGCTAGTATGATTATCTATTCCTAAACAACAGAAGTATAGAGATGTCTACTAAACACAGGTTATACCAATAAAGGGATATTTTACAAAATCAGATGACATTAAGTAGCTTAACTATATTTTCTGGGGACATCTATGACATTAAAAGTTAAATGTTGTGTTTACATTCCTGATAGCCTGGACAATGTTAAAGTCCCCAAATAAAGGTCTTGTCCTCTCCAGCCTTTGCTAGGCCTAATTATGGGAACAATTTCTCAGTTCTTCCACCTCCTGGTGAGAGATTGACTTCTGTCATTTTCATGATACTCAGTGGCATGTTTCAGATGCTGCAACATTTACTTTGTACTAATCTCATTTCAGTACTCATGTCTTTTTGTTCTTCTATCATAGAAGCACCCACCCCCAGATGACTTTACAACCTGCTCTTCCCCAACCAGGCTTCTTCCTGGGACCCCTCGATTGACCCGATTTAAAAAAAAAAGAAAAAGAAAGAAAGAAACTCCAAACTGCTCGCCCCTCCCTGCCCCCATTCAGCTTCGAAGCAGCCAGAATGACCGACGCCCCTTTCCTTAACAAGCAGTTAGGGGTTCCTAAAGCTAAAGGGGGGAATGAAGCCAGAATTGGGAACAGGTAGTTAGTGTAGAAATAGGGGATCAGGTCAAATCGAGGAAATGAAGCCATGAAGCCATCTGCCTCTGGAAGTTAGAGACTGCCCTGGGAGAATGGAATGTCAAGGATCTCCAGAGCTCATTGTGCTCCAAATTTACTTGCCTTTATCAAGGACTGCAAACAAGGGGCTTCTAATTAATGCCCTCTGGTCCCTTATCTGCCTGAATCACCTTGGCCCTCCCCCTGCCCATGGCTTCTCACTTAATGCAAAACCAGGCCTAGTCACATAGGCAGGAAGGAGAGATAAAGGGGGAAAGAACTGGAGAACAAAAGAGACTTCAACCTATAAAAGATGTAGGGTGTGCTCACTTCTGGGGACTTTAGAACATCAGCCATGGCCCCCTTCTTCCTACCGGGAGAAGTCTGTATTATTACCTTTAAATAAAAACTGCTTAATGTGCTTGCCTTGGCGTGCTTCTCTAGTGTTCAGTCTTCAACATTAGAAGGAGCAGAACTCCACCGTTAAATGGCGGTATCAATAGTTTTACTCTACATTTCCCAAAGGGCTAATGCTATTGAGTATCTGTAATGTACAAAGCTGCTCCCCCCCCCCCCCCCCGCCTTTCTATTGCAGCCATTTCCCCGCCTCCCAAGTACTGTCAGTCTGTGGACATCCTGGCTAGCTATTGGTTCATCAGTCAGCTTGCAAGTATCCTTCTCCCATATTGGTCCCCTGTTAGCCCCGCGGGAGTCAACTGCTTCACGGTAGCTACCCCTCCATCTTTTCTCTTGCTTTTTCTATCCTACTCACTTGCTTTCTTTCTCCTCCTCGCTTTTCACACTCTTTCTTGCATGTGCCCTTTCTCTTTCCTTTCTCACTTCCTTTCATTTTCTCGCTTACCCTGCAGGGAGACACTCTGTTTGCTTAATAAACTCCCTTATGTGATTTCCTGTGTCCGGCATGGTTTTTGTGGGATTTCTTACAGTATCTTCTCAAATCTCTTCTTGAGAAAAATGTCCAGACATAAGTTTAATCTTATTTATTCAGTTTAACTTAGTATGAACTTTGTGAAATTGCATCAATTAAGTCATAGGCCACTGATCATGAACACCTGCATCCATTACAAAGGAAAGGTGATCTGGTATTGAAGCCAGAATTGGGGGTAGGCAGTTAGAGTAGAAATAGGGGATCTGGTCAGATCAAGGAAATGGGGGCCATGAAAGCCATCTACCTCTGGAAGTTGGAGACTGCCCTGGGAGAATGGAATGTCAAGGACCTGCAGGGCCCATTGATAACCAAATTTACCTGCTTTTGTCAGGGACTACAGGCAAGGAACTGCTAATTAGTGACCCCTGGGCCCTTACCTGCCTGAATCACCTTGGCCCTCCCCCTGCCCATGGCTTCTCACTTTATGCAAAATCAGGCCTAATCAGGCTGGAAGGAAAGAGATAAGGGGGAGAGAACAGGAGAATAAAACCTCTAAAAAGGACAGGATTTTCTCATCCTATGGATTCCGCCTTTGGGTCCCCTTCTTCCACCCTGGAGAAGTCTGCATTTACTTTTCTTTAATAAATCTTACTTTCTACTCTACGCTTGCCTCGGCATGCTTCTCTGGCATTATACTTCAACACCTGAGGAAGCAGGACTCCTCACCAGTAAATGGGGGTATCAATATTCTGGTCTGTCTGGCAGAAAAAAAAAAAAAAATGGTCCAAGTTGAACAAAAGTGCATCCTGAATTAGTGAAAAGCTTAAATTCTAAATGGTTTTGGATATATTTTTCTTCTCTTAATTATGTATAGTAATTGGAACTAATTTATCCTCTGCAGTCATGAGCCCCGATGATGGTCTGGGCAGCCACGCGCCACAGAGAAGACGGCAGGAGTATGAGAAGATGTGGCCTGGTCAGGCGCAATGGCACACGCCTGTGATCCCAGCAACTCGGGAGGCTGAGGCAGAAGGATGGCAGGTTCGAGGCCAGCATGGGCCACTTAGCAAGACCTTGTCTCAAAATAAAAAATAAAAAGGGCTGGAGAGGTGACTCAGTGGTTGAGCACCCCTGGGTTCAGTCCCTGGTACCACACACACAAAAGATTCCATACTTCTGGGATCCAAGATGGCAGACTAGAGGGAGGCTACGTTCCTTGTCGCTCCATAACTCCGGTTTCAAGCAGAGGATATCTGTTTCTTTGTGAGGCAGTTTTTGCTGCTTATCGATCCCCTAGTGTTTACCCCATTTGTCTGCTGTGATCACCTGCAGTCTGCCAGCATATCGACGCCTTTTTTGAGTGCAGATTGCTCACTGTCAGGCGCCTATCATCTGCCATTTGCCTGCCTCTCGCCTGTCCATTGCCTGCCTTACACCTATCCATCACTTAACACACAAGGTTCACCTCCTGATCATCCGACAATAGTCAGCAAACTGATCACTGACCGCCAGTGGAGCACCAGCTGCCTGCTGCTGCCTGGAAGTTCACTGTTACAGTACCTGCAGGTTTGATTACATGTGGCTGCCACCATTTTGAGACAACAGCCAGGCCCCATAGGACCCCTGGCCAGACTAACTGAGCCCCGTCTCCAGGATACCTCAGCCCAACCGATCACTCTCTGCCTCTGGGGCCCTCACATCGACTGCTCCCTGCCACCAGGACCCCCAGACCAACTGACTGCGCCCTATCACCGGGACCCCAGACTGACTGATTGCAACCAGCCTCCAGGATCCCACAACCACACCAGGCACACCAGACCTCCAGGACCCCTGCCTGACCAACCACATCCCACCTCCAGGACCTCCTGCGGACCATGGCCACACCCTGAGCTGCAACTCCCCATTTACCAACACATTTCCAAGCCAGAGAGGCCATCTTGGATAATCCTGGAAGCCATAGCTTCGATCTTTGGGTGGGGCAAATCCCATCCTGAGACGCCTGCTGGAGGCTTGAAGCTCATTGTCAGGTACCTCTCATGCATTAGGCTACTGAACTCGGAGGTTTCATTACTATATGACTGTTATACAGTAGATTTTCTTTTTTCTCCTTATAGAAAAAAATTAAGTTTTTATCTCTTTACTTTTCTTGCTCTCTTTTCCTTTAGTTTACCTGTTCCCTCAGAGTCTCTTTCTCCCTTTTTTGCATGCTAACATCCAATTTCCTTTGATTACACTCTCACCCTTTCTATTATCTAAAACTTCTGTATAATCTTTTCTTATCCCATTAACAGCCACATTCTACATCCCTCTGCATCCTCTTTGTCCTCCATTAGAAACTGCAGACCTTATTGCAAATCTGTTTGTTTTATTGAAGATAATATTTTAACTCATTCTGTTTATTATGACAATTTTGTTATTGTCCTCATAGGGACTATTTGGTCTAGGATTGCATAGTGTCTGAATTGGGCACTGCTAATTTTGATCTCCCCTTAAAGAAAGGGTTTTGGAAACCTATAGGGCCACTATAAGCCTATAGGGGGAAATCTGCAATACCCCAGATCTGCAGTGCTAGAGGGGAAGATACATTAACAACATGAAAAAACAAGGGAAGAAAATGATCCAAACAAACCTAGAATCTATATTAATAGAATCCAATGACAGTATGTTAGAAGAAATGGACTTCAGACTATACATGATTAAGATGATTCGCGAAGCAAAGGATGAGATAAGAGAGCAAATGCAGACAATGAATGATAATATCAATAAGCTGAAAGAGCACCTGCAGGAAACAAAAGATCATTTCAACAAAGAGATAGAGATTCTCAAAAAAAAAAAACAAATGGAAATCCTTGAAATGAAGGAAACAATAAACCAAATAAAAAACTCAATGGAAAGCATCACCAAAAAACTAGACCACTTGGAAGACAGAACCTCAGACAATGAAGACAAAATATTTAATCTTGAAAATAAAGTTGCCCAAACAGAGAAGATGGTAAGAAATCATGAACAGAATCTCCAAGAACTATGAGACATCATGAAAAGATCAAATTTAAGAATTATTGGGATTGAGGAAGGCACAGAGATACAAACCAAAGGAATGAACAACCTAGTCAATGAAATAATATCAGAAAATTTCCTAAGCCTGAAGAATGAAATGGAAAATCAAATACAAGAGGCTTACAGAACACCAAATGCACAAAATCACAACAGATCCATACCAAGGCACATTATAATGAAAATGCCTAACATTCAAAATAAAGATAGGATTTTGAAGGCCGCAAGAGAAAAGCATCAGATTACGTGTAGGGGGAGACCAATACGGATAGCAGCCGACTTCTCAACCCAGACTCTAAAAGCTAGAAGGGCCTGGACCAATATATTTCAAGCTCTGAAAGAACATGGTTGCCAACTAAGAATCCTATACCCAGCAAAACTAACCTTCAGATTTGAAGATGAAATACAATCCTTCCATGATAAACAAAAGTTAAAAGAATTTACAAATAGAAAGCCTGTGCTACAGAATGTTCTCAACAAAATATTCCATGAGGAGGAAATGAAAAACAACAATGGAGGTCAGCAAAGGGAGGAACTACCTTAGAGAAAAACCACTCGAAGGAGAAAAAAAGCCAAATTAAAAACCAAAATTAAGCCAAATGACTGGGAATAGAAATCATATCTCAATAATAACCCTGAACGTTAATGGCCTAAACTCATCCATCAAAAGACATAGACTGGCAGAATGGATTAAAAAGAAAGACCCAAAAATATGCTGCTTGCAAGAGACTCATCTCATAGAAAAAGACATCCACAGACTAAAGGTGAAAGGATGGGAAAAAAATCTACCATGTACATGAACTCAGTAAAAAAGCAGGGGTTTCCATCCTTATATCAGATAAAGTGGACTTCAAGCCAAAGTTAGTCAGAAGGGATAAAGAAGGACATTTCATACTGCTTAAGGGAACCATAAATCAGGAAGACATAACGATAGTAAATATTTATGCCCCAAACAATGGTGCATCCCTGTACATCAAACAAATCCTTTTCAATTTCAGGAATCACATAGACCACAACACAATAATTCTCGGTGACTTTAACGCACCGCTGTCACCACTAGATAGATCATCCAAACAAAAACCGAACAAAGAAACCATAGAATTCAATAACACAATCAATAACCTAGACTTAATAGACATATATAGAATATTCCATCCATCAACGAGCAGATTCACTTTCTTCTCAGCAGCACATGGAACCTTCTCAAAAATAGACCATATGTTATACCACAAAGCAGCCCTCAGGAAATGCAAAAAAAATAGAGATACTGCCTTATGTTCTATCAGATCATAATGGACTGAGAGTAGAAATCAATGACAAAATAAAAAAGAGAAATTACTCCAACACCTGGAGACTAAATAATATGCTATTGAATGAAACATGGATAACAGAAAACATCAGGGAGGAGATAAAAAAAATTCTTAGAGGTCAATGAGAATGACGATACAACATATCAAAATCTCTGGGACACTATGAAAGCGGTACTGAGAGGAAAAATCATTGCATGGAGCGCATTCCAGAAAAGAATGAAAAGTCAACAATTAAATGACCTAACATTACAGCTCAAAGCCCTAGAAAAAGAAGAACAGAATAACAGCAAAAGTAGTAGAAGACAGGAAATAATTAAAATCAGAACTGAAATCAATGAAATTGAAACAAAAGAAACAATTCAAAAAATTGACATAACAAAAAGTTGGTTCTTTGAGAAAGTAAACAAAATAGATAAACCCTTAGCCACACTAAAAAAGAGAAGGAGAGAGAAGACTCAAATTACTAAAATACATGATGCAAAAGGAAATATCACAACAGACACCACTGAGATACAGAACATAATGAGAAGCTACTTTGAAAATCCGTATTCCAACAAAATAGAAACTACCGAAGACATTGACAAATTTCTAGAGACATATGCTCCTCCCAAACTGAACCAAGAGGACATACACAATTTAAACAGATCAATATCAAGCAATGAAATAGAAGAAGCCATTAAAAACCTACCATCCAAGAAAAGCCCAAGACCAGACAGATTCTCAGCCAAGTTCTACAAGACCTTCAAAGACGATCTCATTCCAATACTTCTCAAAGTATTCCAGGAAATAGAAAAAGAGGGTACCCTACCGAACTCATTCTATGAAGCTAATATCACCCTCATACCCAAACCAGGAAAAGACACATCAAGGAAAGAAAATTTTAGGCCAATATCCTTGATGAATATAAATGCAAAGATCCTTAACAAAATATTGACAAACCGTATCCAAAAGCATATTAAGAAAATCATGCACCACAATCAAGTGGGGTTCATCCCCGGAATGCAAGGAAGGTTTAACATCTGTAAATCAACAAATGTAATCTATCATGTCAATAGACTTAAGGATAAGAATCACATGGTTATTTCAATTGACGCAGAAAAAGCGTTTGACAAAATACAACACCCCTTCATGCTGAAAACACTAGAAAAAATAGGGATAGTAGGAACATACCTGAACATTGTAAAGGCTATTTATGCTAAGCCCATGGCCAACATCATTCTTAATGGAGAAAAACTGAAACCATTTCCTTTAAAAACGGGAACAAGACAGGGATGTCCTTTTCACCACTTCTATTCAACATTGTCCTCGAAACTCTAGCCAGAGCAATTAGGCAGACGAAAGAAATTAAAGGGATACAAATAGGAAAAGAGGAACTTAAGCTGTCACTATTTGCTGATGACATGATTCTATATTTAGAGGATCTAAAAAACTCCTCCAGAAAACTTCTAGACTTCATCAATGAATTCAGCAAAATAGCAGGCTATAAAATCAACACGCATAAATCTAAAGCATTGTTATACGCAAGCAACGAAACAGCTGAAAGAGAAATGAGGAAAACAACTCCATTTGCAATAGCCTCAAAAAAAATAAAATACTTGGGCATCAATCTAACCAAAGAGGTAAAAGATCTCTACAATGAAAACTACAAAACGCTGAAGAAAGAAATTGAGGAAGACTTAGAAGATGGAAAGATCTCCCATGTTCTTGGATAGGCAGAATTAATATTTTCAAAATGGCCATACTATCAAAAGTTCTATACAGATTCAATGCAATTCCAATTAAAATCCCAATGATGTACCTTACAGAAATAGAGCAAGCAATCATGAAATTCATCTGGAACAATAAGAATCCCAGAATAGCTAAAGCAATCCTTAGCAGGAAGAGTGAAGCAGGGGGTATCGCAATACCAGAATTTCAACTATACTACAAAGCAATAGTAACAAAAACGGCATGGTATTGGCACCAAAATAGACAGGTAGATCAATGGTACAGAATAGAGGACACAGATACAAACCCAAATAAATACAATTTTCTCATACTAGACAAAGGGGCCAAAAATATGCAGTGGAGAAAAGATAGCCTCTTCAACAAATGATGCTGGGAAAACTGGAAATCCATATGCAACAGAATGAAACTAAACCCCTATCTCTCACCCTGCACAAAACTCAACTCACAATGGATCAAGGACCTTGAAATCAGACCAGAGACCCTGCATCTTATAGAAGAAAAAGTAGGTCCAAATCTTCACCTTGTTGGCTTAGGATCAGACTTCCTTAACAGGACTCCCATAGCACAAGAAATAAAAACAAGAATCAACAACTGGGATAGATACAAACTAAATAGCTTTCTCTCAGCAAAGGAAACTATCAACAATGTGAAGAGAGAGCCTACAGAGTGGGAGAATATCTTTGCCACTCATACTTCAGATAGAGCACTAATTTCCAGAATATATAAAGAACTCAACAAACTCTACACCAAGAATACAAATAACCCAATCAACAAATGGGCTAAGGATATGAACAGACGCTTCACAGAAGAAGATGTACAAGCAATCAATGAAAAAATGTTCACCATCTTTAGTAGTAAGAGAAATGCAAATCAAAACTACCTTAAGATTCCATCTCACCCCAATTAGAATGGTGATTATCAAGAATACAAGCAACAATAGGTGTTGGAGAGGATGTGGGGAAAAAGGTACACTCATACATTGCTGGTGGGGCTGCAAATTAGTGCAGCCACTCTGGAAAGCAGTGTGGAGATTCCTTAGAAAACTTGAAATGGACCCACCATTTGACCCAGCTATGCCACTCCTTGGCCTATACCCAAAGCACTTAAAATCAGCATACTACAGAGATACAGCCACATCAATGTTCATAGCGGCTCAATTCACAATAGCCAGACTGTGGAACCAACCTAGATGTCCTTCGATTGATGAATGGATAAAGAAACTGTGGTATATATATATATACAATGGAATTTTACTCAGCTATAAAGAATAAGAAAATTATGGCATTTGCAGGCAAATGGATGAAATTGGAGAATATCATGCTAAGTGAGATAAGCCAATCTCAAAAAACCAAAGGACGAATGATCTCGCTGATAAGCGGATGATGACACATAATGAGGGGTGGTGGGAGGGGGGCAAGAATGGAGGAAGGAGGGACTGTTTAGAGGGAAAAGAGGGGTGGGAGGGGTGGGGGGAAGGAAAAAATAACAGAATGAATCAAACATCATTACCCTATGTAAATGTATGAATATGCAAATGGTATGCTGTTACTCCATGTACAATCAGAAACAACATGTATCCCATTTGTTTACATAAAAAAAAGAAAAAAAATAAAAATAAAAAATAAAAAAAGATTCCGTACTTCCCACCCCTCACCGCCACCAAATTGGAGGATGCAGTTTTCTACAATAACTGTGGACGAATACTACATTTTCATATTTTTTTTTACTATCATCATTATTATTGCTGCTTAGTTTTTTTTTTTTAAAAGACTGATTTTGTAATTATGTTCCTCGGATCCCACAAGGGGGCGCTGAACACTTACCCTGGTCCCTGCTAATGGCCCCCAGTTCCCCTCCCCCTGCTCTTCCTGCTTCCCGCCTTTCCTGAGCGCACTGAGGACCAGGCTGGTCCTTACTCCAGGGCTTAAAGTATATAAATAAGAAGTGCCAAGGCAGGATTTTCTAAAATCGTGATGTTCTACGTCTCACATTTAAACTTTTCGTGTACATAAATGAACATCTTGCATACATTCTAGGGTATATTTCTGAGATTGCTGAGTACTTTTGTAGCTGAGCTCAATGGGCCACTCCCAACACAAGAAATACCTTCCTCTCCTGGGAACGGTGGGGCACACCTGTATTCCCAGGACTTGGGAGACTGAGGCAGGAGCATCCCAAGTTCAAGGCCAGCCTCAGTCACTTAGAGAGGCCTTTGGCAACTTAGGGAGACCCTGTCTCAAAATATAAAATAAAAGTGGCTTGGGATGTGGCTCAGTGGGAGTGCTCCCGGGTTCAATCCCTAGTATTCGCCTCTGCCCCCCCCGCCACACGCACGTTTCAGCCAGGGGATACGTGTCAATATCTTCGTCCAACATGTTTTAAATAGAGGGTTTTATTGGTGGAAGGTTGTGTGTCCGCTTTTACTGCTTTGACCTTGAGCATTGGTTCTGTACCGGCGTAGAGCCAGTTGGGACCTCTGATCTTCAGCTCCGAGTTCTGCAAGCAAGCAGCTATCATTTCCCAGAAACTGAATTTTGACTCAAGGGCTTTTGAGAGGAGAAGCCGCCGGAGAGAGTGCAAAGTTAATCCTGCAGACGCCACGAGTTTCCCAGGTGAGCCCAGAGGAGCGCCGGGCTCCACCCTGCAAAGCACGGCCACCGCGGGGCAGAAGGGCGGGAGGAAGCCAGGCTCAGATGCTCAGAGGCCCGGGCGGGCGGGCGGAAAGAGAGGTCTCCGCCAGCTCTTTAAAAACGGCCAAGACTTCCAGGGGGAAGGAGGAGGTCCGTGGAGAGCCCATCCTCCCTCTGGCCTCACCTGGACCTGGAGGTGAGGAGCACCGCAGGCCCAGAGCCAGAAAGGCCCAGCGTGGGTCTGACCGAGGTTCCATCCACACCGCTCACGACGGCTGGCCCAGCTAAGCCCAGGGGATCACCTTGTCCTCATGACAAGCCCCCGAGGTAGGTGTCACTGGCGCCTCTCAGAGCTGGGAAAACAGGCACCCAGTGGCCGAGTGAAGTGAGGGACTGACCTGGGTCATCCTCCAAATCCTGGTGGACGCCCTCACCCCATGTGACCCAGCAGGAAACAGCCCTCAGGTGGTGATAAGGGTCCGCGAGGGTCAGCGAGGTCACAGTGGGTCCCTAATCCAGCAGAGCTGGGGGCCCCACAGGAAGAGGAAGGGACACCAGGAGTGGAAGCACAGAGAAAGGCCACGGGAGGACACGGAGAGGAGGCAGCCCTACAGGATGGAGAGGAGGCCTCGCCCACCCCACGCCTGCCCATCTTGACCCTGGACTTGCAGCCCCCGGATCGGTGGGGGATAAATGTCCCTGAAGCCACTCTGGTGTTGCGTGTGGCAGCAGGAGCAGACTAGCACGGGGAGCTGCTTCCCTGGCAAACGGAAGCTGGGTTTGAATCCTGGCCACTGGGCACCTGCGACTGTGCTCTCCTAGCTGTGACCCAGCGGTCTTCCTGGCGAGACCTGAGCAGAGCGAACCTGGGTTGACCACTCTCCACTCCTGAGGCAGGAACCGTTCAATATTCAACTCGGTGCCCCGCTGCTGTGGACTGGACATGTCCGCGTCAGCCCGTGTGTCGAAGGCTGGTCTGCAGCCCCCGGGAGGAGGGGAACCTCCAAGAGGTGGGCCTAGCAAGAGGTGAGGTCAGGGGGATGTGCCCTAAAGGTGTTGTGGGATCCTCTTTCTCTCTTGCACTGTCCAAACACCATGAGTCCAAAAGCAATGGGTTCACCCAAACATGGACCGAAACCTCCCAAACTATGGACCAAAAAATACCTCTCCTCTTTATAAGTTGATTGTCTCAGGTATCTTGTTATAGTAATGAGAATTGGCCTAACACAACCCATTGAATCATGAAATTTTCTATTTTCTATTTTGCCTGCTGGAAAAAACACTTCCTGGCTCTTCACAAATGCCAAGTACTAATCCCTCTAATCTTTTCAGGTGCTTCTTTCTCAGGAGAGAAAACTCCTTTTATACACAAGCAGATGGATACTTTACCTATACTTAGGGGACTCTGCAGGTTTCCTGAGTGGCCTCTCTGTCCTCTCTCCAGCGCCCAGTACTTTGATCTCTCGTTTCCTTGGTTTTCCTAGACTTTCTAATTCTATCTCAAGCAAGGGGCCCCACCAGCCTGGAAGTTCTCCAAAAGGAATCAAGCCATGGCGATCACACAGCTGATCGCCTTCGCCCTGGGCACGGCTGCCCTTCTTTGTCTCATTTCCAGTATTTTGAAAACTCTCACCTCACGTAGGTTGTCTTTTGTTGTTGCAGGAAAGTAAATCCGTTCTCCATTTAGGATAGAAGCAGAAGTCTCCTGTTTATTCTTCAGTTAGATTTCATAATTTTCCTCACATAAATCCTCTGCTTTTCTTATTAAATTTATGCTAATTTTTGTTACTACTATAACTAGACTGTTTCCTCCATCTCCTTTGTAGTCACTTATATCTAGAGTAGAGAAAAAACTATGAATATTTGCATTTAATCATTGAATCTGCTGACATCTGTCCAGAAATTAAACCATGCAGAGGTCATTTATTCAACAGTAACAGGAAAGTGACAGATGTTTAGGGCTAGTGCAGAAGCTGAGCAACGCAAACATGGGCCATCTCATCCTCCTTACGCTTATTACTTCATGGCACAAAATGGCTGCTACAACTCTAGGCCTCATGTATGAGATCCAAGCAGGAAGAAAGAAGGGGAAAGCAGGAATCAACTTTCCCAAAATTAGGAAAATCAAAAAAATCAGGAACGTAAGATTTCTCAAAATAAAATTTCATTTATTAGCCACAACTATAACATTTAACCACTTATAACAGTCAGTCAGTCTGGGAAAGCAAGTGTTTAGTTGGAAAAATAACCACAAATTCACAAAATATAGGACTCTGCTTGGTGATAAAAAAAGAAATAGTACTGGGCAGGCTACTGACATGCTCTGTGAGCTAGTGTTGCATTCTGGGAATGAAACTCAAGTCATTGTGGTACTGCAGATTGAACTTGGGATACTCTACTACTGAGTGACATCCTCAGGCCTTTTATTTATTTTTTTCAATAAATGCTGCCCTCGAACTTTGGATCCTCCTGCCTCAGCCTCTTGAGTAGCGGGGATTTCCAGCATGCACCACCACATCCATCTTTGAACTGTTCTTTTAAATACATGTCACATTCTATTTGACAACATTTTGGAAAGCTTTCCTAGGCTCCTCCAATATTCAGGGTCAAAGAACTTGAACTGTTAGTGGAAATGGAAACAGAAAGATTGAGACATAATCAATTTATTTTCAGAAGCATCCAAACCGACAGACCTGAGGTCAAGTGCACATAGACACTAAGACCGGGAACAGAAGCACAAAGAACAGAAGTGCCAGTCAGTGTCACAGGGAGGGGCTCACAGCGGTCGCGAATGCGAAATCGACTTCAAACTCCAAAGCCCAAGCATCCGTAAAATTTTCTGCATTTCGGATTCAATTTAGAATATCCTAATTAGAAATTGAGTATTTTAATCAACATACAAAAACAATCTCTCTGGACTTCTATGAAAATAAAATTGTTGCTGTGCTGTTTTCAGGTCTTTCAGGGATACATAGTGCATGATCTATAAATCCACACATCTAATGTTCACTTCACCATACAGGAGTTCCAGAGAGGGGACAGAGATAAAGATGAAACACACCCATGAGCTGATGTTGACCACCGGGAGGGTGTGTGGCCGCATGGATCGTTCATCCCTTCACTGGGCTCCCTGGGCCTCACCTCCAGCAAGTGCTCCACTCCTGGGCTGCCCCTCCCCTTTCTAAAATTCCTCTGAAATACCCACTAAGAGAGATGGCGGGGCTGGGGCTGGGGCTGGGGCTAGAAGGTGTGAGGCATTGGGTTGGATCCTCAGCACCACCTAGGGAAAAATAAATAAAGGTATTGTGTCCGTCTCAACTAAAAAATATCTTAAAATATATTTTTAAAGAAATGGGTCTGTGCTTGTGGAATGAAGTGCACATGTATGTTTGTGCTAACATATACACAAGTGTATATATGCAAACATTTGTTTTAAATGATACAGTATTAGCAGGAAGGCGACACCAGCACGTTTTATAGCTCTTTAAAAAGGGCGCTAACTGCACACGGTTGGTACTCATGGGAGGATGCTTCTGCTGTCCCTGCTCTTGGTCCTGCGCAGCCCTGGGGAGCCTGCGCCGGCATTCCAGAACCTACTGCCACCTTCGCTGTCCTCGGCTTCAGAGTTCCCAACCCCAGTGGCTCCACAGCCAAGCTCTAGATTCCGCCAGATTCATTACGATATTCAAGTCAACAATGACTGCATTCGCACACGCTGCCAGCAATTGTAAGCTCAAAATACTCCAAAGATTAAACCGTTATACACATTTAAAATACATAGAAAAATAATATAATTAGAATTTATACAAAGTAGATTTTTACAAAACAACTTCACTACAAGAAATACATCTTATATCCAAGCACAAAAATGTGGAAATATACATGGAAGTATATGTGTAAGAAAAAACATTTATTTTAAAATGCTGAGTGGGAAGACAGAGACTAAGTTCTGGTTTACTGATAAAATTGTGAAGTGACTTTCAATTCACTAGCAGAAATTTCACTCCATTCTCAAGTGCCTAAAAACAGTTTCTGAAGGAATTAAACAGCTGTTCCTCTTTCCAGATTCTGTTTGATCTCAGCTGTGTACTTCCCATAGAATCTCTCGGCCTTCTTGTTGAACTTGGCATTCCTTTCATTGATGTAGTCGATATCTGCATCGTCATTATAAGGACGTCTTCGGCTATATTTGTCTCGTTTTTCGATTCTAGGGGAAGAAAATCACTTATAAAGTTCAAAACTGCCTTCTTTTTTGACTCAGTAACTACACACTGTTGATATTCATGGGAGGACAGATCTGCTACTCCCCGTATCTGGGCAGAGTGAAGAACAGAATTGGGACACTCAGCTCTGGGGCAGGGGCAGGGAGCAAGCTGGGTTTTCATCAATTTCAAGCTGAAACTGCTAATTAGCAGCATAACCTCAGGTATAAACCATGAAATTCAGTAAACACAAACTCATCTTTACAATTCTTCTAAAAGACCAATGATACAGAGTTAGGAACTGAATAATTATGACTTAGAAGAAGGTAATTATTATAATATTATTTATAAAATATTAATAACAATATTTCTGTAGTATTAATATACTGATAATGGTATTATTTGTATATTAATAACATTCATATATATTATTGTTTTATATGTTGATATATATTAATAACCAGTTAATACAGTGCATTAGTATGTGCCAGACACTATATTAACACTTTACAGATATCAATTCCTAAAATTAGAATTCACTCTGCTCTACCTAGTATTCACCTCCATCAGTGTTAAAAAACACAAATATAACTGAGGCACATTCACAGAACATTCTTGTTTCTTCCGATCAAACAGTAGAGTGGGTGCTATGGAGGAATCGTGGGTTCCTCAGACCCCTCTCCTCCTTCGTAACTGCTGCAGTTGGACACTGACTGTCCCCAGAGGCCCACGTGCTGGAAGCCTCCTGCCCCACCTAGGGCGCTACTGGGAGGAGGTGGAATCTTTCCGAGCGGGGCTTAGCTGGAGAGTTGGGCCCCTCAGGTGTGCCCTTGGAGGGAGGCTGCGACCCCAGCCAGTTCTGTCCTTCCCCCTCCCTCTCTCTGCGTCCCCACCACGAAATGAAGAGACCTCCTTCATCATGTGCCTCCACGGTAGGTACTGGGCAGCCACAGGCCCACAGTGACAGGCCCAGCAACCACCAATCTTTCCTTCTTATAACCCGTTTACCTCAACTGTTTTGTCACAGTGATGGAAAGCTAACACATCATAATCCAATTCCATCGATACTGTGCATCTCTATTCCAAATCACATGGACCCAATCCATGTAGCTGCCTATCTTCAAAACCACTGCATAAATGGAGTCGAAACAAGTATCATTTCTGCTATTTAATTCATTCAAAGCACAATGGACTGAAAACATACACTCTAAGTCCACTCTATCATTAAGCTTGTAACATTACAGGCAGCTCTGGGTACTTACTGTTTTTCCAGATCTGTGACCATTCTATCAATTTCCTCTGTGGAAGGCACATGTGTCCCATGAAGGAGGCTGTTGGAGGTTGGAAAAAATTCTTCTCCACTGAAAAAGCAGCAAAATGAACTTAAAATAACACTACAAATTTTCAATTTCAAATTTCAAACTAAAAGTCATTCATGAGGTGACAAAATACATATATATATACTTACTGTGGGATCCTACCTTAATTTTTAAAAAAAAAAAAAGAATATACAGAATTAGAAAGGACCTAAGAAATCACCTACTCCAACACCTTCATCTTCAGATGAACAAGCCAATGGCCAGAAGTTAATTATCAAAGGCTGCAGAGAGTTGGGATCAGAGCTTCTGCGCTCTGGCTCTCTTTCTATTAAAGCAGAGGCCTTCGAGCTATAGTCACAACCTATTTTTGAAAACAGTTTTTACTGGGACCCAGACACTCACACATGGATCCTTGTGGCTGCCTTCACACTGCACTGGCACAGGTGAGCAGCCATGAATGAGGCTATGTGGCCCATAAAGCCTCAAATATCTATTATCTGGTCCTTTATTAAAGAAAACAAACAAAACCTCACATAGGGCATGGCAACTCTCGCTTGTCATCCCAGAGACTCAGGAGGCTGAAGCAGAAGGATCACAAATTTGAGGCCAGTCTCAGAAACTTATCGAGACCCTCAGCAACTTAATGAAATTCTGACTCAAAATAAAAAGGGTTGGGGATATGGCTCAGTAGCAGACAGCCCTTAGGTTCAAAATAAAACAAAACAGAACAAAATATTCACCCAACTTGGGAGGCAGAGGCAGGATTGCAAGTTCAAAGCCAGCCTTGGAAATTTAGCAAAATCCTGTCTCAAAAAAAAAACAAAAAATAAGCAGGGCATGGCGGCACATGCCTGTAATCCTAGCAACTCGGGAGGCTAAGGCAGGAAGATCAAGCGTTCAAAGCCAGTCACAGCAAAAGTAAGTGCTAATCAACTCAGTGAGACCCTGTCTCTAAATAAAATATAAAATAGGGTTGGTGATGTGGCTCAGTGATCAAGTGTCCCTAAGTTCAAAGTTCAATCCCTCATACTCCCCCCACAAAAAAAAAAAAAAAAAAAAAAGGCTGGAGATGCAGCTTAGTGGTAAAGCACCGCTGGTTCTATCCACAGTACTGGAGCAGTGTGGGGTGCAGGGTGGGGGGGGAGCTTAACTGCTATAAACTGAATCATAAATAGTGTTGTCCAAACAGACCATTCCTAGACAGCTAATAACCCACAGCTCAGCATAAAGCATGCCTGTATTTATACACTTGTATATGTAGGTGTGGACATATATACCCATATAAATACATTCATACCCCCAGGATGAGAAAACAACTTGCATGAAACCCACGGACTTACTGTTTTTCTCTCAGTCTCTCGTAGGTTTCCATGTCAGGTTTGATCTGCTTTGTCAACCGATGATACTGGCGTAACTGGGCAGCAGCATAATCTAAAAATGAAATGAGAATCAGAGATGATATGTATCCTTGTTTGGGCATTACTATTCAGAAAAAAATCAAATTGTTATGAAGTAATATATGCACAAGACACTAATCCAAGCATAGTCCCTTATCCTGAATATGCTGATAAAGATACCACAGAGAATCATCAAGCTACTGCACAGACTTTTTGAGCTCTATCCTCTGAGACATATTTAAATTTCTCTTGGGTTTAGGCCTCTTAGCAAACATTCCATGAAGGAGGCACGAGCATCCTCTCATTAAAGCAGGAATGCAGAAGGCAATACTTGTCTAATAGGCCTGTTCAAGAAAGATTGGTTTTACCTGAAAATCCCAGGTCAGGGTTTTTCCTTTTCTTCTTCCTCTCCCATCTCTCTGCATCTTCTGCACTGATCTCCAGCAACTTCACCTTCTCATAGTCTTCCCCTCTTGCTGCACATTCCTAAAAAGAACAACAAAGCTGGCACCTACAATTATGATATGAGCAATTACTTAACCTACTTTAAGTCAGTGAAGTATAAACAAGAAATTAAGTCAAGCTAAGAAGGAAGCTCCTGTCCCTCAGTGTTGAAAGGTGTCCATAAGCTGGGCCTGGGTGGCCCACGCCTATTATTCCAGCAGACTGGGAGGCTGAGCCAGGAGGATCATGAGTTCAAAGCCAGCCTCAGCAACTTAGCAAGGCCCTACGCAACTCAGTGAGACCATCTCTAAATAAAACGCAAAAAGGGCTGGGGATGTGGCTCAGTGGTAAAGCACCCCTGGGTTCAAGCCCTGATACCAAAAAAAAGAAAGAAAGAAAGAAAGAAAGAAAGGCATCCACAGACGACCAAATTTTAAAAAATAGATATTAAGTAATAATTTTTTAAACAATGACTGCTATGTGAAATAAATTTGGGAATTTGATATGGTATATAGTAAGGGTGCATGTGATACTTCTTAGTGTTTCAACAGGTATCAGACCCTATTTTAAATGCTTTGCATGCATTAACTCATTTAATTCAGAATTAACTCAAGGTTAAATAACTTGCCCAAAATGTGGCAGCCAGTAAAGAGCAGAGCTAAGCTTTCAATTCTGGCAGTACTTTGGCTCCAGAACCAGGCTAAGCAACAACCATGTTCTTGTGTCTCAATGCAAGAGTGATGGAAGAAATAGCTCATGAGTGGAGCAGCTCCTGACCTTTTTCTTTTCTTCTTCCTGTAGTTCCCATTCTAAACGAGCCTTTTTGGCTTCCCAGTTTGCAGGCAACTTAAGTCTTTTATCTTCTTCCACAACTTCTTGATGATTTAATTTACGAGCTTCATTCTAAAACCATTAAAAAGAGTTTGTCAGAAATATGAAAAGAAGCATTTGGGGTTGTGTCTAGCACATGGGAGGCACTGGGTTTGATCCTCAGCATCACATAAAAATAAAGAAAATAAAGGTATGTGTCCACCTACAACTATTTTTTAAAAAAAGAAATATGAAAAAAAAATCCAAACATATCTTGCCTTCTTTAAGGAATTCAGGAAAGACACATTACACAGTAGTCAAGCTTTTTATTGCTGTGACCAAAAGACCTGATAAGAAAGACTCAGGAGGAAGTTTATTTGGGGCTCCGTTTCAGAGGGTCAGTCTGTGGGCAGTCAACTCCAGGGCTCTGGGCCTGAGGGAAGGGGCAGAAGGGTGTGGTAAAGGAAAGCTGCTCAGATGATGGCAGCCAGGAAGAAAAGAGAGAAAGAAGCTAGAGCCAGAGCACACCAAACCTGCCTACCATCACCACTCAGTAGTCCTTCTGAATTAATAATCCATCAATTGATTAATCCACTGATGAGGTAATAGATGTTATAATCCAATCTTTTAACCTCAGAGCACTGCTATATTGCCTAACAAATGAGATTTTTGTGTAACACTTTCAAACCCAAACCATAACAGCCATCAGATGATCTTAAGCAAGGGAACAGCAGACTAGTAAGGTATGTAATCAAGGAAAAAATGCGCTGGGGGGCTAGGGTTATAGCTGAGAGGTAGAGCCTAACATGAGAAGTAGCTTGCCTAGCATGCATGAGGCACTGGGTTCAATTCTTATCACCACATATAAATAAATAAAGGCCCACTGACGACTAAAACACCATTTTATTTTAAATGCACTGGGCTACACTGGTTTTCCAGATGTGCCCATTTAGCCATGTAATCAGATCAGAACATGGATCAGAACAAGATTTTGCAAAGTGGGAGAGCTATATTACAGAGGCACTGGAAGATATTCTACTTTTAAATCTCTTAATTCTGATGAGTTCAAAGAAAAAGACTCAATTTGGGGTTTGAGGATTTTACTACCTATCTTGATATCCTAATCCTTTCTAAGTCTCCCCTACTTTTGAAATATTTTAAAGGTTTATTTACATTGTACACATGAAAGGAACTTCCCATTTGAAGTGTTAGTGAATAATGTATTTTAAAACAAAATTAACTGCATAAAACAAATTGAGTACATTTTCTTGTGGAAAACTGAAGCTAGATGTTTCTTAGGTCACAGGATGGTGGCAGGTAGTCCAGAAAGCCATGTTTCCTAGATTCCAGATATGCGTTCTTTAAACAATCCCTCCAAGTAAACCCTTAAGTATGTTTGTGTGTTTATCAAATTAACTTTCTCTGGTCACAGAGAGATACTCTTGGGGCAAGCAGGGCAGCTCAGTAGTAGAGCACTTGCCCAAAGCACAAGGCCCTGGTTCAACCCCCAGCACCACCAAAAAAAGAACGAAAGCTAAGAGAGATACTCATCTTAACTTCCATCCCATACTTCCTTTTTTTTTTTAATTCTTTTTTACCTTTATTTAATTTATTTGTATGTGGTGCTGAGGATGGAACCCAGTGCCTCACACATGCTAGAGGCAAGTGCTCTGCCACTGAGCTACAGTTACACGCTCTTGGCTCTGGCAATGCCCTATAGTTTGCACTCAAACAAAGTTGCATTTGTTGCATTGAAGGAGAGCACAAACCACTAGGAACATTTCAGTAAGAGGATATTAAAAGAGCTAGTTACAAAACATGAGTTTGTATCAGGTGACTGGAGTTCAAATTCAAGGCTCTGATTTGGGCATTGTCAGAAAGCAGGGGCATTCTATGATTAAGTAGCTTATTATTGCATAGGAGACAGGAGGAATAGAATAAGACTATAATAATTGATAATACCAGCAAGTCATGTTACCAAGACAATAGGGATGTGTGGTCACTTCTGTGACCAAAACAGTCTTGTTGATTCTGTCTCACTACAACACTTGGAAAGATGCTGAGCTTTTGTAGAAACATGGCCTAGCTGTCAGGCAGGTCACTCCAAGTTCAAAGTCTGGGGCTACTTTTTTCCTTTCTTAGTTCCAACTGTAGCCAGCTGTCTGCTGGACTCATATTCCTAATACGAATTCTCTTCCTTTGCATTAGTTCCCTCCACTTGAGTAACTCTTCCTCCAGGACATCTCTTCCTCCATCTCCTTTATTTGTCTGATGATATTGTATTCCTTCAAACAGTAGTTTAGTGTCACCTCACTGAAGCCTCTAAAACTGCATTGATTTCTCCTCTGCACTTCCAGGGCACTTTATTCCTACCCCAAAACTGCATTTACTGCAGTATAACTTCTGGTTATAAGGTTATGTCCTCAATTAATAAGGTTGTGCCCCCTCTTATTTCAGAAGAGGCCTTACTCTAGCTGAACCACCCACCACACTGTAGAATTTCAGAGGTTTGTTGATTTTTATTCAAATGAAGAAACTGTTAATGACACAAGTTTCTTCCAATTTCTAAACCTACATATTTCTCTAAGTAAAATGAAGAGTTTGTTGGAATCACAGAGCAGAGAGGCAGCTAGTAATAGACTCCCAAACCTAGCCCAGACACATTAAATAAAATGCGGGCGGGACGGGGAGGAGCGAGCAGATGCACGGCCAAGTTCTCAAAGTGATCTCAATGTGTAGATCTCCCATTTCAGGGGATGATCCAGCTCTGCGGTCTGGCAGGCAAGTTAGTGCGCCCTGCTCGTCCCTCTACGAACGGGTGTGGGGCTGGACAGGGGGCAGGTCTCAGCGGGCCTCGGGGGCTACTCACCCGCTTCAGATGCAGCTCCCGGAATTTGCGCAGTCTCTGTTCGCGCTTCTGGGCGGCCAGCTCCTCCGCCGCTGAGCGAAACCCCTCCTCCGCGCCATCTGCCGGCACCTGCTATGAGGAAACCGGCTTCAGGCGGGGCTTGGTTCCTCCCAGAACCGTCCGGGCCAAGCCCGGCGGGTTGAAAGCCCGGCCACGTCCCCACCGCCCACCGACCCCGCGGAGTCTGCGCCTTCCTAGCCCGACGCCCAAGCCTCCACCTCCATCGAAACTCACCAACAAAATCCTCCAGGTGGGGCCGACAACACTTACCTTCTCGACTTCGGCCTCAGCCGCCATTACACCCTTCTTCCCCTACTTCCGGCAACAATACGGAGCACTTCCGTCGGCCTCTGTTCCGCCCCGTCGACAGGCACAGATAAGCCACAGGCCCCGCCCCTTCCGGACGGCCTCAGGAACTTGGGGCCAATCCCTGCCCCGTTTAGCAATAAGATGTTTTCGATTGGTTAGGGTTCTGCGCAGCCGCAGAAGGTTGCAGAGGCGGTGGCAGGAAGTGATGAGGGGAGAGACGGATTGGGAAGGGCTCAGAAGAGGAAGGCTAGGAAGGGCCTGGAGGCCGTGGTAGGAAATCCCCTAATCTGCGTGCTGTTCCCCAGAACAGCAAGTGCTTTCCATTTAGTGCTTAGCCTCAGTGTGACCTGTTACGAAAGGCAGTTCTTTCTGAACTGCTGTGTCTCAGTTTACCTTACTATTGACACTGTTTTAAAGTCCCTTCCATAGTCCTAAAATATTTTTCTTGTCTGTTGTTGACTGCAGATTAGGGCCGGACCAATCTTGTTCTCTTAACATGCGCAGTAAGGAGCAGTGGTATAATTAATAACCGTGCTAAAGTTAAGATGAAGCAATAATGTGCTTGATGTGCAAGAGAAATATATGGAAATTGTTTTCTGACAACTTACTAATTAAATGTAGAAATGAAAATGTGGCTCAGTGGTTGAGTGTCCTTGAGTTCAATCCCTAGTACAAAAAAAAAAAAAAAAAAAAAAAAAAACAAAGAAAAAGCAATTAAAATGTAATCTTCCAAATGAAAAGATATCTAACAGTAACATGAAAAAAAAAATTCAATGTATGCAAAAGTTACATCTCAATATTGAAGGATAATCTTTTTTCTGGCTAGAAGACAGTATCACAAAACATCTCCAAAGTATCTCAAGTGAGTTTATAAAAATGTTATGCCTATCAGAATCTTGAGGGTTGCTTTTAAATTTTAGTTCTGGAAAATGATGTGGCAAAAAAAAATCTAAAGTTGCTGGTCTACATGTGTAGCTCAGTGGAGAGCACGTGCCTAGCATGTGTGGAGTCCTGGGTTGGATCCCCAACACTGTAGGAAAAAAAAAAAAAAACTAGAAATTCAAAACCACTTAGTTGGTAATACTGAGAAATATTACTATATATGTTGATCCTAAAACTTAAAAATTGGTCCAACCCCTTAGAAGTCAATTTGGCAATAAAAGTTGCAAAGGTGAATACTCTGGGACTCTGCTATCACTCTTCTGGGAATTCATCCTACAGATACAATTGCACAGGTATGGGATGACTTATCTATAAGGTTATTCATTTCAGGTTTTTTGGGTTTTGGTGATAGCAAAAAAATGGAGACAAATGACTGTCAGAAGTCTCATTAAATAAATTATGCTGCATCCTGGGGCTGGGGATATAGCTCAGTTGGTACAGTGCTGCCTAGCATGCACAAGGCCCTGGGTTCAGTCCCCAGCACCACAAAAACATAAGTAAATAAATTGTGCCACATTCAGTGAAACACCATGTGGTAAAGGAATGGAGCAGTTCTTCATATATCAATTTAGAAAGATCTCCAAAATATACTAAGTGAAAAATAAGAGGAGTGGAACTGGGTGGTACTTCTGCTACATTCAGAGAGGTAATAGGTAGGATTAGGGTTACAAGGAATACATTTTTGTTTTGCACAAAGAACTAAGGAGAGATAGACAAAAAGCTAATAAAAGTGACAATGTGGGGGTGTTGCTTCAGAACCCATTACATTTTCTCTATACTAAGGAAATTTTTGAAATATGGGAAATGACTTCATATATTTGGTGTAATTGACATTGCTGGAAGGGAAGAAACGGAAGGGAAGAAACAGAAGGGAAAAGGAGAGTTTAATAGGCCCCAGGGGCTGTTTCCTGCTCTCACAGGTATTTAGAAGTAGCTCCCAGGAATGTTTTTCTCACTTTGGTTTTCTTTTGGCTGGTGGTGCCAGGAATCAAACCCAGGGCTGTTGACCACTGAGTTACATCCCCAACCTGGCCTCATGGTTTTTTTGTTTGTTTGTTTCTTTCTTTCTCTGACAACTGCTTCCTGAAAGACTTTATTGCATTTTGTCACAGAAAAAAAATGCATCAGTACTCTATGAAACAGAATATTCTTTCTTTCCTTATGAGGAAATCTTCAATCAGTAATGGTAGAAAAGACATCTAATAGAAGTTGTCCACCTGCCCTCAAAAACATTAGTATCTGTCTGTGCTGTATAGCCTCTGGTTTTCCCGTTTTTTTTTTTTTTTTTTTTTTTTTCCATTTTATTTTTTGGTGGTGTTATTATATAATTGTTCTGCCTTATATTTCAATGCAAATCAGGGTCATTTCCCAAACTTCAGATCATCTGTCTGTACTGTTAAGTTCAAGAAAGCTCAATGAACATTTTGTAAAATATATTTCTACAAAAAGATACTTTCAATCTTCAGACCAAAAGTATGTTTTCATGTCTATTACAGAATTGAATAAAACAAAACAAATATGGCTGGAAATGGCCTTATAATGATTATGCAAATAACATTAATGAAAAGAATGCTAAATTCCATGAAAATGCAGGATTCTATGGAAAGTTTACAGCTGAAATTAGACAAAACTTGGAAAGAGGAACAGCTGCCTAATCTCCTTCAGGAACTATTTTGACTGCCCAATTGTACTAGTAAACCAGGTCTCTACCTTTCATCATTTGTATCTTATGAATGTCTTTATTTTTCATGCTTATGTACTTCTTATATTGTATTAGAATTTTTTTCTTTTTTTTTGGTACTGGATATTGAACCCAAGGGCACTTAACCACTGAGTGACACCCCCAACCCTTTATATTTTTGAGCTAGGCTCTTGTTAAGTTGCTGAGGCTGGCCTTGAACTTGGAATCCTGCCTCAGCCTCCTGAGTCATTTGAGAAAGGTCATCTGTGCTTAATGTGTGAAGTCTGCTGGGTTTAAAAATTCATATTACAAACAGGCAAGCCATTGTTGTCCTGAATTTGTCATCCATCTAATTTCCAGGAACTGAGCTTCAGAGCTTCAGAGGTAGGATGCTAAATTACTATTTATTGCTAAATAGTAATTTTTCTTACAAATTATAGTAGGCAGTGCAAGGAAGCCGACAGTGGCTCCTGGAAATTCACCCCAGTGTCCTCCTCTCTTGGAAGCAATCACAATTACAGGCCTATCCCAGAGTACACATGCCACCTATAGGAGAAGCAAACAGGGAAAAGAAGACAACCTCTAATAAAATACCATCTTCCAAAAAGCAAATATCCTTGGAAGAAAGGAAGTTAAAACATTTAGCCAAAATATTATAGCTTTTTTAGCAGTACTGGGGATTGAACCCAGGGGCTGTCACTGAGCTACATCATCAGCTTTTTCTGAGTCTGTGTTGCCCGGGCTGGCCTCCAGCTTCTCATCCTGAGCCGCCAGGGTTACTGGGATTATAGGCATGCACCACTGCACCAGGCTGATAGAAATATTCTGACATGCACTTTACAATAGGGTAGCCATTGACTTAGAATTGGCTAGTGATGACCAAGGAACTAAATTTTCAAACACAATTTATTGGAAAGTGCAGATAGTACTGGACAGCACTGCTCGAGTGATACTATTTTATCTTTATCCTGTTCTTGGCAGTTCCTAAAACCTTTCCTGAGTGATACAGGCTAAGTGATATTTACAGTCAGCCCCTTTTAACTACACCATGCTTATGCCAGTCACTTGAAAAAAGGGTCTGGTTGCCAAATGAACCAAATGATTTCAAGGTTCGCCTCACCTCTCCCCTCTGGAAAAGGGTAGGGTCAGTTATCACCCCATGGCTAATGACTCAATCGTAAAATTCCTACCCTGTTCACTGATTGGGGGTTGGAGTAAACATCCCTGTGTCAGGAAGGTGGCACACCCAAACACCAAAGAGAAGTTCCCTTCTGGACTTCACACCCTGTATCTCATCTGGCTGTTCATTTGTATTCTTTACAAGTCACCAAGTTCCCCCACATATCCCCCACTCAGCGAGTGGGATGATGGGTCAACTATCAAACCAGGAGTAATGAACATGGAAACACTTGCAGTTGACACCTGAAGGGAGCAGGTAGTCTGGTAGGACTCAACCCTTCATTTACAAGGTCCATACTACCTTCACATACATCAGAGTTGGATTAAAACCACAGAACATTCCATTAGTAAACCCAAGAATTGCACGTTTTCTTGGCGGGGGAAATCCCAGGTGTTTCCCTCTTAGGCTGTTCATTAGTTATCCTTTTTAAATACGTCCGACTTTTTTTGCACAGCCTACACCATCTACTGTCATTCTTGGGTGTGTTCCTGACTTACTATGCCTGGTAAGATTCTTCTTCCATGGTACTCTAGTTTTTATCATCTCAACCTATACAGGAATCCATTCCATTGTTTTAAGATGTTCAAGGCCAGTTGCTCAGGAAGCTGAGGCAGGAGGATCACAAGTTCAAAGCCAGCCTCAGGAACTTGGCAGACCTTGTCTGAAAATAGAAATTCAAGGTAGCAGGGAAGAAAACCATACCTACACTAAAAACTAAAGGAAAACGCCAAGACAGTACAGTCTAAGGGGACAAATGTTAAAAAAATTTCAATGACACCTCATCCATGTTCAGTCTGAAAATAATTTTTACTTCTTGCCTAGGTTCTACCAAGACATACTTTGTTGCTTAGGCCTAGCAGTTAGGCCTAACAAATCCCTAAAATTTATGAACCTGGCCTTTCTTTTAGTATTTAGATGTTGATAGACCTTTATTCGTTTATTTGTATGTAGTGCTGAAAATCACACAGCTAGGCAAGCTCTCTACCACTGAGCCTTAACCCCAGCCCTGAAACTGGCATCTTAAGCTCAATTCAAACTAAGTAAAACGCAAAGGTGATCTAGAAGCAACTGTGCAGTAGAGTACATGCTTGTAATTCCAGCCAACTATGGAGGCTGGGGGTGGGAGGGGACTTTGGGGCCTGAGGACGAGGTCAGTTGCACAGCGCCCTTGGGGGGAAGACACTCCAAAATGACTTGAATGTCATAAATGCACAATAAACGCCAACTGTACCTCAACACATTTCCCACCTTTGTGAGGCACTCCATTTTACCTTAAGTTTCCTACCCTAAAACCCAATAGTATGCTACATGTTATTTCATATAATGTAGACCAACTTCTCAAACTTTAATGAATGTATTCACGTGAATTGGGAATATTGATGAAATTTGTTCCTCATTCAGTAGCTTTGAGGTGGGGACTTGAGATTCAGCATTCCTCAAACTCCACCCAAGGCCTATGAGCCCAATGTATTATTAATTTATGGACTTGGATCTGGGGTAAGGCTAATTTCAAAAAGATGCCCCCTTTTCCATTCAAGACTTGTTAGGTAGTATATACACAAAAAAGACAAGCCGATAAAAATAAGAAATTTATTACCAAATATACAAAAACACAAACACAGTTCAATCCCTGTGTTTGTCTTACAAATTTCATTTCTGTATAACCAATTTATAGTATACAATATTTACATGTATTTACAAGACTCCCACCTGTATGTAAACTCTGGTCCATTTGTGCTTTCATATCTTGAAGAGAAACATAAAATGTTAATATTTTACCAAGAAGTGTATCTTTGTGTTGATTTTTAATTTTAACAAATATCACTAAATGACTCAAAGGGATGGGATAATGCTAGAAACAAACTTGCAATAAAGTGCAATTTTAAGCATTAGTTTTTTTCTTTTAGACAGGTACCCATAGTCCATATGGACTTTTTTTCTTATCTATTTTTGGCGATCGTGAAGATGTCTCTTCAGCAGCTTTAGCTGTTTTCTGCACTGGCTTTGCTACAGAATTCTGTAAGACAATAAATTAAGTCAGCTTCCAAACACATTTTACATAATTATAACATTTCTCAAAAACACATTCAATGATCATATTAAACATTATCAACCAAATGCAAAGCACGGACCTAATTTGTAACGTGAGCTGAACTATAAAATCAAGAAACTATGGGAGACAGGGCAGGAGAGAGGCCTACACAGGGGATGACTAATTCTAAAGCCCATTTAAAAAAAAAAAAAAATCCACACACAAAACCCTAATGGTCGTTGAGATTTCTTTTTAAATTTCAAAAATTAAACGAGAAAAATATTTATTGAACCCGAGTATGTACAAGATATGGAAGGTGCCCATATAATACTTGTATATATAGACTGATTCTCTTTACAAAGAGGCTTAGCAGGGCTTAATCATCAAAGATTAAAACAAAAGATAAATGTCTACACAATACAAAAAAATTGACTCAATTTTTCAGTAGCTACTGCATTAATATACTTACATTAGAGCTAAAAGCTATGTTTTTTTGCTGGGAAGATTTCTCACTGGGATTTTTAGTTCCATCTTCTGTTAGCTTTTCCGACAGCTAGACAGGTAAGAAGAAGACATTAAAAAAAAAAATCCTTTTTTTTTTTTTTTTAACTAATTGTATAAAAAGCCTAATTGTACATAAGTATGGTTGTAGACACACAAATCAAGTTGGATCTAACACCACAGTTAATAGCCTAAAAAAGACAACTGTCAGGTTTCCACTTAGCAAACTGATTTGATAGTAGACTAAAGGCACACTTTCCCATATTTTATTTCCCTGACACAAATCCAAGTAATTTTTAAAAGTAAGGTCATACCAGAAATACCTAGTTTCAAGGAACCAAGGCATTTGCCAGTTGGACACCTAATTAATAAACGACTCAACACCTTGTCTATTATTGAACAAAAACCACATCTGAGTCCCAATAATAGATTCATTTTATCAATTTCTACCTTTTATCAATTTTAAGCTTTAGATTTCACATTTAACTTAGAAGTACAGTGCAATTTGCCAACACACTTCCTGCATATTTCTGGAGAATTATAATAAACTTATCTGCAAGTGAAGCAGGACTCCTCTTCTGTAATCTCTCAAAATATCTGGAATATATTGCATATATTATGAATGGGACATCTATGCCACAGATGCCCCACCATTATAAAGTGTACCTTTGCTTAACTTAAAACTTGTCTTTAACACCTTATGCAAATGGAACCTGTCACAAATTCTAGCATGCACATGGAACTACCAACACAAAACTAAGCTTTTAGTGTGTGAACATAAACTTTAGTTAAACCTCTGATGTTTTAGCCCATGTATCAATTACCAACAGATTTTCTTCATCATTGTCTGGAGACCACATTCATGATTTCTATAAGACAGAAATAAAGCAGATAAACTATACTGTATGTTGAGCACAGATTTGTGGGAACATAATGCTGCAAATGAAAGCTACAGAAAAGACTCTTTGTCTATAAAGACTTGAGTAGGGAAAACTTTGATAACACAGAAATCTCCAAAATACCAGCAATAATATATTCATGGTGTTATGAAAGGACTAGAATAAAATTATCTCCCAATTTCATGGGTGCTGATGCTGTTATATCATGAATATATTTTGTTATTGGAAAATTTTACATAGCTAGACTTTCCAAGAAGTGTAGCCTAGGATAAAGAATGGCTGATCAGATCTTTCTGGAAGTGGCTTTTCAGAAGATGATCTGATAGTTAGAATACTTACCTCAAACTTTACACCATTACTTGGTACACCTGCTCCATGGCTTGTTTCTTTAGCTACAGGAACAGTTCTCAGACTAGCTGGCAAGTCAAAGTTAGTTGTTCCTAACGCTTTTGCTGCATTGGCCTTTGCTATTTCTAATAGCTCCATTCGATCTAAAAGAATAAACAAGAAATCCATTAATCCTGTAGCAGTTTCACCACAAAAAGTGACCCACAAAACGTTTCAATTGAGAAACAAAATTCTCTCATTTATTGCTATCAAAAGCATTCCTGAATTACCCAACAATTCAGTTTTTCTGACTCACAACCATAATTTGTTATTTTGCTTTCTCTTCATTTTATTTCTGAACATTAGCATTTTTTAAAGACCCTGTGTGGAGCAACTGTCATTTACTAAACCCATAATTGCTGTTACTAACGACCCAGTTCCCCCTAAGTATTTCTACTTAATTTCATCTAGGACACCAAGTCACTTGTTCACATTCCCATCTGTTCAGTAATACAGTGACAAAAGCCTTATTCTGACATTTTTCTTCCGAGCAGCTGATTTGTAAGCCTTAGGGTAAACTACTAACTCGTCTACATTCAAAAAGCTACACCAAGAACAGCGAATCACAAGGGAGCCACACTGAAGCAGGAACGTCGCAGTTGGACTTCAATTCCAAGTGGAAGCGTGGTCCGTTTAAATGTAGGCACAGCTCACCACGAACCGGCTGCAGCTTCCCCTCCCCCCGACAAAGGAACCGCGACTTCCGCGACCCACGCTGGGTTCCCTGGCCACCCGAACGCCGTCGCCGACCGCACACAAAGGGGAAGCTCCGTCGCGCCGAGCACGACGCCCACCTTTTTCACTTAGACGAAACGGCGTCCTGCTGCGCGACCTGGTCCTGGACCTGTCCCGCCACCGGCCGTGCTCCTCGGGGTAAACGGTGCGGCCGAAGCCGTAGTAGCGCCGCCCCCGCGCGACGGCGTAGTAGGACCTTGGCTGGTGCGACCGTCCGCGCGAGCGCGACCTGCTCCGCGAGCGGTAGGGCGAGGGCGAGCGGCGAGCCCTGCGCGGCGGCCCGTAGCGCCTCTCCCGGTACCGGCGGCCGCGGGAGCGCGACCGGCTCCGCGAGTAGGAGCGCGAGTAGCGCCGGTACTTGCGCTGGTGGCGCCTCCTGGAGCGAGAGCGCGACCTGCTGCGCCTGCGGGGCCGGCTGCGGCTCCCGGACGACGAGCGGCTGGAGCCGCGCGAGTCGGGCCGGGAGCTCGCGCACGAGGAGCGGCTCCGCGACCGCGACCACAGGCGGCTGGAGCGGCCGGACCGCGAGGTGGCGGGCGAGTCCTTCTGCGGCGAGCCGGGCCACAGGTCGTTCACGTAGTTGGACATGGCGCCTGCGGCCGGGCCTCCTCGGGCGGAGCGCGCGCCTCCCGCAAACCCGGGCCTCTGCGAGCACGGACAGGGAGAACCACGGGTCAGGCCGGGAGCGGCGCCGGGGCTCGGCCCAGGCGAAGCGCGGCCTTCCCGCCCCGCGCCGGCCGCCCGCACCTCCCCAGGCACCCGCGTCCAGAAGCGCAGGAGCCGCCGCGCCGGCAGGACACTCACCGCAGCCCGTCAAGCCTCCGCAGGACGGAGAGAAAGGCCCAACGGAAGCCTCCCTCCCCAAGCTCGGGACGCAGAGGGGGGGTTTCGCAAGGATTCTCGACCTCGGACACAGCAACCCCCACCTCCGACGTCCGGACGCCGACTGAGCGGGGCGTCTACTGACGCGTCGAAAGTACTAGAAGCTGACGCCTGGAGCATGCGCAGAAACGTTGGCGCGGTGGGCGTGGCCCTTGTCGCCCAACCGCCGCCCGGCCGCCTCGCCCCACCCATTGCCGCGCGCCAACACCAGCTGGGTGCGCATGCGCACCCCGACCTGGGCCCCGCGGCTACATCCGGGCATCTCGCTGCGAGTTTTGTTTTTCGTTCTGAGAGAATTAAGAGCTCTCCGGCCTGAGGGCCCGGCTGGGAGGCGGAGGGGCTGCAGCCACTGGTGGGACCGAGCTCGCACAATTGGGAATCCCCCCATCTAAAAATGTGACACTTGTTCACTGTGACGGGCAGACTAATGGCTCCTAAAGACACTCCGCCCTAATTTCCGGGAACCCATGAATATGTCATCCTAACAGGGCGATAGGAATTTTGCTGACAGGATTGGGGTTGAGGTTGGGCGATGAGACGCCCCGAAGCCCATGGCTAGGCCGTCTGGCCGCCCCGCGCCCCAGGTCACGGCTCCCGCCCCGCGGGAAGCCGCCCGCGCCCTCCCCAGGCGTCACCAAGAGGTTGCCCTCCAGGCTTGACGGGCACGGGACTCCCGGTGGAGACCGGACAGGCGACCGCCGGGGTGGCCTCCCCGGGAGGACGAGTCCGGGCCGGCGAGCCCGCTGAGCACGCGGACTCCGTCCCAGGACCTGCCGGCTGTTGGAAAGACGCAGAACGTTGCCTTGAACGGGACTCGTGGGTTTTGCGGTGCTCAGGCTGACCCAGAGCCGCAGCCACAGCCTTTTTTGTTTTTTGATCTTGAGGCAGGATCTCACCAAGTTTCCCAGGTTGGCCTCACGTTTTCATCTCAGCCTGCGGAGTAGCTGGGATGACAGGCGTGCACCACCGCGCCCAGCATTCATTGATTTTTTTTCTTTGTTTTTTGGTACCGGGGAATTGAGCTCGGGGCACCCGACCACTGAGCCACACTCCCAGTCCTATTTTGTATTTTATTTAGTGACAGGGTCTCACTGAGTTGCTTAGCGCCTCGCTCTTGCTGAGGCTGGCTTTGAACTCAGATCCTCCTGCCTCAGCCTCCCGAGCCGCTGGGATTACAGGCGTGTGCCACTGCACCAGGCTAACTGATTTCTTTTTAATTAAATGAACTAACCACTTCAATAAAGCGAGTCAGACATATGTATTCCTTTGCAAGTGCACTGTTACAAAACCCACTTATTTTGGAGGGACATCTAAATGCTCTCATCTTGTTCATCCTCACCCCGCAGCCCCAAACCCGCACAGAAGTGGAAGGCATCAACACCCGAGCACTCGGATGGGGTCTGCCTTACTCTCAGCGTGCAGGGTGCCTATCCACTTCTCTGAGGATTACCTTGATGAAAACAGTTCTTAAAAATGCTTCTTTTTCTAAAATACCCTCTCAAGCAAGATACAGTGCTTACTATAACTTTTGCTGAAAGTTCTCATGAAGCTTTGTGAGTGAACAGAAAAATATAAATTCCTCATGTGATAAGTGTAAAAATGATGTTTGGGGAAAAGAAGTGAAACTATGGTTATGAATAAGGAAGGGGTGATAGGAGTCTGTGAACAGTTCATAGTAACAAATGTGTGCCTAAAACATTATGGCTAGAAAAATTCTGGATGTTAATAGGATGTTGGAAACACGCCTTTGCCTTTGTGCAGAATACTGGTGTTTGTCTCTAGAATACATGCAGTCTTCCTTATGTTGAGTGTCTTTATTTCTGTGAATATAATCTCTGAACAACTATCTACTTACCTGATAGAATAATCCAACTTCAATTATCATTAGTACATCTAGCACTGAATTTGTGGGCCAATTTAGGCAGAAATGACATCTTTAAATAGGAAAGCTTCTCATCTAAAAATATGACATTTTGCTTTAAGTTTTTTGCTTCATTTGGTTGTTTTTGCAGGGCGAGGAATGGAACCCAGGGCCTCCCACATGCTAGGCAAGGGCTCTACTACTGAACTGCATCCCCAGGCACCGTTCGAGTATTTTCAGTTTTTATGCACTCTACCAGCTGAGCTATCTCCCCAGCCCCGTGGTTATCTTTTTATCTCTACCAAACATACTTAAACCTGTCCCTCCTCCCCTCCTTTCACAAATATTTATAGAATGTGTATTACATGCTGTTAAATAGGTTCAGAAAAATTTAGTCATCTTTTACTTAACCAAAATCAGTTTTTTTAAATTAAGGTTCAGTGACAAAATTTTTCTAACAAGTAAAGGAGTCTGTTTTGTTTTATTTTGTTTTCTATCAGGGATTGAACCCAGGGGTGCTCAACCACTGAGCCACATCCCCAGCCCTTTTTATTTTTTATTTTGAGACAGGGTGTCACTAAGTTGCTTAGGGTCTTGCTAAATTGCTGAAGCTGGATTTGAATTTGTAACCCCCCTGCCTCACACTCCCAAGCCACTGGGATTACAGGTATATGCAACCACACCCAGCCAAGGAATCTTTAAGATATAAAATAAAAACTAATAATTCATTCCCTAAAGGTATGGAATCCTTTGAAAGAAGCCCCCATCCTTTCCCATAACGTAGAGGTAACCAGTGTTAACATTTAATTTATTGGGTGCCCTCTCACATCCTTTCTCCAAGATCTTTCAACTCTATATTATTTTTTACAAATATGGGCTCATTATAAACAAATTGATTTAGAACATTTATAATGAACATTAAGATAAACCACACAATCTAATGTATTCATTTATCAGCTGTATAATATTCCATACCTTTTTTTTTTCCCTGCAGTTGGTGGAGTCTTTTGTGTAACTGTGAAGGGTTAGTTTCTTTTTTCTTTGGAAAATTCTGTCATTATCTTCTTTTCCTATATTTTTAAAAATTTTGTTTGTAGTTGTAGATGGACAGAATGCCTTTATTTTATTTATTTATTTATTTATTTATTTATTTTCGGTGCTGAGGATTGAACCCAGAGCTTTGTGCATGCGAGGCAGGCACTCTACCCACTGAGCTATATCCCCAACCTCAGAATGCCTTTATTTTGTTTATTTTTATGCGGTGCTAAGGATCGAATCCAGTGCCTCCCATGTACCAGGCAAGTGCTCTGCCCCTGAGCTACAGCCTCAGCCCTCATCCGTATATTTTTAATGGGTGCATTATAATTGTACGTAGTGGTGGCATTTGTTGTTACATATTTGTATATGTACACAACATAACAATTTAGCCTCCACAGTCATGAACTACAGAAATTAGGCTTTGTCCCTAATTTTTTAACCTTAAGTTAAAATAGAAATAATCTAGTAGAAAATAAGCTGATAGAAATAATCTAGTAGAAAGGAGAAGGTTGATACCACAAGAGGACTTGCACATGGCTCCAGTATTTTCACTAAAAACCATGCTTCAGAATTATCCAAAGATGTTAGAGCAGTAGCAGAGCTTCTCAGTGGCTCCTAATCCACAAGGTCAAGGTCAATAGAGCCATGTACAGGACTCAACCTGGAGCAGCTGATTGCAATGAAGCCTGAAGCCCTCCCCCCAGCACTACTCTAAGACAGTACCTCCAACAGTGGTGGGTAAGCACATTCTCTCAGAGAGGCAGGATTAGAGGAGCTTCCACCTGTGGAGCTACTCAAAAGGAAGAGAGCTACCAAGAGGAATGAGCCTTATTACTTTCCAAAATAGTTGTCACACAATGCGTGAGAACACCATCATAACCCCCAGATAGGTCATCCCCCATTTTAGATTTAATTTCCGGGTTTTTTGTTGTTGTTGATGCTATAGTTTTGGTGGTGCTGGGGACTGAACCCAGAGCCTTATGCATGCTAGGCAAACACTCTACCAACTGAGCTAAATCTCCAGTGTCATTCCTCCATTTTAGGTCATCCTGCTTTCCTGTGCTTATTTTTAGCACTTATCACAACTGTAATGAAATATTAATTGATTTTATAAATGTGTTGTTCCCACCAGAATATAAATTGCATAAGGACGGGAACTTATTCTTTACTCTAGCATTCCGGGCAATGTATTGCATGTGGTAGGCACTCTGTTTACTGAATGAAGAATGAAATAGAAATCTCCAACAGGTTTTAAAAGACAGAGGGAAAGGAAGGGAATATTTTAGAATGGGGGTCTTAGCAAACTCGGAAATAGAAATGCCCATTTTAGAATTTTGTGACAGAAAAGAAACCAACTTGGCTAGAGGAAAAGGGTTGGGGGGAGTGTGAGATAAAGGGGCAGATGGTGAGCCAGGGACATGGGCATCTGCCTGTCAAACCAGCAGGGCCCTGTTCATCTGAAGTACTGGATCTACCTTCACAGTTGCTGGATCTACTGAGAGCGCACACTTCACCTAACTGGATGGGAGGAAAAGGAAACACTTGCAGGATTTGGGAGAATAACGCTCAAAAGGCTTTTAAGGCCTGAGGAAATGTCAAGCTGTTTTCCACATCTGACATTCCTGCCAGCAATGTATGAATGTTTCAGTTCCTGTACATCTTCACCAACACTTTTTTCTTTTTCGATTATATTCATCTTAGAGTATGTGGATTTAGAGGAGTTTTACTGTAAAGAGAAGTCGGTAGTTGGGCTGCTGGCCAGAGAATGTGGTCAGACCAAGCTTTTTTTATGAAAGAATATATGTAGCATGTTTATAGACTGGAAGAAATAATCTAATAGAAAGGAGAAGGTGGATAGCAGGAGAGGAGTCGGACAGCTTGGGAGCCACATTCTTGAGTAGGAGAGACAAGTGGAGGAGTTGGCCTTAAGGGAACACAGGCAGTTTACTGAGCTTAACAGGTGGAAAGGTGGTACAGACACACCGGTGGGGCTAGTATGACAGCTTGGTGGTGAGCGCTTAGAAGTCCTCTTGTAATGCTTTTCCAGGTGAAATGAGCAGCTGAGATTGAGGAGGGGAGGAGATATTCAGAGTCTGAAGAAGGAAGGTCTAAGGAAGGTAGGAGATATTGAAAGTCTAAATACAGTCATTTGGGATGACTTGACCAGAGGATAGGACAAGAAGCATTACACAGAACCAACTGAAGTTAGCAACCACAAGGGGTTTTCTTTGGGGTGGGGGAGTGTTTCTTCTGGGACCCTCTGGATTGAGCCCAGGACCTGTGCGTTCTCTACCACTGAGCTCCACCTCCAGCTCCAGTGATCATGAGTTTAAAATGAGACCAATCTATTATCTTTTCCTCTAGCATGTGATCTCATCATATTAGAGATTTTTGGTATTTGAATGAAGAAGTGAGTTAATAATGAGTTTGTACTGCATGCACAGAAGAGTTTTTTCCCATTGCTACTTATGTTGATTAAAAATGCTTTAATACTAGATATTGTTGAAATTAAGAACCTAAGAATAGCACATCTTATGTCAGTTCTTCTGATCAAGATAATTAGAATAAACAAGGATTTTATTTTAGTGCCTTTATTTCTCTTGAGGATTATGTCGCTGAATATACAAAGGAAGATGGAAAACTATCAAAAAATTTTCAATCTGCCCAGTTATGTTTTATTTTCAGAAAAGGGGGAAGCCAAAAGTAAATGGTAGCTTCCTTAAAGATCTAGCATTCATTCTCTTAACAGTTTCTTTCTAGAATTCTGAATAAATTCTAGAATTTCTAGAATAAATTAATTATCCATTAATTTATTCATTTCTCAGTATTTCCTCTTTAATGATCTTATGTAGCATCACAAAAAATTAGCCCTAGTAGCTTGTGGTACATGCCTGTAATCCCAGCTACTCAGAAGCTGAAGCAGAAAAATTTTAAGTTTGAAGCTAGCCTAGGCAACTTAGCAAGACCCTGTCTCAAAATAAAAATTTTAGAAAGGACTGGAGATGTAGTTCAGTGGTAAAGTGTCCCTGGCTTCAGCCCCCAGTCCCCCCCCCCTCCCCCACATAGTAACACTGGTAAAGACAGAATGTTATGAAATTTATAAGATGAATTCAAACACATTAATAAATTTTATATAATATGAAATCTTTCTGGTAGCTGGGCACGGTGGCACATGCCTGTAATCCAAGTGGCTCAGAAGGCTAAGACAGGAGGATCACAAGTTCTGAGGCCCTAAAGCAACTTAGAAAGATCCTTTCCCAAAATAAAAAAAAATTAAAAAAAGGACAGGGGATGTGGCTCAGTGGTTAAGCACCTCTGAGTTCAATCCCTGATACAAAAAAAAAAAAAAAATTCTTTCTGGTTTCTGGCAGGGCCTCTGCTTTTCTCACAGGTAGCAGTGAGCTCATAGAGACTGCTTTGTCATAACAATCCTGTGCTTCACAGACTCTAAATTATACTATTAGAGTCTCAAGATTTTTATACTTACTTTGTGAAGACTGTTCAGTGCTTTGAAGAATTAACGGCTTTGCGCTGGGAAGAGAGCTTAGTGGCAGAGCACCTGCCTAGCATGTACAAGGCTCTGGGTTTAATCCTCAGTATTGAAAAAAAAAAAAAAAAAAAACTAGAGCTTTGTGAACCTGCAGTGCTTGTGATTCAGCCCTCCTCCAAGACCCAAGGGAGAACTGCATCCTCACCCAGTTGCAGGACACAGGTTGTCATGGTGGCTCTACTGAAACCTTGAGGCCACAGCTCTGACCACAGAGTCACAGAGTCATCCTGGGATGTGTCTGCAAACACATCTCAGGATGATGTCTTACTATTCCTGTGTCACACTTTACCAGACAGACATGGCAGTTTTCTTATGCAATTTTTACTAGCTGTCTGGTCAACATTAACTCTATTGCTTAAGAAAAGCATAAACAATTTAATCATGGACTCTGTCTGTAAGGTGTCATTGTTATTACTGTGGGGATTCTTGTTCTGACCAAAATATAATTTTCTTTGAAAATTCTGCCAGGCATGGTTGTCCATGCCTGTAATCTCAGTGATTTGGGTGGCTGACACAGGAGGATTGCAAGTTTGAAGCTAGCTTCAGCAACTTAGTGAGACACTGTCTCAAAATTTTAAAAAATTGGGGCTGAGGTTGTGGCTCAGTGGTAGAGTGTTTGCCTAGCATGTGTGAGGCATTGGGCTCAATTCTCAGCACCCATTCAAATAAATGAATAAAATAAAAGTCCATCAACATCTAAAACCATATTTTTAAAAAATTAAAAGGGCTAGTGATGTGGCTCAGTGGCAGAGCATTCTTGGGTTCAATCCTTACTACCACAAAAGAAAGAGAGCACACTAAAATAAAAAATGAAAAAGCTACAGAACTACCAAGTTTATACTTACATAAGTATGGTTGTTTATTTAAAATATGATTGTGAATTTATTTTTTCAGAACTTTTTTTTCCTTTTTCCAGAAAGGGTCTGGCTAAGTTGTCCAGGCTGGTCTTGAACTTGCCATCCTCCTGCCTCAGCCTCACAAGTTGCTGGAATTATAGGCACATGCCACCAGGCCCAGCTATTTTTCCACAACTTTTTCAAATTAAAGCACTACTTGAATAAAAGAGAACCAATGTGTTGATTACGAACATAGTAGACAACTCCAACAGAGAACATGAGGAATGTAGCCTTTTGAGTCACCTCTTTGAAAGCACTCCCCCGCCCCCCGATTCCTGCTGATGGGAAGAATTACACCCTGTGGGAGAGAAGTCCCTGTGTTTCTCCTTTGCTAACAAAGCAATAAACCTCCTTTTTCCTTTTTCTCAAAAATAAAAATAAAAAATAAAACATATAGTATTTTATTTCATAGATTTTTTCCAATATAGCACATAACACAAGAGGAATCTGAAGCTTCCCTCGTACAGGGAAGGGGTATGTGTGTATCCTCCTCCTGTCCTTCACATTCTAGAGTGATTCCACTCACATTGGCCTCTTGACTAACTGTATTGGTCTGCTTGGGTTGCTATAACAAAATACCACAAACCGAGGAGCTTACACAACAGAAATCTATTTCCATAGTTCTGGAGGCAGTAAATCCAAGGTCAGGGTGACAGGAAGCCTTTCTTCCTGTCTTATGGGTCCCTGCTTTCTTGTTATGTCCTCACATAGTGTTTCTTCTGTGCATTCATTCCCCTGGTAAGTGATTTCTTCTTATGAGGACATTAGCCCTGTGAGATTAAAGGCCCACCCTTATGATCTCATTTAATTATTGCTTGGTTTTTTTTTTTTTTGGCAGTACTGAAGACTGAACCCAGGAGAGCATTACCACTGAGCTACATCCACAGCCCTTTTCTTATTTTATTTTTAATTTTGAGTCAAGGCCTTGCTAAATTGCCAAGGCTGGCCTTGAATTTGGGGTCCACTTGCCCCAGTCTCCTGAGTCACTGGGATTATAGGCATGCACTACTTTGCCTGGGTGTGTGTTAAATTTTGAGACAAGTTCTTGCTAAATTACCCACTGGCTTCAAACTTGCCATCTTCCTTCCTCAGTCTTGCCAGTTGCTGGGATTACAGGCAGGTGCTGGTGCCTGGCTCAGCTGTTGCTTACTTAAAGGCCCTATTTCCCACTACAGTCACATTGGGAATTAGGGCTTCAACACATACATTTGGAGGGGACAGTCCATGACAATAGTCATTAACAAACAACATGAATCTGAAGATACTTTTAATGTGTGATTATTGTCCTTATGCATAAACCTCAGTGTTCCACTGCCTCTGCTATGGTATTGCTTTAAGAAAATGTGAATCCTTATTTCCTTCATTGACAGTTAATGATAATAGATACATCTTTTCAGCACTCAATGTATTTTAGGAATTATTCTAGATTCTGGGAATATATACATGCATGTACTAAAGCTCCTTTTCTTAACTAACTCACAGTCTGACTAGACTGTTAGAAATTCAGAAAATTGCTGCCTTCAAAGACATGTAGGAGCCAGGCGTGGTAATACATACCTGTAATCGCAGCAACTCAGGAAGGAGGCTGAGGCAGGAGAATTAGAGGTTCAAGGCCAGCCTTAGCAACTTAGTGAAGCCCTGTCTCAAAATCAAAAATAAAAAGGGCTCGAGATATAGGTGCCCAGTGGTAAAATACCTCCAAGTTCAATCCCCAGTACCCTCCCCCCCCAAATAAAAAGACATGTAAGAATTCAGAAATTATAGATGGTGAACCACAGTACCTAATAATCCAACTTACTTATAAAAAAGAAAAATTTCATCCATTAGTTTACTTATTTTAACAAGTATTTACTGAGTGATAACTTTGAGCCTAAGATATAGCAATAAGGAAATAGGCTGAAGTCTCTGCTCTCATGAGAGACAAATAAACAAACAGATACAGAATGTAACATTAGTAGTAAATACTTGGAATTAGATTGAAGGTAAAGAGAAAGAGGACAACTTATACAGGAGGCAGCCATGCAAGATGGCATCAGGAAGCTTATCCCCAGAGGCAGCCCCTGAGCAGATGTGAATGAAGTGAAGGAGGGAGCCACACCCAGGAGTAGAGGAGAGAGGTCCAGGTGGAGAGAAGGAGCTGAGGGCCCTTCACAGTCAGATCAGCAAAGAAACCACATGATTGACGGAGCCCTGTGAACCAGCAGAAGGGACAGATCAGCTCCTCTCTGGCCACAAGGAGCCAGAGCAACAAGGATCTTATAGGATTTTATTTACACGAGGGGAAGCCACTGAGCATTCAGAGAACAGAATTTGTGGGATCTGTTTTATGTTTTACAAGTCTCGGTGGTTGTCGTGTAGAAAAAAAGAGGAGGGAGTTCTGAAGCCCAGAGAGGACTGCAGTACCAGCTTGCACTAAAGGGCCAGCAGGCAGGGCTGGGATGGGGTGGGTGTGGCTGGGAGGCAGGCCCAACAGGTACTCGGAACCTAACTGATCAGAAATTGTAATCATGAAATGTCCTGCACAAACAGTAACCCATGCCTACAAAACTCCTGCTCGCACTCCTCAAACCCATCCATCCCAAAGGAGGCAAGTGTAAGAAACTGTCGCAGCCACGAGGAGACTGAGGAGACTCAGGAGACCTGACGAGAAATTGAAATGTGGGATTCCAGATGGGATCCTGGAACAGGAAAAGGACGGTAGGGAAAAACTGACTCTGGATAAACTGGTCGTCAGTTAGAAATACACATCATTAGTTCATTAATTGTAATGGATATTCCACAATAATGAAATACACTCATAATAAGGGAAAACTGAGAGATGAGGTTAATATGGGAACTTTCTATACTGTTTAATTGTGCCATAAACCCCCAAACAATGTAACTGACATCCATGGAAATGGTTATAATGTTCATGCCACAGAACTATGTACTTAAAAACAGTTAAAATGGTTAATTTTAGAGTTACCTCTATTTTATAATTTTTTTAGAAGTCTGTCCTTTTTCTTCAATTTTTTTCTGTCCACAGGGTATGGAATTGGAAACTTGGGGCTGGGAATGGAGCGCAGTGGTAGAGCAATTGCCTAACATGCAAAAAGTCCTCAGTTCAATCCCTAGGATTGGGGAGGGGTGAAAAATCACAAGAATTGGGTGACTTGCTGAAGTCAGGCAACCAAGTGGCAGAGCTGATATATGGACCCAGGTCTGGCTGCCTCCAAAGTCCACAATTTTTTTTTTTAAGTTGTTGATGGGCCTTTATTTTATTTTTTAACTAATTCATGGTGCTGAGAATCAAACCCAGTACCTCACACATGCTAGGCAAGTGCTCTCTACCACTGAGCCCAGCCCCAGCCCCCAAAGTCAAAGTTCTTTTAAACACCCTGCTTTATTGTTATAAAGTTCCTTAAGTCTTCCCATCACTGGGCTGGGGTTGTGGCTCAGTGGTAGAGTGTTTGCCTAGCATGTGTGACGCACTGGGTTCGATCCTCAGCACCATGTATAAATAAAAATTAATTAATTAACTAATTAATTAATTAACTAAAGGCACTGTGTCCATGTACAACTTAAAAAAAAAAAAAAAAAAAGTCTTCCCATCACTAATCCTCCTTCAACACATCCAGGCAACTGGTGCCAAGGTGATCTCAAGGTCCCTCAGACATCTCACTCTCCTGGGCAGGGGATCTGAAGGCAGGTCCACTTCCTATCAATTCACATTAGGCATTCAGAAAGCCCTTTATGGTCCAGGTGCCATTGTACACGCCTGTAATCCAAGTGACTCAAGGGGCTGAAGCAGGAGGATTGCAAGTTCAAATCAGCCTCAGCAACTTAGCGAGACCCTTTCTCAAAATTAAAAAAAAAAAAAAGACTTGTGGATGTGGCTCAGTGGTTAACTGCCCCTGGGTTCAATTCCTAAAACCACCCCCACCCCCACCCCCACCCGGAAAAAAAAAAGCCCTATATGAACTGATTGCAACTGACCTTTGAGGTCAAATGAATCCTTTTCTTTTTCTTTTGACAAGTCAACACTCTCCCAATTCTGTATCTTTCCCTGATACAACTGTTTCTTTCTCTAGAAGGTCCTTCCTAATGTTTGTCTGTTCAGACCCAGTTCAGAGGATAAGGTCTGCCTCATCCCCTCGGCCAAAAGTAATTATGTAATGCTTCTCTTCACACAGCATAACTGGTACTGAGGGGAAAAGCTACAAAGAGAATCCACTTAAACCAGAGATCAAAATGCCATAGTTAAGAAGCTTAGAAGGCCTGACTGTAGGCAGACAATCTAGGATAAAACCCAACAAACCTGCCACAATACAACATACAGTCCTTATAGAGGAGTTTGTTGTTATTAATACAAAAACATGAAAGGTGTCTACTTGAAAGCATAAAGGCTATATTATTTATCATTCAGTTACATAAATGTGATTTTTTACACCAAAGAACCAGTTGAAAGAAACAATAATAATTAATGGGAATAAACAATATATAAGAAATATAGAACAATTTTACATATTTCTATCCTGATACATTTTAAAATTAACATTTAAAAATTCATTTAAAATTACATTTTAAAATTCATATTGAATATTTAACCTCTGTAGGTAATATTACTCAATATTCTTAAATTGCAAAAAAGTAAGATTTTAAAAGTACAATGCCATGTTTGTCTCATAATTTAATGGAATTGTGTGTGTGTGTGTGTGTGTGTGTGTGTTACTTGGAAAGGAACCCAGGCCTCACACATTCTAGGCAAGTGCTCCACCACGGAGCCACATCCCCAGCCCTTTTTATTTTTTTATTCTGAGATACAGTCTCACTAAAATATACAGGCTGGCCTTGAACTTTAATCCTCCTGCCTCAGCATCCTGATTAACTGGCATTACCCATATGTACCACCACACCAGCTTAATAGAATATTTTTTGAAAGATTTTTTTTTTTCCCTTTGAGATGAGGTTTCACTATATTGCCCAGGGTGGCCCCAAACTCCTGGGATCAGGCAATCCCCCGACTTCAGTCCCCCAAGCAGCTGGGACTATCCTGTGCCACAATCCCTGGCTGAGGCAATTTTTACTCCTATTGTTTCCTTTTCCAGTAATACTTCTCTGAATCGTCGGCAATCTTGAGGATACCTTTCTTTTCTTTTCTGTCATGGTAAAACTGAACACAGTCAGATATGAAATTCTCCTTGACCTGTAGCTCGCTCTTGCCAAGCCCACATTACATGAACTCCTGGTGTCAGTCCACTGTGATGACATCAATCGGAATATTCTCTCAGCAAAAACACCTGGGCATGGAATACTTAGGATTTTGCTTACTAGCAACAGCAGCTTTTTAGACGTAGGAATTTGTTCCTAGCTCTCCAAAAATGTCCATCCATTTTTTTAATGTACAGGCTTGTTTGGGTAGACCACCTGTTTGTCAATCAGGTTCTGGGCATCTGTAAATGCATCATAAGGGCTATCTGTGTTTAAAAGGCTCATCATTTCTAAACATTCTAAAGCCCACTGAATGTCATGTAAGTTAAACCTCTCCTCAGGGAAAATGGTTTTAAAGCACAGAGGTAATTTGCTTTTTTGTTGTTGTTCTTTTTTTGAGCAGAGGGGTTTGGACATTGAATTCAGAGGCACTTTACCACTGAGCCACATCCCCAGCCCTTTGTTTTTATTTTGAGACAGCGTCTTGCTACATTGTTTAGGGTCTCACTAAATTAATGAGGCTAGCCTTCAACTTGGGATCCTCCTACCTCAGCCTCCAGAGCCATTGAGATTACAGGGATGTGCCACATGCCCAGCCAAGCACAGAGGTAATCTGAACTTGTAAAATTGAAATTGGATTCCAAAAAAGTTATCATTCTAATAAAGCAATGGGAAAAGTCTGTTTAATTTGGTTGCCCTCTTTTGGTGACATTGTTTTGAATCCTAAAGCAGTCTTTTTTCCAAAAAATGAGTTATTTTTTTCATTGTTAGGAGTTCATGTTGCAACTTACGCATAATACCTGTGGAGAGCAGTGACAGAGGATGGAAAAGCAGTGACTGAGATTGGGGGTCTCTGATGATTTCATGGCTGTTGCAAGCCTGGTGCCTGGGAATGTTCCCGTGCAAGGGCACAGGATGCTCAGCTGCTGTGGCATTGCCCTGCATAAGGAGGCTCTGTACAAGAGTCCTATCAGCTCTGACCTTAATCTAGGCACACAGCTCCCGGGAAGGAAGGAATTCTTATGCTAGACAACCACAATGTTTCACCAGCCCCCCTTCTCAGGTTCCTGCCCACCTTACAGCAACTTTAAACAATGGACTTCCTTGAGAGCTGCACAAAGCTCCTAACATTGCACTTTGCAACTGTGGATTGCAACTGTGGAAAAGCTACATAGACATCCTAGTTTCTGTAACGTTCCTGAATACAAAGAATAATGGTTGTATAATCTTTAACCTGATAATGAGACATGTATAAAAAAATATTGCTGGAGTAACTCTAGATCTGCATCTCCATCAGAGGACAAAGCTCCACCTGATCCCAGCTTAATCTTCAAGATCTGTGTCTGTGAATCTTTATTTTCCAATCCCCCTTCGGCCCTCTCTGGACCCAAGAGTTTAGTTGCTCTGGACAAGATAAATACCAAATAATTCAGGTGCAGTCAGTCTGCCCTTTTCTAGGCTTCTTATGGCTTCTTCAAAGGTCATTAAGTAGTTCTGGACAAAAAGCATATAAATTTCTGTTGTAGTATAATCCTTTTCTCATCCTCAGTATATTTCCAAATTAGAGATGGACATTCTTCTTTTCTCACATGGGATTATAAGCAGACCAACATTTTAACATCTTTTCTATGACCAGCAATAATGACAGCCATTGTATAGGTACAAATCTAAAGAATCTATCTCTTCTTTCTACAAAGTAAAAAAATCTCATTAAGTGTTTCTGCATCTTTTGAGAAAACTGAAAAGTAACCAAAAACTTTTATTAAGAAGGCCTTGCCGGGGTGGTGGTGCATGCCTGTAATCCCAGCCGCTAGGGAGGCTGAGGCAGGAAGATTACTAGTTGAAAGCCAGCCTCAGCAACTTAGCAAGGCACTAAGTAATTCAGTGAGACTCTGTCTCTAATAAAAATATATTTATTTTTTGCTAGGGATGTGGCTCAGTGGTTAAGCGCCCCTGGGTTCAATCCCCAGTCAAAAAAAAAAAAAAAAAAAAAAGGCGGCTTCAATGTCATGGAAAAGCAAATCACACCCCTTTTTAGCAGTCTTGTGTGCAAGACATACAGGACATTCAGCAAGTAAGATCTTTTCATTTTCTTTGGTAAAAAGTTTATAGATGGAATGAAATTTGCCAAAATTTACATGTGTACTCTCTGCTGAATATACAGAGAGGTGAGCAAAGTCTAGTCTGTATTTGGACAAGATGTCAGTAATCTTTTATGTTTTCTGAGGTTTCATCAAAATCTTCACAAAAATCAAGAAGACCATTTGAGACTCCATTTTTCAAATCAAAGTACCGAAGAGCTAGGGGGAACACATTTTATTGCCATCACTCATCACATCACTTGATATGCTGTACAAAGTATGATCACAGGAAGATCTGACCAAATCGGCTCTACACTGTAAGGTATCAACATATCTGTTATCTTTTCTTTGCCCACAGGACATTGTAGTTGCAACCTCTGAGTCAGGAAATGCAACTTTATAAAGTGATCAAGGGAATGATATGATAATGATTATTTATATGGTATGCTCAAGCTAGTTTAGTGACTGCTGTTTTCAGCTGAACGTTGGTATTTTGGGGAGACAAAAACACTTTATATTGATTCAAAAGCACTTTCATGTCTCATCCTGGGCTTGGGAGAGTCAGTTCCATATGTGCTTTTAATTCCTCTTTTCCACCATGCCCAAACCCAAATTCTATTTTTTTCTTTTCCTTTCTTTCTTTTCTTTTCTTTTTTTTTCTTTTCTTTTCTTTTTTTTTTTTGGATACTGGGGATTGAACTCAGGATGCTCACCACTGAACTACATCCCCAGTATTTTTTGTTTTTGAGACAGAACCTCATTAAGTTGCCCAGGCTGACCTCAAACTCACAATCTTCCTGCCTCAGCTTCTCGAGTTGCTGGGTTATAGGCAAGCATCATCGCCTCCCCAAATTCTTTCCTTTATCTCCTGAGTAATGCTCCAGTTGAGTAGTTTACCTCCCTAATCCAGTTGTATGTGTTCTTCACCAGTTATTAAAATAACGTAGCTGTTTAGGCTTCCCGTTTGGTAATGTCTGGGTTATGCTGGCCCTGGTGTTGTATTCATGACACTATCTCAAAGTTAAAAATTAAATTAGCAATAGCTATCTCCAGACAAAGCACAACAGTTAACTGGATGGTTAACACTGACTAGAACTTAAGTTGCTCTGAGAGACTGGAAGAGCCATCATCACAGCATTCAGCAAAAGACAGACCACTACCATATTCATTTACCACTGAAAACAGTATTTTTATCATTTCAGTGCCTTTTTGGGCCACCAAGTAGATTTTATATCACCCCTTCCAAACTTCCATGCTCAGCTGAAAACCATGACTTTCTACACCCAAAAGTGGTTTTCTGAAATGTGGAACTTTCAGGAACAATCCCAGACAATCCAGAATGGCTGCTCACCAAAAATATAAAATCCCTTACACTCCAATTTTCGTGGGTGACTGCCTGCCTACTATTTTCAGGTCTGCTATTCTGACTTTAGCAAATCATATTTCAATAATCTTTATCTTTATCTAAGATAAATCAAATTAAAATGGTAAATCACATCTCTCTGGCGGTAGTCCTAAAGGCTTTGTTTGGATAGTCCTAGAATACTTACCTTGGCATCATTACTTGGTACACCTGCTCCGCAGCTTATTTCTTTAGTTCTGAGATTCCTTGGCAAGTCAAGGTTGGTTGTTTCTGAAGTTTTCCCTGCACTTGTTTTTGCTATTTCCAATAGCTCCATTCAGTCTACAAAAGACAAACAAATACTCATTAATTCTACACATATCCCCCAAGAACTAAGAATGACAAAGCATGTCTTTTGTTATAATAGCAATATATAATGTTCACTCGTGTATAAATTTCTTGACAATCATGTAAAGGTAAAGTTAAAAAAAGGGTAGCGACAGAATAAGAGAGTTAAGTCAGACCTTTCCTCTTATGGTCAGGTAGCTTATTATTAGTTTTAGTTAAGGTTTTAAAATGCTGTTAAGAGCAGGGTGTGGTGGTACACACCTGTAGTTCCAGCAACTCTGGGAAGGAGTGTCACAAGTTCCAGGTTAGTCTTAGCAACTTGGCAAGGCTCTAAGCAATTTAGGGAGACCCTGTCTCAGAATAAAATATAAAAAGGGCTGGGGATGTGGCTCAGTGGTAAAGTGCCCCTGGGTTTAATCCCCAGTATCTCCTTATAAAAAAAAATTGCTAATAAGTGATTGGGCAGGTAGCTCGGTGATAGAACAGTTGCTTACTATGCACAAAGCCCTGGGTTGGATCCCCAGCACTGAAAAAATAATGAATGAATGAACAGAAATATTGCTAAGAGCTGGTAAACTAATGTTAATCATTAATAGACATTAAAAGTGTTTCATTAAAGGCTGGGGATATAGCTCTGTTGGTAGAGTGCTTACCTCACATGCAGGAGGTCCTGGGTTCAATCTCCAGCACCACAAAAAGAAAAAAGGTCTCATTAAGAACTGCCTGCAGGGGCTGTCATTGTAGAGCGCTTGCCTAGTATGTGTGAGGCACTGGGTTCAATTCTCAGCACCACAGAAAAATGAATAAATAAAATGAAGGTATGGTGTCCATCTACAAAAAAAAAAAAAAAAAAAAAAAAACTTCAGTGCTGGGACTGGGGGCAGTTCAGCAGAAGAGTGCGTGCTTAGGTGAGTTAGATCCCCAGCACCATCACCAGAAAAGAAACAACACAACCACCTTAGCCTAACCGCAGCCTGGGTCACATGTAAATAGCACAAACTTGTGTGTCTGCCTCTCTCTCTCTCTCTGTCCTCCTCCTCTGTCCCTTTTTGTACCTGGAAGTACCTGGAATTGAACCCAGGGGTACCTAACCACTGGGTTCACCTAACCACTGGGCTACATCCCTGGCCCTTTCTATGTTTTATTTTAAGACAAGGCTTTGCTAAATTGCTGAGGCTGGCTTTGAACTTGCGATCCTCCTGCTTCAGCCTCCAGTCTGGGATTACATCTATGCGCCACCGCGCGGGGCTGCGTGCCTCTCTTAATGACAAATAATGCCTTCCTGGATCTCTCCCTCGATCTCTTGGGTTCCTCTCAGTACACTATTGGGTCAAAGTCGCAGTAGCGTCGCGCTTGCGTGATCGCGTAGGCTCTAACACTACGACCTTCTCCAGGAGGAGGACCTGCTCCGGGATCTGTACCGAGGATTCTGGTAATACCTCCGGGACAGCAGCAGCGCCTCTTGGTACGGGCGCCAAGGGATCACGTCGGGCTCTGCGGGTAAAACCCGCAGCGTCTAATTCCACCAGTAGCGCCTTCTCGATAGAGACCCTGACCTGCTTGTCTTCCCGGGTCGCCTCCCTCCCACTCCTGGACACCGACTGATTGGAGACGTGGGACCCGGACTGACAGCTTCTGCAAGAGGGGCGCCCGCGCACCAGTCCTTCACAAGGCTAAGACATCATTGTTCCCGGCTTATCTTCCTCTCTTCTAAAAGGGTTGTTGCTTCCCGAAAATTCAGGATATCTCCTAAATAGTGGTTTTCAACCGGAAGATTTTCCCAGGAGGGCATATTTGGCAAAGCCTGGAGACATTTTTGGTTGTGCAACTGAGGGAGCTGCTTGCAGACATTGGGTAGACGACAGGTGAGCACAGGGCAGCCACCTATAAACAGAATTATCCGACCCCAATGTGAGTAGGGCCGAGGCTGAGATATCTTTCCCTAAAACAAATCGCCAAGGTCAGGTTCCGAGAGGGTCCGGAGCCCGGCAGGAGCTCAGGGAACCTACACGCGGAACTGGGAAGCCCCGCCCCGGACTTGAGCCCGCCTCTGGCGAGGAGTTGGAGCTGCGGCGCTCCAAAAACAAACAGCACTTTAATCCTGAACACTTTAGTGCAGCGAGTCCGCGAGCCCGCACCCACCTTTTGCACCACAAGGGGCCCGAATGTTCACCTGCGGCCCACATCTGAGAGAGCAGCGGGACCAGCCTCAACACTAGAAAATGCACCGCCCTCACTCAAGACGGATACTAAGGACTGATGGACGCTTCCCTTTCTAGAGCTTAGGACAAAAATCGATCTCTCACACTCAGCTCCGAAAGCCTTGCTCAAAGATAGAACTCGCCACGTTCAGAAGCAACGCGGACTATTTGAAGCCGACCTAAGAAGCATACTTGAGCATGCGCAGACTCGTCGGCGCGGTGGGCGTGGCCCTCTTCGGGCCGCCCCGTCTCCTCTCTTCGCGTCCCGCCCTCCGCCCCGTCTCCGCATGCGCAACTGGCCCGGGGGCGGAGCTGCTACATCCGGGCGTCTGGCGGCCTGTGGGTGTTTTGTTTTCTTGGCCGAAAGTCCGGGAAAGTGAGGCTGCCCGGCGCAGCGCGACTGGGGGATCGGGACCTACTGCACCCGCGGGGCTGGACGTAAGTGCCCAGGGGGTGGGGACGCGGCCGCAGGCTGCCCAGGGCTCACATCCTTGACTGAGGCGGTCGGGTCACGTTCTCCACCCTGCGGGAAGCCGTGGGGTCGGGCTGTGCCGGGCCGGACCCTTCCTGGCCACTTCCTGCCGTCCTGCGCCCGGCGCCGCCGCGACCAGACCCTCCCGGCTCGGACTCCTGGGGCGGTGGAGCGGCACGGCGGGCCTCGCCCGGGACAACGCAGGGGCCTGAAAACCACCCCCGCCCAAGCTGGCCGCAGACCCCGAGAGCGAGTGTAACCGGCTGGTTGACTCGGCCAGGGAGCGGCCGAGCCTCAGCCAGGACCCGCATCCTCCAGGTGCCCGTCCGCTCTGCAGACCTGCCGCTCCCGGCCTGGCGGGCGGAGTGTGGGCTGCAGCGTCCGCAGTCGTGCAGCGGGGAACGGATGCGGGGCGGGGCCGCTGGGGAGAACCGAAAATAAAACTGGGTTCCTGTTCCTCCCGGACAGAAGAGGGGTGAATTTTCAAAATAGACTCGGCCCAAAGGCATAGAGTAGCAGTGGTTATAATCATAGTTTTTTTTTTTTTATATTTAATTTTTAAAAAGGAAGCTAAAAATTGAAATCGTTGCACTTTTTAGGGCATCATGGTTTTTGGACGACCATAATTGCTGGCTGCAGCGCAGCTCAGTGGACGGGTTCTGATTCACTGCAGGAGTTTGGGTGTTTCTGGGTTGTTAGCAAGTTATATGTAATTCAGGCTCAGCTTGGAGGAGTGTTTCATGTAATTTGTTAAAGAGAGTTTAGTACGGTTGTGATAAATTTAAATAGAGGTGGATTATTTATTTATGGTCTGAATTAACATTAACCTCAGCTCTGTGCTTTTGAAGGAGGGTGTTGGAAACATCTGTTAGAACCAGAACTAGAGATATTAAAATAAAATTAAAAAAAAAAAATAGAAACGACACCAAAAGGTAGGTTTGGAAAAGGGGGAAAAATTGAGGTGAAAGGAAGTGATGTGGGTAGAGGTAAAATGCACTGCAGTGTTTTATTTATTTTTTATATCTGGATATGAAGAAGCACACGTTCTATGATAAAATGTATAAATTCTCAGGTGAAATTTTTAAAAATCTGATTCTGTGCTCTTAACTCAAAGTTTATCACCTCTGCCTGTCCTCACTATGTTAGTGTTCCTGGACTGTAGGTATCAAAAACAAATAACTTAATTTGGAATTAAACCAAAAGAATTCTTGTGGGTTAATAATCATTATACTCCATAATTTAACATTATTTAAAGGATCACTTAATAATGTATTAAATAGGATGTGACAGATTTCAGGAGTTAAATTCTTAATTTTTTCCAATATTTGGATACCCATGTTTATTAAATTACTTAAATATACCCAAACTATCCCCCCCACCCCCAGTACTAGAGTAAACCCAGGGGCACTTTATCACCTATCCCCATCCCCAGCCCCTCTTAAATTGCCAGGCTGATCTTGAACTTGTGATCCTCCTGCTTCAGCCTCCCTAGTCCAGATTTTGTTTTCCAAAGTTACAGTGTGGCAGTTCATCAGAAGCAGTTCATCATATTCTGAAGAAATATGTGGAGCCAAAATACTTCACTTGTATTAATTTATTCCCTTAGGGGCGCATATTAAGGATTTAACCCAAGGATGCTTTATCACTAAGCTATATCCAGTCCATTTTATTTTTTATTTTGAGACAGGAACTTCCTGAGTTGCTGAGGGTCTCAGTAGGTTGCAGAGTTTGGCCTTCAGCTGCCTCAGCCTCCACTGTCACTGGGATTACCTGCTTGTGCCACCCAGCCCAGCTAACAGTATTAAGTTATTCTTGAACTATTAACTATTTTCTAGGAACACAAATCAGGTTTGAAGAGTAAATGAAAATGCTTTATTTAGTTGTGTTTTGTTTTCTTTTTAAGTAACCTACAAAGATGTCTGGATTTCTAGAAGGTTTGAGATGCTCGGAATGCATTGATTGGGGGGAGAAACGAAATACTATTGCTTCTGTTGCTGCCGGTGTTCTGGTAAGTGTCACTGGTCATTTTGGCTGTCATCGTTGTGGTGTGTTTTCGTTTATATGTTTTGAATTGGTTGTGATATTTTAAAATATGCACTTTAAAAAAAATCTTTTGACCACTGAATTTATTTTAATAAATGTTGATTTTTTTTTTTTCATGGGGGGTTATTAATGGTTTGAAATCTGATTCAATAGATTGGATGGGCTAGTTTAACTGCATGGTAAAAATGACATGATAAAACATTTTACTTTTTATTCAATAAAAATAGTATGCCTCATCTTAATGAGTACAATAAGGTACAATGAACTATTGAAGAAATAGTCTGGTTAAAACCAGTCAAAAGATATGATTGCATTTTTCCATAATCCAAAGTTCACTATCTTCTCAATCTCATAAGAAAAATTAGAGGACATTTATTAAAAGATATTACTTAGAAATAATTTACGGAATTGGGCTGGGGATATAGCTCAGTTGGTTTCACTTGTTTGTTATTTCCACAATCCCACAGTGCTGGGGACTCGAACCCAGGCCTCCAGCATGCGAGTCAGGCACTCTACCTGATGGGCTATATTGCCAACACGTAGCTCAGTTGGTAGAGTGCTTGTGTTGCGTGCACAAGGCCCTGGGTCTTGTGATCCTCCTGCACCTCAAAAAAAAAAAAGAAAAAGAAATAATTTACAGAATAAAATTCTTATTTAAATTGCAAATTCCTCAAGCGTCTGATGTTTGTGTTGTACAATCTTATGGTATTATATGGTCTAAAGAGTAACTTTTTATTTTTGTTTTTTTGTGGTACTTGGGACTGAACCAACCCAGGGCTTCACGATTCTTCACCACTGAACTACATCCCCAGTCCCTAAAGAGTAGATTCTAACTAAAATGAACAAATAAAAACCTAAACTTAAATATCTCCTATTCACCAAATCAGTGGCTTTATATTTAACCAAAATATGTCAATATTTAATACCACTATAGAAATTCTGCTCTTCTAAATTCTTTTGGGGGTGCTGCTGGGGTTCAGGCTCAGTGGTAGAGCACTTGCATAGTATACCTGAAGCACTGGGTTCAATTCTCTCACAACATATGAATAAATGAATAAAAAAAGGTCTATCAACGTCTAAAAGAATTTTTTTTAATGAATAATTTTTGTTTTATACTAGGGATTGAACCCAGGGTTGCTTAACCACTAAACCACATCTCTAGCCCTTTTTTTATTTTGAGACAGAGTCTCACTAAGTTGCTTAGGGCCTTGCTAAGTTGCTGAGGCTGGCTCATACTTGCTTCCCAAGTCACTGGGAATACAGGCATGCACCACTGTGCCCAGCTTCAGGGGTGTTCTAACTTCTGAATTACGCTTCTTTTGTTGTTGTTGTTGTTTGGTACTGGGGATTGAACCCAGGGGCACTTAACCACTGAGCCACATCCCCTGCCTCCTTTTTTAATATTTTATTTAGAGACAAGGCCTTGCTAAGTTGCTAAGGCTGGCTTTGAACTTAGGATCCTCCTGTCTCAGCCTCCCCAGTCACTGAGATTACAGACATGCACCACCATGCCCAGACTACACCCCTTTTTTAATTTTTAGTTTTTGAGATGGGGTCTCACTTAGTTGCCCAGGCTGGCCTCACACTCAACAATCCTCCTGCCTCGGCCTTCTGAATAGCTGAGATTATAGGCAAGTGCCACCACACTGGCTTCTTATAAATATTTTTTAAAGCTTTTTCTTTTTTTCCATGAAGGAAATATTTTGAAGCCAGGCACAGCAGTACATGCCAGCGTTCCTGGCTACTCAGAGGCCAAGGCAGGAGGATCACAAGTTACAGGTCAGCCTGAGCAATTCAGCAAAACCCTGTCTCAAAATAAAAAATTAAATGGCTGGGTATGTAGCTCACTGGTAGAGGGTGCCTGGTTTAGTCCCCCGTATCACAAAAAGGAAAAAGAAATTTAATTACATTGAGCTGAGGGTTTAAAAAAAAAAAAAATGAGTCATTACTCATACTAGCCTATAAAAATGTCATCATTAGCTTATGGATCTGTTTATAACCCAATAAAAGTAACTTGATTAGCCTAAAATTGCTATTTGCAATAATTGCCAGGAGATGGCGATTTCTGGCGCTAACTAGGTCGATGATGGGAACAGGGGTAGAACAGGTGATTACTTTCAAAACCTTCTAATCTTCTTGTCAGAATTTGGTTACTATTATAAATTTCTACTCAGATGATAAAAATACTGTGTAGTTTTTTTTTATTATGATCTGTCCTTGATAATATCCAGAACCAAAATTCAGTTAGGTACATTATAATTTGATATTCAGATTGTATTAAACTTATATCTGAAATCATCTCAAGATTGCACTATAATTCATCAAAAGGAGAAGCAGAACTGCAGAGTTATTCCACTCTGCTCAGAGAATAGCTAAATTCTACAAACAATAATTGTTTCCCATTTTTAATTGAAAATTTTTTTTTTCATTTTTAATCATGTCTTCCTACAGGCCTGTAATACATTAGCAATAAGGCAATTCTTGTGTCAGTTGGAATCTGATCTAGTTTCTCCATAACATGTTGTACTGGTTTCTAGTTCACAAAGTTAAATTGTAGACTTTATTACAACAATATAAAATAGAAATTGAAGGAAGCTTAGGGCACCTGATGTTTAATCAGCTATTAAGTCATGTGTAAATTATATGCAAGAAACAGATGGAACATTTAAGGAATTTTTGAAATTCATTGGAAGGGACCCTTTCACTTAAATACCTTGCCTTCGTGCTAGCCAGTCAGATGTGACAGTGCTGTGTTTCTCATCAGTATCACCTGTTCTTGTTTCAGTTTTTCACAGGCTGGTGGATTATCATAGATGCAGCTGTTATTTATCCCACCATGGAAGAGTTCAACCACTCTTACCATGCCTGTGGTGTGATAGCAACCATCGCCTTCCTGATGTAAGTGCCTTCATTATTGACACCACCCACGTAGATTACCTCAAGGCCAAATTGTTTACATATAATTGCAAGATTTACAATTTTAAAATGATATAAAATTAACATATTGGGCATGATATAAAAAGCAAATTGTAGAAAACATAAAAGTGACAGTACTCTTCTAGTCTTTCTTCTCTCTCTCCTCTCCCATGTCTGTCTCCCAGCTTCTTCCAGCTAGCCTTTTATTTCTGCACTGCTAGAGTTTAAAACTTTACATTTAAATCAAAAAACATGTACTTCATCTAAGGGATTATTCATTCTTCCATCAAATATTTATTGTTTTTATGTTCCAGGTTCCTGTACGTAGATACAGTAGTGATTAAAACAGGGAAAACCCCGTGCCCTTATGGAATTTATACTCCAGTGAGTGAGGCAAACAGCAACTAGGGAGAAACTAAATTCATAGCATGCTAGATGACAATAAGTGCACAGAAGGCAGGAAGGTGGGAACAGGAAGTGTAGACATTTTACATAGGATCAAGGACGCTTGCACAAGAAAGTGGTTTTTAGTAAAGACTTGAAAAAAAATGAAGGAACTGACCATGGGGTCAGGAAAGAGAGGCAGATGGAACGGCAAGTGCTCTACAAAGGCTCTGAGGCAGGGAGACCTCCATGACTGGAGGGTGTGGTCAGGGAGAGGGGGAAGGGTGAGTTGGCGAGGTGGCGTGGCACCTGTTACGTGGCATAGAATAAAGCAACGCGAGGACTTTGCTTCATTGTGAGGATGATGGAAGCTGCCAGAGAGTTTTGGAGAGTCGGAGAAGAATGGTATGACCTGACTTAACGGGAACGTTTCCTGCTTGAAAATAGTGGGCAGTGCCAGGCGCAGTGGTGCTCGCCTATAATTCCCGTGACTCAGGAGGCCGAGGAGGAGGATCACAAGTTCGAGATCAGCCTCAACAAGTTAATGGGACCCTGTCTCAAATTAAAAAATAAAAAAGGACTGGAGATGTGGCTGAGTAGTGAGGCACCCCTGAGTCCAGTCTCCAGTACCAAAAACCCATCGACAACATTCACCACCAAGTCAGGGTGGTCTGATGGCGGTCTGAATACCGTAACTCCTCACTTCTCAGCACATGTTCACATGTATTTTGAAAATACCCCAGTGCTCCGCTGGTTTCTCAAGTCCAAGCTATGTGTTAGTTTGTTTCCATCCTGGGTGCTGCTTTTCTTATCGAGTATTGTTTTTCCTGGAGTTTCTGGTTGCCTTGTTGACAAAAAGAATTATGTTTGCTGTAGGACCCCTTTCATTCTCCTTAAAAGCCTTTCTATTGTTTTAATTATTCATCTATCTAGTTTTAGTTGTTGATGGGCCTTTCTTTTACTCATTTATTTATATACAGTGCTGAGGTTGGAACCCAGTGCCTCACGTGCTAGGCAGGTGCTCTACCACTGAGCCACCCCCAGCCCTGCCATTCTAGTTTTGGTGGTTGCTTACTGTGTGGACTGAAATATAGTCTTGTTCAGCTTTATGTTTTTTTCTAGTTTCTAGCTGCCTTTTCTCTCTTTTCTTGCATATCCTGCCATTATTCCAAATTCTCAATAATGTAAATTATTAGTATTGTATTGCTACTCCTTCGTTCTAGAGCTTTCCATCCCAGAAGCCGCAGTCTGTGTTGGTAGGAGTGGTGTTGTGTAAGCCACCCACAGAGCTGCACTGGGTACTTCCCTTCCCTGTTTCCTCAGGATTGGGTCCACTTTTTCCCTCGTTTCCACTCTCTGGTCCTTGTTTGCCTGAAAACGTCTCAGTTTCCCCTCATGCTTCATTCATAGATGGGTTAGATGTAGGATTCTAGGTTCAGTGTCATTTACCTCAGAACCTGGAGTCCCTGCCCTGCCATCTTCGGGCGGGCGGGGTTGTTGACAGGCATTGATCTTATCCTCACTGTGCTTGTGAAGATGCCGAGGATTCCCGTGTCACCTTTGCTCCGGGAGATTGCCTTGGATTCTGTCTTTGATGATGGACCCGGCTCCTCTCCCTGGCACTCCGATTGGGCGCTGCTGTCATGGTAGGGTCTCCTGTCTTCTTTTGCTCCACACTGCAGGGAATCATCTCAGGGTCATCGTCCCACCTGATGGATGTTTTCATCTCAGGCCTCATGTCTTATTTCCGAAGGCTTTCTTGTTTCCAGTGCCTCTGTGCTTCTTGTCTGTTAGTGCTTTAGGGCCGACTGTCTGTCTGGTCCCGGACATGCTGCAGGCCTTGGGGGCCTGGGGACTCCTGTTATCTATTCTTATTTGAACATTTGATCATCTTGCTTCTGAGGGATGCAGATTCTTAAGTGCAGGCTCCTCTTGATCTGTGTTGATCTGTATTCCCCAAATGTGAAGAAAACTTCATCTGCTGAGGACTCTCTCATTTTCTTTTTTTTCATGATATTATATTTTTCTCCCTATACTTTCATTTTTAATTTGTTAGTTTGTGACATGGTCTCGCTAAGGTGCTTAGGGCCTCACTAATTTGCTGAGACTGCTTTGAACTTGTGAACAATCTGTCTCAGCCTACTGAGCTGCTGGGATTACAGACATGAGCCACTGCGTCCAGCAAGTGGTGTTTTTTGATTTTCCTCTATGATATTAAAATAGAGTATCAAATATATTCAGTGAGGAACTTGAAGTCACAGATCATAGGTACTTCTCAGTAAGTTCTCACTTTTGTGTAGACCTGTGTGCGCACCACCTGGATCAAGACTTGAAACATTTTATCACCTCAGAGTGTGCTTCCTGCTTTTTGCCAGTCAGTCCTCCACCCCAGCACACAACGCCGTCCTGACCTCTGTCACTGTCATGCTTTCCTGCACTTTTGAGTTTTGGAGTTGACTCTTAGAGACTTCCACCTAACCTGATTGAAATTTCCCACATTAATTTCAAGTTCTCCCTACGCTGACTTGAGGGCCAAGTGGCTCTGATGGGGCTACGCTCAGTGCAGAACAGTTAACCATGACAGAGGAAGGTCTCACCTCAGCCGCCTGATAAGCAGAGGGCTGGAGTCTTTTTCTTTGAAGTTCAGCTGGCAAGTGGCTATTTCTAGTTCCTTCCATTTCATTGCAATTTTATTGCAGCAGTATGCTGTTAAAATCCCTTTAGAGAAAGCTGGCACATTTATAAATTTCAACATTGGTTCCAACTTAAAAGTTTTATTTTTGTGATATTACTCATTCATTTTGTCCTCAGAGCTTTAAAAAATTATTTTATTCCCCTATGGAGCATTCGCAGCCCTGACTGGAAGGAGAGGTGCTGTAATGGGGTCAAGAGGACTGTGCAAATGAGCGTCCCCTGCCAGACTGGTATTCTGCTGGGTTTCTGGCACCCAGTCATTGCAGATCTGACTCATATTTTTATTAGTTTTTGCCATCTGCTTGGCTTCAATTTATATCTTTTCAAGATAGTGTCAAATCATAATCCAGCAGACCTTTTTGTGTGTGTGTGTGTGTGTGGATTGAACCCAGGGCCTTGTACTTATAAGGCAAGCACTCTACTGACTGAGCTATCTCCCCAGCCCAGCAGACCTTTTAAGATAAAGTTCTTCATTGTAATTCAAGTGTATAGGAGTCAAAGAGTGGTTACTTTTTTGTTAATAACTCATTACTTAATTAGTTAATTTTGAAGTACTATGGATGAAACCCAGGTGTGCTCTACCACTAAGCTACATCCTGAGCCCTTTTTATTTTTTAATTTTTTATTTGTGAGACAGGGTCTCCCTAAATTACCCAGGTTGGCCTTGAACTTTCAGTCCTCCTGCCTCAGCCTAACAAGTAACTGAGATTACAGGCATGTGCCATCACACCTAGCTTTTTCTCTTATTTAAAAAGTTCTTGTATTTGTGACTTTTAAAATGTTAGTAAATGTTTTATGTTTTACTCTTATCTTTTTTAGTTAAAAATGTGGAATATACGAATAAGCAAAAGAGAAGAAGTTACCTATAATCCCACACCACACTATAACATTTTGATATCTATTCTACCTTTTTTTTTTCATTTTTTTCCTAACATATATACATTTAAACATTTTTTTTAATTTGGACAGAATGCCTTATATTTTATTTGTATGTGGTGCTGAGGATGAAACCCAGTGCTTCACACATGCTAGGCAAGCGCTCTGCCACTGAGCTATAGCCCCAGCCCTATATCTATTTTTTTGAAGTATTATTCAACTATTTCTCCTTTCCTATACTCTTTTTTTCCCCTATACTCTTAAACTGATTGATTGATTGATTGGTACTGAGAATTGAACCCAGGGGTACCTTACCACTGAGCCTCATCCCCATTTTATTTTTTGTTTTGAGACAGAGTCTCACTAAGTTGCTGAGGCTGGCTTTGAACTTGTGATCCTGCCACCTCAGGCTCCCAAGTTGCTGGGATTATAGGCAGGTGCCACTGTGCTTGGTTTTCTTCCGTCCTTCCTGGAAAAGTTTAGTCCAGACACCATTAGGTGGGGTCAGGGATGACAGCCATCCTCAACAGAAGACCAGGTGCATGGCAGAGCTAAAGCAGGTGGGAAGTTGTCTGCACAGCACTGGCTCGCAGGTCTGGACAGGATGGGAGGGGCCCTGCAGTGGGGGTGGGGAGAAGATAGGGGACGTAGGAGTCTAGTAAAGTGACAAGGCTGTCCATAATGAGAGTGAGGAGCAGTCAGAGAACAGCTACACTCCAAAAACAGAGCACATGTAACACCTAGATCTTGGATTATTACACCATTCTGTACTAAAAGGATTTCAGCTTTTTCAGCACATGGCTGATTCTAGAGGGAGTACCCGAAACACATGAGGAGAGTGACCCTCCCTTGCCAAAGAGCAAAGAAACACCCACAGACGGCGGGAAGTGTCAGAGAACCTAGAAGACATCTTGGAACTCAAGGAACTCCCTGTAGCCAAATGAGGGACCAATAAATAATGATAAAAAAATACTTTAACCCTTCAAATAAAATAGGAATCTATGGCTCTATAATGATATAAATAAATACAAAAAGAGAAAATTTGCTGCATAGCAGGACACACGCAGACTCCAAGTACTTCCCCACCAAATATGAGTCGCCTTGGGGAATACCTATGGTGAAGTCTGGTAGATCACACCTAAGTAATCAGCGTCAACAGCAGCATCATGGGACAAATCAAAGCCCTGTGCCACCCAGCTGGATGCACTGAAAACACTGTCACTTGGGTGTTCTTTCTGCCTCAGATGCATATCCAAGACTTAATCATGAAACATTAAGCAGGGGCTGCTGGGGTTGTGGCTCAGTGGTAGAGCACTTTCCTAGCAATTGTGAGGCACTGGGTTCAATCTTCAGCACCAAGTAAAAATAAATGAATAAAATAAAGGTCTCTGTCAACATCTAAATAAATATTTTTAAAAAAAAAGAAACTTTAAGCAAACCCAAATTGAGGGAGAGTCTACAAAATAACTATCCTGAGTTCTTCAAAAGCATAATGATTATAAAAGTCATAAAAGGCTAAGGAAATGTTCCAGACTCACAGAGACTAAAGAAAAATGGGAACATGTGTTCCGTGATTCTGGACAAGATCCTTTTGCTAGTGAGGGCATTATTAGGGCAATTGGGGAAACTGGAATAGGGTCTACAGATTAGATGACTGATGGATAAATTTGATAATTGTGGTTCTGTAGAATAGTCTTATTTGTAGAAAATATGTAAAAGTTTATGGGGTTATGGGGTGTCAAGTTGAAACGTCAAATGCTACAGGAAAAATTTTACTATTGTGTAAATTTGATAATAAATGTGTATGTCATAATGCTAGACAAAACAGTAGAAATTGTTCACTCCAGATATACCTGATAGTGGGGGGGAGGTGTCTGACAGAGAGAGACAAAGTTTATTCATATGGCTCAGCAAGGAAAAACAGAGCTAAGAATCACTAACCTAAGCACATTTGCATTTTTAATATGAAGGTTGTTTTAAATAAATTTTTATGTACAAAAATTAGTATTGAGTTCATAAAAAATAATTATAAGTATTTTGAATCATTCTAAAACTTTGATTTGTGTAAGTTAAGACCTCGTTATTACAAAAAACAGTTAGGGTATAAATGTATTTTTTCAACACATTTATTGAGTATCTACTATATGCCAAGCCTTGGTCTGGCACTGAGAACAAAAATGGAAAGCAATGTAGACATGGCCCTGCCCTCAGGACCCTTAAACAGTTATAGTCACACACACCCCAAATGGGTGTATGTAATATTTTGTAACTTCAACTTGATACATTGTGAACTTTTACCCATGGCTTTTAAATTTTTTCAAAGATCATCAATTTAGAGTGGTATTTTATAAATCAGTAAAAGACTTACAGTGCGCCAAACATTGGGCACTACTATAAAATTATTACAAAAAATTTTATTCCAAAGCCAATTTTAAGTAAGTTTTGGACTGGCAAGAGCCCATTTCCTCTCTGCCATTGCCAAACATGGTTCTGTGTTGAAGATATCTGATGTATACAAATGAAACTAGAGAGAATAATGCTGAACATCCTTTTACCTGTTCTAGTGTTAGCACGGTAAAATTTTGAGAATTATACCCAGAATCACCTGAAGATCAGAACCCAGATTCCTGGGCTCCCAGCCCATGGTTCTGCTTCAGTAAGTAGGTGAAGCAGAATTTTCAAGCAAGCTGCCAGGTAGCTCTGACTCTGCCATTCTGGGGCCACAACCACAGCTTTGGCAAGTGGCTGGCTGAGGTGATTCAAGTAAGGTCACATGAACCCATTACCCAGGACTCATGAGGACTGACATTGAATTTGGGAGAATTTAGCTTATTATTTCTAGTAGTTTGACGTCACAGACAGTTTCCCCTTGGAGTCAGAGGCCCTGATTTCTTGGTTTTGTTTTATTCACACAGGATTAATGCAGTATCGAATGGACAAGTCCGGGGTGATAGCTACAGTGAAGGTTGTCTTGGTCAAACAGGTAAACAGGTGCAAACAGCACTTCATTATGTGTTTTTGTCCTTAAAATGAGAACTGCATGTGGAAGGCATAGGGAGGATGGTGTCTAGAGCAGAGAGCTGAAGTTACCTTTGGTCTAAGTTGGCCGACAGTGCAGAACACCGCCCACGGTCAGTGCATGGCCCCGTTCAGTAGCAGGTAGCCTTAGTGCCCACCAGATCCGGTGGGGAGCAATTTGTGGGAACACTTGCAAAATAGAATTCATAGTATTTTGAACTATACCATGAAAATTCTTCTTCTGCCAACTACATTTGGTTGAATTAGCATTTTGAAATAGAATCATAGAGCTATTTTTTTTTAACGTGGTAAGATCATATAATAAAACCCACCATCTTAACCACTTTCACATGCACAATCAGTATTATTAGGAAAGTATCATACATTCACATGGTCATGCCGCTGTTCTCTAGAACTCTCCACCTTGCAGAACTGAGTGAATCACAGAGTTTGGGTGCTTGGACTCGCACAGGCCCTGCTTTCTCCTCTGGGAACTCCCAGCCTGGACTCAGTGGCTGAAGCGGGCAGGATGCAGGATGGGGCGGGGCACAGGGTACCGAGAGGCTCCAGGGACAGATGCTGAATAGACAGATTAAATGATGAACCTAAGTATGACATCCACGTAAAAATGGCCTGGATCTAGGCAATTTCAAGGGACTTTTTAACTTTTTTTTTTTTAGTGAAACAAATAGCACTAGCCCCCTGTCTCATTGTGAAAGGTGAATGGTTGCAGCTAGGGTCACAGTGTAAGCCCGCGTGGCTGGATCGGCTGGACCGCGCCTCCGTGGCCATCACACCTCTAAGTAGTGTTCATCAGCCAGCACAGCTTTGGGGGTCTAGAGCCCCCGGTATTTTAGTATCGCATCTGAGAGCAGTAGCTTACTGGAACTATTATTTTGTTTTGGGCCTAAAATCAGAAATGAATATATTACTTTCTGTTTGCTGTGTTTATTGAGCAGGTAGTATTTTTGCTAAAATATGTTTGTGCTCGTTATTATTATAAACGGACTCTGTACTCATGATAGGTAGTCTGATGTTTCCAGCAAATCTTCCAAGTGTTGTATAAAGGTGGTTTAAAAGTTGACTGTTCTGGGGCTGGAGTCGAAGCTCAGTGGTAGAGGGCTTGCCTAGTGTGCATGAGGCACTGGGATCGATTCTCAGCACTGCATATTAAAAAAATAAAAGTCCGTTGACAACTAAAAAATATTTTTTAAAAAGTTGACTAACCTCCTCTATTAACATAATTTTAATGCAACTTTCCTACATGCTGGCCCTAGTAAATTTGAATTTATTCTGTGACTTCCCTGGAAGTAGCTTTTTGATTCCTATATCACTGAATATGATTTTTTTTTTTTTTTTTTTTTTTTTTTTTTTTTTTTTTTTTTTTTGGTACCGAGAATCAAACTCAGAGGCACTTAACCACTGGGGCACATCCCTAGCCCTTTTTTAAATTTTATTTCGAGTCAGGGTCTCACTGAGTTGCTTAGGACCTCGCTAATTTGCTGAGGCTGGCTTTGAACTCAGGATCCTCCTGCCTCAACCTCCTGAGCCTCTGGGATCATAGGCATGCACCACTGTGCCTAGCAAATATAAATTTTTAAAACTACATTTGTGTTATCATTTGAAAGTGGTCTTGGAGAACTTTAAACTTTGGAGCACAGTTTTTAGAAATATATAAGGAATGACCCATTGGATATAGTGAGAAATATGAAATGTTTTATAGGAAAATTAAGTAAAAATGTTTTCAGCATAGGTAACTGAGAAAATTAAATATATCCACGTAGAATATACAGACCAATAAGTTTTTATTCACATACACACACACACACACACACTCACATACTCTCTCTCTCTCTCTCTCTCTCTCTCTCTCACACTCTAACCAGGAAGAAAAAGGCCAACATCTCCACCAGTGAAAGATTCCTAACGCATTTTCTCCCACTGTTCCTATCTTAGACTTTAGCGCATCTCCCATTTGGGTTTTTGTTTTCCTTTGGAAGTTAACTGAGCGACGGCAGCTCTGTGTGAGGCAGTTCTGGTAACTGTCCCTTTTTCCAGGTGCTCGCATTTGGCTGTTCCTGGGTTTCATGCTGGCCTTCGGCTCTCTGATCGCATCTATGTGGATCCTCTTTGGAGGTTATGTTGCTAAAGGTGAGAGAGATGCTGATTGTGTTACTTTAATGTAATCCTGAATTTAGCATTGAAGTTGGTAACTCTGGAATGAAGCTTTTTTCACATAGGTGGGCCAGCTACAAGCAAGGCATTCGTTACTGAGTACTTCCCTCCTTCCCGTTAGGGTTTGGTTTGTTTGTTTGATATGTTTTTAGCATCCCTTTCTTCTGTAGTTAGTTTATCTTCCAGTCTAGGGTCTGGTAGGAGTGGTAAACAGCTCAGCACTTTCTCTGGCTTCCCAAAATCTGAGAGGCAGAATGTGTATGTTCCCTAGCTATTTAGCAAGTTTTGACTTTCAGAATAGTGTTCATGCAAAGCTCTAACATCCTAGACTCGAAATATATTCAGTTAAGTCTCCTGGTAATATGATAAATTATCCTTTTATATAGAAAAATTAATTAACATTTAAAATATGTCTGCCATATAAGGGCAGGTTAAGAAAAGCTCAGGAAAGAGTGTACTATTAAATCCCTGGCTGAAATTCCCTGAAGGGACCCAAGAAAAATATGAAACCCATTTAATGTTACAGATAAAATTGTACTTATCATAGTAAAAGCATAACAATAATGATTTGCAAGAATTGGACCAAACTAGATTTAATCTAGTTCTTTTTTAAAAATAGCAATGTGCTTTCTTTTTATTTCTCCTTTTAGAGTATAGTTAACATATACACTGAGCATGGTGCTGCACACCTGTAATCCCAGCAACCTGGGAGGCTAAGGCAGGAGGATTTCAAGTTCAAGGCCAGCCTCAGCAACTTAGTGAGGGTCTAGGCAACTTAAAAAGAATTTGTCTGAAAATAAAATAAAAATAAGAGGGCTGGAGTTGCAGTTCAGTGGTAGAGCGCTTGCCTAGCATGTGTGAGACATTGGGTTCAATCCTCGGCACCACATAAAATAAGTAAATAAAATAAAAGTATTGTACCCATCTATAAAAAAAGTATTAAAAAAATAAAAATATCTGGGATATAGCTCAATGATAGAGCACCTGGGTTAAATCCCTAGTAACCCCACATTCCAAAAATGTGCTGACTCGTAGCGGGTTGAAAATCGCTGGCCAATGGGTCCAGAGCTCATGTGGAAGGAGCGCTTGGGAGGAAGCCCTGAACCCCTCTTCCAGCACCAGCCAGACACCCCCACCCTCCCTTCCGCCCTCCCTCCCTTGACTTCCGTTGATTCTGACCAAGCCGTCACACAGCACTGTCAGTTTTCTGAATTGAGATGAGATAATTTAGCTCATTTAACACCTTACTTCTTAGAAGAAAATGTAACTTTTATGTTAAAATTATGGGTTTCCTAAATTTTTATTAAAATTACTTGAATCTTATAGATAGGAATGATAGACATTTATAAGATAATATGTATTTTTTCTTTTGTTTATATGATGTATTATTAAAACTATTACCAAAAATGTAGAAATGAAAAAAAAAAAAAGAAGCTATAATAATCTTGCCACTCTTATTAAACATCTGAGTATGTTTCCACCCAGTACCTTTTATACGTCTTTTGTGTGGTTGTTATTGTGACAATAAATGCAACTGTGCTCCCTGCTTTTGGCATTTAACATGATGTCCTAAGTCGATCTCTTGCTGCCACAAAATGTCTATCACCATTGTATTTTAAAAACAAAAAATTACTTTTTATTACGTGAATTGCATAATGCTTGTTTATTATAGAAAACAGAATATAAAAGTACTAAACGAAAAAAATTACTGACAGTTCTTTCCCAAATATGACTCAACACAGGCTGCGGCAGAGGCTGGTCTGCCTGCCTGCCGTGCACAAGGCCTGGGTTCCATCCCAGCATGGCAGAGAGAAAGACGGAAAATGGAGAGAGACCCTTTCTTGTGGACTTCTCCTGTGGCTTCATTCTGGAATGGGGTCACGCTTTGAGAATTATTAGCAGCAGACCTGTAATTGTATGAATTTGCTTTTATCTAACATTTTTATATGAGTCATTCTAATGGCAGCGTTTGGGCAATGTGGCATCAGAGGGGAGGCCTAGACCAGCCAGTTGCTAATTAGATTAACTTCCACCATTTTGAAGTGAGAAAAAGTTGACGCTTCTCATGCCCATCAGGCCTTGTTTTGTCAGGACGCTGACAGCCTGGGAGTGGGCATTCGCTCGCGAGCTTTCACCTCCTGCCCCAAATGTAGTCCCAGCATGGTGTTCCCTTTCCCACCTTAGGTAAGCGCTCCCCTGTCCTTCAGGTGTGGAGGCCAGGAGCCTGAGGCTGCGAAGGCCTGTCCTCTGCATCCGTGTGCAGTTCCTCTGCTGTAAGATGCACCCAGCCTCTTTCCACTCTGCCGTCTCCACGGCTGCCACACTGCTTGGGTCAGTCACAGTTGTTGGCCTGATTTCCTGAAAGAGCCTCAAACTGGTTTCCCTGTCTCCCCGGACCCCTGTCATGTGTTTTCAGCCCAGCAGCCAGAGGGATCCTGTTAAAATACGTCGCCAATGCCACTTTTTGTCTCAGAACTTTCCAGTGGCTTCTCAACTCAGATAAAAGTTGGAGTCCTCACTGAGGCTGCAAGGCTGTGTGGGACACTCACCACCAGCCTGCCCCCTACAGCTCTGATCAGTCCCCCGTTTTTCTCTCATCCCCAATGGGCCATTCCTCCACCAGGCCAGCACACTCCCACCTCAGGGCCTTTGCACTTGCTCTCGCACTGCAAGGTTCCTGCCTCTCCTTTTCATGTCCTCACTCCAGGGTCAGCTTCTCATGAGGTCTTCTAGCCACCTGTGTCTCGTGCCATCCTGTGCTACATTTCCTGTGTCAGTCGGCTTTATTTGCTTTCCCGGTTTATTCTGCATATTGTCTAACTCTATGAAGGCAAAAAAAACGCCTGTTTTGTTTACTGCTGACTTTGTTTACTGCTGACTCCGTAGCACGTTAAACCGGGTGTGTGCACGTGCTGAGCCCGGTGTGCCCTCAGTAAACATTTGTCACGGAATGAAGGGAGCTGCCTTTCACTCCGCCGCTCCTGTGCCGTCTTACATACTCCATTACTCAACACGTCAGCCACAGTTACCAGAACAGTCAGTCACCTTAGGCAAGGAAACTGACATTTGCGGGTACATCCAAAAATGAATGTTTTGAGATCTAAACTCCTAAATATTACATTTGTCTTTTAACAGAGAAACCCATAGTATATCCTGGAATTGCTGTATTTTTCCAGAATGCCTTCATCTTTTTTGGGTAAGTTTGTTTTTTATTGTCCATCTCCTGTTTTTAATACATTTCTTTTATGTTCTGTACCTATTTGCTTGTTCGATGCCCCTCCCCCATGCTATTTTCATAAAGTACGAAGAATGAAAGAATCATTTTAATACAGGGGTTAGTTTGCTTCCCATGTTGGGGACACAGTTAACTCCTTATTGCCACCCGTTAATGAATAACTGATTCCTGTAGGTTTAGTTACCTGAAAGGAAATGTTCATTTTTAAGTACAGATCTCCAATAGTTGCTTTTAGCAAATAATCCTGCCTAAAGCCATCTCTCCTTACATTGGCTTCCGGGCACATTTCCTGGTTCTTCTGTCCTTGATGTCACTAGAGTCTGTGAGTGAGCTCTGAACTGTGGAGGAGCAGCCCTGGCTGACGCTGTCCTCCCAGCCTCCGGCAGTCACTGTCCCTGCCGTTCTTCCTGGAAGCCCAGCGCCCGTGCTTCCCTGCCCAGCCGCTCTCTCCACCACACCACTTCTAGTCTGTGCCTCAGGAGCCCCCACCGCGGTGCCACAGGCGGGCTTCTGACGGCGGAGAGCCACCGGGCGTTGCCATGTGCAAGGAGCTGGGGTTTCTGGGCAGTCTGTGGCTTTCATCAAATTTTTAAAGAAGGAATACAAAAGTGACTGGGAGACTGCTGTACATTATAAGCTTTGTTTTTCCCTATCCCTTCTTACCTCCAAAAAAGAAAGAAAAGCCCTTTATCCACTTGAACCATTAGTTACTAGTTGCCCTTAGTAGGAGTCAGCAGTTGGTATTCACACTTACTCCTTTCCACCACCAGTCATTTTTGCCATTTTATAAAGTCAGTTTGAAAATAAGCTTAAATTGAGATGTGACAGGATACATGTCCTCTTTGGGTTAAACCTTGTGTCCTGAAAAAACTCAGAGTGTCTTGTTTTTAAGTAAAACTATTGACTTTTTTGCAGAAAATAATAATAACTGAAGTTTATTGAGCAGTTACTATGTGTAGGCACCACTTTTAGGCTTTTTTTATGTATACAGGGTTGGTTAACCCCCATAGCCACTCTGAAGGTGGCCCCATCATTACCCCATTTTATGTGAGCAAACAGGCACAGGAGACCTAGGTAACCTGAGACCACGTGACTGAAATTCAGCTCAAGGTTGTCTGACTACAAAGCTTGCTATGGTGAAATCTGAGGTGAATTCATTGATACTTTCTCCTTTTGCTAAGTCTTCAGCCAGTTGCTCAGTGAGTTGTTTCCTTCCTCCTTTTAAGCCCTAGACTTGAAAAATATAAAATGAATAAACCTCGCCTCCCCTTATGAAATAAAATTTGAGTAAGTCTATTACTCTGTAGGGAGGTGTGGCCTGTGCTTATGAGAAGGAGCACGTCCATGTTCAGGGTTCTTCTTTCCAGTCACGGTGCTGAGATTTGAGTGTTAATGAGCAGGCATCCTCGGCTCCCGTAGCTCCATGCGGTTAGAGGTGCTCCGGGGACTCAGCAGCCCGCAGTGCCAGCCAAAGGAAGTTGGTGTCGAGAGGTCAGAGGCAGGGGTGAGAGGAGCCCCAGGGGGCGTGGGGAGGGCACTGGCTGAGGGCCTCCAGCCAGTCACGATCCGATCCGTCCGGTGAGGGCAAAGGATGCAGTGCTAAGCAAGCTCCCTCGGGAGTTAGTGTGTGACAGCTGGTGAGCAGAGAAGGGAGAGAGGACATTTTATGGGAAATACTTGCCTTCCAGTGAGGGGAGAGACATGGACTCCACATATCATCAGATTTCATAAAACCTGGGAAACTGACCACTGACTTGTCCTGGTCCCACTTTAGTTATAATGAATTGTTTCATAGGCAACAAGATTGGTTGATTTCTCTTTTATTCAGTTTAAAAACAAATTAGGTTTTGTGAAAGTACTACAGGCAAATTGAAATTGAACTCAGCTAACGGGCATGGCTGTAGAACAGTTGGAACGGATGCCTGCCATTCTGATTTAGAACAGAACAGTCCTTAGCAAAGGTCACAGTTACTGTTCCAGAAATCAGAGACAGACGTCGGCACCAGAAGTGAGCAGTTTTCCCACTGTCAGTTTTCTTCTCAAGCAAAGCCCAGATCCTGTCATTTCCCATCTTACCATGTTTAATCTCAGCTGTCTAAGAAATCTGGTGGCCACCCAGCCACTCCCTGCCACAGCTGTTTTATTTAGCCTGTATAGTATTGTTTTTATTTTATTGAGCCAATATTTTAAAAAATCAAGAGAGTTGACATAAAAATCTGAATTTTGACTTTTCTTGAGAAACTGGAAGTTTTGACAACCACAGGCCCCAGACATTAACACTCAGCTGGAGCCTTGGCACCTGAGAGCTGGCCCCCGTGGTAGTTGGCTCCCCAAAGCCTGGCTGCCTGTCCCCTGTCCTCCTCGTCTCTTCAGCAGTCACCTAGCCACGCTGGACTCCCCCGTCCTCTGGCACCCCAGACAGCTTTTTGTCAGCACAGTTGCCATCCTGTGCCTCTTTCTTGGCACCTGTAGGACAGCTGTAGGCAGCCCAGGCCCAAGGCCAGAGCGCTGAGAGGGCCTGTTCCTGACGCGCTTTGCTTTGTTTCTGCTTCTGCCATGCCCGGTGAGATTTGGGGGGGCTTGGGGGCAGGGCTGGGGTGGAACCCAGGGCCTCTCATGTGCTGTGTAAGCCCTGCACTCCTGAGCCACACCCGCCCTGGCCCCATGTGACGCCGTCCAGCGGAGTCAAGTTGGCGCAGGGGACAAAAGAGTAGTGAGGCTCTTGAATTCGAAACGGTTTATTGATGAATCAGCAAACCTGGGAACTGGGAACTGGAACCTCCAACCTCAAACCTCCAACCTTCAACCTCGAACCCAGCACTCGAGGAGAGCCGGCTTATATCCCCCCTAGGAGGTGAAGGGTAGGGCTGACGCCATTTATGCAAAGATCAGGCGAGGAGCTAGCTGCCCAATCATGGTAAAGGTCAAAACGAGCAGGCACGATCAGGAGCACTGGGGAACACCTGTGCACGCGTTGTGTGCGTGGACTTAATTGGATACGGCCAATGACAAATCACCTGGGTGTACTTATGTTAATCAACCTTCTCACCCACAATGTGATCAAAGCAACCTCTGGCTGGCTGCCAGGCGCCATCCGGGGGCAGTCCGCACAGCATAGCCCCCAAAACCCATGTTCTTAGGCCTCCCTGCCTTTTGAGGTGCTGCTTGCTCTCCCTGAAGCACCTTGTCCATCATCTCACGAGCTCTTGTTCCATCTGAGCCCCTGATCACCCCCCAGCACCGTCCATACATCACCACCTCTGCACACCCTTTCGGCCTTGCAGCTGGGCTGATCCTGTGCGTCCGCGTCCTTGTTGTCCACCTCTGTCTGCCCTCGCCCCATCCTGACCACATGGTGTTAGCACATGTGAGCAGTTTGAGGACAAGGACTCTGTCTCCTGTTTATCTTTATAGCCCTTGCATCTAGCACATCGGGACACTCTGGGTGTGCAGCTTAATGAGGGAGCACTTGCCTGGCGTGCACGAGGCCCTGGGTTCCAAGCCCACACTGCAAAAAGGTGTTGAATGAATTTGACAAAACAAAGTATATAATGGTCACACACTGGATGTCAGCTGGCTCTTCAAACATCACATGCATCTCCAGCACCTCTGTGTTGAGGTCCGGGGAGGGCGATGACTGGGAGCATAGCTGGGCTGGCGGGAGAGTGCACCAGCCGAGTTGGCGGTCTGTCTGGACGTGCACAGCTCACGTGTTTCTCCTCTGCCGCTCGGCTCCCTCCGCTCTCGTGCCTTCCTCTCTGCGGGTCGGGCAGTCACATGATGTTTCTTGCTTTATCCACAGAGGACTGGTTTTTAAGTTTGGCCGCACAGAAGACTTGTGGCAGTGAAGCACTGGTTCCTGCTGCTCACAGCCCTGCGTGGGCGTCTTTACCGCTCACTCCCAGTATTTTGTAAAGCCGTTTTCTAAACTTATTTCTGAGTGTGGCCTCAGCTTCGAGTTGCACAATGCTAAAATCATGAGAGCTCCCCATGGAAAGCGTGTCGGCAGCCAAGTCCTCCTGGTCTAAATGCACTGGGTCCACGTCCACAGCGCCCAAGGACACTGCCTCTCCTGAGCAACTGCTGCCAGGTTCTATCATGGTCTGATTCATAAAATTCAAGTAAGTTACAAAAGAAATTATGGATTTACGAATATAAGGATTTTCTGACTTGAGGTCCAAAACTAGAATGAAAGTGCTCTGAAGACTTAATGTGGTTATTTAAATGTGGCCTCTCCTGTGTCAGGTCTCAAATATAAACATTTCTTGTTTTTCAAAACTACTCAATGGTCAGAATTCTTTTGTGTTATACTTTGGTTTTGGTTTACACAGTTTTACCAAAAATTTCTGTCCACATTTCTGCATAAGTAGCACCTGAGGGTCTCCCACTGGGGAGTGATCCGGCCACCAGGCTCCCTGTGTCCCTTCTGAGAGGCTCTCTTCCACTGTGCCAGGGCTCGGAAGGAAGGAAGAGGCAACTCAGCCAGGTCCCAGGGCCCTGGACACTGGCGTTCACATTTACTACTGAGGGAAAGGAAAAGGAGAGGGACTTGACACCTCTCTCAGGTGACACAGTTTCTTTATTGTTCTGATAATAAATTGGATTCTGTTTCATTTTATATCTGAATTGAACCACTGAGCTCAGCAGACCAGCACGGTCAGTTATAATGACACATGTTAGCTACCAGGAACCCTGAGGCTGTTCCTCTTGGAACTCTTGTCCCCGCCCCCAGCTTTCTACGTCTGCAAAATAGGGCACGCCTCAGCCCATGGGAAACACAAACTGTGTCTTATGTGTGGGCTTTCCACGTCGCCACTGGCTGCCACTCGTTCATCAGGACATTCTTCAAAGAAACGATAGGATCGCTGTCATCCCCCATGAAATGACTCGAGTTTCTGCATAGCTCTGTAGGATGTAAAAGCGGGAGGGCCTCTCAGAAGCTCAAATCCACCTGCTGTTTCATACATGTGAGGACCCAGACTGCAAATAAGGTCAGGGAACTAGTTCAACCCCGAGGCAGTCCATCTCCATCCCACCCTTGACACCAGCCCCTGTCCCCACCATGCCGACCACCTTGTAAGAGCAAGCCTGCAGGGACTGAATAGAAGTGAGGTCTTCGTTTTCCCAGTTCATATTATCCGCTCTTCCGCTGCAGGCAGTTAAGTGGCCAGCACACTTCCATTAAGCGTGAGAAAGAACATAAGGATTGTTAATAGAATGGAACCGAAACCTTAATTAACCCAAACCGAAAATTCTGGTAGCATCATCTTTAATGAAATCTTATTATTTAAAACTATCATTAAATTACTACTTAAGCAAGTTTTTAGTCTTTTATTTTCTAATATCAAATCCGTCTCTGACCTTGTGCCACTGAACATAAGAAGCCCTTGCTGTAATCAGTGTGTGTTAGTCACATACAAAGGTAGCTAACAGGGAAAGGAAGCTGACTTGTTTCCAAGATCAGTCTGTCTTGTTATTCTTGGATGCTTTTGCTTAAAATCCAACAGCCAAGTGAGGAAACTGTAAAACAAAGCAAACATTTATATTACAGATGAATCCTTATCCTCTTACATTTTATATTCATACTGATTCCAGTTCCATCTCCTTTTTTTTTTTTTTTTCTCGAGACAAGGTCTCCCGAAGTTTCTGAGGCTGGCCTTGAACCTGCAATCCTCCTGCCTCAACCTCTAAGTAGGTAGGATTACAGGCACACACCACCTCACACAGCTATGGCTTGAACTCTTGAAGTTTATGTCAATCTAAATGTTTGTTTGTTTTACTTGTAGATGGACACAATAACTTTATTTTATTTATTTTTTTATGTGGTGCCGAGGATTGAACCCAGAGCCTCATACATGCCAGATGGCAAGAGCTCTTATCACTGAGCTACAACCCCAGCCCCCCTAAATGTTGTAATACAAAGACCAGAGGGGTTCTTCTATAAACTCTGAATTAGAAGAATAGTTAGATTTACTTTGTTTAGATTTTTTTCTTTCTTCTGGTACTGGGAGCTGAACCCAGGGGCACTCAATCATTGAGCTACATCCTCAGCACTTTTTATTTTTTATTTTGTTGCCCAGACTGGCCTTATACTTGGGATCCTCGTGCCTCAGCCTCCTGCGTTGCTGGGATTACAGGTGTGCCTGTGTACATGGCTCATTTAGACTATCATCTAGCTTTTGTGTGAATACCTCCAGTACTGGGAGCTCACTGTCCCATGAAGTAGCACGCTCCATTTTGCACAACAGTTGTGATTTAGGAGTGTTCACTGGGCTGGGCTGGGGCTCAGTGGTGGAGCGCTTGCCTAGCATGTGAGGCCCTGGGTTCTGTCCTTAGCATACATGTAAATAAATGAATAAAACAAAGGTTCATCAGCATCTAAAAAACGAGAAGTGTATGCTGCCCCTCCCACTGGACCTCAGATTCTTCAGAGGCCCATGGGGAGAAGCTCTTCTCTGCCCACCCTGCGAGTGTTTGGAGAGTTTCTAGCCTCTTTGGGTGTCCTCTTCTGCAGGCCGAGGAAACCTGACTTCTTCAATGCTGGTCAGCCTGCCATGCTGCCGAGCAACAGCACTGCGTGCTTCGTGACCTTGGGTCACTATCCTAGGCTGGAGAGGGGGCCGCTGACGCTTAGGGGCATTTCCTGTGGATCAGTGCACTAGCATTTCACTTTATTTCCTTTAAACCCTCACAGCTACCCAGTGAGAGAGTTGCTAGCATTACCTGCATTGCAGAGATGGGGGTGGGGGTCAGGTTCCACAAGTTCACAGGAGTGAACATAGGAGAGCCCAGTCTGGCTGACTCCAGAGCGTGTGTTCTTAGAACGTGGAGTTTGATCTCATTTATAGATTTTTAAAAATATGGAGCCCAGAGATGTCAAGCGACCTGCCCAGAGGCTCCAGCCTGCCAGTGGGTGAGCTAGGACTAGATTCGGATCTCCCTTCCAGAACAAAGCTCTTTTAAACCTCTGGCACTGGAAGTGGCCCCTGGCAGGCTCCCAATCTGTTTTCCTACTTTAAAAGCTGGCTTTCCTCATCCCACTGGCCAGCTGTTATTGGACCCTTCCTGTGTGTCTAGAACGGTTACTTAAAATCAAGTGGGTGATGCCAGGGTGGCAAGACCAGGTTTCTTAAATCACATCTGCATGAAACAGCAAGAGGAACCCAACACATTTTGCTGCATTTTTGTGCCCAAGTGGTAATGATGCTTATATTTCTTGGCAATAAAATCATTTAAAAAATGCACTCCAGGTGTTGGGGGTGTAGCTCAATGGCAGAGCATGTGTTGAACATGCCCGAGGCCCTGTTTCAACCCCCAGCACCAGGGGTTCCTGGTCTGATACTGCAGATACTCGATTCAGAAGCCAGCGGTGACCCTCAGCATACTGTCGTTTCAGAATCCATCCTCCACGCTCAATCCTGTCATCCTTCTGAATGCTGAAACTTCCATTTTATGGCATCATTCCCCCACTCCTGTGGCTCTGGCTACCTTACAGCCTTCCCACAAACCACTGAGCCAGGTTGCTTCACACGCCCTCTGGCCTTGCGTCTGGTCTTCCCTTGCTCGGAGGGCGTCTTGCTTCCAGCCACTTAGCCCAGTCCAACACAATGCCAAGTTCATTTTCCCTGACTTTCCCTACACAGAACCTCCGAGCTCTCAGTCTTCCAGCAGCTACTGCCCGGGTGACTCGGTCCTTACGAGTAGATCTGTGCACACGCAAAGGTTCAGTCCCTCCAAGCAAGTGCTTAAACCCTACTTCCTGGGTCCTGCACACGAGGCTCAGAACGGGAGCTGGCCCACTGGTAGACTCACAAAAAACTCCTTGCCTGACTTCAGAAATGTTAATTGTGGCATTAGTTTTAAAGAGTAGATGTCAGTGAATCTTTGTGCTTTTCAAAGCATGAAATAAAGTTCCTGGTTTATTAATTGAAATAAAGAACTGAAGGAAGTGGTTTATTCTCTTGGTAAAGACAAGTCATATGAAAAATTGTGTTCTGACCTGAATTTTATAAATCAGTATCCAGTGAGAGTCATCATAACTTCAGTGAAACAGAGGATTAGTACATCTGTCTCCTTGAGACCCAAAACTGTTTTCCTTAAATTGGTCTCCTAGAACTTAAATGTCACAGACTAATTCATGTAGTGCAGTAAGTTAGTGCATGAATCAGCACCTGTTCACAAACCAGGCAAGGATGGGTGGACACCCCTGCTCAGCACCAAAGTCTGGGTCCCTAGTGAATGACAACTGAGCTAGCTTCATTTATTATTATTATTGTTGTTGTTGTTGTTGTTATTAATTATTATTAAGCACTGAGGATGGAACCTAGGGCCTTGGAGAAGGAAAGAACAAGCTTCACTCCCAGCCCCTGAGCTGGCTTTAATGGTCCTTTCAACTCCAGTAGTCTGGTCAGTGAAGTGCAATAAGTATTAATAAAGTTTAAAATGTCTTGTTGGACAGTTTACAAAAAAAAAAAAAAAATCACCCCAGGATTTATCAGCTCTGCAAGTTTGAATCCTTGCCGCTAATGGATATTTGGCTTTTGAATGCAAGCTGAAAATGGTACTCTTCTGAATAAATGGTTCCACTGAGATGCAAGAAAATAAATCAGCAGATCACCCAAGTGGTGGTGGCTAGAACAGCTGCTCCCCACTGGCTGCCCACAGCCCATGCATGTGTGGTGTCTCTGGAGCCAGAGAGACATCTGTTCAGATTCCTCCTGTTCCATCTACTAGCTGTCATTTTGGACAAGCTACTTAATCTCCATCAGCCCCAATCTCCTTATCTTTATTTATTTATTTTTTAATATTTTGTAGTTGTCAACGGATCTTTTATTTATTTACTTATTTATATGTGGTGCTGAGGATCAAACCCAGGGCCTCACACATGCCAGGCAAGTGCTCTACCACTGAGCCACAACCCCAGCCCCAATCTCCTTATCTTTAAAATTGGGCGACTTGCCGTCATGCCAGCTTATTGTGAGGATAGAATCTAATAATGCTGAAAGGCGTGTGGCACAAAATCAGAAAGTAGGCTCGCACTGTGATAACTATTGTGCTCAGCCCTCCATGGTTGGCTAAACCCCTAAGAATAAACTTGCACATTCACTTAGCGGTTTGCATTTTCCAGGATGTTGTTACAAACATTATTGCTTCATTTGATCTTCATACAACCTAGTGAGATTGAAAAAAGATTATTATTATTCAGCCGGGCACTGTGGTGCATGCCTGTGATCCCAGCGAACATGGGAGGCTGAGGCAGAAGGACTGCAAGTTTGAGACCAGCTTCAGCCACTTAGGGAGACCCTGTCTCAAAATTTTTTTAAAAAATGCAAAAAAGGGCTGGGGATGTAGCTCAGTGGTAAAGGACCCGGGTTCAATTCCCAGTACCAAGAAAAAAACAAACAAATGAAAATGCAAACTATACTTAACAGAAAGTAGTTCAGCAGTTGTCAGGGAATGGAACCAGGAGAGATAAAGAGGGAGCAGTTCAAAGAGGCACAAGGAAATGTTTGGGGCTGATAAGTTCCTTGACTTGATGCATGATAGTGTCATAAACATGTTGAGATGTTCCTGATTTTATGTATACTTTAAGTAAATACAGTCCATTGTATGTCAATTATACCTCAGTAAAGCTGTTTGAAGGGCAGGAGGAAGAAGGTGGAGAGGGAAATGGAGAAGAGGCGGGTTCTCTCTCCAGGTTCCCCCTGCTTGTTCCCTGCTAGCACGCATGCCCAGGCCTGTAGTAAACTGCTCCTCTGACTCTTTCGTGGTCAGTATGTTGGAGGTCTTGGGAGAAAGGACTGGTCTGGGACTCAGGATTCCTGGTGGCTGGTGTCTCTTCTGCTTACAAAGGCACGATGCTGGGCTGTAGCCTGACCTCCCTCGGCCAGCCTCCCTTGGCCACACTGACCCTGCTTGCCCCACCTGCCCGTGGCATTGGTTGGAGGATTGATTTCCCAGGGACACGCCAGAGTGCTCTGCACCATGTATGTGAGTCCAAGGGCGCAGGGCGGCGGGGTGACAGGCATGATCCTGACCTCCTTTCTAGAGCATTCCCGACCATGGAAGCTACGATGTAACAGAGTCCCCATAGCCCTTGAGTCCTTGAATCCTTCTGCTAAGGGGCCCCAGATTCCGACTCCATGTTTCCTTGTGTCCACTCCTTTAATTCATCCGGAGCTGTGTTCCAGATCCAGGGCTGTCACTCCCTCAGTGAGCCACACCGCTGCGTCTCCACTCTGAGCATCTGATAAATGGGGGTCAGACTCATTGGCCCACAGTATCTTCTGCTCCTACATCGTGGGTTCCATCACCCTCTTGTCCGACTATCTGCCTGCTTAGTCACTCCATTTGGGGAGAGCAAGGTGGCCAGTGGCTCTCCCCTCCAACCTGACCTTTAGTGGTGTCGAGGCCTTGGGGTGATGATGACCTTACCAGTTCCCCACCGAGACACACACACACACCCCTCATGCACAGGCCCCATAGATTTGCTCCTCCCAGACACTCTACCTCACTTTTGTTTCGGTGTGATAACCACCACACTAACACCCACCCAGATACCGTCTTAAGTTCATCCCCTCCAAAGCGCTCATGTGAGCTGGTTAAAAATCTTACCTCCCAGAAAGTTTGGTCATCAAGTTTGGTCTCATGAGGTGCCCTCCAGATTTTGAGTTTCAGGAGCAAACCTTAAACAAATGGTAATTCAATATTAAAATATTTGGAGCACATTTATGATCTCAAGATGAACCTAAATATTGTGTGTAGACTGTGGTATCTCAACAGAAACCCTGTGTGGTCCACCTGGGGGAGATAGGCGAGTGGAAGGACGGTCCCTCCTGGACCAGTGACGTCAACTCTGTGGGCATCTTCTAAAAGGAGTGGCGGAGAGGACACCAGGCAGCGTCCAACAGCCCTGGCTCTGACGAAGGGCCCTGGCAGGTGGGCCTCACTCAGAACTGATGGTTCAAAACACGAGAGCTGCCATGGAGAGCGACTCCCAGCAGGCCCAGGTAGGTCCGTCTTGACCTGCTCCAACGCCTCCCAGCAACCCCAGCTCGAGACTCCACTGTGAAGTGACCATCAAGGACAACTTGCTTTTGTTCCTGTTCCTTTTTCCTATCTGGCCTCTGCCCAGAGAGCTTGACCCTTTGGGTCCCCTTGGCTCTGCAGTTAGTGAATTTCCCAGAATACGTCACACAAGTGAGTGCTAACCTTTCACGTGAAGCAGGAAATGCTCCTCTTGGGTCTATCTCTATACACATGGCGGGGGAGTTAAAAGACAAAGGTCTGACTGTTGCTGAGGCGACCTCTAATTCCTGGGTCTGAGCAATCCCCTTGCCTAAGCCTCCCGAGCAGCTGGGACCAGAGGTGCACACCACTGCACCCAGCTCTCCTGGTGTTTTTAATGACGACTGGCTCGTGTACTGAATAATAAGGCTAACAGGAGAAGGCACGTGCTTCATGAACTTCTATTTTCCTTTGGAAGTATATGCTTTTAACTGATATAGGCATGCGGGGGGCTAACGGCACCCATCACATAGCTAGAATTATTCAGAAGTCATCTCTAGCGCCCATGTGAATTTTCCAGATAACTAAGGTTTCCCCTCATCACTCATGAACATCGGTCTAAAATGCTTTTTGTGTGTTTGCAGGGGAGGGGATGGGGGGTGCTGAGGATTAAACCCAGGGGCACCTAACCACTGAGCCACATCCTCAGCCCTTTTTATTTTTTATTTGAGACAGAGTCTCGCTAAGCTACTTAGGGCCTCACCAAGTTGCGGAGGCTGGCCTTGAACTTGCAATTCTCTTGTCTTAGCCTCCCAGATCACTGGGATTACAAGCATGCACCACCTTGCTTGGCTTAAAATATATTTTCTTGTCTTAAGAGACAACACTGAACATATTTAGAGACACTAAAAAAAAAAACAAAAAAAAAAAAACCAGAATCCAAAGCCAACCTCAGCCACAGTGAGGTGCTAAGCAACTCCCTGAGATGCTCTCTCTAAATAAATACAAACTAGGGCTGGGATGTGGTTCAGTGGTCAAGTGCCCCTGAGTTCAATCCCCAGTACTAAAAAAATAAAATAAAATAGAACCCAGAACCACAGTTAGAAACACCCATGGACGCGGAGTGCTGTACACCTGGAGCCCCGTGGCTGGCAGGGCCTGTGGGCCTGTGCCTGCCGCCCAGGCATTTCCAGTCCTGGGCTCTGGAATTAAGAAGTGCTGGTCCTCTGCCAGGCTCTGTGTTCATTTCTGACTCTGCCAACATGTCACCTCTAGAGACCATCCACCTCTCATCGCTGTCTAACCTGCCGGAACGGGGAAGCCCAACCAGTCCAGACAGGCCCGGGTGGGCCCGGGTGGGGGCAGCAGCTAGGAACAAGCTGCGGGCCTGGTGTCAGCATGCGGCTTGGTGCTACTGTGGTTGCTTTTGCGACTTCTGGCCCTCCCTCTGGCCAGGTCCTTTCTGAGTGTGTTGCGTGTGGCTCTGGGTTCGAAGCTGGACCTTGAGCCGCGGCAGGAACTCTGCCTGGGAGCCACGGTGGCCCAGCCGAGTCGTCTGCGTTCCCTAAGCTGCCTGCAGGGGTGACGGGTGTCTCTTCTGCTGCTCTTGCGCGACTCCTGGGTGCTCACAGTGCGAGTCAGTGCCCCCCGTACACGCTGTGAGGAGGGCGCTGGAGCCTGGGAGCCCGCGTGGAGTCCTCGCTGATCTAATTCTGAACTGGGAAGATGGGGCCTGGGTGTTCATCTGCTAAACACCGCCGTCCAGCCCAGGGTCGGCCGGTTGGCTTGTGGCCCTAATGCACCTCCATCTCTAATCCTCTCAGGTTTCATCGAAAGCTCAGGCCAGACACTGAGCCAATGTCTTAGGCCCCAAATTACCCAGGTCGCTTCAAGAATACCTCCATATACTTCTCAGTGGGGAGGGAAGCAGATGTTATTACTGTAATCCTTGCATTGTACAGAGAAGCTCACCAGGCCCAGAGGGAGTGAAGTAATAAGCCGGTGTTACCCAACTCTGTGCCTTGTGGGCCACTCTGCCTCTGATTTGGCTTCCACCCCCTGCCTAGGACACACCCGTGGATGTCTAACCAACAGGAGGTGTTTGCCTGTGGAATCGAGTCCCCTTCTGGGCAGATGAATATTCTGACCGAAGGCCTTTCCATCTCTGGAATTATATATTATATGATTTTAAAAAAATCAGGGTCTGAGCCTTTTGCCTCATTGAGCTGGAGCTGAGGGGTCTGTTCATGGGGGAGGGGAGGGCGCCCACGCAGCCAGCCCAGGCAGGATGTGCCCTGGGCCCTGTGTCATACTGACCTGTCAGGAGACCAGAGGCCAGACTTAGGATCACAGCGAAGCTGAACGCCGCCGTCCCCATGAGCACCTTCATGTCAACCCTGGAGATGACAAAGCAGAGGGTCACCCGGGCATCCCACCGCAGGGGCCGTCGGGAGCGAAAGGACAGTTGGCATCAGCCACTGCCAGGATGAGCCACGTGGAGACCACATTCCTCCCCGGCTGGGACGGTCCCTGCCATTGTCCTGCAGAGCCGTGCAGACCCGTGCTCAGGGGAGGAAGGAGGAAGGAGGGCTTCCAAGACTGACCTATTTTGATCCTCAGACCCCATGGATAATAAACTAGACCAGGAGTCTGCAGACCCAAGTTCCAGTCCCAGCTGTCACTAGCGGTGTGATCCCGGGCGAGTCACTTAGCCTCTCAGAGCCCTGGTTTCCTCGGAATGAAGACGAAGGCTTCACTTCCCTCAGGGCGGGTAGGGGGTAGCTTGGTACCTGCCGCGTCCCCTCCCCCCCTATTCCTGGGCCATGCTTCCTGCTAACACTTCTGGGTCCCTCTCTCCTCAGAGCCATTCCAGCATCACCTTCTCTTTTTTTGTTCTGTTTTGTTTTAGTTGTTAATGGACCTTTATTTCATTTTTTTTATTTTTATGTGGTGCTGAGGATGGAACCCAGGGCCTCACACGGGCCAGGCGAGCTGCCGCCACCGAGTCCAGCCCCCGCCCCCAGGGCATCACTTTAAAAATTAAGCACTAACAGGAACCCGGAGGCTGAGTGATCCCCAGGTTCAGCCCCAGCCTGGGCTCTGGCCTCGTCACCGTCACCGCACTGCTCGGTGATTGGGCAAAACAAGGCAGTTTTCAGGTCTTTTCCGCATTTCAAAGCTCCATAGGCAGGTGGGCAGGGCCCCATTTTGAAAACAAGGAAAGCAGAGCCCAGAGCCTGTAGGAGCCCCCACCATTTCTGGGTGATCTTGGCCACTCAGTAAACCTGGCTTTACTGCCGCTTATTGTACGGTGGGGCAATGATGGCAGTACCCACCTCGTGGCTTCAGGGGGAGAGAGGCCACACTGACCGGCATGCAGGATCATCAGCGGGGTAGATGAAGCCAAGTCCCCCCTCCAGGTGACAGGGCCAGGCCCTTCCTCTACCTCCTTTGTCTCTCTCTGGTAGTCTGCCTCCACCCAGCACCAAACACACTCAGGCTAACAGCTCAGGGAAATGTTTGTTGAATGAATGGAAAATCCAGTAAATTACCCAATTCATTGATCTACTAAGGGCAACTTTTAGAGAAAAACACAGCACATGTGCATGACCTTGCAAAGATTCTTAAACAGACGTAAAAGAGCTAAATCAAACCGTGACAAATTAGACTCCACTAAAATTAAGAACTGCTATTGATCAAAAGACACAAGAAAGTGAAAGTAACTCACAAAATGTGAGAAGATATTTGTAATATATATACACATATGTGTGTATTCGTATATATGTAAAACAAAAGACCCGAATTTTGAATATATAAAAAGTTCTTACAAATCAATAAGAAAAAGAACAACACAATAGAAAATGGTTTGGGAACTCGAACAGACATGTCACCAGATATCCAAATGCCCTAAAAGTACCCTGTGAAAGTTCCCCCCTTTCCCCACCCCAGATTTGGGGATTGAACCCAGAAGTGCTCTCTCAATGAGCCACCTCCCCACCACTTTTTTATTTTTTGAGACAGGGCCTTGCTACATTGCTGAGGCTAGCCTTGAATTTGCAATCCTTCTGCCCCAGCCTCCTGAGTAGCTGGGATTATAGTCATGCACCACCGAACCCAGCTAAGTGCTCCATTTAAGTAGTCCTTGAGGAAGTTAAAATTGAAACATATTGGTGACTAAATGGCTAATTAAAATGAAAGAAAACACTAAGTGTTAGAGAACACAAACAGGAGGACCCTCCTGTACTATTGGCAGTTAGATTGGCGTGAACTGTTGGGGAAAACTGGTGATAGCCACTCAGACTTATCATTTGGATACCATATGACATATCAGCTCTGCTTCTAGGCATAAACTCCACAGAACTGCATTCGTTTTCCCAAAATAAACATGCTAAAATGTTCACAGGAGCAATTCTACAGTATTCATGCTAACTCCAAACTGGAAACTACCCAAATGCTCATCAATAATGGACAAATAAATTGCACCATATTCACACAATGGAACACTTATTCTTATTTGTCTCTCTGGCATTCATTTATCATAGGACCACACTAGTGGCCAAAGTTATTTACTTCATTCTCCTGCAAGTCAACTCTTGGGAACTCATAAACTCTGACACATCCATTCTCACTTCCAGCCCAAGAGGGGACATGCCCACCCAGTTACTCCCCTGTTGCTGCTGTCATACAGGCATCCTGCCAGTTTCCTTCCCCTCCTCTCTGCCACCTGGCCCCTGCATGTGATATGGTTTTGTGTGGCCCTGCCTGGGGTGCTGGGCCTCTCCTTGCAGTAGAACTGTGAGAAACCTTAAGTTATCCCTTCCAGTGACATTGACCCCCTTTGTGTCGCCACTCAGTCACCTGTATGAATTAAGACCCAGGCATGATGGAACACTATACTCCACTGAAAAAGGAACACGTGGATGAATCGGACACCTCAGTGGTGAGCACAAGATGCCAGGCACACACAGCACAGGCTGCCTCCGTTACTCCATGTCCATAAAGCATAAAACCAGGCAAAACTGAAGGAGGCCAATAGAAGCCAGGTTAGTGGTCATCCTGGGATGAGGCATGGAGAGATTTTGAGTGCTGGTTACATAGACATGTCAAAAATTCATCAGGTAGTACCTTGATATTCACACTTTCCTGAGTGTAGATTATACTTTAATTAAAATATTTTTAAAAGCAACAAGTGGCAGAATGGAGGCTAAACCCATACCAGCTAACCCATAATGCGCATTTTTTTTTGTTTATTTATGTATTTATTTTTTTGGTACCGAGGATTTAACCCCAGAGCACTTAACCACTGAGGTACACCCCCGGCCCTTTTTTATAATGTATATATATTTTTAAGTTGTAAATAGATACAATATCTTGTATGTATTTATTTTTATGTGGTGCTGAGGATTGAACCCAGTGCCTCACCTGTGTGAGGCAAGCGCTCTACCACTGAGCCCCAGCCCCAGCCCCTCCCCAGCCATTTTTTATACTTTATTTAGAGACAGGGTCTTGCTAAGTTGCTTAGGGCCTCACTAAGTTGCTGAGGCTGGCTTTGAACTCTCGACCCTCCTGCCTCAGCCTCCTGACCCGTGGGATTACAGGCGTGCGCCACTGCATCTGCCCCGTAACCCACACTTTGGTGGTGCCAAGGGAAAGCAGAAATGGACGGAGGAGGATCCATGCTAGATTAATCGTTCCCGGGTGCATCCCCACCCCTATACCAGGCCCTGGCTCTTTGCCAACAGATTTCACATGATCCTGGCCGCAGACTTCGAGCCAGAGTTTGCGTCTGTGTTTCCCAGAGCAGAAGTCCAGGTGAGAAGTGAACAAGTGTCCCCTTGCTATCCGGCTTGGAACTAGTGGCTCTTGGGATTCCAAGCAGGCAGGCCTGACTGTGGCCACCAAACTGAGCCAAGTTTCCCCAATTTCCACATTTGAGGGCGACCTTCACATACTTAGCCATAGATGCTATTTCTTTTAAAAAGTTCTTTAAAAACAAAAACAGACCCCTCCCCCCCTGCTTTATATAAATGAATTCAAAAGGCAACGTTGCATCACTAACCTCAAGGAAAGGGAAACCGGGAGATGACTGTAAAAAGAAATAGAACCAAAACAAAGTGTTGCTAAAATCTCCCCCAGAGGTGAACGGGGGTTGCCGCCTCTGCTTTTGTTCAACAGGAAAGTTAGCCAGAGTTCTAAGGCACAGAGACCTCAGTCCAAGGGAAGACTTTATGCCCTGGTCAATCAAAGGCCTGAGCAGGGGCTAAGGCTGTGGCTCAGTGGTAGAGCGTTGGCCTAGCGCGTGGTAGGAACTGGGTTCGATCCCCAGCACCACATCAAACTAAATAAACCAGGGGGGAAAGGCCTGAATGAGAATTGAAGATGGAAAAAGAACACCCGTGTTGCACTATTCAGCATTACTTCTGTGAATCTGCTCATCACTTAAAAATCCCACCATGAGTGAAAAGTAGCCCATCCCGGCCGCAAGCACCGCATCTGCACTCAGCCTGGGTCCCACATGCTCATCTGAACAGAAAACTGGCAAATACCGTTCATGGAATGGATGAAGAGGTAACTGACTTGCCCAGTCACGAGCTAATCAAACCGCTGATCCTGACTGCAGCTCGCTCCACCCTTCCATGGGCAGAGCTGCCTGTGGTAGGAAAGCAGCAGCACCAATAAACATCCCCAAACGGGGGCCACAGCCAGGCATGGTGGCGCACGCCTGTAATCCCAGCGGCTCTGGAGGCTGAGGCAGGAGGATCGCGAGTTCAAAGCCAGCCTCAGCAACTTAGAGAGGCCCTAAGCAACTCAGTGAGACCCTGTCTCTAAATAAAATACAAAATAGGGCTGGGGATGTGGCTCAGTGGCACAGCAGTTGCCTAACATGCTCCATCCCCAACCTGGCAAAACAAAGAAACAGAACAACCCACACTTAAAGACCTTGAGGTTCATGCCTGCAGTCACATGATTGGTAAATACGCCCCTGCTCTGTCTGCCTCTAAAGCCTGGGCCTTTGCTTCCAGCAGACCAAAGTTCTCACCAAAGGGGGTCACGGCTGTCACTCTGCCTTTTGCTTCGCCAGGTTCCTGCAGAGGTGAGAGGACAACTACTGCTTGGTCCTCTGCTGAGTCACCCTGATGGCTCCACAGGCTGCAGGACTGATCTGCCCAGCTGTGTTCAGTGATGCAGCTTGAATCAGCTGGTGGGAGCATTTACACCACAGTAATCAGCAAGTGCAGGGAAAGGCTTTGTCCTCCCAAGATTAAGAACAGTCTCTTAGTCCTCTGCCAGCACGCTTGCTGAATTTTTTATTTATTTATTTATTTTTCCTGTAGGCCAGTGAGTCTCAAACTCAGGCTTGCCTGAGACTCACCTAGAGGGCTTGTTAAAACACAGCAGCACTAGGACTGGGGGTACAGCTCAGCAGTAGAGCATTTGCCTAGCATGTGCAAGGCCTGCATTCCATCCTCAGTCCAGAAAGAAAAAAAGGTGGTTAGGCCAGGCACGGTGACATGCCTGTAATCCCAGTGGCTCTGGAGGCTGAAGCAGGAGGATTGTGAGTTCAAAGCCAGCCTCAGCAATTTAGTGAGGCCCTAAGCAACTCAGCAAGACCCTGTCTCTAAATAAAATACAAAAAGAGGCTGGGGATGTGACCCTTGGTTTCAATCCCTGCTACAAAAAAAAAAAAAAAAAAGATTGTCAGGCCCTATTCCACATAGGTTTGGGGTGGGGCCATAGGATTTGCATTTCTAGCAGGTTCCCTGGTGCTGCTGATGTCTGAGAACCACTGTCCTAGGAGAATCACAGAGCCACACAGAACTGGGGACCTAGAAGTATAGATGGTCCACAGGTTAAAGGTTGGTATCCCACAAACAGAATTCAGTCCACTCAACATCACTAATGATTTTGAATTTTTCACCAACGTTTGGGGAATGCATGCAAAATTCTGGACTTCTGGTTTCTCTTGAAAACAGTGGATCTAGTGACACGGAACCTGGGTCCCTGCACAGCAGTGGTTACCTGAACTGAAAGAGCAGCCGCCAGCCTCCCTGGGCGGGTCTCATTTTATATGTTATCTGCCTGGTTCCTCCAGGCATCTGAGCTGGGAACCCTGCTGGATCAACCCCTCATTTTACAGAATGGGGTTCTGAGGCCCAGAGAGAGGAAGCGATTTACCTGGAGGAGCACAGCTTGATAGTGTGGCAGTGGCAGACGCAGCATGGACGACACTGCCGAGGGGCCTCCACACAGACCACCCTCTCCCCTCCCGAGTGGGGTCCTCCTCAGCTCAGCACTCAGGCAGGGACAGGTCTCCCACCCATGAGCGTCCTACAGATTGGGGCTATGGTCGCCTCGATTGTCGGAGCTCCACAGGATCCAAGAGGTGAAAGAGACCCCACCCCCTCCACGATTTCTCAGAGATGCCTCCAGTCACCGGCTCGAACCCCACTTCCTCCACCTTTAGACCCAGGTTCCAGCCACGTGACCTTGGGCAGATGGCTGGTTGTGAAGATCATATGGCGCATGTAATTTTTTTTTTTTTTTTTTTTTTGGCCACAATGAGTAGCAGGCAACGGACAGTGGTCAATATGAGTAATGTCATCATGCTGTATCAGCTCACCTGTACAGTCTCAGTTTATGCGAGCCATGTCCAGCAAAAACTCACAGGAACGCCAGGCGGTCAGAGCAGGGCTCTGGTAAGTTAAGTGCTTATTGCTGTCCATTCTCTGGGGGACACATAGCCTGCCTCTCATCCAGAAGCCCATGATCCCCCCTCACAGTGAGGCGGCCACCAAGCCCCGTCCCTCTCTGCACCTTGAGGATTGGCTGTGCTTAGACTTCCCTACGTCAACTTCTTAAATCTTCTTAACCAAACAGCGTGGTTAAACAGCCTCCCCACGAGCCCACCAGAGGAGACCCTCTCATTGTCCCCATTCATACTGGGGCAACCGAGGCGGGAGTGCTTCTGTGGTGACCCTGCAGGAATGTGGGGGGAATGACCTGAAGGTCATCCAGCGCAGCCTCAGCTCCATGGTTTAGAAAACAGCTCCAGCGGGCTTCAGCCTGACTGCTCTGCTCTGCCTGCCTGTCTGGGCCTCTCTGAGCTCCACCTTGGCCCTGCACCCCAGGGGAGAAGGGGCTGGGGAAGTGATAACCCAAGCAAGGGAAGACTTTATTGACCAGCTTATTCCTGAGGACTAGGAAGCGCCAGGCCCTGAACGCACAACCCCCTCCCCAGGGCCCTGGGCACATTTCCTACTGCACGGGATCGGGGCGTTAAGGAAGTGGGCCAAGTTACCCACATGGAAGGCTTGGTGTTCCAAAGCAGCACGAGGTAGGCGAACTCTCCAAGCAGACCCGGCAAGCCGAAGGTATAGTGCACACCATTGAAGTCCTGGATCCCCAGCACGTGGTTAAAACTCACCTGGGGACAAATGGCATTGTGAGTGTATCTGCAACTGTCCCCACCCTTTTTACACACCCTTAGCCTCCAGGACGCCAAGTGGTGACAGATGTGAGGCTCACCTACAGAAGCCCCTCTCAGACCTGAACGTGCACTTCCACCCCTGAGACGCTTGTGTAAATGCAGACAATCAGTGGCCCTGAGGGGGCCTGGGATTTGGCACTTCTGACGCCAGTGCTGCTAGTCCACGGCTCACACTCTGAGTGGCCAGGAACTCGTACGGTCATTACTCACATTTGCGGCCCACGATTCTATGCTGGGGACAGGGAGAAGCTGCCCTGTGCCTCGCAGAATGTTTAGCAGCAGCCTGGCTTCCGCCCACATTCTACACTCCGGTAGTGCCCCCACCTGTGTGCCAAGATGGGGGGTGGGGGATGGTGGGGGATGGGTAAGCACCGGTCTAGACAGGCTTAAGCGGCATCCCTTAGAAAATATGGTCGTTGAGATGAAGTCGGAAGGAGGGCGCTGAGCACCTCTGACGCCTATGCTGTGCTCCCTCCACCTCCCCGGCAGCCCAGGTGCAAACTGCATCAGGCTGGTTCCCTCCATAGAACCCCCTTGTCTTCAGAGTAAGAATTTAGATTAAGCCCGGCAAGGTGGCACACGCCTGTAATCCCAGCAGCTCGGGAGGCTGAGGCAGGAGGATGGTGAGTTCAAAGCCAGCCTCAGCAATGGCGAGGCACTAAGCAACACAGTGAGACCCTGTCACTAAATAAAATACAAAAATAGGGCTGGGGATGTGGTTCAATGGTCGAGTGCCCCTGAGTTCAATCCCTGATACCCACCCCGCCAAAAAAAGAATTTAGATTAGACTAGTCATCCAGCTGAGGAGGTGGCTTCTTCCTCCTCTGTGGCTCCACCAGGCTGCCAGGGAAACCCCAGGCTCTGGCCATGAGAACATCTTTCTGTCTCCCGGTGGGGCACGAGCTTTCTCACGGCTGAGTCTTGTTCACTCAGCTTCTTCTGCCTGGAATACATTTCTCACTTCTCCACCTGGCCAGTACCACTTACCTGTCACAGCTCCACTAAGATGTCCTCTGCTCTGGGACTCATTTCCTGACTGTCTCAGGCCAGCTTAGACATCTAAATTCCAGTAGCACCTATTGCACGGTGGTTGTCTGTCCATTTCCCTCACTAGGCTATAGCTTGAGAAGTGTTAAAATGTACATGATGAATAAAAACATTAGTTGATTAATGATCTTTGAATAGCATCACACAGACACCAGTAGTTGGTTATATCAGAGCAACCGAAGGACCCCAAAAAACCAAGGGACACTGGGCCTGACGGTGACTTGTTGCACTTTTATTTGTTTAGTACCAGGATTGAACCCAGGGCAGCTTTACCAATGAGCCACATCCCCAGCCCTTTTTATATCTTGAGATAGGATCTTGCTAAATTGCTGAGGTGGGCCTCAAACCTGTGATCCTCCTGCCTCAGCCTCCCAAGTCTCTGAGATTACAGGTGGGCAACACAGCGCCTGGCCTTGTTATGCATCCTTTTTTTGCATGTTCTCCTTTCTTTTTTTTTTTTTTTTTTTAATTTATTTTTATTGTAAACAAGTGGGATACATGTTGTTTCAGTTTGTACATGGAGTAACAGCATACCATTTGCATATTCATAAATTTACATAGAGTAATGATGTTTGATTCATTCCATTATTTTTTTTCCTTCCCCCACCCCTCCCCCCTCTCTTTTCCCTCTATACAGTCCCTCCTTCCTCCATTCTTGTCCCACTCCCACCCCCCATGAAGTGTCATCATCCGCTTATCAGTGAGAACATTCCTCTTTTGGATTTTTGAGATTGGCTTATCTCACTTAACATGATATTCTCCAATTTCATCCATTTGCCTGCAAATGCCATAATTTTATTATTCTTTATAGCTGAGTAATATTCCATTGTATATATATATACCACAGTTTCTTTATCCATTCATCAATTGAAGGGCATCTAGGTTGGTTCCATAGTCTGGCTATTGTGAATTGAGCCGCTATGAACATTGATGTGGCTGTATCTCTGTAGTGTGCTGATTTTAGGTCCTTAGGGTATAGGCCGAGTAGTGGGATAGCTGGGTCAAATGGTGGGTCCATTCCAAGTTTTCTAAGGAATCTCCACACTGCTTTCCAGAGTGGCTGCACTAATTTGCAGCCCCACCAGCAATGTACGAGTGTACCTTTTTCCCCACATCCTCTCCAACACCTATTGTTGCTTGTGTTCTTGATAATCGCCATTCTAATTGGGGTGAGATGGAATCTTAGGGTGGTTTTGATTTGCATTTCTCTTACTACTAAAGATGTTGAACATTTTTCCATATATCTGTTGATTGCTTGTACATCTTCTTCTGTGAAGTGTCTGTTCATTTCCTTAGCCCATTTGTTGATTGGGTTATTTGTATTCTTAGTGTAGAGTTTTTTGAGTTCTTTACAGATTCTGGAAATTAGTGCTCTATCTGAAGTATGAGAGGCAAAGATATTCTCCCACTCTGTAGGCTCTCTCTTCACATTGCTGATAGTTTCCTTTGCTGAGAGAAAGCTATTTAGTTTGAATCTATCCCAGTTATTGATTCTTGCTTTTATTTCTTGTGCTATGGGAGTCCTGTTAAGGAAGTCTGATCCTAAGCCAACAAGGTGAAGATTTGGACCTACTTTTTCTTCTATAAGATGCAGGGTCTCTGGTCTGATTTCAAGGTCCTTGATCCATTGTGAGTTGAGTTTTGTGCAGGGTGAGAGATAGGGGTTTAGTTTCATTCTGTTGCATATGGATTTCCAGTTTTCCCAGCACCATTTTTTGAAGAGGCTATCTTTTCTCCACTGCATATTTTTGGCCCCTTTGTCTAGTATTAGAAAATTGTATTTATTTGGGTTTGTGTCCATGTCCTCTATTCTGTACCATTGATCTACCTGTCTACTTTGGTGCCAATACCATGCCGTTTTTGTTACTATTGCTTTGTAGTATAGTTGAAGTTCTGGTATTGCAATACCCCCCTGTTTCATTCTTCCTGCTAAGGATTGCTTTAGCTATTCTGGGATTCTTATTGTTCCAGATGAATTTCATGATTGCTTGCTCTATTTCTGTGAGGTATGTCATTGGAATTTTAATTGGAATTGCATTGAATCTGTATAGTACTTTTGATAGTATGGCCATTTTGACAATATTAATTCTGCCTATCCAAGAACATGGGAGATCTTTCCATCTTCTAAGGTCTTCCTTAATTTCTTTCTTCAGTGTTTTGTAGTTTTCATTGTAGAGATCTTTTACCTCTTTGGTTAGATTGATACCCAAGTATTTTATTTTTTTTGAGGCTATTGCAAATGGAGTTGTTTTCCTCATTTCCCTTTCTGCTGTTTCATTGCTTGTGTATAAAAATGCTATAGATTTATGCGTGTTGATTTTATAGCCTGCTATTTTGCTGAATTCATTGATGAGGTCTAGAAGTTTTCTGGAGGAGTTTTTGGATCCTCTAAATATAGAATCATGTCATCCGCAAATAGTGATAGCTTAAGTTCCTCTTTGCCTATTCGTATCCCTTTAATTTCTTTAGTCTGCCTAATTGCTCTGGCTAGAGTTTCGAGGACAATGTTGAATAGAAGTGGTGAAAGAGGACATCCCTGTCTTGTTCCTGTTTTTAAAGGGAATGGTTTCAGTTTTTCTCCATTAAGAATGATGTTGGTCATGGGCTTAGCATAAATAGCCTTTACAATGTTCAGGTATGTTCCTACTATCCCTATTTTTTCTAGTGTTTTCAGCATGAAGGGGTGTTGTATATTGTCAAATGCTTTTTCTGCGTCAATTGAAATAACCATATGATTCTTATCCTTAAGTCTATTGACATGATGGATTACATTTATTGATTTACAGATGTTAAACCATCTTTGCATTCCAGGAATGAACCCCACTTGATCGTGGTGCACAATTTTCTTAATATGTTTTTGGATACGGTTTGCCAATATTTTGTTAAGGATCTTAGGATCTATATTCATCAAGGATATTGGTCTAAAATTTTCTTTCCTTGATGTGTCTTTTCCTGGTTTGGGTATGAGGGTGATATTAGCTTCATAGAATGAGTTCGGTAGGGTACCCTCCTTTTCTATTTCCTGGAATACTTTGAGAAGTATTGGAATGAGTTCTTCTTTGAAGGTCTTGTAGAACTCGGCTGAGAATCCATCTGGTCCTGGGCTTTTCTTGGATGGTAGATTTTTAATGGCTTCTTCTATTTCATTGCTTGATATTGATCTGTTTAAATCGTGTATGTCCTCCTGGTTCAGTTTGGGAGGAGCATATGTCTCTAGAAATTTGTCAATGTCTTCGGTAGTTTCTATTTTGTTGGAATACGGATTTTCAAAGTAGCTTCTCATTATGTTCTGTATCTCAGTGGTGTCTGTTGTGCTATTTCCTTTTGCATCATGTATTTTAGTAATTTGAGTCTTCTCTCTCCTTCTCTTTTTTAGTGTGGCTAAGGGTTTATCTATTTTGTTTACTTTCTCAAAGAACCAACTTTTTGTTATGTCAATTTTTTGAATTGTTTCTTTTGTTTCAATTTCATTGATTTCAGCTCCGATTTTAATTATTTCCTGTCTTCTACTACTTTTGCTGTTATTCTGTTCTTCTTTTTCTAGGGCTTTGAGCTGTAATGTTAGGTCATTTAATTGTTGACTTTTCATTCTTTTCTGGAATGCGCTCCATGCAATGAATTTTCCTCTTAGTACCGCTTTCATAGTGTCCCAGAGATTTTGATACGTTGTATCATCATTCTCATTGACCTCTAAGAATTTTTCAATCTCCTCCCTGATGTTCTCCTTTCATCTCAGGGTTTCAAAGTCAGAGGACATAAAAAGACATCTGTTCACACCGCAGAGATGAAAAGCAGACTGCCTTATCTTTGGTCAAATCAAGCCTGGTCAATTCTTTATTTTGAGTCAAAACTGACTCCTGGCATATCCATTGTTTATCCACATTCAGCCTTCAAAAGCCCTTTGTTTTTTCTATGTGGTGTCTTCAAACTCTTTAAGAGTTGATGTCCCTAGACATTCCTCTTAGATGTACTTCATAACCAATTGGCTAGTGTGGAGCATTCTGGTATAATCATTACCCATGGAGTACAGAAGGATGAAAATCCATCCATGTGAAGAATTAAACTATCAGAGGGGACAGGACCTGGATTAGCAGCCTGGCTCTCCCTCTTCTGAGCGCTGCTGCTCCCCCCCTCCCCCCCACAGTTCCTCAGCAGCAGCCTGTGCCTGAGCACCTCCACCCCAGCCAAAGACAAAGACGGCCTAAGTTAAACCAAGGAGCCCCTTTTCCAGAGAATTTGGGACCTAGAGAGTCTGCCTGCTGTTTTCTTGAAGCAAAAGACCACATTCTACAATGTGGAGCAGAAGGGCAGGCAGGTCTACAGACTGAGAATCAAGCAGATATTCAGGAAAAGCAAGGAAAGAAGTAGACAGAGACCTACTGGCATCGCTTCACATGCAGTAACTCCTGGGTACCCGGAGGGTCTCTGTCCTTGGGTTCTAGACGCCCTGCCACCCTTACAACAAATCCCCTCTTAGCCGGAGCAAGCTCCAATGAGTCAAGTACTCGTTCCCCAGCACCCCAACAGATGCGCCAGCTAACTAGGGTGGTCCCTCTGCCAGGCTTGGAAGCCAACCTAAGAAGCACCCAAACACGCCTAACGCAGCCCATGGCAGAACACAGTGACCCATCAGGGACTCAGGCATCTGCAGACTTCAGACCAAGCAGAGAGTATTCATTGCCCAATTCCTTACCAGGCACTTGGCTCCCCCAATGGAGATCAACCCAGCCATAAGGCCCAGCAGCATAGCAACCCAAGGAGAGGAAATTAGGTGACCTGGAGCACTCAAAGCCACGCCTCCAGCCAGCACCGCATTGTGGGTGTGAATCTGCAAAGAAACAGCTGAGGTGAATGAAGAGAGGCAGGGACCCCACCTTGCCGGAAGCTGGCGAGCTGACTGCAGAGCAGCCCTGTAATGTCCTTCCTGCTCTGTTGTCCTGAAAACATCCCCTCCCCTCAGTGGGGACCAGGGGACCTTCCTCCATGGGCTTGCCCTAGTCCCACCTCTCAGGCTCAGGAGCAAGCAGTCATTCCAACTGGGAAGCAGGCAGGGAAAGACCCAGCACCCTGGCCTGTCACGCTAATTCGTGGGCACTTAGAAGAGCAGGGTTTCATGACTCCTACTTCATAACTATTGTCAGGACCTAGTTACCACATATAAGGCCCTGAGCCAGTAACCGGTGCAGAACATGAATAAACGCCTAATAAACATGAGCCACGGTTGTTGTTTTTATTGTCACTGGCTACCTGGTGCCAATGCCACTCCCTATGACCGGATCCAGTTCCAATAAGCCAGACCCTATTCCTGGGTCACATCTCTGCTGCTGTCCTTCATGCTCTGGATCTGGAGTCTTGTCTTGATCCCTTCTGGCCCCTTCATTTTAACCAGGCCTGGAGCCCTGGGCCCCGGCACAGGTCCTGGGCCTTCCTGACCCGATACCAAGTCCTACCTCCAAGGACGACCCCTCCTGTGTGCTCCTAGGCTCACGTGTGGCAACATCAGCCTCCCCTCAGCTTTGGAACTATGCTATGAATTGTCATGCGCCACATTCCCTCCACTCCAGGCCCGCCATCCACCATTTTCCCCAGCCCCTCTGGCTGCCTGACCCCTGCCTGGTCATCTGAGAATCTGCTTTCTTTCTCTTTCTCTCTCTCTCTCTCTTTTTGTGTGTGTGTGTGTATCTTTTTTTAACTGGGAAAAAATTGAAGGAAAAAACCCTGAAGACCCACTTTAACTGATATTTATATTTTGCTAGATTACTGTTCAACTTTCTTATGTTGTAGCCTTTAACCAATAGCATACCTTTACACCTATATTACATAATACAGTTTGTGTCTTACAATAATTGTCTCTGTCCTCCTAAGATCTCAGGTTCTCCAAGGTCAAGAAGAACTTCTTAATCATTTTAGATTGCATATGGTTCTTTTTTAAAAATTGTATTTATTTTTATATTTACAGACTGCATTTGATTCATTGTACACAAATGGGGTACCACTTTTCATATCCATGGTTACACACAATGTGAGTCACACCATTCGTGTACATAGGGTAACGATGTCTTTCTCAGTCCATGTCTTTCCTCCCCCGCCCCCTCCCCTCCCTCATTTCCCTCTACATAATCCAAAGTGCCTCCATTCTTCTCTTACCCCCATCAGCCTTCTCTTCTGACCCAGCGGTCCTCCCCAAACTTGTGCACACAGCCGCCCCCCCCACATCAATGACAGCAGCTAACCTTGCCTCACATCCACTCCTCGTTAAGCACTTTATACACATTCTCTCTTCATTCCCACTTTACAGATGGGACAGCTGAGGCTCAAAGAGTTAAAGTGGCTTGACCCAGGTCATGTGACTATCATAACTTTTTTTTTTTTTTTTTTTTTTTTTTACTTCTGATGATGCTAATTCCAGTCTTGAAATTTCTTGAGGGAAGAGGAGAAGCTGACTAACCCTGTTCTAGTCTGTTCTGCTGATGGTGGTTTATGGTAGATAGCTGACTTTGGTAACTAGCAGAAACGGGGCTCAAATGTGGGCTGTGTGATGTCAGCGCTGATGAATTGACTCACTCCCCTGCAGAGAGCCTGTGACGTTTGACAGGCTCCTGAGTTCCAGGGCCCATTGTGACCCCCTAGCTTTCTTCCTGTTTTGCAGACAAGGAAGCTTTGGCAGCCCGCCATCCTTCCTGACCCTTGAGGCTGGTTCTGGGAGCCAGGCACGGATACCTGTGGTTGGCCTGTTGCACCCAAGTGTGCCCTGGGGCAGCCCCTCCTCACCATGTTGATCTTCCCTTGGGGATGAGCCAAGGCTGACACGCAGGTGGCCGTCACGGCGCTGACTGCAAGGGCAAAGTAGGTGTTGAAAATAACGGTCCTCTTTTCACTTGGCAAGTCCAGCGGAGCGGAGTTGAAACTTGGCCAGAATATCCACAAAAAGAGAGTACCTGGGGACCAGACAGGGTCATTGGCATGGGCTCCAAAGTCCTGAACCTCCAGAGGCTTCGGAGGGGGGGAACCCTCAAGCTGGCAAGCCTCGGCTTGGTCGCTTTCCAGCTGCAGGACTTCGGGGAAGTTGTGGCTCCCCTCAGGATTCTTCCCTCTGCAGCCTCAAGCTGACCAGCTAACATGTTTTACAGGCAGGCCAACTAGGGTCTTGGGAGCTGAAATCTATAAACCTCAGGCTCCCAACCCTGGTCCCTGTTAATCTAATTACTTGTTTTTGTTTTGTCTTACAGTGCTAGGAATTGAACCCAGGGCCTCACGCATGCTGGGCGAGTGTTCTACCACTGAGCCACAGCCCCGCCCCCAAATGCATGCTTTGAAAATCAAAGCACTGCTTCCATTTGGTTCCATAGCCTTCTTTCTTTCTTTCTTTCTTTCTTTCTTTCTTTCTTTCTTTCTTTCTTTCTTTCTTTCTTTCTTTCTTTCTTCCTTTTTCTTTCCTTTCTTTTTTTTTTTGGTACCAAGGATTGAACCCAGGGCACTTAACCACTGAGTCACATCCGCAGCCCTATTTTGTATTTTATTTAGAGACAGGGTCTCACTGACGTGCTTAGCACCACCTCTGTTTTGCTGAGGCTGGCTTTGAACTCACCATCCTCCTGCCTCAGCCTCCAGAGCCGCTGGGATTACAGGCGTGTGCCACCATGCCAGGCTTCTGCCTGATTTCTTCCACGGCCCTCCCAGCCACCTAGGTTGGTGGTCTTCCCTGCTGCTTTTCAGAATCCAGCGTTCCGCCCTTTCCTGCTCATGGGCCCACTGTCTCTACTTGTCTGGTCTCCTCCTTTCAGCTGAGAACCAAAGGACTGAATAAACTCAGGTGTAATGACCTCTGCTCTCCACTGCATGTTGACGAAGTCAGGCCCTTGGAAGGAGATGCTTAATTCAAAGGTGAACTCAGCGAGCCTTGCTGGAGGCCACGGGTGCTGGAGGGCCTCAGGCACCCCAGTGAGAGGGCCCAGGAGACATTTTGCCAGAGCCCAGCCTCATCCTTGCCCAACCTCCAGCAGGACCCCAAGCCACCTGCTGTCGCCCTAACCTCACACACTTCACCCCTGTGCCCGCGTGGCTCAGCCCAGGCAGGAGGTCACCCGGCCACCTCGTCCTTACCCAGCATGCCAAACAAACTGGGGCTCGTAGCCATCTGAGCCTTCTCCTCCACTCCCTCCGGAAGGGGCTGTGATAGGCACCAGGCCACAGTCAGCCCGAAATAGGCGGCGAACACGGGGAAGACCAGGGCGTCCGTGTGGTGTTCCATCTGCAGTGAAACCCCAAGGGAGCTGTGAGTGTCACCGTGCTCCCCACCGGCGGCCTCGTGGCTGCTCAAGAAGGTTCTGGGCCTCCTGCAGGAGGCTCGACTTGAAGTCGCCAGACAGGCTCAGAGCTTATCCAGCCCTGCCAGCTGGCCTTCCCTGCAGAGGTGCCCAGGGGCAGCAGGGTGGCTTCAGGGAAGCTGCTGGTGGCCTTATCAGCGCTCTTCAGTGCTGTTGGCCAAGGTCCATTCAGGTGGGGCAAAAGCCACATGGCTGGCCCCACTTCTTTCCACTTTTCAGCTGAAATTCAGTTCTGCCTGAAATGAAGAGGGACATAAATTTTGCAACAGGAAGCACCCAGACTTCTTAGGATCCACTCCAAGGTCTCCGGTAAATTCCAGCTACGTGCTGATTTTCCTCATGAGGGTTAAACTCTGTAAGTCTCAATAACTCACTTAGGGCTACGGGGCAGGCGGCAGCTGCGCCTCCCCAAAATAACCAGAATCGGCAGAATCTTTACTACCACTCCCCACAGGCCCCTCCTTGGTATGAGCCACCCTGATCATCGCCCCAAATTCCTGCAATAACCCCGTTTCCACCCTTTCCCTGCTGACCATTCACCGCGTGGCAGCAGCAAGAAACCCTGTTCAACGAAAGTCCCATCTCGCCAGCGCCCTGCCCAGAGTCCTCCAGAGGGTCCCGCCTCACTGAGTCTCATCCTTGTGGCCTCAGGACGACCCCAGCCGACGGCCCCTGTACTCCGCCACCCACCTTCCCCTGCTCCTCCTCCTCACCCCCAGCGGGCTCCCGCTTAGGTCGTGCCGGTGCCGGGAAGTCCTTTCCAGTATGGGCAGGACGAGGGCAGCGTGGACAAGCCGTCTGCCCCAGGCGCAGGCGATGAGGACGGTCTACAACCCACCCTGCGGGGGTCTTCTGCCACTGTCCTCAGAGCCGCTGTGCTGACTGCCCCTCAGGGCTGTACTCAGTTGGGGACAGGGCTTCCCTGCCTGCCCTACCTGACGCTCTGTCCCCCACCCCAACATTCGCCTTCCCTTTCTCCCTTTTATTTTTCTCCATGGTATTCCTCGCCATCGAACACACCATCACTTTTGACTGGTTTTTGGTAATTGCAGCCTTCCTTCTGGAATGGAAGTTCCAGGAGAGTTGAATGATTTCACAGCCACAAGAGTGCCTGGTAAATCATAGGTACTAAATAAATGCTCCTGAAATGGACGAACGGCTGTAAGGATCCTCTATCATACATAAAGATGCAAGTCTATGCGACTCTCTTATGACAACTGCAAAGAAGCCCAGCACACACCGTGACTCCAAGTGACTTGGGAGGCTGGACTTGGGAGCAGGATCACAAGTTCAAGGCCAGCCTCAGCAACTTAGTGAGACCCTCAGCAACTTAGAGAAACTCTATCTTAAAATAAAAAGGGCTGAGGAGGTAGCTTAGTGGTAGAGCACCCCTCGGTTGCATCCCTGGTACCACAAAAACAAAAAGAGAGCTCATACTTTTAAAAGTCTGAGTCCCACCAGGCATCCAGAAGCCGTGCACAGGGATCATGGATGGCTTGGAATTTTCATTTCCTGAGTTGCCTCCCTGACGTGGCCCTGGTCCCCAGCCCTGGTTCCACCTGAGCCCTTCCACTGAACAAACCCAGGGAAAATTTTTGAGGACCTTGAACCTTCAGAGCCAGACTCTTCCCCTGGGACAGTTTGTCTAGCCAGTCAAAGTTGCAGAGAAGACAAGAGAGGGTGTCAACTTAATGTGCATCCTCTTACAATGTTGGTCATGAAACCCAACATTCAGAGTTGGAAGCTCTGTACTGTTTCATCCCTGGATTCACCCCTCTTCCTGACAGCCATGTTTTCTGTGTGGAACATCTTCCAGGCCAGTTGTGGCTGGTTGGACCCCAGGAGATAAACACCCCAGTGGACTAATGAGACTCCCTGGACACCAAGACAAAAGGCTGCTGGGGGTTTTTTGTTTTTGTTTTTGCTTTTTGTGTTTTGCAGAATCTGGGACAAATGGAAAGGTGGGATGGAGGGATATATTTTTTTTACTAAAGAGAAAGCTGGTGTGCACAGAGCAAGGAAGCCCAAAGACGGAGAGCACAAACCACCTGGCATGGAGACACTCACTACTCATATGCAGGTCCAGTCCCTTCCTGCCTGAGTCTAGCTGCACTTTCTGCCCTTGGAGGTTGGAGGGCTTCATGTGTGTGTGTGTGTGTGTGTGTGTGTGTGTGTGTGTGTGTGTGTACTGGGGATTTAACTCAGGGGTGCTCCATCACTGAGCTACATCCTCAGTCCTTTTTTTTTTTTTTTCATTTATTTGCTTTATTTTGAAGCAGGAGCTTTCTAAATTGCTGAGGGCCTTACTAAATGGCCAAGGCTGACCTTGGACTTGCAATCCTCCTGCCTCAGCCTCCAGAATAGCTGGAATTACAGGTGTGTGCCACCACAACCAGTTTTGAGGTCTTTATTCTGAATTCCTCTCATTCTGCCTAAGAAACACCAAGGACATTTTCTTCTTTGGAACCAAGGAGTTGTAATCTATCATTACATGAAGCAGAAAAGGCAAGGAATGAGAGTGTGCCTATGTGAGTCCATGAGCCCTGTAGTGACATAAATAGATGAATGAATGAATGAATGAAGCAAAAGTGAAATCTAATGGATGGAGAAGGGAAGATGGAATTAGAAATCCGAGACTGGCAATTGTCATAGTACTGATTGATTCAAGCCAGAATCAATGGATGCTAACCCACTGGGGAAAGCTGGATGAGAAACAGAGTGGTCATAGGAAGTATCGCCCAACAATGGGTTTATTAATTAGAAAGGGAACAACAGTAACTTTACGGTGGAAGATCCAGGCAGACACCACCTTAACCAAGGGATCAAAGCGAACATGTCCTATAATGGGGCAACCTGACAGCTTGTCTCCTGATATGATGTACCAAAAGAAAATGTTGCTTTTGTAGAATTTCTGCCCAGAAGATGCACACACTCAATCCAACCATGAGGACATGGAAGACAAGCCCACATTCTGCAAGATGACTGGCTTTTAACTTCAAAACACATCAAAATCAGGAAAGATAAAGGGATCAGGAACTAGTCTTGACGATAGTTTTAAAAGACATGAGAACTAAATGGAAGGGGTGATTCTGGACCAGAAAAATACTTCTTTCTTCTGCTCTAACAGGGTATTATTAGGACAGGGTATTATTGGTGACATCGGAATAAGGTAATAATATTATCTCAAGGTTGATTTCTCAATTTTGATAACTGGACAAGGCTACCGTAAGAGAATGCTGTTCTTAGGAACCACGCGCTGAGTATTTAGGGTCATAAGGAAAGACTGCTGAGCTCTCCCTCCCCCTCGCCGCCTGGCTGCCGTGAACCGCCCCCTCCTCGGCCACACCCTTCTACCGCGGTCTTCGGTCTGGGGCCCAGAGTCGTAGAGGTCACTGACCACCAAACCTCTGAAACCATGAGCCTAAAACAAACTTTCCCTCCTCTAAAGAACGAGAAAAAGAAAAACGAGAAAACGCTGATGAAGGGCACTGAAAGTTAATGAACAGTAGGGACTTCCCGCGTTGCCCCAGACCCCGGCTCCTGCCCGCTCCAAGCCCCTCCAGCGACCGCCAGGACATGCCGACCCCTGCCCCTCCCAGCTGCCGCGCCCTCGGCATCCTGGTCCGGCGGACGTTGGCCCCATCGCCCTTCCAAGGGCACCTTGGTCCCGCCCCTCCCTCTCTGCTCTGAAACCTTCTCCTGCACTTTACTTCCACCACCCACACCCAGTGTCCCCCCACAGGCCTGTCACTCACCCCCATCCCCACTGGTCCTGCCCCCTTCCCTGTCCCCACCTCAGCAATGCCAATCAATTGAGCCTGAGGACAGGGATGAGGATGGAAAACAGCATCCTGCGCCAGGCACTGACCTCCTCACTGCGGACGCCTCACAGCAGCCCCAGGTGTGGGGATAGAGTCACCCACTCTACAGATAGGGAAACTGAGGCACAGAGAGGTCAATGCAGGGGCCTGCGTTGACTGCACTGGCGTTGTGGAGCTGAGCTTTGAACCTGGGCTGAAGAATTAGTGGCAGCACCGGGAGACAGACCCGTCTTGGGCCCCAAGTCCAGTGCTCTTTCTCCTGAATCAAGTAAGAGCTCTGGGCTCTCCCAGAGGCTCAGTCACTATCTATCTTGCTGTGTGACCGTGGGCAGTGCCTTCCCCTCTCTGGGCACCATCTTTCTCATCTGCAAGCTAGGAAGTTCAGCCATGTCTTCACAGGGTCCGGGTGAGGGCAGAGGGTCTGGGAGAGGCATCTGGACTGGCATCACCTTCACGGATTGCTTCAAACCTACATTTGTGGGTTTTTTTTAGTCCTGGGGATTGGACCCCGACATGCTTTTGCCACTCAGCCACATCCCCAGCCCTTTTAAAATTTTATACTTTGATTCAGGGTCTCACTAAGTTGCTGAGGCTGACCTTGAACTTGAGATTCTCCTGTCTCAGCCTCCTGAGTGGCTGGGATGGCAGGAGAGCTTTACCACGCCTGGTTCAAACCTGGACTTTGGACGGTCTGTCCCAGCGAGGTCACCGAGGTCGTCACTGACACACTGACTGATTTAAAAGAAGACACTGGCCATACAACTTGCCGGACCCGCTGCTGGTGGGGCCCAGGAATTCATTCTTTTAAATATCCTGTGATTATCTTGTGTAAGGTCCAATTGGAAGGGTTCCTCTTTTGGAAGTCACGCAGACCACCACTTCGCAACCCCATCTGGTCCTGACTTGATGTTTTCAAACCCCAGAAGCTTCACCAAAGGGAGGCAGCGCCCTCCCCACCCCCACCCCGCCTCCTCACCCCCCTTTTACAAGCCCCCCCAGCCCCGTGACTCACGTAGAAGAATTTCCAGGTGACCATCCTGGTGACACTAACAACTGTCACCTCCAGCAGCGTCATCACAGTCAGCTGCGCCAAGTTGGCCCTCCCCAGGACCGTGCCGGCGGAGATCAGCACCGTCACAGCGCTCATGGTGGCCGAGTACATACTGGAGGAGACAGGGAGGGCCAGCCTGACCACGTGGGAAGGACGCCTCTCCTCCATCTGCTGGCTCCTGCAGCCGGGAGTCCAGCAGGCACCTCTCTGTGCCTGACCCTGCTCGAGACACTGAGGACACAGCGTGGGGACGAGACAGGTCTCCCCACTGAGGGCGGCTGTGCAGTCTGCAGACTCTTTTGCCCCGTCCCCCAGTGGCGCCAAGCCTGCTCTGTGCTCAGGGTGCTCCGAGGCCTCACACCAATGTCACGTGAGTCAAGGAGGCTCCCGCTGGGGTCTGACCCCGGGGGTTCTGCCCGTGGCACTTCTTTTCTGCCATCACCCCTCGCAGATGCTCAACAGAGGGCGCCCTTCGCCTGTCGTCCCCGCATCCCTCTCTCTCCCTCCTGGTGATGGAGAGACTGGCTTTGGACGTGGGACACAGGGCTTCCCATCCCAGCTTCGCTCCTTGAGTAGCTATGTAACCTCACTGAGCCTGTTTCTCTGTCTGTAAAATAAGAACCATAATTACCCTTATCTCCCAGTGGTGCCCGGGATTGGAAGGGGTGGTGTCTAGCACCAAGACGGGCATGGAGACCTGACTCGGGAAGAGAAGCTGGCATCCTTGACGCCATAAGCAAGGCCAGAGGGGGCTCTCGGGGAGGAGCGGGTGGTGCCCGCTGGACTCACAGGGGGCTTCCTGGAGGAGGCAGCATTTGACCTCACAGTCTGTTTCCCCTGAGCACCTTGTTCCAGGGACCCCTCCACCCCCAGGAGTCAATGCTGCCGCTGTGACAACCACCAGGACCGTGATCACAGTGCTTCACGACAGGCTGGTCACCGCTTAAGTGCTGATCCTCGGGGCAACTTTCTGCAAGACGGTGACAAGTGACCGCTCAGGAGACACTGGACTAGGAGAATTGACTTGCAGTGACAGATGTGAGGTTCAAAGCCAGCTGCCAATCCAAAGCCTGTGCTCCCTCAGCGTTCACCGCTAACATACGTCCTGCTTGAGGCTCAAGGACTTCAGCGGGGCACAGGGCAAGGGGACAGGACCAGGAATGACCTAGATCTAGGGGTTACTCAATGTAAGGCTGGGCAGCCTGGGCCTTGTGAGCACTTATTTCCCCAAGAAGGGCCTCGTGTTGTTTTGGTTTTGTTTCTGGGGGTTGAACTCAAGATTGCTCTACCTCTGAGCCACATCCCAGCCCTTCCCATTTTTTACTTTGAGATGGTTTCGCTAAGCTGCCTAGGATCTCACTAAATTGCTGAGGCTGGCCTTGAACTGGTGATCCTTCTGCCTCAGCCTCTTGAGTAGCTGGGATTACTGGTATGTGCTTCTGCGCCTGGCTCACTGACATCGCTGGGAGCGGATGTGTACCAGCCATAGCATTTCAGACCTCAGAAGCCAGGTGGTGCTGGGAAGAGGTTGAGACCAGGAAGTACAGTGGTTAGGAGCCCAGTGTCCGGGTTAGCCTGCCTGGGCTGGAGGTTCAACTTCGCCACTTCCTGGCTGTATGATCTTGGGCAAATTACTTAACCACTCTGCCCCAGTGTCTTGGTCTATAAGGCAGAGCGATGCCCTGGAGCCGTGGAAGGGTGGAGCCAGTTAATGCTTGTTGAGCACAATGAGAAGGTCAGCTATTGCTACTGTCACCAGGGAGAGTCCTCTGGAATTTTTCAAAATACAGCATTAAAAATATCACTCAGGGGCTGGGGACATAGCTCAGCTGGTAGAGTGGCTTGCCTCACATGCACAAGGCCCTGGGTTCAATCCCCAGCACCACAAAAAAAAAAAAAAAAAAATCACTCAGTGGGAGGCTGAGGCAGGAAACTCTCAAGTTGAAGGCCAGCCTCAGCCACTTAGTGAGACACTGTATCAAATTAAAAAAAAAAAAATATATAGGAGGAGAAAGAGGAAGAGGTCTGGGGATGTGGCTCAGCAGAAAGCACCCCTGGTTCAATTCCTGGTACCAAAGCACAAAACTAAACAAAAAGTGGGGTGTTGGGCTAAAATGGGGTCCAGAGCACGTGCCTGGTACAGGCTGAGCCCTGTCAAACCCCAGCTGCACGCGCGCGCGCGCGCGCACACGCGAATCACTGGCTGCGGGTCCTCTGATCTCATCCTCTGTTCCGGTAATCATTTACCACTCAGCTCTCACTGTGTGAGGGACGCGGAGGACACAGCTGGCCAGGAGGACCCCCGTGCCGGAATCAAGGCGGAACCAGTCCAGTGCTGAGCCGGGTAGCACGGTTTCCAGTGAGGCTCAGGGAGAGAGGGAGAGGACCCTGTCCCCAGAGACGGTCAGGGGGACCCCATCAGTCCAGCCTGGCTGACTGGCAGGAAGAAGCCCATTGATCCAATCTAGTCCAGTGAGGGTCACAGCTGGGAGGACCCAGGTGGCCTTGGGCAGGGCAACGGAGTCCCCAGTGGCCCCTTCTTGTCTTCCAGGATTGAGTCAGGAACCAGCAGGTCCCGGTGGACATCAGAAGGGAGCAGCCCAAGACACCTCCCACTCTGACCTGCTGATGTGCAGAAGTCCGAGGGCTTGAGAACCCAGGGACACGCCATCGGAACTCCTGGGGGCCTTCCCAGGGGAACACCAGGGCACACCGATTCCCTTGGGGATCAGCTCTACAGCTTTTTTAAGTGAAAAATGTGGAGACACCCCCACCCCCACCCAGGGGCACTGGGAAAACAGCAAGGTCATGTTTCATGTCACAACCGCTGTGGAGTGTGTGAGAAAGGTTGCGGATAGTTAGAAGCCGAAGCCATCACCACCACTTAGCTGTGTGACCCCAGGCAAGTGCCTTAGCCTTTCTGAGCCTTCATTACCTTATATAAATAAAGGTTGGACCTCTACCTGGACGGGCTAAACAAAATGCCTGTGAAGTGGCCAGCACAGTGCAGTGCCTGGCTCATGGACAGCTGTTCAACAGCAGTGCTCAGAAGGTCTAGCAGGGCCTCAGAGGTGGCCTCAGGAGGGCGTGATATCTCCCCAGGTGCCTAAGATGGCATTATCATTATATGGGCAGGACAGAGTTGGATAAAACAACAACAAAATTCTTAAGGAAAAACGTCACTTGGTTCTTCAAGTGTGACGGCCCGGATTAGCCCACCTTCACCTAGAGACCACGTACTGGCCTGCGGGTGATTCTGTGCGCCTTCCTAATCAATACCCACTTGTTGCCCATTACCTGACTTCTAGCACGTGGTGTACGTTTGCTCGTTCCTAGCATCTAATCCGAATGCATCTGAATGGATCAACGTTAGCTTCAGGTTAGCAAGGTCTTGCTTGTTCCTTGGCATCAGCATCTGCAGTACCTCTTTTCAAGAGTCTGTCTCTCCAAGTGTGACATTATTGCTTTTTTTTTTTTTTTTTTTTTAATTTTTTTTAGTCGTAGCTGGACACAATGCTTTATTTGATTTATTTATTTTTATGTGGTGCTGAGGCTCGAACCCAGTGCCTCACACATGCCAGGCAAGCGCTCTGCCCCTCAGTCCCAGCCCCAGCCCCGCTACTGCTTCTTTTTGTCTACTCTCTTTCTCTTAAGTTTTCCATGAGCCTTTGTTGACTGTGTGTCTTCATAAAATCATAATCAATAATAAAAAAGCCAGGGTCCAGGGAGGGCTGCAGCCCTGAAGGCCTGTGAGTCCACCGACTGGGGACATCATATAAAATGCAGGATGCCCAGCTAACTTGGCATTGGAGACAAACAATGAACAATGTTTTAGAACATGTATGCCCTAAGTATTGCATGGCACCACAGCTAGAAAGAAAAAGATATTCCAACTTTTCTAGAACCTTCCCTCTCATACCCTATGCCCTCAATGACCCAGAGGTTACCTGTTCAGTTTGATGGGCACCTTCCCATTGAGGATCAAGGAAAAGAGTCCGTCCACCAGGACAGCCCACTGGACCGCAAGGACCAGCATGAAGAGGTTGAAGCCCACACTGCTCCAGCCGAGTCTCCGCAAAGACGAGTTGAGGAAGCCCAAGCCAAAGACCGCCATGATGGTAGGCTCCTGGACGCCTGCTCAGAGAAGAGGGGTGGGGAAGGAAGAGGAGGAAATAGACAAAAAGGAGTGGGTACGGAATGAGAGCTTTACAGGATGACCACTGGAAGGAACACTGCAGTAAGGGTGTTTGGTCAAATCACTCTGCCTGCTGGCCTCAGTTTTCTCATCTGAATAATGGGGATCACACACATCTGCACAGGGCTGAGGTGAGGATCAGATGAGCTAACGCTGGTTAAGCACTTCAGGCAGGGTCTGGCCCACGGTGAGCACTCAGGAAGTGTAGCAATTGTTTTTATTAATAAGCATAATGACACGAACAAGTGCAGAACGTCAGGACCCATGCTTGACATATGGGTGACACTCAGGAGAGGTAATTGCTGCTATTACTGGAGATCAGGTGCAACTCCCGGTCATGCACGTGAGAAAAGGAGGCCACAGCAGTGACGTGACCCAGGTCACACGGGAGGAGGAGGCAGAGGCAGGCCCTGAGCTCCCATTGGCATGAACCAAGTCACCTTCCCAGAAGACAGTTCTCTCCTTTGCCACCAGCTGCAAACACTGGTGACCCTCGCCTTTCCTGACCTCAGAGCCCAAGTGGGGGGATGCTGAAGCAGTGGGTGGAAAAGTCACACCCAGCGGCAGGGAGAGCCCCACAGAAGGAAGAGCAAGCACTTTGATTTGATTCCAGTTTTGAAAAATGGTTAGCAGCTTATGTGGTAGAACTCAGCAAACTTGGGTCCAAATGAGCACTTTCTAGCTGTGTGGTCTTCAGCTGGTTACTCAGCCTCTCTGAGCCTACATACACTAAGTGTACATGAAGTGCTGGCAGTGTTTAAAGCACTTTACGTATTCCAGCCCCTTTGGTCCTCACAACTGCCCTTTGAGGAGGTCACCTTCCTACAGGAGTGACAACCACATCGCGGAGGAGGTAAGCGCCCCGCCCCTGGTGGTAGAGCCAGGATCTCAACCTACAGTGGCCCCTTTGACCTGTCCGCTCTCCCACTCTGTCCTCTTCCCATTCACGTTTTCTGAATGGCAAAATAATCCTCCTTCGCCGGGTTGCCAGAATCTCATGGGAGGAGACACACGGGGGCTCAGAAGGCTACGGGCCCTGTGTCAATAAGCACCATGTAAATCCTGGAGAGAGATCTTGAAGGGTTTTCTCTCCTCCTGTGGGTATTGTCTCTGGGTTTGGGAGACTTTTACTTTCTTTTATTTTCCATGTTGAAGGTTTCTGCAGCCAAGGTGGAGGCAGTGCACATGGGGGGAAAAAACAGAGAAAGCATGAACTCCGAGTTCAGGCGCTGTTTGATCCTGGGGCTCCGAGTTCAGATGCTGTTTGATCCTGGCTCTCTCGTCTCCTACCAGGCTAACCCTATTAGACTGCCAACGGGTGACCAGTTTTGACCTGTTAAAGTGTCCATTGATGTGTCCGCCTCATGGCCTTGAATGTGGCTTACTTTCAGCTTAATGGGGGTGATTCCTCCCGCCTTGGAGGGGGCTGGCAGCTCTGGAGGAAATAAAATTCTGTTCTAGTGCTTGGTATGGGCCCCTGGCACGTGGAGAATGCTGAGTAAATGGTAGTTGTCCATCATCGTCATGACAATCAGCACAGTAAGAACTGAGCTGCCTCAGAGCCCCAGGCCTGGCCCTGGGACACTGTGGGAGTTTACATCCCTGAGCCCCTCACAGTCCCAGAGAGCCCCCTGGACTTAGAGTCCAGCCATTTATTTATTTATTTATTTATTTATTTATTTATTTATGTATTTGGAGGCACAAGCAGGGATTGATTTTGGAAAGCAAGGATTATTCACCTGAAGTGAAAGAGAGCACCCCCTATCTTGAGAGTGAAAAATACCTACAGAATCCATTTAAATCCACGTTCATAGAGAAGTACACACAACCAGGGTCCGCCACATGTGTGGACCTTTGGTGGCTGTTGATGTTTCCAGATCAACTGGACGATCCCAGGATGCAGGAGGCCCCCGAGGAACTGGGAAAGGAGAGGGCACAGGGGGTAGTTGGACAAGATTCCTTCAGGAGGCCCTGGGGTCCAGAGAGGGGCAATGGAAGGCACCATGGGAGTGGGGAGGCCTGGACCCAGTGGGCACCACACACCCCACTTAAGATATTAAGTTCGACCTTTCGTCAGATACTGTTGTTCAACACAGTTCAGCCGCCATTTTGCAGCAGTGCCGTAGGCACAGGGCCCAGACCTACTAAAGATCCTGTTTCCCTCCCATTTTACTGAAGGGGACAAAGAGAATGTGTGACTTCCTCAAGGCCACCCAGCACGCCCCAGTGGATCCCAGCTCTGAACTTCTGGCGCAGGGTCCCTCCTCCAGGCGAGGCTGCCTCTAGTCTTTTTTTAACCTCACTGCGCTAGAGAACTTTAGGCAAGTCCCTACCCCTCCCCAGGCCTCAGTTTCCCTATCTGTAACACAAGGGAGTTGGGTTTGATATTCTCTAGGGCTCTGGAAGCTCTAGAATATTCTAAGGAGCAGTTTAGGGGAAGCTGGGAGTGAAGACTCACCAGGAGGAGGGCAGAGGTGGGGACCTGGAGCTTAGAAAGTCAAAGAACAGGGCCGAGGGAGGGAGCTTCCATGGCCCGGATGTCACCCTGATGCCGGGTATCAAAGCTCATGGCCTTGGAGCCCACGTCCCCACGCTGTCCTGCAGGGAGGGACTGTGCCCTGCCAAGAAGATGAGAGTAGGGCAGGGTTTCTAGGAGTTGCCACAGAACCCAGGCACCCAGCTGCTGATGCTCAGCCTGGGCTCCCTCCCGGGCCTGCCCCTCGCACTTCCTCTTCCAGGCCCAGGCCCGCCGGGCTCCTGACTCACTCCCTGAGGCCCCAGCTCAGGGCATCCCCGTTGGCGTCAGCAGCCAGCAGCAGCCCGGTCTGATAAGCTAATGGATCGCCATGTGTTGGGGGTGATAAGAGGCAGCCGTGCCGCAGAGCCCCCAAGGACTGGGCCCAGAGACAGGTTGTCGGGCCTTCTGGAGAAGTGTACGAAAACCCCATGGCTTGGAGAAAGCAGGGTGAACCGGCAGGCAACAACGAGCATCCAGGCCTTGCTAGCCGCCCTGTGAACAGCAGGGACGAGGAGGATGCGCCCCCCAGCCCCCCTGCCCCCTCCGAGGGCATCCCAGCCGCGCCCCCACAGCCCCTCGGCAGGCAGGCTCATTCTCCCCGATTCGCACCCAGATGGATCAAGGGAGGCGCGAGGGCTGTCGACCTGGCCCATCCACACGGCTGGGGCAGGGGCGGGCAGGGGTGTGAATTCCGACCGTCCTGACCACGTGCGGTCCTGTCCCTCTGCACAGCGTGGACTGTGCAGTGGCGATGCTCACGGGCCTTGGCGGCAGGTGCCAGGGTTCGGGCCTGGCTCCGCCCGTACCAGCTTCCCAGTCTGTGACACAGCTGTGAAACCACCGCTAGGCCCTGTGAGCACGTCACTTTGCCCAGCCTCGGCACCCACTCCCCACCTGACACTCACGAGCCCTGTGGCTCGGACAAGACCGTTCCCTCCCCAGGCCCCTTCATTCACTTGCAGAGAACAAACTCTGGATAACTAACTGCATTCAGCTCTGAGTCCATCACTTTGCACAGTCGCCTGTGATTCTGGATGTGCCACACCCACCGACCCCCTCCCTCTGGCCTGTGAAACTTTGGCACCAACATCCCTGAAGCCAGGGCCGGTTTCTGGATGAACCTCCACCCTGTGCTCCCCACTGCTGATTAGGATGGCCTCCACAGCCCACGCTGCCTCCCTCCCCCGTGGCCTCTACTCCCACCCAGCTCCCACCCAGCAGCAGCTCAGGAAGAGGAAAGGAGATTTCCCAAAGGGTCTGCTGAGCTATGGAAGGTGCCAGGGTTTGGGGCATTTCCATGTGGCTGGAGAAGCCCTCCTGTCTTCTTGTAGCCCTTCTCTCTGCCTTTGAGGAGTACAAGGGGTCATGGAGTTGTATCGACAGCACAGGATTGGGATGGTCCCCCGATGAGGCACCCCTAGGGCAGGCTCTGTGTAATGACCCCAACGAAACACTGAATCCCTCTCACCTGGGCTTGGCCTTGTAATTGGCTTTGGCCAATAGGACACTGGTAGACAGTTCTAGGCAGAAACTTGCCAAGCACCCCATACCAGGGCCTACGCTTTGACTGCCAGATGAGGGTCTGGGAGAACCTGCAGTAATCATGGTCCTACCTGCCACCAGTTCCTACTGCCCGACAGACGGATGAGGTCAGGTGAGGTCATAGCAGCCTAGACAAACCTCCATGGTGGGCCTGGGGTTGTGACTCAGTGGTAGAGCGCTTACCTAGCACGTGTGAGGCCCTGGGTTTGAGTCTCAGCACCGCATATGAATAAATAAAATAAAGGTCCACAAAAAACTAAAAATTTAAAAAAAACCTCCCTGGTACAGATGCATAAGTGAGCCTCAGCAAAACCAAAAGAAAAATTGTCCAGCTGGGCCCCACTCATCTGCTGAGTCACAGAATCCCAGTCATAAGTACATTAAATGGTTGCTATTTTAAGTCACTAAGTCTGGGGATGGTTGGGTATGTCGCCATAGCTAATCAATAGAATTTGCTTCCCCTATTTACCCAACGCCTCTTCCCCGTCCCTGTACTTCCCATCTCAGGAATTGGCAGTCATACATCAATCACACACACGGAGACATTCTCGACGTCTCCCTCTCCCTCACCAAGTACGGCTGATCTTACCTCCCAAACATCTCTTTCATTCAACTCCTTGCTTCTGCTCATCTGACCTCATCACCAGTCAGAGGTCAGGAGAACAGGAACACACACCTCAGAAGATGCCCAAGACACCACAGGGCTGAAGCAAGAAAAGATGAGCAATTCTAGTTTTGTTTTTACCTAAAAAGAAATTAAAGCTGAAAACAATATAGTATGCTAAGAGTAAAAGCTGGTGCTTTTTATCGCTCTATGCATGCATTCTTTTCTATGCTATAACTTAATACAGGGAGTACTACTCTCACATGACAGAGGTTGCAGAGAGGCAGAGACAGGGTGGATAACTGGCCTGAAGTTATTCAGTAAGACACAGAGGCAAGGTTTGAACGGGTCCAGCTTCGTAGTCCTCCAGCTCTCATGTGCATTAGAATCACCTTGAAGGCTCTGAAAACACAGATGGCTGGGCCCCAGCCCCAGAATTTCTGATCAGCCTGCCTGAGAATCTGCATTTCTCATGGATGCCGAGACAGCTTGTTGGGGGACTACGCTTTGAGACTCACTGGCCTGGGTTATTCTCCTTGCAACGACTTAATATTCAGATCAACCTGGGATCGCCCGGGACATGCCTAGCCTGTCAGCCCCCAGACTCCCAGGCTCCGAAGCTGGGGAGGCTGACGTGTGCTTCTTCATCATGATCATATTGCAAGGAATGGCAGGGCTTTTCATTTTATTTTCTTGAACTCTTCTAGAAAATTTTAAGTATATGAGTGAGTGAGTGAGAGAGAGAGAGAACAGCGTAGTGATCCCATGTACCCATCTGCAAATTTTGAAGACTTGAAATTACATGAAATTACTCCTCTCCATCTTTTTTTTTTTTTTTTTTTTTCTGGCATAAGGCAAACCCCAGACATCACACACTTTAATATACTTCTTTAACAGAACCTTTAAAAGAAATAAATATACTTTTATCACGCCTAACAAAATTAGCACTCATTCCTGTATGTCATAGAATATTCACGTTATACAAATTTCCTGATTGACTCAAAATGTCTTTTTTAGAAGACTTGGCAGCTTTAAATAATTTATTAGGCTGGGCCTGGTGGCTCACACCTGTAATCCCAGCGGCTCCTCCCTGAGGCAGGACGGAGAGTTCAAAGCCAGTCTCAGCAACAAGGCGCTAAGCAACTCAGTGAGACCCTGTCTCTAAATAAATTACAAAATAGGGCTGAGGATGTGGCTCAGTGGTCGAGTGCCCCTGAGTTCAACCTCAGGGACCCCAAAATAAATAAGTAAATAAATAAATAATTGCAGTGCAGTTTACATGAACTGGATTAGATTAAGTGGGCAGACAGATTAAGTTACCTCAATTTAACTCAACTAACCTGCAAAAACAGACTAATGACTTAAACAATACCTGCAAAAAAGCACAGATTGCAAGCCAAACGCTAAAGGGCAGCTAAAGGACAAAAGGAAAAGGAAGGGGCTGGGGCTGAGGCCCAGTACCGCATACAAATAAAGATATTATGTCCACCTACAACTAAAAAATATTTTTAAAAAGAAAGAAAAGGGAAGAGTGACACATACCTTCTGTGCAAGACTTCGTCAGTCACTTTGGAGGCTTAAAAAAAGTCAATCAAAAGTCAGATCTGACAGGAAGTCAATCAAGACAACTCAAAATTATCAAGAAGGTGCTGAATATCATGTGTTTCATTTTGGTCTCTTTAGCCATTTTAAACGTGTGCGTGCAATAGATACATATCCTTTCGTTTAAGGCAGAGTCTTGCTATGTTGTCCACTCTGGCCCTGGATCCTCTGGCCTCAGCCTCCCACGCTGAGCCTACCGGCATGCTCAAAAAATGCTGTGTACAGGCTGTGCGTGCAGCTCGGTGGTGAGCACAGTGAGAAGCTGAAAGACCCCTGCAGGTGGACAGTCCAGAGGAGCGCCTCCCTGGTCTCGTTCCTCAGGTTGTCTATGATCCAAACCCAAGCTCTTCACATGCCTGCTTCCTGTTAGGTCAGCAGAATGGAAGCCAACTCCTTACCCCACCCGCTGGGTCCACCACACCCTGTTTCCCTCTTTGTGCTCCAGGAACACTGCGGCTTTGAACCCTGGCCCAGTCACCCCGCGTGCGCACCCACAGCCCTCCTGGGGCCGCCCTCCTTTCCCTCTTGGCTAACTCCTACTGAGCTGTGACACCTGGCTGGCAGTCACCTCCCTTCAGAAGCCCTCCTGCCCTCGGCCTGTCTTCCTGCCTGGGTGTGGGTCCTCCTCTGTGCTTCTATGCGAAGCGAGTTTCTGAGGACACTTCACACCTGTGTTAGCAGCACTGCGTGGGTGGAGAACACGTGCCCAAGTGCCATCCTGTGGGTTTGGATGAGTGGCTCTTATACCTACTGGTTAATGACAAGTGACTCGATGCTCCTGTATGGAACACAATGGTTAAATGCATGGAAACTAAAACCAGGATGCCTAAATTTAAATCTGCTGTGCTATGGCTAGCCGAGCGACCTCGGACAAGTTGCTTAACGTCCACGTGGGTAGTTTCCTCAAGTGAACAACGGAGACCGTAATAGGACCTACGTCATAGGGTTGCTGAGAGGCTTAATGAAAAGCACGTAGTGCGGTGCCCAGTACCTACATAGTAAGCGTCAGTTCCAACCCGCCTGGGTCGCCCCACGCTGGATGTGCGTGACAGAATGGAGGCATTGATTGAAATAAAGATTGTACTGGATTAAAAAAATAAACTAACAAAATGACCTAAACTATGCCCAGGTCTCACTCATCTGGCGCTGACAGCCAGGCTGCCGTGGTGCAGGAGATTCCTTTGTATCACCTTCCCTGCATCATGTCTGTTCTCACCGCCTCTGCCGGGGTCCCTGGATGCCTCCCCTTCACAGCCAACCCACTCGTCACTGACATCACTTAGGAAAAGCATGCATCTGGGCTCAGGCTTCAATTCTGCCCCCTGGACACCCCGCAGGAGGGCCACCTACTATCGTTAACGACCTGTCAGCCCAATGAGAGACTGGAAACGCATCTCGAATTTGTTGGGTTTTTTTTTTTTTTTTTTTAAACGAAGGCACTGTGGACATCTGTCTTGTTTATGGTTGTTCTCATCACAGTCTTGGAGTATTTTTAGCTGCATATAAAATAACCACCATCCTACACTCTGCTTCAGTCATGCCTCTGGCTCTGCCTTTGCAGGCAGAATGCAGACTTTCCAGCCACTAAGTGAGAAGAAGGCAGGAGAGGGTGGCCAAGAGAGTACAGAAAAGAACGAGAGACCCCAAAAAAGGAAGCAGCTGCCCCATATCAACAACCACGCAAAATTCCTAGGTGCTAAAGAGAGAGATGGTCGCAGGAAGCAAAGAAGTCGAGAATCGCAAAGGCCCCTTGGCCCAGGGAATTCGGGCAACACCTGAAAGGAGGCCCCAAGCTCTGTGCTGACACACCCAGGCGGGCTTCATGGAGGCAGCGATGCCCAGGTTGCTCAAATTGTGAGCTGGCGCACTCTGTGGAAGAGGAGAAGACCTCCTTCCCTCGGGACTTCTGTGGAGAGGAACACCTCTGCCCTTGGAGAGCCACAGACCTCCCCTCTTCACCTCCATGGCCACCTTCCCAGTGGGAAAAGTGTGGCCCCTCACCTTGATAGGCCAGCTGGTCCCCAAAGCCGGTGAAAGAGACGAGGACAATGAGCACAGCCTCCAGCGTCACGGTCCACAGGGGCAGGCAGTCCCGGACGGACCGCGGGTACTTGGAGCCCATCCTGCCGTCCTGCACCGGGAAAGGTTCCACCAGCGCCCGGCTGGCCTCACTTGTGTCTCCCACACCCACCTGAGGGTGTGGCAGGGGAGACACCCGCCCAAGGCCTTATCTTAGGGTGCAAGGCTGATCCTGCGGCCTGTCCCTGAAGCTAATGCTGAGCAGAGGGACCAGGCTGGGGAGGGAGTCCCAGGAGCCCCAGAAGAGAGGGCGAACGCAACGCAGGGCCAGTGGGGTTCTTGGCATGTGGGACAGAAAAGAATTTCAGCAGGAGCCAGACAGAGGTTTATTTAGGAAGTAGATACTCAAGGGAGGATGCGGGCTGTCTCCAGAGGGAGAAGCAGCCCTGACTTGGGCTGGGGGTCCACTATTTATAGCAGGGCTGTATCAGAGGCTGCACTGGAGGTGGATCCAGGGTGGAGCTGCCCAATTTTGCAAGGGCACAGGCCAAGGGCTGGGTCAAGGCTCAGGACTGTGTTTTGCATCTCAACGGCTTGACTCTGCATTTCAATGACTTGAGGGAGTTTCCCTCAAGACTGCACATTTCTCTTTCCTTATTCTAAACCCCTCTCAGTTTGGACACTATTAATCCAGCCAACAAGTCGGTGTGGAGCCGGCTGTAAGTCCCATTCCCCCAGTGTTGAAGATTAAACGCCCAGGCAAGCCTAGAAAGCTAATGTCCACGCCTCTGCAGAGGAGGGGACCCAGAAGAGCTGGTGCCGCGAGGGCGGGTGTCTTGCCTTTGTAGATTGAGGTTTCCTCTCTGCTCAAGCCCCCTCCTCCCCTTATCTGGCCTACCAGAAGGCAGGGAAGGAGCCGCCTGGGCGCAGCGCTCTGTTAGCAACACCTGGTGCGGGTTGAGTAGTTCCTTGAGGCCTCCATAACCTTGGGAGGGGGCATGTCCTGGAGGTGTTGACATTTCCTTTCCTTTGCTTTGAGCTGGCCCCCATCTTCCCCACCCAATCATTCATTATCTGTGCTATCTGTCCTTTGCCCCTGCCTCACTGCCTCAGCATCCCCGTCCCAGGGAGGACAGTTGCCTGGCTGGGATTTAGGAGGCCTGACATCGCTCTGACTCTGCAGCTAACTCCCCCTGGCCTTCACCTAGGCCTTGCAGAAAGTCTACATGATAAGTGTAGGGGGAGGAAGGACTGGCCTTTCCTTACTTCTCCACTGGTCCCAGCCACGGCTACTGAGTACAGATGGATATGTGGCGCCCCAGAGAATAAAGCTAGGCAGGAGCTGAGGGGAGACAGATGTCGGCCCAACCCAAGTGGATTCTTTCTTTTTTTTTTTTTTTTTTAATTTCTTTGTGTGTGTGTGTGTGTGTGTGTGTGTGTGTGTGTGGTGGATGGACACAGTTCTTTTCATTTCATTTTTATGTGGTTCTGAGGATTGAACCCAGTGCCTTGCACACATGAGGCAAGCACTCCCCCAGCGAGCCACAATCCCAGCCCCCAAGTGGATTCTTCACACGCCATTACAGTTGTCCAGTGAAAGACACAGCTGTGTGGTCATTAAGCTGCGGGCTACTTTCAGAGAAGTCTTGGAACACCCAGGAGGAACTTGCCATTTTGTTTTTACGTGAAGAGACTAAGACCCACAGACGTCAAAGCCAAGTGAAAGAATGGACATTTTTTTAAGCTGTCTGAGGTCACCCTCCCAGTTATCTTAACTCCCTAAGGTCACCCTCCCAGTCATCTCAACTCCCTAAGGTCACCCTCCCAGGAATGGGAACAAAGCCCTTAAAGCTGTTCCAAGAAACAGCCCCAAACAGAGAATAAAAGGGTAAATTGAGCCAGATAGCCAGATAGTGCTCAAACAGAATGATTACCAGAAACTATTGACCAGAATCTACGCCCTGTTGTAAAACATTGTGAAACATGTTGTATGTTATCAGCAAACCCAGACCCCCTTTGAAATTTCCCGGCAGCTTTGTTCCCCTTTCCCCTTTCATGTGTGACCCCTCCCAATGTGTGGTTTCTGCCTTTATAAACCTACAAGATATTCTGCTAGGGACTCGACTCCTCGAGTTGGGTCCCAGCGTGCTGGAATAAACACCTCTTGCGGTTTGCATAGAGTGACGCCTCCTGCGGTTGATTGGGGTTGCCGTCCATCCATGGGACAGAGTTGGGGTTTCCTTTTTGGGGGCCTTACACAAGATCACACAGTCAGTTGGCACTGGCCACTTCTTGCTCAGTGCAGCTTTCTTCAGAGAAGAAAAATGAGAACAACCTAAATGTCCAATGGAAGGGGACTGGTTAGGTAAACTAAAGGACACACAAGTTGTCGTCAATATGTTCTGAACATATGCGGCAAAAGATGTAAGGTTCATCAAAAGCGCCTCACAGGACATACTCTTAGGTAATAAGGCAAGTTACCAAACAGTATCATAGCATGTTCTCACTTTTACAAAACAGTCATGAGCCATGTTGGCACATGCATAGTTTTGAAGCCAGAATTGGGAACAGGTAGTTAGTGTAGAAATAGGGGATCGGGTCAAATCGAGGAAATGGAGGCCATAAAATCATCTGCCTCTGGAAGTTGGAAACTGCCCCTGGAATGAATGGAATGTCAAGGATCTCCGGAACCCATTGATTACCAAATTTACCTGCCTTTATCAAGGACTGCAAGCCAGGAACTGCTAATTAATGCCCCCTGGGCCCTTGCCTGCCTGAATCACCTTGGCCCTCCCCCTGCCCATGGCTTTGCACTTAATGCAAAACCAGGCCTAGTCACGTAGGCAGGAAAGAGAGATAAGGGGAGGAGAGAACTGGAGAACAAAAGAGAATTTAACCTATAAAAGATGTAGGGTGCGCTCACTTCTTGGGACTTTTGAACATCAGCCATGACCCCCTTCTCCCTGCCGGGAGAAGTCTGTATTATTAGCTTTAAATAAAACCTGCTTAACATGCTTGCCTTGGCGTGCTTCTCTAGTGTTCAATCTTCAACATTAGAAGGAGCAGAACTCGTCACCGGTAAATGGCGGTATCAGTTTTAGTCAGTTTTTTCAGTGCTACAACCAAAAGACCTGACGAGAACAATTTTAGAGGAAAAAAAGTTCATGTGGGGCTCAGAGTTTCAGAGGCAAAAGGACGGGAGGCAGACCTCCACAGACTCAGAGAAGCCTTTATTCCTTCGAGGACTCGGGCGCCGCCGGGACCCATTTTCCCGATGGGAAAAGGGCCATCAGTGACAGAGGGGATTTTGGTTTTATGGGGTACAGTGAGGATGAGGTCATCCTTGGAAGCTGTGCCTGTGCAGTTTTGACCGGCAGGGGTTTGATGTACAGGTGACCTGTACAACACCCCAAGGGATGAGTGCTCAAATCTCGTCCCTTGTCATTTAGGACTAATTTGCCTTGGGGGAAGGTCAAGGTTTAGGGCCTGGCATTCCGAATCCGCCCCTTTCCCCCAGGGCCTGCTGTTATCAGAATGCGCTGCTGGTCGAGGTTTAATGTCTGGCCAGCTTCCCTCCCTCCTCCCGGGCTGCACTCCCTCCATTTTTCTTGGGGAGTTCTCTCATGGGAATATTATTTTCCATAACCCTCAGTCTCAGTCCATAGACAGCCGACTCTATTAGCTCTGGGCTGCGGATGAGGCAGAACACCATGGAGGCAGGGTGTGGAGGGGATGCTCTGGACAAGGAACCAGGAAGCAGAGCGAGACTCCCCTCACCAGGGGCAGAACATCAAAGGCACACAGCCAAGGACCCCCCTCCTCCGACCCCTCCAAGGGGATTAATTTGTTATGGAAATGGAGCTCCCGAGGGTGAGGGTGGCAGGACTCAGGCTTCTTGATGAGATAGAAGTTCTGGGCTCTGAAGTTCTGGGCCCCCAGCTGAGATGACACGGGTTGGCATCATTTCTTCACCATTACAACATCGGTGGTTTTGATCCGTGGCCTACGTGACCAAAGATGGTGTGCAGAAATTGTATGGCAGGTAGTTCACAGGTGCAGAACAAAGACAGAAGACATTTGCGAGTGTTAGTGTGAGGCAGCCGTAACTCAAGATGACTTGAGTGAGTCTTCCTAAGAGCTATGTTTTTAAGAACTAATCGTACAAGGGTATGGTTTAGACAGCAGTTAATCGGCCTAGCAATTAATTGATGCGGCTACATTCCTACAGTTGCAAAGTACAAGAAGGACCTTTCTCAGGTATCCTTGAACCTCTGGCCTTGAAAGCCTGGCACAGGGGTGTTTACATATCAAGAGGGAGTCCTTAGACTCCTAGTGACAGCTATTTACAATCCGATAGGCAGGCATGGTGGCTTATTAGGTTCCCTGTAGAAAGGCTGCTAGAGGTGGGGGAAATTAACCCCTTCCCCAGGCATTGCTTCATCATTCTGTTCTTGTAATTTTATTTTATAATCAGATCTGGTTTCTCTATCACAAATTCACAGGTTAAGGCTCTCATAGCCAAATCATTTCACTTCTGAACCTTCTTGCATTGTCTCCCACATGAGCTTTTGGGGGACACGTCACATCTAAACCGTAACGGGGCTGCAGGCCACTCAAACACTGGCTGTTTTTTCCTTAACTGTTTTCCAAGCTAACGTTTATTAAGCACTGTCCTAAGCACCTTGCAAGGTGAGGACCCTGGGAGGTGGGTGTTGTTAGTCTCAGATTACAATGAGGAAACCTAGCAGAGCAAGGTGAAGTGACTTGCCCAGGGCCACAGGGCCCATCAGATGTGGAGCTGGGATGAACCTGGGCAGTCCTGACACCCTGAAGTGAGTGTAATGTACAAAGCTGCTCTCCCCGTCCCTTCCGGTGCAGCCATTTTCCCCGCCTCCCAACCACTTGTCAGTCTGTGAACATCCTGGCTAGCTATTGGTTCATCAGTCAGCTTGCAAGTATCCTTCTCTGATATTGGTCCCCTGTTAGCCCAGGGGACTTCAACTGCTTCGCGTAGCTACCCTGCCATCTTTTCTCATGCTTCTCTCTCTCCTACTCACTTTCTGTATCCGCCTCGCTTTTCCACTCTCTCTAGGGCATACCCTTTCTCTTTCCTTTCTCCTTTCCTCTCATTTTCTCTCTTACCCTGCAGGGAGACACTTTGTTTGCTTAATAAACTCCCTTATGTGATTTCCCATGTCCGGCGTGGTTTTTTGGGATTCCTTACAGTGAGGACCTCTCAACTCTAGTCCAGATGACTCTTGAGTCTCTTTCAAATTCTGAAAATCTAGGAACATAGAATTCCAAGCCCTCTGCCACCCCAGAGCAGATGAGGGAGGAGGGGCACTGCTCCCAGAGTGCAGGGTCCCCGTGTCCGCCATGGTCACCCTGGTTCTGATTTCTAACCATCTTCTGGCCCGAGCACTGCTCACACACTGGATTTTCTCGAGGAGAAAATCCTCTGGGCAGGAGACAAAAGAATGTGACCCCCATTGGCCTGGGCCTAGGATGAGTGGCTCTGTAAACCAGGTAGGCAAGGACCACCTGCCCAAGGGCACCGAATGTCTGCTCAGGGAACCAAAAGATTTCCAGTCTCTGCTGGGCCCTGTGTCTAGAGTCCCCAGCTGATGCTGCGCTTACCAGCTGGCCAACTAAGCCTGGTGGCAGCCGGAGGCATGGCACCCTCAGCCCCGCGCCTCCAGATCCTCCAGATCCGTGCCTTCTGCCTGAGGAGCTCCCAGAACAAGCCTTCACTAGTTGGGGATGGGCCCTGCAGGTGGCCTCCCAATTTGTCACAGGTGGAGTTTTTGCCCTTCCCCTCTGACCCCTGAAGAAGGTCCCTGTCTTCTGATGACAGTTCCAGATGTTCAGTCTTCAGATCAGCAAGGCAGGCCACCTGTCCGTGAGCTGGGACAGACACATGCCAAACCAGGCAAGGAAGCCCGCTGACTGCTGTCTGGAGCCAGGAAGCGTTTGGCTTCTCGTGGTACAAGTCTTCCAGTCTTCTTGTGTTTTTTTTTTTTTTTTTTGGTGGGGGAGTGCACTATATGTCTGAAATTTTTCATAATAAAATGCTGGAATGAAACATTCCGCATCCTTGGCCTTCCTCCTGCCAAGCACCTGAGTGCCGCCCTGGCGGGTGGAGGTCTGCACGCCACCCCTCCTCGGGAAGTTCCCCAAACGCCCAAGGGCAGCACAGCCAGTATGGTGGCATGAGCCTGTGGTCCCAGTTGCTGGGGGGGGCGTGAGGCTGGAGGACTGCTTTGAGCCCAGAAGTTCAAGGCCAGTCTGTACAACATGGTAAGAGCCCATCTCAAAAATTTAAAAGATAAAATCAAATAAAAGATAAAATAAAATAAAATAAATAAAATTTTATCCCCTGGGGTATTCCTCCCACCCTCCTCACTTGCTCTGCAGCACAAGCGTAGCCACTGAGTATAGAATGGATTTTCACCTGGGCATAGTTGATCACCTTCCCCTGCGAGAATCTGCACATGAGGAAAGGGGTACTTTCGATTGCTGTGGGATTCTCAGCACCAGGTACTCAGTCCATATAGTAAGTGCTCAATAAATATTTGCTGAATGAGTAACAGTATTCTTTCTGGAACACCAAGCACTGGACCAAGCATTCTCCATACATGATTTCATTTAATCTTCCCCTCAAGTCTGCAAGTACAAACATCATCACCCCTGTTTCATTGATGAGGAAACTGCTGCTCAGAGAGGCTAGGCTAGTACCCAAAGTCACACAGCTAATAAATGCAGAGCTGGGACCCAACCCATATCCATCTACACTACAGCTTGTGCTATCCACTACTGGCAATTCCACCTCCCAGGTTACTAATACACCCGCGATTTCCTCATGAGCCTAATAAGGTGGCCTGCTCTGCTTTCGTCCCAGGCTTATTACCAATGGCATATTTGTAAGCATGCCTGGCAACCTGGGTTCTAGAAATGAACGTGGGCAGGTGGCACTGCAGCCTTGGCACTCTGGTTCAGCAGCCCGGCTTCCCCAAGGAGTGGAGAGTCGAGTCAGAGAGCCTTCAGCATTCACATGGGATCATGACTTTCAGCAAAAACAGGACTCTGAGAACACACACCAAGCTCTCCTCACCACTGGAAGGAAGCTTGTCTGCACCAGGCTGTGATCTTACTCCAGACCTGCCTGACTGAAGTGTGGCCTCTAACACCACGAGCTTTGGAGTCAGGCCACCTGGGTTCAAATTCTCGCTTCTCTAATTTATTACCTGTGTATCCTTGGGCAAGACGGTCAATCTGTCTCCTCATCTGTAAAGTAGGGGAAAAAATCTGTTGTGAAGATTAAACAAGGTAGTCCATAGTCAGATGTGTAGAAAATGGTCCATGAATGTTAGTAATTATTATTATCATGCAAACTCGGTAATATAATATAAAGCTGCTCCCCCGCCCTTTACGCTGCAGCCATTTCTCCACCTCCCAACTTACAACCTAGCTTGTCAGTCTGTGAACATCCTAGCTGGCTATGGGTTCACCAGTCAGCCTGCAAGTCTCCTTCTCCATTATTGGTCCTCGTTAGCCCGCGGATTTCCACTGATTAAGAATGGCTCCCCCGCCATTCTTTCTCCTCCTCCTCGCTTTTGTGCTCTCTCCTCCTGGCTTTCACTCTCTCTCATGTGTGCTCTCTCTCTCTCTCTTTTCCTCTCATTTTCTCTCTTACCCTGCAGGGAGACACTCTGTGTGCTTAACAAACTCTCTTATATGAGTTCCCGCGTCCAGAGTCGTTTCTGGATGCTTACGTTGGTGCTGTGACTCGGGTGGGCTCTTCTACCACCGCTTAGGTGGGTGGACTCCCATCCGTCACCCCAGACCCCCAGACGCTAGGCTTACCTTCCATTGGCCCAGACACTCTCCACATTCACCACCGGCCTTCAGATTGGTGAGCTTTCCCCTGGTCAGCTTAAACACTCCTCTGCTGACCTGAGATATGACTATTGATGGTCTGGTACCCTCAAGGTGGTTGAGGAAAGGGGGCTCCCCCATCCACGACTTTTGCAGTTACGACTGGCCCCCTTAGTTGACCCCACCTGATGGTGGGGCCCTGATCTTTATGGTGGAGATTCTCTCTCAGGGTTGAGGCTCTTCTTCACACTCACTCTCGCTCTCGAAAATCCTGACATCAGGTCCTCAACTCTCTTGGCTTTTGCCCAGCACACATTGATGTCCAGGTGATGGCCCCATCACTGTGCTGCCTTCTCGTCTCCAGCCAACTAGTCTGTGACCTCGGGATGCCCTGGACACTGACTCAGCTGTATCAGTCTCCACCATGGGATCTGGGTCCTCTGTTCTGGCAGATTCACCCCTGGGGTGTCTACTAGACAATCTTAAACCCCTTTACCTGACCCCTGGCCTAGGTAATCGATCCAAAATGGCCACGTAATGGCACACAGCTTCTGTGAGTGAGCGGGCAGATGGAAAGGGAGTCCTTATCTTCAAGTCTTTCTTATGCTTCTTTGCTCTTCCTGCAAACTTGAACGCCTCCTTTTGGCTTCTTCTCCCCCTCTTAATCCCTTCTCCTTCTCCAACTTCAACTCAGCTAACAAACCACCCCCATACCGGTCTGCTGTGGCAGATGCCCCTCCGGCCACTGTTTCTCCATCTCCTTTGCCTGTTCTGTTTCTGCTTCCGTTCTCGTGCCCAGCCCACCCAGTCCTACTGCCACGAGCTCCTGTGCACATATTCTAGCCCCCCATGGGAGGTGGCTGGTGTGGAGGAAGTAACCCTAACCAGCCCAACAGCCAGTGGCGTGTCGCAGTAAGGAGTACGATATAGCAGCCCCATTCCTCAAAAGTAGTGGGAGATAATGTTTCATAATTTTCTGCATCTAAACCTGACATGATTCCCAACCAGGAAAAAAGTTTAAAAGCCCTAGGCAATTCCCCCTGCCTAGCCTTGCTGAAGTCTACATTGGATGTAGACTGCAGCTGGCTCAGCGAGGGACCAACCTGAGATTGAAGAGAAAAAAAGTGTCCTTTTTAAATTTCTCCTGGGCTGCAACACAGAACACTCTATCTCTCCCTCTCACCTTTCTCTCTGCCCTTCTCTTTCTTACTCTCTCATACTATAATTAATGGCTATTATCATTTTTCTTCTAGGACTCTTGTTTTTCTTAAATGCTACTGCTACATTTTTTGAGCTCACAATTTTGATCCTACATACCTAGGTTAATGATTTTTGATCAGTTCTTTTTATCCAACTATAGAGTTATTTTTGAACATATGTTACATTGCAATGGAGATAAATGTTACAAGGCCTTTGCTTTTGTGTTATGTGTTGTGTGTCTGTATGCAACTAAATATAAGCATGCATAAAATTAAAATTTAAAAAATGGATCCAAATACTTTTAATTCATGTGATTTAAAAAGGTTCAATTTAAATTGGGTAAACTAATAAAAGTAAAATGTCTTTAAAATTAACTCACAAGTCTCTAGTTGGTCAAACTAATAAAATGTTGATGTTTATAAAGTGTCTAATATCAATTTTTCTAGGATTTTTCTTCAACAGGAAAGAAACGGCAAATACTGTTGGTACACTTTTCTGATATCTTGTTTTTTTTACAATGAGTGAATTAGAGTTAACGTGTATGGGATTTCTCAAATGTGTTTGTTAGAGACATCTGATTAATTATAAAGTTAATAACATCGAGTACTCTTTAACTCCTTAAATTCCATACTTAAACATTATTGGTGTTTTCATAGATTGGTAAATAAAAAAGTGTTTAGAATTGCTTTGTGTCATTACTAAAAACAAGGTTACTAAGAGTTATATTCTAACAGGTACAATTCTATATACAAAGGGTTCCAAAAGTTTCGACTGTGTTTCAATTAAAGTACTATAAATAATAAAATATTTAATCTTATTAACTAAGTTGATTACAAGTGAGACAATCAGTTAAAGCTATTTAAGGTTTTTCCTAAGGTCAAATACTAATGTACTGATATAAACCAAAGTTTAATCTACATGTTAAAATGACAAGGATTCTTAAAAACACCAATTTACTCTTAATATTATATCTGTTAAGTTTTATTCTTTAGAAAAGTTAGTCTTAAAAATTGGGGTTTATACTATTGTGGTTAAGCAACAACTGTTAGAGTATTGTACTACATTACAGAGTCTAATTTTTTCTTTAAAAACTAAATTTGGAATGGTCATTCTTTGTATATTAAATATGTTCATATTTTCCACTTATACAAGCCTTTAAAGCAGAAAATTTATCAAGCTGCTATTCTCCAAATTAAACTTGACTGTAATGGTAATTTTAAACTTATAAAGAGTAAATTTTACTGGGGATTTATTGCTATCATTTAATGTTCTGTTTTAGGACCTGTTATCAATAGGGTATATATAAAATTTGTTACTTTTTACACTGAGATAAAAAATTTAAATGTAAATGTATTTCTAAAAGTTAGTGAGAGCCTGATTTGTTTAAAGGTTAATATCATGAAACATGAAAGCATTTTGCCACTTTGCCACACAAAAAGAAAGTTAAAAGCTCTCTCAGCCTTTCTTTAATTCATGTTTTAGATATAATGTTAAATTGTGTTAACTAATGTTCATATAGACTCAGGAATCAATATATGTAAACTTCTTAAAATGACATTTAAGAAAGAAGTAAAGATCAACATCAGAGTTAGAATACTTCACTTAAGAATTGTAAAGAGCCACGCCTTACCTGAGATAAGGTTCTACCTCCCCTCTCACCTTACTGCATATTAGAGTGACTCCAAAATAAGCCAGACTCCAGTTTCTTTAAAGTTATATTCAAAAGATTGGTTCTTGTTGTAAAACTACTGTGATCTCAAATGGGATATAATGTAGAGCTCAGCCAAAAATTCAAGATAGCTATTATACAAGCTGAGTATATTTTTACCCTTGCTAATTTCATTTTACTGTTACCTGTTTTTCAGGGGTACTGCTTCAAGAACACAGAACCTAGGTAACTTGTGATAATAAGTCATCATCTATAGAACAGATAGTAACGGTAACTTCCAGTACTAACACAGGTTCCAGTTAAATAAAAGGGCAAATAACTGTAAAGTTATAGATATTAAAGTTAAAGCCCAGTACTCTTACTTTATGACTGGTGAGACTGGCTTGCTGGATGGTTAAGATCAAACTTAGAGATTAAAATTAAATACAGAGGCCAAGAAAAACCAGTATTTGGATCTTGCCCTAAAAGTCAGCCTGAATCCAGGAAACAAGAGAACTTCTCTAAGGAGCTTTGCAACTCTGGGCCACACAACCTCCCAATCAAGGAGATTGACGAGACCACTGGAGGATGAAAAGCCAATCAGTGCACCTGCTGCAGAGGAGAGTCATTGGAAAAGGGAGATATCCCTGATGCTTCCAAGGGAAGCCACCTCATCGAGGAGACCCTGCCTAATGGACAGCACTAATGGAGCTAAGAAACTGTTCTCAAGTTCCCCATGAGTGATCCCTGTGGGAACTCAGCTGACTCTTTAACAAGAAAGGAACAGGTCAATTTGACCAGCTTGATCTTAGATGCATAGCAAAACAGTTAAAACCAAAATATAGCCACTTTTGAGCATTTAAAAGAAATAATAGTTAAATGTAACTTAAAATATACACTTGTGTTAGCCCACTAGAATAAAGACTGGAAGCTACAAAAGAAAGATTCTTAGACAAATGTGCCTGATAACTATCAAGAGAAACTGCCAGAGTCAGAAGTTTTTAGTCAGTTTAAGGCCTGCAGACCTTCCTAAGCTACACAGGTAGGTTTAATCTATGTTTGCTAGTATGATTATCTAGCCCTAAGTAACAGAAATATAGAGATCTCTACTAAACACAGGTTATACCAATAAAAGAATATTTTACAAAAATCAGATGACATTAAGTAGCTTAACTATATTTTCTGGGGACATCAGTGACATTAAGAGTTAAATGTTGGGGCTGGGGCGATAGCTCAGTCAGTAGAGTGCTTGCCTTGCAAGCACAATGCCCTGGGTTCGATCCCCAGAACCCCCCCAAAAAAAAGAAAAAGAAAAAGAAAAAAAGAGTTAAATGTTGTGTTTACATTCCTGATAACCTGGACAATGTTAAAGTTCCCAAATAAGGGCCTTGTCCTCTCCAGCCTTTGTTAGGCCTTGTTATGGGAACAATTTCTCGGTTCTTCCACCTCCTGGTGAGGGATTATTGACTTCTGTCATCTTCATGATATTCATTGACATGTTCCAGATTCTACAACATTTATTTTGTATTAATCTCATCAGTACTCATGTCTTTTTGTTCTCTCATAGAAGCACCCACCCCCAGATGCCTTTACAACCTGCTCTTTCCCAACCAGACTTCTACCATGGACCCCTCGATTGAACCAATTTTTAACTCCAAACTGCTTGCCCCATGCTGCCCCCTTCCAGCTCGAAGCAGCCAGAGCAGTCATTGCCCCCTTTCCCTACAGCAGTAAGGAATTCCTAAAACTAGAGCGGGGAATAAAGGCAGAAATGGGGACAGGCAGTTAGTGTAGAAATAGGGGATTGGTCAAATCAAGGAAATGAAGTCCATGAAAGCCATCTTCCTCTGGAAGTCTGGACGTTAGAGACTGCCCCTGGGAGAATGGAATGTCAAGGATCTTTGGAGCCCATTGATTACCAAATTTCCCTGCCCTTATCAAGGACTGCAGGCAAGGAGCTACTAATTAATGCCCCCTGGACCCTTGCCTGGCTGAATTACTTTGGCTCTCCCCCTGTGCCATCCACTTCTTACTTTTTATATCTCACCTGCAAAACCAGGTCTAGTCACGTAGGCAGGAAGGAGAGATAAGGGGGGAGAGAACTGGAGAACAAAAGATCTTCTCATAAAAACAAAAATTGGGGAATATAATATAATATAAAGCTGCTCCCCCGCCCTTTACGCTGCAGCCATTTCTCCACCTCCCAACTTACAACCTAGCTTGTCAGTTTGTGAACATCCTAGCTGGCTATGGGTTCATCAGTCAGCCTGCAAGTCTCCTTCTCCGTTATTGGTCCTTGTTAGCCCGCGGATTTCCACTGCTAAAGAACAGCTCCCCCGCCATTCTCTCTCTCTCTCTCCTCACTTTCATGCCCTCCTCCTGGTTTTCACTCTCTCTTGCGCTCGCTCTCTCTTTCTCTCTTTTCCTCTCTCTCATTTTCTCTCTTACCCTGCAAGGAGACACTCTGCCTGTTTGCTTAATAAACTCTCTTATGTGAGTTCCCACAACCAGAGTGGTTTCTAGATTCTTATTCTTGGCATGTGTACTGCAGAAAACTTTGAAAATATAAAGACATTTACATAAAACACCTATGACTTCAGTATCTCTAAAAATCGACACTACATTTAAAAAAAAATTTTGTTTTAGTTTAGGTGGACACAATACCATTATTTTATTTTATGTGGTGCTGAGGATTGAACCCAGGGCCTCGCACGTGCTAGGTGAGTGCTATACCACTGGGCCACAACTCCTGCCCTCAGTACATTCTGTGTATATATCCGTTCAGATGTTTTTCTTTTCTTTTGGTGGGGGCAGGGAGGATTGAACTCAGGGTTACTCTACCACTAAGCCATATTCCCAGACCTTTTTTATTTTTTATCTTGAGACAGGGCTAAATTGCTGAGGCTGGCCTCGAACTTGTGATCTTCCTGCCTCAGGCTCCCAAGTCACTGGGATCATATGTGTGCACTGCTGCACCTGGTTCAGATGCTTTTCTATTCATGTAGATTTATGCCTGCTTTTTACTCCCCCTACACAAATGGTATTATATAGTATACAATGTTTGGTAACTTGCTTTTTTCATGAACAGTGTATCATGAGCAGTTTCTAAGTCAGAAAAATCCAACAACAATATAGCCTGGTGACGAAGAGCCCAGATTCTGGCAGCAGGCTGCCTGGGTTTGAAACCCAACTCTGTCACTTACTGTGTGACCTTAAGCAAGTGAGTTAACTCCTCTGTGACATGATTTCCTCCTCTGTAATGAGGTCAGTAATAATCTCTATTTTATAGGGTGGTTGTGAGGATTAAAATAAACTGTGTGGTATTTGGAGCAACAAGCATGCTACGTATAATCGTTCTATACACGAATCTGACTTCCATGGTAAGAATGTGTGATAATCTGTTTGAACAGTTCTCTTTGTGGAATATCTGGGTTGTTTCCAAAATGTCCTGTTTGAACTCAGGGATGCTTTCCATCAAGCTACATCTCAGCCCCACTTTTTTTAAAGCTTTTTTTTTTTTTAATTTTGAGACAGGGGTTTCACTAAGTTGCTGAGGTTGGCCTCAAACTTGTGATTGCTCCCTCAGCCTCAGCCTCCCAAATTTCTGGGAATACAGGCATGCACCAACACACCCAGCTCCCTGTTCTAAACGCTACGGTGCACATCCTCCATTGATAGGACTCTCTCCTGGGGATGCAGACACATGTGTAAGAGTTCGTCATCCACTGTCTGGACTCCTCTGTGACTCCTGTAGACCAGGAACAGAGCTCTAGGCAGGCGGTGTGAAGGAATTCAAGCTGCTAAAGGAAGCTGGGAGGCCCTTTCCTGATTTGTGAAACATGACCTCTCTCCAGGGCTGCTCTGAACTCAGTTAAAGTCCAAGTGCAAGACCCAACCCCCTGCTCATCAGAAAGTCCAAGGAAGAGGGACAGGCCTTAATTCCTACCTGGTCCTTGGTCTCTTGAACAAGAGCAAGCTACTCCCCTTTTCTTACTGGCCTATAAAGTGGCCACTGCCGATCTCCTCTGCTCCCTGGTCAGTGGTGAAGTGTGGGAGCTGGAGGTGTACCAGCAGGAGGCCTGTCTCAGGTCAGTCCATTTTCTGTGCCTTTGGAATCCCAAGAGCCCATCACAGGGCTCAGAGTACACCTGGCTAGAGCCAAAAGGGCTTCAGAGAAGGAGGGCCAGGAAGAAAGAGCTGGTCCAGAGGAGTGGAAGAGAAGAATATGGAGAAGACAGTCTTACTCCGGCCTGTCCTTGTACTCTTGGTAAGAGGCCATTCCAATTTTCCCACCCCAGTCAATCACCAGATCATCCCCTCCAACCATCAACAGCCACATACAGCTCCACAGTCTGTGCCTGTAACCTCAAGACTTGCTCTTGATTAGCTTATGCTTGAGCTAAAAGGCTCTATTATATTAATGGTGTGACTTTCTATGAGCCTCAGTTTTCTCTTCTGTAAAATGGAGTTATCATGACCTGCTTTTAAACCTAGGGCTAGAAGCATTTCCAGAGGGGATCCTGACACAGGGTGGGCATGTGACTCAACCAAGTGAGTTGCCCTCTGAATGGAGAATACCCAGAACTCTCTAGACCTTTGTACTGCTTCTTCTTAGGACACCACCTGAGATTCTCTCTGACCTTTCTCTGCTTCCACATAACCCTCAGCCACACCTGCCCATTGCTTCCAGTCACTGAACAAATCTGTCACAGCCCAGGAGCCCCTGCCAGGAACCTGTATGATGGCAGGCTAGACACTGCGCTCCAGGGAACTGACACGCGTCCTCAGTGCCTGTGCCATCTTTCCTCTGGGTTCCCCACCAATCCATTCCAGTGTGCCTTAACAGGGACACCGCTGGGAGTGGGACGGATGTGGCCTCTGACCCAAGGAGGTAACTGTCAGTCTCTGGTCCAGGTTACATGGAACTCTGTCATCATCAGAATGAGGGATATTCAGGTCTGGGCTCCCCATGGAGTCTGGAGCCAGGTCCTAACCATGTAGCTGTCTCCCCTAATCCATTCAAGCCTCCAACCATATGGAGTCAAGTCCCTCCTGTACTTTCCTGTAAGAACCAGTCTGTCCTGGCAGCTGAGGCCTTTTTCTGCTGCTCCAGGCAGAGCATTATGTTCACATCCTTTCTAAACAACAGGCAGGCTTGATGAAACTGAGCTCACCGTTTCTTATTCTTGGCCATCCAGTGACACTTTATTAACATGTTGGAGCAGAGGTGAGGGATGAAAAACAAGTGTACAGTTAGGAGCGGTTACTTGCTTTACCTGCTGCATGCCTGGCTCTGAGCTCATCATCTTCCCAGTCTTAATACAAACCTGAATATAATCAGAGGCTCTGAGAGATTCAGTGACTTGCCCAAGTTAGTAAGTGGCCACGCTGGATTTCAACCCTGGTCTGAAAAAGCCGATACACTCGCTATTTCCTAAACTCTGCCTCCACAGGGTATGGACCTAATCCCCAAGGAGATTTTTGTTTAGGTGGATGGATGAGCCTCACCTACGAAACCACACACCAGAGGCAGCAGTGATGGAAATACTCTTGCTTGGAAGCAAAGATGGAAGGAAGGAAAACAAAGGTGCACCAGGTTCAAGAACAGTGAAGCGATGTCATGCTGGCCTGAGGAGACATGGAGGAGAGTAGCTCCCCACTGTGACCAGCTCTGGATGCCATTCTCTTCCAGGGACTGGGAAACTTTGATGATGTGTGAGCAGGAGTGTAAGAGAGAGTGGCCCTTGAGAACAGTGCATTGGTGGGTGTTGTTTAACGGGTGATCGCAGGGCAGGGAGAAGTCCATCCTGTCCCAGGAAAAATAACATGGCACCTTCTTTCTGGAAATTTAAAAAATGTGCTGGAGGGTCAACTGCTCTGGTGTTGTTAAGAAGTTAAGATGGTAGAGCCACTTGACAGGACATTCTGCAACTATCAGAAACATTTATGAAGGGTGCATAATAATATATAAAATGCTACAAAGGATACAAAATTAAATTTCTAATATGTGCATTATTCTATTTAATAATAGATTAAAAATATCAATCATGGAAGAAAATTGGGGGAAGAGGAAATATAATAAAATGCCAACAGCGGTTTTCCCCCACTCCAGCTACTTTTGTTCATTTTCCCCAGTTTTGCCAAATCTTTGTTGTCTCTTCCGATCCTTGTATCGGCAGACTACCTGGCAGGGGAGTTAAGAGGAGCAAATGAGCCAACAGACGCAAATTGCCCGTGGCACAAAATCCGCGCTCCAGGAGCGTGGCCAGGGTCGCTCGCTCAGCGTCCCCACCTCGGAGGCAAGGGGACAGAGCCCAGACCCGCCACTCACCTCCCGCCCCCGGGCAGACACGCCCCCGAGACCGACGCTCGCCCGCCGCGCCCTCGCGTGTCCGGCAGACTCAGCGCCCGCCGCGCGCGCCACCCGCCGGCTCTGCGGACGTGGAGCCCCTGCCGCGCCGCCCCACACACCCCGGCAGCCTCGCGCGACGTCGCGCGCCCCCACGACCCCGCCCCGTGACGCGAACCCGGGGGCGGAACCGCGCAGGCCCCTCCCCTCGCTGCCTCCGATTGGCTGCCGCGCTGTCACCACGTCGCGGGAAGCTGGCGGGGTGTGTGTGCGTGTGTGTATGTGTGTGGGGTTTGCTTTGTCATTCGTACCCCCGTCGCGCGCTGACGCGGCCGCCTTGGCTGGGCGCTCCAGCGTCCGCAGGAGGGACCCCGCCGCTGCTCCCGGGACTCTCCCTTACATAATGACGCGCTGACTGAAGCACATGTCCGCGCAGAAACCCCACATGCGGAAAACCCGGGCCTCTCGATTCATACATTGCTAGACGAGAGCCTACAATACCACACGGCACCGTACGCTCTGGTATGGATTGCCCCACAGCGAAGCGCAATCCAATAATCATGAGGGTACCTTCGCAACAAGGCATAATATAGCATGTTATATTTATAGGGCCTATTTATAAGCCTCTATTTAAGTCTTTTCTGATAGGCCCAGCCACGGGTCCAGACACCCTAATGATTGGCGCATTCTTCTGTCCTTCAAAGAGGCGGGTTCAAGATGCCGTTTTGCCTCAGCGAGCCCTGCTATTGGCCGGCCGCGGCGCAGCGACGTCTTGGATTGGTCCGGAGGGCCGTCCGTCGGGGCCAAGGAGGCGGGGCAGGCGGCTGGCTGGTGCTGGGCGGGCGGGCCCCGGAATTGTCATTTCTTTGTTTCCGAAGGCGGAGGAGGCTCTGAGCCCCCCCTCCCCGTGCCACCCCCTCCCCCCGGGTGCTGGCTCCATGTCTGTGTGACCGGCCCCAGGGGTAGAGTCCAGGCCCGACGCGGGGCGGGCCGGCGGCGGCGGCTGAGGTGAGAGGAGGCGGTGGCGGCGCGGGCACCGGCCCCCCAACGGGAGGATGAAGCGGCGGAACGCCGACTGCAGTAAGCTCCGCCGCCCCCTAAAGCGGAACCGGATCACCGAGGGCATCTACGGCAGGTGAGCGGCGGCGCCCCTTCCGCCGGGCGCGGCCCCGCGGCCCCGGGCCGGCTCCGGAGGGGCAGGGCCCCGTTATGTAACCCCGACTAGGCCGCACGCCCGCGCCGGGGGCTCTCCTGAGGAGCGCGGCCCGGGAGCCGGCGGTCGGCCCGCCGGGGGTCGGCCCCGGGGCGCGGGGCGTGGCGAGGCCGGCGGGCCGGGCGGGAGGGCGCGGCGGGCGCGGGCTGGAGCAGCCGCCGCGCCGCCGTTGGCAGCGCCCGGGCCCTCCGGGGGGAGGGGAGGCGCGCCCCCTCCCCGCCCGGCGCCCCCGGCCCAGCCCGCGCCGCCCGGCGCGGCTCCCGGGCCCCGGCGGACCTCCGCTGGCCCGGGCCCCGCTCTGGCCTGGGAGTTTGCGGGCGGGAGCGCGAGGCGCGTGGCCCCTGCGCCCGGGGGCGGGGGGACTGCCAAAGTTGGGAGCTGACAGCGGCCCCTGCCCCCGGGGGCTGCGGGCGCCCGGGGCCGGGGCCGCGCTGCCCGCGCTTTCGCCTTCGGCTTCCCGGGTGGGATTTCCAACTTGGCATCGAGGGCCGAAGCCGATACCCCCACATCATGCCCCGTGGCCCCGCTCCAGACTGGGGCTGATGTCAGTTTTGTCAGCAAACATTATTTTGACGATTGCAAGCAGATATTTTTCTTCGAGCCTTCCAAACACGGGTTTCCCTCTGCCCCCTTTAAAGGAAAGCAGTGTTCCTTTAAATAGAAATTGAATTCAGTGCTCGGGAGAGCACAACAGGTTCATGGGGCAACTCGGTGACTGTCATAGCTTCCTCAACCCGGATTTGAGTACGTCTGTTATTTTCTAGTTCTTCTCAGAATGTTCGTTCTCAATGGTATTTGCCTTGAAAAAGAAATGATTTCAGTGGAGAAGTAATTAGTTTGCCAAGGAAAATTCTCAGCATGTAGATACAGGTTTAATTGAATTCTCATGGTGCTTTACAATTTAGTTCTTCTAACGTGGGACTTAGAGAAATTGGGGAAGTAGTTGATGACACCCAAGTTGTCTAAACTGTACACCTTGCACATGTTATTGTTTACACATTTGGAATGATTGCTTTCCCCAGGCAGCTGACTAATGTAAACAGTGGGGGTTTTCTTTACTTCACGTTTAGAAGCATTAAGAAATCAAAGTCAAAAGTTCTTGGATGTATCCTTACGTAAGGAACCATAACTGGTAGGAATAATTCATTCATTCAACAGATATAAATACTATGTGCCCAGCAGTGTTCTAGCCAGCCAGGATTCAGGGAAAAGTAAAACAAAATACACGCTAAATCTATCAGACCTGACCATTTTAACTAAAACTGTAAAAGCAAAAAATAATTTTACCTGTAGCTTTAGTGGTTTGGGAGAAAGGTCTCTTCAAGTTACACATAGTATAAATTCTTGAATAAAGGAAGACTTTTTTCTTTAAGCGATTGAAAAAGACTTGAACAACTTTACTAGTCACAGAAGAATAGAAAAAGTATATTAAACATACTTGGTAGACTTAAGACAACAGGGACATTTGAATGGCTACTATTTACAGTAACATAAGATGATGCACCTCCATTTATAGCAAGAAGAATGAGAGCCAGTAATGTTTACATGTTTTTGCTGTGTTTCAGCTTCTTGTTGTATTTAAACAAATATACCCGGTTTACTACCTACACCATAGTGGCCACTCAGTGTGAATCAATAATGAAGAAGTGAATTCATTGTTTAATGAGGACCTATTATTTACTGATGGCTTTTGAAATTTGCATTTTATTACTGTACAGGTTAATAGTAATATTCTATGCAAGTTACTCAATTTAATTTGTAAAAGTTTTAAAAACCAACCATGCCTCAGCTCTCAAACTGGCCTGTTCTTCCCTGGTATTCTTTAAGTTAAATGTTAATAAAAGAACCTAAATACATTTCATCCTCATTCCTGATTGGGGCATCATATATCAAAAAAGCATTTCAATTCACTTGCTTCCTAGTTAACATTAAGGAATACTGAACTGAAGAACAAGATCACATATTTTTTTCCAATTCTGTTTCTAAAGAGAGATTTGGAGAATTTCCAGTTATTTCTAAAGCAAGCCAAATGAATAGACTAGTTATAAAGTAGGATGTTGGAGGATTCGTGAATATCAAATTTCTGTTCATGATCACATTTAAGACTACTGAATTGTTTCACATCATCTGTTGCCAATTTTGTTTCTAAACATCTGGCCAATTTTAGTCTCCATTAAATAAGGTCCTCCCCACCCCGGGGCTGAGGCTGCATTGACAGTTTTGATAACCACTGTCCACTGTGGCATAGCCTAACCTTTCATGGACTTATTTTCATGTTCTCAGTCTGTACAACTTTCAGGAAAGCCAGATTCAGACCTAAAATCCCAGCTTTGGACAGGCAGCATCCACTGTCTTGAGCCCCATTTTTCCCATCAGTTAAATGAGTTTTGAGGACTGAAAATGATATCTCCAGTTTGTGAAACTCTGTAAATTCTGGTATGCTATGCAAATGTTATGTGCCATGTTGTTGCTTTCACAGTTTAACATGTATTGCTTATTCTTTTAAGAAGGTAGGAAGGGGACAGTTGGTAGAGTGCTTGCCTCACCTGCACAAGGCCCTGGGTTCAATACCTAGCACCGCAAAAACACAACAAAACAAGAAGGCAGGAAAAACTAAGATTTGGTGCAACTATAAACAAAAATCCAGTAGTCAAAACAAGGAGTCAGTTGCTGCTCGGTTTTACTTTTAAAAAATCCTGTTGCTGAGACACTTTTAATCATGGTCTTTAGTCCAGCAACTCTTACTGAGGTGAAGTGATTGTCAAATGATATTTATTGTCAGTATTATGGCTGTGTTGGAATTCTCTTTCAGGGGAAAGGTTTAAGAAAAGTTAATATTAGATATTATATTAATGCTACCTACATTTATATGTATGCCCAACATTTGAAAATTCAAACATGCTGTAGAAATATTATTCCAGTCAAGTTAATAATCAAGAATAAGATATTTTGGTGATTTTTTTCCCATATTGCTAAGGGCTGAAATTCAGTGTAGTTTTTTTTAAAAATGAACCAACACAGAGCCTATCATAGAGTAGGCAGTTGGTGTTCAATAAATGTTGGGTGAGCAAATGAGTATCTGTTCCATCCATTAAAAACCTAATTGTTCAGGGAGTTGTGGAAGCTATAGGATAAGACATAGTGCCTTGTCTTCAAGGAGTTTACCTTCTAGCTGGCCAGAGTAATACCTTCTTTAAAAAAAATGGTTGGTGCCTTATAATTGTACATAATTGTGGGATACATTATGCTATATTTGTAAATGGACATAACATAGTTTGATGAATCTTATTCCTGCCATCCCTTTTCTTCCTCTCCTCCTAACCCTCATAGTAATACCCTTTTAGATTTGTACAGTAGCTTAGAGGTTCCAAAGGACTTTAAATTTCAGTCAGGTAAAAGTTATTTCTGTTGAGCCATATTTTAGCTTACTGATTTGGTAGTTAACCTGACACATTAACAACTATATTTAGTCCTGTACTGTTTTATGAAGTCAGATAGTTGGCACTATGTGCAGGAGTATATTCTCACTCAGATGGGATAGATGTGAAAATACTTGGAAAATTATGGAAATAAGTTGTTATAATGAAAGGTCTCCTTGACTGTTCCCCTTCTGAGGTCCTTGATTTCCTGGGAGGTGCGCTGGTGATTCTTTCCCCGGCCCACCTTCAAACACCAGCACCAGCAGCATCTCATTGCGCAGCAGTTCTCCAGGTGGGGTGGGGGGTGCTGTGTAGTGTCTGCTCCCAGCCTCTCACCCTGCCACGTTCCTCTTGAACTACTGACTTTATAATAGGAAGACAAGGAGATAAAAATGTAGTAAGTAGAAGATGGGGGCAGAAACATTTATATTAAAAGTATATTTTAAGTCTCTCGGGTTAGAATTGTTACTCACACAAGCAAGTATATTAAGAATTTTAAGTATGTTTAGCTTCAGGAAACTATTTTATATCTGTTACTGGTGGTTGAAGGAAGCATACCTTCCTCGTGAATTTATGACTACGTCCTGTGGTGGATTCTGCTTGTAGTGTTGCCTGAAACTCAAGAGAGCATAGTACTGTACCTGCTAGTTATGTTTTCACAGCTTAATGCCTTAAAACTAGGTGTAGGAACGTAGGACTGCCCTAGTATATATTACACTTTTCACCATCTTTATTTCAAGAAGTGCTCTCTGGTCTTTGGGACTCTTCAAAAGTGTCATTTAAAAATGATCACATTTTGCATCCTTCTTAATTTCCCACTTTCCTTTTCCAGACCCTTGTCTCAATAGTCTGGTCTCCAGAGATTTCACTTGACTGCTTTTCCTGTTTCTTTAATGGTGTTTCTTTAAGCCTGGTTTTAGACTCCTTTGGGATATGCTTATTAAAGTCACCAGAGACTGCCTTCCTTGGTTGTACAAGTGTTCTGCAATTGGAATCCCAGATACCAGTGTCACAGTCTCACAGCCTGAAAGCATTTCAGTAATCATGGTAGGCTTTACCTTCAGCAATGCTGAACCTGACCTGAAAGAAAGATTCTATATTGTTTTAGAGGATGGTTGGGAAAGGAGGGTGAACATAATGAAGAAATTGAAGTGTTTAGCTAAACCTGTTTATTTGTGGTTTTCACAAAATACATTTAAACAATCTGTCACCTTGGAATGTTTGCATTTAATTTTTGCCAATAGTTTATTCTCTTGGGGAAAAAAAGTAACTTTCCTCATGATTCTTCTTGACCAAGTGTCTTGGTAGGTCAGTTTTATTGGGTGTTTTGAAAATCTCTTTAAATTGCTGCTGTTGGGTTGAGGAAGGGAAAAGGAAGGAATGTGATCCATTCAGATTATTTTCTTAAAAGCTTCCTGTTTTATTAGTGATATTCCCATGTCTGCACATGGATTCCTCATGGCCTTTCTAGGCCCTCCATAGACTTGAAGGCTGTTTTGAATGATAGGCTTAGTAACTTATTATTTCCGCTTTCTTCGTAGTTATGTGCTTGTATATCATGGACTCAATCTGTGTTCTGTAAGTACTTATATTTCAGTGACTTTTCTTTGCCCTTTTCTCCTAGATCTCCCCATTGATGTTAATCCTTTTGGGTTTTATGTGTGCTTATTGTCATTTTCTAGGCTGCTACCATTTTGTGGAGTTAGAGGGTCACATAGTATAATTTCGTGAACACAATTAAGTGAAATACTGTAATTAAGTTATTCTTCATAAAATATAGTGTGCTCTTCAAACATACTGACGAGTTTATTCTCTAGGCCTACTAGATTTGGGTATAATTATTCTACTTGGACTTTGTTCAGAAATTAGGTCCAGAAGAAAAAGGTGGCTGCCTGGCAAACTGCATAAGTTAAATGGTACATATCAACAGTAGGAATGCATACTTTTTGCTGGACTTTTTTCCATTGTGGATTTTCTCAAATACTTTAAGGAGTGGCTCTATTTCCTCATTTCCTCTATTTCCACCTTCAGGCACTTGTGTCCTGGCAATGGAAGCTTTAAAACATTTGGATCAACTTTGAGGTTTATATCTTTTTTTTTTTTTCCCCCCGGTGCTGGGGATGGAACCCAGGGCCTTGTGCATGCAAGGTAAACACTCTACCGACTGAGCTATCTCCCCAGCCCTGAGGTTTATATCTTAATTTGGCATTTACCTTAACTGACATCAAATTGGTCTCAGCTTCTCAGACTTCCAAGGTACTTTCCCAGCCTTTGAGGCCCTTTCATAGCAAGACTTTTATTCCTTTATGTTTTTTTCTCTGCTATCATGGACAATGTGCTTACTTTGAGTCATGGCACTGTGACATCAGAAGTAATTTATCCCTCATCCCATCTCCTCTGTTGCTTTTTCTTTTTTTAGAGACTTTGGATTTAGTAGCTTGAAATGGTACCAACTAGTCCACTTCAGATATATCCATCTGTGTCACTGATGCATTTGAACTGTGTGATCCATTGCCTGCCCAGCACAGAGGAGGTAGCAAGAAATAATCTGTTTTTAAATTATAGTATTTGTTTATCTTCAGAACACTTTAAAAAACTAAATAAGTGGCTTGGTATTAAAATCAGAACTATCTTGTAGTAAGGACACTTGAATATCAGAGAGAATGAATGCCATGTTCATGGTCAAAATAAGAATTCCTGTCTTGGGTGAGAGAAACTGGGCTTGAGCTTGAGCCTTCTTGCTTAGGTGTGGTGAATTGTTTTCTCACCTTTTTCTAAGCATAATGAGGTAATCTTCATAGTTCATTGTGCCTCTTCTTTGTTTAAAAAAATGAGTTGTCTTTTTATTTTTAGGTTGCATGTTTCTCTTTTACAGTGATCATTCTAGGAGTTTGAATGTTGTCAGAACTCAGGCTTGAATTGTCCCTTTTTTTTTTTTTCTTTTTTTACAAAAATGTTATTTCTATAAAGTGTTCGAGTTGAAATGTTTTCTGCAGTGTATTTACAAATTAAGTTTACAAATTGGAAATTTATGAATTAAGATATTGAGGGTTTATTCTGATAATGTACATAGTCTCATTTTTTTAAAATTTATTTTTATTGTAAACAAATGGGATACATGTTTCAGTTTGTACATGGAGTAACAGCATACCATTTGCATGTTCATATATTTACATAGAGTAATGATGTTTGATTCATTCCATTATTTTTTATAGTCTCATTTTTTAAAAGACTCATTTCTCTAAGGATTAAGGAATTATATAACTTGAATATATGCATATATGTATGTGAAGGGATATAAAGAAGAAAATATTTATTGAGCATTTAATAAGATAAGAAAGTCATATATAGTAGATAAACACAAAGGTTTGAAGTCTTAAGGATGTGGGTTCAAATAATGTCTTTGCTCCAGTTGTATGATCTTGAGCCAGTCATTTACCTATTTTAACTCTCAGTTTTCTCATTTGTAATACAGTTTTTATAGGGTAGTAATAAAGCTGTAGTAGTCCCCCCCTTTTCTGAGGTTTTTCTTTCCTCAGTTTTTTTTTTTTTTTTTTTTTTGTACCAGGGATTGAACCCATGGATGCTTAACCACTTATCGAAATCCCGAGCCCTATTTTATATTTTAGTTAGAGACAGGGTCTGAGTTGCTTAGGGCCTCATGAAGTTGCTGAGGCTGGCTTTGAACTTGTGATCCTCCTGCCTCAGCCTCCCAAGCTGCTGGGATTACAGGTATGCACCTCCCTGCCCAGATACTTTCTCAGTTTTATTACCTGTAGATACCCACAACTGGAAGATATTTAATGGTTAATGCCATAAATAACCAATTTGTAAATTATTCATAAATTTTATTATTTTTATAATTAGTTATTGCTAACTTATAAACTATTCTTTATCATGGGTATACATGAAAAAACATAGTATGCATAGAATTCAGTACTATCCAAGGCTTCAGGCATCTACTTGGGGTTCTTGGAAAGTATACCTGGAATATATGGGGGGAATACTGTAATTGAGAAAGATCACATAAAATACTTGGCATACTGCCTTTATCTTCATTATCTTATTTAGTCTCATTAAGGGTATTAGCTTGTTTCTCAGGTGAGGAAATGGAGGATGCCAGAGGTATAGTTACTAGCCAGAGACATATATCTCTTAATTCCAGAGTTTCTCCTCTTTTTGTTTCATTGTATCATGTCCCTTCATCCTTTCTAAATGATGCTTATGTGTAATAATTTATATGATCCTCTCAAACGCCTGCTACATGTAGGGCAAGTGTCATAATGTTCATTTTCCGTGTGAAACCATAGGTAGGTATCAGGAGTGTCTTGCCCAAGGCCATTAATCTTTTTTCCTTCTCAAAAAGAGAATCTCTCTCCATTAAGAGTAAAAAAATCAAAGTAGACATGACAGCTCAACACAAAATATGATCCTGGACTAGGATTAATCTCTTTCACTATAAAGGACATTAGTGAGGTAATTACTGAAATTTGAATAAGGTCTATAGATCAGATAATAGTACTATATTAATATTAATTTCTTGATTTTGATAATTGTATTGTCACATTGGTAAATGCTCTTATTTTAGAGAAATTAAAGGATAAAGTAGCATTACAGGTACAACTTATTTTCAAATAATTAAGGAAAAATATGTAAACACATTTAGGGAGAGAATGTTAACAGAAATTTGAATGTCTTATCATTTGTGGAATCTGGGAGAAAGGTATGAGGGAATTCTTTGTGTTATTTTTACAACTTCTTTGTAGTTCCAAAGTTATTTCAAAATGAAAAGTTAAAAAAAATTAAAGTAGTATGATGATGTGCAAGAATAAAAGACCTTAGTAGTTCTGCCTCAGGATGGCTGCTGTTATATGATTTATAAATATAGGATCTTTTCTCGATATAAACAAACGTGTATTTCTTACTTAACAAAAAACAGGCTTATGTTTAACAAGTTCACTTCTCGTGTAGAGATTCGCCGTAAAAGCATCATAGGGTTCCACGCGAATGAGCACTCTTCTCTGCGGTCTCCTAACTTGTTTTTCTGCTCTTTCAACAGTTCTCTGTAACCTGTTAGTTCCCTGTTCCTCAGGGGTTTTTCCTGTAAAATAACAATAACTGTCCTGCCTACTTCACAGTTGTGAAGATAAAATGAGATAATTAATGTGAAAGCATTTGGGAAAGATTACAAGGGTGTTATATAGTAAGGTCTGGTTAAGTAGATTAACATACTACCAGTGACAGCAGTATTTGATTCACTTACTAAGTGAATTTCAAATATTTATACATGTTGACACAACTCTTTTAAAGCCTGAGCATTGTTTTTATTTTTATTTTTATTTTTCTATTTTGTTTCTTTATCTTTCCCCATCCTAAACCCCACAGATTTCACACTGTTAAAAGTATTTTTGGCTGGGTGTGGTGGCGCATGCCCATAATTCTAATGACTTGGGAAGCTGAGGCCAGAGGATTGCAAGTTCAGGGTCAGCCTGAGCAATTTATTGAGGACCTAAGCAACTTAGTGAGACTCTGTCTCAAAATAAAAAATGAAAATGGGGTACTGGGGTTGTGGCTTAGTGGGTAGAATGCTTGCTTGGGATGTGTGAGGCACTGGGTTCAATCATCAGCACTACATATCAATCAGTCAGTCAGTCAATAAGTAAATACATAAGTTCATTGACAACTAAAAAAATATTGAAAATGAAAAGACCTGGGGATGTGACTTAGTGGTTAAGTGCCCCTGGGTTCAATCCCTTGTATAAAAGGTATTTTTGAAGCAGAAATTCTAAATTTCAAACTTTCCACTTGGATTAGGTTATAATACATACTTGACCTTGGTATCTCTTGTAGTCTGTATAGTCCCTATAAAAATACTATATCACAAAATTCTTAAAAACTTTTAAAATTTATTTCCATTCTAGGTAACTTTTTTCTTTTAAATTTTATGTTTCATGCTGTTATGTTTGTCGTTGTAGTGGATGTTTATGTATTTGTGTGTGTGTGTAGGTATGTGTATGTGTGTATTTGCTCTAGAAAGGCTTCCTTTATAGGAGATTTAAAATAGAAAAAAGGTACATGGAATAGCTTGGGTCATTTCAGCCTGCTCCCCTTTTTTGGATTTTACATAAGGATATGCTTTCAGACTACCAGCAGTGGTTTTTATTTTGAGGCTTACACACAATTTTCCATAATTCAGCATTTCTCAGAAAATTTTTTTGTTTTTTTTTAGGACCTTACTTTACACTCTTAAATATAATTGAAGCCAAGCTGGGCATGGTGGCACAGGGCTGTATCTCAGGGACTCAGAAAGCTGAGGCAGGAAGTTTGAGGCTAGCCTCAGCAACTTCATGAGACCTTGTCTCAGAATAAAGAAATAAAATGGACTGGTGATGTAGCTCAGTGGTAGAGCACCTTTGGATTTAATCCCCAGGACTGCCCCAAAAAGATTGAGAACTTCGAAGAGCTTTGGTTTTTATGGGTTACATCTATCAATATTTATTGTATTAGAAATTAAAATGAGAAAGATTGAAAACATTTATTAGTTCACTTAAAAATAACAATGATAAGTCCATGAGACAAGAAGTGTGGTTTTACATTTTTCTCTACCTCTTAAATTTCTGGCTTACCAAAAGATACTTTGAGAATCATTGCTGGAGTAAGACTCAGTTGCAAGTGGGCCAAATGGTATGATAGTCTGGCACCCAGAACAAGGCTGATTACATTTGTTTTCTCCTAGTGAGGAACAGTCCCAACAGATTGGGAGCAGGTGCATGGTAATCCTTCAGGCAGGTGCTGTATTGGTATCTTTGTTGCTGAATTTGTTGTTTTGATTAGAGACACCCTTCTGAGTCACCTGTGGGTCATCTCTTCCTATTTTCATTTTAACTGTGCAGATTGATAACTGTGCACCCTATTGGTCCTAAACTCTTCATTACAGGTCACTCATTCAACAAACAATTGCTGGGGAGGAAAAGTTCCAAGTTCCTGGAATGTCCTGTGTTAGCTGCTGTGCTGGGCAGAGGGTATGAAGTGGGGAACACAATGTCCAGATCCTTCTGTTTGTGTAGGCTTTACATCTAAACAACCAATGATACAAAATAGTATTTAATTTAAATTGAGTAAATGCTTTTATAGTACAGAATGCTCTGTGAGCATTTAATGGAGTCCTAATATTTACTTTGGGGCCAGAAATCCTTTTTTTATTGGTACGGGGGATCAAACTCTGGGGCACTTGACCACTGAGCCACATCTGCCTTATTTTGTATTTTATTTAGAGACAGGGGCTCACTGAGTTGCTTAGAGCCTTGATTTTGCTCAGGCTGGTTTTGAACTCTTGATCTTTCTGCCTCAGCCTCCCGAGCCACTGGGATTACAGCCTGTATCACTGCACCTGATGTGAGAATACTTTTTTGAGGAAGTGATATGATGCTCATGCTGTGTGCTGAAGGATGAGTAGCAGTGGAAGTTATTCTTATAGATTTATTTGTACTTAGGTGGAATCTTCTCTGTGATTCAGAAAGAATTGTAGAAAAAATGGAAGAACTGACCCTGAACAGTTTAAATGTTTCTGGTTGAGGGAAGGATGGTCAGCAGTTTGGAGATTAAGTGCTGATTATCTGTACCGATTGTCTTCTTTCTGAGAAATTATGGAATTTAATGGAAGTTCCATGACAGCGTGACGTTGCCTTACGCCATTTCCTTTTGCTCTAACTGCATACTTGATACTGAGTAATTTATTTTAAAAAAGAAATTTATTTCTTATGGTTGTGGAACATAATTCTAGCATCTGTTTGGCTTCTGGTAAAGTTCTTCTTGCTGTATCATAACTGCTCAAGTCTCCCTCGTCTCTTCCTCCTCTCCCTTCTTTTCTTTTTCCTCTACCCCTTCCCCCTCTTTCCCCTTCTTCCTCCTCCTCCTCTTCCTTCACACAGTCTCACTTTGTTGTCCTGGCTGAGCTTGAACTTCGAATCCTCCTGCCTGAGCCTCCCAAATCGCTGGGATTATAGGCAAGAGTCACTAGTCCTGGTTCTTCCTCTTGTCAAGGCCATCAGCCCTGTTATGGGGTTCCCACCCTGATGAGTTTATCTAATCCCAACTACTTTCCATAGGCCCCACCTCCAAATACCATCACTGTATGAATTTTTTAAAAATATTTTTTTTAGTTGTCAGTGGACCTTTATTTTTATTTATATGTGATGCTGATAATTGAACCCAGTACGTCACACATGCTAGGCAAGTGTTCTACCATTGAGCTATACTCCAGCCCTCAGTCTGAATTTAAGGATTAAATTTCAACACGAATTTCAAAGGCGACTTTCAAATCAGGGTATGGCACTTGTGTTTTTCTCAAATTGTAATGTATGCATAAATGCCCTAGAGGTCTGGTTAAAATGCAGGCTTAGATTAAATAGGTTTGGAGTTGACCCTGAAATTCTGCTTTTCTAAACAGTTTATACGTGATGATGCTATTGGTCCACAAACCATACTTTGAGTAGCAAGATTGTGATTAGATTGGCCAGGGTGAAACTTCAGCATGAGTATAAGCCATATAAGGGGCTGGATAAAATATTCTAGAGATTCTGTCCAGTAGGGAGACGTTTTGGATAAGAGACACGACAAAGCAGCTGAGTGTAGGAAGTATCTTGCCACATACTGAATGCTAAAGGTGATTTACAGTTGCCATTACCAAGAGATCAGGAAAGCTAAGATTGAGATAGATGGCTACTAGTACAGCCAGTGAAATATTCCACAGCCTCATTTCTGTGGTGGGGACCAAGTGAACTAAATGGCCATTAGTCTGCATAGGGAAAAGGTCAGGTACTGAGGATTGATGTCCATCTTATGGTAATTATGTGGGCTCCAGAAAATGATGTAGGTGACAGTAACTAGAGATACTGGAGAGAAGGTGCACTTTACTTGGAAAAAGAATGTTCATTACTACTGCTCATTAATCATAGATGATTAATCCGTAGATGGAGAGTATTACTAAATAGATTCAGGTTAAAAATGGTTATAAATGGCACCATAGGAATAGAATTAAAAAAAAAAAAAAACTTACACAAAATATCTCTGCTTTGAAGACTCACCACCAAAAAGCCTAATAATTGCATTTGCCTTTTCTCTTTTTATTGACATCCAGAAATAGCTTACAAGACCATCAAGACTGATCTGCCCTATTTCAATATATAATTTTGGAAAATAATGTGTTTTTGTAGTTAGGTTTTACAATTTTATCATTATTAGCAAATTTGCTTGGATCTGGAGACTCAAAATAACATCCGGTTAGCCATAAGTCATATAATGAACCATATAAAAGTATATTTAATCATATCTTCTTCATAGCTTAAAAGAGATATTTTAGAATTCCATAATGTTTTAAATCCCCATGTGGAATATCACCTCTTTGGATTTTGCAGAATCTTAGAACATTCAGAATTTGGATTAGTCAGGGTTTCTACCCTGATGAGCAGTCATTTTAGATTATTGTTTTTTAACTTGTGCATATACCTACAGAAGGATGAACATAATTTTCTGATGTAAAGGGCTAAATGAATACTGAATCAGGCAGCTTTCTTAAATTTTCTGAAACTCTTTAAGATTGAAATGGTTTGATAGAATTTATTTTCTGAGCAAGTCAGCTTTGTTAACTAGGTTGTCTCTTGATTTTAGAGGCAGGCCCACCTGGAAGGGATCCTGAGGAAAACTGAGTGTATGGCATGTTCGTGAAAGATCAAGTTTCCTTAGATATTTTTACTTCTAAACTAAGACTCATTAAGAACTAGGTGTCAAGAACTTCAAAGGTTTAAAATAGTTGCTTGGACAATTAAATGTATAAGAAAGAAGACCCTCACCTTGAAGTTAAAGAATTGAAAAAGAATAGTCACCAACAAAGACTTTTTGTATTGCCTTAGGTTTAAATGATCCAGTTACTAAAAGTATTCAAAGCAGTCTGCTATTCTTTGGATAATGCTTTCTAAACAGTGAAATGGAGTGTTGCCAGCTAGACTGGGATCCTGCCATGCCTTGGGGGCATTTTGGGCAGAGAGCATTTGGTATCCCTGTTCCTTTTCCAGCCGGGGAATGGTAATGACTGGACACGATGAGGTACACATCATGTCTCATTCAGCAACATTCCAGAGATAGCTCTATGGGAAAAAGGCTTATTCAGAAAAGTAATACATTTTCATGCCCTTTTTAATTAATTAATTAATTAATTTTGCTGTTCTGGGGAGAGATTGCAGGGCTTTGTACATCCTAAGCAAATGTTCTACCATTGAGCTACAACCCCAGCCCTATGCCATTTTTTAAATGCCTTAAAAAAATGACCAGGAGGCTATCATATCTTGTTTAATTTAGAAACAGTTCTAAATACACAGAAAATTCCTTTTAGTTTTAAAGTCATGTAGCTTGGAAATCTAGTTACAAACTTGATTTGTGATCCTGAATACCTGTCTGACTCAGATGTTCATTCTAATAAAATGTACATTGCCCTCTGTTGGGTCAGTTGTGGACTTGATGAGAGAATGAGTTTGAGGGCTCAGTCTTCAACTGGGTAGAACTGTAGTGAGTGAAGCAAAAAGAATTCTTAGAATTCAAGAATATGCTCTTTTGGTTTGCTTTGGGTTTCTCGATTTTGGGCAAATGTCTATGGAACTTCCTAGAATTAACATTAGAAATTAAGTCTAGATGACAAAATATGTACCATTATGAATATTATATCATGAAGGCCAGGTGCATCTGTTCTTGATATTTTTTACCTGCATAGCTTCAAAGGGCACAGAAAAAATCCTCACTGCTGGATCTTGCCCCCCTACTTCCAAGTTTGTAAGTTTTTTCGTATCTTATTGAAATATCCTTCAAAATTATTTATTAAAAATCTTGATTTAATCTGGGAGTATAGCTCAGTAGTAGAACATACATTTTTTTAATACACAAGGCCTTGAACTCAATTCCTAGCACTTAAACAAAAAACAACAACAAATTTTCTTGATTTCGTTGGTGTTTGTTCAGATAGCTAATTTGATCATATCAGTACTGGAATGTTTGCATTGAAAATACTGTGCAAGTTTCTAGCCCAAGTTTAAAGTGAATTTCAGGTATTTTCAATCTGTTTATTTTTGAACCTTTTTTAATACCTCAAGTTGATCTGCTTCAGAATTGGCAGGATTGGGAACATAGAAATAGAAGTTTATTAATAGGAACAATTTAAAGTCCTCTGTTATCCACTATACAATTAATGGACTGGAAAATGGGCTTTCAGATTTATATGAAAAAACAATAATTTTTGTCCATGTTCTTACCTCTTTTTGAGCTTAGTATAGTGGTTAGATATGTCCTGACTGGTTTGTCAAAGTCAATCTGTTTAACATAAGTCCAAAGGGAACTAGGAACACACATTTACTTCTCAGCCAGAACAAGGCCTGAATACTTAAAGAGTTTTTTGCACCCTCAAAGCCCTTGGTAGTGATTGGCATCTGCTCCCTCAGTTAGTTTCTATTTTGGGAAGTCATTTGGTTTTTGTTTAGTTTAGTTAATGCAGATGTATACTATATGGAGAGGCAGGAGAAGGGAAAAAAGGGTTTGATGCATATAGGGATTTGCATCAACAATTTCAAAGACTCTCAAACAGATGTAGAGGGGTGGGGAAGCAGCACATTTAATGTCTTTCAACCATGACATTTCTGCTAATGAAGAACAGCTTGAAAGCTACAATTTTGAGTGTTGCAGTATTTTAAAGTCAGACACTTAGCACATTTTTAAAATAGTTTTGAGATTTAAATGTTTTTTTTTTTTCCCCATCTTAAATGGAATTAAGCAATTTTGGTCATCATCTTATCTCAGTAGTTAGAAGTCTCAGAATGAACACTAGAACTTCTAAAATTTGGGTAGACCAATGGCACCGTCTCTTTTTTTGTTTTATCTCTATTGTGCTCATGGTAAATAAAGTTATTTTGTTTGCGTGTCTTTAAAACAGAAACAGTGAATTTCCTATTTCTAGTTCTTCACAAATGACCTTGAATTAATTCTTTATTTTTATATTTTGCAGTACATTTTTATACCTGAAATTCCTGGTAGTGTGGGCACTTGTCCTCCTTGCAGATTTTGTCCTGGAGTTCAGATTTGAATACCTGTGGCCATTCTGGCTTTTCATCAGAAGCGTCTATGATTCCTTCAGATACCAGGGACTGGTATGTTTACTAATATATGCTCTCCAGCTATGAGGGATTTAATTACACTTCTCAGAAAATCTGCAATGTCTGATAGTGACCTGTTTACAGTAGATATTATAAGCAATATTTAGGAGACCGCTGTATTGGAATGAGCTAATGAGGTCTGTGGACTGAAAACTGCCTCTTGGGCTATTTTATCTAAACCCAGATATTTATATCTTTTCCTTCTATCCCATTCAAGTAGAAAGAAGATTGGTTAGAGGACTTAGGTAGTGAGATAGTACTGGAGGAAGCACTAAGTTGCTCAGTCCTACTCAGAAGCGCCTCTGAAATCCCTGTTGCTATGTTAGTGATAGAGTTGGAGTTAGAGAACTGATTCTCAAACTTTGGTCCCAGAACCCTTTACACTCTTAAAAATTATGCAGTACTTCAAAGAGCTTTTATGAATGTGGATTACATCTATCCATATTTTTTATATTACAAATTAAAACAAATTAAATGCATATTTATTAACTCATTGAAAGTAACAGTAATATGCCCATTACATGTTAATACAAATTGTTTTTAAGTGAAAAAAAAAAAAAAAACTATTAAAAACTTCAAGAGTGGCTCCATTTTTGCAGATCTCTGTAATGTCTGGCATGGTAGAAAACAGCTAGATTTTCATATCTGTTTCTGAGCTCAATCTATTGCAATACCAATGTCATGTAACTTTTAGAAATTTCCACTATACTCCTGAGTGAATGAGTGTGAAAAAGTCAGATTACATCTTAGTATTATTACAAAAGCAGTTTTGACTTCAGAGACCATCTGGAAGGATCTGAGACCCACCAGGAATCTCCAGAGCACATTTTTAGAACTACTGGGTTAGCAAGGGCACAGGCCTGGGCTTGTTGTTTGGGTTTGTGTGTTAGTTCCATTGTTGTTCCATAGCCACACCTTAAATCTCCAAGCTGGGCCAGAGTAAATTCATGCTTTAAAAAGATGGTTTCAAGCTCATGTTCAATTGGTAATATATAGTGGTATCCAGAGGAAGGCTGCACCTCGCATGCACAAGGTCCTGGGTTCAGTCCCCAACACCACACACACACACACACAAAGTTCCAACAAGGCAGAGGAAGGCTGCATTATTAAAATTAATAACATAAGCATATGTCTTACTAATATGGTTCACCTGTGTTCCAACAAGCCTATCCTTTAAGAATAAGTCTCTGAGGAAGCTGGGTGTGGTGGTACACACCTGTAATCCCAGTTGCTCAGGAGTCTGAGACAGGAGGATTACAGTTGCAAGGCTAGCTACAGCAATTTAGCAAGGCCCTAAGCAACTTAGTGAGACCCTGTGTCAAAAAATAAAAAGGACTGGGGATGTAGTTCAGTGGTAAATTGCTCCTGGGTTCAGTACCCATTGCCTCCCCCCCAAAATAAAAAGGCTCTTACCTGAGGTGTGGTGTGGTGGAGGAGTGCTTGCCTAGCATACCCGAGCCCTGCATTCAGTCACCAGCACTGAAAACAGAAATGAAGTTCTTTGGGAATGGTTTGTGAGGAGATAGGCTTTTCTGGATTAAAATCCTTGTTCTTTCAGGTAACCCACCCATGTAATCCAAATAAGCTCACTGGGGTCTAGCCTCAGTTTGTTTGGGTTTAGTTCTTCATGATTTAAAAACCATAAATGGCACTACTCTTTAATGTTGAGTTAACCACTACTTTTTTATATGATGGATTTTTAAATGTTTAAAATTACCTGTTATTCAATAAGCTTTTAACAATCGGTGTTTGAAAATAACAAGTTCTAAGATGTGATTTCTTTTCTCCCGTAGGCCTTCTCAGTGTTTTTTGTTTGTGTAGCATTCACATCAAATATAATATGTCTGCTCTTCATTCCCATACAATGGCTTTTTTTCGCTGCTAGCACATATGTATGGGTTCAGTACGTATGGCACACAGGTAAGTCTTAATGATTTCTTAGATGGACAGAAAAGTTCAAGTTTTTAAACTATAGTCATTTCTTTGAATAAATTATTTATAATTGATTTTATGTAGATGTTTTAAAGCTGCCTTTTCTTAATAGATTGTAATATACTTTTATAAATATATTTTCCTTTTGTATTATTTCAGTCAAAACTAAGCATTTATAATTTGATGTCTATATTATAGACATTTCAATTATAAACTCTTATTATGAAGATACCCATTTTTTTAAAAATTGAAGTGGTTTTTGTTTAAGAACAGTTGAAGACAGCTGTGTGCCACATTTTAAACAAGGTTCATAGAATAGGTGAACCCATAATGACATGAGAGTCCTCACAGCAGCCTGGCACATGAAGAGTTTACCTCTGGTTGAAAACATACAGTGACAAAGAACTTAACTGCCATTCCTGGTACTCCAACCCATTTGGGTGCTACTGTGATAGGAAGTTCTTCTTCATACTGAGCCAAACTCATCCTCCTTTTATTTTTAACCCAACATGTCTTAACTATTTGGAGGCTCACTGATTCTTAGAGGATCTGAAAATTCTTTCCCCAGAAAAATATATGGGTCTATGCACGCCTTTGCCTTAAAATTTCAAGGGACCTACAGACCAACCCCTCAAACTGAAACTAAATCATTCCACCCTGAATGGCTATAATCTCCCTTTCAGGTTAACATTTCTTTTCTGTTGGTGAAAATACATGGTTTCATCAGCCCTGTGTGGCATTTCAGGCACTATCACCAACCTGATCTCTCTAGTTCTTATTGGTTCTGTGTACTATATTTCAGGTATGTTCTAACTAACTACAGTGGAGCTACCCAGCTACCTGCCTTCTTAAAGCTATACTTAGTTCAAACCAAGAAAGATGAGATATTTTGACAGTTCCAGCCCTGTGTTATCCTGAATTTGGTGTGCAGTGGAATTTGAGGATTGGTACTCAGTGTCACACTTGTGTACAAAGTTACATGAAACTTGATTCTTAGGCTCAGCTGTAACCTGTAGGATTTTGACCACTGAGAGAATGCCAAATAGTAAAAGCTGTCTGGACCAGCATTCATCCTCTTCTCAAAGTTGCTAAGAGGATGATGTGAGCCCTATTAGGAGACACAATTGAGCCCTGTTATTCATAGTATCCACTGTGAGCCTGATTTTCTCATCTTTAGTACTCTTTTGTATCTGACTTGATTTATAAGCTACCATGAGCCATCTGTAGTTTACTTGCCTCTAATTAGTGATTTTTCTTTGCACCAGTTTTTACTTCTGTGGCCTGGGCCTCAGTTATGATTGCGTTACCATTTACACTCACTTCTCTTCCTAGGTCTCAGTTTCTTGTCTGTCATATGAAGGTGGAGTAATCTAGATAATGCCAAAGAGAGACCCTTCCAGTGCAAATATTTGGGGACTCTGATGAATTATGGTGATTCCCTAAATTCAGTAATGTTTTAGTAAGGGAGAGGAAACTAAGTGTATAACTCTATTAACCTTTCAGAAACTGTAATTGAGTGGGTGACCCACCAGACAGCAGGTAGTTATGTCACGAAATGACACTTGGCTCTCTTCAGCCTTTGGCTCAGTACATTGGAATAACTAAGTTGTGAAATATGTTTTAAATTGGAATAATTAGTACTGAAACAAACAAGCAAAATAAAATGAAAAACTGTGGTTTTATTGGGCCTGACAAATAAATGCAATTTATATAAATTGGGGCTAATTTTTCCTCCAGTTCTTAAAATTTAAAATTCTTTCTTAAGACTGTTGGGAATATAGAAATTATATACGGTCAAAAAATAATAATACACTATTGTAAACTTTTTTCCTTGCTATTAAGAGAGAAAAAAGCCAAGATACAAAACTGAATTTACAATAGAATTGTTACTCTTATTCAAAAATGCTTTCAATGTAGCTTTATTTACTGAGTAGATGTATAAATACATTTAATCTTTTTTCTGTAATCTGCTTATTATGTTTATAATAATACATTCATATAAGAAATAGGGAACATAAATTTTTGAAATGATTTTAAAAATTCATATTACAGGTTGCTATTTTTCTTTCTTTCTTCTGAAAGTACCTATTTTTGGTGGGGTAAGTCCATGAGAATGATTGGTCAGTAAGCACCTTCACAAGTTTCCCTTATTGATTTAACTTAGGGACCAGGCTTATGGGGAGTTGGGTTTTTCTTAAAAGCATACTCAATACTGTCTCCGTGAATTTTAACCAAATTTTACTTAAGTTCTGGCCTTTACTTTTCTCATCAACAAGTTGAGGAAGTTAGGCATAGTGATCTTTCTAGTTTCAAGATCCTATGATTTTTTTTTTTTTTTTTTTTCATCTCAAAAATCCAGAAAGCCTTCAGGGCCCTAATTTCCCCCCTCATGCCTATGTAGTCCATGTTTATAAATACCCCATTGTTAGTCATGTCCTAACATAATGAACCTAGCCTGCAGGTTTTGACTATAAGTCATTTCCCATTATTTGCATTATTTATTCTGTTGCAAGTTGATTTTCTTCCCTTGGAAATTGTTTTTAATTACAAAATGAATATGAGCTTGTGGTTAAGAAAAACATATTTTCAAATAGTCCTTAAAAAATAAAAACAAAACAAATAAAACAAAAAAACAAATAGCACTTAAATGTCCAAGAAACACTTTATTGTTTTACTGTAACAAACTGGCTCATACTTAAGATTTTTTTTTTAAACATCATTCCAGTGAGACAGACATCATTACCCTATGTACATGTATGATTACACGAATGGTATGAGTCTACATCGTGTACAACCATAGAAACAAAATGATGTACCCCATTTGTGTACAGTGAATCAAAATGCTGTCTGTAAAAATAAATAAATAAATAATTAATTTTAAAAAATCCAACAATATAGATCTTCTCTATTCTTCAGAAAACCTGCAATACATTTCAATATATATAAATAGATTTATCACAATTAAACAGCTGCCTGTTGATAGAAATTTAAGTTAAAAATTTTTTATTGCAAATAATACTACAATTAATAAACATTTATCTCAGGGCTCTTATATTTCTGTCGGATAGAGTTCTAGAAGTGGAATTTGTGGATTAAAAGTACAAGTTAACCCAGGAGTACAAGTTGCCACAGTTTTGATTATTGTCAAGTATGAGACTAAACCTTTCCTCATACCCTTCTTGTACTATATATTGGTCTTTAAAAAATTTTCCCTAATAGGTTAAAAAAGGAATCTGATTGTTGTAATTTGTATTTCCCTTACTAATAGTAAAGTCGCACTTTTTCATATTTTCTTCTAGTCATGTATGTTTTGTGAGTTGGAAATTTACGTCAGTTCCTTTTTTTTTTGGTGGGGGTAGGGACAATGCTGGAGATTGAACCCTGTGCCTTGCACACACTTCGCAAACATTCTGCCACTCAATTACACCCCCCTACCACCTACACACTTGTTTTTGTTTGGGGATGGGGTCTTACTGTGTTGCCCAGGCTGGCTCAGAACTTCTGGGTTCAAGTGATCCTTCCCCCTCAGACTCCAGAGTAGCTGGGACTATGGTGTGCGTACCCTCACCCCCTACTGGCTCCAGTCGCTTTTTTTTTATTAATCTGTAGGAGCTTCTTGTATGTCAGGACTATGAATATTTTGTTTTGCATATATTCTGAATATTTTCTGCCAGAATGTTTGCCTTTTATTTTTATCAGTGATTCTATGGAAATGCTTGTCATATAAAAGCTTTTAATTTGGATCAAACTGCTTTTTAGTTCAGTAGAAAATCTTAATGAAAGTTATTGTAGTTGAATCAGTATCCCAAATAACCCATCTGTTGTGTTAATGTGTCATTGATGCTTGTTTATCTGCTGCTTTCCCACAGAGAGGGGAGTGTGTTTGCCTACAGTGTCCCTCTGGATACTCTTTGTTTATATTGAAGCAGCAATTAGATTTAAAGATCTCAAAAATTTTCATGTAGACCTTTGTCGTCCATTTGCTGCTCACTGGTAAGTATTATCTATACTCTTTCATTTATTTATTATTTATTTTTTATTCATTTATTCATATATGGTGCTGAGAATCCAATTCAGTTCCTCACACATGCTACGCACATGCTCTACCACTGAGCCACAACTCCAGCCCTATTTTTTTTTTTAATATTTTTTTAGTTGTAGATGGACACAGTACCTTTATTTTATTTATTTATTTTTATGTGGTGCTGAGGATTGAACCCAGTGCCTCACATATACCAGACAAGCGCTGTACCTCTGAGCCACAACCCCAGCCCTATACTCTTAATCTATAATTCACTTCATTGTAGAATGGTAAATTCAGCTGTGAATTTTTTCTTATGAGTCCAGGATCAGAATAGCACTCATGGTAAATAGTGCGACCAGTAGATGAGTGTTGGAATCCCAGTTCTGTTCCATCAGCTGTGTTGCTGAGCATATCATTATCTCTAAGCTTCAACTGTCTTACCTGTGCCTCCTGGTGTCACAGGAAAGAGTAAATGAAGTAATACATGTAAAGTGTTTAACTCCAGGCCAGGTATAGATGTCTGATAAATGTTAACTATTTTTATTATAATCTAATAAAATCTAATCTTCCAAAAAGTCTTGGTGAAATATATGATTATTTCATGAAGTTGAAAAGAACTTAGAATTTCCTTATTTACAAAGTAAGAGAATTTTTTTTTTTTTTTTTTTTTGTGGTGCTGGGGATTGAACCCAGGGCTTTGTGCTTGCAAGGCAAGCACTCTATCAAATGAGCTATCTCCCCAGCCCAAGAGAATATTATTAATAATTTCTCAAGGAATATTATTCCTGAGGAAATATACAAGAAAATCAAGTCATTTTTCATTTAGGCTTGATCAAAAACTTCTTTTTTTCAGAAACATTTTTTAAAATGAGCCTGATTTTTGTTTGCATTTAATATGGAAATCACTACTAAGTGTATGTTTCTCTTAAACACGCCATTTTTTGGCTAATATTTATGAAAAACCCAAAATAGGAATCAACTAAAAAATAAATATTCTTTGTAATATTTTTAGTCTTCTCACAAACAAGTAAATTAAATAAGCCTGGTCATTAAAACTTGTCACTTTAAATTTGTAGTGAGACACATTTGGACTAATTATAAATTGGTAAGTTTTAATGTTAATGAAACTTAATGTGTGTTTGACAACATTTGCAGTCTTTGAAACACTATGAGCCGAATTAAATATTTCAACTTTCTAACCCAGAGATTAAAGTTGTTGGTACACCTGGTTGAATTTGTGGCACAATCCAAATGTTAGCACTCATTAGATACTTACTTAAATTATTATGGAATTTATTTGTGACAGTGTTTATGAACTGATTTTCCAGGAGTAAATGGTGATGTTATCCCTGAGACAGCAGGATTATGTCAAAATAGTCACCTGAATTCGACCCTGCTTTCTAGTATTAAAAACCAAATAATACCCTTTTGAATTTTTAATACATAGAATATTTACTTGTGGCCACCCATAAATTCTCTACCCTTTTAGTTTTTAAAAGCATACAGATAGTTCAGTTACAGTGCATAAGGCAGGTCAGTGTTTCTTCAGGGAATTAGCACTGCATCCATGAGTTACTGTGGTGACTCTTGGGATAGTTTAACAAACACTAGAGTCTGATGGGAAGTGTTTTCTTTTGGTATGGGAATCCTGGGGGCTTGTTTTTCTTGCAGCTGCCTCTGATTTCCACAGACATTTAATAAATGTAGACCTGACATTTGTGTGTTTATTAAATACTTATTCAACTAACATTATTAACTAGAATTTATTTTTTAATTTTAAGAATTTATTTTCTCATTTAGTCATGAATAACCTCATGTGCTTGATGCATGTGTTATTTGTTTTAAAGCTTGTTTATCTTTTTTCTAGTATTGGGTACCCTGTGGTGACTTTGGGCTTTGGCTTCAAAAGTTATGTGAGCTACAAAATGCGGTTAAGGAAGCAGAAGGAAGTGCAAAAGGAGAACGAATTTTACATGCAGCTTCTCCAGCAGGCCCTCCCTCCAGAGCAGCAAATGCTGCAGAAGCAAGAAAAAGAGGCAGAGGAAGGTAGGTCTTTACCCTAAAGCTGTTGGCTAAAAGTCTAGTGGTCATTTTGACTCTCAGTAGAATTTTCTTTTTAGGAAACATAGCTAGAATTTTAGATTTTCCTATTTTCGGGTGTTCCTTCTCAGGACCGTTGTTTGTGAAATCAGGAGTGTAGATGAAATTTTTTACCTATCCTCTGAATACCATCAGCTTCTAAATATGTTTATTTCATTATTTTTATTTTTAATTTATCTTACATTTTAATTTTATGTCATAAATTTTTAAAAACACTTATTCTCAGAAACAAAATATGTAACTGTAAATTTGTGATTAAAACAAGTCAAGAATCAAATTATAAACAAGATAGAGATGTGGACAGAGGAAATTGAGTTTTATAAGTCAGAAGTTTTCTGTGGAGAGCTAACACTGATAGGTTCTATTCTTGAGTTTCATGCAATGTAATGTGGATTTTAAATTGGACTATATCTAATGGAACCTGTCTTGTGGACATTTAACCAATAGAGATAGATGAATTGATAGCAATACTAGTTTTCTTGGTTTGGGAGTTGAAAGTTTGAGGTCATGTTTTTCATTAATTAATATATGTCAAAATCTTTATCTTTGTGGTACAGAAATCTCTTGTGTAGATCTTCAACAAATTGGAATGTATAAACCTAATACAGAATATTCTTTACAAGTCATTTAGTAAATAATACAGACTATTACCTCAGCACTGGACTGAAGAAAAAGGATAGATGTTCTGTGTCAGGGACGCTCGCCTCTGAGGGCCCTCGCAGGCGAGCGTCCCTGACATCTCTTGAAGATCAGGCCAGGGCGTGCCCGCCTCTGCGGGCCTTCAGAGGCAAGCATCCCTGACAGTTCTGCATCTTAAAATCATACCTCTTCTTCTGTTGTTTTCAATTTCTTTGTTTCTATAAACAAAGTAAACTTCTATAAAGTTTCTAGAAATTTATTCAATAGGCATCTTTTAAAATAGTGCTTCTTAGGAGAAAATCTGCCTTTATTTTCTTAACCCCATGACAGACAAGTTTTATTTGACTAATATATGAAGTATGACCTCATACTTCAAAATTTCTAATCTTTCTTAAAGCTAAACCATCAATGACTCCATATGCGATGGGGTTTGATAAATGATGATTTTCTAATTGCACAGCTTCTCAGATGTGTTTGGATTTGCTTCAGCACAATGTGCTGTGACTCTTGCTTTTAAATAAGTTTGCATTTTATGTGGTAAATTTCTAACCAAAAGTAATACGATTTGATGAATCAATACAGTATATGTTTTTAAAAAACTAAATATTCCGGTATGGGTTTTTTTGTCTGTTGGTTTGTTTTTGGTATTGTAGCAGCCAAAGGATTACCTGATATGGATTCCTCGATCCTTATACATCACAATGGAGGCATCCCAGCCAACAAAAAACTGTCCACAACTTTGCCAGAGATAGAATATCGAGAAAAAGGGAAAGAAAAGGACAAGGACGCCAAAAAACACAACCTTGGAATAAATAACAACAATATACTACAACCTGTAGACTCTAAAATACAAGAAATTGAGTATATGGAAAACCATATCAATAGTAAAAGATTAAATAATGATCTTGTGGGAAGTACAGAAAATCTCTTGAAAGAGGACTCATGCACTGCTTCCTCCAAAAATTACAAAAATGCCAGTGGAGTTGTGAACTCCTCACCTCGAAGTCACAGCGCCACAAATGGGAGCATTCCTTCTTCATCTAGTAAAAATGAAAAGAAGCAGAAGTGCACCAGCAAGAGCCCAAGTTCACACAAGGACTTGATGGAAAACTGTATTCCTAATAACCAGCTAAGCAAACCAGATGCACTGGTAAGGTAAGTGTGTGTGTGGTGTCCCTGCCATCACTTTCCAATGAACTTGACGTGTTCTTGAAAAACAGACACTCCCCTATGGGCCTGTAGGAATTGTTGGTGATCAGACATTGTGGATAGGTGAATAGTGGGGTGTTGGTTTTACTTATGTTTGTTGACCGCCTTACGTCACTGTCTCGAAGCACTGACTTAACTTTTTCATGTGTTCTAAAAAAGAGGTGATGCTGATTACTTCCCATACTTGCTATATTTACATGTAACCATTCTTATACTGGTATCAAAAGAATTCATGTCCTTTTATGTTTGTGTATTCAAAGTTCTTTTGGCAAAAACAAAATGAAGAATTTGTGCTCTGTTCATGCAAATTTATTTGTCAAACAGATACAGATGGTGGGGCGTGGTGAAAAAGATGTCTCTACCACCTGAGGCTTGTGTTGTTTATTTTTCTGCACATAGATTGTGAATTATTCTTAGATAACTCTGGGAAAGTTAGGTTTGAAAGGTAATCTCTGTAAAATTTCCATAGACAAATACAATGTGAGATGTGGATTTTATTCAGTAATGTTCCTTTTCTCATCTTGAATGAAAAGAATAGCATTGTTGTATGACGCTGCATGGCTCAGACTGTTAGGCAGACACAAATATGTGGCTTTTACCTCAGATCTGTCATCTGGAAGCTGAGATCTGAACTGGAACTTTTCTTGTTATGCTAACTCAAGAGGGCAGTGCATCCAGTAAGTTGTATTTCACTTCATTTGGCCTGCTTAGAGGTCACGCAACAGCCAAGTATAACTTATTCTAGGAGGGAGGGTTTCCAGTATTATGAATTCCGTTAACCAGATTACGAATTTGTTTTAATTTTCTGACTGGCAGCTGGATTAAGGGAAACACATTTAGTTCCTACTGGTACAGGCTCTACAAGTTTCATACGCCCATGCTGCTTGTGCCAGCGTGCTGTTGCTGATGATGGATTGGGCAGCCTCACAAATTTGTTACGAGAATCTGCCCCCACTTGTGCCCTGCAGAGAAAATGCTAAGCAGAGAACCCTCCTTGGGAGAAAGACCAGTTAGTGGGCCTTTTATTTCAAAGGAATTTCCCAAAAATTTACTAGATGCTGTAAATGAAAATCTGCAACAAACTATTTAAATATCCCTTTCTTCTATATGATTTCAATCATAGTAGTCAAGCCAAAATAGTTTTCCTGTGTTGGTTATTGCAGAGAGCATTTAAAACTCAGTCTTGTGACACTTGGGCGCTGGTGGTAAGGTCATTTGATTGTGCTGCCTCATGTGCCTTTAGTAGAGAAGATTGACATTCCAAATGGCTAGTTTGCCAGCAAACTAGAGAGGATGCTGTGTTTTTGTGTCCCCTTGCCTGCTTCTGGAGCTGTGCTTCCTCCTTTGGTCACCATGGTGTACTATGCCTTAACCTACAGTACCCCAGGGCATTATTCTGTTTTAGAGAACTGCTTGCTATCAAATAAATAGAAAATGTTACATTTAAGTAGTTTTGTCAGCTTTCAAAGGATTATTTTCAACTTGTTTTTCTTTTTTTGCTGAGGGGTATTGGGAATTGAACCTGGGGACACTCCATCACTGAGCTACCTCCCTAGCCCTTTTCATTTATTTTTATTTAAGAGAGGGTCTTGCTAAATTGCCAGTGCAGGCCTTGAACTTGTGATCCTCCTGCTGCAGCCTCCTGAGTCACTGGGATCACAGATGTGCACCACCACACCTGGCTTATTTTCAGCTTTTAATGCAATATAAAAATAAAGGAATAACCTAAGTATCCAACAGTGGGAAGAATTTAAAATATGGCCCGTTCACATGGTGAACATTACAAAATCATGCTTTTGAACCATATTAAAGATATGTGAGAATATACATGATAGTTTCATAAGAAAGGGGAAAACAATTTAATTAAATATTTTTTTCTTTTATATGCACAAAAAAGAATTGGAAAGGAAAAGAACCAAAATGTTACAAATTACCACCCGTGATAATACTGGACATTTATTTTTTCTTCTTACTTTACAATGTTTTAAAATTTTTCCATGATGAACAACAGTGAAAGAGTTTGAAGGAAAGGTACTTATCTGAGCAAATTATCAAGCTTGCCTGGAGAGGCCTTCTCTCTTCCTCCCATACTTGCCTGTCTCCTCCAGTTTGACTTCATATACATTTTCGTGAATTTTTAGTAAGACTGATGGATCTAAATCTGACTTGTTTGAGTTGCTAGCTAGAGGGCATTTGTTATCATCAGGTGGGGGAAGGCTAGACTCAAAGGTCTCTAGGGTTCCTCATAGAAACACATGTGGGCTGCCAGTGTGTACATGTGCTCCTTGCTTCTGCAGGCACACGAGGGGTGTTCCAGGCTGACTGTGACTTCCAGAGGGATGCTTTCTGTCCTCTTTCAAATGTTTAAGAAAAAAATATGAAAACCACTTCTATATAATTTTAACTACTAACTCTACTACAATAATAAATTATTGTAACACATTCTATACCTGTTTGTCTCAAGACCAGGTTGAGAACTGCTTTTTTTTGCAGTGCTGGGGATTGAACCCAGGGACTTGTGCTTGTGAGGCAAGCACTCTACCAACTGAGCTATATCCCCAGAACTGCTGTTTTTGAGGAACCAATTCAGTGACTTTGAGTAGAAAATTAATTACTAGTCCACCTCTTTTTCTCTTTTTTTTTATCTCCCTTTCCCTCCTTCCCTATTTTGTCTTGTCTCCTGTCTCCTTTCCTCTCTCTCTTTTTCTCTCTCTCTGCCCTCCTCTTTCTTTCTAACAGGGTCTTGCTAAGTTACCCAGGCTGGCCTCAAACTTGAAATTCTCCTGCCTCAGCTTCCCAAGGCTGGGATTTACAAGTGCGAGCCACCACCTAGCTCCTAGTCCACCACTTTCAAGGAGAGTTTTTGTGGATTATTGTGGCTGTCCAAATAAGATGTGATGGCATTCTCTGTGAGAGGCCCGCAGCCCTGCGGATCTTTCTTAAGCTCTCTAGGCTCCATGGATGTTCCTTATGATGCTGTCTACCACAGGTGGGCATACAGCAGTACAAGGACCAAATCTGCCCCACTGCCTGTTTTTGTAAATATAGATCTTGTTGGAACACAGCCACTCTAATTCATTTACATAATGTCAGTTGGTGCTTTTATGCTACAGTGGCAGAGTCAAGTTCCTGTGACAGAGACTATACGACCTGCAAAGCCAAAAATGCTTTCTGGCACTGTACAGAAAAAATTATGTGACTTCCATTGTCCAGCAGTTACTTGTTTTGAGGATCTTCCCCACCTTATAGACTGTGAGCTCCAGAGGACAGAACCAAGGCCTCTTTGTTTTTTTATTTCTCTATAAGAATAAAGTTCTTAATAATCTACTCAGAATGCCAAGGTGGGAGGATTGCAAGTTCGGGCCAGCATGGGCAAGATAGTGAGACCCTGTCTCAAAATAAAAAAGGGCAAGGAATGTAACTCAGTTCCTTGCCCCTGAGTTCAATCCTTAGTACAGTAAACAAAGCAAAACAAAATTAAAGTTCTTAGTGAATGTTGTTAAATAAATGAATAACATGGAGGCAAAGGAACAGAGTGAATGAAGACTTTAGTCTACCAAGAAGCACACTGCTAAAGGAAAAGAGTAAGGGAAAATATGGGGATCTTGGGAATAATAAGTGTTACCTGTAGAATTCTTCCTTGGAAAAGTCTGAGAACTTACCAAAGCCTGTCCAAAGTTCTCTTTTGATTGGAGAAATACATGCCTTACAAAATGACCCTTTTTTTCTAGTTTAATTTATGAATTTTTACCCAAAGTATTTAAAAACAGACTTAATTTTGGTAGCCAAAAATGTTTTCATTTCTAACATGGAAAAGATCCTAGCCAAAAGCAAAGTAATGAAAATCATTTTAAGTAAGTGCATTGTTAGAAAGGATAATGTAAATTAGAATAAGGTTTAAAATAAAAAATTCCAGTGGTCAACTAAAAAATATTTCAAATCTCCCCAACACTGCAAAAAAAATTTTTTTAAAAAAAGTTTTTAAAAATTTTGTTTTGTTTTGTTTTTTAATTCCAGGGATCAAACTCAGAGCACTGTACCATTGAGCTATATCCCCAGCACCCCCTCCCCCTTTTAATAATTTTAATACTTTTTTTTTTCCTTTGCTGTGCACGGGCTTAAATCCAGGGTCTTGCACATATTAGGAAAGGGCTCTACCACTGCACTACACTGCCCTTGCCCCCTTATCTTTTATTTTGAGAGAAGGTGTCACTGTGTTGCTGAGGCTGACCTTGAACTTCAAATCATACTGCCTACGTTTCCTGAGTAGCTTGGATTACAAGTGTGCACCATTAGGCCCAGCTGTGAACAAGTTCTTAATAAAATGGGAGAAAATAGTCCCACCACTATAACACAAATCACTATTAAACTTTTGCTGTATTTTTTTCATCAGCTAATCTGCTAGTTGTCACCAGAGTATGTGGTATTCATGTAGGTTTTTGTTTTTTGTTTTTTTTTTTTTTAAGATTTTATTTTTTAGGAGAGTTTAAAGTTAATAGAAAAATTAAGCAGAAGGACAGAGATTTCCCCATTGCTCTCCTGTCCCCACACATGCTTGCCCTCCCCCACTATTAACATGTCCCCCAATGAAACATTTGTTATTATTGATGAACCTACATTGTTGATACATCATTATCACCTGAAGTTCATAGTTGGCTTTAAGATTCATTCTCCGTGTGTACATTCTGTGAGCCTGGACGCATTTATGGTGACAGGTGTGCACCATTGTAGTGCCATCCAGAGTAGTTTCCCTAAAGAACTCCTCATGCCTGCTCATCCCTCGCTTCCTTCTAATCCCTATCAAGCAGTGCTGTCTATTTTACTGTCTACTGTTTTACCTTTTCCAGAGTGTTATATCATTTGAGTCATACAGTATATAGCCCATTTAGATTGACTTTTTTCACTTAGTAACATACATTTTAAGTTCCTCCATGTCTCGCCTGATTCTGTGGCACACACCTGTAATCCCTGGTACTTGGGAGGCTGAGGCAGGAGAATTGAAAAGTTTGACGCCAGCCTGGGCAACTTAACATAGCAGGATCCTGCCTCAAAATTTAAAAAAAGGGCTGGGGATATAGCTCAATGGTAAAGCACTGCTGGGGTCAATCCACAGCATAGGAAAAAAAAAATTCCTTCATGTCTTTTCATGGTTTGATAGCTTATTCCTTTTTAGGACTGAATGATATTCCATTCTCTGGATGTACCACAGTTTATTTATCTATTCATCTACTAAAGAACATCTTCAGAGTCTTGGAAATTATGAAACTGCTATAAATAGGTGACATACAGCTTCCCAATTCCTTCTTTCCTGCCTGTTTTTGTTAGTTATATGAATAGTTTTTGTGTCCTTAATTTTGCACTTAAATTGTATCAAAATCATTTTGCCAACTTAACCTAACCTCATTTTCATGTGGTGTGGAATATTCTAAGACAGGTCTTTGTGGCCATCTACAGTTGCTAAGATGGTCAGATCAGGTGTGACACCTGAACTGCTGCCTGCTTGCTGTCCTGTGGTTGTGAGGCCTGCAGGCAAAGGATCAACCGTTTGGTTTGCATTTGGCACAAAGCTTCCTCTTGAGTACACCCCAAGACTGTGAGACTCCTTTCTGGCAGTGGTTACTTGTTTTAGTTTTCTGAGTAAGGGAGAAAATTCAGAAATTCAAGTTAACAAAATGTAAAGTGATCCTTATTCTGTAGAAATATTGAAGCAAAGTCTCTTCTAAGTTTATTTCCATTCCATTGCCTTTTTTGTATCCAAAATGGAAGATTCTTTCTTCTTTAGTGTTATTTTTAGTGTATAGATATCAACTCATTAAAGTAGTTGTAGATGTTAAAGTAGTTCTTTTTTTAAAAAAAAAAAAAAAAAACAAGAAGTATCCAGTATCCAGAGTTCACTTGACAAAATATTATAGAACAAAACTGAATAGAATTAAGAGCAGATTGTTTGGTTTGGTCTTTTTTTTTTTTTTTTGCAGCTGGAAGACATCTAGATCAGCTCGTCCCAACCCCATCGTTTTTTGTTTTTTTTTTTTAATTTTATTTTTTTAAATATGTGACGGAAATAAGTTGTAGATAAGTAGCTAACACAGGGAGCCCAGCTAGAGTGGTAGTACCAGGGCCAGACTGAAGTTTCTTGACTTCCACACTTTCCATTATACCATCCTGCTTTTAAAAAGTTCATCTACCTGCTGTTTTTCTGCTTCATATTTTTGTTTTTGTGGTTTTATTTTAAAATGTACACACAACCAACATTGGCTCAAGGATTGGCACCAGAGTTCAGTTTTATGATCTCAGTGCTGAAATCTGTGGAAGAAAAAAATGCTTAGAACTTCAAAATTTATTTTCCTTTTTCCGCTAGAAAGGTGATGTCCTAAGTGTTTTACAAAGTTTCATTCTTGACAAAGACGCAGGATGTACTTATCCGTAATAAATTACAGGGGCCTGCTACTTGTGCTCTTGAAAGCTCAGGTTAGGGCTAGTTTAAGAATCAGTTTGGTTCAGACAACCTAGAGCGACCCAGCTTGGGATTTGCCATTAAATGCTTTAATAGGCTTAGCTTGGCAACAGCAGACCTAAGAAAGACCAGAGGTATGGCCATCAGCTCATCCTGCAGAAAGGCCTCCATTGACTCTGTTCCTCTTCCTTCTTGGGAGACCTGGATTCCTGGGGTGTGGGCATTGCTGTGATGGTAAGTTTCTAAAATTGTGAAGCTATGGGAAGAGGGAAGAGCCTTTTCTTAAGGAGAACATGGAAATCTGGGTAAAGTTATAACATACCAAGTACTCAACTCTTATTTCTTCTTAAATCCCCACAGTTGTTGTAGGCACATGCAGGTTTACTCTTTCAATGAATTCTGTTTATTTGTTGACTTGAAAGCCTGGGGCGGGGGTGTAGGTAGGGAGAGTGGAGAAAACATTTCCCAGGATTTTTCCTGAAATCTTTAAACAAATGATGTCCTGCTTCCATGGAGGACAGTAAACACTTTCAGAAATTTCAGCTTATTCATCTACACTGAGGAGTGTTTAACTTACATGCATATTCAGAAACATTACCAGATCTGGATCTTAAACACTTTTAGAGTATATAGATTGACAGCATAATTTACAGTGCAATGTTCTAATTCATCAGTGTGTATGTTGATTAGTATTTGTTTTAATAGTCTATGATGTACTTACTAGTCTGTGTTATGAGTATTTCTTATTTAATCTGGTGAGTAAAATGTTATCTTTCATTCCACTTTCTGGCCCACTTAACTTTGTGTTTATATTTTATGATTTTAGGTTTCTCTTTAGAAAGGCAACAAAGACAGCAAAAACTAAAAAATAATCAACTTTCCCCCTGACTTGCTGTTAGCAGATTGTTCAAATGTGATTTGACTAGCAGTTCACGGACTTTTGTGTTTCTGAATCTAATCTTGTCTTCTAGATACCAGAATTTAAGATCTCTGTGTAACCTGTTAGAAGGTTCCTTGGTGTGTGTGGTCATGTTCTTTCTACAGTTTGTTTCCTATTTACCATTTTTGGAAAAAAATATAAGATGTCTGCACACAATTTAAAATGATGTATCCACTGAAAGAAAGAGCATCATTTTATTGATTGATTGATATATGGGTAGATAGATAGATACTGGGGATTGAACCCAGGGGTACTCTACCACTGAGCTGTATCCCCAACTCTTTTTATTTTTTATTTTGAAATAGGGTCTTGCTAAGTTGCAGACACTAGCCTGTAACTTAAGATCCTTCTGCCTCAGCCTCCCAACATACTGAGATTATAGGCACGTGCCACTATGCCCAGCTGCAAGAGGTATAGTTTTAGATACTGATTTTTAATTATCAGTGGATTCAGTATAATTGGTATGAATAACTGTGAAACAGAGCAAAATGAAGGGAGACTGCAGGGAGCCCTTATATTGTGATATTAGAGAAGTATTTCAAAGCAACAAGGAAAATCGAGAACTAATGTTCTTTACTGGAAGAACAGAGAGACCCTAATTTTTCTTACTACTGTCTATCCTTCCATCTTCCCTGACTTGTGTAAGGAACTGGGGTGAATTGGGGTTAAGAGTAGATGAGAATGGCTCTTAGCCCCGGGGTGAACAAGAAAGGTGCTAGTCCAAGTTGCTACAGAAAGTGAGGAAGAAGATTCAGATACAAAGCAAGAGAAGAATCTAAAGCTAAGATATGACTCATGGGAGGAAGCAGGGCAGAGTAGGTAGTTCAGGAGCTAGAAGCTCTGAGCAGTCCCTGGACTGGAAACCAGGAGGAGAGGCCCTTACTTATGAGCCATTCCACTCTTCCTCCAGACTCTGAATAGTCCTAAGTGGGGAATCAGTACTTAAGGAAGAAAGATAGCAGATTCTCTTGAAAGGTGGAAACCTGTCTTAAAAGAAGGTAATGATTTGGATGTTGTGGTGCATGCCTATAATCCCAGTGATTTGGGAGACTGAGGCAGGAGGATCGCAAGTTCAAAGCCAGCTTCAGCAACTTAGCGAGGCCCTAAGCAGTTCAGTGAGACCCTGTCTCTATATTAAAAAAAAAAAAAAAAAAAAAAGAGGGCTGGGGATGTGACTCAGTGTTTAAGTGCCCTTGAATTCAATTCCCAATACCAAAAAAAAAAAAAAAAAAGAAGAAGGTGGTAATGGAAAAAAAAAAAAAAAAAAAACACACAGGATTGATTGTCAAAAGGAGGAGGGAGAGTAGAAAAACAGATTATATATATGTATGAACCCATTACAAAATATGAGTAGATGTATTTTTAAGGCACACAAAAAATTACTTAAAATAAATACCAGATGCTCAGTTGTAGTTTTTAGGGGATGTTTACTTCCTGTCTCATTTCTTTCTGAATAGTTTGAATTTTTACAACAGGCTTTTTATGCCCATAATAGAATGTAAATTTACTGAGGGCAGGGACTTCCTGTCCTCTTGACCATCTTGCTACATGGTCTTTGTCATAGAATAGGTACTTGATTAGTATCTGTTGAATGAATGAATTATTTCCTTTGTGCAGAGAAAATAGTGGAGAGGGGGGTAGCTAGGGCTTAGTAATTTCATCACATTGCAACTGGAAGGCTTTTTTATGTTAGGAAATGTAAATATTACATAGGACCAGACATCCAGTGTCAAATTATTTGTTGTTTTTGAGAAGGTTGTTATCGATTTTAATATTTAAAGACTAGAAGGCTTTCCACTTCAAACTCCTTTCCATGGTATTTTCTAGGAAGTTGTGGCATTTGTTACTGTCAGTACTTTTTCCTCAAGGCTTTGCAGAAGGTGTAAGAAATTCCATAGATTGCACATGACAAGGGGAGTGAGGTCCTGAGAGATTGCTGTTTTCTCTGACAGTGGGTTGGTTATGCTCTCAGCCAGGAATACGTAAGAAACCTCAGTTTGACTTGTCCTAGTCTTCTCTCCTGGTGGGTCTAATCCTCTGTCTACCTGCCAGCTTGGGACCATCCTTTGTCTTTGTGGCAGCTGAAGAGAGTTCAGATCCCACATTTCTGTTCCACCCTTCTCTACAGGGCTATCTGAGGAAATGTGTTTGCTCATGTATTATCCCCAGTGCTGGGAAGAGTACATTTGCTTGTTTTCTTTCGCATTTGAATACATTTTGTTTGTGTGTCAGGAATAGTTTTTTTTTTTTTTTTTTTTTTTTTGGCGATGCTGGGGATCGAACCCAGGGCTTTGTGCTTGCGAGGCGAGCACTCTACCAACTGAGCTATATCCCCAGCCCTGTCAGGAATAGTTTGAGGAAGAAAACTTGATCCGGGGAGGCAGTGATTTGGGCTTCAGGGACTTTCTGCTGGCTGCTCCTCGTGCTCCACAGCTGCTGCTGTGGCTGCTGTGGACTCGGGCAGTGATAGCTACTGATGGCTGCTGATGGCTACTGAAACAGGCCCCTGCTTCTACAGGGCATGTAGTAGTGATTTGTAATGAAATTGTCTCTAATTGAGAGGAAAAAATGTACAAAATTTTAGAATAAGGACTGTGAGGGGCTAGCAATATGGTTCAATGGTGGAATGCTTGCCTAGCATGCACAATATCCTGGGTTCAGTCCTCAGCACCTCCAAACACACGAAAAATTAAAAAAAAAAAAAAAAAAAAAAAAAGAATGAGAACTATGAAGGTGGACACTTAGAGATTAGTGGTAGTGATAGTTGCTACTAAATTACTTGGAAATTATTAAGTAGAAAAAAATGAGTTGAAGAGCCATTTATCGGGCTGGAGTTGTGGGTCTGTGGTAGAGCACTTGCCTGGCCTGTGTGAGGCCCTGGGTTAGACACTCAGCACCACATATAAATAAAATAAAATAAAATAAAAGATCCTTCGACAACTAAAAAAATACTAAAAAAAAAAAAAAAGTCATATCTATTTAGAAAGTTTAATGTTACCTCTGTGGTAACATACATTTGATTGAGTTTGTCAGGCATTGTGCCTGAGCAGATATATGTTGGCAGACCTGATTTATTTACTGCTATGTTCGTAATATTTTAGTTTCCATAGTTTTACTTAGTTAACCCTTTTTATATTAATTCACAATATAGTTGGAGTTTATTTTAACCATTGCAGGTCTTTAAAACTCCTAATATTCTGGGATATAAACGTGATTTTTTAACTTAAATATAGCTATTTTGTGGCTTGAAAACTCTATAGAATCTTAGAAACCAGGTATAAATTAATTTAAGCAAGCTGATTACCTAAATGTCTCCTCATCTGAGTGGTCACACGGGAAGGAGATTGTGTTGTGTAGATTATGAAATAACCCACAAATTATTGGGAGGGGTACACATAAGAAACATTATAAAGTTGAGTCTGGGTGCATATTCTATCAAAGCGGTGATTTCTGTAAGTTTCCTGATTAGAATTGAGAAGGAACTACTGCACAACTTGGAAAGGCTGTGTGTTAAATTCTGAGTCAGGGCCTCTGCTCGCACATAATGAATTAAGATTTCCAGCTAAGGGAATCGGAGAGATTCCCTGAAAGGGAGGTAACTTCAAAAAAGAGGAACCATATTCTTTAAATATTGCTCATGCTGTCATTTAGAAACTGGACCTTTGGACACTTTGCCAGCCAGTGTGGGCATATTTCCGTCTTTGAATATCTCTTGAGGACCTCTTATACCTTATCTTCTAGTCTGTTGGGACTCTCAGGATTAACTGGTTTCTTTCCTTTCCTTTTGTTTTTTTAAAGGAAGAATAACAACTTTCTTCCATCACAAAATATATTTCATCTTTCTTGTTAATGTTCCAGTAGATTCAGAACAGAAACAGAACAATGAACTGGAAAGGATCGGTTCCACTGACCCCACCCCCACCCCCAGCCCACACCCACACACAGAGGCTCTAGAGCAGCTCAGATTCCTGCCAGAGCCAGGAAACAGGCCCAGGAGTAAGTGCAGCAGGAGAAGGCAGGGGAGTGCTCTGGGGTCCCTGATGCGTCATCTGCATTCAGTCCTGCGTCTTACACCCCCAGGCGTTTGGGAGCATAAACTCTTCCAAAGGGTTCAGCCAGTTGTTGCTATGGGAGATTATAGGCCCAGTGTTGCCAAATCTTGTGATATTTTGAAGATGCCGAAAATAGATATCTATTTTGTGAAATCTTCTAGTTTAAAAACTTTTTTTTTTTTTTTTTTGGCATTATGTTGGAGGAGAGCTAAATAAAACATGTTTATGAGCCAGTTTGCATACTCTGCTCCTGACCTTGCTTATGCTTGTATTTTCGTTCCCTCCCACTCTCTGTACCTACCAGTCAAAACTTGACTTTCATATAGCAAGTGCTTTGGGCTCTTCTATCAGTGCATATCTGGTATTCTGTAAACTAATCTGCCATGTCTTTTTGCTTTCCTGAAAAAACAAGCAACATACTAGCCACACCTCCCCAGAGTCAGACTAATTTCTTTACTGTGGAATCCCTACACCTAAGTGTGAACTTTCTACAGTTCAGAAGGAGGGGCAATATCCTTGGGACAAGAAACATAGTTTGGGGCTAGGTATCTGGCATTCCTCAACCAGTGCAGAGAGCTGTTAGGTCACCCGTGGCTTCTTCCATGTCAAAATGTTTTTCTACTGTGTTTTTGGAGCATGAAACACAGCAAAACTCAGGTCGTGGGCCTCGTTATTCACAGACTTCACAGGCTCACTGGTTTAGAATCTGGCAATGCCCTGGTGAATGTAATGTGTGGTAGAGCTGAGTCCACAGCTGGGGCAATCGCTGCCTCCCATGTCTAGTGTTGTAAGAGATCTTTCCATAGAGAACCATAACAGGATGAGAAGCTATAACTGTGCAGTCTGGATTTAGGAAAAACATTCTTTTGATAGGAACTGATAAGTAACAAGTCCTTGGTGTGAAGTTAGGAACTGAGGCATTCTGTAGTTCAGAAAGGTAAGTTCCCCTTCTTTGGGATGATTTAAAAAGGTTATGAAGTAAAGGATTTGGGTTTTCCAAACTAAGTCTTTCAGGTTATTCTGAAACTGACCTGTGATGTAGGCAAACCTAAGCATAATGGGGACCACTGGACATCCACAAAAAGCAAACTAACAGTGACCTCTTTTAAAATCATTTTTTCCAATTATAAAATAATAATTAAAATGTTAAAAATACAGCATATTTATTATCTCCGATTCTGAAAATGAAGAGATACCACTATTTAAAATAGCTCCTCCCAGGATCTTTTTACTAAACTATGTGTGTTGTGATATATGTGTTTTCCACCAACTTTATCATGTGCATTCTCCCATGTTATCAGATGTTCTTCAGTGATTTTTCTTTCTTTCTTTTCCTCACCCCTCCCCTTAATAGTACTGGGGATTGAACCCAGGGTTGCTTTACCACTGAGCTATAGCCCCCGCCCTTTTTATTTTTTATTTATTTAGGGAGCCAGGGTCTCCCGCAGTTGTGAGACTGGGCTCAAACTTGTGATCTTCCTGCCTCAGCCTCCCAAGTTTCTGGGATTACAGGTGGGCACCACTATGCCCAGCTCAGTGATTTTTTTAGTGACTTAGGGGTTTCTTTGGGTACCGGGTCTTGAACTCAGGGATACTCAACCACCGAGCCACGCCCCCAGCCCTATTTTGTATTTTATTTAGACACAGAGTCTCACTGAGTTGCTTAGCGCTTTGCTTTTTCTGAGACTGGCTTTGAACTTGTGATCCTTCTGTCTCAGCCTCCTGTCCCTTTCCAATGGGATTACAGGTGTGTGCCACTGTACCCCGCTGATTTAGGTTTTTAATGGCACTCAGATACATGAAGATAAAATAATTTATTTAACCAGTCTTCTGTTAAATATTTAAGTGCTTCTGGTTTTTGTTGTTTTGTTTTTCAACAAACATGCTTTTACACAAATCTTCCTGTGATTCTTGGCTTGCTATATCCACAGCTATGAGCATTTTAAACACTGTTAATTCAAAACATCAAATCTGACAACATTCCTTTAAGGACCTTATTAAAATTGCTAGTTCTTTGCACTGGGAGCTTTATTCCTAAAGAGCTTCAAGAAGTCTGCACATAGTTTCCTAAATGACCAATTGTGTAAAAGCCTCCAGAATTCTTTTTCTGTCTCTCTTTCCATTCCTTAAGGAAAATTAATGTGTTTCCTTTTGTGGAGCAAAGACATAAGGTACTTGGTAATATGGTTTCACCTAGTAATCAGGTCATCAGAACTGTTGACTATTTTTGGATGTTTGTGCCTGGTAAGCAATTGTAGTCACCACAGTGAGACCCGAGGCAGCTTCATTTTGGTGTTTCCAAATTTGTGATTTATACGATATACTACATCATCATTTCAAGTCAGTCTAGTCCTCACTTTAGGTGGAATGTGCCACCATATGATTGGCACACGTTTTAGCACACAGTTGGCTTTCACTTTTTTGTGAATGACCCATGCGTTGTCTGTTCCATCAGTGTGAATAAGCTAGAGGGGCAGTTGGTACAGAGGGTATTTGGTATTTCTTCTGAGGACAGAGTGTTGATTTATGAGCTCAACTTTCAGCTGTGTGTTTCCTGAACAAGTCTTGTCTTTGTGATCAATGTACACCAGGGATTCCTAGTGGAATTATGTACTTATCAAAATGAAGCAGTTGTTCTTCATTCATTCCTTTTTTATTTATTTTTATTTTCTGTTTCCAGCGATTGAACCCAGAGGCAATTAACCACTGAATCACATTCCCAGGCCTTTTTGTTTTTTATTTTGAGACTTAATTGCTTAGGGTCTCACTAAGTTGTTACTGAGGCTGACTTTTTTTTTTTAATGTTGATATACCTTTATTTTTAATAATTTATCTATATGCGGCACTGAGAATCGAACCCAGTGCCTTATAAATGCTAGGCAAGCACTCTACCCCTGAGCCACAACCCCAACCCGAGGCCGACTTTGAACTTGTGATTCTCTGGCCAAAGCCTCTGGAGTCACTGATAATACAGGTGTATACCACCACACCAACTCATTCCTTCCTTTTATGTTCACCTGCTTTCTTCATAAGCAGATCCTGTTTACCCTGTGTCCTCCAGTTGCTATTTAAATAAAAAACCCTGATGATCTGCTGTAGATAATTTCCAGATCCTTCTTTGTCATAACACCACCGCTGTTCTGTTCCGAGCATTGAGGAGTTGGGCACAGCATGAGGATTAGTGACATGATCTGTAAGAATTAGAAGAAACGTCAGAAAATAACAGTTCTTGCTTCAGATTTTACAGCACAGTCAGTTCCTGGCTTCATTGAACTTTCAGTCTTCTTAGAAATAAGATACATAACACAGGGAAAGATTAAACACCAGAACAAAGATTAAACACCACAACAAATCGTTCAGTGCCAAGCATGAAGCACTAGCAGTGAGGGCTTTAGGATGCCACGAGAACAAACTTGGGGCACCTCATGCGAATTAATTTTTGTAGTTGTTTTATAACTAGGCCTTGAGGAATGGGCAAGAGTGAAAAATGGATAGCTTTGCTCTCATGGAGTGGAATCATTAAGGCCGAAGACACTCATTGCCTGAAAACAAGAAGTGGGTCCTTTGGGCTGGCATGTGGGGTTCATGAGGAACCTTGCCTCAGTCCCTTGGTTGTAGAACTTGGACATGGCTTTCTGAAAGCTCCTTTTCCTTCAGAGCTGGCAGCAGGATTGATTCTAGTGCATCCATCCCTGTTGCCAGCTCTTTAGTGTAGAGATAAACAGCCAAGCCGAGGCTCAGCCTCCCTGTGTGCTCACAGGGTCCAGCCAACAACCAAGGTACGCGTGCTTGTGTTTTCTGGAATGCGTGTGGGTGTGACTCCTGGAGTGCCTGGGGAGCCCAGTCAGTCCTAGGTGAAGTCCTGTGTAGAACAGCTCCCCGTCTTTTTCACAGGATAGTAAATCTACTACCCTGGTGCCTTCAGGTACCCCTGTATTCACAGTTTCTTTTAAAGCAGGAACTTAATGGCAGGGCACACCGGAGACTTTTTAACTTCAGTGAAGTTATGGTATTTGGTGTGGGCTGTAATCCAAGCCATTCATCAAAGATGAGAATTACAGACATTTAGACTCAGTTTCTCTCTACCTTTTCAGATACTTAAATAACCCTTTTCAATTAAAAGTGGATGCTTGAATACTGTGCTCTGTTTTTCTACCTGGTGTCCTTCCAGATACTCAAAGATGTTTCTACTACTTAACTTGCCTAAGGCTAAAATCATTCCCCCTTCTTTTGGTCAGTTAGGAGATTATCCCTTATTAAACTGTAAATAGTTTGCTTTCACAATTAAATAATTATCAGTCAATTCCAAAATACAGCTTGCCTTAGTTGGATAGCATGGGGAAAAAGCTGAAATATAGTTAAGGTTTGGAGTGGGTAAGAGGAAGGGACCTCAACTTGATAAATCTGCTTTAAAGTCAGCCTGGCCATTGACTTGGGGACCTGAGGAAGCACTGTTGTAGATGGTCCTGTCTTTGTTAGATAATATTCTGGGATTCAGAGGTAACCTTAAAACATCCTTAGAAATTAAGTGCTATCTTTTAAATTATCATTAAAATGGCTAGGAAGGTTACCTGGACCTAATATGTGAAGTTTAGAATCTAGGCTCATATAGTTGGCCGAAAATGAACACAGTGCTGTACACATGGACTCCAGCTTTACCATGAGCCTTCTCTATATCCAAAGTGGTGATGACACTCGGCAGACCTTTGTGAGGATGAAAACTGGTTCCACAGGAGCTGGGCCATCAGGAAGTGCATACTTTCCAGTTAAGCCTTACTAAAGTTTGATTAAGTGCCTGGCTCAATATTTTGGGGATTGGTGGAGATTGGGTGGAGGATGAGATTGTAACTCTTCTAGGCAAAGTTCTCTTTTATCCTTTCAGGTTCCATAGTGTAGGGAAGAGAATGGGAAGATAAAAGGGTTCCATACTTACAGGTGAATATTTGTCCTCCATTCTTTCAATTCCTATTTACTGAAATTAGTATCAAGGGTTATAAACTATTCTGGCTCATTTTCTTTCTGATCATTTGCTTCTAATTTTGGTTGTAGCTATTGACAGTTGAGTAAAATCTCAAAAATATATTTGAAGATTGTGCATTAACCTCAACTTTTTGATCAGAACTGCTTAGTACTTAATACTAATAAATTCTATGTCTGCGTTTTACCTGGAAAGTATTGACCTTCACCACCTAGGAATTAAGTATACCATTAAAAGAAATAGTAGTTATCCATTTAATAAATGTCCAAGTACTTGACTGGCTTTATTTGGTTGAATTTATTAATTCATGTAGTTCTTTTAAAACGTGGTTCTTTTAAAACATGATTTATTGAGAAAATGAAGTTTGAGCCATATCTTAGAAAATAGAATTGTATGGTACATCCATACAGTGGAACACTATACAGCAATTAGTTTTATGAAAATTTTCTAGTAGTATGAGAGGTACTTAGGATATATAAGTTGCAAATGTGGTACTCTTTCACCAATATGAAATATATTTACATGTATGAAAAAATTTAAAAGACATACAGAAGTACACCAAATGCGAATAGTGAATGGTTCTGTCTGGATGAGAGGATTATAAGTAATTTACATTTTTATTCTTCATGCTTTTCTATTTTGTTTTTAATGCCGATTTGGTATCATTCTTGTAATAAAAAACAAATCCAATATGAGGTTGTATATCATTTTACCGCCTACCTCAGTAAAGATTTAAAATATGTACGTAGTGAAACTTTAAGGTTAAACTAATTATTTCTGTAGAGAGGCAATGAAAAATTGCTCATCATAAATTTTAAAAGTTCCTGAGAGTTTTGCTACTCAGCACTGTATGCTCCTATTGGTCACTATTAAGCTGGAATGCTGGTGTTAACGCGGAGGTTTGTTGCAACGGTTTGGAGAACAGTAATTCACAATTTTATGAAGTTAATGATAGCAGTTAAATCATGAAGCATTTTGGTTCTACGTCTTGTGAAAGTGTATTTTATTTTTAAAAAAATGAATCTTTGGGCTGGGGAGATAGCTCAATTGGTACAGTGCTCGCCTTGCAAGCACAAGGCCCTGGATTCAATCCCCAGCCCCGCGAAAAAAAAAAAAAAAAAAAGAAAAAGAAAAAGAAACTTTTCTGCCAAGCACAGTGGTGCATGCCTGTAATTCTAGAAGCTAGGGAGGTTGAGGCAGGAGAATCTCAAGTTCACAGCCAACCTCAGCAACTTTGCAAGGCCCTAAGCAACTCAGTGCCACCCTGTCTCTAAATAAAATACAAAAAAGGTCTGGGGATGTGGTTCAGTGGTTAAGCGCCCCTGAGTTCAATCCCTGCTACATAAATAAATAAATCAAACCTCTTCTTATAATGCAGTATAACACACTTACACAGCTGTGCACAAACTTTACATGTACAATTTATGAATTTTTACAAAATGAACGAAGTCTTCCTTTGACAAAATTTTCATAAAAGTTCCACATTTTAAAAATACATTATTGGGGAGCTGGGGTTGTAGCTTAGTGGTGGAGCACTTACCTAGCATGTGTGAGGCATTGGGTTTGATCCTCAGCACCACATAAAAATAAATAAATAAAATGGAGGTATTGTGTTCATCTACAGCTAAAAGAATATTTTTTTAAAAAGTCTCTCCAAAAAACAACAACAACAACAGCAACAAAAAAACACATTGTTGAGTGTTAGGTGGGTTTCAGAAACTGTGTGTTACACATGTTGGTTTTATAGTTGTATTAATTCTTTGGATTTTCCAATTTCCTAGGAACTCTAAAAATTTGATGCAGAATAAATATTGTGATTTTTAGTTTGTGTTAGGAGAATGGTTTTTAAAGATTTAAAAATAAAAGAAAGCAGTAACTACAAAACTATTGACTGTAACCTCTATAGGTTTAGTTTTGCTGTCCTTCCCTGCCGTGACACACACTTTGCCTCAGTGGGCTGGAACTTGATTCCTGTGCATCTGCATAAGACACAGCTTAGTTTGCTAATCTGTAGAAGCAAATTAGCAGTCATCTGTTAATATGTCAGCTCTGGAAATCCTAGACCAACCCAGGAAGAACTTTAGAGAGCGCCAGGCTCAAGTGAGAAAACAGACCTGGAAGGTTACAGATTTGCCCAGGGTCACAGAGTTGGCACCAGAGCTGAGTCCAGAACCCTGGCCTTAGATCCTATACTAACCCATGCCAAGTTTCTTTCTCATCTAAAACTTTACCTTTTCTACCAAAAAATGCAATTCTCTGACTGAATCAACATCTTAAGGAAGGTGAATTACCTAACTTATTTTCAGCCAAAGTTCTTAAGGGGGGTAAACTGACAGCATTGACCTGTTTTGGAACATATCCCTTGGGTTACTTCAGGTGAATGAGGGGTGATGTGGCAGTGGTATACATGCCAATCTGCACTTGTTCAGAGCAGTCCAGGAGTACACTGAACTGGAATAACCCTGGCAATAGGGAAAGTGTAGCTTGATGTCAACTTGTGACCCCTCTCCTGGGAGCGAGCTGTCAGGAGACCTAGCAGTGCTTCTGGAACACAAGGTTCCCAGGCCATGTTTGTAGGCCAAGCTCCCAGGCACTAGACAGGGGCACTTGGGGCTTACATCTGTAAAATGACCATCGGTGTTCCATGATTTGGGCTACTTGAGAATTTTCAAACTGTTTAGTGGTAGGTAGAAGAGTAAAGCTGCCCTTGGGCTTTCTAAGGGAGGTCATTATTGAGTGAGTGGGGTCACTGTGGTAGGCCCTAGGGATTTATTGCTTAGTAAAACAAGTCTGTAAGGTCTGTGGAGTGTGCATGGTTTTCGAGAGAATACCATTGCTCTGCAGAAATCTTGGTTCTCTTGAAATGCTAGATTAGTGACATGTTCAAGTTTTTAAATCAGAGGCTAGAGATGTAGCTCAGTGGTAGTATGTGTGTTTTGCATACAGAAAACACTGAATTTGATCCTCAGCACCAATAAATAGATAGATAGATAGATAGAGATTTTTGTTTAACTGTAAGTTTGTTTCCTGATAGACAGTGTCTTCTCAGTTTCATGTGGTATATTCTTGGTCTGACCTTCAGCATCACAAGCCCTATCCACCAGACCCTTTTTCCCCTCTGATTTTAGTCCAAGCCTTCCTAAGAGGCCACACCAATTACTTGCCCCCAAATACCTGTGGTTATTCCTGGCTTTGAGTTTTTGACCATGTCTCACTCTTCCCAGTTTAGAATGCCCTGCCTCCCTTTCTGCTTCTCCAGATCCTGTCCAGCCTACAGGGCCAACTCAGTTCCCATTCTCTTGGCAAAGCCCTTCCCAGCCTTCTCTCCACAGAGCCCAGGTAGCACTTCTGTCCTGTGGAGAAGAGCATGAACTCTAGGGCTACTGCCTGGGGGATCTTGGGCTGCTAGGTTGTCCTGGCTTGGTTTTCTTCATCTAGAAAAATGGGAATCGCAATTGCACTTGGCCAGTATGTAGATTAAATGAGTGCATAGCATTAAAACTTACAGAACAGTGCCTGGTACATTAGTTCTCATGAAACAACCACACCTCGTTATTCCTTCTAGCATGAATTTAATCATAACCTCCTTGTGTTATTATTTCATTGTTCTAATTATTTCTTGGCCCCTAGTGAAATTTTAAAGCCCTCCTATGAAGAGAGGGACTTGATTTTGTACTTTTTTTTTGTGGTGCTGGGGATTTGAACCCAAGGCCTTGTGCTTGCAAGGCAAGCACTCTACCAACTGAGCTATAGCCCCAGTCCTGTACCTTTTTTTTTTTTTTTTGACATTTTACTACCTGTTCATATATAGGTCCCTAAAATGAAACTGTTGTTATAGTCAAGAAAATAGATGGAGTTGGGAGTTAGGAATTGCAGTTAAGACAGGCTTCATTTCATAGACGGAATTTTTCCATGATTTTTAGAGCATATAAGTTGTTTCTTTCTTTTCTTTTTTTTTTTTTTTTTTTTCATTTTTCTCCACAGTCTCCACAAGTGTGAACATTTCTTAGCAAGAAGCCTAGCAATTTTCAGAAGGTTGACATGAACATTGTTTTCTTCTAGGCGCAGGGTGGGAGGGAATTTCAGATGATAGAGTCTGAGCTGTTAGAGTGTCTCAGGCTGTAAATGGTGGCTGTTCTACATGTTCACCTTTCTGAGAAGCATGGGAGAGTCACCAGGGAGGGCGCCTTATCCTTCAGCCACACTTTCTGCCCTCTCTCATCCTTTATCAGCAGCTCAGATACACACATGTACCATCCTTACCCATCAGTGTCACACACATTTGGGAAAAATCAAGTTACTCTTAGTGAGAAGAGGGGGGAGCTAGGCGGTATCATGTGGTAAAGCGAAGCGGAGCTCATAGGGGAGTCCAGTGGGACAGTTGCCATCCTCCCAGCTACCTAGGGTCACAGGCAGGCTCCCTCGCCCAGCCCTGGGGGGGGTCCCCTCCCAGAGGATAATGCTGCATTTCTCCTTCTGCTAGGCTGGAACAGGACATTAAGAAGTTAAAGGCTGACCTGCAAGCCAGCAGGCAAGTGGAACAAGAGCTCCGCAGTCAGATCAGCTCTCTCTCGAGCACTGAGCGAGGGATGCGTGCGGAGATGGGCCAGCTCCGGCAGGAGAACGAGCTGCTGCAGAACAAGTACGTGCGCCTCCCGCCTCCAAATCCCCAGGTTCCAGGGACTGGAGCAGGCTTCATGGTGACAAAGGAACCTGGCAGAGGAATTATCAAGTGCAGTGTTTAAGATATTTAATTTAGTACCAGATGTTCAATGTTTTATGAAATCTATAAAAACTTACTTCATTGTAACAAAAGTTTATTCATATTATATTTTGTCCTTCTCATTTAATAATTTAGTTTTCATGATAAGTTGATAAGAAGTAGTTGGAAAATCTTGTCCCTCTGAGTGAAAATTTCCAGAGGATCAGCTGATATTTACTTTGACTTACAGAACTAAAAAGAGTCATTGAACTTTGATCTTCTTAAGGAGACAGTCAAAAAGCCAGATCTGGGTGAATTCTCTTAAGCTTTCCATTAATTCATTCTAGAATTACTTGGCTCAATGTGGAGCTGTCTTTTTTTTTTTTTTTTTAATACTTAAGCAATGTATGCCCATTATAGTGATTACAATTCTAGACTCTGGGGCTTTTCCTGTTGGGAGAGGAGTCCCACATTTTTTTAATGTGACTTCAGAATTAGAGCATTACAGGCAAAAAAATAAAAAACCAAAACAACCTTCTCCATTGCTTCTGACCAGCGTTTTTGGTGGTTCTAGCATGGATATGGAGGGAACATTCTAGAGATAAGCTCACTTCATGTTGATATATAAAGCTATGAATGATTTTAAGAGACTGATTTGGGGACACTGAGAAAATGTCTGACAGTTGGAAAGAGAAGTCTGCAGTAGGTCACATCATGATCGTAGTCAGGATAAGAAAGACCTTCTCCCTTTTGCCCTTACTTCAATTTCAGTGAAACTGGTCCCAGCAGTGGTGGTTTTTTAAATTTCCACACCAGAGTTCTTTGACGGTGCTCCGGGACATTGGAATTAGTTCTACAGTGATCTCCCCTCTATTAGAAACTTCTTGTGTCCTATGTTCTGGACTCTCTGCTATAGATCACTTACCTTAACAAAACAGAAGGTAGGACTGATTTGGGGGCTTATAAGGAACTTGTTTGTTAATGTTTAGGAATTGTTAAATAATATTGACAATGTGTTTTCCCCAGGCACATTTAAGGTTTGCTGTTCATACCTTCTACTTGACTTTAAAAAGAGAAAAAGAAGCCATATTTCTCAAGGGTGTTTCTAATTGTCAGGACTCTGTATGACAATTGTTTCCATATAGGTTACATAATGCTGTGCAAATGAAGCAGAAAGACAAGCAGAATATCAGCCAGTTGGAGAAAAAGCTAAAAGCTGAGCAGGAAGCCCGAAGTTTTGTAGAAAAACAGTTAATGGAGGAAAAAAAAAGGAAGAAGTTAGAAGAAGCCACTGCTGCACGGGCTGTTGCATTTGCTGCTGCATCTAGGTAAGTCTCTGTCACCTGAGTTTTAATCCAGGTTGGCTTTCCTTGTCCCAAGACATATGAGAATTTGGTGCCAAGAGTAGAATTGGACAAAGCACAATCTCACATGAGTAGATTGCTTTTAAAGACTGTTTCATTAGCTGGTTTCACCTCCATCTGGGTCAGCTTGTGTGTTTTGTAATGACTTCGTTCCTCAGTGACCTCACTTATAAAGTGGTCTTGGTATCACTGGACCATGTGCCGCTTATAGAATGCTTCTAGTTACTTTCAGGAATACTGATAATTACTAAATGTGTTGAGAGATCCCATCTGTAATTTTATTACCTTTATAAGGCTGTCATTGCCTTTCATTCTTAAGTGTGGATGTTTCTGAGTTTTTATCTTAAAATGGAAGAAAGGTAGAATCTTGGTTACTCAGGCACTGTGTACTAACTGCTCATGTCTTTGTTGTATATCAGCAAACTATCAAATAGATGAAAAAAAGGTGAAATACATATCCGTTAGATTTGTGGAGTGCCGCGCCAGGCATGGTGGCACATGACTATAATCCCAGCTACTCTGTAGGCTGAGGTGGGAGGATCACAAGTTTGAAACCAGCCTCAGGCTCATAGCAAGGCCCTAAGCAACTTAATGAGACCCTGCTTCAAAATAAATTAAGAGGGCTGGGATGTAGGTCAGTGGTAAAGCACCCATGGGTTCCATCCCCAGTACCAAAAAAGAGAGAGAGAAAGATAGTTCTATGTGGATTGTGTGGCGTGATGAACACTGGGAACTAGTTCCCATACCATTGAAAAGTACCCCTGCATGCGGGTATTTCACAAACTGATATGTTTGTTATCACATGTTTGTTGTTTCACTGGAATGACAACACTGTCATTCCAGTGAAAAGAGGACTGTTCAGTTGTCGTCTTTTTTTTTTTTTCCCCCTTTGCTTCTACTTCACCTTCTTTTTATTTGTTTTTGACTTGTGAATTCCATCTTCTTGGTTGGGGTCAATTATGGGTTTGCAGATATAGAATGAGGGTAAATTTTTTTATTTCACTTTGAATTTTTGTCATAATTTGTATCTAGGTGGTATAATTCACCCATGATTATTCCTTGTGTTTTACTTTATTGCATTAAACAAGTAATTTACTTGCCAGCCTTTGGCATGTTAATAATCTTCTTTGGGGTTCTGACATTTGCAGAATAATTGGTGAATCATCTTGTCACCTTTTAGGAAATAACAGTGAATAGTGAGAATGCTTCTTGCCAATGTGCCACCCCTGTGGACTCTAGACTGCAGGTGGCTGATGTCTGATCTAGACAGACCCACAGGTCCTTGATGCCTGCCTCTGACTTGGGTTGTTTGTTTTAAGGTGTGTAAACGTTTCCCATACACTTGGACTTGGCAGGATATTTTCTTGTAGTCATCCAGCATGGCCTGTGCTTTCCTTAACTTATCTAGCACCTCCCTTTTCTAAAACCTTCCAAATAGTAGGCTATAGCAGTACCTTATCTGCATCACTTGGTGTCTCTCATGCCTGAGAATCATCAGTCAACCCCTTTTGCTTCAGTTAAGCTTATTTGTCTTATCCTCTGAGGGCTCGTGTTTGCCATCTCTCTGGTGGAATTGTTGTTGCTTTTGGGTAAGTCTCTCACTGGGTCTACTTTTGGTAATCAGTGGTTCCTTTGGGCCTGGAACCTCAGCAGTCAGTAGTAGTTCAGTAGCCCTCGGCTGCCTCATCCCCTTTAGCTCTTCCTTGTCTTAGCCCTGAGAAGCAGCTGTGTGATGCTCCTTTCTTGGTCTGTTTATTCCAGGCTGCAGCAACTTTGTGACTAAACAAAGGTGAAATTTCCAATGCATAGTCCCCCAAAAGTGGGAAAACAAGGGATTTTTTGTTTGTTTATCAAGCATTACTAGAGACAGTACATGTTCAGTTTTACCTGGCTCTGCTTTGTGTGTATTGTCTCAAGTCACTATGGCCTGGTGGGAAGTGAGAAAACTTGTTCTTATCTCATTTCTTTGACCTGCAAACTAGGAGATTTATGTTTTCTCATCAGGAAAATTGGATAATATACTAAAGGGAGTGGGTAAAGTACCTCACTAGTAGATACTCCGTCGAGACAGTTATTACATACAGTGAGCCAAAAGTTAAAACCTAACAGACCCTGCAGTATAAGGAAAACCTCAGTCCTACAGTATAAGTACTGTCAGCCCTCCTCATCTGCAGGCTCCACATGGGCAGATTTGGCCATCTAAAGATAGATAATATTTGAAAAAAAAATAAATTAGGTCTATGCTGAACATGTACAGATTTTTTGTTCTTGTCCTTATTCCCTGAACAATGTAGTGTAACAGCTGTTTACACTGCTTTACATATTATAAGTGATCTAGAGATAGCTTTAACTATATGGGAGAATGTGTGTAGGTTATATGTAAATACTGAGCTATTTTATGTACAGAAGTTGAGCATCCATGGAGTTTGGTGTCTGTGGAGTCTTGAAAGCAATCCCTCCATGGATACAGAAGGAAAATTGTAAAGCTATAGTTTTTGAAATACATTTATTTCCTTCTCTTATTTTTCAAAAGGGGAGAGTGCACCGAAACCTTACGGAATCGAATCAGAGAACTAGAAGCAGAGGGCAAGAAGCTCACGATGGACATGAAAGTGAAAGAAGACCAGATCAGAGAACTAGAATTGAAAGTTCAGGTAAGGAGGAAGCAAAGGTCTCCCCTCCACCTGGAACTCCTTTTTTAGTCTAGATTCATGTGCTGTGCTGCAGTGTGGAGATGGTGCCTTTTGATACAGATGAAATCTCATTGCTCTAAAAATCCATACGTGATAAAAAGATTGAACTCTTAATCTCATCCAGCTCATTTCAAGCTCAAAACCAGATTCTAATACACGCCAGAAGTATTGACAATCCCTGGCAGAAGTATTGACAATCCCTGGACGTTTTACACCAGGATTTGACTTTCTGTTGATTCATTTAACTTTTTCAGGTTATAGGCCAGATTCGTGTCCTTTGGAACTTACACATCTTTCCTAAGCCCTAACCGTCTGTGAATTGCCAGGGAACAAATCCTGCTGGATGGCTCTGAACCTTACAGATTGCAGATCTGAGTAGTGCTTGATGAGGAAAGATACCAGGACTGTGGATATAGCCCGTGTGGGGGACCATGTGTACCTTAGCAAGACTTATCATTAACTCTTCACTAATATCATATATTGTTAGGTTATAGTAATTTATTCGAGTCATATGGGAATGACTCGAATAAATTACTAAGAATTACTAGCAAGTTAGTGGAGTAGAATGGATGACTTGGAAACAAGTCTGAAGTGTGTTGTAAAGGTGGTAACAAAGATAGCCAGGAGAGGTGAGCAGGAGCCAGTAACAGACTTTGGAATAACTGGATAAGTGATGAAAAAATAAAATTAGAAGTTCATCTCAGGGCTGGGGAGATGGCTCAGCTGGTAGAGTGCTTGCCTGGAAAGCACAAGGCCCTGAGTTCGATCCCCAGTACCACAAAAAAAAAAAAAAAAAGGAGTTCATCTCATAACACACAAAAAGATATTATAGATAAAGAGTTGAATGCAAAACAGCAAAAGAAATTTTTTAAAAGCTAGGCGAAAACAGACGATCTTGAAAGGGACACTTTCTAAACATAAAAGCAGTGGAAGAAATCACAGAGTGAATATAAAATCAGCTCAGGAAGGTACACATTGCAGCAAATATAAGTAAATATTGAATACTCTCAGCAGATTAATAGCCATAAAATCACTAAGAACAGCTCAGATATACAGAGAAATAGACAAAGGAATGAACAGATAATTCACAGAAGAAGTACTAAGGACTGAAAAGAATGTAAGAATATTAATCATCAAAGACGTGCAGATTAAAATTAGAAATAATTTGTCTTTTGTGAAACTGGCTAAGAATTTTTAAATGATAATATCAGTCTTGGTGAAGATGCTGCAAAATAGCTTCATGCAGTGCTGGGGGATGGAAATTTAAGTTCCGGAAAAAATCGGGTACTTTTTAGGAATTCAGCCCTAAGGCAAATATTGAAAGATCTTACCAATGATTGATATGTCAAAGATGTTCTGTGTTGTGGTATATAAATGCAAAAAAAGGGGAAACTGAACAATGAGAGATTAATTCAAATTATTGTATGTCTACAACAGGAATATTATATGGCCATTTAACAATTTATTTTCAAAGAATAGTTGAGAGTACAAGCTGTTAAGACTCTTCAAATTGTACATGTATTAGTTCAATTATGCTAAAAGATACACATATACATTTAAAAGGCTAAAAGAAAATAGCTCACATTTTGCAGTGGTGTAATATGGGTAATTTGCTTTTTCTTTGAACTTTTCTATATTTCTAAAGTCTCTGTGATAGGTTTGGATTTCTCTCTTAAAAGAAAAAGTTCAAATATATTTTTATTGGCTATATTCCCAATATTTTAAGTGGGCTTATTTTACAGTTTGTCCTGTCAAAATAACAAATATTTTTGCAATTTTTAGAGCAAGTTTAGAGAAGAGTTTTGGCAAATTTGACAGTAGCATTACAGCAACATTTGCAAGTAACCAGCAAGGGAAATGTTTTCTGTGATTCCGAAGTAGGCTTGCAAGAAAGTGTTTGCTTTGCAGGCTGAGTCCATTTTTATCTAAAATGTGCCCCACATAGTCAAATGATTATCCACGAAATGTTTTTGTATGTGCATGTCACCATATAAATATTTTTGGTATATGCTCCTAACTAGTGAAAATACCAGATTTCTGTGTTCTATTGGCCAGGTCAAGAATAGTGGGATTTAATTTGTGATTTCAGGCTAATTTTTAGACATCGATGCCAAAACTACCATGTAGCATTGCTGTTTTGATGATATTGATAGGAGCTTCGGAAGTATAAGGAAAATGAGAAGGACACCGAGGTGCTAATGTCAGCCCTCTCTGCCATGCAAGATAAGACACAGCACCTGGAGAACAGCCTCAGCGCAGAAACGAGAATCAAACTGGACCTGTTCTCTGCACTGGGTGACGCAAAACGGCAGCTCGAGATTGCCCAGGGTAGGAGAGCAGTGGGCCCTGGTGGGTGGCGGGACTGAGAACACACAGGGCTGCAGAGAGCAGACTCCCATTAGCACTCTGAACCAAAGGCCTTTCAGTTTTCCCTTCAAGTGGTTTGGTAAGTGCCCAACATTGAAATGGAGGAATCATTCCATTCATTTATGCTAAAGACATATTTTGAGATGAGAGCATGTCAAGTGCCGGGCATACGAGAAGACTATGAGTGTCTACATTCAAGGAGCTCTGGGCGTTGTTGGACAAGTAGATGACTCTGAAGTCATCAAAAGGTACAGCAGCATGTACTGGCCTTGAGAAAACCCAGAGGGCGGGGGACTAAACTAGTCTGGGGAGTCAGAGGGAGCTATGTCTCAGAGGAACTGATGTCTGAGCTGGGGGCTGAATTATGGGAAGGGGTGACACAGCGAAGAAGCAGCACGGCAGAGGGCAAGGGATCAGGAGGCCACTTGGCAGAAGTAGCCTGACCAGGTGTGGGGAGTGAGGCGGTGCTTGTGCCTCCTGGACTGTAGCTGGCTCTGCTTGGCCGGAGCTGTGGGAAGAGTCTGGAGGGCAGGACATCCACTTAGCAGATAATCTGCTGAGACCTGCTGTGTGCCAGGCATCCTGAGAGCCCCTGAGAATTCAAGGATGTAGCCCTGGTGAGGGACAGTGGACAAGCCAGTAGGCAGTATGTCAAATGATGATAAGTGTCACGGCAAAAATAAAGCAGTGGTGCCAAGGGTGTGTTATGTGTGTAGGGCTGCTCTTTCCACATGGCATCCCAGAAGATCCCTTGAGTAGGCAGCATGTGAGCAGAGAGCATAGGAAGCTGGAGGAAAGCACTTGCAGGGTTGGGGACGTGCACAAAGTCCTTCGGGGAGGGGGAATGCAGTCTCATGTCAAGGGCAGGAATAGCAGCAACCAGGCTCTCTAGGATTTGTGGCCCTCAGAAAGAACCGGGGACTTTTTACTCTGAGTGTCATGAACTGTGGAAGGCATCTGAACTGAGGCGGGGCGTGACCAATGAAAACAGATTTGGATTTTCTTCAAAAAATTAATAGCCACCTAATTGACTAGATTCCTGAATGGAGTACTGAAAAACCTGCAGTTGGTGGGCTTAGTGGATGGGAGGGAATATTTCAACAGGACTTCCCTAATAATCATACTCTGCAAATCCTTGTCCTGAAAACTCCAGGGGATACAGAGATGAATACAGCAGGTCAGTGGGGGACCTACTAGGGCAGTGATATGTAAATTTTTAAAAATTATTGAGTAGCCTAGATCTATCATTATCTACCTACTAGAAATGAAAACTTAAAATTTTTATTTATCAATCTGTTATTTATTAATCTGTTTTAAAATAACAAACATCACATTTTAACATAAATAACATTTTTATGAAAAATAACCCTATTTTCCAAAATAACAACAAAAAATGTAGAAAATTTTCTACATGCCCAGTCTGTTGGGCGTGGTAGTAATCCCAGCAATTTGGGAGGGAGGCTAAGGCAGGAGGATTGCAAGTTTGAGGCCAGCCTCAGCTATTTAGCAAGGCCCTAAGCAACTAGCAAGATGCTGTCTCAAAATAAAAAGCAAAAAGGGCTGGGTGCAGTAGCCCTCACCTGTAACCCCACAACTCTGAAGGCTGAGGCAGGAGAATGTAATCTAGAGTTCAAAGTCAGCCCCAGCAACAGCAAGGCTCTAAGTAACTCAGCAAAAATAGGGCTGGGGATGTGGCTCAGTGGTCGATTACCTCAGAGGTCAATCCCTGGTACCCCCCAAAAAAGAATAAAAATATAAATATAAATACATTTTTAAAAATTAAAAAGTAAATAAAAGGACTGGGGATATGACTCAGTGGTAAAGCCCCTCTAGGTTCAATCTCCAATATAGTAAAAAAAAAATAAAGTGACATTGTTTTACATTTAGCAGATATATTTTTAACATTTTTTAGTTGCAGATGGACACAATACCTTTATTTATTTTTATGCAGTACTGAGGATGGAACCCAGTGCCTCACACATGGTAGGCAAGTGCTCTACCACTGAGCCACATCCCCAGCCCTATATTTAGCAAATATTTTTAATGCTTGACTTAATGAAGGTGTTTTGATTCTCTTTGTTTTTATGTTCATTCTGTTGTGTTCTCACGCTGCATGTAGTTCATAGAAGACCCACTTATATTCATTACAAAACGAGGGCAAAGAAGCCAGCTGGTGTCTAAATATGATGGAGGCAGTTCTGACCCCGTGGACCCCGCCTGCACTTCCAAGGGCAAGCCAATCAAAATGGCCTGCTGCCAGTAGGCAGAAGCAGAGGCAGAGGGTGGGAGAGGCCTGAGAAGAGTTCAGGGAGGCTTCGTGGAGGAGGGGCTTTGAGGAATAGGCTTGGAAGGGTGAGAGCAGAGAATGGAGGGGAGACACTTACCTGAAGGTGTAGCATAAGCTGAAGAAAGAAGGAGCGGGGAGATCTCTGAGTAACCCAGCGGCCTCAAGCTGGGGTGTGGAAGAGAAGAGGGATGCGGGAGAGGACATTGGTGAAGCCATATCGGAGAGCGTGGTCCCTGGGTTTTCCAGAGGAATGAGGCGATGTGTTCTGGCTACTGTTTTGGATTTGAGAGGTGAGATTGAGAGGAGGCAGAGGGCCAGTTAAGAACGTGTCACTGTCGCAGTAAGAGGTGACGGGCCCCAGGAGGAATGGGCCAGACAGAGCGGGGAGGAGAGGGCAGGTGCCGAGGACAGCAGGTTGACTACTGGAACCAGGGAAGGAGGGTGAACAGCTTAGGGAGCAAGAAGGGAGAGGAGAGTGAGTCTGGTTTGGGATGTTTTGTTTTAGATTTCCTCCCCAGACACCCAGATGGGAGAGATTGTCAGTCAGTGGGGATGTCCAGCCTAAACCCCTATGGCTCTGAAGGGTGGGTTTGGAAGTTGTGGGAAGTTAGTGAGGCCATAGAAGCAGCTGGGGATGGCCCAGGGGACTGATAGAGAAGGAGATCGGGCACCAGGCTGCTTTCGTCTGCGAACATGGGGAACAGTGTTGTAGACAAAGGTTCCTGAGAAGCCTTCTTTGAGACTTGAGTTTCTGACCCATTATCAGCCCTTTTGCTTGCTTGGTTCAGCTCCCTGGGGAATAGCCACCCCTCTGCTTCATCCCTGCTTACTTGGATTTGCACACTTGAAACCATCCTTGGAGGGAAGCAGCACCTGGTCTTAGGAACCAAGGGACGCATGGCTTCCCAGCCCAGCTGTGCTTCCTTGTCAGCCCAGGAATCCTCAGGGAGTGAGCGGGGCTCTTTGCCAAAGCTTTTGAGATGTGTGCATGTTCCTGATTAAAGAACTCAAATCTGCACTGGAAAAGATAGAGTGGCTCATGTATCAGATGCCATTAAGTATTTTATTCATCTGAAGCTTATTTTGTTCAAAGAGGAGGAGGGTATTTGATGCTCGTTTGAAGCTTAGGGGACAAGAAGGAAGTGAGGAACAGTTCCTTTCAAAACACTGCTCCTGGCTGCTGCCTTCCCCACTGCCCTCCTCCACTGCCCTGCTCAGAATATTTTAATAAGAATCCAACTTTGTAATTCAAATCAAACCCCTAGTTGCTTTTCTCCTTCCTTTCTATATCACTTGATTCATCCTGGTCACAAAATGACTTTCATCTCTACTACATCCTTTTTTTTTTTTTCAGTGCTGGGGATCGAACCCAGGGCCTTATGCTTGCAAGGCAAGCACTCTACCAACTGAGCTACCTCGCCAGCCCTCTACTACATCCTTTTAAAACACATGCCTCCAAGCATCTCACATTCCAAGTGCTCAGTTGTCTTGTGGGGCACCTGTGCACAGTCTCAAAACAAGGGCAGTTCAGTCAACCTCTTTTCTTCTTTTTTTCTTTCTTTTCTTTTCTTTCTTTATTTTTTAGTTGCATATGGACACAATACCTTCATGGTATTGATTTATTTTTATGTGGTGCTGAGAATCGAACCCAGTGCCCCATCTGTCTAGGCAAGTGCTCTACCACTGAGCCACAACCCCAGCCCCAGCCTCTTTTCTTTTTATTTCTAAGTATTCTTTCCCCTCTGAGACCAGGAGCACATAACATGACAGAAGCCACACGGGCTTTTGAACAGAGTGGTCCTGGGTTAAATCCTGCTCTTTCTCTTACTAACCAGTGACTTTGAGTGAGCTATGGAGTTTGCAGAACCTCAACTTTTTACTGGGCTGGGCAGTGGAGGGACAGTGATGGGAAAAACATAGCACAGTGACAGAGCCCATGGTCGAGCAGGGAGATGACGGGCACAGATCGTCACCCAAGGAATCGGTTGCAAGAGGCAGAAGGATGCTGTAGCTGGGAGTGTAGACTGTAGCCGACTGCGTGGAGGCGTGCCCTGGCTCTGTCCTGTGTTCCTTGAGCAGTCACCTGACCTCTTTTTGCATTGGTTTCTTCATCTGCAAAGCGGATAGGGAGGACAATTCCCACCTCTTAGGGTTATCCTGAGAAAGAAACGAGCTAGTATATGTGAGCACTTAGAACAGCACCTGACCCCTGTGAAGCCCTATGAGTCAGTCACTGTCATTATGACTGTCAAGAAGAATAAGGGACAGGAAGGTTTCTAGGGCATATTGAGAATCTGATAGTTGGGGGAGCTGATTTAGATGGCAGGATCAAGGAGGGCTTTGCTGAGGAATTGGAAAACCTCCAGTTAGTGAGGCAGGGACAACAGGAGAAGCCCCAAAAGGGACAGGCCCTGAGGCAGCCAGAGCTGATCACACTCAGGGAGGGTATGCTGGAAAGCTGAACACACACGTTGGGCAGTGGTCAGAGGGACACTGTGCCAAGAGGCAGGGGCACAGTGGCAGTCTTGCTCACTGGAGAATCTCCTCAGGGCCACGGTCCCAGAGCCTTGTTTGTTTTCCTTGAGGAAATGTGTCACGACTAGCTCTGAGGCCTGAGTGTCATATTCTTTGGTCTGACATTCAGATGTAGCCCATCCTCCCAGCCTAATGGGTAGAGCCACAGTTCAAAACCAGCACCCCTCTTAGGCTGTCAGAGTTGACTGCCAGTTCAAGATGTGGCTCCTGAAAACTGACTTTGTCACTCTTGTCACACCTGTGAGAGAAGAATCACTTTTACCTCTAAGGGAGGGGATTAGTAAACAGCATTCCATAAGCCCCGTCTGGCCTCCTGCCTGTTCTTCTACCACTGTGACCTAAGAATGACTTTTTTGTATGGTTGGGGGAAAAAAACCAATGACAAAGATAGTATGTGGCCCACAAGGCCTAAGATATTCACTCTTTGGCCTTCACGGTAAAGGAAAAGTTTACTTTGCCCTTATAAGCCATCAAGCCTCATAAGCCATGGAGTTGTTCCAGGGGAAGTGAGGCCACTCCAGGGTTGGCCCAGGGAGCACTGTGCTGAGTGAGCCCTCCCTCCTTGCTAACAGCAGGTCTTTGATCTTACAGGACAAATCCTTCAGAAAGACCAGGAAATCAAGGACCTAAAACAGAAGATAGCCGAAGTCATGGCCGTCATGCCCAGCATAACGTACAGTGCCGCCACCAGCCCCCTGAGCCCCGTTTCCCCCCACTATTCTTCCAAATTTGTGGAGACCAGCCCCTCTGGACTTGATCCCAATGCCTCTGTCTACCAGCCCCTGAAGAAGTGAAGGCCAGCTGTGTGTTTGCCCAACCATTTGGTTACCAGAAGGCCTCACAAAGCAGCATCTCTGGCAGTCAAGACAAAAAAGTTTATATTGTATTTTGTGGGACTGTATATGTTGTCATTTTTAAAAGGGGGGAAGATGACATCCAAGTCTGATTAGAACTGCCCATCAGTTGTGAATTTTTAGAAGACCTCACAGAACTTCGCAGTTTATTTTTCTCGGCCAACACATTAAAACCATTCTTGGATTTCAAGTAGCCAATCTTGCCTTTTCTGTATTCTTACATAGTTTCCTCTTGAAGAAAAAAAAAGCAGAGTTTTTGCTTTTCAATGCTTTGTTTTGCTTTGTTCTTAAATAAGCAAGCAAAAACTGCACATTGGATTTACACGGGATGATGACAAGCTTAGTTTTTAGAGCGAAGGGTTAAGTAACTTAACAGCTTTGATTTATAGCTGCATTAAAGAAGACGATTATCAATATTACAGAAAATTGATAGCCCCTCCAAGGACCAAACAAATTCAAGGAACATCACGTAGACTGAGGAGAGACTTGAGCGATGGGCCTAGCTGTGAGGATTAACAGGGTCACGATTGAGACATTCACCCGCCCACCGCTGTGCTTAGTCCTAGGAAACGGTGGGCAGCAGTCTTCTCTCAGTGCCTGAGCAAAGACTTCAAGAGGAAACTCGACCACTCTAAAGTGTTTCCCCCTGTTCAGTCATCTCTTTCCTGTCTGTTTCAAGCTCACTGCAGATCCTGCTGTGAAACTGGCGGGTAGCTGCTGTCCCTTGCCACCTGGCCACCTCTTCCATTCCCTTTAGTAGAAAGCACCCAGTCTCCTGTGCTGTGTCGAGCACCTTGGGAGGAAGCTGGTGGCGACTGTGTATGAGAGACTGTAATGATGGCTAATAAAAGCTGTGGTCTAGGTTGTTTTTTTTTTTTTCCCCCCTCATTTCACATAACTGCTTTATCCCACTTTTCATCATCTTGTGTTTTACAATTTAAAAGAGGCGTGACTATCCCTCAGCTCTTGTGCCAAGGAGGGTTTTTTTTTTTTTAAAGACTTTTAAACTCAAAACTGCACAAAGATATTGGTTTCAACTGTGTATTATACATGGGTAGAAAAAAGTGTTTGCACAGGCAACTTTTGGAAGTGTTTAAAAATCCGGGTGGGGTGGGGGGAGGGACTGGGAAAGAGGGACAAAGCAAAATTGTATTTGGAAACTAGGAAAAATTAAGAAACCAAATAGATCGGTTTTGCTTCCTTGCCATGGGTTCTGGAAGGACATAGTTCTAAAATTTCCTGTTAATTGGCATGTATGTCTCATTTAAAGCAAATTAAGTAGGACAAGTCAGTGAACTAGAAGTATTAAAAAGAATCATCCTTTTAATCACAGGTCTTATTTTGGGGTTAAAATAAAACTTCTAGCTTTAGCCAGGTGTGCATGTTGCTGCCATTTGCATTTTTGGATCATCTTGTGTAATTGTCACCATGAAAGTGTTACTCAGAATTGTCATAGATTTTTTCATCTTTGTGCAAAAACATGGAAAATTGTCACTGACTTTGTGTTGAGGTTACCCCCATTTTGCTGCCCTTCAGACACTATTTTCGTTAAATACTTGGTCTTGGCTGCATTCTTTTATTTTTTTTTCCCCCTGTGGGGTTCAAAAGAATAAACATTTTCTTACTGGTAAAACTAGTTTTCTGCCTTTTTAACTTTTCAGGAGAACACAGAAAGGTAGATTGTTCTGAGTGGGGCTGAGCAGCTGCCATCTTGTTCTCTCCTCATCCCACCCACGTCGGGCAGCAGCGGCGACTGTTGGGCAGAGAACAGACGGACACAGGATCTCCATTTGCCATAGTTTCTGATCAAGACAAGTCCACTCTCATTCGCTCTCCCACTCCTCTCCCTTTCCGGCATCTGAGAAGAGGCAAGAGTGCCTTCTTTGCTGGTGTGACCCTCCTTTCCCCAGAAAGCAAGTTAGGAGTGTGATTGGGGATAGTTGGAGAGAGGATCTCGAAAGCAAATTCCCTTCACCATGCCTTGCCCTCTCCCATTTTCCAGAATCTCGTTGGCTACTGAGTGACCAGTGTCCTGTTGGGATTCCTATCTGCTACAGGTCCTGAGCTGACCTCCATCTTCCTCCCTTGTTTTTAAAGGCTTTGTTCTCATCTTCTGAGAAGCCAACTGCCTCTCTTGGCCCGTGTTTTCCTCTCTTGGCCATTGTTACAATTGATCTTGGCTAGAGTTTTGGAAAATTCTGCTCTTGGCACCTTACCCTCTGTCCTTGTTGCTGGATAGCCTGTCTGCGCCTTGGCCTGTAAGTCTCTTGCAGACACCACACTTAGTACCATGAGCAGAGTTCCCCAGGGACACGCCTGGGCTGGGCTGGGCTTTTGCCTTTGCTTTGCCCAGACGAACACGTCCACATACTGTGTTCTCGTTGGCACGTTCTCTTCCACCAAGGAAATTTCTAGTTGTTGTCTTTGTTATTTGAGGCCCGTGATAAAGTGGCTCCACATCTTAGTACATTAGAATTTATTACATGCCATAAAGCAGAGTTTGCCATTCTAGATGGTGAAATGTTCACAGGAAGAGCGTGCTGAGTGTGTTTTGACTGGCTGAATAACCTCTAGCCACATCTCCCAACTGTGGATTCGTCCTCCCTGTGAAGATCTTCCCAGGCACCTATGAAATGAGAATGAAGTTTTCTCCCCTGACCTGGAGGAAGGGAATGGTCCTTTCTCCCATCATCCTCTTTGCCCATGCCCACTACATACCCAAACCCAGGCTCTCAAAAGCCTCCCCGGTGGACCAAACATTTCCAACAACTGCCATCAGATGGCTGGTCGTGAAACTCACAGCACAGCAGAGGGAGCTGGAGAAGTAGAAGAGCACCTCCCCCAGAGCCAATCCGTGAAGTCCAACTAGTAAACCGGGGGGGGGGGGGGGGGGGGGGGGGGTAGCCAGGCCCCTGTGGGTTAAAGGGACACTCAGATGTACAAATGCTGGCTGGTGTGACAGTCAGTGACGTGACAGCTGAACTGGCTTCTTCACAGGCCTGGCAACACTTGCCAAAGCCCTGCGCCACTGCTCTGCCTGAGTTCCTGCAGGGCCCTGCGGTGTGCGTGGCCAAACCCTCCCGATGGGTAGGGGTCTGCTCCAGCTCTGCCACCCACTACCCTTGGCTTCTCTGGGTGCTCTTCACTCACCTCTAAGGAGTCTTGTTCCATGCTACCCCACCTGCTTGAAGGTGATGCTGTGGGGCCTAGGTGACCAAAGAACACTGAAATCTATCAGGGCTTCCCAGACAGAAGGTCGGACTGGCAGCAAGGGAACCCTATGACAGGGATCCGACGGAGAACTCCTGCTCTGGGGACCAGCTCCGGCCTTCACAGTCTCAATCCTAAACCAGTGCTACTCAAAAGCATCGTCAGCCCTGGTGGGCCAGCAACACCAGCATCCTCATTAGGACCAGGAACTCAGGCCACCCCAGAACCCCTCACTCCTCACCCGAATCTGCATTCTAAACAGGGTCTCGACTGCACGTATAGACATATATATAAACTGTAGAGGGACACAATACCTTATACCTTATTTTATTAATTTATTTTTTATGTGGTGCTGAGAAGCCCAGTGCCTCACTCATGCTAAGCAGATGCTCTACCTCGGAGCCACAACCGCAGCCCCAGTTGCATATTGTTTTAGAAGCTCTGTCCCTCACTGACTTTCCATACCTGAATAAGCATTGTTACCCTCTCTCTTCTAGTCCAGAATAAGGCCATACTCAGGCTTTGAAAATCTAGAATTAAAGAGTTAATTGAGGCCAGGGCATGGTGGCCCACGCCTGTAATCCCAGCAACTTGGGAGGCTGCAGCAAGAGGATCACAAGTTCAAAGCCAGCCTCAGTAACTGAGTGAGGCCCTAAGCAACTCAGCAAGATCCTGTCTCCAAATAAAATACAAAAAAAGGGCTGGGAATATGGCTCAGTGGTTGAGCGCCCAGGGTTCCATTCCCTGTACCAAGAAACAAAGAGCTATCAATGAGGAGACGTGCAGGAGATGAAGCCCTCCAAGACTTGCCCCTTTTACAGATTATTATTCTGCTTCCCTCTGTTGGAACAGAAGCTCTCAGGATCGAGACTTTTGTCTATGTATCAACTGTTGTAAACCCACCACATGGTAGGTGCTGAATTAATATTTATTGAAGGCGTAAGGTCAATTAATAGATTGAGCATGTGAAATAGGTGTCTTGACTGCATTGGCCCATCTGTGTAATAGTCCTGCTAGAATGACTAACAGAATTGCTTCTGGAAGGAGAAGAAATTTGAGGTAGCGTATTTGCTATGACATCTCCCATCTGCCTGTCTCTGGTTTCTGCTGAAACCTTGATTTTCTTGTCAGATTTTCTCTACACACTCCTGCGTGATTCAGTCAGGTGCAGAGATTTCCTGAACAGCTGGATCACTGAGCGAAATCAGCTCTGGAAACCCTTGCTGCAGGGAACCTGCTGGGCCAGTCCATTCTCCACTCCGCTGGAGCCTTAGACGTGACCTCCCGGAGCCAGCCCCCCTGCACCCAGAGTGGCTTGGGATTTTCATTTTGATGGTAATGGAATTATCAAGCATTTCCTCCAGGAAGGGATCTGGTTGAACAAATGTCTCAGGCTCTGACCAAGGGAGCCACGTGTCCCTCCTTCCTTGAGTGTCCTTTGAATGCTTGTGCTTTATTGGCTTCTCAACATTTGCTTTTAGTTCCTCTGCCTTTGTCCCGACCTGGTTCAAGTTGGGAGTTGGGCAGGGACTTAAAATTATATTTCTAACAAGTTCCCAAGTGAGGCTGAGTCCTGGGTCATCACTTCAGAACCAGACTTGAGCATGAGACTGACCCCTGCGCCCAGGACTGCCCGAAATCATCTCCACCAGCTGCCACCAGAGGGCACAAGCAGCCTCAGCCAGAGGTCTTGTTCATCTCCAGCCACCAGCACCACTGGGCACAGAGGCTGTTCCCTGTGATCTCGCTCTAATTGCAATGTTAATTGTTATTATTAGGAAGAAGACCTCACAGGTGAGGTGGCTAGACCTCACAAGTACCCAAGGTCAGAGGGTCAGCTCGTGGAGGTGGTGAATGTCCTGGCTCTTGAGAAATGGCAACCGGAGATCCCCACTGGAGAAGGTCTCTGGGTTCTCATCTACATTGCAGCAGGGGCACTCTCAGAACATTCCAGAATCTTTCAAAGTAAGATGGTATGTGATTTTCATTTTCTTGTTTATACTTTATCTCTCTAAATTTTCTACAATAAACTTAATGTTTTTACAATAAAAATGATTTTAAATGGAATTAAAAGCCAAAACAACTCTAAAAGAAAGACCCGAGAGTGAACTTGGGGTGAGCAGCTTGGGATAAGGAGAAAGGCCCATGGACTTGCTCCAGTGCTTGGTTCTCTGGGGTATCTGCCTGATGTGGGGTTCAGGTGGGGCCACAGTTGGCCAAGTGCTCAAGAAAGCGAGGCTGAGATCAAGGAATGGGTGGTTGTGTGTACCGGTTCGGCTGTCATCTCTGTAGCGCGCCTGTCACTAGATCTTGTGGCTTAGTGCGGCTGGGTTCGCGCAGCTCCAGCCAAAGACCATGTGGGTAGGAGCAGGACAGAAGTGTTCAAACTTCAGGACTTTACAGCTCGGGTTCCTCTTTAGTGGCTTGCAGATACATTTCATTTTATCTGCATAGGATTTAATACATTTGAACTAACCTTGTAAAATAAGGAGATGTCATATTATCTAGATTTGGGGGTTTCCTGTTGAACACTGAAGATCCGGCCTCTCAGGATGGTTTGCAGGGTTTGGGAGGACAGTGGGTCTGTGCTCCGACTGCACATCACAACCCCCTGGTGGGCTCTAGATATGCTCCCGTCCAGGGCCCACCACAGGGAGCCTCACCAGACCATGCTGGGAAGAACCTCCCCGGGCGTGAATGACTTGCTTCATTTCCGCAGGGGTTCCTGATGGGCAGCAGCATTGAGAAGCTGGGGACTCGACCCTGCTGGGGTCTGGGACCTCAGAGGATGTGTGGGGTGTTTGTGGGACTGGATCTGAGCTGGACGAGGACTTGGAGCCTTGTTTTTTTTTTTTTTTTTTTTTTTCTTTTTTTGCGGTACTGGGGATTGAACTCAGGGCCTTGTGCTTGCGAGGCAAGCACTCTACCAGCTGAGCTATATCCCCAGCCCCTTGGAGCGTTGTTAGCTGGCCAGATGAAGATGGGCACCAGGTTGGATCTGCTGTTTCTGCTTCCCTGTGGAGTCCCCTGTCAGCTCTGCTTCCTTCTGGTCCCTGGGCTTCCCTCCAGGCCCTTGTCTCAGATTCTGTTTGTCAGTTGCATCTGTCATATGGTGTTTACCAATGTCAGTTGTTAGCCAGAGAAATTCCATGACATCACCTTGATATATGGTATGTATTCTCTTCTTATCTGAGGCTTTGTTTTATTTTGTTTTTTGGAGATAGGGTCTCACTGTGTTGCCCATGCTGGCCTCAAACTCCTGGGCTCAAGTGATCCTCCTGCCTCAGCCTCCTGAGTATCCGGGTCTACAGATGCATGCCGCTGTACCCAGCTTTATCTGAGATTTTTTTGTGGCAAGCCATACAAACTGACTGTAGCCAGTGTGAGCCCAGAGGGCATCTGAGTGGAAAAGGAGAGGGCCACACACACAGGGTTGTCTGAAAGGCCAAGGAAGCCATCTGGGAGAGAGAAGGCCAGCCAGCAGGGCCATCTCTCAGCAGGAGCTACCCAGAGGGTAGTCCTGCCTCAGGTGTGAGTGAGCCCACGTCCAGCCTCTCAGGAGCCAGAGTCCTCCTGGGAGGCTACAGTAGAGGGATACGATTGTTCCCAGTGGCCTCCTCCATCCCCACAAGGGAGACCAGTGTCTCCGCCTACCCAGTGTCCAAACTGGCTGCGTGACTTGCCCTGGTCAGTGGAATGTGAGAGGACATCCCGAGTGCCAGGTCTGAGCAGAAGCTTCTGTGCCCGCATGGTTCAGGTAAGCCTCCTGCTTCCCTCTGCAGGGAGGACAGTATTCCCAGTTGGGGGTCACTGCTGGGTGATCACTGAGCCAGGTCAGAGCCACCCACAGAACTGGGAGCAAAAGTGTATGTTCTTGGTGTCCTCTGCAGATCGGGAGGCTGTTTGTTACCACTGCAAACACAACTAATACAGAGCAAGAGCCCAGGTTCCAGTCCTCTGCCCTCCCGGGGCTGGAGAGAGGGAGCCTGGGAAGGAGACTCAGGCCCTGCCCAGGTCTGTGTCCTTGCGTCTCTGCCGATTCCTATGCTGAAATCCTAACTCCAAGGCGATAGTATTAGAAGGTGGAGCCTTGGAGATGGGCCTCGGCCACCGGGCAGAGCCCTGTGAATGGGATCAGTGCCTGTGTGAAAGAGGCTCAGAGAGCTGCCTCGTCACCAAGTGGGTTCCCAGCGAGAGGCATTCTCCCCGACGCTCGGACTCTGCCGGTGCCTCTGGGACTCTCGGCCTCCAGAACCGCGAGAACTGAATTTCTGTGACATCTGTCGTCTCAGCGCCCGTGACTGATGCAGGCCCCGTAGCCAAAGTCGGGGACAGAGCTTGCAGCCCCTCCAAAGCTGCACACGGAAACTGGGAGTTTGGATGAGAAAGCACGCAGGGCCTCCAGCAGGAGGGGCCGAGACCCTCCAGCGTCCCCACAGCAGCAGTGCCCGGGGCCCTCCTCCCACCGAGGCCCCTCTCATTTTCCCCATCTCCCAGGAGCGCCACGGGAAAGACTGCCAGCACACAAGACCGACTCCACCTTTAACTCATCACCACAGGGCTGCATCAGTCCGGGTGTGACTGCTCAGAGGATCTGACTCGCCAGAAGAGCCAGAGGATCCACCTCTCCAGCCGCCTTTTCAAATGCGGGAAATAGCACAGGGAGCCGGTTAGCACCTCCTGGCCTCTGAGTATCGGGTCCAGGTGGGAACCGGCAGCTTAGTGTGCTCCCTCTCCCCAGCATGTGTCCCTTGGGCAGCTGCACTGGGAGCCACAGATGTCCCCTGGAGCCACAGGATCTGGCCCAGAGGGGCTTCTCCAGCAGATGGATCGCCAGATGCCGCGGGTGAGGCTGCTCCTCCGACCCACGCTGCCGCAAGCGAGCTGCACTCCCTGGGGAGCAAAGGCGCCCTCGCTCCTGGCCTCTCAGGTGGACAGCCCTGGGACCAGGCGGCCTCCCTCCTGTGACCGCCCCAGCTCCCAGGGTCAGCTGGAGATTCCACACACAGGTACCGGCTCTGGCCACGACCCGTTCGTCACCACCCCTTTGCTGATCTGTGCTTCCGGCTGCCCAGGAGTCCCTGGCACCTCTTTCACAGCCCAGCCTCTTGCCCCGCATCTCAGCTGTCAGCTCTGCCCGCACCGCACTTCCTAGCCTGGCGCTCTCACCTCCTCCACTGCTTCCATCCTGGACTCACCCGCGGCCTCCTGCTTGGACCTCGCAGGAGCCTCCTTGCTTCAGCCCCTGCCCCACAAAGTCAGGTTTCAATAAGCTAGAGACCAGAGTTAGAGTCCAAGTCAGATGATGGCACTTCTGTGCTCAAGGCACCCCCCATATCCTCAGAGCGTGAGGTCGCCCTGCCAGCCTTCGCCATTCACCCTCCCACCCCCCGCAGTCTGGCCTCCTCCCTCCCACTCCCCCTGGAACCGATCCCCTGTCAATCCCACCAGGCCCACTCCTGCCTCAGGGCCTTTGCACTTGATCTCCTGCCCCCATGTTTATTCTAGAACAGTTTTAGATTTAAAGAAATATTGAGAAGATACACGGAAGCTTCCTTACACTTTACATCAGTGTGGATGAAATATGTCAGATCCCTTGGGTTTTATTCACTGTCTTCCCTCTCTCCCAGGATCCCCCAGGATGCCACATTCCCTGTGGTCCTCATGCCTCCCTGGCCCGTTTAGAAGGCCTGCCTCCTTCCTTCCCCTTCCGATGTCACTCAGGTGTTGACTGCTCAGCGAGGCCCTCCCTGGCCATACTTCTCTGCTCTATTCCTCTCAATATGTAGCACCACCTATTCTGTTTTTATTTATTCTATGTATTTACTTTATCTATTATCACCATCCATTGTGTGTTTTTTAATTTGTATTTATTTATTTTGTGACTTGTCTCCCCTGGCAGAAATGCCAGGTTCAAGAGCCCAGAGATTTTTATCTCTTTTGTTCACAACTATGTCCCTGGCACTTAGCATAGCAGTGGCACATGCCTGTAATCCCAGCCACTCAGGAGATTGCATGTTCGAGGTCAGCTTGGCAACTTAGCGAGGCCCTGTCTCAAAATAAAATAAAGAGGGCTGGGGAGATAGCTCAGTCGGTAGAGTGCTTGCCTTGCAAGCATAAGGCCCTGGGTTCGATCCCCAGCACCGCAGAAAAACATAAATAAATAATAAAATAAAATAAATAAAATAAAATAAATAGGGGTTGGAACCACATAGCTCGGTGGTAGAGCACTTGCTTAGTATGTGCAAGGCCTGGGTTCCATTCCCAGGACCACAGCAAAACAAAACATGCCTGGCACATAGTAGGTGCTCAGTAAACGTTTGCCAGCCGGGAGAGGGACCACTGGAATCCAGAGCCTCCTGCTGCTCTTCCCACCCATGCCTCACTCCGCCTCCTTCCTCCTCAGAGCTGCCCATCCCAGAGCCACCAACCAGAGGAGACCTCTGAGCACCGCCCCATGCCAGCCCCTGAGTCCACTTTTCTCATTTGCTTCCACTGCAGCCTACTGGTTGGCAGAGTTATCATGGCCTCACAGATGAGGAAGCCGAGGTGCAGAGGGACAGGGGACTTTAGCCAAGGTCATGCAGACGGGGAGAACAGAGGCTGAGATCCAAACCCAGGCTGGTCTGGTGCTGCAGCCCCAGGGCCGTAACCATGACATTGGCCATGGCAATGTCCACCAGTGCCTGGGGAAGGTCCCAGAATGTCGTCCTCTTCCAGTGGACGGAACACATCGGGCTCCCAGGATGTGGGGGCTGAAAGGCTGTGAGAGGCAGGTCACTCAGAAGGTGGGGGCCCCGGTGTTATCACTGAATGGCTTCTTCCCAACCATACCCTAATTTTTGCTCCTGATGTTGACCCAACAGCTGTCCTGTTCAATCAGACCACAGATGCCTGTCCAGGAAGACATCCGAGCCCGGTGGCCACTGCAGCTGCCAAGACCAACGCCCCTCTCCATCCTGGAAGCCACCTCGTCCTCCAGGAGCTTTGCTGGCTGACACTGTCAGCCTGGCCAGGAGGAGGGGACCTCCGCCCAGCTTTGCCCCACGGCCTGGAAGAGCGACCCGGATCCCCCCTTCTCTTACCACCCCTGTCTTTTCACCTCGGGGGAAAGCCACGACTGAGAGGAAGCCTCGTGTGCAGGTTGGCTGGGCACCCGGGGAGCCACTGGGTGCACACGGGCAACAGGTGGGTGGGAGGAGTGGCCAGGCCAGGCCAGGCGCCCTCCTGGGTCACTTGGACGCTCACCACAGCTTTGTGCAGGCAGGCAGCCAAGGCCCTGTCCCTGCCCTCCCAGTCAACAAACGGAGGAGCTGGGCAGGAAGCTGGTGTCTGGGATGGGCGCTCAGGGCGTGTCTCAGGCCAGCAGCTTCCAGGTGGACTTCACCTGTGAGTTCTCAGCTCTGGGTAGACAGAAGCAATGTGGCCACCGCCTCCTGCATCCATCCCTTCCTCCACAGCGGGGCCTGAGCTTCCCAGAGGTGACTCCCCTCTTGTCTTCTGCCCTCAGGGCCAGTCGACCCCTCCATGCTGTGCTTCAGGCCGTCCCGATTGGCTCAGAGATGGACATTCCACCCGTGCTGACCAAAGTGACGGAGGAGACTTCAGCTACTGCGGGCTCCTGGCCTTCCCCAAAAAAACACCTGAAGCTCTCTGGCCAGACCTCGTGGCGTGAGGATATAGAGTTCAAGATGGCCGAGGTCACACCAGGGCCCCGTGAGGGCCATGTGGGGAGAGCAGCCAGGAGCCATCAGGGTGGCCGCCCTCGGGTTCACCCACAAGGTGCCGAGGTTTGGATTCAGGCTGCTTTGAACCCCAGCCAGAGTGAGGAGCGTGGACAACAGACTGTTGTCCCCTCTGCGAGCTCAGACACCACAGGGCCCAGCAGGACTAGGAATCCCATAAGCGCTAACGGCAACAGGCCAGTCCTAACCCAACCAGGGGCTGGATGAGCACGCGTCCATGGCGACTGAGCTGTTGAGCGGGACAGGCGACGGCTCCTTCAGCTGCTCCTCCATCCCAGCCTCTGAGCCTCAGTTTCCTCACTGGTATCAGGTGCTACCTCCTGGAATGCTGTGGGCACTAAATGAGCTCATCTGTGCCAGGCACCATTCCTGACGCATTCCTGACTGCCAGGAACCCGTTTCCTTAGCCGTGAGATGGCGATTCATTCACTGATTCAACGGACTTCTGATCATCATTTGCGTGATTGGGATTGTGGTCAGGACCTAGGACAGTTACCGGGATGAAGGAGCCTGGTCTCTGGCTGGAGGGGCAGGTCTTCCAGGCAGGCAGCAAGAGTCCATCCGCCGGGGCGCAGCCAAGGGCGCACGTGGGGTCCATGGGATTCGCTGTGCAGAGTGGGCAGCCGGGGTGGGGGCTGCAACCTAGGGCTGGTGCCTGAGGGGAGGGTGGGACGGGCTCTGTCCGCTGCAACGTCCTCGTCTCCAGTTGGCATGAAGGCATTTAGGGGGGACTCCAGTTGTTGACCAGATCCAGACAGAAAGGGAAAGACAGACCATCAGACGGAAAGAGAAAAGTTAAGGGTCAGGGAAGAGTGAACCAAATTGTATCGCAGGCATTTCCCCCTGAGGGATCTTAATTTTTTTTTAAATCAGATTAAATCCTGTGTGTGTGTCTGTGTCCGTGTTTAATCCCCCTCGGTGTCTCCCCGCTCACAATACAGATGAGGCACAGGGCCCGGCGGCGGTGCTCGTGGGTAGGCTGGCTCTGCCTCCTCTTCCTGCGGTCAGTGGGGACACAGCCTGGGGTAAGCACCAGGAGGCCTAAACCGGATTCTTCAAATACGGTATCTTTTTGGAAAACGGGTGAAATGTTTGTTTTCATGAGGCTGCATCTCTGAGCCCAGTGGCCGAATTATACTGCCACCTGGTGGCAGCAGACCAAAGCCACAGGTTTGTTTTGGGATGAACAAAGGTGGCTGAAGATACCAAGGCCATTGCCCCAGCTCCCCTTCTCCCCACCCCTTTGAGAAAACCCACTTCCTCAGTCCAAGTGCAGAGCCTTTGTTCCCCGAGCCCCACCCGCTCCCTCCTTCCTGCCCTCTGCCTGCTCAGGAGGGCCCGGCCCCCAGCCCTGCAGCTCTGCACTGGAGCTGGACTCTCAGCCAGGCCCGAGGGCAACGGGGGACGGACAGGGGGAGCCCTGCCCGCTAAGGCTGAGAGTGCAGATTCCACCCCAGCTGACAGTGGGTTTGAATCCGGGAGTTCCTGCACCTCTCTAAGGCCTCTCTGAGCCTCAGTTTCCCATCTGAAGAGTGGGGTGGAGTCTGGATTCAAAACGAGGTTTCTCGTCTTTCCATGGCTCGTCTTCCTACTGCACTTACCACAAGAGCCCAAGGGGTGGGGACAGTGGGCAGGAGGGCTGGCAGGGGCATGGGCGGTGGCACGCCTGGCTCCCCACGCAGCCCCCTGCCTGGAGCTCCTGGGGCTCGCGGCCGGCTTCTCTCTCACCCCAGCCCTCTGCTTCCCTCTTCCACACTTCCTCAGAGCCTTGTCCCCCAGACCCTGGGCCGGCTCGCAACCCGCTTAGCACAAGGGGCAAGGACTGAGCAGAGGTCCCTTCCGCCCATGGGACATTGGCATCACAAAATGCTGCCCAGAGAGGGTGATGCTGAAGTCCCTCAAATGGAACTCAGAGGGGTATCCCAGGCTCGAGGGAGGGGGGTGTCCTGCAGCTGGGTGTCCCCAACCTTGGCAACCACCAGAGTTGGCCTGAAGCTTAGGAACCCAGCCTTCCGGCCAGTGCTCTTGCTGTCTGGGCCTTGCTGTGTGCCTTGGACAAATCGCTCACTCTGTCTGTGCCTTGAATTCCCTGTCCCTGAAAGAGAGCCATCCAGCCTAGCATAGCTCTGGCCACGCAGCTGCTGAAGGGTGGGCAGGGCTGGTGGGTCCTCCCCCTGCTCCTGCCTCCCCAGGGAACCCTCCCCAGGGACGTGGACCCCAGGGGACCCCGTGAGGCTCCCCACACTCGCCGTGGGCAGCCAGCAGTAAGCGCTGTATTAATTACTACCATCTCCCCCTGGGAAGCAAATTCAAAGTGAGGTCACCATGGAAACCCAGACGTTGCAATGTGACCAAATTTTTAAAGCACTCAACATATTCCAGGCAAATTATATCTCAGTGGAAAAGAAAAGAATGGGGCCTCAATTCCACACCCTGGTGGCCTCAGTAAGGAAAGCCCAGGAGCCCCCAGGGGGCCTGGAACCTTTCTGAAAGAAGGGAGGGGCAGGGCAGGGATGGAGGGCAGCAGCCCCTGCCTCAAGGGACCAGAGCAGAGCTGAAAGGACTCCAAGATCCTGAACAAGCTTGGGTGGGTGGCCGTGGGGCCTGGCTGGCCAGAGAAGCGGGGCCCTGGGCTCCAGAACCAGCTCAGGCATCAGCTTGCTCTGCAGTCCCGGCCTTCCTCTCTGGGCCTTCCCCACAAAAAAGCCTCCGCAGCAGTATTTCTTAAAGGACCAGAGAAGTGAGCTACTGGGTGGTTAAACTTACATGTGGTGGTGGGAGAAGTGGAAGGCCAGGGGTTTTGTTCCTCAGGCCTCCAAGGCAGAGAGACTGAGATTCAAATCCTACTTCTGCTACCCAGTAGCTGTGTCCCTTTGGGCTAGTGACTTAACCCCCTGAGCGATGACTTCCTTACCCCTAAGAGAGGACTCAGTCAGGCACGGTGGCACATGCCTGTAATCCCAGTTACACAGGAGGCTGAGGCAGGAGGCTCATGAGTTTGAGGCCAGCCTCAGCAACTTGGAAAGACTGTCTCAGAAAAATAAAAGGGGCTGGGGATGTAGCTCAGTGGCAGAGTGCTTGGCTAGCATATGTGGGGCCCTGGTTTTAATCCCCAGTATCACAAAAAAACAAATAAAAAGTAAAAACAGCCCCTTGGCACATCCACCTTCCATATTGGCCACCGGTTCATCCTTACCCCTTCCTCCTGGACTTGGGAACTTAAATCAGTGCATTCAGGACGTCCATGGCCCAGGTGGTGATGGGTAGGACAGTGAGATGCAGAAACCCCAGAGCAGGAGCCCCTTCTCAGGCTGCTGCCCAGAGGTGCATCACACTGGCCTTGCCACATTGGCTGGTGGCCCTGGGCCCTGGCTGCCCTCACACTGTGGGGACACAGACCTCTGGGAGCTGCCCCTGGCCTCAGCTGACCCTCCCCACTCTCAGGCCCTCCGTGCTTCCCACCTGTCCTTTCCTGCTGGGTCAGCTGCCCATCCCATGCTACCCCAGCTAGCCCCAGGCAGGACTGGCTTTCCTGGGACAGAATGAGGTCAGGCCTGCCGGATGATGGATGGACGCAACAACCAGCCTCCCCTTCCACCAGCCCATTGCCCTTCACTGTCCCAGGTCCACGTAGGAGCCACAGGCATCCTGACCAGGCAGTGGAGGGCTGGAGACCACCCTCTCCCCTCCGCAGGGCTCTCCAGGATCCCAGAGCAGCCAGGGAAGACCTGGACGTGGACAGCCCAGCTTTGATCCTCGCCTCATGGCGGCATGGCCTGAGCAGATCTCTGCTCTTCTCTGAGCCTCAGTCTCTATCTGGACACTGGACGAGGCCTGCTGCGTGCCCCCGGGGTTGCTGCAGGGACTGAGCGAGTAGCAGACGTGATCTCACTGTAAGTCATGATGCACACGGAAGAGTCAATCCTGGGGATCGACAGTCTTGGCTGCTTTTGCACTTGACTCTCCCAGAGGCGGACCCTGGGCGAGGGGAGAGAGTAAGCAGTTCCCTTAGGCATCGAGTTGATCCCAAGAAGCAAGGTGGGGAGATGAGGCAGGGAAGACAGAAACCATTTCCAGGAGTGCTGATCGCAGGTTACCGTGAGGCTGCCGGGCTCCATTCTGCCAGAGACCTCAGGGAAAGGGTAGGATGGACCTTAGACTTGTCTTCCTCCAGGGTAGGGAGGCTGGGCTACGTATCCGCCAATCCTGTCCTCCCCTCGTGGAGGACGGCTCCCAGAGATGTCAGCTTCCTGCCCTTTCAGCCTTCTCTGTGGGGACTGAGCCTGGCCCACAGAGGGTCCCAGGCGCTCAGAGCAGGAGGCCACCATGAGCCTGGAAACCACACTATGGGGAGGAGGGCTGGACGAGGGCAGGGTCCTCCATGGGCTCACATCAGGGGGCGGCTTCTATAGCCCATTTTGCAGATGAGGAATCTGAGGCTCAGAGAGGTGAGGTTTGCTGGCTGGAGACTGCTACACAGCTCAGAGAGGCAGATAAAGACTAGAAGCAGCTCTCGGGTCTTTGATTTTCTTTTTCCAGATATGCAGGACTTATCGTCATGGGGGTTGCAACCAGGAGCACACCAAAACAGTGTTCAACGACGCGAGACAAGGAACCCTGACTTGTGTGTTTGCCGGTTACCATGGTGTAAATACTCCCTGGCCAATTCTAAGTTACCACAGTGATGTTACTGAGCACAGAGTTGGGAAAAAAGGGTAACAATTGGTTCCCATGAGCTGGTATGAAGCATGACTCATACCAGAGCGCCAGGGTACGACTGGCCGAGACAATTTTGATCTCAACTCCTACCTAGCCACCTGGCCCTCGGCACCAATCAGGATGAATTTTCTCTCTAGGGCGAATTTCTCTCTGTATTAGTCAGTTTTGCATCACTGTGACAAAATGTCTGAGATAAACAACTTCAAAAAAAGGAAAGGGTTAGCTTGGCTCAAGGTTTCAGAGGTTTCAGTCGATGGTCACTTGGCCCTGTCACTTTGGTCCTATGGTGAGACAGAACATCGTGGTGGGGAGTGCAGCCAGGAAGCAGCGAGAGAGAGGAAAGTCCCAATATCTCCTTCAAGGGCACACTTACCAGTGACCCAACATCTGCCAACCAGGCCCCACCTCCTAAAGGTTCCATCACCTCCCAACAGCACCACACAGGTGACCAAGCTTACAACACATGAGCCAAGGGGACCATTTAAGATCCAAAACATAATGGTATCCCAGCCGTTCCAGCTCCATCCGTCTGCTCCTGGGCTATTCCTCCCTCAGGAAGTCCCTGACGCTTGATTCCATGCATCCAGATCTAACTCGCCTCCCAAGAGCCCATTCTGGTCCCCCTTCCTCCAGAATGTAGTTATCAGGATAAGTACCTGTAGTTGCTATAACAAACAACCCCTCATCTCAGTGATTTGGCACAATCTAAGTGTGCTGCTCATTTGTCCTGCAAATCCACGCAGCCACAGGACCCTGGGCTGTGCCATCATCAACACTATTTCCAAGTTTATCACAGAACCTGTGTCATTGGAACTCTCCTAACTGCAAGGGGGCCAGGAAGTGTGGTTTAGATGGAATGGCAATTTTCTTCCAAGGGGGAAAATGAAACATAAAAATGAACCAAAAAATAGCTTTGGATTCTGCTTCTCCAACTTCCACAGTCGAACCCAACTTCTTTCTCTTCTAGATTCTCCCAGAACATTCTTTTTTTCTATTCTAGATTCTTCTAGGACATTTTCCCCAGAGACTGTGTCTTTGATGTTTGATTCAGACTCCCTACCACGGTTACTGGGCTGGCCTTTTGTGCATCCATAAACTCACAGAGGCTCAGGGGCAAGGGCTGCTTGCCTCGGGCATGAGGATTCAGGTTTCCCAGGCCTGATTTGCAGGTCTGAGACCAGGCTGGGGAATGGTCATTTTTAACCAGTTTGTTAGGTAGTTCAGCTGCCCAGCCAATACTGGGACACACGGAGACGGTCCAGATGTCCCATTCCATGCTGTGGTTACTGAGGCCCAGGGAGGGCAAAGGATGCGCCCTGAGCCAGGGAGTAAGTTAAAACTAGATTTGAAACTGGAACACAGAGGAGTCCTGACTTTTCATCCTGGGCTCTGTCTAGCATCACACGGTGTGTCTCATCTACAAGACCTGACTACACACTCCAGAGGAGACACCGGGATTGTAGAGTCAGTCACAGATGACCAAGATGACCAAGATGACCTCAGGACCTAACGGCGTAGGCAGCCCTGGGTTCAAACCATATCTCTTCCGCCAAACTGGTGTAGGGACTTGAGAAAATGCTTAGTTTCTGAGTCTCAGTTTCCTCATCTGGAAAATGGGGATGATAATAATACCTACCCTTTAGGGTGTCTAGGAGGATAAAATGCAAGTCAAGTGCTCAGAGGTTTTCTGGCAAGTCCTCAGTATGGTGGGATTGATGGTCTGCGGAGCTGAGTGGTTGTTCTCAATGTGCAAAGGGGCATCTGGAAGCAATCTCGGGATGAGGCTCCTGCAGGGAAGAGTGGGCAAAGTTTCCACCACTATGTAGACAGATTTCACAAAAATCAGTTCCCTAAACAACATGCTGATCCCTTGGAAACGAGCTGCACAGCTTGATCTCAGTTTTTATCCAGCTTGGCACAGAACCGATTGTTTTAAAAATACTCCCAAGCCGTGTCTGCCTGTGCCAGCCCAGACTTGCTTCTGTCACGGAGGACCAAGCTCCACTGCAGTAACAAGCAGCCCCACCTCTCAGAGGCTTATAATATCTGGTTCTTCTTTCTCAATCTCCCTCCATGTCCACCATGGGCCTCTGCCCAGGGCAGGCGCACAGGCACACAGGTGAAGGGGAAGCCACCAACTCAAATGTTGCTGTCCTCTGAGGTCGAGGGCAACGGGCTCTGGAGGGCCTCACCCTGGCAGTTCAGTGCTCCCCCTGAAAGGGAGCAGCATCCTGGTGGCATCCTCACGCAGACTCCACGGAACAGCGGCAAATTCTGCTGTGGAAAGATTTGAGCAGGACCTGACTCATCAGGGTGTGAAGGGTAACAGACCCAAAGCCGGGGAATGCTCAGAACAAAGCCTGCAATGGAGAGGACTCGGTAAATGATGGGGTCATAATATCAAAAGTGAAATCTGCCCAGGAGTCCATCGCCGGTAGGATGGGGGAAGTGTGGTTTCGCAGTAGATGGAATATTGTTCAGCCATCAAAAGGGATGAAACACCAAGACGCTTGCACGCACGCCACGTAAAAAAGCCAGTCACAGCCAGCCTCACGGTGTCTCCTTTGATTCTTATGAACCGTCCCAAATAGGTAAATCCCTAGAGACAGAAAGTAGATTAGTGGTTGCTAGGGGCCCGAGGGAGGAGGGAGTTGGGAGTGACCGACAAAGAGCTCAGGGTTTCCTTCTGGGGTGATGGGAATGTTCTGGAACTAGACAGGGGGTTGGTCAGAGTGCAAGAAGAATACAATAAAAGCCCCTGAATTGTACTCTTAAACAGTAAGATTGTGTTGGGTGAGTGAGATCTTAACGACGAAACACCGGGGCTCGGGGGCTGGGGAGATAGCTCAGTTGGTAGAGTGCCTGCCTCGCAAGCCCAAGGCCCTGGGTTCAAATCTCCAGCACCGCAAAAGAGAAAAAAAAAAAAAAAAAAACACCAGGGCTGGAGATGCGGCTGGCACAAGCATGCACGAGGCCCGGTCCCCAGCCCCGCGGGAAGGAAGAAAGACTAAGTAAATAAGTAAATGGTGGGCAATGCCCCGCCCTGTGCTGCCCGCCCCGACCCCACACTGACAGCCCCGCTGTGTCCTCTTAGGGACTGGTCAGCCCTTCAGAGTGTCCTGGGGCCTGGCTGTTTTGTGTCCTCTCCTGCAGCCCCAGCTTAGGGCAGCCAGCCCAGCATTGTCCTTGTCATGCACACTGTGGTGGGCAGGACCAGCAAGGGCGGGCGGCCCGGCGCCACACAGTGGGGTGGTGGTAGAGCTGGACCAAGGCCCCAGGAGCCTCGCAGTGGCTGGTGTCCCCTCATGGTGTGGGGTGGGACACGGGTGGCACTGGAAGGCTTTGGGCCCTTTTAGCCTGGGGTATGAGGTCGTGGAGGGGAGAGGGCTGGTGGGGCCAGGGCCCCGAGTCGCAGGGAGGTCCCAACCGCTGCCCTGTTACACTTCTTGTTTCACCATTGCCTCAGCTGGGCTGTGGGGGACGGTTGTCACCACAAAACCACAGCACAAACCCAGCGCCTCCCTCAGCCAGCGCCCGCCCTCCCAACGCCCTGCTCTGGGATCCTGCCCCTGTTGTGCCCCCAGGCCCACGGGTCTGGGTCCCCACTCAAGGACGGGGCTGGCCCTGACACGAACCGCCCTCTCCGGGAGCCACTGCTGTATCCAGGCCCCCAGCCCCACTGTGCCTGCCCCATTCCCTCTTCCAAGGGTTCTGCATGTATTGAGCACCAACTGTGTGCCAGCTCCTTGGCACACGCTGAGGTGAAGGCGAGAGCATCACGCGTGGCCCTCGTGGAGCGAGAGGTCTGAGCGAGGGAAGGGCTGCTCTGTGGGTCGGCGCACCGCGGGGAGCTTGCGCTGGGGAAGGGGGCCACAGGGTCCCTCCAGAGCGACTCCAGACAGCAGCAGATGAAGGTGCGCAGGGCGGCGGCTTCCTGTGTCCTGCGTTGCTGGTAGTGTGTGTGCTGGGCGCGTGTCGCACGCGTGGCGTGCTGCGTGGGCACGTGTGCACAGGCCAGTGGGGCACAGGAGCAGCTCCCTCTCTCCCTTGCCAGCAGGTGAGGGTGGGGAGGGCTGTGGAGCCCGATGGTCCTGCGGCCACTGGGCTGCAGCGGAAGGTCTGTGGGCAGTGGGTCGGTGCTGCCCACGCTCCTGCTGCGGCCCCCACCCCGGCACCAGCGGGCCTTCGGCATCCGGGATGGAGGTGGGGGTCGCAGCCCTCTGTGCTCCGGGCAGGGCCTCTGTGTGGCATCTCTAGAGCACCGAGTCCCCTCTCCCTCTCCGGAGCCTTCGGGGCTCCGTGCAGCACCCCGATCTTCCTGACCGGTGTCCTCGGGCCCGGTCTGTGTCCCTGCTGCTCTGTGTATTCCAGCCCCTTCCTCGCGCCTGTCCCTCAGCCCCAGGTCCCCAGGGCCTCTCCCCGGCTTGGAGGTCTCAGACCTCGCAGGACTGCCCCACACGGCCTGAGGGCAGGGCCAGGGCCTCAGGGCCTCCTGTTTCTGCAGTGCCCTCAGAGGACTCAGCAGCTGCTAAGGGGCCTTTGTGCCCCGGGTTCAGATCCCGGGAAGGACCTCAGAAGGCCCGTGCATTAGGACGCGGCTCCGCGGCTCCCAGGACCTGCCAGGCAGGCGGGTTCGGGCTGAGGCTGGGGTGCCACCAGGACCCAGGTCACCCCCAGGAGGGCCCCTGCCCCTGGCCACAGAGGTAGCTACTACTGTCCCATGCTCAGGACTCCCCAGGGGCCTCTTTCACAGGCGGGGACACATCAGTGACAGGCAGCAGTGGGCGCAGACGCCACGTTCATGGCGAAAGGATTCCGTTCCCGTGAGAAAGGCGAGTCTCCCGTGGGCCGCCTGCTGTAACACCTTTCTTTTTTCTTCTTCTTTTCTTTTTAACCATTTCACTTTCTTTACTTAAAACCAATATTCCAACCAAAAAAGCATCCTCTTATCCTGATCAACAGAACTAAGTACAAATGAAGTCAGTGGGGTACCCCATTAGCATGCTGCGCCATATGTCAAAAAACAAACCCTCCCCACCCTGAGCCTGGCCCCCGGCAAGCAGATAAGGGATGGAGCACCGCGTGATGATGCGTCAGGTGCGAACGCTGGCTCATGCACTGGGCTGCCACAGAGGTGCACTCAACACTTGCAGCCCCGAAGTCAGTCAGTGGTGGTGGTTTGTGGTGTCTGCCGTGCTCCGTCCACAACACCAGGTGAATACTGTGGTCAGGCATGCTGGTGGCAAAGACCAAGCCTGTATCATTGTGCCCATCCAGTCCATTCAGCCAGGACACTTCGCCTGCCAGGAAACTCAAACCTCTTTGATTTCCTGTACTCTGGCAAAGGCCAACGGCTAATCAGGCTCTCTGTCCGCCAAGTCCATGATGTACAAGAAGCGGTTGTCAAACAGCAGGGCAAAGACATCTCCAAAGCCAAGCAAGGCCAAGTTTGCTATCTCAGGAGTCTTGATAACCCTGAGAATCCATAACTGGCAAAGTCCCACTGGTAGAGACCGAGGGCTGAACTACACACAATGTATTTGCCATCAAAATGAAGTCTTGGCTGCAGGCAGATACTTCTGTTCTCAGAGACAGACAACGTCTTTAAGCAGTTGATTTCTCTTCCAATTGGCCAAATCTTGATCTCTTATTTGTCTGCACTTAAAAGGATGTAGTCTCCAGGGCTGTGCAAGAGAGACTTGACTTTGCACTTCTGCAAAACCACCTTGGTGACCCATTCCGTGTGCCCGGTGAATGTGTTCAGGCATGTCCCAGCAGATAAAGCCCATACTTTCACAGTGAAGTCTGCAGAGCCACTCACCAAGATATCCAGTTCATCATTGTCGTCCACACTAAACACTACAAAGAAGTCCATCTTTGTAGTAAAGTGCATACACTCTGGCACTGTGTCCAATTAATGTGAGGTCTCAAAGGCTTCATGGTCCTCCAGCTGCTTCATTCTTTTAAAATAGCCTTCAAATAAACCTTCTTCCAGTGCAAAGCATCCTGAACAGAATCATCTACCTGCCAGCCCAAATTTTTACAAGCAGTCTGCCACACCTCTGTACAGGCACTTATCACCTTATTCCGCTATTTAGAGACGAGGCAGCATGTGAGTAAAGTCTGAGGATCAAGCCATTTTAAGAAATAAAAACTGAGCTCCAAGGGAAGGAGTCTGAGGAAGTCCCGCTTGAGGAGAGTCTCCAGGTTACTGGAGAGATGCCTGAGCTGGACCGCCCCACTCAGACTAATCAGGTGACCCAGAGTTTCACTTTTCTGCAAGTCTGTCAGAGAAAGAAACGTAACACAAATGTTATCAAGCCATGTCGCAAAGTCCTTTCTCTGCATAAGGTTATGGAAAAATTTACCTGAGCGAGCGCCCCGGGGATGGGACCTCGCACCGGGGCTGGGACTAGGTGTGCTCGGGCCGCCAGAGCCTCGCAGCGGCCGGGTCCGCTCCACAGCCATGGGCCTAGACCTACGGCCACTGCTCCAGGTCCGCAGCCTCACTGAGGAGCGGCTTCCGGGGCTCCTTAACACCTTTCCCACCTCACCTTTGCACCCAGACTGGCCCTCACCTCCAGAAGCCTGGGGACACCAGACCCCGCTGGGCCTCACGCAGCAGCTGGACTGACGTCCTCCTCCGAGGTTGCCCAGCGCCTGTTTATGGCCATGCGCCACTTTCCATTTACATGGTTTCCTTTGAAGACAAACTAAGTAAAGAAGCGCTGATTGAACACACACACACACACACTCATACACTCATGCACACACACTCACACACATGCACACACACACGCACACACACTCACACACACACTCACACACATGCACACACAAACTCACATGCACACACACTCATACTCACACTCACGCACACACACATGCATATACACACACATGCACACAAATACACTCACACACTCTCATACACATGCACACACAAACTCGCATGCACAAACACTCGCACACTTTCACACACATACTCTCACACACGTGCACACACATGCACACACACAAACTCATGCACACAGACATACACATGCACACACACATACATGCACACACACAAACTCACATGCACACACACATGTACACTCACACACGCACATGCACCATATACAAACATACCCTTGTACACACACATGCACGCTCACTCACATACACACACTCATACTCACACCCCAGACAGCCCTACCAGTCTAGGCAAAAGCAAAAGTGATGACGAGGGTCAGAAGTTGGGGAGATGCAGCCGCTGTGTGGCTCTGGGCTCGCCCTCCCTCTCTGGTCCTGCATGGCTGATGGTCACCCCAGGTGGCCCTGGGGAGACCAGGGAGGAAGGAAGCCCAGCCAGAGTCCTTGTGTGTCAGGGCATCCTGGAAGTCAGGCTCCTGGCCTCCAGGGCGGCTCTGGGAAGACCGTGGGCAGCCCTGAGGTGGAGGCCTGGCCTTGGGCCAGCGCTCAGAGCTGCCTCCTCCTTGCCTTGCTCTCCTCTCTTCCCCTCCCCTCCCCGCAGCTTCCCATGCCCTTTGGATCTCGTCGAGGCATCCGCGGGCCTGGCCCTTCCCCGGCCCTCCTCTTCTCCTGTGAGCTGCAGACTGCCCTGCTGGTCGAGGTGAAGCTGAGGTTCCTGGGCTCAGAGCCTTGCCTGGCACCCGCTTCCCTGGATGCTGGCCTCCCCCATGACTCCCAGGTGCCCACACAGATGCCAAGAGAAGTCACCCTCAGGGAGTTTGGGGTGGTTTCTGGCACCACAGCCAGCACCACACCTCTATGGGAATCCTGCAGAACAGACCAGGGCTGGGGTGAGGCTGGTGAGGACCCTGGGCTCAGAAGGGCAGGATCCTGTGCTCTCGTTCTCAGAGATGCCCCTGGAGATGGGTGCCTCCTGGCTCTTGGGACCCAGGCCTCACACTAATCCCAGCCCTACTGCAGAACCCATGAGAAAGAAGACCTGCTGGATGGATGGGTGTTCTGGGGGTCATTGGGGTCTGAGCCATTCTTGCAGCAGTTATTCCTTTGGTACCAGACAACATCCCAAGGAGGCTGATGGGCAAGACTGTTGCCTAAACACAGTTGTGTGGGTTGTGCACTGCACAAAGTCAAGAAGCCAAGAGGGAAGTGTGACTGAATCCAGCCTGCGCCATGTCGTGTGTCCGAGTACAGGAGAAAGGACCTCTTTTAGTATTTTGTCCACTGGTAAGGAAACCTTTCTGATATAGGTATCCAGTGGGCTGCTGGTGGCCCTGAGAACAAGGTGAAGAATTTGAGATTAGAGAGGGACAGGGACTTGCCCTGGGACACACACAGCAAGGCTGGGATCCAAGTTTCTTCTTTCTTTTTCTTTTTATGGGTACCAGGGATTGAACTCAGGGGCTCTCCACCACTGAACCACATCCCCAGCTCTATTTTCTTTTTTATTTAGGGACAGGGTCTCACTGAGCTGCTTAGCATCTCGCTGTTGCTAAGGCTGGCTTTGAACTCGAGGATCCTCCTGTTTCATACTCTTCCCTTTATTTCTTATCAGTCTAGTAAAGTGTGCAGGGCACTGAGGACTCCCTGCAGGCTGAGAGCAATCAAGAAAGTGTCTCGCTGGGTGTGCACCTGTAATCCCAGCGGCTCAGGAGGCTGTGGCAGGAGGATCACAAGTTCAAAGCCAGCCTCAGCAACTTAGCGAGGCCCTAAGCAATTTAGTGAGACCCCGACTCTAAATAAAAATATAAAAAGGGCTGGGGATGTGGGTCAGTGGTTAAGTGCCCCTGGGTTCAATTCCTGGTACAAAAAAAAAAAAAAAAAAAAGTCTCTTTCATGCTCCTTCTTGTCTGCCCCTCCCTGAGCCCAAGAGATGGGGCTAATTCCCTCCTGGGGCCCACTTAGCAACTCAGACTTGCCTCTACTCCTGTCGTCATTCCCCCTGGACTGTGCGTTCCTGGAGGGCAGACACTGTACCTGGGGAGCCTCAGGACAGGGCCTGGAAGCCATCAGGACCCTGGACAGGGGTGACCCCTCCAGTCACATGATCTCTCGGGACCCCTCGAGTGGGCAGGGACTTCACGAGACAGTGATTTAAAGACAACTCAATTGCTGGTTGTGTCTAACACTCTTCCCATCCCCTCCCTGCCTGTCCCTGTCCCTTTGCTTCTCACACGTCCACCCTAGGCCCTCTCTAGCCTCAAGACAAGGTCATCTAAAAGCCAGACTCATCTCTGGGGGAGCGAGGGGGTCAGTGTTGCCACCAGCTGGTTGTCCTCCAGATCTGTCCTCTTCACCCCATTAGCATCTGGCTGCCCTGCTAGACCACGATTCCCAGCATCCCTTGCAGGAGTGGCCACAAGACTCAATCCTTGTCTGGGGAGGAATGGACTTGAGGAAGCCTCTCTTGGACCTCGGTCCTCGGTCGCAGGGGTTCCTCTCTTGCCTTCCTGCTGGCTGATCCCAGACTTGGTGACAGCTGTAAGGACGCTGGTGAAGCTCTAAGGGATGGTCACGCTGCTGTGGAAAGACTGGGTCTCTCAGTGCCGTCACGGGGCAGAAGCGCCTCCTGGCCCGGAACCCTGGCCTGCAACCTGGGTAAGAGAGGACTACGGTTCTGCACCCATGGGCTGCTGGCTGGGGGCTCGGCTCAGCAGTTCCATCTTACCCCCATGTACCAGCAAGGCAAGGGAGAGGCCTTCCTGAGGGTTGAGAGCAGAGCTGCAGAGGAAGAGGAGGCACAGCCTGCCTCTGCTCATGGCAGGGTGAACGAGTGGCCACGGGGTGGCTCAGTTGCAAGGGGAGGAAGACGGGTCAGGGGACATCGGGGCTTTGGGGCCCAGAGCAGCTCAAACACCCCAGAAGCCATGTTATCCAGCATTCTTCCCCCAAGGGCTCAGGTTCCTTCCCCAGGAGGAAGGCAGGTGAACGTCCCCGCCCCCACCTTCTGCTTCACGAGGGCCTTCCCGAGGACAGTGGCTGGCTTGCCCAAGGTCACTCTGGCCGTCAGTGGAGGAAGGGGCCAAGGAAAGCCTTGGAGAGGATTTGGAGCCAAGAAGGATCTAAAGCTGGAAGCAGATGGGGAAGCCAGCGAGGGGACCTTCCCAGGGGGAAAGATTAGCTCAAGAAGCTGAAGACAATGGATGGAAGTGACCTAAGGAATCCCAGACCCAGGGACATTGCCCAGCCAGGGTCTGGAGTGCCTTGGAGCCTGCAGCGTGGCCGGAAGTGGAAGGGCTGATTCACCAGGGCCTGTAAAGGAAGCCTGTCCAGGGTTCTGTTGCGAACATCTCACCTAATGGACGAGATGACAAGGGAAGGGACCAAGCTGATGGCCAGGTGGCAGAAATCACCCAGACAACATCATTCATTCCAGTCCCCGAGGCCGCGACCTGCAGGGCCCAGAGCTGGGTGCTCACAGGGCCTCCGGAGGCAGAGGGAGGTGCTGCTCCCGGGGACTGTCCCCTCCTCCTGCGGCTTCTCTCTCCACTTGTCACTGTGATTATTTATTTGCTCTTCATGTCATTCGAAGTAAAGGAAAATTAACATTTTAAATTATTGTGAGTTTTGCCATTCATGTCAATATTGTGTGTGGCCAGTTTTAAATGCAAGTATCAGAGCAGGTAGCTCCTCCGTGGAATCGGGGGGGTCGCACGGTGCGGATTTCCTGGTTCCTCCCTGAGGCTGCCTCAAGCAGGCCCGAAGGACAAACGGCCAGACTGAGGAAGACGGGGGCAGGAGGCCGTCCCACGCCCAGGTGAGGGAGCCTGTGGGGGCCCGGGCTTCCGCTCTAGGAGAAGACCCTCTAAGGCACCTGGAGGCCCCACCTCGGGACAGAGGACACACCAATTCTCTGCAGCTCCACAGCTGCCAAGTCCCCCTCCAGCCAGACCCTGGGCTGCTCCTGCCACCCCCATGTGGGCGGGGTCTGCAGAAGTCAAGTCAGATGTCCCTTCCCACAGGTCCCCCTCAGGAGGCGGCCCTCACGCATCCTTGAACCCTCACCTGGATTGGAGTCCTGCCACCGCTGCGATGGGGCCTCTAGCTGCCCACCTCCAGATGCCATGGTGCTGGATGGGGCCTCTAGCTGCCCACCTCCAGATGCCATGGTGCTGGATGGGGCCTCTAGCTGCCCACCTCCAGATGCCGTGGTGCTGGATGAAGCAGGAAAAGAAGGTGGAAAGGAGACAAGAGGGAGGGAAAAGGAGGCTGCGCGTGAAATCTCCTGGCCCCCAGTCACAGCGCTCCCACCTCTCTCCCCAGGTCGCTCTTCTTCCTGGCCTGTCACGCCCTGATTCTTGGGAAATCTTAAATCTTAAAGTTACTGTAAGTCCACTCATCTATGAAAATCGCCTTATCTTTACACTTATGTGCGCTGCTTGTTCATTTACACAATGTATTTTTAGATTAGATAAATAAAGGGAGATCTGTGTTAAGAAACCCATAATGTTCCAAAGGTTATTTGTTAGTCAGAGGAGAGGACATGAAGCTAAAGATCCTAAAAACAGCGGGGTGCGGCCCAGGAGGCTGAGGCAGGAGGATCTGGAGTTCAAAGCCAGCCTCAGCAATGGCGAGGCGCTCAGCCACTCAGTGAGACCCTGTCTCTAAACAGGGTGGCTCAGCAGTTGAGTGCTCCTGGGTTCAATCCCTGGTACCTGCCGCCAAAAACAAATCCTAAAAAAAAGACCCGACCACCATAAAAGTCTTGTGATTACCTAAAGCCCACAGACCTTCCCAGGCCCACCCCTCAGCAGGGTGCCCTTAAAAAAACAGCCCGAGACCCCAAGCCGACCTCACCCTCCGGCCGCCTGAATTCTCCCGTGAGAAGGAGTACCTTCCCTTTCTGGAATACTTTCTCTTCTTTGCTCCTGAGAGCTGCTTGTCCTTAAATTCTTTTCTGCCATGAGTCAGGGACCTGGAAGCTCAGGGTAGAGGTCTCCTCTGCCTCTGGGCAGAGCTCCTCATCCGGCGACAGTGCTGCCAGCCAGGGATGAGGACAACAGCTGCCAGGTCCCGTTCCCAAGACGACGCGGGATTCGTGCACCTGACCATGGACCATGTCAACCAAGGACTGTGCCTGGGCCAGGTACAGTGGACAGCCACAGCTGTGGAGTGGGGCACGTGGAGAGGCCGAGGGGACACATGGCTGGGGGGGGCGGTTCAGCCACGACACACCTGCGCTGAAGCTCCAGCCCCTGGAATGAGCTCTAACGTCCCATCAGACTTCACTTCCAAACCGGGATTTAGAGGTAAAGTGATGGAGACCCACGAGGCGGCGATGGCGTTAGGTGCCCGTGTGGAGAGGAGAGGGCAGCGGGAGGGAGGGGAGGTGGTACGCAAGCTCCCTGGTCCCCATGGCGACCAAGGACTCTGTGGCCAGGTTTTGCTTGATGAGCTCATGACAGTGGTGGAGACAGTGCTATTGCAAATCGCTCCTGCCGTCTGCGGGGACGGCCCCTCCTGTCCACCCAGGAGTCACTGATGGATGGACTGTCAGGCCCTTCGCTCAGCCTCGGTGCTTCTCTCCCGGTGGAGACGGATGAATAGTTCCACAGGCCTTTATCCCAAAGAACAAAGCGGCTGGGCTGCAGGGAAGGTGAGTGCCCACCTCTGCTGGCTAGCCTGACCTGTGGCCCTTCTCTGGGTGGCCCTCGATGTGTCCTGGACCAGAACATGGGAGGCAGCCTGGCCCTCACCTGGGGTCCACGCCTGCTCTGGCTGCTCTGCTCAGAGTCATCTCTCCCAGAGGGCTCCTGCAGCCGGGGCCCAAGAGCCGAGGGGCGAATATTCAGGAATTTTGCAAGTCAGTTGTTAACTTGAAATTGGCTTCAGTGAGCGCCACCAATCTTGCAGAGTGTACTTAGCGGTCCACTGACAAGTGCCCATCCCTACAGGGCAATGGGCAAAGCTAGCAACAGCTGCAGATCTCTTAAATCTCTGTTCTGTGTCATGGTGCCAGGAACTTCTCTCACACCATCTCTAGACACCATTGTACAGATGGGAAAAATGGGGCTTCACAGTGTGTAGAGATACCGCCCCACGATGACAGAGCTGGTAAAGCCAGGTCTGACCCCACGTCCTCCGGACTCCTGCACTCTAGCTTTAACTGCTGCAATGTTTGGCCTCCACATTGCATTGCACCAAGGAGCAGAGAGGATGGAGCAACTAATCCTAGCCAGGCCAGGTGCAAGCTGGGCAGTGGGAAAGACTTCTAGGGAGTGGAGACATTTGGTTGGGCATTGCAGGATGAATAGGAGTTTGCTAGTTGGAGGGCAGAGCAGGGGCGGCATTCCAGGTAGAAGGAACAGCGAACGTAGGCAGACATGGGGGCCAGAGCAGAGGAGGCCCAGGGAATGAGCGAGCTGGGCGGCATGATGAGGATGTGTGGTTGGAAGGGAGCACGTGGGAAGCTGGGGAGGGATTTTAGGAAGAAGGGCCTGGAAAGCCAGCCTGAGCGATTTGGTCTTTATTTTGCAGGCTTTGTACAGATTGGAAGTTCCTGGAAATCAAACTCTGAAACTAGGTCAGCAAGACAGTGAGATCGTGCCCAGGTCTGTTTTATGAAGTCCGCTTCTCAAACCATCCGTGGAGAAGGATTGGTTTTAAAATTTTTCCTGATCTGTCCTGGACTGATACTTTCATAAAATACAGGAAATAAGGGAAACCGGATTATAATAACAAAGGTAAATGAATTCCTAGAAAAATTAAATGAAAACACTCACGAAGGCTATTTTTCCTTGTAAGATTCAGTGGATGTGGAATGACCCTCTCAAGTCCCTGGCTCTGAATATCCAGGCTCGCTCTGCTGGCAATGGGCTGTCCCGGGGCCTCTCCCGTAGGCTCTTTTCCCTCCTTTTTTTTGTGTTTTGGTACCAGGGATGGAACTCAGGGTGCTCTGCCCCTGAGCTGCATCCCCAGCCCCTTCTATTTTATTCTGAGACAGGGTCTCGCCCATCTGCCCAAGCTGGCATTAAGCTCGCGGTTCTGCCCCGGCTCCCGAGTGGCTGGGATTGCAGGCTGGGCCACCCAGACTGGCTGCCACAAGCACATTTTCGGGATAAATGCAGGTTCTTCTAGTCAGAGCTAAGTGCTCGCACACATACCATTTTAGAGGTGAGGGATCTGCTACTTAGAGGTCGGTGGGTGGTCTGCCCAAGGTGAGGGGCAGGGCTGGGGCCTGAACCTTGCCGTCCACCATACTCTCCACCACCCAGCGGGTGCAGCCCAGGCCCCAGCAGAGGCCTTCGGGCGAGACCCCAGGTCTTGTCTTTCTTCTTTTCCTCTTCTCAGTGCAAGGTCAAGAGCCTTCACGGGGGGAGGAGAAAAGAAGCCAATTTAAGAAGAGGACGTGCTTGCCCAGGGTCCCATTGCGACGGGGCGGCAGAGGCAGCCAACCTCCGGGTTTCCTGATGCCATCTTGTGCCCAGTGACGCCTCCCTGCCTGCCTCCTCGTCCGTCCAGAGCTCCAGGCCAGACAGTGCTAAGGAGGGGCAGGAAGAGGCAGAGGACTCATCAATGGCTGGCAATTACACGGTGGTTTGTCATTCTTAATTAGCTCAGCGGCTCCTCCATCCAGAGCTCTCCCTGTGCACGCCCAGGCTGGGAGGAGGGCATCCCCGGGAGCACCTCCTCCGGCCCAGTGGGCACTTCCGCTCCTCCCTGCAGAGGCCCCCAGCTGTGACCTGCTTGGAGAAGAGTGGGCAGAACTTACATCTTTGGATGAATATTGGGGACCTCTCGTGCCAGGCACTGGTCAGCTGCTCCAGGGGACCCTGGGGTGAAAGAGGCTTTCCAGCCCCTGTGCTTAAAGCATGTCCACCTGCCTGGGAGAGGCAGGTGGGTCGCCGTGAGCATGACATTAATGATGACCAGAGTTACTGCCAGCCTGCCACGTGTCAGGCACTGGGCTGAGCGTGTCCCCCATATTATGCCACAGAAGCCTCACACAGCCCTCTTAGTGGGCATCGTGCCCGCTGTACAGATGAGAAAACCGAGGCTCTAGTTAGCTAAGGTTACATATCTAAGTGGTGGATCTGGCTGAAGAGCCAAGTTATGTGGCACTCTAAGGCTAAAAAGTTGTGCACAAGTGTGTGTGTGTGTGTTCTGGAGAGAATAGTGGTTTGCAGGAAGCTGTGATTGTGGATACTGGGGGTTGGGAGGAGGCCAAATGGATGTTCTGGGCAAAGGTAGGGAGGCTGAGAGAGTCGAGGGAGCAGTCCCCCTACATGTTTTGGGATGAGAAATAGTGTGGGACGGGTCTGAGGAGGAAGGGTTTCAGAGGCACTTGGCAGGAAGGCCCTGCAGGGGGCGGAAGGTCAAAGCAGAGAGTGGCCCGGAATCCCCAGGGCTCCTGGCTCACCAGGAACCCAGGCTCCCTCAGACTGCCTGGAAGAGGACAGTGTCCAGCCTGGGCGAGGAAGGGAGGGGAGAGCAGCCCTAGCTGCCTGCGGGGGGCGCCACGGGGCTCTGGGCGAGGCTGGATGGCCACAGCTCAGACAGGGCCGGGCTGGGTCCAGTTCCAAGAGAGCGCCCTTCCTGGGGAACAGCGAGGATTAGACTGGAGACCACTTCATCTTCACGCTCATCCAGTCAGGAAGTCTTAGTTTCATAAAAACAGTCACTGTACACAGGCGTCATTCTGAACACGTCACCAACATTAACTCCTGTGATGCTCACGTCCGCCAGGAGGTATGATCCCCGCCGTCCCCACCTGCTTGGGTGGCTGTGAAAAATGCCCGGATTAGGTGGCTCTCAGTGCTGGAGGCTGGGAAGCCCGAGACCAAGGTGCCAGCAGGCCTGTGTCTGGCGAGGGTCTGCTCCTGGTCACTGACCGCCATCTTCTCTGTCACCTCACACGGCAGAAGGGACCTGGGAGCTCTCAGGGGTTCTTTTATACTCGTCCTACTCACAGGGCTCTGCTTTCGTGACAGTCCCCTCCCAAGGCACCACCTCCTAACGCCATCACCATGGGGGTCAGGACCTCAGCATGTGGATTTGGAGGGGACCTGAACTTCCAGTTCATCGCATTGGTTTTGCATGTTTGAGGAAACCGAGGCCCACGGTATTTCCGTGACTTGTCTAAGGCCCTGGAGTTACGACAAGGGAGCCTGGGGCTCGGACGGCAGTGCTCTGCTGCCTCCCACTGACGACCCTGCTTTACAGGTAGAAGCACTGGCGAAGCAGGGGCGGGGGAGCTAGGAGGGCAGGCCGTTGAGGGGCCAGGGCTTCCGACCCCCCAGCCTCAGCTCTGTCTTGGTGTCACTGTGAGCTCAAGTGCAGCTGGAGAGAGACAGGCTGAGGGCCCACCCAGCTCCCGGCACCCACTGTGTCCTGGGAGCGCCCGCTAGGGGAGACAACAGGAAGACTGAAGTCTACCCATGATCTCAGCCAAAGGGCCAAGAAGCAAAGGAGAGCTGCAGCTCTGAGAGCTAACTGGACCAAAGACGGAAGCGGGTTATTTACCCAGGGAGTTTCCCCTTCCCTCTTTATTGTTTGTTTTTCTGATTGCTAAAGGATTCATGATCACTGTAGAAATGTTTGCAAAGTTGGATCAGATAAGGAAAAAAAATGACAAATCCTCTTTAAGTTCTTTTCTTGAAAATCAGTGTACTTTTAAGATTTCTTTGTTCCTTCCCTGTGGTTAGAAGAATTCCAGGTGGGAGTCCAGGAGACATGGCTTCTGGTTCTGGCTTGCTGTGTGACCTTGGACAAGTCCCTACCCCTCTCTGGGTCCCAAGCTCCTCACCTGTGAAATGAGGGTTTGGGCACAGTGACTGAAGAAGAGGCCCCTCGCAGCTTTGACCTTCTGTTCCTGCTTCTGTTTCTGGGAGCAGCAGAAGGGGCACTGGCAGGCTGCCCCTCTGCAGGAGACACATGGCTGACAGCTCTCAGCAAGTCACCTCCGGGACGATGTGAAGGCCAGTTGACAGACTTTGTTGCAGGCACAGTGTTCCAAGGCTGCCTGCTTACTGGGCCCATATGGTGCCTCCTGCCAGCCGGACACCACCAGCTGCTCTTGGCCAGCCAGCCTTGGGTGACCGCTTTTCCTCTAGGTTCCAGAGAGTTCTCTCTGCAATTCTGGGGCCCATATGCCCTGGGGCATGGGAGTTGGGGGCCCAACCCTTTGAGAGAGAAGGCGGTGAAAAGTTGGAGGGGGGGGGGAAGGAAGGGAACTTTGACCGCGTTCCAGCTCCATCTGGGCCCCTTGCTAGGCATTGGGGATTCAGAAATGAATCAGAAAACCTTTCTGCCCTTGAAGGACCCGCATCTGGCAGAGGTGAGAAGAACGGAGACAGGCAACAGCCACATCTGCAGTGCAGACGGTGTGGGATCGTGGGGGCCTGCAGAGAACCCTGACTGCTAGGCCGTGGACCCGGAAGGCCCCTCGGAGGAGGCGACCTTCACGGTGGGCTTGCAGGACTCAGCTCTTCAACACCTGAGCAACATCCTCTGGAAGAGATGCTATGTCCCTTTTCCAGAAGAGGCTCAAAAAGGTGAGCTCATGATCACAAAAAGGACAGTGGGGCTCTAACCCTGGCGTCATACTTGGGGGGCTGAGTGGGACCCTGGCCTCTGACTGTGGGAGCCCCTAGCTGAGTGCTTCCCTCGGGGCTCCCAGCTGTAAAGTGGCTCCGTTGCTGGCTGCGAACCCACCCAGGCAGCACCTTTGGGAAATGGCGAAGGACAGAATGCCTGCAAAGGCACCTAGTTTAGACACAGAGGGGCACGTCCGCTGGCCCCTATCCCGCTGGGACGAGCACAGCCGTGTTCCTCCCAACACAGACAGGACTGCCGGCTCAGGAACCTCTCCCGAAAGAACAGGCAGCGTCTGCATTTGCCCGGTGTGATGGGAAGGCCCAGGACCCCAGAGTGGGAATTCTAAAATCCTGGAGCTAGAACATCAGTGCTTGAGGAATTTTAGAGTCTAGACTACCCTGGATGGGAAGGCCCAGGACCCCAGAGTGGGAATTCTAAAATCCTGGAGCTAGAACATCAGTGCTTGAGGAATTTTAGAGTCTAGACTACCCTGAAAGTGCCTCCCAAGAAGTAGGGCAGGGTCACTGTTATAGTTTGGATCTAGAAGGCCCCCCCCCCCCCAAGGCTCATGTGGAATGACCCCCCCCCCCCAAGGCTCATGTGTGGAAGGTTTGGGTCCCAATGCAGCAACATTCAGAGGCAGGGCTTTGGAAAGTGTTTGGATCATGAGGGCTCTGACCTCATCAACAGATTCAGCCATTGGTGGGCTCCTAATTAGACAGACTATTAGGAGGTGGTAGAACGGTGGGAAGCAGGGCCTAGGTGGGAGAAGTAGGTCACTGGGGGAGAGTCCTGGCCCTTCCCTCACTCTCTTTAGCCTTCTTAGCTGCCATGAGGTGAACAGCTCAGCTCCAAGTGCTCCTAGCCAAGATGTTCCACCTTATCGAAGGCTCAGAGTGGCGGAGCCAAGTGGCTATGGACTGAGACCTTTGAAATCATGAATCAAAATATATGTTTTCTCCTTCAAGCTGATTTTCTCAGTTATTCCGTCACAGTGATGAAAAGATAACACAGTCAATAAACAGGCAGGCACCCACAGGCTGGAAGGAACCCTAGAGGTAGGATCACATTTCATTTTACAAATAAGAATAAGATCCAGAGGGAAAGACCTGCCTGGAGTCTCGCAGCAAGTCCCTGTTGGGAGGTTAAAGCCTCTTTCCCCACACCTCAGGGATAGCACCCCCAGCCACACGATCTCTGAGACTACCTTGGAATGGGCTTGTCAGGGGGCAGCTCAGGGTGCCAAGCAGGTACCTGAGAGTAGTTTGGTGCTACATGGATCAGTAAGGAGCCCAGCGGTTGTGCTAAGGTCCACTTTCATGCTCCGCCCCCTTTCAGCAAATGTCTACTGCCTTCAAAGCCTCCCACTGCCCTGGACATCCCTTTCTCTTATTTCTGAATCTTTCACCGCTCTGGACCTCGTTTTCCTGATTTGTAAATGGTCTGCAAGCACTTTTCCGAAGCAGGGCTGTCTAGAATCCTAGGCCCTGGCCTCCCGAAGCGGGGGCGGTGGCTCTCCGACCCTCAGTCCGCTACGGGCTACTGGCGACAGGGAGAAAAGGTGGGCGTCTAGCTCTCAGCTCTGGTCTCAGAGGGGCCTTTGCCTGGCCGCCGCCGGGACCGCCCAGCCTAGGAGTCCCTAGCGTGGCCAGGCCGGGGCGGGGCGAGTCTGTATCGGGGCGTGTCCGTGGGCGTGCCCGACAGGCCCCGCCCCGCCCCTGGACGTCGCCGCGGAGCTCGCGCGGGGAGGGGGGAGGAGCGCGCCGAGCGCGCGCCGCCTGGCCGGCGGAAAGTTTTTCCTGACGGAGTTTTGGCGGCGGCGGCGGCGGCGGCCGGAGTGGGCCATGGACGCGCTCAAGTCCGCTGGGCGGGCGCTGATCCGGAGCCCCAGCCTGGCCAAGCAGAGCTGGGGGGGGCGGCGGCCGGCACCGCAGTGAGTGTGTGCGCGCCCGCCGGCCGGGCCGGGCCGGGGTCGGGCCGGGGTCGGGCCGGGCGCTCGGGGCCTCCCGCGGGCGCCGGAGTCGGGCCAAGTTGGGGGAGAGGCGGGGCCTGCCCCGCGCTCGCGTCCCGTCGCGGCCTTCCCGGCCCTGCGGGGTTGGGGTCGCCCGGGGTCAGGTCGTGCTCCCTCTGCCCACCCCAGCTCTGTGCCGCGGGCAGGAGGGCGGAGCGGGAGAGGAGACCCAGCTCGGGGTCTCCAGGTGCAGCGGAGGGAGGCGCAGGTGGGCAGAAGAGGCCGTGGCGACCCCCGGCGGCTCCCCACCCCGCCGCCCTGGGCTGCTCGCGGGAGGCCGGAGCTCAGCTCAGCGCCGGGGGGACGAGGGGCGCGCGCGAACTCTGGGGAAGGTGCCCCATCCCCGCGCCCGAGCTCCTCTGCGGGGAGCCCACCTGTCCCTCCGCTCAACCCGAGTGCGGCCCGCGGGGTCATCTTTTAACTCCCGGGCCTCAGGTGTGAGCCCCGGGTCGCAGGTGCCTGCTTGTTGGGAGGGAGGCCGGCTTGGCGTGCCCGAGGAGGCCCCAGCCGCGGCGATCTAGATCCCTGCAGTCTCCCCCACAGCCGGGTCCAGGTGGCTAGGCTGGCGTCCAGGCTATTTTTGAAACCTGTTTTCTCTCGCACCTTCCCTCGGGGTCTAACGAAGTCCCTGGGCTCCCAGGCAAACGGCGGACGCGCCGCCACTTCTCCTGGGGGAGTCTGGGAGGCGCCTCACCCAGGCCCCCCCCCCCCCCCCCGTCCTGTCCCCTTGTCTCAGGTTACTCTCTGGGAGCCGTCACCTGGCACCTTCCCCCGAGGCCTGGGAAATCTAGCCCAGGTCCCTCCTGTTTTGAGAGTTGTTTGCCCAGGTTCACACAGGCCTTCCGGGCTGATGTGGAGCCAGATCGCAGGATTCCTGCACGCCCATCTCCCCACCTGCCACCCACCTAGGGCCACATCCTCTCCCCCACCAGGAAACAGCTATCCTTACCCCCTCCTTGCCTTTCAGGGCTCCACCAGGGGAGCCCGAGTGCCCTAGTCCCAGGAGCGCCAGCGTGTCTGGGCCTAGGGAGCCCGCCCTGCCCCTCCTCTTGCCCGCTCTGCTGTTCCAGCTGTGGCGGCCTCCTAGCTCAGACTGGCATTGGGAACGTGGGCTGGGTCCTGCTGGTGGGGGTGGGGTCAGAGGCCCGTTAGGGCCAGGCCGGGCATGTACCGTCTCCCACACTTACTGGCTCCCAGAATAGTCCTTTAAAAAATTTGTGCGAAGTGTCCAGACTTCTGAGAATGACTGTCCAGTGGAGGAACCCTGTTGGTTTTCTCTGGGGTGGGTGAGGCAGCCCCTGGGGCAGTGGTTCAGAAGTGAGCCTAGAAGCACTACTGAATCTGGGGAGGGGAAGAAGTAGCCACTCTGGGTGGTGGAAAAGTGTCTTTTCAGTGCTCCAATCAAGGCCAGCCTCAGTTTCCTTTTTGCAAAATGGGGATAAAAATTTTTACCTTGCAAGGTGTTATAAGAAAATTATTGCTCATAATGCTCCTTCCTGATAGGCAGCTTCCTTCTCCACCCCCTCCCCTTCCACCTGTCTGTGTAGACCTTCAACATGTTTCTTACTGTGATGGACCAAGATGCGGGTGGCACTCCGAGCCTATTTATACCTTGCAGGAAAGCAGAGGAGCATCTCCCCCCACCCCAAATTCAGAGCTCAGTCCTTGTTGTCTCTGTGTCTTCTGAACCCAGAATGAGCTTACCTGAAGCCCCACCTGTCCCTCATTATCATTATCATTATTATTATTATTATTATTATTATTATTTTGTGGTGCTGGGAATTGAACCGAGGTCTTTGATACTTGCAAGGCAAGCACTCTACCAACTGAGCTATATCCCCAGCCCTCTCCCTCATTATTAACTTTCAATTTCGTCATCTATAAATTGCAAATAAGAGAAGTATCTGCCTCAGTCTTTTTGTGGGGTTACATCAGTGTGTTTTACCCAGCACAGAGGAAGAGCTCAGTAGATGGTAACTAATGCTTTTGTTACTGTGTTTTACAAATCAATTTTTACTACTTTTACCTCATTTGTTTCTGTGATCAAAGCTGGGGATTCTTATCATCAGACCCATTTGAGAGATAAAGAAACAGAGGAAAGTGGAGTCTCTGGCTCCAGGCATAGAGCTTCCAAGAGGCAGAACTCCAAATCTCCAGCCAGGATTTATCTATATGCTGGGATCTTACAAATGTGGTCTCTGGCCATGGGAGATCCCAGGGGCAGGTCCCGTACCGGGTTGGGCTGGCAGCCCTTGAGGACAGTTGTGATCACAGGTTAGAGAGGGAAGCCATGGGGTGTGCTTGGGTTTGTGACTCAGCCAAGCCTTGGGCCTAGCCCTTGAGATCCGAGACCTGTGGCTGAGTTTTGAGGCCAGACTGAGGCCAGTGGAGTTAAAGTTAGGCCTGCCTCTCACCTCTCAAGGTCTTTACCTGGGGTTAGCATGGTCATTCTTTTGTTTGTAAAGAAACAGAGAATGGCAGCAACTTGCCTGAGTCACACAGGAAAACCAGCATCCCAAGGCTGTCCTGACCTGGAGAGGGTTCTCTCCCTCTTCCACGTGTGGCTTTTTTCCATCTCCTAGGGAACCATAAATATTTTATCTCAGTCCTTGGTCAAAGATTTTCCTTTCGTTCAGCTGCCTGGAAGGGTGGCTCACCCTGACCTCTCAGTGTCCTTCTTTCCAAAGGTGCTGGGGTCATTTGACCCTTGGGCTCCTTTGTGTGTTGTGCTATCCTGTCAGGGAACCAAAAGAGCAAGGATAAATATGAGATGTGGGTTGCAGTAATACAAGTTCATGATGTAAGTGGGGGAGGGGGCACCATATGTATCTGTGATAAGATAGTATAAATATGATGAGTAATCTGCCAAACTGTAATCCCTGTTGAGCATTGACAAGCGTCAGGCACTGAGAGGCTGTGGGGACCTGGGGACTGGTAGTGCTCACAGTCTGGTGGAGGAGGTAGAGAAAAGGACAGGGCTGCAGAGGCTGGTGATGCTTGGATGAAGGCCAAGTGGGCCACAGAAGCCACAGGACGGCTTTGCAGATGGGTGGTGGTGTCACTTGACTTGTAGAAGTAGACACCAAGACAGGGGTCTGAGTGCATGTTCTTTACTTGAGAAGAGATCCCAGTAAACTGTGTTGGGACAATTGAGAAGGGAAGGGGGTCCAAAACGTAGATGTCATGAAGCAGATGACCATTGTGGGCCACTGGAGCTTAATCCCTCAGGGAACTCTGGGAGCCAGGTAGAACATGCTACTCAGGATTGTTCCTTTTTTTTTGGTACTGGGGATTGAACCTGGAGCACTTGACTACTGAGCTACATGTCCAGTCCTATTTTTTATTTTGAGACAGGGTCTTGCTAAGTTACTGAGGCTGACTTTGAGTTTGTGATCCTCCTGTGTCATTGGAATTAAAGACATGTACCACCATGCCTGCCACCATTTTCCCTTTGAGGGGCCCTGACCAGCCATCATGGCGGGACAGTTGCTCGGGATGGAAGACCTTAATTCCCCAGTGTGCAGGGGACTGACCTTCCACAGCCAGTGAGCCCACAGGCAGCGTGGCAGGTGCTGATGGACCAACATGCACAGAGGGCCCCTGACAGCATCACCTCTCTGAGGAAGTGACTTGGATGATACCATGAATCCAAGAAGGGAGAATCTGGAATGCGCCTTCCAGGCACAGAGAGCAGCAAGTCCAGAGGGCGTTTAACTAGGGAATGGGACTCTGCTCTCACAAATCTGGCGGCTGAGGGAAGGGCGTGAAGTTGGAAGGAGTCAGAGGTCATCCACTGCCCACTGAGGGTCACATGCTCCTTTCTAGCAGCCCTGCAGGGCAGCAGGCCCAGGCCCTGCTGGAGTGACCCTGAGTAGGGCCACTGCCTTGCGGACATATCTTTGACACTTATAAAATACTCTTAAGTGGTCATGTACACATTAAAGCTCTTTGCACTTGACGTTGGTAGTGACAGTAGCTTGTACTCTGGTTCTTGGTGTGTGCCAGACGGGGTTGTCTTCATCATGACAGCCCCCGGGGAGGTAGTACTGTTGTCCCTGTGTGAAGTGAAACAGCTCGGCGGGGAGGTTGAGTGGGGCAGAGCCTGCTTTTCTCTTACAGTGTGAGTCGCTATTTAGGAGTGGCCACCGTGGTCATCATTAAAATCATAAGTCTCACTAGTTTTAACTTCTGAAACTTGCCTAGCACTTTCACGTCTGAAAGCGTCTTCAGATGATGCTCCCAAAGAGCCAAGCATATTTGATGGGTAGAGACACTAACCCAGAGAAGCAGCCACACTCCAGTCAGGGCAGGACTTGCGTCTCCTCCTGAGATGTTGTCACTCTGTGGCTTCTAGGCCTCTGCTTTGGCTGGGACTCTCATGTCCAGACACCATCCTGTTGGGTCTCCTGGGGTAGCAGAAGGGACACTGGGAGCCCTGCCTATCCCTAACTCCTGGGTAGGGATCTTAATGAGGAAGGAGCACATGGTCACAGCTGACGTTAGACTGGGCATATGGTCCGTACCAGCCAATTCTGGCAGCAGGTCATCTGTAAAATTGCACAGTTAAAAAAGCATAGTCATTACCCACACAGGGCCGAAAATAACGGGACCGGAACAGGCCTGTGGACTTAGGCCTGTATTTGCCCAGGGCCTCTGGGAGCTCCCTCCAGAGTCCTGGGCTCCTTCTGAGAAGGAATATGTGGCCTTAGTGGGCTGGACACTCTGACTAGATGCCATTTGAGGTGGCTGGTAAGCAGGACGGGGTGGTGGGACACCCCATGGATCTGTCTGAGCTGAGGCCCTGGTGCTGGTTGCTGAGGGGAAGATGTGGGCTGCAGAGATCTCACACCTCATGAAGAGCCATGTGCACAGAGAGACAGGAGAGGAGCCAGGCGTCCCAGAGGAAAGGAGTGTCTTGCTGGGCCTAGGAGGACCAGTGACAGGGATGGGGGAAAGGCAAAGCAGGAGGAGACGGGACAGCACTGTCACGCAGGGGCACCCCTGTCCACACCAGGTCCCGGGAAGGTGAGTGTGGATGGCAGGTCCTTTAAAGGGAAAGAAAGCACAGCAGGCAGCGGCTTGGCAGTGGGGGTGTGGCTGTGGAGGCTCACACTCGTGGAGGGGTGAAAGGGTGAGCACCACCTGCCCTGGGGCCTGGTCCTGGGGCCTGGCCCTGGCTGAGTGGGGTTTAGACCTCATTATCTCCGTTTACTGTTGTTTTTTTTTTTTTTTTTTTCTTTGCGGTACTGGGATCGAACTCAGGGCCCTATGCTTGCGAGGCAAGCACTCTACCAGCTGAGCTATCTCCCCAGCCCTCCGTTTACTGTCTTATCCAAGGATCAAACTGCCCAGGCGCACGCCTGCAATCCCAGCCACCCAGGAGGCTGAGGCAGGAAGATCACAGGTTTGAAGCCAGCCTTGGCAATTTAATGAGACTTGTCTCAAAATTAAAAATAAAAAGGGCTGGGGATGTGGCTCAGTTGGTAGAGAACCCCTGAGTTCAATCCCTAGTACCCACCCCCAAATCACACACACATGCAAAAGACAAAACAGAGGACAGCCCCTCCCTTAAGCCAGGAACTGTTGCTTCCCATTTTACAGATGAGAAAACTGAGCTTCAAGGAAGGTAGTTAACTCAGGATCACTCCGACACCAAGCATCAGAACTGGAAGGGTAGGACTAACCACTTGGCTATGCTACCTCAAAGAAGGCTTCCTGGAAGAGCCTGGATGTGCGGGATTTGGATCAAGTGAAGGAAAAGAAGAGCATTTTAGATAGAATTACTCAAGCAGAAGCTCAGAAATTGAAAAGTAGATGTTGCCTTATGAGGAAGAAGTTCTGCACAGTGGAGCTCCTGGTGTTATGGGAAAAGAGACAGGAACAGTCATGTGGGTTTGGGTGTCATGGTCTGGGGCCCCCCTGACTTGCTATATGGCTTCAAACGGGTCCCTCCCATCTCTGGGCCTCAGTTGCATTATCTGTCAAGCAAGAGGTTGAGAGAGAGGGCCTGTGAGGCAGGGAGCAGCATCCACTGTACCAGGAGGTGGTGAATTATGGAAGGGTCAGTCCAGGAAGGGAGGAATGCAGAAAAATGGCAAGCATTTCAGAGGTCAAGGAGGACAGGGGAATGTTTTGACAGCAAAGAGATCACTAGTGACCTTGGCAAGCTTTGGCCCTTTGGAATGGAGGGATCGGAAGTGGCTTTGGAAAGGAGCCAGAAAAAGACTGAGCCACAGGAAATGGGAGAGTGGGGACACAAAAATAGGGGAGGAAGGATGTTTGCCTTAGGTCAGAAATGGATAATGAACGAACAAGGCCACCCCTGATTGATTGGTATTGCCTGCCTGGGGCCCTGTGTTTCGAAACTGAGGGAATCAAGCTGCAGTCAGTGAGCAGTGTCCGCAAGGACACAGGCAGTGGGCATGACAGCACTTCTTTTTTCGTCTCTAGATGGGTCTCAGGTCCAAAGTGGTCTGGGTATCTTGGCCTGCAGAAAGGAAGCCTCCAGTGTTAGGAATACCCAATCCAGGTGGAGAAGTTAGGAATACCCAATCCAGGTGGAGAAAATGCCTCCGGCTCCAAGAATCTCTCCCTGACCCTCTGCTAGAGTTAAGGTAGCTGGCCTCATGCTTAGGTGGTCTGTCCAGTGGTCAGAGCTTGGGTTTTAGAGCAGGAGTCCTTGGAGCCTCAGTTTCCTTGTCTGTGAAATGGTAGTGAAAGAGCACCTGCTTGGAGAGTAGCTTTTTTTATATATGTATTTTTAGTTTGTACATGGACACGACACCTTTATTTTATGCGTTTATTTTTATGTGGTGCTGAGAATGGAGCCCAGTGCCTCACACATGCGCTCTACCACTGAGCTGCAGCCCCAGCCGCTGGAGGGTAGCTTTTTATTATTCATCTTTATTAACGTGGTAGCTCTGATTCACCTCAGAGATGATGCTGTTAGTCTTGGCTTCCTTGATAGCAGGGCCTAAAATGTTCTGGGTCCCCCATTGCCTGATACGGGACCAGGGGATACATCAAGAACTTTCTGTTGCTTTTTGGAGATCAAATGGGATGGGCTGGTGGAAGGGGCAGAGGATGGGGTCACTTTGGGCTTTAAGGTCATCTCAGTGAGGCCTCATGTTAGGGTAGAGGCACAGGAGTGAGAGCTGATGGGCAGTGCTTCGGGGCCAGAGCTGGGATGAGGTCTTCCAGGTCATTCTTTTACTCAGCAAATGTGGAGCACCAGCTGCATGCCGGTTCTGAATCAGTCAGCAAATCCCTGCTCACCAGGACCTCAGGGGAGGGGTGACACTAGGTTCCGTGTGCCCTCCCCACCCCAGTGCACACGTGCATGCACACACACTCTCTCTCTCAGATGAGCCTCCGAGGAGGACAGTGGATTGCTCAACACAAATCCAGAGGAACATGGGTGCTTCTCCTGACTGTAGAGGAGGAGGGCAGGACAACCCTGGGACCTGACAGTGCTGGGACAGGTGCTAGGAGGGGCAGCAGGAGATAGACTGGGCAGGGGACCTGATGGTGCCCCTGAGCCCAGGATTCTACTCTCAACAGTACAGGAAGCCCAGAGCCAGGCTGAACCTTGTGGGAGACCCATGGCCCTGCCAGGGCTCAGCTGCCCTGGAGCCCCTGATGCCAGTACTAACCCTGCTTCCTGTGGCTGTGCATCAGTGCTGGCGAGGAAGGCCCAGGAGGAGGCAGGGAGGGCTCGACCTCTCCAGACCCTGTCCAGGGACTGGCCTAAGGAGGCCGACTGCCTCTCTGGTGGCCCTTGGAAGCTGGTTCCTGTCTGAATCCAGCTCTGTCCTTAACGAGATTGTGTGTGAGGCCGAAGAGCAGCAGTAGAATGGGTACAGTCCCCATGACACACCTCCTCCAAGTGCAGCATCTGTGGGGTGATAGAGACAGATGGGCCCGAGCAGGCGAGTGTGGCTGTGCGTTCATCCTGGGGCCAGGGGACCTTCCTCCCTGCTTCCTTGCTGTTGCTTTCCTGAGTGACGGTCATCGGGCTGGAGCTCCCTGAGGAACCCTGGGGATGGGCAAAGCCTCTGATGAGCACTGCGGCTTCCTTGTGTCCCTCTGCCTCCTCAGGCTCTTTCCTGGGCGGGTGGGTGGGGCTCCTTCCATCTCTCCATCCTGGTCTGTTTCCCAACCCTGTGATCCCCTCAGCCCTCGTTTCCCCACCTTCCTGATGTTAGTCGTTAGTTGTGGTCAAGAGTTCTCAGAGGACCTTCCCGTGGAGCCTGCTCCGCCATTACTGTACCCAGAGGAGGGCATTGATATCCTTCTCAAAGGGGACAGGGGACTTTCCTGAGACTAGCTGGGAGGGAGCAGGCAGCAAAGCTGGAACTTGAACTGGGTCTGCCAGGTTGGCGCGGCGTCTTCACTCCAGCGCTCTTGGCGGCTCTCTGCTGACCCCGTCCCTGAGCCTGGTCTCTGGATGGGCAGGCAGAGTGAGGCAGTGAGGCTGGGCCACAGCAGCCAGCCGGGCACTCTCACCCTCTACCCACAGTGTGTGACTTGTCTCGTGCCCCTCCCGTCCTGCCTCCTGACTGTAGCCTGGCATGATGCCCACGTCACTAAGGGTCTAGCAAGAGAGCGGTCTGACTTGCCCTTGGCAGAAGTTGGCTGGGTGCTCGCACACGTGGACTAAAATCGGAACACACCCAGAAGATCAGCGTGGCCCCTGCATGAGGATGGCACGCAAATTTGTGACGTGTTCCTTGGTTTTGACACTGCCTGTGACACCCACAGGGCTGTCAGCAAGGTCTAGGTGGCATCAGGCTGTAAGATTTTGGCCAAAAACATGGGCTCCATAAGTTAAAGCCGCCAGACGCAAAAGACCCCATGCGAGTTCATTTGCATGAAATATCTAGAAAAGGCACATCTTTAGACAGAAGGATTTGGCCCATAGGTCCTCAAAATCTTGAGGCAGAAAGTAGCCTGGGGTCTGCCTGCCACTGGAGTGGAAGTACGTAAACAGGTGAAGGTACCTTATCAGGATGATGGAAATTTCTGGAGACCAGGTTGTGGTGATGGGTGCACAACTTATAAGTTTACTAAATATTGCTGAATAGTCCCCTTAAAACAGATGGATCTTATGGCATATGAATTGTGCTTTGATGATGTTTTTAAAAAATATTTTTTAGTTATAGATGGACACAATACCTTTATTTATTTTTATTCGGTACTGAGCTGAGGATCAAGCCCAGTGCCTTACGTGTGCTAGGCAAGAGCTCTACCACAGAGCCATAACCCCAGCCCCAACAACAATGTTGTTTTTTAAAAGTAAAAGAATGGGCTTTTTCATTTTGGGGGGAAGAAGTCAGCATTGAAGTTGAGTTTGGACTTGGGACTTAGAAGTGTGACTCGAGTCAGCTCTGGCACTGACTGGCTCCGTGGGCATGTGTGGCAGCCTGCCTGGGCCTGGCATCCTTGTCTGCAGTGGCCATGATAAAAGTCTGCTCGTGTACAAGATCGGGCTGGGGCTGTGGTTCAGTCATCCCAGAACCACCCCCAAAACAAATAAGGTCTACTCCTGAGTGCTTGTCAGGGTTCGTGGGGCAGTTTGTGTAAAGCTTCTCATCAGGTGCTTGGTATGTTCTAGAAACAGTTATTTCTTTATCAGTAGTCAAAATAATGGCAGGGGCACCTCAGTGTTCCTTGCCGGTGTTCTGAGGGCTACCGTCCTGCCCAGAGCTTCCTGAGAACTGGACAGACACCCGGGAGACACTGCTGGAGGGCATGCTCTTCAACCTCAAGTACCTGGGCATGACCCTGGTGGAGCGGCCCAAGGGCGAGGAGCTGTCGGCTGCAGCTGTCAAGAGGATCGTGGCCACTGTGAGTGTCCTGGGCAGGGGGTAGGCACCAAGCCAGGGCCAGCTTCTTCCCAGCTGCCCCTCATCCCTAGCTCATTACCTCAGTGTGGTGTCTGAGCCTGGCCCTGCCCTTGAGTCTCCTTGCTCAAGGAGCAAGTGACCTCACATGGAGGGAATCCGTTAGACTTGTGGGGTCAGGGTCAGTGTCCTCCTCTCTAGCCAGCATGTCTGTGCTCACTTCAGTCTCAACTCCCTAGCTTTGACTCCTGCCTGAATTTTGGTGACTTCTCAGTGCTGGGGAGATGGGGTGGTTGCTGTCCCTTGCCTGTGTGCCCAGTGTCCTGAGAGACAGTGTAGCCCACAAGGGATCAGATTATACCCTCCCAGCTCCTGGCGAGTGTTGGCCCTTTAATCCACCTCCCTTAGTGACCTCGACCCTGAAGCTCAGGCCCTGGCAGGAGCGGTGGGTGGAGCAGTCCCCCGTCATCCTGCTGGGAGGCGATAGCCTTCTCAGCACAGTCTGGCATCCCTCCCAGCTGTGTGCCCTTGGAAAAGTCCCTCGCCCTCTGAGTCCACCCCACTGCTGTGAGGTGCGGTGTACGGCAGGCCGCGGGTGCTAGTGAGCAGCAGCAGTCGTCCGCTTTTATTGCAGGAGGTGCTGGCACCTGCCTGAGCTGAGGTCTCACACAGGCCCTGCATGTGGGCCTTGGGGCTGGATGTAACCTGCAAGGGGGGTCCCACGGAAGCAGGCAGCTCCTCTAACCAGCCTCTGCCCTCCTGCCCCCTTCCCCAGGCCAAGGCCAGTGGGAAGAAGCTGCAGAAGGTGACTCTCAAGGTGTCACCCCGGGGCATTATCCTGACTGACAACCTCACCAATCAGCTCATTGAGAACGTGTCCATTTACAGGTACGCTCAGTATGGGGTGGCCTGTATCACTGCCCCTTGGGGTGGTGCATTGAGTGTCCTAGGTGAGTTCAGGCTCTGCTGCTTTGTCAGGGTGATGGTGGAGTCTTCCTTTCCTCATCTGTAAAATGGGATGGAAGCAGGTCCTACCTCACTGGTGTACAAGGGCTCCTGCACAGCACCCAGCTCACAGGGAGCGTTCCATTAAGTGGCAGTTGCTGCAGTCCTTTTTACCAGTTATAGCATGCAGCTGAGGCCTGATCCGGCCTGGCCCCCTGTGCTCCCACCTCCAGCTGCATGTTGCTGAGTCAGGCCTGGAGCGCAGAGCTGCAGGCTCACTGCCTCTTTCACCATAAATGTAGCTCAGCCCTGGGCATCTGGCTGGGCATTCCAGAGACTCACACAGCCAGTTTATAGATGGTCCCTCAGACTCCCTTGTCTCCCAGGGAGACAGGGTTTAGCCCTTGGAGTCTCAGGCTACCTCCACTTCTCTCTTGGCTGGTTGCTTGTAGGATTTCAGAACTAAAGGTCCAATTCCATTTTACAGGTGGAGAAACTGAGGCTCAGAGAGTGAATGGCCTCACTCCAGTGAGGTAGTAGCTGAATGGGGACGAGGATACCCAGGCTGGAGCTTTGTCCAGCAGACCCCCCTCTGCCAGGCATCCTTCCACATCCATGCTTTGTTTCTCGGCAGCTGGCTGAGGCAGCATGGGTGGGCACGTGGGTTGGGGGGCAGGGTTCAGAGTGTTGAGGAATGCCTTCTCTCACCTTGCCGATGCCACCTACCTGCCTTTCCAAGTGCCTGCTCTGCTGATGCCACCTACCTGCCTCTCCAAGTGTCTGGGCAGGTGAGGAATCTGACTAAGGCCCTGTCCTCCAGGAGCTTCCAGCCTAGGAGGGAATGGAGGGGAGGAAATAGAAAATAGAGAGTTTGGGGGCAGCAGAAAAGGAAGGGCTTGCCTGGGGAAATCTGGGAATGCCTCTCAGGGGAAGTGGCACCTGCTGGGGCTTGATGAATCAGGATCCAGCTGACCGATCCCAAGGACCCAAGGCCACTGGGCAGGAGGCTGGATCCCCAGGAGTGAGGGCAGCTGGGGCTGTGCGCCCCCTTCTGCCCACCCGGAGGCACACAGTACTGTCATGGAGTGGTGCCTCTGAAGACGAGGCTGGGACCTGTTGGCGCCTCCCCTAGTCACGATTCCTAGGATTGGAGGCAGCGGGGGATCCCGCAGAGGACAGCAGCAGGGCTGGGGAAGCGAGTGGGTGTTCCCTGTAGTGAGTTGCTGAGGCTCTCCACCCAGACCCACAGGGAACCTGGTCGGGCTGTCTTTGCATACCCAGCCTAGTCCTAGGTCCCCGCCCTTGGCAACCGCTCCAGGAAGATTTGCTGCTCCTGATCCCCGCCACCCTGGGAGAGGTGGGCCTGGGGTTCCTCTGATGACCAGGCAAGGGGAGGCGAGTGAAGGGCAGAGTGAGCCGGGCAGTGTCCTGCTTCCCTTCCACCAGCCAGAACAGATCTTTCAGGGGCACCTCTAGACTCCCACAGGTGAGTTCATGTCCCAGCTCTGCCACCAGCTCTGTGGCCCCAGACCTTTAGCCTCAGTTTTCTCATCTGAAAAGTGGAAATAGTAATAGGTCCCATCACAGGGTAGCTCAGAACTAAGTGAGGCCGAATCTAGAAAGCTTGACCCACTGCCTGGTGTGTAGTTGGGCTTCAGGTATTACTATTTTAGGGTGTGATTCAACCAGTGAGCAAGGGGAAGGGGCTTCCTCCAGTCTCTACTCCCAGTTCCTCCTGCCTAGCCTGGGTCCCACCCCCACAGAAGGTTCAGGATGCCAGGCCTGGAGGCCAAGTCTGACTCTGCAGCCCCACCTTGGATGGAGGGGGATGGTAGTCTCTTTGAACTCAGCACATCTAAGAAGTGGTCAGGCCCCATCAGGCTTGGTGACACTTCCCACTTGCCTTTTAGGATCTCCTACTGTACGGCAGACAAGATGCACGACAAGGTCTTCGCGTACATCGCACAGAGCCAGCACAGCGAGAATCTTGAGTGTCATGCCTTCCTCTGCACCAAGCGGAAAATGGTCAGTAGGGAGCTGGGGGCTGCTCTTGGGAGGAGGCAAGACCCAAAGGGGACAGTCTCTTAAAAATGGACTGAATCCCCAGGAGTCTCAAGTGGCTCCTGAGAGCTGTTGGCACTGAGTAGGACTGCAGTCAGGCAGTGCCCAGCAGGTCAACCTGTTGTGCACAGTGACCACCTTCATCCCCAGGAAGTGACTGGGCCTCTTCCTCTCTGTAATGTGATTTGTTAGGTGTGAGATTATCGTGGCTCTCCTCTCAGGTCACTGCAGCCAGCAGTGCAGGCCTCGTAGGCTTTGCCCCTGGAGTTGAGGTGAGAGGTCGGCACCAGGATGGAAGGCAGTGGAGCCCTGGGGACTGGACTTGCTGTGACCAGACATAGGAGGGAGGGGCTCTTCTGAACCTTCTACAGGCTCATCCAGTGCTGGGCTTTAAGGTGTTTTCTTGTTTAATCCTCACCACAGCTCTGCACCCGGAGACTATTGTGCTCGCATTGTTTAAGATTCATAATGAAGCACCCTTGGAGGCCAGCCGGCTTGCTGAAGGTGACAGAACCAGCCAAGAGCAGAGGGGGTTAGACCCACATCCCTCAGTGTAGCTGGGGGAGGGGCCGAGAGCTTCCCTCCCATTCCAGGTCACCCTGCCCATCGAGCTGGCTGGGTGAGAGAGATCTTGGTGTCTTGGGCATTTGTCTTGATTTGGGAACACAGCTGGAACAGGTCGGCTTTTGGCATGGATGCTTTTATTTCTGAGCCTGAGATCTGAGTATCTTCCTATAAAGATTCCCACATCTGTTGATTTAGGGTCAGCATCAGTTAACCTCAGATTACCTCGATGACACTAGATGTTGTTTTTTTGGTTTTTTGCTTAGAGCCTGGTCCCCAAGCCTTGTGACTCTCAGAGCCAAGGAGGCTAGTTCCTCTCCCTTCCTGTATCAGCAGACACATGGAGGACATTCCAGTGGTAGGCCAGGCTTCCTGCTGCCCACCTGCTCTAAATACGTTTCCTATGACTGCTGTAACAAGTGACCACAAATTTAGTGGCTTAAAGCAACACATGTTTATTCTCTCTCAGTTCTCCAGGTCAGAGAAATCTGAGGTAGGTCAGCAGGTTGTGTTTCTCCCAGAGAAAAATGGGGGGACCCACTTCCTGGCCTTTTCTTCCTTCTAGAGGTCACCTGTGTTCCTTGGTTCATGGCCCTATCCTCCACCTTCAGGGTCTGGAGCAGGTCAACCTTCCAGTCTTGATTCTGTTGTCACATTGCTGTTTCTTTCTCTGGCTCTCCTGATCCCACTCAAGGTCCCTGTGTTGACACTGGGCCCACTAGGTAATCCAGGATAATCTCCACATCTCAAGGTCCTTGACTTAATCCCATCTGCAAACCCTTTTGCCATATATGGTAACATTCACAGGTTCCAGGGATTAGGGCAGCAACATGTGTGGGGACCTGATTCAGCCTACCACAAAGAATCACGAAAGGGGCACATAGTAGGAGACAGATGAGAGGTCTCATCATGGCCGATGTGCTGTGTGGCCTTGGATGAGATCCTGCTCTTCTCTGGGCTGTTGCCTATCAGCAGAATGAGGAGATTACCTCGATGACTCTAGATGTTGTTTTTTTTTTTTTTTTTTCTTTTCTTTTCTTTTTTTTGGTACTGGAGATTGAACCCAGGGGTGCTTCACCACTGAGCTACATCCACAGCCCTTTTTATGTTTCATTTTGAGACAGGGTCTTGCTGAGTTGCCCAGGCTGGTCTTGAACTTGGAATCCTTCTGCCTCAGCCTCCCGAATCTCTGGGATTAAGGCCTGTGTCACTGTGTTTGTTTTGGCCCCCTTGTTTCTTGTAGATTTTGTGTCACTGGGCACTTACCTGGGTCTTGTGACACTGCAGGCTCCTGAACTGTGGTGGCTTCTCCCATGACAGCTTTGTTCCTACACAGTGACTCTTGTGCTGTCTCTTATGAGGCCACAAGGACTTAAGATGTAGGCTCCTTATGTCCTGTTGTCCGACTTTTCCCCCCACAGACTGGAGCACGGGCTGGGCTGGGTGGCAGGCTCACAGCCCCCACTGCAGCAGTGGGCCCAGGGACGAGGGCCACTCCCAGGTGCAGGGGCTCCATCTTGCACGGGAGGTGGGCTAAGAAAGAAGGAGCTGGCCTACCAGTTCAAAGGGAGGCCTGGCCTGGCTCAGAGCACTGCAGACAGGCCTGAAGGAAATCAGCCGCCCCCAGTCAGAAGGGCAGCTGCCGAGGAGGACAGAGAACCCATCAGCAGAGTGCAGGGCTCCTGCTAGACACCCAGGCCCTTCCATTCTCTCAGCATGTCCTGTCTGTGGTCAGGGCTGGCTGGCTGGATTGCGGCTTCTCCTGCTCCATTCTTTGCTTCCCTAGGGTCCTTCATTTTTCCGAGCCATAGCCAAGCCCAGGTGATAGACGTACCCATTGCTCCAAGGACTTTACTAGCCTTGGTTCCTGATGTGTGGATGGCCTTGTGACCTCGCCCTGTCTGGAAACCCAGATTCCCAAGACCTCACAGAATTCCTGAGGGGAGACAGAAGAGAGGTGGCCCCTGAGCTGCTGCTGCTGTGTGGTGTGTCCTTCCTGGGCCACCCCCTGCTTGTGCGGATGGAAAGGTTTTTGTAGGAAGCATCTTCTGGCCATGCCCAGCTGGACCAGGGGAGGGAGGCCTGGGGGCTGTGCTGCCCCAGCATTGGCCTGGCTGGTGAGTGACCCAGGAAGTGCTGGGGCCCCTGGGCCCATGAAAGCCTGCAGGCAAGGACTCAGCTTCAGTAACCGGAGGCTCGACTCCAGAGTGGGGGCTCTGAAATCTTCCTGGAGGTTAGGAAGGTGGCCCAGAGACAGGGACTTGGAAGAATGAGCAGTGAGTAGGAGTTTGCCAGGCCAAGGTGGGGCGGTGGTGGGAGGGGAACACAGGACAGCACCGGCTGACACCTGCTGAGACGTAAGTTGAAGGGACCCTCAGGGTGCTGCCTCCCTGCATCTCCTTGCAAAAAGCTTGTAGAAAGGGTCACTGGGTCACTCACCAGCCAGGCCAGAGCTGGGGCGGCACAGCCCCACAGGCCTTCCTTCCCTGGTTCTGTTGGGCATGGCCAGAAGAAGCTGCCTGCAAAAACATTTCCATCTGCCAGCAGGAGGTAGAAGTGCCCCTGAGGCCTCTGGGTTCAGAAGTGGAGGTGGGAGGAGCTCAGGGCCACTCCACAGGCCCAGGGACCAGATGCCCCCACTCTACCTCTGGGCAAAGGGTGGGGCTGCCTGCCTTCCTGGAGTGATCTTCATGCAAGGATCTCCTCTCTGAGGCAGCAGGCTGCTCAGGTAGCACAAGGCCCACTTGGTCTGAGTACCTGGCCCCCTCTGAGGGGTTAATAGCTTGGTCACTGAGAATAAGGCAGGGACATGAAAACTGGGCAGAGGGGAAATTGGTCAGGTAATAAGACAGACCAGCAGTCAGTGGCACTCAGAGGAGGCCGGGCACCTGGGAGTAGGGGAACAAAGGCTGTCCACAGCAGGCCTGAGCAGTGTGTCCACCTGAGGCTGGTCCTGGATCCTGCAGCTGCCCAGGGAGTGGAGCCACTCCCCGCAGACCCCGCTGAGCCTGGGCCTCCAGTCACCTGCATGGATCTGCAGCTCTGATTATATCTGGTTTAACTTATAGCTTGGGATGTTCAGGGCAGAGTGGTGGGAATGTATGCAAATGAATAAGCAGATTTATGCAAAAACAGTATACTCTCTTGTCCCCAAGGTTCCTGCAGGCAAAAATATTGGTGTTTCCACGTCCCAGCCATACTGGGTGACCAGCCCTTGCTCTGGTGTATAGCGATCTGACTCGGGCTGGTAATTAGCCCATATTTTTAGTTCATGGGCAATTCTCAATGGTAACTGGGTCTATTAAACTTGATTCAGACGTGACAGCTTAAATTGTAAACAGCTGTGAAGAGTTTCATACTTAATTACCATATTTAAGTTTTGCCATAAAGCACCCGTACTTCCATCAAAAATGTAAATGACGGAGACATTCAAATGAGATTTTATACTTGGTGAAGTTTAATTGGCACAGATCAGTCAGCTTGTTTAGGGATTTTAAAATTAAAAAAAAAAAAAAAAAGTTTTGAAGGCAGTAGCCACGGATTCATTTCTCAATTAAACCGAGTTGTCTGGTGGAAGGGAGGGCTGGCTAGGTCTGAACTTGTGGTGCACTTGAGAGTCTGGTGCTTCCTTCTCTTGCTCAGGGCTTTCAGCAGGAGGTGGGTGGTGGCAGGGGGCTCCGGAGGCCTGCCCCTTTGAGGTCTGTGATTCAGCCAGTCTGTTGCTACCTCTGAGGGGCGTGGCCTGCTCTGGGGGAGGAGGTTCAGACTGACCCTTGCTGGTAGTGAGCACACAGGTCAGGGGACACAGGCTTGTGAGCTAGTGACACTTTGATATGTGATGACCGCAGGTTGGTGGTGACAGGAAAGGAGTGGTGACATTTAAGTGGATTGGAATCCACAGATGGGTTCCCCAGAGGTGAGGGACTGAGTTTTGCCCCCATCCCTTACAGGTTGGTTACAGTAGAACTGAATGGTTTTGGTCCCTGACACTCACTGACATCTGGCTCCTGCCAGGAAGTTTGGAAGGCAGCGCCTCCCTTGCCAGGCCTCAGTTATCAGCCTGCTGAGCTGTCTGACTTCCACCCTGGCCGTGGCCTTCAGGCCTTGGCCAGTCCCTGCCAGCCCCAGCCTTCTGATCTCCAGTTCCCAGGGCTCAGTGTGTCAGGGGGGCTTCTCAGGAAGTGAGCCTGAGCTCACTGACTTAGGGGACAAAAGAGTGGCGGGAATAGACCTTGCCGTGGGGGCAGCTGGAGCAGGGTGGGGACTTCTTTAGAGGTGGTGAGGATGGGACCTCAGCTGATTGCCTCAGGCCCCGGCTGCGTTGGTGACAGATGAAGAGCCAGACCACAGCTGCTGCCCCAGGCATTCCAGAGCCAGGGATGGAGCCATCTGAGCTGCAAGGAGGGAGCAGGGCACCTGGCCGGGAGTCCCTAGCCCCGCAGCCTTGCTTGCTCTTCGCTGGCTGACACTACGCCCCTCCCCACCCCACTTCCTGTTTTTCAGGCACAGGCTGTCACCCTCACAGTAGCCCAGGCCTTCAAAGTCGCCTTCGAGTTCTGGCAAGTGTCCAAGGAAGGTGAGTCTCTTTCATGGGGGAGGGCAAGGGCCTACAGTCAGACCCGCACTGACGCCCAGCCTCATCCTTGCCTGGCTGTGACTTTGAACAGGTTCCTTTACCTGAATCTCATTTTCCCCATCTGATGGAAGGGCAGTGGCCATCTCCCTCCCTCAGGGTGCTTGCAAGATGTCAGTGACCTCTTCAAGTTGTCCTTCCTCCTGACTGGAGGCCTAAAACTGCCTCCTGAGACTGGTCACAGCATGCCTCCTGCCCAGTGATTGCAGGAGACAGAAGACCAGGATCTGAGGCTCCTGCGTGCTGTGCCTTGCCTTGATCACACAGAGAAAGAAAAGAGGGAGAAAGCTGGCCGAGAGGGAGATGTCCCAGGGACCTGCTGCGACAGCACCCAGTCGCTGAGAAGCTGTGAGTCTCGAGCGGGGGAGGGGGGAGGGCCTTTCAGCTGCAGGTCATGGGGCCTGCCTTCCACCCGGGGGCCATTCCCTCCAGGGCTGGGCAAATCTTGATATTTGATTTCGTTTTGTTATTAAATTGATAATACATGTTCACTATAGATAAATTAGAAAATGTAGGCAGGAAAACAGAATGCTCACTTTGGTGCATGTTTTTCTAGACATGTCCCTGTTCAAATGATCATGCGTACACTCTCTACACCCACAGTCTGTTGTGTGTCCTCTCTAAAAACTTCACTGCTGCAGGAGGATCGCAAGTTCAAAGCCAGCCCCAGCAACTTAGTGAGGCCCTAAGCAACTCAGTAAGACCCTGTTGCAAAAAATGAAAAGGGCTGAGGATGTGGCTGGGTGGTTACGTGCCTCTGAGTTCAATTCCTGGTATCAAAAAAGAAAAAGGGAAAAAAAAAAAAACAACTACCCAACTTGACAACTGCTATGAAGCTACAAGTTTCAAGTTTCAGTCTCAGTCATCAGTGGAGACAGGGTCTCACCTTGTGGGCAGGTCCAACTCTCGGGGGAGGTGCTGGCAGGGTTCTGGGTGGTCTGGACAGGGCTGAGTCCAAGAAGGGATTCAGAAAGAAGTGACCCATCTCCCACTGATACCCCTGACGGACCCCCTCACAGTGGTCGCCACTGGGAACCTTCTGGATTTGGAAGAGACAACCAAGGCCCCACTGTCCACGGTCAGCGCCAACACTACTAATGTGGACGAGGCACCACGGCCTCAAGCCTTGAGCAACAACAGTGTTGTCTGGGTGAGTGGCTGTGTGGCCTGGGGACCCCCATGGAGTCCACTGACCCTAGACCAGATCTCTGGATGAGCTTCAGGCAGCTCCAGGGTCCAGACATTGGCACTGTGACCTATGGGCTTCCAGAAGGACCAGACCCAGCCCAGCAGCACCCAGTCCCAGGGCAGGGGATGAACAATGTCCCCTTTGAACCTGGGGCTGTGTCCCCAGCAGGCCTAACTCCCAGCACAGCTGTCTCCTCACAATGCCCAGCCTCTTGGCCTGAGTGTCCACAGCTCTGCCCACCACAGGACTAGCCAAAGGCTCCTTTGTTCTTGGTATGGCGGAGTTTGTGCCTGCCACCCCTCCCTGCGCAGCCATCTGAATGAGGAGTCAAAGACTTGGGCTGTTGTCAGCGTGGCCCGGGTCCCTGGGACTCAGGGCAGGCCCCGACCTCTCTGAGGCTCAGCATTTCATCTCAGTGAGGAGGGTGACCTCTGCCACAGAATCTCCCAAGGGGCTGGATTGGTTTTTTTGTTGTTTTGTTTTGTTTTTAATTTCAACTTTGCATTTGGAAATAATTTCAGACTTAAAAAAATAATACAAAGAATTCCTGTCGCCCGTTCATCCAGATTCTCTAGCTGTCACCATCTTACATGACCATATTACACTGATAAAAATTGGAACATTGACATTGATCTGACCCTTCTACGTCACTTGCAGACTTCACCTCTCTCTGCCTGTCTTCTTCATGTCCCTTTTCTGGTCCAGGCTCCATTGCAGAGTTTCATGCTTACTTTACTTGTATCTCTTTAATTACTAAAAATCTAGAACATTTAGAAACTTCAACAGTTCTCAAGTCCCTCTGATTGTTGGAGATACCTGGGTGTCCCTCAAATCTGTGGTGGTTGAGGACCACCTTTGCTCCTTGCCCATCTGTGCCCGGCGGCCATGGAGGGACCATGCTCAGTGCTTCTCCACTGAGGCTGTGGGTTCCGTCATCCCGTGTGTTTGGCATTTGGGCTTCGGAAGTGAATGGAGGTCAGGAAGCCTGTTTCTCCAGCCTTTCCCTTTTTGGAAAGCTGTGCAAGTCATCCAGTTTCTCATTTTATGGAAGGAAAAGCTGAGTCTCGGGAGCTGTGACTTGCCCCAGGTCTCACAGGCTGCTGGTGACAGTTGGGAATCGGTCCCTCCATCTCGAGTGCCTGGGATGTGCCCTTTCTCCTACCCCACACCCAGCTGTGGTCCACAGACTGAGGTGCTGGTGGTGGCAGGCAGCCTGAACCTGTTCCTCCATCCCCATCCATCCCCAACCCTCGCCTCGTCCCACACGGGTCCCTAGTCCCTGCAGCTCACCAGAGCTGGGCCGAGCGCCTGCGTGAGCGCGGGCCTCCTGCTCAGAGTTCTTACCTCCTGCTTTGTCTCCCCAAGGAGCTGGACGATGGCCTGGATGAAGCGTTTTCGAGGTAACATTGATTGCGTTCCTTGTGCTGGGGACAGGGTTCCAGGGTTGGCCCTGCCTGCTTTACCCTCCCGGGGCCTTGGTCATGCCTGAGAACGTGAGCTACTCTGCCCTCCACGGCGGAGTCCCCTCCCTCCACTTGGCCATCGCCAAGGCGGATCCCCTTTCAGGGTGGCCAGACGTGTTAGAAAGCTGTCACTTAGGTCAGAAACTCCCAGTGGCTGCTCTTCCACCATCTGAGTGGAACTAAACACACTGCCGCTCAGGCTGGTTTCCTCTTCCCACGCTGGGGGCGAGCCTTCCCCCTCCAGGGGCTGCTTACACACAAAACCAAGCCCTGGGAGGAGGGCGCCAGGCAGCCAGGAGGTACTGCTGTGAGCCTGAGGCCGGTGGCCTTTCCCCACTTTCCCAGGGGCCACCTCATCGCCATGGTACCTGCAGCAGGAGGACACAGTGCCAAGAGGCTGTGGTTGCGGGAGGCCTGGCTGCACGGCTCCCCGGCACTGGGTCCCCCGTCAGTCAGCCCCAGCAGCACTCCCACTGCTGGGGTCTGTGGGTGGGACAGCCCCAGCCTGGCACTCTTGCTTTCTGCTGCTCCTGGGGAAAAGCTCTAAGTCCAGCCCAGGCGGCTGCCCCATGTGGCCCTCATGGGGACAGGGACATTTTTACCACCTTTCTTGCTTCACTGGCTGATGATCACCCCTCATCTGAAGAAAAGTTTCCTTTTGCTTTTCCCAGACTATTCAAGTATCGTGTGTCCTTTATTAAGCAATTTCAAAAACCAGGGATCTGAAAGCATCAGCGTGCTGTACCCATGGGCACACCTGGGCATAGCTCATGCTGATCCCACAGCATTTGCCTTGGGGCTCCCGCTCGCTCTTTTGACACCGGGGTGTCAGAAGCCTCTCTCTAGGCTGTTAAAGCCACCCAGAGTGCCTTCTGAGGACATGGGCTGTCCTGGCTTGCCTCTCCCAGTTCTGTGGACACCTAGGTGTCTCCCTCTGTACGTAGGTTTAGAAGCACGCTGCTGGGCCAGGTCACAGCCAAGGAGTGTTCTCAAGGTTGGGCCAGTTCCGCTGGGCTGGCGGTCACTGCCTCCCTGTGCTGCCCTCTTCCTCTTGCTGGGCACTCCTGGTGAGGCCTGTGCTATACCCTGGCCCCGCTCGTGTGGGTGTGACTCCCGCCTGGCCTTCAGTTTGACGCTCTAGGGACGGCCCACTGGGCAGAGGCTCTCTGCCCCTGAGTCCTGCCATCTTCATGCTGGTGGCCTCTTTCTCCTGGGCCTGTGCTGCTGGGTTGGACTGGCTCCTCAGGCCTTGCCAGCTCCTTGCCCCAGCGCTCAGCTCACGCGACTCTGCCTTCCAGGCTGGCACAGTCACGGACGAACCCTCAGGTCCTGGACACTGGACTGTCGGTGCAAGACATCCATTACGCCCAGACCCTCTCTCCCGCCGACTGGGACAAGCCTGACAGCAGCAGCACTGAGCAGGAGGATCTCTTCAGCTTCTGAGGGCCTGGGGACCGAGGGACACGACCAGCCTGGACGTGACAGACCAAAGCCACCCGTGGCAGGGATCCAGCTCCAGGACCTGCTATCTGCCTCTTCCCGCCCACAGCACTGTCGCCTGCTGATCAAAGCTGCAGCCAGTCAACCAGGGGAGAGGTTTTTAACCTGCTCCTTCTCTAGAACTGAAAGATGCTGTGAATATTTGTTCAGTGACTCCTGGTTTATGCTCAGAGGCAGTTTCCCATCAGGCATGTTGCGAGCGAAGTGCTGTGACTTCCTGCTCTCTATTGAGCCAGCTCAGCTCCAGCTGTGGGTGTCAGGACAGTGACCAAAGCATTTCATGTCCCTGGATTTCCCTGGGGACATCCCCTCTCCTGGCCGAGAGTGGCGGAGCTCTGCCACCTTTTGCGCGTAGGAGCTCGCAGCCCCAGGCAGCACTGGGCCCTCAAGCTCCTCTTCCTCAGGTCCCAGCGGGCCAGCCCAAGCCCTGGACCCAGGCACTCAGGGGCAGCCCCTGACCAAAGACGGCCCACGCTTGCACTTTAAAGCACACCAGCAGGTGCGGCACCAGGGGCTCCTCAGTGGTGCTGATTGGACAGAGCTCTTTCTGCCCTTCCTCCTCCTCGAGGAGGGGCCCAGGATCCCTGTGGATGGTCCTCCACCAGTGCTTGGACCATGGAACTGGCTGCCCAGACTCGCAGTCTACTGTGACTATGGAGACTGCCTGTGTAGCCCTCCCAGGCCTCATCCCTGCCTTCGCCCTCCCGGATGAGGCTGCTCCAGCTTCCTGTTGTGTCTGTCTGTGTGAGTGTCCCTGCCTCTCCATGCGGTCCAGGATGACTTGTGAAACCCAACACCTACATTCACATAGGAGTGTTTTAAGACCATTGTACAGATGAGAAAACTGAGTCCACGTGTGGAGGGGCTGGCGTGGGGAGTGGGACCCAGATTTGATGCCAAAGCTGCTTCCTGTGCTGCCACCTCTGGCAACTCTCACCTCCTTCTTCTTGAGCTTTGTTGTTCTCCCAGGAACCAAAAAACCCCAGCTATTTTCTGACCAAAATGTGTTTCATAACAAACCATCTGGTGCCTTTTCACTTGGAGCTGGCACGAGCCTCATGCCCTGCTCTCTGTCTCACTGTTGATTTCCGGGAAGATGCAAGTGTTTGAAGTCTGCTAATTCTGAGAGTGAAACAAATCAAACTCTGTACACATCCCGCTGTTCTCTTTCCTGACACTGCGGCCTCGTTGGGACACAACAGCAGCAAGCTGTCTTCAGAGTCTCTTTCCTTCCGGTCCCTGCCTGCCAGCTCCAGCATCCTGAAGCCCAGCCTAGCCTCAAGCATCTTTTCCATCCCAACGGGCCTCCTGGCAACTGGGCTTGCCTGCAGGCAGGGTTCAAGGACCCCAGGAACCACAGTGTCTCGGAGGGAGTCTGAGTGGGCCTCTGAATCAGAACACGCGCCTGGGGGAGGGGACTTCTCGGGTCTGCTTCAGAATAAGGGTTCCTTCCCTTCCCTCCCCTGCCCAGCCGGCCCTCTTCTCTCCCTCGGCCTCTTCATAATGGCCTCTGTTTGTCAGAAGGCAGCAAGGGTGGGGCAGGACACAGGCTCTCCTTGGCACAGGGGCCAGGGGTCCTGCTGGGCTGCACGGTGGCCTTTGTCTCCTGCTGACCAGCGTCGGCGTGCTTCCGTGCACAGCCGCCAAGTCTTGTTCTTTGCTCTGTGATGCTGTAAAGGAAGTTCTAATGAGAAAAAAACAGTAATAAATACTCTCTTGAAATACAAGCAGTGCTTTGATGGAGCCGCCTGGTGACCACAGTGCTCCTCCGTGGCTCTTGCCCTTTGGCAATGGGAGCAGCAGTGGCCACAGACCTGGGCAGGTGCACACCCAGAAGCAGCACCCAGAGTAAGGAACGGTGGCCTTAGGGTCCCCTGTTGAAGGGCCAGTGGTGCCTCCTTTTCGCCTTGCAGACAGGCATGTGCAATGCGGTCGCCTCTGGGTGACTCATCGAGGCCTCGCCAGTGATCCAGTGTGTCAGCACTGACGAGGTTGCTAAAGGCCAGGGTCGGGTCCTGGGTCAAGGTCTGTGAACCCTGAAGTGTGTACGAAACACGCACGCCCGTGTTCCTGGGAAGACATCTGTCGTCTCCATCTCATTCTCCAGTGGCCCCCAGCACACGTTCATCTGCAGGACTGTTGCGCACATCGGTGTCTGCTCGGTGCTGGGGCCTTGGTCAGGCAGGAACCACAAGGGCCCAGGAAGTGTGGCTTTGTGTGACGGAGACAGAAGGGCGTGTGTGAGTGACTCGGGGGACCCCTGCCACTAGGGACTATAACCGCCTCTCTCCTTGAGCCTTGGTTCCCCATCTGTGAACGGGGTACAGCCATCTCCCCGGTCTCCCTCCCTGGTTCTGTGAGGCTCTGGTGACCACTGCATCACTGCCTGTAGCAGGTGTACTTGGTTCACAGGTTATCGCAGAGCAAAATGCAGTTTGGACCAAACATGCTTAAGAAAGGTTGATGACAGTGACCAGGGTTAGCGGGGCGCCCACTGTGTGCCAAGGGCTACGTGAGCTCCTGACAGCTCATGGGGTGGGGGCGGTGTTGAGCCCAGATGCTACTAATTCCCTACTGCCAAGGGCACCAGGGTTCAGGGAGGAAGGCAGTCATGTCCCGAGTGGCAGGGCACTCACATCCGTGTCGTCCTCACCTGGCCTCCCAGGGGACTTCTGTGGTCACACCACTCACAGCATCCTGTCCAGCTCACAGTGACCATCAGAGCAAAGCCATATTCCTCGGGTTCTTTCAGCCACTGTGCAGGGGCTGCCCAGGCCTGGCCCCTTGCAGCTGCTTGTGGGGGACTCCGAGCATTTCTCTCTTCAAATGGTGATATTTAAAACATCTGGGACCCAGAGACAGGGCCTCTGATGGCAGCCATTGGGCAGACTCCCCATGAATTCTGAGTGGATCATAGTTGACTAAGAAATTCTCTCCTTTCTTCTTTCCCTTATAATCTGAAAAGACATCCAACAAGTTCATCTTTCTGTTTAAATTTGGCCAATGTCTTTTGTCTCCGGATGTCTCAAGTTATGAATCCTGAGCACCCGCTACACACCCTTCCATGCATAGCAGATGAAGAGAAGAACAGTCACCTTTCAGATTTGATGTGACCTTCAGCTTCACTGGTTGATGTTGGGTCTTTTCTCCAGGAGGAGAAACCATTCCAATTAAGCCTCAGAGGGATTTTCTACAAACCCGGCCAGGGAATCGGCAGGGTCCACATCTGGGTGCTGGCTTGGGACCTGGTCTTCACCCAGCTTTCCCTCCTCACCCCAGCCCTACTTTGTATTTTACTTAGAGACAGGGTCTCACTGAGTTGCTTAGCACCTTGCTTTTTGCTGAGCCTGGCTTTCAACTTGCAGTCCTGCCTCAGCCTCTGGGGCTGCTGGGATTACAGGCGGGCACCAGCATGCCTGGCTAGGTGGCTTGTTTTTTAGAAAGTGACCTTTGTTCCTGATAGACCCTTTATGCCAACACGGGTGTTGTTAGCCCTCAAACCAAGCACAGGTGAGTGTTCCTAGTCCCACTTTAGAGATGGGGCAACTGAGGGCCAGTGAAGAGGAATGGTTTGACCCAGAGCTTCTCACGCAGTGGAAGGCGGGCCTGGGACAGGAGCGCTCACAGAGATTCCTGAGCTTGTCTCCACTGTGCTGTGCCCCTCCTTACAGAGAAAGAGCAGACCCGTGCCCAGCTGTCCCTGTCCTGCTCACCTCACCTGCGGCCCCAGCAACAGGCTTTGTGGGACACACTGGCAGCTGCTGGCCAGAGGCTGTCTCCACAGGCAGAGTGTCGGAGGAGACCGTCTTCATAGACCAGAGCTGAGCCTGCCCGCTTCTCCTGGGTGTCTGCACTTTGGGGCCACTTCTCTGGTGTAGGACTCCACAGGGCCATGCGTGTTTTGTTACCTCAGACCCCATCTGGCCCCCAGCAGCATTGTCCAGCTTGCCAGTGATGCCCATGAGCCTTGGTGTCCTCAGGAGGGACAGTGAAGGCCAGCCACAGGAGGGTGGGAGGGGCCTCCTCTGGAAGGCCAGCAGCATCCCCATCAGCTGCTGCGGTGAGGTTGGTGGATATTATTAGTCCATTTTAGAGATGACAACACACCCAGAGGTTGTAGTATTCGCCAGCCTCACACAGCTGCGAAGAGGCAGGCCTGGAATGCAGAGGCCTGGTGTGCCTGTCCCAGGTGGCCCTGCCTCTCCACAGGTCACTTGGAGCATTTGGAGAACACAATGCCTAGCTTACTTGGGAGCTTCCGAGGCGGCACACAATAACCTTGCCGCGTGAGGGGTCAGTTATGGAGTCAGGTTGGTGCCTCTGCCTCTAGCCAGGACAGATGTGGGCTGTGTGGTAAGCCCACATTGCCAGGCAACGATGCCAAGCGCACTGACTGAGCCCCAGACCGGCCTGTCTCTGAATGGCTGAGGCCCAGATGCCTGCCCTTTCACATTTTGGGGGTTGTGGGTCTTGGTTCCCCGAAAAAGCCCCTGGGCGTGGGCAGGGCTTACCCCACACCAGCAGGACCTTGGAAGTCAGAGCTGAGGAGCCGTGCTAGTGGGCTCCAGCAGGAGGCAGTGTTCCCGCTGGGTCTGCAAGCACAGAGGTTGGAAATGGACTTTGCTAGCTTGGGAGCTCTGTGGACCAAGGCCCGCATCCGAGTGACACCATGGCCCCAGTGCCCAGGCAATACCTGGCATAAGTAGCCATCAGGAATCAGCTCATCAGAAGGGGCAGAACCAGCTGGGTTCCACAGAGGACCGGCTGAGAGAAGGGGCAGAGAAGTGTTGGCACTGGAGCCTCCGCAGCCTCATGTCCACCTTGCAGAGTGTCGAACCCATGGTCTGACACACCCCCATGTGTCCCGGGCTCAGGCGCCCCGGGTCTCTATCACTCATGACGGGGCCCTGCACCTCCCTGGTTTGGTAAGACATTGTGTAGTCCAACCCTCTGCTCCAACCAAAGGTCTTGATTTGATTTTCAAAATGTTTTCAAAGCAAGATTCTAGAAGTTAGTGTTAGAAGAGCCCCCGACAATGCCCCAGCCCCCAGTGTGTTTACTGTGGGGCACTGAGACCTTAGGAGAACGCAGGACTTCCCTGCGACTCCAGGTCGGTTGATCCACAGACTCCAGGCCCAGTCCTCTGTTCCCCAGGGGAGAGAAGTCCCTGCCATGCTTGATGCAGGGGTCCGTGGGCAGGAGGGAGGCCGGCTTGCAGGGAGGTAGAAGTGATCGTGATGTGAGGAGGCGAAATCAAGGACCGTGGTGAGTTCTCAAGCACGTAACGAGCATCCACTCACCAAGCATCTCTCGTTCTCCCTCTCAAGGACCCTGAGGTCCTGTCTGCAGCTCGAGCTGCCGGCACAGAAACCGGGAAGGCGGCAGAATTACAATCACACACATAACTCTGGGCCCTGACAGTGGGGCAGGGTTTGAACCCTTGGTTTGCCACTTGGTGACCCTGTGAACGACTTAATGGCCCATGTCTCAATTTCCTCATCTGTAACTTAGGATGCCAACAGTCCTGTCCCAGCAGACTTGAGAGCAGTCATGGAGTTAATGAATGATAATAGCATGGTGCCCGGAAGACTCACACCAGCAGTCTGTCGCTGTTGACCACTCTGTGCGTGGGACCACACAGAGGCTGGGGGAGACCCACCCAAGGCGGCAGAGCTGGGAAAGAACCAAATCATGTCCTAGGAGCTTCTACCCTGATGCCAGCCAGGTCCACTTGCCAGCCACACTGTGCCCTCAGGAAAACTCTCCAGCCTTCACTGTCTGGTCAGGAAGACTGGCCACTCTCAGGTGGAAGGTGCAAAGAGAATCCACTTACAAAGTCACTGGAAGTGCGCAGGATCTGAAGGAGGTCCCACCAGTGCTCATGGAACAGGGTTCATGTTGGGGTTGGAGCTGAGGGACCTGCCAGGCTGCCACTCCTGCAGCCCCCTGGTGGTAAATGGTTGGCAGAAGCCAAAACCAAGTGGAAGCCTGCAGGGCAGGGGAGACAGGCATGTGGGTCACAGATGTCCAGGAGGCCACATGGGGAGGGTGCTGGGACAGAGCAGTAGGGCCCCCCGGACGCTCCTCGGGGAGTCCAGGGAAGACTAGACCTGCCACACGTTGGTGCCATGCTGGTGTCCACAGGAGTTATTCCTTAGGATGACTCTGTGAGGCCCAAGTCTCAGGTGAAGTGACCCAACAGCCAGGCAGAACTGAAGCCCAGGCTGTGCACACGACCAGCTCTGGTTGAGCAGCCACCCTGTCCAGGTTGTTCCTAGAACAGTGACAAAGGGAGGCTGAGCCCAGGAAGGGAAATGGGGGCCACCCGGAGAGGGTCTCCGTGCTCATCCAGGGCAGGAAGCTTGGGGTTTGAGAGGTGGCAGGAGGGGGGCTGACCAGGGAATGGCAGGTCCTCCCCACTTTCCAGCCGGGGACACCTGGGCTAATCAAGGGGAAGGACCCCAGGGGCCTGGGTCTGGTAGTGGTCCCCAGTCTCTATGGGCATCTGTGGTCTGGGGGACCACTGCCAGGGGCAGGTGTGTTTCTTGGGGCCTGGGTTAGAGGCTGGCCTCCTGAGTCTCTGACAGCTGATGTAGGGAGGACTCCCAGCCCATAGCTCCCAGATGCAGGCTTTAAATTCAGAGACCCTCCCTCCCAAGTCCCCAGGCAGGACTGGGGCTCCCGCCCCCCCGTTAAGATGGCTGTGTGATGTTGGGGCCCCACCAGCCCTGAGTCAGATTCCCAAACCTGGGCTCCTTCAAGGACTTCAGCACTGTGGAATAACAGTTGGAAGGGACACAGAGGGACCTGGGTTCAGATCCCACTCTGTCTCTTGCTAGGCCCCTGACTGTCAAACGGGGCTGTTTCCCCTCTGGTGGGGTGGGGACAGGTCACACTCTGAGTGGGAGCCAGGTGCTGTACTGATGGCCTCACGTGAGTCGCCTCGTCTACTCCCCACAACAACCCTCTGAGGTGGGTACTCTTACTATTTCACAGAGGAGGAAACCAAGGTCCAGGGCGACTTGCCCAGTCGCTCAGTTGAGGGGCAGAGTCTGGGTGTGAGCAGCAGCCTGAGACAGCGAATGGCAGGCGGGTGCCTGACGGTGGGGGTGTTGGGTCGTGGTGGCTGTTGTAACGGCCCGGAGAGGTGAAGAGGCTCACCATGTCACCAGCAGGGAGGGACAGGGCCAAGGTCCCAGGTGAGACCTAACAACACACCTCGGCCTTCTCCTCCATGGCGGCTCCGTGAGCCCATGGAGCCTGCTGTTTGGTAGAAACTGAGGTGCAGCCAAGATGATGTGAAGGTCACCACAGGTCTGAGCTTTCTTCCTCTTCAGAGAGCAGGGATAAAGGGCAGAGCAGAGCCCTGCGTGGTTAGCAGACCCCACTCAGATCCGGAATTTCGGGCTGCCCACCGAGGTTGGCGGATGCAGCCTGGGGTCCTCAGGTGGAGGCATCAGGACTGTCTGAGGTATGGGCAGAAGAGGGGCCTGCAGTGTGGCCAGGTCCTTGTCCCTAAGAGCAGGGGACTTCTGCCTGAGGCTGAGGAGGCCTGGCAGGCCATGGGGTCCAGCCGGTGGTCCTCGCCCATGGCCATGTCCTTGTGAGCGTGGAGTCAAGCCCAGCTGCTGAGTCCCCCCAGGCAGCAGGCCCTGTGCCCCCCGCTTCCGCTGCCCGAGAGGGATCAGCAGAGCGCACGTCTGGGATGCTGCTTTATCGCAGTGAGTTTGTTGATTCAGCTCATTACACTTAATTAGAATTATTTAATTAGAATCTTAATAAAAGAGTAAAGCTGGAAGAAGGCTGAGAGCGGAGGTGAGGAGATCCGTGCTGCGCTTGTGAATAGACCCGCTGGGGAGGCGGCGGGGCTCCCGGGACTCCCGCCTGGAAGGTTGGCAGAGGGGCCTGCGTGCGGCAGGGGCACCGGGGTCCAGGCACTGGGCTAAGAGCCTCTTTCCTGCCTCAAGGGACTCAGGGCTCGTGCAGGAAAGACTATAATCCAGAGCCTAATAACCCCAGGCGAGGCAGGGGCACTGGGCCATCAGGGTGGGGCCTCTGCCCCTTCAGAGGTGGGAAAGGCTTTGCAGAGCAGGACGCCAGAGCTGGGTGGGAGGAGGGCATGGAGGGAGGGACACAGGCCAGCGTGAGGGCAGGTGAGGAGCCTGAGGCACGACCCCAGGCGGGGGCACTGGGTGGGTGCAGGTGAGAGCAGGCATAGAGCCAGCCTGGCCTGGGAAGCTACCTCGGCAAGTTACGCCACTCCTCAGAATGGATTTCCTCGACTGTAGAGGGGTAATAACGGGGCCGCCTCACTGGCGCTTGTGTGGCTGAGCTGAGCTAGTTGGCATACAGCACGTGGAGCAGAGCAGGCACAGGGCCGGTGCCAGGTGTGTTGGCCATGGTGATTGGAGCCATTACTGTCCAGGTGGGCATGTCCAGTGAGTGGTCAGTCGAGCAAATCTGGGGCTCCGAGAATCGCCTGGGCTGGGGACGTAACTCTGGGGTTGTCTGAAATCACAGGTGGGGTGAGCCATCCCAGGAGTAGAGGAGCTTGGGGCTGACCCCCGCCCCGCCCCACTTTCTTCTTCCCTCATTCCCTGAAGAGGCTAGTTGTGCTCAGAGCCCTTGCCCTTCTGGGGAAACAGCTCACACCCCAGCCCCAGAGAGGATCATGGTGAGTCCGAGCAGCCAGGTTGTGTCAGCCTCTGGGGCTGGATCTCAGTGAGACTGGAGAGCAAGACCTGGCGTGGTCAGCAGAGTCTCTCTCTCTCTCCTGGGCACATAAATAAAGAAGCTGGTGGCCCATGCTTGGTGGCTAGTGGCCCATACACCCCGAGGATGAAGATAGTGGTGTGCCGATAAGCCACTTCTCCCATTAAAAAAACAAATAAAACCCCTGTTTTGTAATACTTGATGGTTTTCATGATGTACAGATGCCACCATGGCAAATTTCAAGCTACCAAGAGGATATCCTGGAACATGGAGTTAGGATACACACAATTGGTTCACTTTTTTTAAAATATATTTTTTTGGTTGTCAATGCATCTTGTATTTATTTTTGTGTGGTGCTGAGTATCGAGCCCAGGGCCTCACTTGTGCCAGGCAAGTGCTCCACCACTGAGTCACAGCTCTGGCCCCACAGTTGGTTCTTGCAAACCAGTATGAGCTGGCTTCTGCACCCCCCTGGAGGAAGCCCAGCTGAGGATGGCAGAGCGGCAGGAGGAAAGCACCCACTTGTTCCCTGGGGACCTGCCCAGGGCCGAAGCCTGCCCACCCGTGCCTCCTCTCCCTAGCTTTCTGTCACTTATGGCCAAATGCGTCCCCACGCTTCAGGGTTGTGAAAGCAGAGAAGAGGCCCCCGGCCAGCCTGGCCTCCAGGGCTGTCTGCACCTCAGTGTGGGCAGAGAAGGGCAGGCTGTGAGTTTACCTGCTGCTGGAATTTGGCCACACAGAGGGTGGGACTTGGCACCGGATTTTCTGCAAACTCAAGGCTGCTGCAGAAAGACAAGAATCGCCCAGTTACATAAAAAGTTCCTAGGTTCCGAGCTACGCCTCCAGCTAAGAATTCAGGAACTGAAGCTTGTTCTTTTTCTTTCAATTGTCCTGGTGACAGAAGCCCCGCTCCGCCTCAAAAATACTCCTCCTGTGTTCCTCGGCAGAGTGACTCGGGCTCTCAAAGCCCCACTGTCATTGGCACTTCTTTCCAGATGGCCACAGGCCATCATTTAATTAATTCATTAAATGTAATTTAATTAGCTGTTTCATCACTCTATACCACAGGCTGCTAGATTCACATCCCTGGACACAAACTAGACTTTCCCTGCCTTGAGCCCCAACTAGACCAGATAATCAATTCCTCCATTCCTCTCTGAAACGCATCCCCTCTGATCAATTCCCATACTGGTCAGGTTTCCTGGTTGAAAAAAAATGGAGGCTGGTTCTCACTAATTTAAGCAGAACAGGAATTTACTGGAAGGAAACCAGGTTGCTCCTGGGATCAATTGGAGAAATGGACTCAGAAAGAGGGCAGATGTTTGGGAGACGGGTGGCTCAGGATGCAGGCAAGGTGCCCTTTCAGAAAATGTCCAGTTCTGTGACTGCAGCCAGGGCCATCATGGCTGGAAAAGCCTGGCTCCAGAGCTGCCACTGCCTCCCACGAATGGTCAGCACCCTCCTCTGTGGAACTTCTGCATCCCCACCTTCAAGGCAGCCCTGAGTGATAGCAGGTGGCAGGCCTACTCCTACCTGATGGGGACAAACATCAGCTTCCAAGTGAGAAGGACAGAGCCATCTCCCCACGCCCAAGTAAGAAAGGGGCTTGGATGGTGTGCAGGAAGAAACAACCAAAGCCCAGCAAAGGTTGGCTGGGCTGGACACCGTGCAGCTCTCCGGTGCCCTGTTCTGGTTTTGTCTCCCCTGATGTTCTGAGAAGTGTTACACGAACCCCATTTTACAGTGGGAAACAGGTCGTTTCTTTGTGAGTAATCACTCCAGACTTTGGGGGTACCTTGAGAACCAGGCTCATACTGGGGTGCCAGGGGGCTCAGTGGCTTTCAGTGGGGTCTCCCTAGCTTTGGGCCAACCTCAGGGTTTGGGACCCAGCTGAGGAAGGAAGGGCCTGTTGGTCTGAGGACTTCTTGATTCTGCAGTACTGCGTGGGTCTTTCTGGCTCAGTCCTGGGCCAAGGGGGTGCAGTCCTGGGAACTCTAGCTGCCACAGCTGGGCCAGAGATCTCACCAAAACCAAGTGGTGTGTCGCGAACGTGTGTTCTGTCCAGCTCGGCATGGGCCGTCGGTCCCGATGCTGGCAGCGGCCAGCAGCCCAGGTGGGGCCTGCTGAGTTCAGGGGGCGGGGTGGGGGAGGTGTGTGAACCGCGCGGGAAGAAGAGAGGGCATCTGAGCAGGAGGAGCCAGCCAAAGCCCCGGCATCGACGCAGGGGGCTTCTTCCCCGTCAGACTGGGGTCATCTCCGTACTTGGACTGGAGGCTTCTAAGGGCAGCTGTCTCCTCGCTCAGACTCGGAGCACCTGCAGGCAGGACTGCGTGTTCCAGGGTCACATTTGAATGGCAGAGCTGGATGAAACTGGATTATCCTGAACGTGACTCAGAGAGGGGTAGGGACCAGCTGAGGTCATCCCCCCAGGGAGTAGTGCCTGCCACAGCCTCCTGCCTCCCAGTCAGGAGGATTTGGGGTGACAGGGTGTGGTGTGGCCCTAGGAATGCAGCTCCTAGAGCCAGGAAGGAGGGAGCAGCCTGAAAGGCCCAGGCTCAGTCCTAAGCTGCCAACTCTGTCCCTTGGAAGTGTCTCCAGCTGTTCTGCCTGGTCACTTTAGTCCTTGGCCAAGTTCCTGGGCATTGCCTCATCACTGAGGCTGACAGATGTGCACAGCTGGGGGAGGGGGTCTTGCTGAGATCCAGCCCCACCCAGAGCAGCTGGGCACACGGGAGGGGCAACGTGGGTTCTGGTTCTTCTGGGCCTCCCTTGGCCTTGTGTGACCCTAGGCAGGGCCCTGACCTCTGGGCCTCCCTTTCCTTCTCTGTTCAGTGGGGGAGGGTCTTCATTCTTTCCTCAGATATTTGCTAAGACTGAGGCTTCCTTGGTCTCCTGGCTTCAAAATTTGGGGAACATGGTTTGGTTCTGGGATACTTCTCCCCCTCTATTTTAAAATTTGTTTTTAAAAATTTTAGTAGAGGGCTGGGCACAGTGGTGCATGCCTGTAATCCCAGCAGCTCAGGAGGCCAGGGTAGGAAGATCGTGAGTTCAAAGCCAGCCTCAGCAATTTAGCACGGTGCTAAGCAACTCAGTGAGACCCTGCCTCTAAATAAAACACAAAAAGCGCTGTGGATGTGGCTCAGCGGTCAAGTGTCCGAGTTCAGTCCCTGGTACCATCCTAACTGGCTTAAGTGCACAGTTCTGTGGCGTTGAGTGCACGGTCCTACAGCCCTCAGCAGAGCAGGTGGGTCCCCAGAACCTTTCGTCTTTCCAAACTGAACCCACCCACCCCCGTTACTAAACAACAGCTTTGTCATCGCACACTCGAGAAGAGTTTGGAACATCAGAGCATTTTCGTCACTCCCAAAAGAACTCCCCCATCCATGAGAAAAGTAAGCGTTTCGTTTGCTTTCATTTCCTTTTCCTGTTCTCTTTCTTCTTCACGTAAATCTGAGTTTCTGGTCCATGTTTTCCCCTCTCTCCTTCTCTCTGTGGGCTTCTTTTAACATTTCTTGCAAGACAGGTTTACTTGCAAGAAATTCCCTCAACTCTTGTTTATTGGAGAAAAATACTGCTCTCTCTCCCTCTTTTTTTTTTTTTTTTGGTGAGTGTGTATGGTATAGGGACGGAACTCAGGGGCGATCTATGACCTCCCCAGCCCTTTTTATTTTATATTTTGAGACAGAGTCCCACTAAGTTGCCTAGGCTGACCTTGAACTTGTGATCCCTCTGCCTCAGCCTGTATAAGCCTGTATCCGTGAGTCGCTCGGATTACAGGCGTAGGTGTGCACCGCTGTACCTGGCTCTCTCATTTGCTTTCAGAGGATAATTTTGCAGGGTACAGAATTCCAGGCTGGTGGGGTTTTATCTCTCAACGCTTAATTTCACATTGCTCTCTTCTTTCTTGCATGGTTTCTGAGAAGTCAGATGTAATGATTTTTGCTGTGTTATAGGTAAGGTCTTTTTTCTTCTGACTTCTTTTGGGAAATTTTTTTTCTTTATCTATGATTTTCTGTGGTTTGAAACTAATATGCCTAGGTGTAGTTTTTTTGGGGTTTGATTTTTTTAAAAATTTATCCTTCTGGTCGTTCTCTGAGCTTCCTTGGATCCATGGTTGGTGCCTGAGGTTGCTGCAGGGAAATTCTCAGGTATTATGGTTTACAGTACTGCTCCTATTCCTTTTTCCGCATCCCCTCTTTCTGATATTCCCACTGTGTATGTCGTACCTCTGTCACTGTCCCGCCCCATCCACCAGAAGCCCTGAGAAACCCTGCCGCCTTCCTCCACCACAGCGCCTTCTGATCTGCTGTCCCTCGCTGCGTTTGCCTGTTCTGATGGTGTCACATAAATGAATCACACCCGCGTGGTCTTTTGGAACTCACTTCCCCTTAGCGCGATGTTTTCCAGGTTGATCTTGTGGCCTGTGTCAGTATCTCAGCCCCCTGTTCAACTGAATGAACGAGGCAATGCGTGTCCCCCTGCAGTGCCGCCAAGCCCCTCTGTGGTCAGTCTCCCAGCGTCCCCTCCAGCAGGGTCCTTCCAGCGCCTTAGTAAAACCAGGTCCTCTGGGTGCCTCTCCCACTGGGCTCGGCTGGGAGGGGCCTCTGGGGAAGAGGAGAGAAACTCTACTGCTTCACGCTCCTGAGGAACCCGTCTCCCACCCAAACTCCTGCAGTGGAGGGGCGGAGGGTCAGGGCAATATCTGGCCCCAGCTGTTGGGTCCTCTTTTCAGTTTGGGGTGCTCTGCAGTTTTTCACCCCAGCTCTGCCCCCTAGTTGTCAATTTGGGAGCAAATGGAAAAGCTCCTTCTAATACTGTTCACATGCTGTCTCAGTCCCCCAGTCTCAGCCAGCGCCACAGAGGAGGGTAGGGAGAATGTCCTGGTTGTATCTGGGGTGCCCCAAGGGAGCGAATTCTGCAGGGGGGGACCAGAGAGAACCGCATGTCCCAAAGCCCTGAAGCAGGGAGGAGTGTGACATATTGGGGAAGCAGCAAGAAAGACCGTGCGTTTGGGGCAGGGAGCCCGAGGGGAGGATGGCAGGAGGCAGGCTGGGCTGGCCAGGCAGCAGCACCAACATCTAATGGTCACAAAAGAGACAACTACCATCATTTCCTCTCTTTCATAATCAGATGTTTGCATCTTGCTGAGAGGTGAAGTAACCCACCTGAGATCGCAGAGCAGGTGTGCAGGGAAGCTGAGATTTGAACCTGAGTCCGGAGCGAGAGCTTTATCAGCACAGGATTGGCCTGGCTTCTGGGTCTATTCCATGCTTTTCTGCTCCTTGAGCCCAGAAGACCTGAGGGAGAGAGGGACGTCCGTCCTGCCCCCTGCACACCCCTTCTTCTCCACCATCTTCCGGAAGCCTGCGTGGGGTGTGGACAGCCCAGCCTCTGAGACAGAGGCACTGCAAGCAGGAGGACTAAGAGCTTTGGTGTCAGCAGGACTGGGTTCCAGTCCCGTGTGACCCCGGCCAGAGTCCGCTCTCTCTGTCAGCTTTCTCATCTGTCAAATCCCATCCTTCTTATTTTATTCTGATTTTGCAGATGGCCCCGAGAGAGGAAGCTAGACTCCCAGACCCAGCATCCAGCCCACTCTCTCCAACCTCCAGCCGTTGCTCTGCAGGAGGCTGGGCAGTGCCAGTCCCGGGGGTTGGTGGTGGGTAATGCAGACAGGCTTGCCAGAGGTCCAAATCTCTGAAGACAGGTAGCCCTGTGGCTCGTGGGACAGTGGCTGGTGAGTTGCAGCCAGAGCCACCTCCCTTCCCAGCGCCCGAATTGATTGCTGCCTGGGAGCTGTCTGGAAGTTCCCCGCGGCCCTACCTGATGTGTGCCGGATGGTCCCTGCAGACAGCAGCCGCTGGCGGTGCCAGTGTTCCAGGCCCCTCATGCCCAGATCTCTGGGTGTGCTTGTGGGTGTGCTGGTCACGGGAGAGGACAGTTAGGTTGGAGCGCATCACTGCGCCAGGGCTGGAGCGTCTGCCAGGGCCGAGGGTGGTTGTGGCTTTGTCCCCGCTGGGCTTCTGTCTCACTCCAACCCAGACAGGGCTCACACCCCAGGCTGAGCAGCTGGGACCTTGAGCAGGAAAGCCGGAGCCTGGCGGTCCTGCGTCCTCTCTCAGGTGCAGATTCACAGCCCCAAGTGTGGGCGGAGCCGAACACCGACTGAGGACGAGACCCAAACCTGGCTGGAGACAGCCTTGACCTCAGCTCCATGCTTCATACTGAGCATACCCCGAACTGCTTTAAGACTGAACCTGGATCTTTGTTCTGGAGTGTTCTATGACACCACTTCTAGGTGAAGCCCTTACTATAAATGGAGCCCTAAACCCAATGAAATCTTGACTCTCATCACGAGCCTCCTTTACCCCAGCCCTGAGCCCTGGAGCGACTGGTCTTGGCACCATCTAACCCTGACTCCCGCCACGAGCCCGCACCGGACTTTAAACCCGACCCCAGCAGCACCCAGGAGCCCTTCGACCGGCAGGGCTGCTGCTGGAACCACGGAATGTCAGCGTCCCCAGCAGAGTCATGGGAACTGCACAGCCTCAGAGCAGACAGCGGAGAGCAGAAATGGCACCTCGGAGGAGAGGAAAGAGCCAGCTGGGCTGGAATCAGGTGGGAGTGGGTGTGGCGGAAGCACTCGGTGCCAAGTCCACAGCCGCTTCAGCGGAGCTCCACGTGCTTTAGGAAGCTCCTTGTGGATGAGTCAGGAGGCCTGGCTGAGGTGGTTTCCCTCTCTCTCTCTCTCTCTCTCTCTCTCTCTCTCTCTCTCTCTCTCTCTATTAGTGATTGAACCCAGGGGCTCTCTCCCACTGAGCCGCATCCCCAGCCCTTTTCATTTTCAATTTTGAGACAGGGCATCATCAGGCCTTTCTAAGTTTCAGAGGCTGGCCTTGACCTGGAGAGCCTCCTACCTCAGCCTCCTGCGTTGCTGGGCACCGTGGTGCCTGCTGTTTCTTTGTCTTTCTGCTTGGGGCGTGGCATTCCTTGAGAGTGCTATTTCCCATCTTGCCTTTGGGTCCCCTTTGTCTGGACCTCTCTTCTTTCCTTGCCCACTCCTGCATCCCCAGGGTGAAGTGTCCCTTCCTTCAGAAAGTCTCCCTGAAGCTCCTGGAGGTGGACATAGATGCGCTCTGCATCTCCCCATGCGAAGGACTTAGTGTGCCCCCTTAGGCTGAGGGGTGCTGTCAGCAGGTAGCTGTGCCTCTTAGCCAGGGTCACCGCAAGGGTTCTCAGCACAGCAACATGTGCTCGACTCGCCGGCTTTGGCAGAGAGGCCTGCCTTGGCCAGCAGGCTGGTCGACTGCAGTCTAGGAGAAAGGACCTAAGAGGGAGGAGGAAGCATGTGACTTCTCTAAAGGACAAGAACTCCCTCAAGGGCTGGGAGTGAGCAACACCAGGAGGATGTTTGCCAAGTGCCATGATTAATCATGTGTCAACCTGACCAGGCTACAGGCTGCCCAGGTAGCTAGTGACCCACTTATTTCAGGCGTGCCTGGGAGGGCATGACCAGAGGAGCTCGGCCTTGGGGTCAGCAGACGGGTAAACTCCCTGGTGTGGAATGGCATCGTCCAGTCATCCGGGTGCGCTCTCTGCCTCTGGGCTCCGGTGTCCCTTCCTGCCCTGTTCCTGCTCAGCTGCCCTGCTCCTGTTCTTTGTTCTTTGGACTTGGACTGAAGGATACCACCCGCTCTCCTGGGTCTCGAGCCTGCAGGTGGCAGATGGTGGGACTTCTCAGCCTCCGTCATTGCGTGGGCCGATTCTCAAACACATTTTCTCTTAAATACATCTCCTGTCCCCGCTGTGCACTGTCTCCCTTGAGAATGCTCATGAACGTACCCGTGGCTCTGGGAGAACCTCGCAGGGTCCTGTGTGCAGGAAGAGACGCCCCACAGGCTGCAGTCAGCCGCCCTGCAGACGGGCATGGCCAAGGCACGACTCTGTGAAGCAACCTGGGCAGGGGACTCACACCCACAGGAGCTTCCAGGCCCGTCTCTCAAGTCACATGCTTCCTGAGTGCAGGGACGGAACCTGTTGTGCTTCTGCATCCGCAATTGTGTGCTGCGGGCCAGCCACGGCATGGATCAGGAGACGCAGGTGAAGAGCAGTGAAGAAAACTGAAGCATTTTGCAGGGCAGGAGACGGGGGAATGCTTCTAGAAGTTACTCCTTAGGAAAGGCAAAGAGCCCACCAGAGTCTATTAATAGACCCAGTTAATAAACAGCAGCCAAGGTAAATGTTAGCAGGAAGAACCTCTGCAGATGCTGGCAGGCAGGCTGGGCTCGGCCGGCTGGCATGCAGGCGGGGCGTCCGCCCACCTTCCCAGCCTGGGGGCCCTCCCGAGCCCCGCAGCCTGCTGCCTGGGAGCCCCCCTTCTCCGGCACCCCCGCCCTGGGTGCTCCTCAAAGTTGCCAAGTTCACCTGCTCCTCAGGTCCTGTCCCTCCTCCCTCTCTGCCTACACAGTTCTGAACAAATGCCACTGCTCAGAGAGGGTACTCTGACCCGGGCCCACAACAGCAGCACTGCCCCTGTCACCGCCTCTTTTCTCTAAGACCCCAACCCCGTTATATATAACTGATTGAAATGGCTGATTGCCAGCTAAAATTGTATATGGACTATGTGTGCGGTTTTTTTTTTTTTTTTTTCTTTCACTTTATCCAGCTCCTTCTTCAGTCTAGAGGGGAAGTCAGACAAAATAAATATTATTTTTTGCGTTAAAATTTTTTAATAAGTGAATTAATAAACACAAAGTATTTACGGCTCTCTGTCCACACCCACGGCAGTGCCTGGCCCTTCAGGCAACTCAGGTGAGCAAGTGAGGGGCCAGTGGACCACCGAGTCCCCAGCTCAACAGCCTCTCCCAGGTCCACAGGCAGCGGCGGGGGCAGCGCCTCCACTGGGTCAAGTGACGGTGCTGACAGCCGCAGAGGGCTCTGGGAGCAAAGGCTTCGCACCGGCTGGCCTCCTGGTGAGGGAGGTGTCTCCACATCCCAGATCTGAGGACTCAGGAGAACTTCTCCAGCGTGCAGGTGGCGCACCCTGCAATCCCAGTGGCTCGGAAGGCTCAAGTTCGAAGCCACACACAGAGAAACTCACGGAAACCTTCTCAGTGTTGTGTGGGTCGTCCATTGCTGGGACCAAGCACCTCACAGGAGCAACCTGGAGGAGGAAAAGTTTGTTTTGACTCACGGTTGACCGACCGCCGCTCTGGGCAGGAGGAGAGGCGGAACATCAGGGAGAGGGTGTGTTGGAGGAAAGCTGCTCAGTCCATGGCCGCCAGGAAGCAGAGAGAGAGAGAAAGAGAGAGAGAGAGAGAGAGGGTGGTAAACCGGGAAATGTGAGCCCCAAAGCCGCCCCCCATCTACTTCCTCCAGCCACACCCACCTGCCTCAAGTGCCCACCCAGGTAGTGTATTTAAAAACCGCTGGTCCAGCAGGTGGCTTCATGCGCTGAGGAGGTCAGCGCGTTCCGATCCAACATTTACCCCAGGACATTCCCACCATCACCCAGGAGCTCCTGGGGAGCCGCCCCGCGTCCAAACTGTAACAGGCGGATTCGCAGGGCGGTGGGGTGCGACGGGAACTGGGTGGATGGCCAAGAAAACCAACCTGCCGATGCATCAGGCCCCGCGCCGCAAAGCCACCCGCCCCCGTGTCTCCCTGCCCGGCCACGTGCAGGCCTTGGCTTCTCGGCTGCTCATCCAAGTCCATTCACTGACCCACTGCTCCCCATCAGATGCTGGTCTGCCTAACGCGTGTACCCACTCCCCACCCTGCTCCCTCCTGAACGCCCCAGCCTTCCCCATCCCCCTACCTGGCCACCATCCACCTCTCCAGCCACAGGCCACCCGTGCTCCCATCCAGCTGTCCCAACCATTCATTCCACATATTAGAATTCCACACTTGGTATTTTGATGGTTGATTCTTCTCCCCCCCCCCCCCCCCAAAACAAAAACCATAGCAACGCCCTCTTTCATTGGTTTCTGACTGGGGGCTCATTACCTTTCATGAGATCCAGTCCCCTGAGTTTCCCCTTGGGTTGTCCCTAAACGGAACCTCTGAGAATCACCTTGCTGTCCCTAACCGCCCAAGTCACTCCCTACTGTGGGTCTTATTTTCCCATAATCTCATCAGGGCAGCGTTAGGGTAGCTGACGCAAATATTCACGGGAGACAGAGTCTGCCAGGCTGCCCCGCTGCAAGGCGCAGCAGCCTGCAGAAGCTTCTTACCTGTGTAGTCGTGTACAGTGGAGTAGTTAAAAAATAACCCGTCTGGCCCTGTGATTGTTTCTGGTTTTGGTAGTTAGGGACTCTTTGGGGGAGGGCCTAACGGTAAGGTCTTGCCTGGGTGGGCAGGTGCCGATTTTCCAAATGGAGTTACTTTACTTTGGCCTAAGGACCTAACTTCTTTCTTTCCTTCTTTCTTTCTCTCTCTCTCTCTCTTTCTTTCTTTTTCTTTCATTATTTCTCTCTCTCTCTCTCTCTCTCTCTCTCTCTCTCTCTCTCTCTTTTTCTTTCCCCAGGGATTGAACTCAGGGGCTCTTAATCACTGAGTCACATCACCAGCCCTTTTTTGTATTTTATTTAGAGACAGGGTCTCACTGAGTTGCTTAGGGCCTTGCTAAGTTGCTGAGGCTGACCTTGAACTCGTGGTCCTCCTGCCTCAGCCTCCTCAAAATCCTAGATTCTCAAAGCTGAAAGGGATGTCAGAGAACACCAAGACCAAAGCTTTCTGTTTCTAGATGGGAAAACCAAGGTCCAGAGCAGGCAAGGCACTCAGCCAAGGACACAGGCCAAGGGTGTGGGTGCAGCATCTGCAAACTTTTCTTTCCCAAGCTGAATCCTCCAGTTCCCTCAGGTACTCATGGATTTCTCAAATGGCAGGGCCTGAAGTATCCTTAGATGTCACCTGATTCAGCTGTGGTCCACTCAAGATGGGCCTGGCAGGGGTGGGATCGGTCATGCCTGCATCCCTGTCCAACCAGAGGACAGGACTATGTACGGTTCTTTTCAACAACGGGTCCTGTTGCAGAGAGAAAAATAAATAAATCGAAACCTTGTTCTCACACAACATTCTGGTTGTATGGACAACACAGCAGGTTCCAGGAGGAGAGTTTCCTGCCCAAGGTCACACAGCAAATAAGTGACAGGATGGGTCACTGGTCCAGGTCTCCTGGTCTCGTTGTTCTCTTTGCTGAGCATCTACTGGATTTCAAGGCACTTAAGTCTTGGTAGCCAGCTGGAGGGGACTGCTAATCCTCTGTCCTGGGAATTCCCAGACCTAGCTCAGAGAGGGCCAGGAGCCCACTTGCTCTTATGAACTGAGGCGATATCATGCTTTTTAATCACATTTTTAATTCTATGTGATCCTCTGGGTTCCTGAGCTCCCTTCCCTGGGCCTTGGCTGCAGGGGGCAGATTACACTGAGTCCCTGCCTTATGATGGCTGCCCGTCCTCAGCAGCTGTCTGTCTGTCCTACAAAAGTCTGCCTGCTTAAGTCACGAGAGCGGAGTGAGCTTCGTTTGCTGGCATGGCGGACTTGCTGCTGAGAGGAGTGATCCCACGTGGGAGACAGAGAGGCTTCCTCTCCGGGGCACTCTGCTCCTCGCTCCCCACTTCCTGCTGCAGAGCGCCCTTCCGGGGCCTCCAGGGACTCCTCTAGCTCAGCCATTGGAAACTCAGACCACAGAGGCTTTTCAGAGCCGTGGCCACGCTCCTGACCCAGCATCCACCTCACCCTGAGAATTTTCACAGGCACTTCCCATCATGCTGAGTTTGGGGGCCTTGCCAACTTTTTTTGATGTGTCATTTGTTTATTTTCAGGGCAGCTTTATGCCCTGCCCCTGGCCTCTCAACACAGGTGAACCTGCCTGAATAAAAGACCATGGCACGAGGAGCCAACTCTGGAGTCAGCTACAAGAATTCAAATCCCAACTGTACTGCTTACCGTGTGCTCTTAACCTCGCTGGCCCTCGGTTTCCTCATCTGTAGAATGGAGATGTAAAATAATATCAGGAGCCCAGGTGTGGTAGCATATGCTTGTAATCCCAGTAATTTGGGAGACTGAGGCAGGGGGATTGCCAAGTTTGAGGCCAGCCTGGGTAACTTGGTGGGACTCTTGTCTCAAAGTTTAAAAAAAATAAAAGGGACTGCGGATGTAGCCCAGTGGTAGAGTGCCCCTGGGTTCAATCCTCAAGAGCAAAAGGAAAAAAGAAAAAGGGAAAGGTTAGAAAAGATACTGTGCTGGGATCCGAAAGAAGAGGGGAACAGGGAGGAAAGAGAATTGTAGGAGGGGAACAGCATGTGCAAAGGCCTTGTAGCAGCAAGAGGAAGCAGAACAATGACTAGGGACTGAAAGAAGGCCAGGGACTATGGTGATACTGCTGTTGGACTTGCTCGGTGTCTTTCATAAGTGCCTTCCTGACAACAAATACCCAGATGTGACTTAGGTCTTGGATTTTTTGTGTGTGTGTGTGTGTGCTGGAGATTGAACCCAGGGCCTTATGCTTGCAAGGCAAGCACTCTACCAACTGAGCTATATTCCCAGCCCTAGTTTGGGCATTGAGTGTCCCCCAGTGGTCTGTGTTAAAGACGTGACCTCCAGATGGTGCTGTAGGGAAGTGGAGTCTTTAGGAGGCAGGGCCTGGTGGGAGGGCTTTAGGTCACGAGGGCTTGTGGGACCCAGTCTCTTCCTCTTCCACTTTCTTGCTTCCTGGCCACAAGATGAGTGGTGGCTTTGCTTGGCCATGGGCTCCCACCACAATACACTGTCTCCCTGCAGGTGAAATGCTGGAAGCTTCTACTTTATACCTACTAGATGCTCACTCTCCAAACATTCTCTCTCAGAATGCAGTTGCCACGAGAGAACACGGCACGTGGAGAAGCCACCTGTGGGTGCTGCAGCAGGCACCCGTTGGACTCCCAGGCAATGGCCAGCCTCAGCCACGGGGGCCAGGAGAGGGCGCCCCATAGGAAGGTGCCACCCAGCGCAGACGCCTGCAGCCCCAGAAGACCCACACAGCTGAGCCCAGCCATCCTGGGAGTCAACCACCAGAGGGAGTAAAACAGCTGTTCCCAGGCATGATTCTTTATGCAGAAGAGATCACCAAAAGCACGGCTGATACGGGAGAGCAAAGGGGAAGTGAGGTCAGCAGGGGTGGATGGGCGGAGGGCCGTGTTAGGAGTCCGGTTATCCTCAGGGCACTAAGCCCAGAGGTGACAGTTCACCTGGGTCATTCTGTCTGCTGAGCAGGTCACGGACTGTGGAGGAGCCCGAGAGGTGGACCAGGTGGACCAGGTGGACCAGGGGGAGGTCACTGCTCACAATAATCTGAGGAGTCTGGGGAGGGGGGACCTAGCGGTCAGAGATATCAGGAGAGGAGACGCCCGCAAGGGTGACGGCTGGGCTGCAGGCTTTCTGTGTGAGCTCCATCTGGCTGTTCCTCCTGCTCTCTGTGCCTGGCACCTCCACAGAGTCACACGGCAGCGTAAGAGCAAGGGCGCAGGAGCTGGACGTGTGGAGCGTTCACTGCAGATGCACCATCCCCGCTGAGTCACCTTGGCAGTTCACCTAACTTCCCTGGGTCTCCATTGTTCTCTTCCATTCAATAAGGGCAGTAAGAAGAATGAGAGCGATCACCTCCTGGGCTCACTGAGCGTGCCGGCGCATAGTAGGCATGCAGTAACGACTTGTTGAATGAATGAAGCGAACAGGCTGAAGTGGAAGGGAAACACCCCGTCTTCTTCCCCAGCCTGCAGACTGGCTCCACAGAGGGGTGGGTTTCCCTGCTTGGATGCCAGTGCATAGATTCAGGCAGGTCTGAACTTCTGTTCTCCCTTGGTTGAAGAAAGCAGTCTCATTTTGGTAATTAAAACTCCCCTGCAGTATCTAGAAAGTTCACTCTGGCCTAGTGAGACAGAGCATTTTGATTTCACACCCAGCTCAAAACTGAGACAAATCCCTCTTTCAGTCAGTACTTAAAACAGGCCAGAACCCGTGTGGTACAGCTGTCAATATAAGGAACCCTGTTCAATTTGAATTTCAGGTAAGTAATGAGAAACCTGTGAGTATATGTAGGTCTCCAAATATTGCATGGAGCTTACTTTAGAGCAAAAATTATTCGATGCTTATCTGAAATTCAAATTTAACTTGTCCAGTATTTTAATTTGTTAAATCTGGCCACCCTTGGGGCAGATGACATGACCTTGAAATAACATGGCCCTTCTCCTGTGGGGACACTTGCCTCTGCTGAAGGCATCTGACTCCAGGGGCCAACAGTGCAGGGACACCCTCTTCCTGTTCCTCCCTTTGGTCAGTGGACATCACCCATAGGGGGAGCTGGCCACCTGCAGGTGAGACGCCAGGTCCAGTGGCCTAGGCTTCCAGCCCTTTAACCCTTGGAAGCTTGTTTCTTCTCAGACGGTTGGGAGGTTGGGAGGTTGGGAGGTTGGGAGGTTGGGAAAAGCTGCTTGCCTCTGGGAGGGTGGAGGCCACAGCCCTTGACGTGACAGCAGCGGGGGGTGGGGGGCAGGGGTTCCTGAGGGCAGATGCACTGGCACATTGGAAGGGCCTGTGCTCCCAGAGACAGCCAGGCAGGGATCCTGGCTGACCAGGACTCTGCACTTCCCTGAGACGGCGAGGGTGAAGAGGACACAGCCTGGAGCAGCAGCGCCCACCTGGGGGCGGGGGGAAGGGGAGGCCCAAGGGAGCCAGGCTGGGGAGCTGGCAGGGCGGCTGGAGTGAGGCTGTGGGGAAGGCCTCTGTCAGCTCAGAGTCGCCGTCGTAATGTGGGGGTCCAAGCTTGTGTTCTGGAGCAGCCTCCAGACCCCCACCCAGTGCCTGGTGCATGTCTCAACTCACCACGCCAGGCCACGTCCTGGGACAGACCTGCTTCAGCTGTCCCCCCTCACCCCCCACACCTGGGGCCAATCCAAGTGCCAGGCACAGAGCAGGCCATGCAGGCCCACAGGAAGGACAGTGCTCTCACACCTGTCCCCAGACCCTGACCTGCATCTTCCACCTGGAAGCAGTAAGGGGACACAGAGCCAGGAAGGGGAGGGAAGTGAGTTTCTGCTTTTAGCTTCTCCTCACCTTGGTCTCTTTCCCTCTCTCCTTTTCCAGAACTGGGGACTGAGTTCAGGGACACTCTACCACTAAGCTACATCCCCAGCCCTTTTTATTATGTATTTTCAGACTGGGTCTTGCTAAGTGGCCCAGGCTGGCCTCGAACTTGCGAATCCCCCTGCCTCAGCCTCCCTGGTCACTTATAGATGTGCACCACCACATCCTCACCTTGGTCTCTGAAGATAATCACTGAGCCTTTTGGGGGTCCACAACAGACATCAGGTTACTTCCAGCTTTCTTCATTGGTATTTTAGGGGCCCAGGATTCTTAGTTCCACTAAGTTACAGCCCATCGGTCTGCTTTTCTGTCTTCCAAATTTATGTTATCTCTTCTTCTGTGCTAATTAGTCTTGTGGTTTTATGCATTCAGAAAGAATTCCTTTTGCCTTCGTGTTAATGGAGCATCAGGAGGGAGCGGGGCTGTATGTGTTCAGTCTGTCTTATTTAACCAGAATTCATAGTCTGATTTAATCTCCACAGCAATGTCAAGAGGCTAAGAACATGATAAACGGTGTTGGATACCTACCTGCAAAAGAATGAAATTGGACTCTTATCTCACACCAAAATCAATAGAAAACGACCTGAAACTACAAAACTACTAGAAGAAAACATAGAGGGAAAGCTCCGTGACATTGGTATGAGCAATAATAATTTTTTGGCTATGCCCTCTATGTGGCTATGCTATGTCTGAAAAGACACATGAAAGAAACAAATAAGTGGAATTGCATTAAGTTAAAAAGCTCTGCATAGCATAGAAAATGATCAACAGAGGGAAGAGACAACCAGTGAATGAGAGAAAACATTGGCAAACCAACGTTGACATCTGATAAGTGGTTAATATCCAAACTTTATAAGGAACTTGACTTCATAGCAAGAAAACAAACAACGCAATTAAAAACAGGCAAAAGACCCGAATAAGCTTTTCTCATGAGAAGACATATAAACAGACAAATATAAAAAGATGCTCAGCATCACTGGTCGTCAGAGGTACACATGAAAACCTCCACGAGATGCCCCCTCGTGTGCTTGGAAAGACTGTCATTCAACAGATGCAGACAGTAGGGGTCAGTGAGGATGGGGAGAAGGGACTCGACTATGCTGTTGGTGGCCGTCTAAATCAGCGCCACGGCCATTATATAAAACAGCAGGGAGCTTCGCCCCAAGATGAGAAATCGAAGCACCCTATGATCAGCAGTCTCGCTCCTGGTACAAACCCGAAGGAAACAAAACCAAGTGGAAGAGATCTCTGCCCCCGAGTCCCTCGCAAAACTGTGCACATGGCCAAGCTGTGGAACCAGTGCAGCGACCATCAGCAGATGGAAGAGGACGCCACGGTGAGAGAAGTAAGCCAGGCTCGGAGAGTCAGTCCGCTTTGTCACCGCTATGACTGAAGGACCCCCTCAGCACAGCTGTAGAGGAGGAAGAGTTTATTGAGGTCTCAGTCCACAGAAGGCCGTCTCCACTCCGCGGGGCTCAAGGTGAGGCAGAACATCGTGGCCGAGTGTGTGGCAGAGGGAAGCAGCTGGCGTGAGATCAGGAAGCAGAGACTCCACTCGCCAGATACAAGTACATACCCAAAGCCGCCCCAGTTGCCGCCTCCTCCAGCCACACCCCGCCACTTCAGTTACCCTCAGCTAATCCCAGCAGGGGGTTCATTCTTCATGGAGTTAAGACTCTCACAACCCAGATGTTTCTCCTCTGAACCTTCTTGCACCGTCTGACATGTGAGCTTCTGGGGACACCTCACATCCAAACCACAAAACCCAGAAACACAATGCTGGAGGACCGCACTCATAAATAAACCTAAAAGTTGAGCTCACAGAAGCAGAGAGGAGAGGGCGGCCACCTGGGGCGGAGGGGAGCGGATGAGGAGATGTGGTCAAAGGATATGAAACTTCAATTAGAAGGAAGTTCAAGAGCTCTGTTGTACAGCGTGGAGACTCTCGTTAGCAAGTGTATTGTGTACTTTTGAAAACTAGGACAGAGCGCGCAGTAACACATATGAATTAACCTGATTAACCATGCCATATCATATGCATATACCAAAACGTTGTAGGTCGTGTGTGTGTGTGTGTGTGTGTGTGTGTGTGTGTGTGCGTGCATGCATGCACATATGCATGCACGCGTGCGCGCTTCTGGTCAAATCTAAAACATAAAAAATATCAAGGGGCCAAAATTCTCATTTCCCAAAAAGGAAACTGAGGCTCAGAAAGGGTTCTGGGAGCTACCAGATGCCAGGACCTGGAGCCACCCAGCCCTCCCTCTCCAGCACAGTTGTACCCAGCTCTCCTGGTAGTGCCCAGGGACGGCTCTGCTCTGCTCACCTCTCTGAGGACGGCGTCTGTGTGGACGTGCCCTGGATGTCACACCTCCCCCATCGGACCATGTCCCCTGCTCTCTGTCGGAGTGGAGGCATTCCGAGAGGGCTGAACTGTTTGTCCAACGTAATTAACAGTTAGCAAGTACGGCCACGTCCAACGGAGGTGGGTTGGGTAAACAAATTACTGGCTATCCATTATAAAAATACTACTTGGCGGCTCAGAGTGATGAGGTAGAAGAATATTTAATTTCATGGAAAAATGCTCCTGACATATTGGAAAATCAAAGAAGCCCCTTTCCTAAGCAGGGAGTGCGGTATAATCCCATTCGAACAACACTAACACACACACGTGATGCCAAATTGATTAAAAAGGAATCAATGTTTGTGTGCTGCTATGGTTTTGAGCATCTGTCACCCAAACTCTCATTGAAATTTAATCTCCATTGCAAAGCATTAAGATGGTGGAAACTCAGTCCTACTATGATGTTTGGAGGTGGGACTTTTGGGAGGTAATGAGGTTAAATGAGGCCATGGAGTGTTGCTCTACTCCAGTGGGACTGGCTTTATAAGAAAAGGAGGAGAGACCTAATCTAGGATGTTCTGCCTCACATGTGATGCCCTCCTGCACCACCTTGGGACTCTACTGAGTTCCCATCAGAGATAAAACCTTTATTATATGTAACCCTTTTTTCTCCCAGCTTCTACAACCATGTGTTAGAAAAACCTTTATTCTTTATAAATAGTACCCAGTCTATGGTATTCAGTTACAGCAACAGAAAGCAGACTAATACATATTTCCATGTTCATAGCAGCATTATTCACAATCGTTAAAGTGTGGAAGCAGCCCAAGTGCCCATGGATGGGTAAATGGACAAACAAAATGCATATGCAGTACACCCTTGGTATCCTCAGGGGATTGGTTCCAGGACCTTCCTCAGAGACCAAAATCTGTGAATGCTCAAGTCCTTATGTATAGTATTTGCACATAATATGCACACACCCTCCTGTATAATTTAAATCATTTCTAGATTTCTTATAATACCCAATACAATGTAAATACTATGTAAATACCTGCTATGCATATTTGTTTAGGGAATAATGACAGGAGAAAATTCTGTCTGTGTTCAGCACAGATGCATTTTTTTCCCCCAAATGTTTTCAGTCTTTGATTGGTTAGATCTGCAGATACAGAACCCACCAGTAAGGAGGGCCAAGGGGCACATAGTGGAATGTTACCAGCTTTTAAAAGGAAAAAAATTCCATCACCCACTACAACACGGATGAACACTGAGGACATGAAGCTGGGTGAAATAAACCACTCATGAAAAGACAAATACTGTATGATTCCATGTTCGTGAGGTACTTAAAGTCCAACTTAAAGTACAATAATAATTCCTAGGCACTGGGGGAGAGGGAAGGAGTTGGAGTCGCTGGGCGTGGTGGTTTATGCCTGCAATTCCAGCTGCTGGTGAGGCTGAGACAGGAGGATTGTGAGTTCAAGGCCAGCCTCAGCAACTTAGCAATGCCCTAGGAAATATAGCAAGACCCAGTCTCAAAATAAAAAAGGGCTGGGGATGTGGCTCAGTGGTAAAGTGCCCCTGGGTTCAATCCACAGTACAAAAAAAAAAAAAAAGTTATGGAGATGAAGGGTTTTGCAACATTATTCATGTATCTAGTAACACTGAACCATATGCTTAAAGAAGGAAAAATGGTCAAGATGATACATTTTATGTTATGTATATCTTACCACAATTCATTTGAAAAGTGAAAAAGCAAAAAGCACACTCAACAAATGACAAAAGAAAATCGATAAAAGAAACGAAAAAAAGTAACATTACCTGCAACCCTTGATCCTCGACACAAGAGGCCCAAACCAACTCCCACAGTCAAAATGCATTCTCTCTGCCCTCGGTGGCGGATGCTTCCTGTAGCGCCCTGCCCTCGCCGCGCCTCCCTCTGATCCCAGAGGCCACACGCACACCTGTGGGGAAGAAAGCCCTGGGCCCTCCGCCTCCCCGGGTCAGAGCGCCTCCACCCCTGGAACGTGCCTACGACCGCAGCATTTTAAACACTGTAGCCTCGGTTTTCTCTTTACTTTCAACTCGGGCCTCTTAACAGGCCTACTTTATTCTTTTTCTCTTTGGTCTTTAGGGAGAGTCAAGGGCGGATTAGCCAAAGGGCGGGAAATGGCAGCTGGATGTACCACAGGAAGGAGAAAATCCCATTGCAGACTAAGTGGGGGGAGAGGGAGCTGAAATCTTGGCACAGCCGGTCTGGGGGACACTGGATTTCCTTTTTGGATTATGAAAGTATCTAGTGATCCATATGCTTAAAAATGGGAAAGATGATTAATGCTATGTCGTATGTATTTTACCACAATTTCTATTAAAACTAACCAAGAGCACACTCAGGAAAGGACAAAAGAGAAAACGGATCATGAAGAGGAATCTGTCTGGGATGCCTCAGAACAGGTTTCAGACCAGGGTCATCAGCCATCACGGTCCGCCCGGCAGTCACCAGCCACAGGGGAATGTGGAGCCCTTGGAAAAGGTCGTTCCAATCGAGGTGAGCTGTAAGTGTGAAATGCACACGAGACTGTGAAGACTCAGTGTGTAAAACAAGAACGTTACCTATCTCCCTTATGCTTTTTAAAACAATGACTGAAATAACGTTTTGGATATATTGAGTTAAGTAAGATATTATTGAAATTAATTTTACCTTTTGAAAAACATCTTAAGAGTTAAAAACTCAGGGGCTGGGGTTAGCCCAGTGGGAGAGCCCTTGCATAACGTGCTGGCGATCCTGGGTTGGGTCCTCAGCCCTGCAACAAAAGAGAAAGAACAATAGAAAAAGTAGAAAGGAGTAAAATAGGAATTATGGTGTGTTTTAAATTGTTTGACTTAAAAATTTAAGTGTTAGGATGCATTTAAAATTTTTAAAAATTATGTCTGAGGCACAAAAAATATTCATGGAATGTTGAAAATGCAAAGAACGTCTTTCTTTTTTAGGGGGGCAGGTACCAGGGTTTGAACTCGCCCGAACACTGAGCCGCATCCCCTGGGTCTCACTGAATTGCCTAGTGCCTCACCTTCGCTGAGGCTGCCTTTGAACTCTGGATCCTCCTGCCTCAGCCTCCTGAGCCACAGGCGTGCACCACTGCTCCTGGCTGAAAACGCTTTCTGAAAACCTCTGCTTCCCGTTATCATCAACAAAGTGCCTGCCCATTGGTTATCTATCTCATTTAGGGTATGGAGGGTTGACGGGCAGCTAACCAAGTGGCAGAGCTAGTTGGAAGCCAGTGAGATAGTGATGGAACTCCTTTCAAACCCCAGTATTTCTTCTCTTTTATTTAGCATCGCATATCCTAAACTTGCTTTCTGTATTTCTTTGCCTAATACTAATATTTATCTCGCTTTACTACCATTAGCACCGGAATTTCACGGAGGACCAAACAAAGTGACTGGCTCGGTCTACACAGCCACTAGGGGCAGGCCCTGGATTTGACTGCAGGTCTATGAGAAGCAAGGGTCGCTGCCTATTCCTCTGCCCCTCGGGCTCATTCTTCAGTTCTACAAAAACCCTCGAATGGCACAGGGGTAGGTCTGGGAGAAACTTCCCACGATCTTTTGGTCCAGGTGGTCTTCCCCTAGTGGTGCCTGCCCGAAGCCCCCGGTCCTTCCTACCCTGCTGACCCAGAAGAGGTGGACACTTTGAGACCCCCCATTCATGGTCTCCTTGACCTTATCAAGGGGAACCAGGTGACCAAGTTATTTCAGGGCTGCCTTTTAAAGGTACTATTTTATTCCTAGCTTTATAGGGTTTGATGTAAGCTTTTGGAATGTATTTTTATGAGATTCAGAGATATTTATTTTACATGCCCTTTAAAAGTGCCAGTCCTATGAATAATAATAGCTAACATGTAGTTCCTGCTGTATGTCAGGCACACCTCGGAGACATTAGGGTGGATTATTTCACTTCATTCTCACAATGACAGCGGCTAAACATAACCCAGGATCGTGGGAATGATAAGAAACTGGGTGCCATCGACCTGTGTAGAAGTGGCCTCAGCTGGGATCCCCCGGTACTGAAAGCCAGCTGTGTCTCGCTGCCAGTGACCTACACAGTCTCTGTTCCTTAGTGCATGTCTGAGACGTCCCACCTTTGGGATGGATTATCCTGAAACTCCAGAAGAGGAGGGGCTTCCCCGTGCAGTGCTTAGCACAACAGGCCTTTCTAGAAGCAGCACTATTACTTTTGTCTTGTGTGACATTGGTTCCCATTTATTGAGTGCTCACTAGGTGCCGGACCCTGTGCTAAAACATTTATTATTATTATTTAAAAATTAACTCCTTTGGTCCTCTTCATCATTCCCTTGCAGAGGGCACCATAATCGTCCCATTGCACAGGTGAGGAAACTGAGGCTCGGGGAAGTGTCCCAAGGCATCATTGCTGGTGGTGACTGGGTGGGTCTCAAAACCATGACTTCAAAGCGTGGCCTGAGGTTCTTCACCCTTTGCACCGTTGAGGTTTGAGGCTGGATCACTGGTGGTTGTGGAGAACTGTGCTGGGCGTGTTAGGAGGTTTAACAGGACCCTGACCTCAACTCTGAAATGCCACAGCCTCTTTCCTCAGTTCTGATACCCAGAATCATCTCTGGGCATTGCACGTGTTCCCTGGGGCTGGCACTGGGGCTCAGTGGTACAGCATTTGCCTGGCGTGTGGGAGTCCCTGGGTTCCATCACTGGCACTGAAGCCCCCCACCAACAGTTTCCTTAGAATTGCACCCACTGAGAAGTCCTGTTCCAACCACTAGGCTTCCCGGGCCAGGACCCAGGGCAAAGTCCCAGCTGACCAGGTCACTTCTGCTGCAGGGTTGGGGACACAGGCAAGAAGAGTTTCAAGGCAACTTCCACAGTCTTCTTTCAAGAGTCTGGGGGTTGGTGTTCTGAGCTCTGTGGCCCTGAGATTAGCCGCCCCGAACAGTGAGGCGTTGTCTGGTGTCTGCAGCCTGCTGGAATGAGCGGGAGGCTGCAGGGCCTCTTATCTGAGGTCCTTACCCCGCCACGTCCCCTGTCACCAGTGTCCCCCCTGCGGGGGCTGAAGCTGCCTGGTGGCCATTAAGGAAGCTGCCTGATGATTATCTCTTGGACAGAGCTTGGCTTTATCTCTCATCTTCTCTTCTAAGTGGGACTAATGACTATTTGGGGTTCTGGGCTCTGCACAGCTTCCTAGTGCCTCCTCGGTGCGGGAGAGCCCGTAGTCTCTTAGAGCCCGGCTCACAGCGTCCAGGTCACCTGCTTCCCCAGACAAGTTAGGGACACGAGAGCCCTTGCAGGTGCCGTCTCTCCACTCCTGCCTTTCATTACGTTTCAAGTTTCCCCCACTGTGGCTGGAGTAGCCTTTAAAATATGCTCATCTGAACACCCCCCAGCACTCCACCCCCAGACCAAGCAATGCTTGTCTTTCCCCTTCAGTCCCACTCCCCACTCCAGACACCCTGGCCCCGTCCCCTTCCCCTGCCTTCCCCTCCCCCTCTGCAGATGGGATCCCACAGCACTCTACCCTTAAGCTGCATTCCTAGCTCTTTTTATTTTTTATTTTGAGACAGGGTCTTGCTAAATTGCTGAGGCTGGCCCGGACTGTGACCCTCCTGCCTCAGCCTCTTGAGTTGCTGGGATCACACGCACTCCCAGACGGCTTCTTAAAAGCGTCTTGTTCACCGGCTCCCGGACCTTTGAATATGCTGTCCCCCCACAACCTGGACTTCCCAGAATACCTCCCACCCGACCTGAGCCTGGGTCAATTCCTTGTTACATGTTCTTTATAGCAGTATTTCTCTCTCCTTCCTCTCTCTTATCTTACATAAAATACTTATCTGGGGGTGGTTAAAATTCATTTTCACGATGAGACGCAAGTTCACGACTGGGGTGACGTGTCCTTTTTGCTCATCACCATATCCCTCAAGTCTAGCATACTGCCTGAAACACAGCAGTGCTGTTAACATGCATGCTGGTGACTAAACGGGCTGGTGGAATCCTCCCAACTAGCCTGTGAGGATCTCCCCGGAGAGTAGTGCTCTTTTCCAGCATCGCCTCTCACCACTTCCTAAGATGCAGAACAGTCGACGCTGAGAGACACCAAGGGCTCTGGACCCTGAATGTCTGCCACTTCCCAGCTGTGTGACACTGGGCAAGTTCATTAACATCTCTGTGCTTTTATTTCCTCTTCTGGAAAATGTCAGAAATTCTAATACATCTCATGGGGTGGTTTTAAGGATTAGATAAATTAGTTTCTACAACACGATTTAAAAAAAGAGCCTGCCACAGAGCAAGTGCCCCATTACTCTTAGTCATGATTAAGATTATTAATAGAAAAAGGATAGATTCTAGGATCAGGTGGGCCTAGGGTTTTTTGTTTTGTTTTTTGTTCTTCTCCTATTTGCAAGTTATTTTCCCTGAGTGACTTTGGGCAAATTGTGTCACACCCGAGAGCCTCAGGTTAAATTGCATCTGTTAAATTGAAATCTGAAGGCCAACCTCAAAGAGGGCAGTTGAGAGGGTGGGACAGGATTCAAGTGCAGTACCTTGTGGTCCCCCTTCTGGTGGCCTGAATTGGTCTCATGAAGGTAGGCTTCATGCGTGTCGTATTCCAGACCCTATTTCTAGCCCTTCTGGACCTGCCACATGGGTGGGTGTTCCATTAATAGCTCTTTACCAGACGAAGGAGCCAATAAACAGGACCACGCTGGGCTCATCTTTGTGTTCAACTCAAAACTGGTGCAATGTCTACCATCTAATTTGAATAAATGTTTGTAGACAGACTAGATTTTTAGAAATGGCTGTTCATTTTGTTTCCAGTCCCACTTGGATTTCTGAATTAAACTGAGAAAGATACTGTGATGGTTAATTTTATGTGTCAGCTTGACTAGGCTAAGGATGCTCAGAGAGCTGGTAACACATCCTTTTCGGGAGTGTCTGGGAATGTTCCAGAAGAGATTAGTGTTGAATTGGTAGACCGAGTAAAGATCTGCCTTCACCAGCATAGGTGGGCATCATCGATCCAATGATGGCCTGAATAGAACCTCTGGTTCTTTGCAGATCAAGGACAGATGTGCGCCTCGTGCCTGAGCTGGGGTATCCTCCGCCTCGTGGTTCTCTGGTCTTAAACCCAGACCAGTGCCCATGCCATTGGCCCACCTGGTTCTCGGGCCTCTGGCTTGCACTAGAACTCTACCACTAGCATTCTTGGGTCTCCAGCTGGCAGATGGTGGGACTCTAGGCCTCATAATCACATGAGTCAGCCCCTCCTGAGACATCTCCCTTTCCATAGCCTAATGGTTCTGTTTTCTGTAGAATCTTGACTAATACTGAGGCTTATTAACCAATCCCAAATCTCAAGTCTTAAGTATTCTTATTGTAAAATGGAGCTATTAATAACCTCTACCACATAAGATTATCCTGAAAAGTAGGGGAAGCAGCATGTACTGAGCACGGAGAGGATGTTCACCAAGGTTCCCTTCCCCGAGCCTCGGTCCCCACATCTGCAGATGGGCATCCACTCATTTGCCCAACACAGTGCCCACGTGCAGGGCATTGTGGTTAAGACTCGGGGCAGTTACAGAGCTGAGCAAGCCCCTGTTCCTGCTGCGAGGGTCTCAGTGTCTGCTGTGAGATGACAGGTCATTAGAAAAAACCCAGTGGGAGAAGAGCCATGATACGTCCATGGGGCATGTCTATGGGGTGCGTCTAGAGGTGTGGGGTCAGGGCTTCAGGGAGCTTGCTAGAGAGGTTGTGAAGGTCATGGAATCACAGATTGGTGTCATCACCAACATTCCATCGGTCTGAAATGGAGTGCTGGTTTTTGTAACCCACGTCTGAAAGGCACATCAGTCCTGCTGTGGCCCTTCTTTCTACCCTGGCTCATAGAGCATGCCAGAGACTGTCAGGCCGTCATTACCACAGTGAGCACCCAGGTCAGACACTTCCTTCTGAGACAGCCCTGCCTTTCACCTCTTCCTCTGGGTCCTAGCTTCACAGGGACTGAGCCGATTCCCTTGTGCTTCACGTGGAACAATGCAGAGGATGCCTTCAGTGAATGCTTGGATCCCTACCTGTTTCCCCAAAGACAAGCCTGTCATTTCCTGGGGTGGGACCCAACAAGGAGAAGGGTGGGCTTTGGAGATGTGGAAGAGACCAGGTTAGGTCCCTGGGTTCCTGTATTGAAGTGTGTCACAAGCTTATCAATGATGTTCACAGCTGGTTCCGGGAACAGACTCCTTACCAGCCAAACTCGCAAGACACTGAAACATTTGAATACAAATTTTATACTTAAACTGGGTGTATTTGTGTGGTTGGGAGTGATAACTCATCTCCAGTGTCCAAAATATTTGCACCTGTTACTCACAGCAGTCTTTTATTTTTAGTTGAAAGAATTTACATGCCAGGAGTATTTAAACATCGGGAGCAGACCTGCTGTCAGTGACCTGGCCAGAGGGAGAAGGATGTCTGAGTTCCAGTGGCCCATCCGCAGTAGGCCTCAGGGAAGAAGCAAGATTTATGAGGTGAGAGCCTGCCTGGGCCACTTTTTCTGTCGGCAAAGGCCTCTCTGCAGTATTTTCTGTCTCATCAACACTGCATTTCATTTTAAATTGCATCTGAAAGCAGATATTTTCCCTGTTGCCTATTACACCTCTTAATTTGTCTTTCCCTCTGCTGTTATTTGTCTCTATAAAGTGTTTTGCATGAAAGACCCACATAGCACAATGTTCCTTAACCCTGCGTTAGGTTTAACAGGAAGAGAAGACACAGGTTAAGTCCAAAGAGGAATGTGAGGGCCTCTGGGTGGAGATACATGAGTCTGAAAATACATGCCTGACGGTGTGCACATGTGCGTGTTTTTGGAGGCATGTTACCTGAGTGTCTGTGGGGATGTGTGCACATGTCCGCATGTGTACTACTGTGTATTTATGTCTATGCATACTTTGGCCTAATCACTCAGGTGTCTAAATTGTGCGCTCACATGCCAGTCTCTCTGTGCATGTTTTTATGCACAGAAGCACACGTGTGCACATAAACACACGTAGACATCTAGGTACATGTATGTCGCATGTGAAGCGTGGTCATCGGTGCACATTCCCCGGGCTCTCTCTTTCCTTGTTTCCCAAAGCTGCGGTTAGCATCGTCCCCTGCCCCACCCAAAGGCCCTGGCCCCAGGCTGTGGGAAAAGGCAGGCAGGGTAGTGGTCTTCGAGGGCCAGGGGAAACTCTGCCTCAGGGGGAATCCACTGCGGCCACAGCCCTCTGCTTGGCTCCAGCCACCCTCCGCGGCCCAGCCTGCCACACCAGCACCTCCGCAGCTCGGCGGAAGCTCTGAGAACCTCTGGCCAGTGCCTAGGGTGCGGGCTAGCTCCCTGACAATTCCGGACTGACGCCGAGGGGGTGAGAGAGGTCACCTAGCGACGGGCATAGCCCTCCAGACTAGCCTTGTCTCCTGCCCCTTCCGGTGGACCACACAACCCAGAGCAGCGCGGGCGCGGCGGGGGAGGGGGTGTCTCGGTCGCTCCCAGTCCAGCAAACGCAGGGCAGTATCCAATGGGCGACTGTGGCCCAACAGGGATCCTCCGAGGCAGCCAATGACCTCGCTGCGCTCTCCGCCCCCGCCCTCTCCAACCCCGCGCAGCTGGACCATTGGTGCTGATGGGCTGGGGGGAGTGTGCGCGGCGCTGGCCCTTTGAGGGAGGGGGCGTGGCTTGGAGTCGGGTCTCCTCTCCCCACGCTCGCGCAGCCCCTGCACGCCCTACCCCGAGAAGCGAGGCCATTGGCCTGGCTGCGGTGCCGCGGGCGGTGGTGCTGGTGGTGGTGATGGAGGAGGGGGCTGGACAGCGGGACGCGCGCGGGAAGGCGTGGCCTGAGGGCGTGGCCCGGCGGGAGGCGGGGCCGCGGGCGCTGTCGCAGTGAAAGCCCGAGCGAGCCGCGGCGGCGGCGGCGGAGGCGTCCGGGCGGGTGTGCGCGCGTGTGGGGCGCAGGCTCGGCAGCGGCAGCGGCGGCGATTCAGCCTGCGGCGGCGGCGGCGGCGGCGGCCCGTCTGGAGCGGCCGCTGCGAGGACGCCAGCTGCAGCGGGGGAGGCACAGCCGGGGCTGCGCGCTTCGCGAAGCCGGCCGGGGCCGGGAACAGGTGATCCCAGCGGGAACCCCGAGCCCTACCGAGTTGGCGGGGCGAGTGCCCGCGCTCCTGGGCGCAGCTGCAGCCGCCTAGCCTCGGCTTTTCGCGGACGGCGCTCGGCGCTGGACCGGACTCGGGCATCTCTCTGCTCCCGGGGGCTTGCGAAGCCTCCTGCCGCCTCAGGCTCCGAAGTGCCCGCTCCCACTCCTCTGCCTCTGCCCGCACCCCGGCGCCCTCCTCGCGGCGGAGCAAAGTTGTGGACGTGTCCCGGTAGCCGAGCCAGGGTGCTGTCGCGATCCAGCCGGGTGTGCGCGCGCTCGGAAAGGCGCTCTCACGCCAGCCCGGCCACCGCCTCGCCTCCCGAGCCGGCCCCCTCTGGAAACTGCTTCTGAGGCTGAAACTTTGGGCGCAGGCGAGCGCGGGAGGGAGGCCGAGGGACTGAGGGCGGCTTGGCGCGGGCCACTGGGACGCCGCCCAGCCCGGCCTGCGGTCGCCCCTCCGCACCAACAACCTGGGCGCCGCGGACGGCATGTGACGTCCCGGCGGCCGCCGCAGCGCGGGAAGACACGGCTCCGAAGACCCGGCCGCTGCGGGGAGGGGCGCGCGGCCACCAGAGGAAAGTCTGCGGCGCGCCGCCGGCCGCTGCGGGCCCGGGCCCCGAGCCGTGCCGCCCCGCTCGCCCGGGCCCCGCCGAGGCCGCGGCATCCCCGCCCCGGAGCGGGAGGACTGGTTCCAAACTCCCTGAACTTCGGGGACAGTCCGGTAGCGGCGAAACTCAGGGTTGGCATCCCTGCCCCGGAGCCCTCACCCCGGGCGCTTCCCCCGCAAGCCTCCCGGCCCCGAACCCCTTCCCAACACGTGCCTGCCCTCTGAGGGCCTCGGGGGCCCCAGGCGGAGCTGACGGTCCCAGACCCGTGCCGGGTCACGATGCTCATGAGAAAAGTGCCGGGCTTCGTCCCGGCCTCCCCATGGGGGCTGCGGCTACCGCAGAAATTCCTCTTCCTCCTCTTCCTCTCTGGCCTGGTCACCCTGTGCTTCGGGGCCCTCTTCTTGCTGCCCCACTCCTCTCGCCTCAAGCGCCTCTTTCTGGCCCCCAGGGCCCAGAAACCCGGCTTGGAGTTGGTGGCTGAAGTAGCCGGACACCCTCCGCCGGGTAAACAGGAGCCGCCTCGTAACCCGGCCCTGGGCGCCCGCAGCAGCCGGCTCAATCCCCGCCGCAAAAAGGAGCGGTTGCGGCGCCCTGGCCCCACTGAGCCGGAGACGGTCTCGGACTCTTTGCCCCGATTTGACTTCGAAGCGTTCCAGAGCCGCCTCCGCCACCCGGTCCTTGGGACGAGGACTGAGAGTACAGAGCCCCAGAGCCCAGTGCGAGCCCAGCGGGAGAAAATCAAGGAGGTAAGCACCTTGCCCCCGACCTGTTCCCCAAGGAAAAGACCTGGTGCTCCCGAGAATTTCCCCCGACCCCAGTCCCTCCTGGCCCCTGGACCACCCTAAGTCCTTCAGATACCTTGGGCGCCCGTCTCTTCTTCCCAAACTTCCCACCTTGTCCCCTCCCTGCACACTTTCTTATCAGGGATTCAGTTACTGCTCTCTGCCCCTGAAGGAAAGCAGCTGAACCCCTGGAGCACCCGCTCCCAACCCCCAGACTGGTGCTTCCTCTTTAGTCCCCAGCTCGGGCGGGCTCCGCTCCTCTTCCTGGAGTTGCTGATGAGAGTGGAGCTCAGGTTCCTTCTCTGCATTTCTAGACGTGAAAGCCACATTGTTTCTCATTGTCTTAAAAAGTCTTGACTCACTAAACTCCTGTAGGACCTGCTACCTGGAAACGCAGGATTTGAGGGACATTTGGTGTTCTGTTAATATTTTGTAATCTAGTCAGCACCTTACAAACCAGAGGTGTTCTGCATTCCTGCTATTTCTGTCGAGCTTTGGAACAATCATGCATAATTGCATGTGACAAGAGAAGGAATGGTCAGTAAGGCAGTGGTAATGTTACAAAAGCTCCGAGGTTATTGGCTTAATGAAGCAGGTCTTGGACTGATTCCTTGAAGGGATTGTACCAGGGAGGGATTTAGAAGGATCACTTTGAGTCTGAGTCTTAGTTTAAGAAATCAAAAACAAACACAGCCTTGAAGGTGGTTGCTAAGTTGCCCCTGGTGCCTAAATATTCAATTCCGCCGCTGTTAGAGGCATGTGCCCAGCAATGCAAAGGGGGCTGCAGTGACACCGTGGGACCACGAGGGGGCTGTGGGCAAGCAGTGGGCCAGGGTCTCCTTCCTAGAAATGAGAGGATGCTCTCTCTCATGGACCCAGAAGGAAAGAGCTGCTTCAGCCTGGACTTCTTGGTTTGCTGCAGGAGAGTCAGCATTTCTGCCCTGATTTCGAGGGAGAGCAGGCAGCAAGGGTCAGGCCCTGCCCTGCCAAGACCTACTCAGAGCTGGCAGAGCGCTTGCCTGTCCCTCCCCCTTATCAGGTCTGTCCTCCCTCCCAGTGCCCACCTCTCCCCATTTACCTCTGCTCTTGATCTGCAGTGCTGTGTTGAACCCAGTTTGAGACTGTCTTAACTAGCAATCACAGGACATTCTGTGAAGTCGAAATAGGAAGCCACAACACATTGAGCCATTGGGGTGTGTGTGTGTGTGCATGTGCACGGCTCCTGGTTTCCAAATTCTTGCCAAAACCTCAAAGGTTAATGGCAGGCTGGAACTTGCAGTAACACTGTTAACTGTTAAGGAGCAGTGCTGTTCACAGTTCACCAGGACCCACAGCTCCCTGACTCAAATCTGCGTCTAAGCATAAGCTCTGTCCTCCCGGTTCTCCTCGGAGGGCAGTGACCGCCAGTGAAATTACATATCAATTGCTCGTGTGCAGTTTCTCATGGAATGTCCAGGGCTGCTATCCACTTTCAAAAGGATCCCCCATGGGATCAAGCATTAAGTACTATCCTGGTCGAAAGAGATGCATGTGACCCATTTCTGAAAGCCTGGGTGGGAGCCGTGGTAGGAGGTGCAGGTGGGCTAGTGGGGAACTTGTTTCTGTCCCTCCTTATAAAGGCAGCCTCCCTTGCCAGCTGAGGCTGGGGCTGATGACCGGGGACAGTGACTGGGAGAGGCAGGAGGTGTGAGGATTCTGTTTTGCAGGTGGGTGTAAAATAGTATGATGGGAGGTAGTCTGTGTTGGTTGCCAGTTTTCTGTGGCCTCTCCTTGCACCCCTGGAAGTTGCTGGCAGAATGTTTGCATTTACCTGCAGCAGGTGATCAACAATGCTCTCTTACTATCTCGAAGACCGGGAGCTTCCTCAGGGTGGAAGAGGCTGGCATAAATACCTATTATGTTTGAGAGCCTGATGTCTCTTCAGGCTTCTTGAGTTTAACACCCGCCTAACCTGAAAAATTGGGGGCAGCATGTTTTGGCTTAGAGGTTAACCCCGAGTTTCCACCCTGCTGTCCCACCCAGTGAGCAATGCAGAGGACTGCTGCTATCTTTATCTCCCTCTCGTTTAAATTTCTCTCTGTGTCATGCCTAGGGGTAGATCATTTCAGAACAGTGCCTGTTTTCACAAAAGGGATGGTGGCATTTGTCTTCGGTTTGTTTATTTCCAGACGTGGATGGATTAGACCCATGGAGCGGAGGGGGTGCGAGCATCAGATAAAAAGGGCCTGTTCTTAGAAGATGAGGTTTTTAAAGTGAAAGTAAATGTCAAGACAGATTCAGAGAGGGTGATAAATGAGAGTAATGGAAACCGGACACCCCGGCTCTAGATCAACAAAGTATATTCATGAACATTCTCGTTTGAGAGATGGACGTGGGGACAAGGTCTGGTGCTGATAAGGTGGGCTGAGCTGCAGGTTCTGGGTGTACATGCATCAGGAAACACTTTGTTACTGGAATCAACTTTTTTCTCACCTCCCCCACCCCCAGTTTTTTTTTTTTTTTTCCCCAGTCCTTGGAGAAAACAAAGTGGTAGAGAAGGGAGACCCAGAGAACATGGGCTGTTGTCTCAGCTGAACTGTCAACTGTCTGACTTGGGCAAGCCGTCTCTTTTCCTTCCTGGACCTTCCTGTAAAAGCAGATAGGTTGGTCATGGACACTGGCTTCCAGCTTGACCCCTAGGTAAACTGCCAGTCTGGTCAGGCTCTCCTTAGCCATTGAACCCTGTCTGGTCTCAACTTATCTTAGTTCCGTGAAGCCGAGGACAGCAAGATGCTGGTGTGTTGGTGGCAGTGATGTTCACTGCTGTGTCCCAGCACCTACCCAGATTCTCAAGTGGGTATTAAGTTAATAACTCCTAGCACCCAAGTTGAGCTTTGGAAATGGGATTGAAAGGAATCTCAGTTTGGGATCGGGAAGAGTAAAGGTGCTCGCTAGCATGTAAAAGGCTGGAATGCTTCTTAACCACCTTCCCTTTCAGATCCGAGGATCATTCAGGGAATGGGGTCTTCATTCACAGGTGGATTGCTTATGAATTCAAGTTCAGGCTTTTCTCACACATGACCAGAGCTGGGAATGCAGTTTGTTTGGGTTACATCCAGTGAAAGAATTCACGGTGTCTTGGGTCCAACCGGTGGTGGTTGGTTCCTGATCAGGGAAACCTCAGCTGTCTCTTCCAGTGAAGGGGGCTTTCTGTTAAAGGGCCTGGGTGGTCTCTGCCGTAAGCACAGGGAACTGGAGTTGGGTTTACCTCTACCCTCTATGGTGCTTTTCTTCCTCTCGTTAGTTGCAGCCTCACTCTGAAGTGCTGGGCTGGGCCAGAAGAATGTGGGTTAAATTTGATCACTTCCCTGTTCACTTGAGTGACCCCAGATGCACTACTGTGTACCGGGGTCCTGCTAAGAGTCCAACCAGAGTTCAAGTCTCTCAACTCTGACCTTGAGGAGAGGGATTCCCATTTGTCGCTGTGTCTCTGTCTTCAAGGTAAAACCAGGGTCCCATGTGGAGGACTCTCCTAACTTCCGCAGTCCTACCTGGTCACTGTTTTGTTTATGGTTCTGCCCTGGCACCCAGAGTGAAATTGGACTTTCAGTTGGAGCCCAAACTCTTGCATGAATGGCTAAAGATCTATAAACCCACAGATAAGGCTGCTGATGTGGAGGCTGGGTCTTGTCCCGGAGGGTACCTGGAATGCAAGGAGGCTCAGAGTAGGAGGAGCAGCAGCTTGGGGACTGAGCAGCTCAGTGCCCCAAGAGGTCCTTTAGAAGTTGCTGTAGTTTGTAGAATGCAAGGCCAAGCTGACGGGAGCCAGGAGGTGGTACCATGAGCAGAGTCCTCCCTGCCTGGATAGCAGGCATCTATCTGGAGGATGCCTGGAGTTGCCCCAGACACCTGTGTCTTGGCAGGGAGTGCCCCAGCCCTTGCCTGCTGCCCTGAGTCTCCAGGCTCTTGCTGGTTCTGATGTGTGATGGTGTCAGAGTAAGTCATCTTGGCAAATGATCTTTGCTCCCATCAGTGGGCTGGTTCGTTAGTCATGAGTGGTTTCTCTGAATATCTGATTTATCGTCACTGGTGCCAGGGACAGGTAGGGAAATTAAAAGGTGTTGTGTTCTTTGTAGCATGTGAATCTGAGCCTGTGAGATGTTCGGGGTAATTAATATTAGGAACAGCTCAGATTTAAAGAGCTTCCCCTCCAAGAGCGCTGGGATGCAGATCCACTGGAGATCCATTTCCCTCCCCATCCTTCAAGTTCCCTCCTGTTCTGTGATACCTTGACTATAGTTGGAGACTGGCTCTAATGGCTGGATAGGCCCCTGGGGACCCCTCCTCAGCCCAGCCACACCCCACCTTCTTCTTCCTGGAGTACTGCAGCAGAGGAGAGCTCAGGACACGTCCCTGCCAGCTGTATAACCTAACACTGGCAGGCTGGTTGGCTCTCTGCTTTCATTTTCTAATTCCATCCTCATTTGGGGGAATTGGGCATTCCAGGGGCAATTGCCTCTCAGGCCTCATCTCCTCAACTCTGTCTTCAGTGTTAGGGCAGGGAACGAATGCAGTGATGACTTTTAAAAGTCAGCTGCTTATTTCACAGTGCAGTTAGCAGGGGGCTAAGAACTCTGTGGTTTTCAGATTGATTGATTTACATCTGAATTCAAGAAATTCCTTTTTTCTAGCTTTCCCGGAAGACTGATTCATTATTCCACCCCAAAATAAATATTGTGATATATATTAGGCATACTTGGCTCCAAGGGACTTAACATCTTTTCTCTTATTGAAAAAAATAAATCAGGCTTGCAGATTGTGAAGACAGGTACACAGAAGCTGTTTGGTAACCTGGTTGGGCAGCCAGCCTGTGGGCATTGGCTCTGGCTTGGGGAGACAGAGTTGAGTGTGTGGGGGCTGCAGGAGACTCTCCCTGCCTTGCTCCCACTGGCCAGATTGGCAAAGCCTGGAGAGGAAGCGATGGACACAGAATCCAGGAGAGCAGTTTTGCTGGGAGAGAATTCACGGCATTTATTGCATTCCTTGAAAATAAGGGCCACACATGGAGAGGGGCTGGGCGTCATGCACTGAGGATTATTACTGTTCCAGTTCTGTGTACCTGCAGTCCAGGAAACCAGGCTTTGAAGCAACCAGCCGTATCTCCTGATTCTCACTACCCTTGGGCCAAGGCCTTCATGCACAAGTGTCTGCATCATTTGGAGGAAAGAAATGATACCTTTTCTGATCCCTGTATTTCCACAGCAGATGATGGTAAGGAACCAAACTGGAGACTCCTCAGAGAATCCTGAGGACTCAAGGACCTTAACCCACCTCCCGCTTCCTCCACTCCCCCTCACTCTGGGGCTGGTCAGAATCCAGACAGCAGAACTTCAGTTCTCTTAAATTCAGGGTTGATGCTGCCGAGATGGTGGTAAGTCAGACCTGCTTTGGTGTCTCCACCAGCCAAGAGAACAAAAGCCACCGGGCCACAGCCATGGGCCTCCGTAGGGGGGCAGTTGCAGGCATTTTCTCCCCCAAAGGGCTGTTTCCTAAGGTTTGGGTTGAGAGCCCCCAGACTTGGTGGGCGGCGGTCAGGACAGCTCTCACTCCCACGGAGGTATGAGCAGGCTCTTCCTTAATTAAGGGCCAAGGCATTGCTGTTGCGGGTCTGCTGCGGTTCAGTACTGCTCCTGGTAACTTTTACAGAAGCAGCTTTGGCATTTTGACGAGTGCCCTGTTGACAGATGAACAACAATTGTGCTTTTATGTGGCCTCTTCTGAGAGGCAGCTGCTCTCCCGGTGAACCTTCTAGAGTTTTCAGTAAGTAGCGACCATTTTCAGTGGCCACCTCTGTCCTCTTCTAAGCATCGAGCTGCACACCAGCTCTGCACTCGCCGCCCGCTCCGCGGTGCCATCCGGTCCTGTCCTGCAGGGCCCGAGGAAGCGGGTCACAGCCGTGCACCTGCCAATGCCTGTCCTTTTTGTGTCTTCGTGTCCTCAGCCTCGGAACACCGGTACTGTCTGGTGGTAGAGGGAAGTGCACAGGTCTTAGAGGTACAGTTTGCTGAATTTCAACAAATGCGGAAGGCCACGTCACCACCACGTTGCCATCAAGCTCTGGCACTCCGCCCCCCCTCGAGGTTCCTGTGGTCCTTTCCCCGCCCCACCCCCATACTTGATCTCTCTCCGAAGGGATTAGTCTGGCCTGTGGTCGAATTTCACGCCCCAGCATCTGCCCTGTGGCTCAAGGCTTCCTTCACCGAGGATGCTGTCTTAAAATTCCCTGTGCGGTGGGGGCTAGCGCCTCATTCCTGCAGCTATTGAGAGGTGACCCTGGTAGATCCTCCTGCAGTTTGTCTGCTCACCTGTGGTTGGATTTGGGGGCTGTTTCTAATATTTGGCTGTTATCAGTAAAGCTGCTCTGAACATTTTATGCACAAATGCTTGTGTGGGCGCATGGTAACTGTCTGGGCGTAGAGCTGCGGGTTGGTAAATTAGATACATGCTTCGCTTCAAGGAAACTAAACACTCTGCACTCCTAGCTAGATTCTTTTATTCCCCCACCAGCCGTGCAGTGAGTTCTGCATTTGTCAACACTTCCTCTTATCAACATTTTTAGGCTTAGCCATGCTACATAGTATGTAGTAACATTTGATTCTAGTTTTGTTTCTCTGTTAAATATTGATATTTAATGTCTTTTCATGTGTTTGCTGCTTCCATTTCTGTTCAAACTTTTTGCCTCCTTTTTTACTAAAAAATTATACTGTTTATCATCCTATTATAGGAGTTTATGTTGGATGTAAATCCTTGGTCAGCTATATATTATATACTCACTCCCAGATTATGGTTTGTTTTACATTTTCTTAAGGGTGTCATTCAGAAAACCAGAAGTTTTAAATTTTTAAGAAATCCAATGTATTATTCAAAGAAAAGGAAAAAAACCCCAGCCAGGCATGGTAGTGGCACATGCCTGTAATCCCATGACTTGGGAGGCTAAGACAGGAGGATGACAAGTTCGAGGCCAACTTCAGCAACTTGGTGAGAACTTGTCTCAAAATAAAAAATAAAAAAGACTGGAAATATATCTCAGTGGTAAAGCACCTCTAGGTTCAATCCACAGCGCGCGAGTGCGCGTGTGTGTGTATATACACATAAAACCCAAAGAAATCCAATGTATCAATGTTTCAGTGTTTTCTTTTATGGCTAGTACTTTTTTTTTACATACTAAAAACAAAACAAAACAAAACAAAAAAAAACTATGTCTACTCCAAGATAAAGATGATCTTTATTTATTTTTAAATTATTACTATTGTTTTATTTTTATTTTTTGTGGTACTTGGGATTGAACCCAGGGGTGCTTTACCACTGCTACATCCGGTCCTTTTAAAAACATCTTTAATTTGGATACAAGTTGTTTGGGAGCTTGCTAAGTTGCTGGGCCTTGCTTTGAACTTGCAATCCTACTGCCTCAGCCTCCCAAGTCGCTGGGATGAGCCACCACTCTGGCAATAATCTCCTTTTAATTCCAGAAGCTCAGTCATTTTAGTTTTTACATTAAGTTCTCTCATCCACTTCAAATTAACTTTTGTATGGTGTGAGGTAAGGGTTGGGGTTGACGGTTTTCCATTTAGAAGTTGTTTAGCAGATTTGTTGGTTAAACTTTCTGTTCTCCATTGAATTGCTTTGATCCCTTTGTTGCAATAATTGATCATTCACACATGTCTCTGTTCCTGGACTCTTCCAGCTTTTTTTTGTTTGTTTTTTGTTCTAACTAGTTGTACATGACAGTAGAATGCATTTATACATTTTGATAGATAATACATAAATGGAGTGTAATCTCTAATTTTTCTGATTAGGATCACATCGTTCATGCAATCATACATGTACATGAGGTCATAATGTCTATTTCACTCTACTGTCATTCCTTCCCCCACACCCCTGCCCCTCCCTTCATTCCCCTCTACCTAATATAAAGTAACGCTATTCTTCCAGCCTTTTGATTCATCTTTATGCCATTACATCCTACCTTGGTGTTGTAACTTTACAGTAAGCCATGAACTCAGTGTGATTTCACCATCTTTGAACTTCTTTTTCAAAGTTGCTTTGGCTATTGCAGGTTCTTTGCATTTCTATATGCATTTGAGAACAAGTTTGTCAGGTTCTATGGAAAATCCTGCTGGCATTTTGATTGGATCAAACAGGAGATCAAATGGGAGAGAACTGTTGCCTTACCAATATGGGGGCTGAGGGTGTGCTCCATAGTAGAGCACCTTCCTTGCACACGCCAGGCCTAGGTTCATCCCCTGCACCACCGAAACAATAAGAAAACAGTGTTGGGTCTTTCAGATCCTGAGTGTGGGCTCTCTATTTGTTTAGATTTTCTTTATTTTCTCTCAACAGTGTTTTCAATATAGAGGACTTGAACATTTTTCATTACCTAAATCTGTTTTGCATGTTTTATGCTGTTATAAATGGTAGTTTTTAAATCTTAATTTTCTAATTGTTGATAGTTCATTGAAATATAATAGAAAAAAAATTTTTAAAAATATATATATATTTTGGGTTCTGGGGCTTGAACTCAGGGGCACTTAACCACTGAGCCACATCCCCAGCCCTATTTTGTATTTTATTTAGAGACAAGGTCTCACTGAGTTACTTAGCACCTCACTGTGGCTGAGGCTGACTTTGAACTTGTGATCCTCCTGCCTCAGCCTCTCAAGCTGCTGGGATTACAGGTGTGTGCCATGGCACGCAGCTAAATCATATATTGACTTTGTATCATGTGACCTTGTTGAATTCATTTGATTTTTTTTGTTGGATTTTTCAGGATATGTTACATATATAGTTGTGTTGTTTATCCGTCAAATGGTTTTCCTTCTTCCATTCCAGTTTATAGGTCTTTTTTTTTCTTTTTTTGTGGTACTGGGGATTGAACTGGGGGCCTTGTGCTTGCAAGGCAAGCACTCTACCAACTGAGCCATATCCCCAGCACAGGCCTTTTATTTCTTGTTCCTGCTTCATCACACTGGGTCGGACTTCCAGTTCAATGTTGCTGAGAACTGGCATCGTTGCCTTATTCTTGCTCTCAAAGGAAAAGCCTTTTTTTTTTTTTTTTTTTTTTTGGTGCTGGGTATTAAACTCTGAATCATTTTGCCACTGAGCCACATTCCAAGTCCTTTTAATTTTTTAAAATTCTGGGACAAGGTCTCACTAAGTTACTGAGGCTGGCCTCAAATTTGTGATCCTCCTGCGTCAGCCGCCCAAGTTGCTAGGATTACAGGCATGCGCCACCATGCCCAGTTAGCATTTAATCTTTCATCACTTGCTATGATGTCAGATGTACGTTTTTTTGGTAAATGCCTTTTATCTGGTTGAATAAATTCCCTTCTATTCCTAGTTTGCTGAGAGTTTTTAATGGAAATGGGATAGAATGTTATCAAATGAATTTTCTGACAGATGAAGAAGATACTTGCTTTTCTCTTTAATTTTGTTAATAAGGTGAATCAAAAAGGGGAACATGAGCTGAAATGGTTTTTCATGCGCATATGAGTTTGTTGGTATGAACCCAATGACTGCGTATAATCATGAAGCTCTAATTAAAAAAAAAGATCGTAAAAAAAAATGGTGAATCACACTGACTTAAAAAGGATGCTAAAAGCAAACTTGCATTTGATTTTCTAATATTTTAAGGTTTCACAGATCTGTGTTTGTGAGGGATATCAGTCTCCAGTTTTCTGGTTGAAGGCTTTGTGTGGTTTTTGATGTCAGTGTTTTGTTGACCTCACAGAATAAGCTGAAAAAGTGTTCTCTGTTTTCTCAAAAAGTGTGTGGGACACTAATATTATATCTTTCTTAAATGTTCCACAGCTCCACCAGTGAGACCTGATAAGGCCTAGAGTGGGGGAGGTGAATTATTAATCGAATCACACAACAGTTATGGGGCTATTCAGAATTTTTTTTCTTGTCAGTTTTGTCAGTTTGTCTTTCAAGGCACTTGTTTGTTTCATCCATGTGGTAGAGTTTATTGGAATAAAATTGTTTCTGAGAGTCCCATTTTCCTTCAGAGTTTTCATGGGGCCTGATAGTGGTGTTCCTTCCTTCATTCCTGATATTGGTGTTTGCTTTTTCTATGTCCTTCTTAAAAACCAGTTTAGTTACTAGTTAATTAATTTTATTTATCTTTCCTAAGAATCAACTTTTAGCATTTTAAAAATACCCATTTTAAATTTTTCTTTCTTATTTGTAACCGGAGTTCTAAATGAAACTAAAGGAAAAGACATATGTCTTTGTTTCATGTATTTTATGTTTCATTTATTTGATATATACACATTGTCTTGTTTCTTCTTAGTGAATCAATTCTTTTAACATTATAGGTGTATTTCTTCATTTCTGATAATATTCTTTGAAGTGTATTTTCCTGTTAATATAGCCTCTTTAGCTTTCATATGATTAGTGCTTGTATGGAATAAAATTTTCTATTCTTTTGTCTTTTTAATTCATCTGTTTCTTTATATTTACCATGTATCTCTTATAAAGAGTATGTAATTAGGCATTGCATTTTAAATCCAGTCTGACAATCTCTGCCTTTTTTTTTTTTTTTTAAGAATTTAACCTGTATTTTTTTATTTATTTGTTTTCTATGTGATGCTGAGGATGAATCCCAGTCCCTCTCCTGTGCTAGGCAAGTGCTGTGTCACTGAGCTACAACCCCTCCCCAGCTCCAATCTCTGCCTTTTAATTAGTTTTTATTCCCTTTATGTTTAATGTGATATGTCTAGCATGTGATTCAAATCTACCACATGGAAGGTTTTTTGTAATTAGCCCCTATATTCTTTGTTCCTTCCCTTTTGAGCTTTCTTTTGGATTAATCAAGTATTTTAAACTCTATTATTTTATCTATAAACATATATACACATGTATTTTAAGTGATCACTTTATTTGAATTGTGTCTGTATCACAGTCTACTTGAAGTTATGTATCATTTTGTGTATAATGCAAAGCTGTTACAATATACTTTAATTTACCTGATCTTCTTTCTGTTATTGTCATATATTTAGTTTCTACATATATCCTAATCCTCATAATACATTAGTATTATTTTTTAATTATTAGTTTCTACATATATCATGATCCTCATTATATATTAGTATTATTTTTTAATTATTTTAAACCATCAGTTTGGAAAAAGTTTGGCCCAGATTTCTTCAAACTTTTTTTTCCATTCAATTTATCTCCTTTTCATTTAGAACTCTAGTTACATGTAAGTTAGAATGTTTGATCTTGTCCTAGTGGTCACTGACTCACTGATCTTTTCTTTTTTTTTTTTTTTTTTTTTTAATTAAGCCTTTTTCTCTGTGCTTCACTGTGGGTCATTTACATAAACTTATCTTCCAGCTCACTGAACTTTTCTTCTGTAGTGTAAAATCTGTTGTTGAGCCCACCCAGTGAATTTTTTGTTTTGGGTAACTTTTACTTCTAGAATTTCCCTTTTGACCTTTTTAAAGGTCTTTGTTTCTCTTGAGATGAACCGTGTGTTCATTCATTTTTTTTCTATGTTTTTCTTGGAATCCTATGACATATTTATAATTGCTTTTTAAGAAGTTATTTCCAGGGCTGGGGCTGGGGCTCAGTGGTAGAACAATTGCCTAGCATGTGTGAGGCACTGGGTTCGATTCTCTGCACCACATATAAATAAATAAAATAAAGGTCCATCAACATCTAAAAAAATAAATATTTTAAGAAAAAGTTATTTCCAACATCTTTGTCGCCCCTTGGTCTGTTTCTGTTGCCTGATTGGCCTCCTGGTCGGATCACATGGCTCTGCATCTTAATGTGTCCAGCCATTTTCTCATTCTCTTTCAAATATCGTGGATGCTCCTCTTGAGATTTTTGATTCATCTGCTTTGAAAGAACTTTTTTTCCTTTTTCATGGTAAGCTGTCAGCTGTCCTGTCCTGTGGCTGTCAGGTTGTCTGCCTCTGCCTGCTTTATTTCCCACTCTTCCTATTTTGTTTCTTTCTAACCTGCAGTTGGCCGGGAGGCCATTGACTCCAGCTTGTTACCATTTATGGAAAGTGCAAGTAAGCAACGCGGGTCGGCTCTCTAAAGACTCCTGAATCAAGCGCGTCACGTTCAGATCCGAGCGCAGCATAGATATTTAAAGACTCTTCCTCTTTTGTAATTGGCATTGGATGAGTGAAATATAATTTTGTGTCAACACTATGACCTGAATAGAGACAGGGCTCCTCATTTCTGGTTGGTCACCTCAAATTGTTTGCCCATATTTTTCTCGTCTGCTTTTAGATGTGAGAGAAAAATGGTAGGATCCCCTGATGTCCTTGTCCTTTGCCCCATTGTGCCTTTCCTCTCAGGATTTTATAAACTGTCCAGAATTTCTCTGGGCTCTTTAACTTCAGTCTAATGACTACCTTTTAAATCTTGGCTTATAAATCCCTACATTTAAAAAAAAAATAAGACAGAATTGGTCACCTAAGCCAAATTGCTGAATTACATATATCAGAGGGCGACAAAGTACGTAGGGCTGCGGGAATTTCCAAGTTGCTCTGCAAGATCTGACCCCATCCCCACTCATGGGATGCTCTCCACAGGAAGTGACCGTTGCATCTCACTGCAGAAGTTCCCATTTGTCCCACTTGGGGTGGGTGCGGGCACTGAGTGAACGTTATAAGTCTCTTATTTAGGACCCCTTCTTCACCCCTGTTCCTGAATCCAGCTTCCCCAAGGTCTAACCTAAACTTTGCCAAGTGAATGCTCCTTTCTGGGAAGATATTTCCGCACCTGTTTGTCGTTCCGCCCTTGTGGTCTTGACCTAAGTCAGCAACTCTTCCTCCCTTCCCACCCCCGAAGCCATTCCCCTACCGTCCAGAGCTCTGCAGCTGTCTAGGTTCTTAATTATAAGAATCAATGGAGGAAAGAAGGCTTACACGTCTTCCTTTCAGAACTAGATCTTTCAGAGAACAGCCTGTAAAGTAGAGTCAATTTTGCTACCTCATAATAGAAGGAAAACCTTCACAGAGAAAGGGTCACATTTTGGTTGAAAAATAGCAATTCAGTCCAGAGACTCCTAGCAGTTTCAGACCTGGGCTTTCTAGGGGGTGTGCTTAGGAGAAGGGACCCATCTCACAGGGATGTGCTCTCAGAGGTGGGTGGCATCGGGCGGCAGCCTCCTATAATCCCACCAGGAGGTCTGTGTCTGATTGTTGATCCCTGGCTAGGCGTCAGTCCAGCCGGAGAAGAGGGAGGCAGACATCAGACATTTCCCGTGATTAAGTCCCGGGTCGGATTACAGCATAACACGACTCCCTGTGCTCTAGGTGAAGGGCTCTTGGCCTTGGCCCCATGGGAGCAGATTCCAGTTTATCAGCCCTGGAATTTGAAGTCCACTTGTATGTTAATGGGGGTGTTGACTGAACCCCCCCTCCTCCCCCCGCCCCCAGTGCTGTGTTTTGCATGGAAGAATTCCCAGGGAGTCTGCTTTGAAGGAAAGTGAGGCCAGGCTGGGCGGAGGCCCACTCTGTCCAGGACTGATCAGGTGGAAAATTCTGTGTGTGTGATACTCATCAGAGCCCTAGCATCCCATTAGGAGTCCAACTGCTCTGCCCAGCAGCCCTGTGGCATATAGGTCATGGACCATAATCCCCGTTTTAGCTGACAGTGGTGACCTGGAGGGGGCGTGGCCCGCTGCAGGCCTGAGGAGTTCCTGTGGAGCAGGGATGTGAACCTCGCTCCTGCTGTGACGTTGGCGCTCTGCCTGTGACATCATCCAGAGGCCGATGGGTGATCATTTCCAGGAGGAATTTTCACTTTTAAGTGGAGTAACAAATAGTCATAGTCTTGGTCAGTATTCAATGAACTGGTCTCGTGAATCTTGAGAACAGGAATTCTAACCTTTCTTGCAGTCTGGAATCACCCGGAGGACTTTACTAAGTACTGATGTCCAAGTTCCTCCTATTAAATCAGACACGGAGTTAATTGTTCTGGGGTGCAGCCTGAGCAATAGGATTTTACAAGCTTCCACACAGTTCTTAAAGTGCAGGGAGACGTGGCTCGACCTGAGGTTGCTTTGCCTTGGCCTAGGCTGTCCCTCCTTTCTGGCTATCATTCCCTTTTACCCACTTGTGGGAGGGGTTGGAAATTTTCTACAGTTAAGATGTGCACCAGGGTCAGGTCAGAGGTCAGCTGGGGAGAGACTGGGTTAAAAATGAGTTTTTCAGAGTTAAGAGCATATACTTACTGTTCCTGTAATCAAGAGGAGCTGTGGATTTATTGACACTTTAAGAAAAATATTGAGAACATCAACTTTCTATGGAGTCTCAGGTATACAGTGAGCTAAAGGAAAGACAGAAGAAACTCTGGCTTGAAGGCAGTTTATAGAGAAACACTGTCATGTGCCTGGATCACTTCCTACCGCACACAGATGCCTGGAGGCAGGGAAACATTGCTTAGCTGTATAAATATTTGCCTGTCCCACCTAAATCTTTTTTGGGGGAAGCAGGCAGGACATAAACAGCTAAAATGGAAATATTTGCTTGTCCAGAAGTATATTTCCCAACAGGCCTTGGCCTTGCCTCCTCTGGCGGCCTCTGCTGCTTTCCAGTTAACAGAGCAGCCGTTGCCCATTGCTCTCTGGGCTTACAGAGACCCTGAGGGCAGCAGGGCAGGCTTTTATCTATAAAATCGAATAGCTGATGGATGCTCAGGAGAAAGGGGATATAGAAGAAGGAAAAGAGCAGAACCTGCTCCCGGGTTTTGTGATGTTTTATATAATTTCCGCCAATCCAGGTGCTGACAACCAGAGAATAGCTGACCTAGGTTGTTCAGATCAAATTCATCCAGACCACCTCTGGCGGAAGCTGCAGGAAATAAGAATGTGCTATAGATTCATGGGACTGTCTTTCCCAAGGCTTCAGGATGGTTCCCTACCGAGCTCGGTGCCTATGCAAGAAACCTGTGAATTCTCAGCCTTAGCCAGCTTGCAGTCTTTCTTCAGTCTGTCCCAACTATTTATTTCCAGCAAATTTTTTGGCTGATGCAGCATATGAAACATGTCCTAATTGTCCCACATTGATTGCATTCCAAGCTTCAAGGGGTGGACCTTCAACCTTGGAGCATTAACGCAGAGTTTGACTTCCGAGATTTCCCTCTGCTGTTAAATCTCACATTGAACGTGCTTACTCAGGCTGCTGGCTGCAGAAAGCAGTGACGAACATGGAGCTTGGCAGATGGCTGTAGCTGTGGTTTCCTGGAGGCCTGTGTGGGAGACAATTGTTTGTATATTGGTTTTCATTTATGTGTTGGTCTTATTTTCATCTTCCTGAGGTACCCAGATGCTGTAGTGATAGATTGATTGGAAGCGACTCATTTGTCAGGGTTCCGTGGGGGCTGTAGGTTCCCTTCTCGTGTGCAGTGGAGTCTAAAATGTTTAATTAGATGCTGAGGCATTTCCGCGTGGGTCTGTCTCCTTCGGTTCTCCCAGGTGGATGCTGTTCCTTAAGTGAGAGAGGGACAGGGGGCTTTCTGGGCTCACCCTCCTGTCCTACCACCCTCACTTTGTCTCCGTGTAGTCCTCAGCTGCACCTCCTTCTAGCTGCCGTTGGTGTGTCTGGCCATACCCCCCCCACCCCCAAAAAAACCCACCTTCCTGTAGCTGCTGGAATTTGCAGAGCTGATTTGTGTCGGAAACCAGTTGCCAAACAGGTCCGAAGCAGACCTGATGGAGTAATGCGGTGGAACCCATGTGCTCTGGGAGGGCCCTCACCGTCCTGCTGCGTCTGTTTTGTTCTGGTTCGACTTTTCCAGGGAACTGACTTTGTTCTTACTGTGTGCCAGGCAGTGCCCCAGACAGGAGGACGTGAAGGGGAGGTTTCTGCCCTCCAGGGGTCCAACATCTCCCTAGGGTGCCAACGTCGACTTCAGGGAGGTGCCAGGTAAAGTGTGAAGGAGGACTGGGTGAGCCAGGGGTTTGGGGACGGAGGCATATTTCAGGCAAAAGTGTCCACGAGGAGTAGTGAAATTCCTTCCCCCAGCCGAGTGTGTAGGTGCGGGAGGCGACATGGAACCACCCTCGCTCTACCTGGGGCAGGTGGTGACACCAAAAGTGGGGGCGGGGAGGAGTCCTGGGGGGGAGACGAGTCTAATTCTAAACTTAATTAAATGAGATACTTATGAAATCCAAGGGGATACATCTGGGGTGGTGGGCTCATGGTGCAGGACTTGTGTTGAGGAGCCATTGGTGGCATGTCGGGGGCAGTGTGGATCCCCCGAAGGAGCACCTGGACCGGAGGCAGAGGGCCAGAGCCCTTGGGAGGAACACCGGAGTTTGGAGAGGGGCCAGAGGCTGGGGAGCAGGTGCGTGGGCCCCGCTCTCCTCTGACGGCCTCTGCTGCCTGCCACGCCCTCCAGCACCTTTTGGCTTCCCGAGGGTCCTCACCCCTTTCCCAGCTGACAGAGGACCATCTTCACTGGCCACAGACTCCTGAGCTTTCCTTCCTGGCTGCCACGAACGAGTAGAAAGTCACTTGCTGATGATGTATCAGGAGTCACATTGGACTCACCTAAGAAAAGCCAAGTGCTCTGAGCCCTTGGCCCTCTGACTTCTGACCCTGAAACCGCCACGTGACTCTCCTGCTGGCCGGTTACCTGGCTTCCTCCATCCCAGCTGAGTGTGCAGAGCTGATTTGTATCAGAAACAGGGGCAGCTGCCTCCCCAACTGTGGGGAAGGCAGTTCCAGCTCCGTTGCTGTTGAGGAAAGGGAGGCGGCAGAGTTGGAGATGAGTTCTGTCTTTTCCTAGCGACCACAAGCAGACAGCAGCCAAATGGACACCAGCACGGTCTCATCTTGTGGCCGGGCCCTCCGCTTGAATGGTGATCCTCTGGAAACCAAGCCCCTCGCTGTTGAAAGAGTCATCCGGCAAAGTCCCTGCCGAAGCTGCCCTCTGGGGACGTGGCAGTGGTACTCCCTCCCTGGCCACCTGTCCAGAGTTTCTGGCCCTCAGCTGGGCAGGTGTCTGAGGAAACCTAAGAACGCTGTCCCAGAGAAGCCTGCCCTGCAGCACCGGGTAGCCTTGACTTCTCCCATGTTGCCCGAATCATTCCGACTTTGTCTTTAGTGACGTGGACGTCCTGAAGTCCAGGTGTTAAGGTCTGCTGGTCCCCCGCAGTACCAGGCAAGGCGAGGGTGGTGCTGGGCAGTTCCAGTTTATCTCTGCAGAACAGAAAAGCGAGTCTGTGGACACCATGTTCTGCAGCTGCTGCTGGGTTGCTCAGCCTCCTCCTTGCTCTGCGCCTGTCCCTACAGGGTCTGTGCTGGACGAGGACCCGGTAGCACCTCGTCTGACTTGCTGACTCCCTAAGTACTGGGCCTGGCCCTGGCTGCTCAGAGCCAGCACCCTCTCCACAGACCTGGGTTTTGCAGCCTCCAGTGAGGCTTTGGCGGCAGCTGCACCAGAGGCTGGGGTGGCATCAAGGAACTGCAGAGAGGTGCCCTGACTGTCCTTTCAAATACACATGAAATTCATCATTTTGATGCGTCCGACCCAGTGACACTAAGTATGTCCACAGTGTCATGTGACTGTCAGTATCGTCTAGTCCCAGAACTTTCTCATCGCCCCAAGTGGAAAAAACCTGTACCACTAGCGGTCCCTCCCTACCCCCCACCACAGCCCTGTCCACTCACCTGCTTTCTGTCTGTATGGATTTTTCTCTTCTGGTTGTTACATAATAAATGGGGCCATGTTATATGTGGCCTCATGCCATGTTCGGGGTTCATCCGTGTTGTAGCATGTCGGGGGCTCATTCTGTCGTGTCTGAATAGCATTCCGCTGTGTGCGTGAGCCGTGTGTTGAGCCCCCCTGAACACGTGGGCTCTTTTCACCTGAGGGCTGTGGGTGGCTGAGGGTGTCAGGGTGCACATGTGTTCTTTGGGGTACATGCAGTCTCAGTGCTGTTCAGCCTCTGGAGGAACTGCCAGCTGCTCTTCACGGAGGCCACACCGTGTACATCCTCGTCGCGGCCTGCAAGGGGAGGTGGTGGCGTTTACAGCTGTGCACCCCCCCTCGGGCCAGCACTGAAACAGTTACCTGGTGTGGGCCTCCGTGCGGGGCGGCCAGGACCTGTGGCATGGGGAGTCTGCAGGGAGGACTCGGCTGCAGTTCCCAGGGTTGCTGAGCAGTCCAGGGCCCAGTCCCGCTCCCGTCTGGCGGGAGTGTGATGGGCAGGCAGGTGACCTGCGTGGGGGAAGGCTGCGTGGTGGGCTTGGACGGCTGGTCCAGGTGGCACCGTGGGTGTGAGGTGTTTGATCCTGAGTCCGAGTGGTAGCAGAGTGTCCTCCCCAGGGATGACAGGTCACAAGCCAGGCGGAGGAGGACAGCCACAGCCAGCCAACAGCTCAGGCCGACGTGGGGAAAGGAAGGGAACGCTCTGGGGGTGAGGGAGGTTCAGACTGTGCCTTAACCCCAAGCAAGGCCCTGCCCCGAGGCTGAGGTAACTCACTGTCCCCACCTGGGGCTCCTGAGGCAACTCACTGTTCCCACCTGGGGCTCTGTTCTGAATCAAGCATGTGAGACGTCCAAACTACACTTGAAACTCTCACTTGGAAGTGCAAGAGCCTAGATTTAGCTTCTTCTCTTTGCTTTTTAATGGAGACTTTCTTTTCTTTGGGACATAGAAGCCAAGGTCTAGTTTGAGTGGAAAGGAGCAATAGAGATAAGGGATTTGGCGTGGGGGCTGGCAGGCACACGTGTGAGCCGAATCTGTGTGCGCTGTGACTCCCGTGCCCTGGCTGGAGACTCTTGGTTTAGGACTAGGATTGGTGTGTTGGGGAGGGCCTGACAGGCTGACACCAGAGCCTCTGGGTCTGAGGCAGGGGCGCAGGGCTGTCCTCTTACGTATTGCTCTACGAGCTCCTGGGGAGGCCTGGAGCCAGGCCACCATGAAGCCACAGCAGCCTCAGCTCTGCACAGCAGCATCGGGGTGGGCATCTGTCACTACACAAGCTCCGGGAGCCCAGCCTGCACCTGGGAAAGGCCTCCTTGGAGGCACATGACCAAGTCACTGCCACCCTATAAACGGCATTAGAGTTCAGCAACGATACAGTTTAATGCTGATGCTTCTATATTCATTGCCTCCTTGGAGCATCTGGTAATCAGGAAGCATATTCCCAGTTCACAGATTGAGGCTTAGAAAAAGAGTGGCTTTCAAAGTTCCCTGATGAGGCAGAGACAGATCTAGGACACACATCTGGGACTTCTGGCTCCAGATTCCACATTCTTTCTGTTGTGCTCCACTTGAGGAAGCTCTCTGAGGTTGCTGCTAATCTTCTCCCGCACTCTGTTAGCGCAGGGCTCTCGAGGTGCTGGGAGCCCGGACAGACCCGGTCACATCTGATGCGCATGCAGCTGGCTTTCTCTCTTGCCAGACTCTGGTCGGTCCTGAGATGGATCTGTTTTCCTCAGTCTGCTGAGGCCATCTCGACCCCTGGCTGTGCCCCCATCTGCCCATGCCCCTTTCTGGATAGCAGCCTCCCAAAGAGACGGGCCGTCATCTGAAGTCTGCTTGGACCTTCGAGTCCAGCCTGGATTCTGATGAGGCACAGTTAGCTGCCCGGCTGCAACCCCAGCTCAGCAAATGGTAAACGCTACTTGAGGGCAACATTCAATTATGAAAATCTATTTCTCTTGCCACATTCAAAAAGTCTCCTAATGTGCCTTTGTGCACACACAAATTTAGTGACACATCACTAAATGTGTATGTGGTTGCCATGGAAATGTCTCTCTTCTAACGTGGCATTTCTGAGAGCAAAGAGAAGGGAAGTTGTCTTTGTAAAGAGAAGCAGAGCAGAACTTGGCTAATTGTCATCACACTGATCCCCAAACTGTCATTCTTTCCTGACTACCTGTCTCCTACTTCCCGTCAGAGACTGAACGGTAGAATCCGAATCAGCATGCAGGTCTGGGGTGCCCGCGTTTCCTTGGCGATTTCACAAGCATCGTTCTTAACCCTTATGCCAGGCACGTAGCAGGAAGGAGCCCAGGCCATCTTGATGTGAGTGTTTCCTCTGGAAGCTGAGAAAGTGTGCACCGTCTGGCACTTGCCACTCACGAGCACTCAAGTCTCAGAAGAACTCTTGGCACTATTTCTTTGCGGAGAGTGCAGGCTGAATGGGTCTCCTGAAGGTGCTTTGTGATTTCCACCGGAGACTGTGAGCTTCATGGTTTGTAATTGTGACAAGTTCACAATGTGACAGTGTGCAGAACGGGCCCATTCTAAGGCACTTTTTGAATTTCAGAAGTGCCAAATATTTTCCTAGCAGTGGTAGAGAGAATGGAGAAGGACCCCAGAGACCCGAGTCGGGCTGGATGCCTCTGGTCTTCCTGGCTTGCCACGGTGGGACTCCACGCTCATGTGTATTCACTGCATCTCTTGACCTTCTTGACCGACGAGGAAATCCTTGTTGTTCTGGACTTGACCAGCAGCTTCTGAGGGGAAGCCATGGTTTACACCAGTGCTTGGGCGGTACTGGCCTCCCCCGGGTTTAGGTCTGGGTGGATGGTTCTGAAGTTCAAGTTGTGAGTTTCCAACCAGATTCTCAGTCAGCATGTGGAGGCCAGTTCACTCATGGGAATGTTTTCTGTTCCTGGCGTCCAACACATGTGGCCTCTGGGCTGGAGGGTCCCTGAAGGCTGGGCTCCGTGCCTCTGGAGGGTGCCTCTTGTTCCCTGGTGTCCTGAAAGCCTGCTTGCTGCCCTCCCGCAGCTGCCCTGCGTCTGGCGGAAGTATCTTGTTACCTGATATCGGTGAACTACAGAGCCTTGTTGCTTTTCCTATTGAGGATTCTAGGATGTTCTGTCTTGTCCGTGGCTATTGTGTCTCCCAAGAAGACCGTGAGCCACCAGCCTGGCTGAGTTGCCAAAGCAGGGCAGTGGGATCAGAACCAGCTTCTGACCCTCAAAGCTGGGGCTGAAGATGCTGAACACCCCTTAGCGCTGCATCCTGATGGGGCCTCCACCTAGCAGGGGCGTGAGGCGGATCTTGTCTGCCACAAGGAGTGACCCTCTTGCTTGGACCAGTCAGGTCCTCAACGTTATTTCTTACCCAACACTTTTTCTCCTGCTCTCAGGGGATTGATGCAGCCTCTGGCTCAGTATGGCCTGGGAACTTGTAAGACTTTACAAGAACCCATGAGATCTCACCAACTCTGTCCAATCAGTGCTCCATGTTCCCCATGCTGAGGCCTCCGGGACGCACCAGCTCTGAAGGCCGCTGCTGCTCCTGACCACTGCTAAGGGATTGTTTCCTCCAAGGTTGTTCTGAGCTTATTTTAGGGTCTACGCTGGGAACTCATGACCTCTCCCCAGAGAGACCAGGTCAGACATTGCCTGCTTAACTCTGAGGTCTCTCCAGGCCTAACTGAGTCTCCATTCTTGCAAGAGACAGGATTCCTAATTCTACCTGGGACAATATAGAATTTATCTCCAATATATCATGCTCTGAATTCTCTCTTCCTGCTGCTTTAGGCTCTGACAAATCTACCGAACGTGGGTATATAAATGGCTGATAGAGAGTTAGATACCCCTTTTTGCTCTTGGCTTATGCAAGTAAATATCAATTTAGTCCTTATAGAAGGAAAATAAGGGAGACTTGGTTGTCTCCTTAATCCACAAACCCTATAATTCTCACCTGGAAAATCTGGCTCTCCTATTTCAAATCAGTTTTAATGGCAAAGGCTGAAGAAAGGCTTTATTGCTCTTATCTGAACTTATTTTTAAACTCTTCTTTTTACTTGTTCATTCAATAAATAAGATCCCCTTCAAGAAGAACCAGAGGGGGTCGGCTTTGGAGAAAGGTGTTAGACAATGGACGGGAAGCTTGGAGCCGGAGAGATTCCCACCCGGCAGAGACCCAGAGTGGGTCTGGGGTGGCCACTGCTGAACTCTAAGAGTTTCCGCCTGTCCTTCCTTTGTCTCAGAGGGGAAGCGGATGGACTGGCCCTTGCTAGAGACTTGACAGGGAGCAGCCCCTATGCCCCACAAGTAGTAGGAGCTGGGCAGGGTCCTGTCCACTCCATCCTCCTGATTTGTGAGCAGCTCTCCCAGCAAGCAGGAAAGGGTAGCCCTTCACCCTGGACCAGCTTCCCTCAAAGAGGTAACTGGCCCTTCCTGCATCCCGGTGCTGTGCCCCCAGGTGACACCCTCTTCTTAAAGGGAGATGCTCCCCACAGCAGAGGCTCATGGTGCCCTGACCAGGCAGGTGCTCTGGGTCAGCTGCTCATTCTTTAGCCACAGATGGACCTTTTGGCTTTTAGAGGGTGTTGTAATCACCACGCTGGCAGTGACCAGAGGTCACGTGTCAAAAAGAAATTATGATAATCCTCTCATGGGAAACAGATCTGGTTTTCCTCAGACAGATGGGCCGTGGGGTTCAGAAGAGTCCTGCTCCATGAGGCATGTTAGCAACAGGGTCCCCCGCTGGCGTGACAGTTGCCCACCAACGGGGAAGGGAGACTCTGCTGCCTGCCCGGGCCGAGGCCCTCCTGAGCAGGGTCTAGTGAGGTGTCTGGGACCTGGCAGGCCTCTCTTGCTGCCCCGCTGTGCCCACTCGACACCAAATGTGTTTGCTTTGTGACTGGCCTGTTGCGGTCCCTCCTAAAGGTCTGACTGGCTGACCTGGACCCCCAGGCACTGCCCAAGGGCGCTCCTGGACAGTCTTCTCCCAGGGCCTAAGCGGAGCCGCCTCGGCCCTGTGTGGCCCCAGCAGAAGCCTCCCTGACTGGAGGTCCAAGCAGCACCAGGGCCCCTGCTCGGGACAGCTGCCACCTTCCTGGTTGCTGTTGGGAAACAAATGGCTCCTCTAAGTGACTCTGGGACTCCTGCAAGTGCTGCTCGCTGCTAAAGGCGTCTGCTCTCTGCCGAGGAGTCGCTCCCTCCTGGGAAGTGAGACTCTGCTAATGTGTTCTCAAGTTCTGTTCCAGCTGGCGCTGGCCGTTCCCACCCCCAGGCTGGACGGCCCCCAGCACCCTCTCGGGCACGGGGCTGAGTTGCTGGCAGCTCGTGGCCCACGGCTGCTCTGCCAAGACAGAGCCGCTGCCTGCCTCGAGCTGTGCCGTCCTTCCCCTGCCCTGGTGGACATTGTCATGAGGCTGCTTCCTCCGAACCCAGAGCCCCGGGGCTGCCCCCTGACCTGCAGGAGGAACCCTGGGCCTCCAGCAGAAGTCACTTAGCCACAACCTCAGTCTGTCCCCTGCACAGTGGTGATAACAGTACTATCCTTGGGGTTGGCGTTTACCTAAAGTGCTCAGAAGAGTGCAGAGCACATCATGGGTGTTGAGTAAAGTTCCGTTTCTGTTGTCCCTCTGCGTTGGACTCCTGATGGTGTCGGGTGCTGCTGGTCTTAACCCAGATCTCCAAGGGGCCCTGGCAGGAAAACACCATTTTGCACTGTGATGTGACTACTTGCGGACCCTAACAAATTCCTCCTAAGTGGCTGCCCTGTCGCCCCACCCTGGATGGGAGCTCCATGTACTCCTGATTTTTCTGAACCCTCTTGGACACTGCAGCGTGAGGGTCCTGGGCAAAGGGCCACGTTGCGTGGGGGGGTTTGATCTTAATATCTCCTTTTCCAAGAATTAGGCTGTTTTGGCTCAGCTGCAGCTTCTCCCATGTCTGGCCCCTGTAGGAAAGTTGCCGAGCGGTCCAGATCTCTCCCAGGGGCAATAGGTCAGGCACATTTGGGACAGGATAGGGAGCAGCATTCTCTGAATCTTGTCCTTCAGCTAGTGCTTTGCCTCTCCAGGGGGCATTTATCCATGTTGGGAGACAGTTTGAGTTGTCACAGTAGGGATGCCATTGGCATCTAGTGGGTGGGGCTGGGGATGCTGCTGAACATCAGACTGTGCACAGCCCAGAGTGTCTGCACTGCCGCAGCTGAGAGCCCCCAGCCCATTCCTGGCTGGGCGGTGGGAGGAGTCTGGACTCCCAGGGTTATAGGAGCAGCATCACCTAGACAGGTAACCCTTTGTATCCTCCAGCCCAAGAACCCAGAGTCCTTGTCTCCATGAACCCTGGGCCTTAGTTTCCAGTCCCTGTACACAGCAACACTGGGGTCCACCTTTACAAACGAGGACCTTGCAAAGGTTTGATGTCTCGTGTAAAGACTGCTGTCTTGGGGAACCCCAGGCACCTGGCTCCTTGCATAGGTAAGCCTGTGAACCTCAGGCACCTGGCTCCTTGCAGAGGGTAAGCCTGTGAACCCCAGGCACCTGGCTCCTTGCAGAGGGTAAGCCTGTGAACCCCAGGCACCTGGCTCCTTGCATAGGTAAGCCTGTGAAACCCAGGCACCTGGCTCCTTGCATAGGTAAGCCTGTGAACCCCAGGCACCTGGCTCCTTGCAGAGGGTAAGCCTGTGAAACCCAGGCACCTGGCTCCTTGCATAGGTAAGGCTGTGAACCCCAGGCACCTGGCTCCTTGCAGAGGGTAAGCCTGTGAAACCCAGGCACCTGGCTCCTTGCATAGGTAAGCCTGTGAACCCCAGGCACCTAGCTCCTTGCAGAGGGTAAGCCTGTGTAAAGGAAAGCAGTTCTGACTTGATTTGGGGGCAAGTATGGAGCCGCTGTCTGGACCCAGACTCGGAGTTGGGGAAACTCTGTCCCACAGTGTATACCCACTCTTTGTCCTCTCATTATGCCTAGTGAGCTTTTACTCGAATCTGTTTGTGCCTGCTCTGGGGTGGCTGCCTTTATGTCAGATGCTGTGGAAGGTAATCCGCTCACGTTGAGGCTGTAAATTTTCCGTGGTTCCAAAGCGCTGTGGCGTTCACTGGAACACATGCTGTCCTCTGATAATTGAAGTGGCTTGAAACAAAGCAGGGCCTTATTGGGCTGAAACAAGCCGTCTTGTGTGCTGGGCTATTTTAAAGCTGATACAAAACTTAGAACGCAGCTCTATTGAGCACTGCAGCCTGCTTGTCCCCAGAGGTTCTGGATTAAGGAATTAATTTCCTGTGTGTCTCGGGCACGTCCTCTTCACTTCCCCGGGTCTAGGTCCCTTGCTGCGACGCTTCGGCAGTCCCCTTCTGGGTCCCTCCATCTTTGGAAGGAGGCTGCCATCGAAGAGGCTGCTCTTCCAGGGTTAAAATCAGCCTTTCCAGAAGTTGTGGGCGAGCTGAAGAAGTGACCCTCTCTCCTCGCCTCTGCAATTATGAATCTCGGATGTTCTTGAAATGCCAAATGACTAGTTTAGTTACCGGGAACCGGCCGACACTTGCAGTTTAAATCTCTTTTCTTGGCTCCAAGGGAGTGAGCTGAGTTTGACAAATACAAATGGAAAACTGTTCTCTGGATCTTTCCTCCGGCCCTTGGGGACGGCAGATGATCGATGTGTGGGGCAGAGAGGGCTGGTTAGAGGAGCCTTTTCTGCCTGCATCCGGCTCCGGCTCCCGGTTTCTCTCCTGTGTCTCCTCAGCTTCTGATCAGGGGACTGACATCCAGGTCTATTGGACGAACTCCCTTCCTGTTCAAAACCCTCTAGAAAATGCCAATTTCTTCCCCTCGGGGACTTGTTCCCAGGTCAACAGGAGGGCATAAAGAAAGGAACTTTGGGCCCCAGACCTCAATTTCTCTGGTCATAGTTTGATTTGAAGAGGACAGTCTTATCCTTGGGCCAGATGGCGTGGAATAGTTCCCGGGATGCGCAGGTGGGAGGGCAGCTGGGACCTGGGTCTGGGTCCTCAGGAGTCGCTTCCTCTTTTCGGTGGGGGTTGTTTCCCAGTGGACCAGGCAAGCCAAAGCTGATAGGGGTCTTGGGTTGAGATTATCACATCTTTTTTGTTTTACTTTAAAAAACATTTTTATTGATATCATTTGTACATATGTTGGGGGTACAGTACAATAATTTGATATAACATATAATGACCAAATCATGTCTTTTAAAAGACTTAATGCCATCATATGGTGACAGGTTCATTTGACATCTTCCCGGGTCTACTGATTTGTCAGAAGTGGCTTCACCAAAGTGTTAGCTGAAATTCTTAGTTTTATAGGTTCAGCCTATAAAACAGTTGGGGTAAATAAGCCTGGGCGGGGAATCCCTCCTGGGGTCCACTTCTGCAGCTCTGTGTCTCCTGTACACCGGGCTGCGCTGACGCCTGCCTGATTGTAGCAGGTCACTTGAGAGTGCCGGAAGAAGTAGGACCTTAAAGAGGACGCCTGTGTGGTCATGCCCACGCCGGCAACTTGGCATGGGTTCAAGTTGGCAGGTCAGGGAGGAGCTGAGGAGGTGAAATGGACCATCCTGGGCCTTTGCCAGGCAGAGGGGAGGTCTCAGGCCTGTGGTCCACCTGGAAAGCAGATCAGGGGCCCTCAAGCTTCTGCGCCCGAGCCTGTCTCAGTCCCACCTACTGTCACCGGGCTGCCAGGGTCGTGTCCTGAGAGCCCTTTGTGAGGACTAAGAGAACTTCCAGACGCAACATGTGCCTTTCCGGGTGCCTCGGGCCAGAGGCTGGGGAGAAGTGGGGCAAGGCCAGCCTGGAGGGGCGTGAGTGCTTAGGCGGGAATGGGGCCCCCGGGCTGGAAGTGGTGGCACCTTCCTTTGCCAGTCTGAGGTGCTTGCTCTGGTGACTCATGGAACACACAGGCGATTTATGCTCTTATTCCTCTTCAGCAAGAAATAATTTCTTGCTCGTCTGCCCCTTTAAGACCAAGGGCCTGACACTCGCTGTGCTGAGAATATAGTAACTTGTTGTGCTTCAGTTCTATTTATGTCCCATTTGGGGGCTTGGGGGCTGCCCTTTGACAGACACACAAAAAAGAGATTGATACAGACAGAGCGTAGGAAAAGCAGCAGGAAGGCAGGACGCGCTGCTCAGGAGCCGCGTGCCAGGCCCCGCTCCCCCCAGGCTTTGTACAGAGCACCTAGGTAAGTTGTCACGGGCTGCTGCACCTTTTATCTGTCACCCGTGCTGGAATGAAAGCACCCACGTAACCCGTGTGGTTAGTCCCTGCCCTGGCCCAGGGAAATAAGCGCTGGCTGCCACCAGCCGCGGGGCGAAAAGTGGTTGAAGGAATACAGCCTGCCCGCCACAGCACGCCTGGGGCCACCAGCCCACGCGAGGGCATTTACGGCCCACCCCTGCTGGTCTCCTGACTTCGGCAGGACCGTCTGAAGATGAGACCGTGTCCCCTGCACCCAGGAGCACCTGGTCCCGCTCTGGGTGGCCTCGCAGATGTTAGTAATCCAAAGCCAACATGCAGGGATGGGGTGGCCTTTCCATCTGCCGCTCCTCTCCTCAGGGGAGACAGGTGGTCGTCCTGGTCATACAGTTGAGACCAAGGCTCAGGGACATTACTCAACAGTAGAAGGTGGACCTAGAGAGGGACGCTGGGTTGGCCCTGTCTGCCCTGGACTAAAGATGGCTGGCATGGGTGAGGAGGCTTGGGGCTTCCTGGAGGGAAGGAAGTGGCCCAGAGCTGAGTGAGCCTGGTGAGGGAGGGGCTGCTCCTTCAACCCACCGCCTCAAATTCTGTGCCTTCCCTGAGGCTCCTCCCCAGGGCCTCACCCATCACCTCTCAGGGAGCCTTTTCCCTTTCTCTCCTTGGATCTTTAAAACAGGAAGTTGACTTCTTTCCAGATGAGGAAACTGAGGCTCAGGGGCAGTGCCTTGTCCAAGAATGTATGGCAGACAGCGAAGTTGCTCCCCGTCCTGAGTCTTGCTGTTTTCTGAATGGCCTCCACCCCATCCCCCAAGCTGCTGATCTCTTCATCCCCTGAATCCCAGGCTTCTGTTGAATGGGATGGGCCCTGGGCTGTGGCCTGGAGCAGCCAAGTCTCCTTCCTCCTTCCTCATTCCCTGCTTCACACAGGCCCTCTGGCCCTGCCACACCCCTCATTTCCCCAGGCACCTCCATTCTCTGCACTTTCCATCATCAAGCTTTGAATCTACAGAGGGCTTGTCCTTGTCCTACTCGCTTGTGTTATCTGCAGTCTGCATCTTTCAGCCATGGCCAGCAGTGTAAACAAGGGTTGGCTCTGCCAGGCTTCTCCCGGGCAGGCCCCTTTTTGTGCCTGAGCCTACTGCCCAGGGCAAAAACCTTAGGAGCACAGGAGGCCACTGCGGGCAGCGGGCTGAGGCCGCTCACTCCAGCACCTGGTGGAGGGGCTGGTGAGGTCACCCACTTACCTGGACTCCTCCCCATTTAACCACAAGTGCACGCAGCCAGCCGGGACTTGGGTAAGAGGAGGAGGGGATTGGTTCATCTTGTCGCTGAGCCAGAGCCAAGGGCTGTCTGCTAAGTCAGGGCTGGGGTGTTCCAGAAGGCTTGCCTCCGGGGCTCCTCCCTCGCCCCTGGAGTCAGCATGGCTTTTGGTTCTACTGCTGCAGCCCCTGGCTCTGACCCCACCCTCACCTCAGACCTTGAACTGTGTGTGTCTCCCTGCTGGCCTGCTGGGAGCTTCTGGTGTGAGCCCTGGTCTGCAGTAAGTTTCACTCCATTGAAAGCACGGAGCTGGATGGTCTCCCGCAGGCCTCCAGAGGCAGAGAATCCCTGGCACACCCTTCCCGCCAGGAACCAAGGGGGCCTGGGGTGCATCTGCAGCGTGACTCTTAGAGGTCCTAAATCTGAGGAAGAATGTAAAGACCAAAATATAATTCAGAAGAAATCTTTACATTTTAAATGACAAAAGTCACGTGCTGTACAACATCGATAAGGCTTCCTTCTAACTTCTGATTTCACAGTTCTGGGTGAGTCCACGTGACGCTGTATCTCTTGGGATCCTGCTTACTGGTCTGCCTTTTGGATACATTCAGTGATATGCTAGAGCTGACTCAGGAGAACCAGAAATTTTGTGGGCTGATGTTAAAAACAATCGTTATTTAAAAACCAATTACATCAATTTACCATTAGATAAATTATATTAGAAACAAGGGTAGTCAATACTCAAAACTCACCCCTTCCTAATTGTTTTGCTACATTTTAGAATTTATCCGTACACATAGATTGCATGTGTATACACTATGGTGCGCCACTGCATACATTGGCTGTGTTCAGTGACATCGCGTGAAATGGGCTGTGCTGGGAATATTTACACCACAGAAGTTGGCAAAAACAGCACATCCAGACTTGATGTTTGGTTTTGATAATGGTCCAGACTTAAAAAGCAATGGATAAAATGATAAAATTGTATCACTGTACATGGCACAAAAAGTTGTAAGAAGATTCTTCTGGTTTAAGAAGTCGCTTCCATCATTGTCGAGCATGTGAAGTTCTGGTGTGGTTTTTTATTTCATTTGTCTTTCTCAAAGTGAGTGAAAGTATCGACCAGTGTTCATGTGGGGGCTATACGTGGAGAGTTGGTCCTGAATCAGCTCTGCTGCATGTCCCCTGTATTCCGTCACGTCTGCCTTAGCTTCTGGCTGTTACCTTAGACCGTCATGCCCCAGTCCCCTTACATTCACTGACACTTATAACTATCCAGTGTGTGCTGTGTGCCAGGCTCCGGGGACAGAGCAGCCAGCAAAGCAGATACAAATGCAAGTCCTGTTCTCGTGGAGAGAGTGGGACAAAAAAACACAGTAAATCTGTGACCCCTTGTACATATTTGCAACCTCTTGCCTCTCTTCTTGGAAAAGAAGATACAGATGACTCCTCTGTGTCCTGATCCTCCTGTCTCCACCGCGGTCTCATCCTTTGCACTGATCGGGAGTCTCAGCTTGAGGGCAGGGTCTGAGAAGAGTCTGTGAATGGCCAGGAACTGGAAATGAAGTTGGGGTGAATATCCAAGGAGCTCTGGGGGAGCATGCCAGACAGGGAGGCAGAACCGCAGTTCCCCTGTGTCTGGGAAATGGGGTGCCCTCTGCCCACGGAAGGCTACCTTGGGGGTTCTCCATCTGCATGTGGGTTGGAGGTCTGAGAGGAGCCCTCTGCTCCTGAAAGGAATTTAAAAAGCCTAATATAAGAAATTCCTCAGGCCGGCTCCCTGCCGAGCGCGTGAGGGTCTGCTGGCTCACTCAGCCATTTGTTCGAAGTCGGAGGGGCTGCCCGCCCAGGCCAGGGGCTGTAGGCTCTGGCAGCTGTGAAGCCGAATGACCTGCCACCTCTCCCCTTGAGGAATTTTCACGCTGGTGGGGTGGTTTGTGATCCCGGTTGCTGGCCAGGGAGCACAGGTTTGAATGTTCCGGAAGCTCTCCTGTCTCTCTGGAATCTTCAGCGCCCCCCCACCCCCCCACTCCCCAGGCAGCTCCTCTCCCCTTTCTCTCTCCTCCTGTTTTGCAATTTCTAATCACTCATCTCTGTGTGTTTGACTGATGTCTGTCTCTCACAAGAATGTCAGCCCAGGAGGGCGGGGACCCCCATCTGTCTCATGCTCAGGGCCTGGCACGAGGAGGTGTCCAGGAACCACTTGTGGAGTAAGTGGACTGGAGGAGGGAGGTGGGGGACGGCAGGTCAGGGCATCCTGGAGGAAGAGGCCATGGATGGAAAGATGAAGCCTTCTTCCCTGGCTTCCGGCAGGTGCAGCCAGACCCCTTTGCAGGGGTCCAGGCCCAGCCCAAGCATGGCCACCACCTCTGCGGAGAGGCCACAGTGACAGCGCACAGCATTCACACGAGGCTCAGCATTTTCTTGGGTCACAGACTCCTGCACCAATCTGATGGAAACCGCAAGCCCTCTCCCCAGACCAACGCTCAGCACACACGCACTCACACGTGCACACAAGTGAACACACACCCTATTTAGGTTTCAAGCCGTTTATGGCTCCCTGAAGCCCACCTGTAAACACCAGGTGGAGAACCCTGCTTTAAAAAAAACGACCCCACCGCAGGTAGGCATCTGTTCCTCTGTAGCCCCAGGATTAGGCCCCGTTCTTGATTTGTCGCAGCACTTCTGTGAGGTGTGGGGGGACGGATAGGCGGGCAACTGGGGAGGTAGGGCTGGCGTAGCTCAGTGGTAGGGAGCTTGCCTAGCATGGTGAGGCTCTGGGTTTGACCCCCGGCACTGAAAAAAACAACAAAAAAAAAAGAATGGGTAAATGGGCGGATAACGAAGTGCCCCAATTTGCCATGACCTATATAGAGCTGAGCTACTAATTCCATCGAAATTGTGGGGGGAGAGGGTCAGCCGAAGCAGAGACGAGGAGCACCTTTTGCACCAGTCTGTCCTGGCCGCAGGAGTGTGGTTCTCCCCACACCCGGAAAGCCCACCAAGTCTGCAAGATCATTCCCTAGTAAACACTTAGAACATGATGTCTGACACACTGTTGATCAGCAGACTATTTTAAATTGAATCTGTCCTTAGAACATCGGAGATTGTGATTTTAAAGGAACTGGCTGATTGGGTTAGTTCTTGGAACTTCTTCAAACCCCCAGAAATGGGTGACTGGATCCTCTACTCCCCAAAGAGACTAGGTTATGCCTCCAGTTCTGGAGTGTGCAAGGGGCCCAGCATGACAGCCCATTGCCCTCCGCCATCTCCACGGTCAGCCAGGAGCACCTCTTGACGGGGCCCGTCTTTTGCTCAAACTGCCCACTCCTCCGTCCTCTCTAAAGGTGGCAGATCCCTAGCTTTTAAAGTTCCCAACTCTGAAAGCTCGGTTTTCTTTTTTGTGTCTATTTTAATCCCTGTTTTTCATGTGAGGGCATTTAACAATGTTGATTTTTTGATGCCAGGATTGTTCAAAACCGTGGGGGGAATCAACCTACAGTACTGGAGTTTGCTTGGAAAACAGTTGTCAAGGAAATAGGTTTTGCAAAACATTTCCTCCCGGGAGAGCTCTCTTTTTCCACATATCCCCGCATCGAACATTGTTCCCCTGTGCAGTAATGGCAGGCAGAGGTACCATTGGCAGGTAATCTGTCTAGCCAACATCTAATTATGAATTAAGGCCCTTGCTGGCATTTTTACAGCTTGGCAGCCAATGGTGGTCCAAGTTCAAGTTCAGTGCATGGGACCTCTGAACTGTTCCTGGGCACATAGGGATGACAGAAGATTTCTTGGCCATGGCTATAGACAAGGGAATAGGATTCTGGAAACTCAGTGAGCCTGGAAGTGCCCAATACATGGAGCCGAAATCACAAAAACATTTTTAAGTCCAAAGAAAAGGTGAAGATTCACGGGCAGGGGCAGCGTGACTCAAGGCCCTCCTGTGAGGAGACACTGGTCTCCTTGTGATAAGACCAGTTGGTCACCCAGACTCTGGCGGCCAGTGTCGCTCAGAGAAGCTGTGTTAGACACGCCATTGAATGGACTGCTCAGTCGTGAGAGGCCCTCACAAGCAAGGCCGGTGGCTTTAAGTATCACCTGTGAGAACTTAGTCAAGAAAGTGCTGGCCCTGTTAGAGTTTTGGCCATCGACCCTGGAAGGTAATTACCAACCTCTTGACTCCCATGAAGGTTCATGGCCCCACGCGTGGACAGTAGGAGAGTGGCGGATGAAGGCAGAGCGATGGCCCTGTCCCCCTTTGTGTTGGCATCTATTGTGTTTGCAGTCATCCTTAATTATAAAAGCTATTACTATGGAATGGATTATCAATGGGATTCATTAATGTTGCCTAGTAACATCCTTTTATGTCCAAGACACACGTGTTTCTGTAGCACAGGCTGGAGAAGCAAAGGCTCCCTCTCTCCTGGCCACGTTGCTGGGGCAGGGCTGGGGTGGCGGCTCTGTGTTGGAGCACTTGCCCAGCACGTAGGAGGCACTGGGTTCGATTCTCAGCACTGCGTATAAACCAATCAATAAAATAAAGCTCCATCAACAACTAAAGAATTTAAAACAATAACAAACAAATAAAAAAAACTATTGCAAAAATCAGGAAAGCCCAATGGGGGTGGGGAGGTGGTGCAGAATGGGCCCAGTTGATAATAGCCTAAGTCTTCAAAAAGACTTTGTCTTAACCAACATACTTCTTCACTCGGCACCAAACCCCAGTAGCAATGCAGAAAAACCCTGGTAAATGGTTAACTGCACTCTGCTCTCCCTTGGGATAACGTTCTGTGCCATTACAGACCAATCTCCACCTCGGGGCCCATTCTGCACACCCCTGTAGCCTGCGGGAAAGTGAGAGATTGTGAATCTGTAGGTTTTTTGACAATTTCCAACCCAAGAAATGATCGCTGATGGAGAAAATAGGACATTAGTTAGATATTGCAGGTACAGTCTGTCTGTACCTCTTTGAAGTCAGGTTATCTCCTTCATCCTGCTGATCTTGAAAATACCCCATTAATGGAAGAAATGGCAGCAGAGTTATCACCAGAAGTACTCGAAATCATTCTCTTTAAAGGTCACACTGGTGGAATTTTCAGATAATACTTGGCATTGCTGTTTTAGTTTTTTTTTTTTTTTTAAAGTGGGAAAACAGCTTCTCCAACCACAGGGAGAGGTCATCTGCTGGGCTTCAGATCTCCAGGTTGGCTGTGACCCCACAAAAGTGGTTATCACTTAAAGATAATTACATTCCGCATTGTTCCCACTAAACTCTTGAGATGGACTGATTGGCATATTTAAATCTCATCTCCCAGGCATTTGCTAATTATCATAGCCTACTTGGGGGAAAAAAAAAAAAACACCCTAATCAAATCGCTGTTTAGAGATGCTTCGAATTTTAAATTTTTGCTGGGTTCATGGGAAGAGAGGAAATGGGCCTCTGATTTTCCTCTGGTTCGTTCCCTGACCTCAAGAGGGTTGAGACTTTTAATGTCTTAAATAGCCATAGCTAATCTCTCAGGAAACATTTTCCCATCTAAATTCTTCATGGTCTTGCATCGTCTCTGTCCTGACCCCCTTTCTCACCGAGTGGCTGCCCATGCAGCAGGGAAGCTGCTGAATTCCAGCTAATGAGGCTCATCTTTTTTTTATTCATTTTAAGTGGGCCCAGGCAGGCCCCGAGTCAAATCTGAGCACCAGCAGCAAGCGACTCATGTCCTCCTCGGGTTCATAAGTGGAACACCAAGTCCATGTGCCAGCGAGAGGCATCGCTTCCTCCCGCCCAGAAAAGGACACACGGAGCGGCCTCCCAGGTCTGCAGTGGAGCAGCGGCCACCCTCGGGAAGGGCACCGCAGGGGGGCAGCCCGCTCACCACTCCCACCACCAGCCAGACTCCCACCAGCCAGCCCAGCCCAGCCCGACTGCCGGTTTTATGCAACAGTGCTTTTCAGTCACTGCGACCAGAACGGAAGGCACATGATGTTTTCCTCCTTTATACAGAATATACAGCTGTCAGTGAGAGAAATCTCACCGAGGCCTTTCTTTTATAGGAAGTGTCGGGAAGAGCCCGACTCTGGGATTTATGGAAGAGCCCAGGGAGCCACGGTCGCCAGAGCAAGTGCAGGCATGAGAAATTTTGGGGCGGTTTTGTGGAATCACCTGTGGCAGGCAGTCCGTCCGTCCATCCGCCTCCCTTCTGTGGAAGGGTCTGCTTTGCCGACGCGGCAGGAGCTGCCATTTCCTGCAGCAGGTTTACAGGCCCCAGCAGGAAGCCCCAGACCTGGAGGCAGCTTAGGAAAGAGCAGCTGTCTGCAGTTCCTGGGGTGTGTGAATTCGAGGAGGGGAGGCCAAACATCCAGCCGGCAAGGCCTGCCTGAGCTGACTCTGATCGTTGCAGCCGATTCAAAACAGTCCTGAAACCCGAGGGTCCGAGTTCCCGCGTGCTTTCCAGCCTGTCCTGATGGGAGCTTTTGGTTTTCATTGTTAATGGCTCTTTGGTCTTCTGTTTCAAGGTTTCAAGATCACATTGCTTGATGTTGTGCTGTCTCCCGCATGGCTGGGGGATCTTTTATGATACGGCCGCAGTCAGCCTTCAAAAACAGCCTCTGCGCTCAGCCCCTCAAAGAAAGCATCCTGAGCGTCCCAGGAAATTCAGTCTTGCAGGAGCCAGGAGACACCAGCCCTTATTAGGAGTCCCAGACGTGCTACTGCACGTCACCCCTCACAGCAGACGGAGAAAAATGGGAAGAAAACCTACGTCGAGCTGTCCGATTAATGCAAACTCAAGGCGTCTGAGGGGGTGGCAGCACCTTGGCTCCACAGGATAAATAACTCCAGAGGCCTGAGTTGTTTTGTATGGCATTTGTAAGGACCGCTTTGGAATTCTTTGGAATTCTCTCTCCTAGTGTGAACCGATAACCTTCTCCGTGGGTTCTGTAAGTCTTTCTAGCCAAAAAAAAAGGAAAGAAAGAAAATATGTACTTTGGGATCTGCCAGTGGGACTTCAGAGGAACAAGAAGAGTCAAATGCATTTCTTAGTCCATAAATGGAAAGCGGGAGATGTTTTTTCAGATATTAATAATTAAGGTGTTGACTCAGCTATCTTCTTGGAGCCCTCCTCGGCCACCCCTCAACTCCATCCCTCTCCCCTTTACCTTGTCTTTGTTTCATATTGCTGACCCCCTTTTAGAGTCCTGCTCCTTACTATCCGCCTGCCCACCCTGGGGCGTAGAAGCCATCACGGCAGGGACGTGGCTGAGCCGTCTCCTGCATACAGCAGGCACAGGGAACATAGCAGGTGCTCCTGAGTGGATGCAGGTGTCGGGAAGTTGGGAGAGGGACAGGAAGAGGCAGAAGTTGCCATCAGACCCACCTGGGTTTGTGCAAACCCTCCTCTTCCTGGCTGTGCGCCTTGAGTTGCTGAACCTCTCTGAGCCTCAGTCTCGTCTATAAAATGGGCTTAAAACTTGCTTCAACGTAGCCGCAAAGGCTTAAACGTGATAACGTCTGTGATTACAGTTGGTATGGGGACTGACTTATTTGGGGATTGGCTTATTCTCGATCTTTGGTTGAAATAATTTTATTGAACAAAACAGAGCCCTTCACTTGCTCTGGATGCCAGGGGTTCTCAGGCCTCTTCCTTGAGTCCAGGAATGGTGGACAGTTCCAGGTGCTTCTGCCAGGTTCCTCTGTCCCCCAGGCTGACTTCTCAACAGGTGGCTGCACTGGCAACCAGCAGGCAGGGTCCTGCCCTCCTGGACCTCCTTTCCCATCCTCAGCCCAGGCCTCCCGCCAAACTCCAGAGGCCCTGAAATGGGTCACCTGTGCCCCTGGCTGCCACAGCTGCCACCAAGCTGTCAGGCTGACCCCAGGTGTGGGATTCCTACTCTCCATGTTCCAGTCCGGATCGCGCCACCGTTTGTTTTGGTATTTTCCTTGTTTTCACTTAAACTTTCTCTTTTTTGGAAAAAATCTTATATTTGGGCAAAAGCTGGGTTCTGCCTCTTTCATGTTTCCGGCAGCCTCGGGCTCGCCGGGGCTGCTCTCGGGCAGCGTGTCCCTTCCCGCCAGCCCTGCAGCCCCCGGGGAGCCGGACAGCGGCTGTTTCTTGCTTTCAAAGACGAACAGCGCCAGGACTGGCCGCTTGGCACCAGGCGGCAGCCAGTCCTCGTCCTGCTTCTCCATGTGCCCACGCTGCCTCGAGGTGCCTGGTCCATGTTTTGACAGGGAAGCAGCCTCTCGAATCAGCTGGACACCAGCCTCACCCAGCCCGGCCCGCTGCCAGCCTCCGAGGAGGAGGAGGCGCTGGTCTGTTCTCTGAGGGGTCCTCTCGCACCACCGCCCGCTCTGCACCCTCTGGTTCTGCGTCCTTGGGCGAGTTATCAACCCTCTGGGACTCAACGTGCGCCTGCGGGGGGCACAGGGTCGTGTGCCTATGGAGGGCCTATGCTGTCAGTGCCCAGGGAACATCCCTGGTGGGTGACAGAGGCAGTGCATTCACTACTGTGAGGACAGTGCCTTCCTTTTGGCCAGGCGATGCTGTGCTAGGGGCCAGCAATGCAGAGGTCAGTAGGTCACCGCATTCAAGGCCAGGGAGACAGACGTGAAAGAAACGGTTCTCCATTAGAGGTGTTGAGTATGGTCACCGATGGCTGGCGGGGCTGTGGCCATGCTCCAGAATACCAGATTCTCTCGGCAGAACACAGCATGGGAAGGGCAGTGGAGATTGGTGGGTTGGTTTGTCCACTTACTGTTATTCAGTGGCAGATGCAAAGGTCCTGGGGTGAGGTATTAGCTTCCTGTTGCTGCAGTAACAAATCACACCAACCCAGTGACTTCAAACACGAATTTGTTTTCTAATTCTGGAGCTGAGAAGCCTGAACTATGTGTCAGTGGGCTTGAAATCAAGGTGTTGGCCAGGCTGCCTCCTTTCAGGGTGGTCTAGGGCAGTGTGATAGGGTCCTCCAGAGAATAGAACCAGTAGGAAAAGACAGATCCGTGAGCTGCAGCCAGGAGGCTGAGCAGGAGGCTCATTGAGCCCAGGAGTTCAAGGCCAGCCTGGGCAATGCAGGGAGACTCCATCTCAGAACAGTGAATCAACGGGTGGCTGGATGGGTGAGCAGGATTGGCCAGGGGATGGGATCCCACAGTCGGAGGCCTCAGGCAAGCTGGAGACCCGGGCAGCTGGCAGTGTGGCTCAGCTCAAGGTCAAAGCCTCGGAAGCCACGTGACCCCCGGTTTACAAGGCTTGGCAGCCTGGGGCCAGTGGTGCGGGTGCCAAAGCCCAAGGCCAGAGGACCTGGCGTTCCGCTTGGAGGGCAGGAGAAGGGCGTCCAGGCTGCAGAAGAAAGAGCGGAACCACCTCCTCTGCCCTGTGTTCTCAGGCCTGGGCACTCGGAGGTCCCTGCCCACGTTGGCCAAGGTCTTGCCTCTCTGTCCACTGAGTCAGACGCCAGTCACAACCAGAAACGCCCTCGCAGAAGTGACGCTTGGCCCACCGTCCGAGCTGCCCTTGGCCCATCAAGCCGGCCGCACAGAGAGGACCCTTCTAGAAGCTCTGCGCTCCTTGGCTCACGGCCCCTCTTCTGTGGCCAGGCCAGCGATGGCCAGGGAGTCCTCCTCACATCGGGGCACTGACTCCCTGCCCTGGCTCCCCTGCCAGGACCCTTCTGGTTACCCTAGTCCTTCCTGGATAATCGGGCTGACCTCTCACGCTCCGGGTCAGCTGCTTAGCAACCACGACCCCATCCGAAGCCACGATTCCATTTTACCGACAACCTAGAACTGCCGGTTCTGAGGGTCGGGATGTAGGCACCTTCAGGGGCCATTGCCGCCCCGCCACAGGGGGGAGGGGCCCTTGCTGTCTGAGGTCAGCGCAGGGGGGGGGAGGGGGACAGTGGGAGGGATGGGCCACGCGGAGAGGCCACGGGAGGCGGGTGTGCGGGTCACCTGAGTGCGCCAGTGGATGTGGACGGCGTCAGAGGCGGCATCCACAGGCCTGCTGGCAAGTGGGTGTGGGGTGTGCCCAACTCCGTTCTGAGAGAGGCAGCGGAGCCTCCTGGCCACCGACGCTTGCTGTGACACTTGGACAGGGGCCTCGGTTTCCTCATTTAGAGTGAGAGTAATGACTCTGATTTTATAAGATGAACGTCAAGGTTAAATGAGATGACGGATGAAACCTCCGGCCCTGTGTGATATTACAGCATCATTCTTTTGAAACAGATGAGAAGATGGAGGCACAGAGAGGTTAGGTATCTTATCCAAGGACACACAGCAGAGTAGAACTGGGGTCTAAAGCTGGGCTCGCCACGGCTGTGCCCGACCTCCTCGCAGACAGCGCCTCCCAGAGGTGTGGCGAGAACTGTGCATGCCCGTACACACGGGTGCGCCGTGGGCGTTTGGCCCTCCGTGAATGTCCGCCTGCAAAAGCGCAGTCTCTTCTGTAAGATGGGGTGGTGTCCCCAGCCTGGCTAACACCCAGGTGACCGGAGGGCTCAGGTGAGGAAGGCAGAGCACGGCGGGAACGGTCCTTCCTCCTGCACGTGCGGCCCCCAGGCCTGTTGGAGCCTCCGGCCCCTCTGCCCCTCCTGGGCTCCCTGCCCCGCTGACGCCCAGCCCTCCTGGCCGGTGGCCTCTCCTGTCTGCCACCAGCGGGCCGCGGCACATTCCTGCCGAGTGAATCAAGGCTGCGGCCCGGCCCGTGACACGAGCAGCCGGGGCCCCTGTGCTGTCACCCACCTGCGACATTTAATCCGTGTGTATTTATGGAGGCCTCCCCGAGCCGGGGACAGTGGTCAGCCGCCCCAGCTGGAGCCGTTCTGGTGGGGAAATGGAAGCTGATTAAGGAGTCGCGCAGTTCCCGTGAGCGCTCAGCTCGATCAGTCTCCGTGATGGGGGGTCCGACCTGAGCCCGCAGGCGGGGAAGCCCTCTGCAGAAGCGAGAGGCCCCTGAAGCGGGCCAAAGGTGAGAGGGACTCCCCAGGCAGAGGGGCGTGGGCACAGCGCGGGGCTGGTCTGGCTGGGACTCATTCAGGAGCTGGATTTGTACCTGGTGGGAGAGTCTGTGGGTCAGGTGATGTGGAGATAGGAATATGTTTGCATATCAAATTATCACACCTGGCTACGGCGTGGAGACTCCCGCAGGAGGCCAGAGAGAAGATCTGGCCTCCACTCAGGAGGCTGCTGCAGGAGTGCCTGGAGAGATGTGTTTAGGATTGGGGTGCCAAACCCCAAAGTTGGGGTTGCAAAGAGAAGTGGATAGGGAGGTGCTCAGTGGGTAAATTAACAGAACGGCAGTCATCTTACACTGCTTTTTATTGAACACATATCAGGTATCAGCCACTGTGCTCAACATTTTTCATATTTTATCTTAAAGTTATTAAAAGGATTAAGTATTCCTTTTCTTTTTCAAATAGGGAAACTCAGACTCAGAGAGGTTAAGTCACCCACCCAAGGCCACACAGCCAGTAGTGGCAGACTCTGAGAGCAGGCTCTAGAACTAGAGTGTGCATTTGGATCACTTGGAGCTCTTGTTTACTGACTCCGGAGCGGGGCCTGGGCTGCTGCATTTCTAAAGCCCTCCCTGGGTGTGCCCACTTGGAGCCCGTCACCATCTCTCCGCCGCTAGGCCATGCTCTCAGCCGCGGTGCCTTTGCACAGTGACAGATGGTGTGGATTTCTGAGTGTGGCAATCCGAGTCCCCAGGGTGGGGTGTGGGAGAGCCGTCTGGACCTCGGATAGGTCTGGAGGCCTGTTCCAGGAGCTCAGGCAAGCCTGAGGGCCAGACGGGAGGCTGCGGGTCTCCTTCTAGCTCCCCCCCGCCCCCCCCCCGCCCCCCCCCCCCCCGCTGTCCCCCAGGGCAGCCAGACTCCGCCTGTCCGGCTGCGATGGTAGACCCGGGGCCGTGCTGGCCAGGCCTCCTCTGCGCCCCAGTCAGAGCCCTTGGGTCGCACTGGGCAGGGCTGGTCTTCGGCCTCCCCGTGGCCGAGGGCAGGAGGGCCCTGTCTGATCTCTCTGGCCGCGTGGTCCTTAGATCCCAGACCCTGAGAGGCAAGGCTCCCGCCTGGCCCCTGCAGATAGGGCCGCCGCTGGAGATGCCAGTAAGACCGCGCTCCACGGCGCCCGGCCCTGATGACGGGAAGGTCCATTTCCTTCTCGGCAGCTTGGAGACGGAGCTGGTGGTTCTGGGTGGCCGCCAGGCCCGGCCCTGCGCGTGCGTTTTCACGAAGGGGAGATGTCCCAGCGCTTCGGCGCTGACCACCTTCCGCCCGGCTGCCCCGCTTCCTCCCTCCCCTAAGGCGTCTTCCTTTCTTGGTTCCGTGGTTCTGGGGTCCTCTCCTGGGAGGCCACCTGGGCCTGGTGACAGCGGATTCTAGGTGCTTTTCTGTAGCAGAGTCCTTGAGCCCTGAGGCAGGTGGAAGGAGGAAATGGCCATGGCTGCCCTGCCCGGGCCACGTCCTCATTCTGAGGTCTCATGTCACCGTGCTGCGTTCAGGTGGGCAAGCACGTCTTCTGTTTGAGAGAGAACTGCAGACGCATCTGAGGAAGCGGCTCCGAGTGTGCTGCCCGTGTCTTCTCTGTCCCCAGAGCTGCCTTGGCTCAGGGCGGGTGGCAGGAAGGCCTGGTGGTCTCTTTCCGTCGTCTTTGCATCTGTAAATCACAGGCTGCTGGAAGGGAGGGCCTTCCAGAGACACTCCAGAGCTGCCTTCTGCCTCCAGCACGGGCACACACAGTTGCCTGTTGTGTCTTTCTAGAACCCACCGTGTGCAGATGTCCAGATTCTCCTGGCATTTCGGTCTCGTGGCTGATGATTCTCATGGTCACCTTCTCAAGCCTGACCTGAACCTCTTGCTGCAGCTCAGGCTGCCACTGCCCCATCAGATGCACCATCCTCCCCCAGCTCTCGAAGACAGATTGTCCCAGACCCCTGCGTCTTGGCTGTGGCAAGTCGCTTTCCCTCTCCTGTTCTCACATAGCTTATCAAGTGTGGTTTGGGGAATCACTTGTGTCCTGGGCCCTCAAGTTGTTTCTCTGGAATTGTGGGCCTGAGCTGCTCTGCATGCTGTTGCTCTGCGGGGTGACCTTCTCCCATGGAAACCCAGCTCGTCACCCTAGTACTTCCTTTTCCCTGAGGGCAGCACTATACCATTTCCCCTCTTTAGTTTTCATTTTAAAACCTTTATTTATTTATTTTTTTATATCTCAAACATTTCTGAATGTTTATTGTAGAAAATAAGAAAATTCAGAAAATGTAAGTCAACCGGAAGGGAAAAATTAAAATCCCTGAACTTCTCCCGTCAGACGTATCCACTGTCAGCGTCTCAGTGTTTCCTTCCCATTTTTTCTTTTTAGACACTTCTACGTAGGCCAGTGAATTTCCTACCGTGTAATTTTAGCATCCTACTTTTCCACTTAATATTACATAATGAGCATTTTTGCTTATCACTGAACATTTGAAAACACAGTTCTTAATATCTGTTTACTATTTTATATCTCATATACATTTTTTAGACCTTGCATAATTATCTCTAAATGGAAAAATACCTATCCTGTCAAGCCCGCAGAACCACCCGACTTGAGTGAGCTCAACCAGGCAAAGGGCTGCGTGAATGTGCGCAGCCACTATCCATGATGTGAGTTTTATCTCCCGAGTGGACTGCTTTTCGGTATTGTCACAAAATCGTTGTGCACTTTTCCCATTTGCCAAGTTTTGCACAGTGGCAGGCAAAATAAGCTGTCTGGCTGTAATCTTCAAGAACCCCTGTATGTATTCATAAATTCTAACTTCTTCCCTAGTGATTTTGTAGAGGCTGTAGCCTAAGGAAATGACTGGAAATATTTTGTGCACAAAGATATTCACTATGGCATTATTTTGCAGTAGCCCCAAACTAGGAGTCACCAAAATGTCTGGTTGTATAGGAGGAAGATAAAGTCCACAATGACGCATCTCCCTGCCCGCTGTTGAAAATGATGTTCACAAAGCCTTTGTGATAAAATTGAATTCTTGCATCCTAATCACAGGAAGAAACAAAGATTTGTGGGAGAAAAAGGGTGGAAACACCCAAAATGGAAATGATGGTTAGGGCCGAAGGATGGGGGATATTTTCTTGCCTTCCTTCTGCTTTCCTGTGATGAACCTGTGAAAGTTGGATCCATTAAAATACAAGTAGACAGATAGTCAGGTATCAGTTTTATTTTTAAAATCATCTGCAAGGATGTCTTAGTCTATTTGGTGTTGCTATAACAAAATACCTTGAGTGAATACTTTATAAAGAAAAGATTTATTTATTTGGCTCACAGTTCTAGAGGTTCAGGAGCACAGTGCTGGCGTCAGATTCTGGCCAGGGCCTGTGGTGGGAGACGTGCTGGTCTCTCTGGTGGAGAGACAGAAAGAGGAAGTGCGTGTGTGCAGGAGTGAGCGGTCGCCCGGAGAGCAGAAGCAAGAGAGCCAGCCAGCGAGAAAACTGGACTTGCTTTATAACAGCCCTCTCTCAGCCACCAGGCCGGTGGGGGAGCAAACTCACCCCAAGACGGGCCCTGGTCCTTCCATCACCTCCCACCACCTCCCACCACCTCCCACCACCTCCCGCCAGACCCTCCTCGTAAGCTCCACCCACTCTCGACGCCTTTGCCCGGGGACCAGGCCTCCAGCACATGAACCTTTGGGGACAAACTGTGTCCAAACCACAGCAAAGAATATACACAGAAGAGAGAAGCTGGGGCTGCAGAGCTGAGCTCAGAGGCCCAACCTGGAAGTGGAAGGAGAGGCCGGGGTTGCCAAAGCCGCTCAGGAACCCCCCAGTGGCCGTCGGGGTGTGTGTGTGGTTTATTTGTCTGTTTAGCAGGAGGAATAGAGGAAGGATGGGCCCTCGTTTGAACGGGACAATGTGATTATAAAACGAGGAACCGAGTTCAGTTGCTGAGTTGTTGCTGGGCTCCAGCTTCTCGGCACGGGCGGAGCGAAGCCGCAGGTGGAGCCCGCCAGGCTTTGCGGACCCGGGGTGAGAGGAACCAGGGAGGCCGGCAGTGGGCACTCTCCGTCACAGTTGTTTTCAAAAATGGGAAAATAGAATTCTGCAATAGTGAATCTGAGTGAAAACGTTGCTGACCGCCAGCAGAATTCCCTGATGGGTTTTTTTTTTTTTAGTTCAGACTCTTGAAAAGTTTCAGAACTCTACCAAGGGTCTCCCGTCGACCGCCCCCCGCGTTCTGCAACGGGAACACCTCACCCTCTCTCACTCAGCGCCTGCAGAGACACATGCGCACCCTGCACACACGCCACCATGATTTTCTGAACCATTTGAGGGTGTGGTGCAGACATAATGCTCCCTAACCCTAAAAACTTCATTGTGTGCTTCCAAGAAGGTGGGGGCACTTCTACTGAACCCTAGTAAAACCACCACAACCGGAAAATTAACATCGATGCAGTGTCACTGTTAGGTACCTGTCCCCCATTCAGATGTTGACAATTTCTCAGTAATACATCACCAACACCATCACCGTCATCACCACCACCACCAACACCATCACCACCACCACCATCACCACCAACACCGTCACCACCAACAGCATCACCACCAACAGCATCACCACCAACACCATCACCATCATCACCACCACCACCAACACCACCACCATCACCACCAACACCACCAACACTGTCACCACCAACAGCATCACCACCAACACCATCACCATCACCACCAACACCATCACCATCATCACCACCACCTACACCATCACCACCAACACCGACACCATCACCACCACCAACACCACCAACACCATCACCACCAACAACACCATCACCATCATCACCACCACCAACACCATCACTATCACCATCACCACCGCTACCGACACCAACACCACCACCATCACCACCAACACCATCACAATCACCAACAGCAACACCATCACCACCAACACCATCACCACCAACAACACCATCACTGCCATCACCACCAACACCATCACTACCACCAACACCATCACCACCACCAACACCAACACCATCACCACCAACACCATCACTACCAACACCAACACCATCACCACCATCACCACCACCACCACCACCACCACCACCACCACCACCATCACCACCATCAATGTTATTTCTGCCCCAGGAGCCAGTTCAATATCCTGTATTGCATTTAGTTCGTGTCTCTTCCATCTCCTTCCGTCTGGGACTTCTTAGTCTTTCTATCATGACTTTTTTACTGACTTTCTTGCAGTGCTGGGGATGGAACCCCGGCTCTGGTGCATGCCAGGCACGCACTCTACCACTGAGCCACACCCCAGCCCTTTGTGAGACAGGGTCTCACTAAGTTGCCAAGGCTGGGCTTGAACTTGGGATCCTCCTGCCTCGGCCTCTCAGGTAGCTTGGATTGCAGGCCTGCGTCACTACACCCAGCTATTCTTGTGGTGTTTGAAGACCTGGTATTTACGGCCCTTGCCATTGCTCAGTGAGGGTTTGTCTGATGTTTCCTCGTGGTGATTTCACATTAGGCACCTTTGGCAGAAACACCCTGAGGTAGTGTGTCCTCGTATGTGTCGGGTCAGATGGCGTACCATGCTTGCTCCCACTAATGTGTTTAACAGCTTCACTGAGGTGGAATTCACATACCCTTAAACTCCACCTTGGAAAGTTCAGTGTTTTTTTTGTATATTAAGTTGTACAGTCATCACCACAATCAAGGCCAGAACGTTTCATCACCCAGAAGACCTCAGACCCCTTAGCAGGCGCTCTCCATTTCCCTGTCCCCCCCTTCCTGGCCACCACCACTCCTCTTCCTGTCAGTGTATGTTTGCTTATTCTGGACATTTCAATAAATGAAATCATACACTTGGTAGCATTTTTGTGTCTGGCTTCCTCGCTTTGCGTAGTATTTCAGGTTTCACCCTTGTTGTGGCATGTGTCATGACGTATGTTCCTTTTTATGGCTGAATAATATTTCATTGTATGGATATACCACATTTTGTTGATCCATTCATCAGTTGATGGACATTGGGGTTATTTCCCCTTTTCGGCTATTATAAATGATACTGCTATGAACATTTATTTTTGTGCAGACATATGTTTTTATTTTGTCAGGGATCCCCAAGGTCACTCCTAGGTTCAGTAATTCACTAAGAGGAATTGCAGGACTCAGCAGAGTCCCACTCAACAGCTGGGATTTGTTACACTGAAAGAACAAACAGCAAAATGAGCCTGAGAAAATGTGCATGAGCAGATGTCTAGAAGAAACCAGGTGCAGGTTTCAACAGTCCCTTCTAGTGACAGCCCACAGGGTGGACTTAATCCCCGTGGCATGAAATCGTGCCGACGTGTACAGTGTTGCATACCAGGCGAGCTCTTTAGAGGCTCTTTGCCCAAGGTCTTGACTAGGGGCTGGTCACGTGGGCATCCTCTGCCTAACGTGTACCAAAATCCTAGGCTCGCAGAAGGAAAGCGGATGTTCAGCACTGGCCACGTGGACTGCACAGCCTGGGTACCACACGTCACCCTTAGCAATCAGACCCTGGTGGGGACACTCAGGAAGCCCACTTCCCCAGACACCCCAGGCCCAGCCTCGCGAGCAGGCCTCTCTGAGCTGCGCTCAGACTCGCCGTGTTGACCCTCTTCTGTGCAGGCTGTGCCTAGGGCTGCAATTGCAGGTCCTGTGGTAACTTCACGTTTAACATTTTTTTTTTACAAATGTTTTCCAAAGTGGCTGCAGTGCGTCCATCCTCACTGGCTGTGTGAAGGTTCCCATTGGTCCACCTCCTGGCCAGCACGTTAATTGTCCATTTTTCTGAGTGTAACCGTTCTAGCAGGACTAATAGGTTTTTAAGTTAGCGATTTGTAAGTGTTTAGAACAAAAAATGATTCATAGAAGCCAAAATGATTTCTCTAAGAACAATCACGCTCGTCTAACCCCTTATTTTCTTTTTTTTTTTAAAGGCAATTTGTTTTTTCTGTACTAGCTGTACTAGGGCAGAGTGTTTTTCTCTTCCAGCCTTGTCTTTCACAATATCTTCATGTACAGAAATGGAGAGACGGGGGTTGTTGCGCTGATCACTTGGCGGATTCCTCATCTGCAGATGGATGACAGGCAGCAGGCGCTACTAGACCCAGGAGAAAGCCTTTCTGCGGCTTCCCAGCTCCGCCCTCAGCCAGCTACCGATGCCTCTGTCCAAGACCTGGGGGAGGCACACATGGCAGCGTCAGAGTTGCCAGTTACTCAAAGTAGGAAGACGCACATGTGTTGAGCCATAAGATCTGGTTCCAGAAAGATCCTGGCAGCCTGGGTCGATAGGCAGAATCCAACCAGATGGATGTACTAGGGACAAACAGCCAGTCCACACCTGCAGGATCTGATCCAGCTGTGACCAGAGGAAGCTCGTGCTTGGATTTCTGACCCTTACCAAAAGAGTAGGTCCAAGGAACGGTGACGAAGTCTTGGGGCTCCCTGGAAGAGCATTTCGTGTGGGTCTGCAGTTTCAGAGGGCACTGTGGAGAAGCGCGGAGATACAGAGCTTCACCCGGAGGGAAGCTGTTGAGGAGCAGGGCTGTTCGCTGGCCAGCAGGCGTCGTCCTGCGCAGACTTGCGAATGGACACCCCGTGGCTGCGGGTCTGAAGCTCTGAGGTTGCTTGGGCTGCCTGCTAAGGTGGTGAGCATCCCATCACTGGGGGTGTTCAAGGAGAAGTGATGGACTTCTCTAATATGAAACTCCACAGGGCAAGAGGTACCTGGGAGACCTCTGAGGTCTGAGAACTTCCTGGACACGAAGTCAGGAGCTGTCCATCGTTCCGTCACCAGTTCCCCAGCAGCAAGGTTAGCCTTCCTGTGGGTCGTCATCTTCTTGTGCCCCTCGCAATCCCACCTGTCCATCAGGTGCTGGGCACCTGTGAGGGGTCCCTGAGACCTACACCTGCCCCCTGCCAGCGCCTCGGTGGCTGGCCAGCCTCTGCTCTCTGACTTCTCACCTGGGGTCTCTTACCCATGTTGTTCCTGGTCTGCACTGAGTTTCCTGGCCTCTTGGAGTGAAGCTCCAGAGCCGGCTGTCCCTTTCCTTCTTACATTCGTTGGTGGATATTTTAATGAGCACCTTCTGTGGGCAGGTGAGCCCGAGGTGTGAGCAGCGAATACTGACCAGCCATAAGGGACTGCGTCAGGAATGTGGGCGGGAGTCTGACTTGGGTGTGTCTGGAAAAGCGGCCCCCCTGCCAACGTGCCCTGCAGTGGGACCTGGAGGAGGAGGAGCAGCTGGCAGGGAGGAAGAGAGCGGAGGCGGGGAGCGACGCCCCTCGGCTTCAGCCCTGAGCCCGGCAAACCCCTGGCAGTTCTCGCTTCAGTTGTGTTTGGAGGAGAGAGGAAGCGGCCAGGCTGGAGGGGAAGGAGCTTTCTGTCCCCTGCTCATCCAGCACCTGGGTGGAGCCACCTGTGGCCCAGCTGGGGAGACGCTGTGTCTGAGGGCCTGTGTGTGGAGGCAGCGCCTTCTGAATTCGCCCCAGAGGCTGCTGGGATCGGCCTGCCTTCCCTCCGCGGAGGTGGGCGACGGGGAGAATGGGACGCTTTCCAAACACCTCCACGCTCCCTGCGGCGGCAGTGCCTTTGCCAGCGTAGACATCTATGGTCCCAAAATTGCTCCTGAACATCCCCCTCCCTCTGGGTGGGGGTTCTGGGTTAGGGTGCGGGAACCGTCCCGGCCTCTGTGGCTGCTCCTCTGCTGTCGTTTCTGTTTGAAGAGCTGCCGCTGCCCCCCCCACAGCCACTTGCCCTCCCCCCACACTGACTTCCCAGGGGGACCCCAGATAAGAGAGGCTGAGGGAGGAGGCCAGCCCCCCTCAAGCGCACACACCCGGCAATTATCTCCCACTATTGCCAATTCGAGATAAGTAGAAAATGACAGAGGAGCAGAACCAGGGCTCAGGGCAGCGCCCGGCGCCTGGCACGCGCTACCACGGCATCTGCATGTGTGTCACACGGAAGCCTCGCGCCAGCCGAGCGTGCGCTGGGACCTGCTGCCCAGGGAGAGGAAGGAGCTGGATTCCAGCCACTGGCTGTGCTGTCCCCACCGCATCCCATCCCGGAGCCTCAGTTTCATCAGCTATGAAGTAGGAGGTGGGCAAGAGGATTCTGCCGTCTCCGGGAAGTCCAGGTCGCCTTCCTGCGGGTCTGCCCTCCTGCCTGGTCAGCTGTGGCCGTGTCCACATGTGCCTGGAAGAGGAGCTGCCCCTCTTGGAGGACGCAGATGACATAGCAGAAAGAGGGTCGCTGGGGCGACCACACAGGCCAGGAGACAGGAGGAAAAGACAGGACGGTGCCTAGAGGGGGTCCTGGCACAAATACAGGCTGAGCATCCCTGACCAGAAACCCGAGGTGCTCCAAAATCAAACTCTGGGCAAGAGTCGATGCCACCACCCCGGCCTCCGTGACGGTCACAGTGAAGACGCAGGGTTACTAACATACTGTGGAAAGTGACTTCAGGCCGTGTGTAAGCAGTACAGAAGAGTCCGGTTTAGACTTGAGTCCCTCCCCGGTCACCTCATGCTGCATATGCAAACATTCTAAAATGCAAGCAAGTCTGAAGTCTAAACTCCTCTGGCTCCACACATTCGGGGTAAGGCACACTCACCGTGTATAATGCATCAGGGGTTCTCAGATGTGACCGGCGGACCAGCAGCATCCAGAGGGGACCTGTTAGAAAGGCACACTCCTGGCTCTTCCTCAGACCCCCCGAGTCAGGAGCTCCGGGCGGGGCTGCCAGTCTGTGTTCCTGCCCGCAGCGACTGATGCAGCCAGTGTGTGTGCCTAGAAGTGACGGAAGGTGGGGGTTGAGGCTCAGAGACCCAGATGGGCACTTCGAAGCCAAGGTGGGAAGAGACCGAGTCTCTGTCGGCCCTGCTGCTGGCAGTGCGCGTTTCCGCCTGTTCTGTGGTGGAGACCTAGCAGGAGTGTGGCAAGGCAGACCTCGCGCCTCGTCCGTGCAGACCTCAGAGGAGGCTGCCGGGACTCGGAGGCATTCAGTCTCATGCCAAAGTCACAGGGAGGGTGGCAGAGGCAGGATTAGAAACCAGGCCTCTCTGATCTCGAAGCCCGAGTTCTTTCGCCGCACCGGCTGCTTCTCTAGCCAGCGGCCCTCGGCTGCGCCTTCCTGCACAGCCCTGCCTGCCTCCTCTGCCCTGCTGCCTCCAGAGCTCTGCGGTGCCTCCTGCAGCCTGTGTGAAAGGCAGAAGGGGACACGGGGCACGGGCAGCTCGTCACCATGCATGTCCCTCAGCCTCCAGGACCCAGTGCACCTGGAGAGCCAGGAGCTGGTGAGGAGGAGCTCACCTGTGTGCCGGGCGGTTCAGTTCTCAGCTCCCACTTGCTGCCTGTGCGCCAAACCCTGTGCTGGGTGCAGGGAGCTGAGGAAGGCCAGCACCATTCCCGGCCCCGTGGAGCTTGGTCCGGAGCCAGGGAAACAGCAAACCATGAGATGTGGCTTAGAGCCCTGCTGCGGAGGGTGGGGCGGGCTGACCATGCCACTGGCTTCGCCTCACCGCCGTGCCCTGTCCTCTGCTCTCTCCGGCAGATGATGCGGTTTGCCTGGGACAACTACCGGCGCTACGCCATGGGGAAGAACGAGCTCCGACCCATCACCAAGGACGGCTACCAGGGCAACATATTTGGTGAGTCGCTTTGGGCACGTGCACCTGGGGAGGCCCGCCGCCCCTTGGTGGGCGAGTGGAATTTCACTTGGGGCTTTGTTTCCACCCGCTGAGTCGAGTCCCTCTTTCTCCAGACCCCAGGCCTCCAAGTCCCGTTCCCCCAGAGCCGCCCCTGCGCCTGGGCTTGGGGAGCCCCTGTGCCCCTCCCCAGCCTTATAGATGCTTGGTGAGTGGTGATGACTTACGTTTTAGAGCACAGAAACTTGGAAACGTGATCAGGGATGGCGAGGGATGGAGATCTGGTTCCCTGGAGTAGGCTCAGCCACCCAAAGGCCACTGAGACCTGAGCGACTGCCTCCCCAGAAGGTGCATGTGACATGATGCGGGTACCTTCCCAGCCGAACACTCTCCGATGGGGTTGGGGACCAGGCTGCCTTGAGGGTCCAGGCGCGTGTGTGTCTCTGGGACACCGGAGCTGAGGCGGCTTGCGTTTCCCCCATAGTGTCACCATCTGCTGACTTTGCCCCGCCAGCCGCAGAGCCCCGTAGTCCCTCTCTGATCCCACAGAGGCCTATCCTGTGTCTAGCCTCACATTTCGACCGTGGCACCGTCCACGGTGCCAGCCCCCACCACGGCCATTCCTGTGGAGCGATGCTGCAGACCGCCTGGGACCCTGGGACATGGGCGCTGGGGGCCCTGGAGAGAGGAAATTCACTCTCCGTATTCCTCACTCTAAAAGATACAGGTTCCTGGAGTCTGGAACCAAACAACCCAGACCAAGATGGAAATTCCCAGGAAAACCTTAAGGGCAAATTTACAAGGGACAGCGCCACATATGACCCCGTCACAGGTGTTAGTGCCATGGGAAAGGAGACAGGGGCCCGCCTTCTCGTTCAGACCAGTCAGCCTCTCCACCTCGCCGGCTGTCCTGACGGGTTTCTCCTTTGCCTGCCTGTGGGGCGTGGGCTTGAGCAGCAGTGTGTTTATTTTTCTGATTATCCTAGGAATATGGGGGAGGAATACGGTTCCTCCGTGTAGACGCAGCTCTTGGCATCTTGGCTCGTGTCCTCCCGTCTTTCCTTCTGTGTGCTCTCCCCTCCCCCCATACAATTTCATGACCTTTTTTTTTTTTTTTTGGCTTAATGTTATATCGTGAGTATTTCCCTAGGTCACGTAACTTTTTTCCTAAAGAACCTTTTTAATGGCATCAAATGATTGTGTGGGCGATCATTCATTTAACTGTGCTCCTGATGTTGTACGAAAGTTGGTTCAATTTTTTGTTATTAAAAATAAGGCAGGCAGTAACATTTTGTGCATAAGATTTTGTCTAAGGAAGAGATTCCCAGAGAAGAATTTCCAGGTCAGATGGAGGAAGACAGATGCTCCTTTAGCCTAAGCTGGTAGAAGGTGTGCGGATCCCAGCTAGGGGCCGTCTGTCCCATCAGCCAGGAGCATCCCACATCAGTCCTGGGGAAGGCTGACTGGTGTGGATCTCATCGAAGTCGTTGGAGATTTTGCTACTGGTATAAATAGAAATGTGATGGAGAAAGAATCCCCTCTCCTCTCTAAACAGTTTGCAGACATTCAGGCGAGGTGTGGTCAATGGGGGCGGGGGAGACTGCAGAATTCTGAAATAACTTAGTTTGGCAACAGCATTCTCTCAGACCATCATGGGAAACACTTCTGGGAGGGATTGGGTTAAACCCAGTCCCACTGTGTAATGTTTCTCAAGGCCTGGGATTTAAATCTCAACCCTCCAGACCCTTGCCAATCACCAAACGTGGTAGAGCTGCCTATGATGGTGGAAAGAACCCAGATTGTTTACAAATCCTTACTCTGTCCTGGACTTTGTGACCAAGTCCAAGTCACCTAACCTCTCTGGGCCCTGGTGGTTCATCCTTCATACTGGGCTGTTCTGAAGATGTTAATGAGAGCACACCTGAACGTTATGATTTCTATCATAACAAACGAGGCTCAGTGACCCATTGTGGGTTCTGAGGTCCCTGGGGTGGCCTCCCAGGAGTGACTTTGGCAAGGCCATCATCCAGTGAGCAGGGGGTCTTCACTCTGTAGCCAACAACCGAGCCACTGTGGATGGTTGGCCCCTGGGAAAGGAGGATGCACAGGGACGCAGGCGCAGGCAGGGAGAGCTGGTCTGGCTGTCCTTACTCTCTCACTCACCAAAGGCTCTTTGGGTGCCATGCCCACTGCTGACTCCTGGGGACACAGCAAGATCTCCATCAACTCTGCCAAGACACACGGGCACTACTTTTCCTTCTAAGCATCTCAGAGGGACAGGGAACCTGGGTTCAAATTCAGACTTTCCTGCTTCTGGTTGTATGGCCTTGGGCAAGTTGTTTCTCTCTGAGACTTCCTTTTGTTGTAAAGGGAAGGAGCTCATGGTAAAATCAGCCTCCACCCAGCTCAGGGCCTGCCTGACAAGAAGACCCTCTTAACTGGTAGTAGCTATGACTGTCACCTTGAATAGGTCCTAGGTACAGAGGCCTGTGAGCACACACCAAAGGTTGAAGGCTTGAATCCAGGAGCCTGGGAGAGGTTCTAGCTGGGTGGATCCATGAGGGGCTTTGAAGCTCGGGAGGCTGAGGTAGGACAGCAGCTTGGGAGGCTGAGGCAGGAGGATAGTGAGTTCAAAACCAACCTCAGCCACTTAGCAAGCCCCTAAGCAACTTAGCAAGACCCTGTCTCTAAATCTAAAAAAGGGGTGGGGATGTGGCTCAGTGGTTAACTGCCCCTGGGCTCAATCCTTGGCACCTCAAAAGAAGAAAAAGGACTTAGCTGTGTGTCATGGCCTCTTCCTTTCTGGACTCCGGGGGGCTGCCAGGTTGCATCATCCCTGGACTCTGGCCTCACTGGAGACTGAGCCCTGCAGACACAGGATGCCTGGAGTGGTCAGATGGCAGGCAGTGCCCATCCTGTCCTGCCAGCCAAGACCCTGAGCAAAGTCCGTGCTGGTGCTCAGTTTGAACACGGGCAGCTGCAGCTTCGCCCTGGGAACCTGGCGGGAGGGGAAACCTGCTGGGGGCTAGGTGTTGGGTTCTCGCTGGTACCTTGAGATCTCCAGGCTGCAGTGGGTAGGAGCCTCATCTCCCTGTGGGGCCTTTCACCAAATCAAAACCCCTCCCGCTGCCTCCTGCCCTTCCTCAAATCTGTTCTTGGAGAACAAGCTCTTGGTGAGGCACCTCCTGAGCTCTGGAGCCAGTTTTCGGGCTGTCAGTATGTCAGTGACTGAGTGGCTTCCTTTTTACCCACATCCAGCTCAGCAGGCCTTGTCCGAAAACGCCCCTGAGGCCCCAGTGGCCCCCAACAAAGAAGACGCAGCCTGCTCTTTGCCCGGTGGCTCCGACCAGGGTGGAAAGCTGCTCTTTCCCCACTCTGAGAGTGAGCCGGGTGACTCAGTTGGTGTCCAGCTGGGAAACAAAGAGCATGGACTTCAGGTCCAGCTGAGTGGCCCCAGAGTGTGGAGTGAGCCTCTTGGGAAAGGAGAGTGCAAAGGGCCAGGGGCCAGGCCTAGAGCAGACTTTCAGCGGGGGTGGGAGTGGGCGCCTTTGTCACAAAGGTGCAGGGGAACCAGCCATAAAGTGGCAACTACACGCAGCGCTGTAGAGAGAGTGGCCCAGCCTCCCCACCTGAGGAACAGGCAGGTGGGCGGTCCTGCTGCTGGGGCTGGAGAATACAGGTAACCTAGCCGGCGGAGCTGGGGCAAGCTTCTCAACCTCTCTGGGCCGTTTCCCCAACTAAAGCGGAATGACCGTCATCCCGCCACAGGATGGAGAGTGAAGCGGTCCGCTCACCTATCTCATCTTCGTGCCTGGCGCACCGAGTCATGCCACAGGCTTCAGCTGCCTGGGAGGACGGAAGGCCCGTTGACGGGCCCTGCTCCCCTCCGACGGGGGCGGGCCCAGGCTCCCCGAACCCAGGAGCCCCCTCGAGGGCTGCTCCCTCCAGCCCTGTTCCCACAGCTCTCAAATGCGCAGGCGGGCAACCCGCGGGCAGGTGGTTTGAATCCCACCTCGGCCACGTGCCTGGCATGTGACTTGGGCCTGCAGCTCGGTGCCTCCACCCGTGCAGTGGGAGTGACCCGCTTCGCCCCAGTGCTGCGGGGATCAGACACGGTTGATGTGTGTTGAGGCTTCGCGCACTTCCTGCCCCTGCACAGTCGTTACTCACAAGCCGCTGCCATTATTCTGTGAAGAGGACTGATGAGCAGTAATAGCCAAGGGAAGGACCGGCGCCGGCCGGCGCAGCCCAGTAAGTCCTGCGGGTGGATGAATCGCCTGCCGCAGCCTCCACCTGCCCCGTGTCCCTGCGCCCTTCCTCCAGCCTGGCTCCTGCTGCACGTGCTCTGTCCCTCTCATCCCCTTCCGTAGCCTTGACCTCCTGCCACAGAGTGCACTTGGAGTCAGCAAACCAACCCGGGGGCCTCCCATCCTGCTTGGTCAGCAGATCTGACTCCCAGCCTCTTCTCTGCGGAGGATGCTTGCATGGCCAAAAACAAGGTCCCCCGCTCCGAGCCCGCCCCAGGATGTCAGCGAGAGCCCCAAATTGGATTCCGCCTCTGCTCGTGGATCCACTGATAGAACTGCCAAGCAAATCCCCGTTCTGAGGGATGATTTATGGCCCGGGGCAAGTTAAGAGGCAAAATGAACACAGCATGATTTCCAGATCACGGGCTGGAATGTTCGGCCTTGGCAGCGAGAAAAATCATCTTTGCCTTGGGAACAGAACAAGCGTGATGTGAAGAGGGAATAAATCTGGGCCCCAGGAGCATTTCCACAATGGCTTTTGGATGTGTGACTCGGTAGTGTCTTCTGCGGAGTGTCCACGCTCTCCTGCACACTCAGGCACGCACCCGCTTCCCCGGGGCTTCTCGAGGGGGTGAGTCACTCCACGGTGTGGCCCCCTTGGGAGCGCAGACTTTGCCAACAAGATTTGTGAAAACCACCCTTTTCGCCAGCTTCCCTTGAATCTGCACGAAGCCTACTCTGAGTTTGTTCCTGGGAAGTAGACGTTTTGACTTTAGAGATTTTGTCTGGGCTCAGATCTCACCCCTAGCATTTGCCAGCTGAGTGAGCAAGTCACAGACTTCTCTGAACCTCAGTTTCCTCCTCTTTATACTGGGAAGTGTTGGCCCACAATGAGTCCTCACCAAATGTTAGAGGCTTCCCTTTGCTGCTCGGATAGATGCCCTTCCCAGTGCCTTCCTCCTCCTTGGTTGGGGACTGGAGCATTCTTACTTATCTGGAGAAAATTCTGTATCTACCTTCATGAGCTTGTTTGTTTGTTGGTTTTTCTTCTGGTGAGAAGCTCCTTGTTCCTGGAACTTCGCTCCGGCCATGTTGCTCGCTGATGCTGGCAGGCCGTGCGCACACTGCTGACCCAGGCCGTGGAAGTGGCGACGCGGCAGCTCCTTGGAAGGAATAGGTCAGGCTTCGGGGCAGCCAGCAAACTTCCTGGTAGTCACATGTTCGGGGACCCCTGAATGCTCCTTCCGGAAGCCAGGGGCAGTAGAGACGCAGAGGAAACGGGTCAGAAGCACGGTCACTGGCCTTTGGCACAGCACGTAACTGGATGGAAGTAGTCGCCCTGCACACACACCTCTGAAGGTCAGACGAGGCAGAGACTGAGGCCCCCTGCGGTCTCCTGGGCCCCTGAGTGACACGGCCCCAAGTCCTCAGCCACCTTCTAATGACCCGATCACTAATGACCAGAAGGCCCCTCAGGTCACTCTGGGTGGTCATCAAAGCAAAGCAGGCCTCTCAGAGGTGGCGACTGGGTTTTCCACTCCCAGCCACTGACCAGCTGGCGGCTCAGCGCCCTGGACCCTCCTCCTTATGCCTGGGATCTCTTTCCAAGCAGTTCTAACTAAGATCCATCTTGGCCATTTCTTTTTCTTTAAAAGGCTTCCCACCAGCACAGAGCCAGAGCAGAATTTATTTCTCTAGAAAATATAGTAGCAGGTTGTTGTTAAAAGAAAACTCAGGCCAGGAGCCTTGGGTTCCTGTCCCAGGGCTGGCAACAGCAGCCCCGGGAACCACCACCCTCTGGGCACATCAGCACAGAGGGACCCACGCTCAGGGCCTCTGCCCTCTCTCTGCCCTGGGCTGGTGACTCGCAGGGTGTCTTGCCTTCTCTCTCTCTCTCTCTTCTCCATTTCTGAGAGGGTATTTTGGCTTTTGCTGGTTCTCTTGGAATCTGAAATTTTAGCAACAAGTCTCATTCCTGTCGGGAGCCGAGTGAGTCAGGGTATCTATTCCCAGAGTCAGTGGCTGGTGATGTATAAGATGATTCACGTTGAAATCGACATTCCCTCCCGGTGGCAGCGTGTTCCGCCCACTTTCCAAAGACCTTTCTTTCCTTGGAAACAAAGCTGAGCCGACAGCAACCAGCCCCCATCTCTTCTCACCGCACTGACGGCAAGCACTTGCCAAATCTCCCAGCACACCCTCTGACTAATAGGTCTGTGGATTCGCAGAATCTCAGATAGGCATTGCCAGCTGGATTCTTTGCAGCCATCTGGTTCGGTGCCTGAGGATGGGGAAACAGGTGCCAGAGGAAACTCACCAAAGGTCTGGCAGCCCGGATTTGAACCCTGGTCCTCAAGCTCGAACTTCTACATTGTTTTCTTTCTTAATGACTTTTTTTTGTTATCGTTGTTACCAGGGATTGGACTCAGGGGCGTTTAGCCACTGAGCCACATCCCCAACTCTTTTTTGTATTTTATTTAGAGACAGGGTCTCGCTAAGTTGCTTAGAGCCTTGCTAAGTTACTGAGGCTGGCTTTGAACGTGAGATCCTCCTGCCTCAGCCTCCCTAGTTGCTGGTACTATAGGCGTGTGCCATTGTGCCTGGTTCTTAATTTTTTTTTAAATTGAGGTGTAACTTACAACACACACACAGTAAAATGCACAAATATTAAGTCCACAGGCCAGTGAACTTTACATATGGATAAACCTTGTGGACCCTCCGGGCAGGTCAAGACAGAGAGCATTTCTGTTTCCCTCAAAGGAATTGGGAGGGAAGTAGGCCCCCAGGGGCTGCCACTATTCAGACTCCTACCACCACAGACTGCGTCTGTTTTAATTTTTCAGGCCGTGCTTTTCTGACTTGCTTTCTGCATTCATGGCTATACCGTGAACAGTAATTGGTTCTTTTCCACGTTTATCTATCTCCTCGACTGTTGCTAAACACTTTTGTTTCCAGTATTTGGTAATTATGAAATAAAGCTGCTATACACGTTTTGTTTGTTTATAATTTAGTGATTGGGGGGTGTCTTCACAGAGGCTTGTGACCATCGCCAAAATCAACCCCCGATTCTCCCCTCTTCTCCCCCACTCCTGGGCTTCCCTAACCTCGTTCTGTCTCTGGGTAGATCTGCTCATTCTGAACGCTTTATGTAAGTGACAGCGTCCACTACCAGATCTTTTGAGGCTGGCTCCTCTTGCTGGCTGCGGCGTTCCTGGTGTACCCACGCTGCTGCGCTGTAGGACGTCCTGGCTCCTCACTGTCAGACGACGTCCCTGTATGGACATACCACATCTTGTCAGCCTATCCAGCCTTCGACAGACGTTCAGGTTGTTTCCGTTTTTGTGTGACAGTGAACAGTGCTGCTATGGAATCCGTGCTGTGTCTTTGTGAGGACCTAGGCTTCTGTCCCCTCGCTGTGTGCCCGCGAATGGGGCGGCTGGCTGCGTGGTGGCCACACCTCAACTTTGGGGAGCTGCTGACGGTTTCCCTGGGGCCGCACCAGCCTGTGTTCCCACCAGGAGGGTCTGAGGGTGATGAACGCTTCTGTACACGTTTTTGGGTGGAAATAGCAGACCTCTATGCGGCGACTCACCCCAGACTTGAGTTGCAGGCTCGTCCCGGTAAGTCGTACCTGGAGGCTGCCAGTCTTCCAGAGCGGTTGAAGCAGCGGGCAGCCCCTCGCTGCCGGGAGCTGCGGTTTCTCCGTTACCCCCGCCCACACTCGCCACTGCTGCTGTGCTTAACCTCAGCCTGGCGCTCCACCGCCCCCTCGGTTTCTGCTTCACCCCATAGACTAGTGTGGCACAAAGCAGAACTTTCTCTGGTTTGGGGACGGTGCTAGGAAAGGGGGGTTAATGGGAAAAGTGTTGACTTGGGAGACGGGAGACAAATCCTGGCTTCACCATGGACTCACTGAGCAAGAATCACATTTTTTGTTTTTTGTTTTTTTTCCTGTAGAATGGGGATGGTGGTGATAGCCTGTTAGTCAGCAACTCATCGCTGTGACAAAATACCTGTGAAAATCAACTTAGAAGAGAAAAAATTTACTTTGGCTCATGGTTTCAGAGTTTGAGTTCATGGTCACTTGACCCTATTGTTTCGGGCCTTTGGTGAGGCAGAACATCGTGATGGGAGTGTTGGGGGGCAGAAGTACCTGCATCATGGCAACTGAAAAGCGTGCCTAGTACTGCGACTAGGCCCCATCCCCCAGCCCTCGGTCGCCACTTCCCAATAGTGCATTCAGTTGTGAACCCATCCGCGGATTAGCCCACGATGAGATTGGAGCCTGATGATCCAGCCACTGCCCAAAATCTCCGCCTCTGAACGTCGCTGACCTGGGACCAAGCCTTCAACACGCGCCTGCGGGCGACATTCTAGACCCAAACCGTAATACACCTTCCCCCAGGCTGTGCTGGAACCACCGCTCTTTCATCTGGCCACAGCTGTTCCAGGCCTGCTGTGTGCCGGACACTGTTCTGGACACAAGATAGCCCCCCTGGACCTCCCAGCTGGGGAGGGGGTAGATACCGAACCTGTGGTGCTGATTAAGGCAGTGTGAGTGTTTGACCTGGAAGGTCCCTGACTTGCTCTGTGTGTGTGGTGCTGGGGATTGAACCCAGGGCCTTGCCCATGGTGGGCGAGCGCTCTCCACTGAGCTGCATCCTCAGCCTTTTTTATTTCTTATTTTGAGGCACAGTCTCACTAAATTGCTGAGGCTGGCCTCAAACTTAGGATCCTCCTGCCTCAGCCTCCCAAGTATCTGGGATTACAGGTCTGTGTAGCCTGTCTGAAAGCACGAATGAAGAAGCAGAAGAATCGTGGTACAGAAAGACGTGTGCAAAGACCCAGAGGGGAGACTGAGCAGGACACCGAGGCCCCTTTGGATCTAAAAAAGTGTGCAGTATGGCTGGAGTGGGTGCAGCCGTGGGAAGAGACCATCTGTGAGCATATAAATGGGGTCCTACAGATGCAGCTTTCGGTATTTCCTCCCACCCGGGCCCCCCAGAGCCAGAGATCTGACTTCTAATTGCTTTGCAGCCAATGATCTGCTCTGCAACCCAGACGAGCTGCCCTCTGTGTGGTCTGCCTTCCCCACCGTGCCCAAGGGCGTCTGGCACGCGCTCTCTTTGGTTACCTCTAGGTCCTAAGACAGACCAGTGTCCCTGAGTGTCTAGTAGGGTCGGCAACGGAGATAGGGTCTGCACGGGTCACGATGGCCCCACAGAGCTGTGACCACGCTGGACGCGGGGGGCCCGGGCTTCTCTCCCCTCTTTGGCTCGGTTTCCACACAGCCTGCTCGCCCGAGCATCGCCGTCCGCGTGAGAGCCAAGCCGGGATCAATAGGAATGGTTGGAAATTTCTGAAAAAAGAGCCCCGAGGAGGACAAAGAGACCCGGAAGTGTGTTGTCAGTGAATATCGGTGCTAATACTCAAGTTTGTTTTCCTTTTCATCAAGTCTGAAAGGCAGTTTGAAATCCTCTGCCCTCGCCGTTTCGTGTTTTTTGGTCTTAATGACTGGATAACGCACAATTGCATTTTCTCCCCCAATAACTTTGAATTCTGGGAAGAGACCACGTGGGGATAATTGCTCTCGTCTCATCCTCCCCGATGGCCACCAGGACGATTAGCCCAGAGGAAGGGAGCCGCGTGATGCAGGCCTGTGCCTGGCTCCCACGGAGTGGCTCCGGAAACAGCAGTTGCCCAGGGACGCGTCTGGGCACCGTGTCACGATGGTGACCCACGGAGCCGGGAGGGGAGAGCGTGGGCTAGTTCTGAAGTTTTCATGTGGTTCAGCAGCTTTGTACCCAGCCCCTACTGTGTGCTGGGCTGGAGGTGGGTGTGGAGGGGGTCAGGGGGTAGGAACAGGAGCAGGGCGCGGTGGGCTCACGGAGAAGGGACGTCCACCTGTGTCCCCAGACAGACGTGTGTCTGGGCACCACAACTAAGAGAGAGATTGCATCTAAAGAGGGGTTTGCATCGAGCTCCCGAGACTGTTTTAATGCTTCCATGAAGCCCCCCACTCTTCACAGTGGGAGCCACCACGATGGCAGCACTGGCATGGAGTCCTGTAGGAACAGATGCAGGCTTGGAAGCCAGAGTCGCTCCGGTGGTGGATTTGGACAGACAACAGGTAGGGGGCTAACACATGCCGAGCTTAGGAGGCTGTGCCAGGTCAGGTTGGTGCCGCAGATGGGGCTGGGGTGCAGGTTTGGCGGGAAGAAGCCTTTGGACACCATGCATCTGCCACGCTCTGTGCCCCACGGCCCTGCACAGGGCTGGCTTCTCCATTAGGCACAGTGCCGAGGACCTGCAAGAATGTTTCAATTTTAATTCATTTTAAAATCAGAAGAAAAAAGCAATATAATAACGCATTCAGCCAGGGGTAGATCCACCTTTATACTAACACAATTGTGAAAGGTCATTTTGAGATGTTTTATGGAGGAAGGAGCCCAGGGGCGTGATAACACAGCCCTGCTCCTGGCCCTTGTCCTCCTCCTTTCCAGGGGCAGGGCTGCACCAACTCAGACTCAGTGGGAAGGACCCTGTCCTTCTCCTTGTTGCCTGAGACCTGGCAAATAAACCCACGGCAACCGGGCTCCTTGTCTCCACTGCGTTGGGCGGGAAGGTGTAGCCACAGGTGGGCGCCTGTCAGGGGCACCCCCTCTTTGATGCCATTTATTCCTGACAGTTATGCTTTGAGGTCGTGTCACTGTGTTGAAGCAAGTGAGACTCAGAGCAGAAGTGACCTGCCCACACTGTGTACCTGGAGAGACGCTGAGGCTGGTCACATCCTACTCATGGCCTCCAAAGCCAGACTCCCCTTTCCTCTGCCTCAGGCACTGGGACCTGCGAGAGCCAGGGCCTCCCATCTCCTCTGGCCTGTGCAGCTCCCTGTGCTTCAGGTCCTAAGGGTGGGGGTTTTGGTTTTGGAGGAGGTAATGGCTGGATCGGGTCTTTTGGTGTACTGTTGATTCAAAGGCCTGAATTAGGCTTTAAAAGTAAAGCCAGGATAGTTATCTCCCCAAACCAGGGATGGTGAGACCCCACACAGCCCAGACAGGTCCCCAGCAGGCTAAGAGAATGTCACTGCCGGGCTGCTTGAAGAAGGGCTTAGCAGAGAAATGGACTAGGAGAAACGGACTCTCCCTTCCCAAAGCAGACGTCCAAGGCCCTAGAGAGTGGATTGGAGCTGGCCCAGGGATCTGGCTCACCCCCGGTAGGGTGGCTTCATTTGAAGGGCCTTGAGTTCCCAGAACATGAAACTCCCCAAATCCAAGTGTAAGAATGAAAGTAAGTCCTGCCGTCAGAGGGGGGTGTTTTCTCTGGGCTCCCCAGGCTGTGGGGGCCAAGCACAGACCTCTCCTCCTCCAGAAAGCCAAGCTGGGCAGCTCCTCAGGGACCATCCCCGCAAAACACCGGGAGACTACAGCTCAATCCACCGACTGTGGAGCGAGCGGAGCCCTGGGAGGAGGGATCCAGCTGGCTGGGAGCCCAGGCTTTGCTACCAAGGTGTCTGGGCCTCCATTTCCTGGCTGGCTGTGAATCAACCTTTCTGTGCCTGTTTTCTTTCCTGGATGAGTGGGAAACGGTGCCTCAGTCTGAGAAGGGTCAGGTTGTGGAACAGTTACCGCAGGGCGTCGGGGAGCCACAGTGAGCACTACCTCCACACCACCGCGTCGTGACCGTCGGCGTTTTCCATGCATATCCCTTTTTATATCACGAATACCCTTAAAGCTGACCAAGGAGCGGGCGACGTGGGTCCCTCCCTGCTGTTACTACCTGTGTGGCGGCTCGCGTTCCCCACCCCTCCCCAGGACGCGGTCTCACCTACGAATGAGCAGTTCGGATGCACTCAGGTCTCAGAAGCAGGAACATCAGAGTTTCCTGCAGGCCTTCCCAGATGTGGACGTCCAGGTCTCGTCCCCAGTAATCCTGGGGAGTGGGTCTGGAGCCGGCCCAGGGACCTGCGTTAAAAGCAGAGTCTCCATTGATGGTACTGGTGCACCAGCTGGTGAGGGACCACAGTTCCCAGAAGCAGGTTAGGATCCCCAAGTGCTCAGCCCCTCCCACACCTCGCGAGCCCAGGTGGTGTTTAATGAGGTCCTGGCCCTCTGAGGTGCCCCGTGGGTGGGGACCTGCCCCACTGGGGCTTGGGGTTGGCAGGCCGCAGTTCAGCAGGAAGGCAGCGGCGGCCTGGAGAACAGCCACATGGGGTGAGGCTCAGGCGCTCCCAGGGCTTTCGCTCAGCAGATGTTTGGGGAGCAGCTATGAGGAGGTCCTCCACCACCAGCACTCGGCTGGTCTCACCTCTGTGGAGCAGGAGGCTCTCTGTAGTGCGCACTGCTTCTGAAGTGGGATGGAGAAGGGGCTGGAGAGCTGTGTGTGTCTCAGGCCTTCACCTTCCCGCAGAGCTGCTCCCGGGCTCTGTTCCGGAGCGGTGGCTCACACCCGCAGCCCCGGCTGCTCTGGAGGCTGAGGTAGGAGGATTGCGTGAGCCAGGAGTTCAGGGCCCGCCTGGGCAACATGGAGAGTTAGCAAGACCCCTTATTAATTAACTAATGCATGCCTCAAAGAAGCTCTGTGTCCACATCACACTGGGCAGAGGTAGGGCCCTGCTTGTCACCCAGACCGTGATGCCGCGGGCCACACTGGCATGGCTCCTCCCCTTTCATCCTGTCTGCTCCTCTCCCTTGAAGGATGGCCAGGGAAGCAGGTCCTCAGCCTTGGTGCCCAGGTGTGGCACTTTATCTTGTCCCAGGCTGAGCAGCAGAACAGCTCCCTCTGCATCGTCTGGAATCTTCCTTCCACTTCTTCCTGGCTCCAGCCTGCCGCCTCTCTGAAGAACAGCTCTGCAGCAGAAATGGCATCCTGAAGGCAGCTGGACCTCCCACCGGCCCCTGTGCCCAGGACCCCCTGCCTGCCGTGCCATGCCTGTCATGCGCAGCCGAATGAGCAAGCCGCCTCCACCTGAGACCTGATTCCAAGGCCGCCGGGCTGCGTGGCCCCTGGAGCAGGGAGAAAAGGGAGGCAGGGGCGACACCCGCAGGCAATGTGTGGCCCGCCCGCCGGGCGCGCCTGCGTCAGAACCCCGCATGGTTCTTAGGCTGACGCATCCAACCACGTCCACTCGGCACGCGAGGAGGTGCTGGGTCAGCGTCTGGTCGACCTCAGCACGGCTGGCAGTCGTGACACAGCGTGCAGCCTTCCTCCCGCTGATCCTGCCAAAACGTCTCTCCTCCCCAGGATGGTGTGAGCCCCGGGGTTCTGGTCTCGGGGGGAAGGGCCTCTGCCAGGTAAGACACCCCACGTCGATTCCGTGGGGTCTGGAGCCGGGCGCCTCTTCCTGGCATGCGGCGGGCGCAGCCTCTCCTGGTGCAGGGCCTGAACCCCCAACCGCAGCCCGGACTTTCCCTCCTCCCGCGAGCGGCGGGTCTCCAGCATCTTCTCAGCTGGGTGAGGAAAGTCTGAACAAACCCCTTTATCCCTCTCGAGATTACCTGAGTGAGAAGATCCTTTCTACCCTTACGATTACTCCACCCGTTTTCTTTTTAAAAGAACGATAAGCAGAATACCTGACCAGGGTTGAGAGATTGGAAATTACAAACCAGAAAGAAAAGCTCCTGAAATCCCACCACCGTGTCTCTCCCCAGATATGTCCCCACGCAAAGGAAGAGATGTAAATGCGCATTTTTACATAAACAGGATTATAGGATAAAGACTCTCTCTGTGACCTGTGGGCGGTTTCAGGGTTTGATCATTTTGTCAAGCCCAGCTAAACACCTGCATTGTTTCTTGGCTGCATTTTCTATAGCAGACTGTTGGTATATAGTGAATCATATTGTATTTACTGGACAGCTAGGCTATTTCTGATTTTTTTTTTTTTTTTTTTTTTTTGCCATGCTAAGCAACGGTGAGATGAATTTTCTAATTCAATTCATTAAAATTTATACATTTGTCTTTTTGGTACAGGGGATTGAACCCAGGGGTTTAACTACTGAGCCACATCCCAGGCCCTTATTATTTATTTACTTATTTTATTTATTTATTTTTTTATATTTGTTTTGGTTGTAGGTGGACACAATACCTTTTATTTTTTATGTGGTGCTAAGAATCAAACCCAGGGCCTCACACATGCTAGGTTGAGCACTCTACCACTGAGCCACAACCCCAGCTCTATTTTTTATTTTGAGATAGGGTCTCACTAAGTTGCTGAGGGTCTTGCTAAGGTGCCAAGGCTGGCCTCAAACTTGCGATCCTCCTGCCTCAGCCTCCTGAGTCATTGGGATTACAGGTGTGCACCGTGTGCTTGGTGCACACACTTACCTGTGTGTTGTCTATAAGTCTGTATACACTTGTCTTTAATGTTTTCTTGGATAAGTTTTTAGAATAGGATTGTCATTTTCAAGCATTTACCAAATACACTCTGCTAAGTGCTTTAAATATATTATCTAGTGATTCCTGCAATAGAGTCTGTACAGAAGCAGATGAGGAAACTGAGACACAGAAAGGTTAGGTGCCTTGGCCAAGGACTCAGCTGGCAGGTTGCACAGCCGTGATTGTAACACAGGCTCTTTGACCCTCGAAGCTTCTAATGCAAAAAGCTAGGTCAGGTTAGCCTCCTGTGAAGGCATGTTATACGGGTACCTGTCCCTCACGAATTCTCCTCTAGCTCTTGATCTGTGACTGACTCACCTGAGGCCTGGTCTCCGCACACCCACATCAAATGAAAGGACGAGAAGGAAACAAGCAGCCTGCCGAGCCGCGGATGCCAGAGCACTTTCCCACGTGACCCAGCTTCTCGGTGGCTGGGATCCGTTTGTCTCTCCTAGAGAGCTGTCTGGGGCTGGGACTGTGCGGCCACTGCAGCCTCCCCTCAGGGGAGCTGTGGGCCTGTCTGCCCGGGTTGCGGCCAGGGTGAGGGAGCCCTGGGGCGGGAACAGGCTGTACTCTTCCTACGCCGGGTTCCTTGCAGAGGCTGGGTTCCGGCTAGGGAGGATCCTTGCAGGCTGCTCTGGGGAGGGTTGGGCTCGGCAGGCCTGGGGGCCCTTGCAAGGGTGTGTGCTGGGAGGAGAAGATGCTGAGCCCGGCAGATTTCCAACAGGAGCCGTGGGCCATTTGCTCCGCCAGCATGCCACTAGACCAGGCAAATCCAAGCAGCCCCGAGGCAGGGGCTCACCAGTGGGCCCTAAGACAGGCCAAGAGGTGGGACTTGAGCCCTCTTCATGACTCTCTCTGGGTCTGGCTCTTTGTCAGTGGCTCTGCCCTTTGGGGGTAACCTGAAGGTCAGCCGCCTAAGCCATGGAGTTGGGGGACAGGGTAGGGACTGGTCCTGGTACAGAGGCAGGATAAGGCAAAGCCTTTAGCATCAGAGGCCCCCGGTTCCAACCTTGGCCCCCTTGCAGGTGGGGTGTCTTGGCCCGGAAGAGGTGGAGTAGGGGGGTTTGCCCTCCCCTCGGCCCACTTATCTCTTCCCAATCTACCCGTGGATGGAGCTTGATGATCCAGACTCATATTCATTCACCTCATCACACGGGCACTTTCTGCAATTTAGGTCTTCGAATAAGTGCACTTGGCTGCTGAATATGTGATCAGCCACAGATTTCTCATTCTTTAAAACCCAGGGAGCGGAAATGCCAGCATAAAGCCATCAGCACCAGGCAGAGATTTCCAAAGCACTAAAATCAGGCCACTCAGAGTGCGGCCCCTGGACCTCCTGCAGGCTGCCTCTCGGCCCATCAGCGCCCCCGGGGGCCCAGGTGAGGGCTGCTCTGTGAAACCCAGGAGGATGGCAATCAATAGATCATCTGCTCACATTCTTTTTTACTTAACCAGGGAATTGGTTTTCCTCAGAAGTAGCTGGATCTGGAGAGAAAACTCATTTGAGGGCTTCGCAAGGGTGTCCACCAGCTGCTGCTGCTGCGAGCCTTGAGCCGCAGGGTCAGTCCCGTCCCTGCTGCCCCAGACTTGGCCGTGACCTTGAACGCCTGCCACCCCCCTTCCTCCTGTTCATTGTCAGCCTGGACATCACCGCCAGCCGGGTCTCTGGACAGGACTTATTCATTCAAGGAGCAGGTGAACTCCCACAGAGTCACTGGGCAGGCACTGGAGGCTGCAGAGGCGAACCAGCCCAGAGCCCTGTCCTCACCCAGCTTGAAATCTCACCAGGAACACGGTTAAAATGCAGGTGTGGAAAACAAGTACAGAGTTGGCAGGCGGAGGCCTCGCCCAGGTCAGACACCATGTGGGGAAGACCCGGCAGGGTGCCTGCCTTCTGCTTCCTTTCTGGGCGACTGGGACAGACCCCGTTAGGAGTCTTGAAGTGGCAATGAGGAGCTGCTGTTCATTCCTCTGTGAAGCACTCAGATGTGGGAAGTCGGCGGCCTGAGTGTGGCTGGCAGGAGAGGGTCCTGGTGGTACCTACACTGCATAGGCAGTCGGTAGTGCCAACTCACAGACCTAAACTTTGAGGAGGTGAGGGTGAAGACCTCCGGTAAAAGAAGTATTTTTGGACAGGATCCAGTGGTATGGCTGAGAGAATAAAATGAACTGGATCCACGGTTCAGGGAGAGTCTTTCATCCTTCCTGACTGGTAGTCTCATTCTATTCAACCTCAAAATTTATGTTTGTAAAAATATTAAACCTATTGGAATCATAAATGACTCATATTTCTTTCAAGGTGGCCCTCACTGTGAGGGTAGCTCACATCCCCAGGCACTGCCAGTCTTAAAATAGTCCCAGCCTCCCAAGAGCTGCTTTCAGGAGCTCTTACCTTAACCAGCATCATTTCCTCCTGCTCATTTACTGTTGTCTTAGTCCATTATGTGTTTCTATAACAAAATACCTGAGACTTGGTAAGTTATAAAGAGAAAAGGTTTAGCTCACAGTGTTGGAGACTGAAAGTCTAAGATCAGGCTGGAGTAGTTTGACACTTGAGAGCTTGCTTAACATGTACCAGATCCTGGGTGCCATCCCCAGCACTAAAAAATAAATAAGTAAAATAGCAAACAGTACCTAACAATGCACAGAGCACTGTAGAACTAATCCCTGTTTCTCTGCTCCCCATTCCTATCTCCTTTATGAGAAGACAAGGGATGTAATAGAAATAGCACTGGACTGAGAGTCTGGCAGGAGGCCCATGTGATCCCAGGCAAGGACTTGACCTCATCTGCAAGCTGGGGAGGCAAGATCCTGGCTCAGGCCAGCCCAGGGGTTGGAGCTAGAAAGACCAAACGAGAAGATTCGTGTGGAAGTGTAGAACGCAGGACAACTACACACGATATAGTACCTGGCAGCTGGGAACTCATCCCAAGTCAGGGCTGCTGTCTTGGAAAGAATCTGAGAAGCTCCCTGGTAAGCTCGTCTGCATCCAGTTGCAGCTGGGGACTTGGCATGTGCACTCCTGAACCAGCCCCAGTGGACACCCACCACTGTGCAGGAGACCGAGCCCTCCTGGACTGACCCCCAGGGCACCGGCAAGGGAGGCCTGGAGGGGCTGAGACTCCAGGAAGCCTTTGGCTTCTCCTTCCCAGGAGGGAATATGTGTCCTCCTTGGGAAATGAAAGGCTGGTGGCAGTGCTTGCCACCATGGTTGCAGGTGACATTTCCTGCTCAAGGGGGAGGCCCACTTGGAGCTTGGGCACCTATGGAGGAGGTGACAGGAGACCAAGCACTTGGTGGCCATCAATAGCAGCAGCTCTGGGCCCTCAGTGCTGGCATACAGTAAGCACTCAATAGAAACACGTGCAGAAACAATGACTGAGCCCCATGGAGAGTCACAGTGCTGGATCCAGTCAGGGTCCCAGAGGTGGCCCCTCCACATTTCCCTGCACCCTTCTGTCGCGTTCATCAGACAAGCTAGGTGGCCTCCCACCCTCGTGGTAGAAGTTTCTCAGGACAGGGCCTGGGGTAGGCGTGGGGTGAGGGAGGGGGCAGACAAGAGTTCCAGTTGCTCCACCTCTTCCTCAGCACTTGATGCTGTCGCTTTTGAAAACGTCGCCCTTTCCAGTAGAACATTGGACTCTTAGTCAAACACCTCGAGTGTGTGAAGTTACTCATCCTGAACTTCAGTCCAGTCCCTCTCTCCATAAGCAGAGAGAGAATAGCTCCAAATAATCATGAGCTGTTCCCCACGGCCCTGGGTCAGACTGTCCGGCTGGGAAGCCTGCTCAGAGGCCTCCCTGCTTTTCTAACTGTGGACAAATCAATCTCACTGAGCTTGTTTCCTCATCTATAAGGAGGGGTTGGCACCTCACAGAGGCGCTGCAGAGATTAGCTGCAGGGAGCATGTGCGGGGCCCGGGGTCCGCTCTGGCCAGGTGTATGCACTCCCTGTTGCCTGCTGGCTGAGAGACAGTAGCAGGCAGCAGAGGTTTAGGAAACACTTGTGAGAGGACTTCATAGTCCAGACTTATTGAACATTTACTAGGTGCCAAATGCTGATCTAAGTGCCCTTCGTAGATTACTGTTAGTACTAAAAGTCCTACTGATGTCCATTATTTTTCACGAACTGGGAAGAGGCCACTCTGGTCTGACTTCCAGGTCAGAACAGACTCACAAGGGCGAGAACCTGATGGCTTTCTAGCAGCCCTGACCCAGAGTCTCAGAGGTGGCCAGTGGGGAAATCATGACTGATGTCCAGGGACTGCCACGTACCTGTGCTGCCCTTTGCTTCGAAGCCAGGGTCTGATGTTGACCTCCCGAAGGGGAGAAAAGTGGATTCCTAAACAGAGATTGATGTTGGCGTCATTGGAAGGGGCCGGGGGAGCAGCCTTGGATGCTTGCCTGGCAGGGGTGGTTGTGGGGTAGGCCTTGCCCCTGTGGGGCGTCCCTGGTCCCCGCTTTTTTGGAACCCTGAGCTTGGTGCTCTCGGTTAGCTGCCGTTGTGTAAACAAACCACCCTGAACTTAGCGGCTTAAAACAGCATTTGTTATTTCTCCTAGGTCCGTGGGTCTTGGCTAGGCGCAGGTCACCAGGGGCTGGTTGGTTGGTTGGTTGGTTGGTTGACTCGGCTCCGTTCCATGTGGGCTCCGCCGTGGCACTTCTCCCAGCAGAGGGAGGCTCCAGAAGAACAGGGAGCGGAACACTAGCCTGCAAGCTTTGGGCTCAGGACGGGCACACCATCACCTCTCTGCATTCTGTTGGTGGCAGGATGAGGTGATGGCTGCTAAGTCATGGTCGCGGGGTGGGAGCTGGGAAGTCAGCCATGTTTCTGCAATCCGCATCCTCAGATGCTCCTGCCCTAACACCTCCGCCATCAGCTAGTTCACGACCGTGGGAGAGAGGTCGAGTTCCCACGGCCTGGATTTGGGATGCACTGACCGGTGCGCAGTCACCGTTCATACTGAGCTCAGCTCCGTTTGATCAGCTGAACAGAGCAGAAGGACAGACTTCTACTTAATCGTTCTGCATTTATGGAGCACCACTGTGTACCGGGTCCTGAGCTGAGCCAGATACAGAAATGTACTGCGGCAGACAGGGAAGGTCATGGGGTCCAGAGAAGGCGATCCGGGGGCTCGCTGGGACACACCCCCAGAGGCCCCTCCAGCGTGGACAGCAGAGGCAGATCCGCGGGCCTCTTTCCAGAAGGCAGTGGGGAGAAGCTGGAGAGCCTGCCCGCGCCATTTAAACTCCGGGCCACGGACCCGCCAAACCCCTCAGCGCTGGGCTGGGAGCAGCGTGTGCGCACGGCCTGTCTCTGCACCTCCGCCACCGGGCCTCGGCTTCTGGTTCCGCGCAGGCTTGCGAGCGACTGGCTTCAGGCAGGGGCGTTCAAGCAGCCTTCGTGCTTCCTGGGGCCCCTCCTCCAACAGACGCCCAGCTGGCATTTTTCCTTAAATACCACTCATTTTTAAAAGGGAGAAAATTGAAATAGATCACAGTTTAAAATGCAGAGTAGTAGAGTCAGTTCACATTATTCCCCTAATAGAGTTCTTCAGAGGGAGGGAGTGGCGAGAGACATAATCACCGCTTTTGTCATTTGGGCAAAAATCTAAGGACAACCACGTATCTGCTGCAAATGTGTCTCTCCGGTCCAGACGGCAGCAGCCGAGCTGTTCCCAGGGTAAGTGGCCTTTAATTAAAGTCAGCTGTCTTAGTGTTGAGGGGAGTTAAGGGTTCAGAGCCCAGATTAACATAAAATTTTCCCTTTAAAAATGAAAAAGAGTGTATTTTTAAAATTACATTTCCTCCTTGATTCGATAATTAGGGAAAAGCTTTGCTTCTAAGTAAAATTATTTTGGCTCTTATTCATGAATAAGGCCTCGGAGGAGCCGGCGAAGGATTCCTGGGCAGTTCTGGGGAGAGCGTGGCCACAGCATTGATTTTTGTAGCTGAAGTGCATTATGTGTTTTGCATGAGCTTTTGAAAGCTTAGATAAATGAGGTGGCTCGGAAAGCAGATGAAAAAAATGGGAGGAAATTATACCGATCCAAAAGAAGATAAATGTCCACTAATTCTCAGATTAACATTTTAGGCTCCTGTGTTTTGATAGAGGAATTTCGCAATGCTGATAATGTGAGATTGGTTCACAGCGTCACGTGCCAGGTAGAATCAACGAAGCCCCGTGTGAGTTCCCAGAGTCAGCCACACAGAGAGAAAGCAGGGTCAATGCCAGGACCCGCTGGTGCCCCAGCCCCCGCTGGTAGCGGGAGCACCACGCAGAGGATAATGTCGGATCAAATCGACCCTCGAGGTCTCCTGTTAGCTGGCACCCTGGGGTGTGAGAGATTGAAGATCCGAGCCCTTTTGACTTAAGCCCAAAAGGGATTTACGAGATTACTTGATTGGAAGTCACTAGGAGTAGCTTCAGGCATGGTTGGATCCAGAACTGCAGTGAAGACAGGGGCTTTCCTGTGCCTGCTGTCTGCTTCCTTGGGTGGTCGCCATTCTCCATCGCCCTTCTTCCCGTTAGCAGGTTGGTACAGCAGCCTGTGCCTCCCTCTGCCCAGTCTTTGTGGGGGGTGGCGGGGCCAGTGCTGTTCTTGAGTGTTCCAGTGTGAGCGCCCTCTCAGCTCTGATCCAGGTTCTCCCTGTCTCTAACCAGTCCTCGTGTCCGGAGGAATGGCGCATGCAGACTGGCCAAGGCCTCACCTGCACTGCTGGGGTGTGGACGTCCTGCCCCAAGCAGAACGTGGAGGGAGGCTGGGAGGAGGGGAAGGCGTCCTAGAAAGCAGCGTAAGGACCAGTCTGCACTCACCCTGAGAAGGATGGGCAGGTGCTGGGGTGTGAATCCGCAGCCTTTCACCCTTCTGCAGCACGCGGCTGAGCAGGCACGAGCAGCCTTCTGGATCTAGGCGCAGGGCTGCTGGGTGGACAGCAGCGAGTGTCTCCTGTGCCAAGCCAGAAAGCATCCCGTGGACTTGCAGCCAATTGGATGTTTTTACTGAGCACCTGCTGTAGGCCAAGTCCTGGGAACAGACAGATGGGGACAACTAGAGCGTTGCCTTTGAGTAGTATTTAGTCGAATAATGACAGTGGCGTCCAGGAGAGCCTGAGCCACTATTGTACTAGAATTGTGTTTTTCTGGAACTAACAGAAAACCCCAAACGGCAATGACTTAAACAAAACAGAAATTTATTTCTCTCTTACAAGGCAAGGTAGTTAGTCTAGGACTACGGTGGTGACCCCTCCACCACCACTGGGGACTCAGGTGCCATCATTCATCCTGAGTGGTGACTTCTACCTGGTGGTTCAGAGTGGCTGCTGTGGCTCCAGTCCTACTGCATTCCAGACAGTAGGAACAGAAAAAGAAAAGAGAACATTCCTTCCCTTTAAGTGTATTTTCCAGTAGTCACTTACACTACTTCAGCTGATATCCCATTATCCAGAAATCGGTCACATGCCTACACCTAGCTGCAAGGGAAGCTGGGAGATGTATTCTCATGGCCATGTGCTCAGCTGAAATTGTAGCTTCTGTTTCTATAGAAATCAAGGGAGGACAGACATCAGGGGATAACTATCAGATTTGGCCACACTCATGATATTGGCTCTCTCTGACCAGGTCCCAGCCCTTTATCATGCCTGCCACTCAGATTCATTTTTAAAGACCAAGCTTCCACTCTGCTCCTCTGTGAAGGTCTCTTGGTTTTAATCATCAGCTCTATTCCTTAACTTTCACATCAACTATATGGAGGTATAATTTTTACTTTTGAAAGTCCCCTTTGTCCCTTTATGATCACCCTAGGCGACCTGGATCTGCTTTCTGTCCCTCAATTAGTTGGCCGCCCGGCTTGGGAGGCACACAGGGCCTGCTCCTGGGCCGCTGCTCCTTTCCTGTGGCGCAGGCTTCCTGGGGTGCGTCCTCGCGTGCGCATCCGCAATTGCCTCTGTTCCTTGCCCAGCTGGTTCCATCCATCCTAGGCTTCTCACCCGTTGATGGGTTTGAGGTCTGCTTCCCATTTGGGGCTTTTAGAGATAATGCTGCTTCGGACGTCCTCTTGGAGTCTGGGCCTGGGTGTGTGTTCTCCTTCCCACGTGGGAGAGTCGGGCCGGTTAAGTGCGCGCTCAGCTTGGTAAGAAGCAGCCGCTCTGCGTTTCTATGGAGGCGGGGCCGTTCCCAGCCCCGCCTGCCGTGCTGGGGCATCTGCTCCCTCCGCGTCCGTCTGTTGCTTGCTGTACCCAGTCTCTGGATTTTTAAGCTGATGGCTTTTTACACTGATGTCTCCCTGCGGCTTTATTTATACGCCGCGTGCACGAGCACCGGCTTCCCACCGCCTGCGGAGATGGAGGCTCAGGGCGACGGCGTCTTGATGGCCATGTGCCCACTCCCGAGGGTCCCTCGGCCTCCCCGTCTGCAGGGTGGCTGCAGTTAGGATGTCAGATCTGCTGAGCGGGTCCTCTCGGGTCTTACCACGTCTTCTCCCGAGTCTGCCTCGACTTTCGGTTCTCTTCCAGGAAAGTCCTCAAGCTCGTCTGCACTGAGTTACCCTTTCTGCTGGGACCCGGTGTGAAGAGCTCTGTTCTGCTTTCTGACGATTCTTCTCTGGACATCCAGGTCTAATCTCGCAGATGCACCACCTTCTTTGGTCTCTGATCATTTTTAAATTTTGTCTGTTAGTGTCCTTCTTCCTACCAAGTCTTAACTGTCCTCCAGGTGACGGTCCCCCGCTAGCTTTGTGCAGGTTTGTCTGTCTCTCACCTTGGTTTCTCCTCGAATGTCTGTGGGTCCTGGCTGTGTCTTCATATCAAACAGGGGCACAGAAGGAGCTGGTGGGGGCTCTGGCATGGGCGTGGGCTCTGTGGACAGCAGGGTGGTCCAACAGCTCTCCAGATCTGCTCTGATTTTGCAAAAGTAAGCTCCCACCTCCTCCTGGAGTGACTTCTGCATGCAGCTGAGAGCCAGGTGGGCAAGAACCTCAGGGACACAGTGGGGCCATGAGACCTCTGCTCTCGGGATGGCACCCTCCACTTTGCGGGCAGCCCACCGTCCGAGGTGCTCTGTCTTACTCCCTCTCAAGTCTACCCCACTCTTTCTGCAGAAGTGAGAGGGGTCATCTTGGAAGAGGCAGGAGAGGATCAAGGGGTGTTAGTGCCTTGTAAGCTAATTTTCAACAAATCCTCTTATCCCTTCTCCGGAGATACCTGGTGTTGCCCGGAGCCTTTGGGGTTTTCTGTGCAAACCCGAGTGCTGGATGCATCTGTCGCCTCCTGGGGCTTAGGATTCTGCTTGCGTGGCTTTGCCAAGTCAGCACTCAGTGCCGCTCACCTTTCCAGCTGCCAAAACTTGGTTACTCGTTTCTTCTTCCCTGGTTTCTTCACCCTGTGGATTGGTGCATTTAAAAAAAAGAAAAAGAAAAAGAAAGCGCCTCACACTGTCGTTTTTGTGGAGTTTGGGTGGAAGGGAGATGGTGGCGAGTGTGCCCACCCACAGCGTCTTCAGCCACACTCTCTGGTCTTCTAATTTATGGGTTCCCTGAACTTCAGCATCGCCATTTGTAGAATGAGACCAGCCCACCCTGACTTCTGCCCCGGAGCCTTTGTGAGGACCAGATGGGTGTGTTGTGGAGACCGGCTGCTCAGATGCCGGGGTGCACACCTGTTCCATGTGAGGCTGGGCTGAGAGCTGGGGTGTCTTCTAGAGACTGGGGCTGGAGGAAAGCCCGCCCAGGTGGAGAGATCCTGCCCCAGTCATCCATCGCCATGACAGTGCTGCGTGACAGGTGACCCCAAACCTTGCTGGCATGCAGCAACACGTGGTCAGGGAGCTTGGGAGCCTTCAGGGTTACTTGGTCCAGGCCAGGTCCGCTAGGTGGCCACAAGATCTTGACTGGACTCACCCTTCATTCTGGCCACAGCTGACCATCAGCTGTCCTAGGAGGGCCGTGGCTGGGACGGTGGGGTCAACTCCCTGTGCTCCCTGTGGAGATGACAGAGGGGTAGAAAGCAGGTGGGAACACAGGGCGGTTTGTGAAGCCTCTGCTTTCGGCACATTCACTGTCACAGGCTACGGTTAGACATGTGTCTGAGTCCAGAGCAAGAGGATGGGAGGGACACTCCTCGGTGGCACAGGGCACCCTGCAGGGTGGGGTAAGGGATTGGGACCATTGGTGTCCAGGCCTGGTTCTGGAACAGAGTCCCTGTCCTGCACCCTTGACTTTCTCCTGGTAAACCCAGAATATTTTGGCTAGACAAGGAGCCTGGGCCCTGCCTGCCTGGTTCACGTTCAGTTGAAGTAGTTCCTCCTGTACTCACAACTGGGAAGAGCAGCCGCCCATCTCCGCAGCCATCAAAACCATCTCCCCGATAGAGCAGTACGTCCCCAGGCCCTGGCTGGGGCTGTTGATCACAGGCACCCGATTTAATCTGCTTAATTATTTGATTCAATCAGAAGTTGGCTTAATTATTTTCTTGCTTCTCACCTCTTCTGAATCCATTCTGGAAACTGATTATGTCTTTAACGCCAGCACAGAGATAAGCGTTTCAATTGGGAAATGTAATTAGCCAGGCAAAATGAATGGGGAGGCGCCTTTTGTGAGAGCACCATCAAAACCCAGCTCTGGTCAATGCCAAGGTGGGGGGAAGACAGAGGGCTCCGTTTCTTCCTCTGCCGACCAGAGAGGAAGGGCCCGGGAGGAGGTGGGGAAATAGGCACCTGGGGATCCAGCCAAAGAGCGCCTTCCTTCAGGAGGCTAGAGGTGTAAGGTGCATGGCCTTGGCCTTCCCCAGAGAGTCCTCCTGGAGGGAAGAGTCCACAGGCAGCTGTGAGGTCTAAGTGCGGTGGGAATACGCAGGCAGGCGCCGCGGACACCACCCCTGGGAGCGGGGCCCTAGGAATGGGCAGCCCCGAGTAGGGGAGGGGAGGGCGCAGCTCAGCGGGGCGGAGTGAGGGCGCGCAGGGCGGGCTGCTTCCGGTCCCCTCTCCCCGTCCTGACCCTCCCTCTCCCTGCGCCTTTGCTGTCTGGATGAGGTTATTAAGGATGTTCCCAACGTGTTTGCTTTAATGGAGGCTTAAGGAGTATGACTCTGGGGGAGACTGAGCCACCTGAAGGCTGGGGGTGGGCCCAGGCGGTCAGTGACAACAGATGTGCTGGCAGAGCTGAAGGGTAGGAGGAGGACGGGCCGGAGACGTTCTGGGCGGAAGGCGCCCAGGCCAAGGCGTGGCCTGAAGTGAAAGGTGGGAAGTGAGCCGCCTGGCGGGGCAGGGCTGGCTCACAGGCCCTTCAGAGGGCAGTTGCTGACCAGCCTCTAGACCTTGGCCTCAGGACGGGGTCTGCAGCCTCGGCCCTCTTGGTGCTGCTGAGGCAACCCAACCCTCAGGCCTCTGCTGCCTCAGAAACTCAGCAGGATCTGGGTCTGAGAGAAGCCTCCAGAATGTGGTGGAGCCCAGGGCGCCAGGCCAGGTGGCTCCTGCGCCTGGGGCAGGGAGGGAGGCAGGGAGGACCCCTGCCTCCAGGCCACAGGAAGGTTGGGCCTCTGCACCTGTGCACACCTGGGTCCTGTTCACCTTAGGCCATCCTTACAAGGCAAATTCAGCCACCGGCCACCGGAGCTACCGAAGATGCCAGAGCCCACCTCAGCGGAGCTCCGCCCACCTCAGCCGAGACCCGCCCACACCTGCCAGGTTCCGCCCACCACCTGCCAGGTTCCGCCCATCCTCTCTACGTTTGTTTTTCACGGAGTCGGGAGTGGTGATCCACTCGTATCCTCCTTCTTCCCTTGGTAGAATCTTGACGCCTCTTCCTGTCCCTTTCCCAAATGGATCCCTTCTCCCTCGGCAGGCAACAGATACCAGGAGAAAGTACGAACACCATAGGCGTTCAAGCCATGGTTCCTGTTTAATTACGTTGCAGCCTTGATCAAGTTGCTTAGCCTCTCTGGGTCTGATTCTATCATCTGGAAATGAAGATAATACAACACGCTGCAGAGTTGTTAGAAAATTAAGAATAAAATTCCCAGTTGGAGAGGGAGCCTGCAGAATGGGAGAAAATCTTTACCACATGCCCCTCAGGTAAAGCATGAATCTCTAAGATATATGAAGAACTCAAAAAACTTCACACCAAAAAGACAAATAACCCAGCCAATCAATGGGCTAAGGAACTGAGCAGACACTTCACAGAAGAAATACAATCCATCAGCAAATATATGAAAAAATGTTCATCATCTCTAGCAATTAGAGAAATGCAAATCAAAGCCAGTCTAAGATTTTATCTCACTCTAGACAGAATGGCAATTAGAAAGAATTGTGGCTCAGTGGTAGAGCCACACGTGTGAGGCACTGGGTTTGGGTCTCAGCACCACATATAAATAAATGAATGAAATAAAGGTCCATCAACGTCTAAAAAATATTTTAAAAATAAGAATACAAGCAACAATAAATTTTGGTGTGGATGTGAGGAAAAGGCACACTCATACATTGTTGTTGGGACTGCAAATTGGTCCAACCACTATGGAAAGCTTTATGGAGATTCCTCAGAAAACTTGGAATGGAACCACCATTTGACCCAGCTATCCCACTCCTCAGTTTATACCCAAAGGACTTAAAATCAGCATGCTACAGTGATGCAGCCGCATCAATGTTCATAGCTGCTCAGTCCACAATTGCTAGATTGCGGAACCAACCTAGATGCCCTTCAATTAATGAATGGATAAAGAAACTGTGGTATATATACACAATGGAATATCATGCAGTCATAAAGAAGAATGAAATTATGGCATTTGTGGGTAAACAGATGGAGTTGGAGAACATCATGCTAAATGAAATAAGCCAATTGAAAAGAACCAAAGAGCTAATGCTTTCTCTGATACGTGGCTGCTAATTCACAATAAGGGGCAGGGTCACTAGGGAAGAATAGAGTTACTTTAGATTACGTAGAGGGGAGCAAAGGGAGGGGGTATGGGATAGGAAGGAGAGTAGAATGAAACAGACATTATTACCTTATATGACTGTATGACCAGTGTGATTCTACTTGTACAATCAAAAGTGAAAAGTTATACCCCATTCAGGTATGATGTATCAAAGTGCATAAGTGCATTCTACTGGCATGTGCAACTAATTAGAACAAATTTTAAAAATTAAAAAAATAATTCCCAGTTGGGTACGTTAAACAAATGACAGTGATCCTGTGGGAGCTGCTGGGCCCTGCTCAGATGACCTCCTGGTGGACTAGCACCGGTCACGACTCTCCGTGGGCCTCAGTTTCCTCCTCTGTAGAACAGGGATGACGGCACCCTGAGGCGGCTGTGAGGACCAGTTTTGTTCTTGTGCGGGAGACTTGAAGTGGGTGCTGTGCAGGGCGCTGCTGGCTTTCCCTGGGCAGGGGACTGGGAACTCCTCTCCTGCCACCTGCTAGAGCTGGTGAGTGGGTCAGTGGGAAGGGACAAGAGAGGTAGAGGTTGGTGTCTCTATCCCCTCTGCTGAAGAATGGGACCACCAGCCATAGGCACAGGACAAAGTGGCCTTGCCCCTGAGCCCATGGTCCACCCCTGAGCCAGCTGTGGCAGTGAAAGGACAGGGAATGGCCAGCGTCTGTAGAAGACGGTCACAGCCAGAGGCAGCCACCGCCTGTCACCCTGGCTGTCCCCCGCCCCTCTCCAGGGTCTCCGCACCACAGCCCGCTGGGAGTGGGACCAGGCTGAGCCTGGACCTCCCCACCCCCACCTGCCCACCTGCGCCCTCCCAGGCAGGCTCCCATCCTGAGCCCGCTGCCAGGCAGACGGGTAGCAGCACAGCAGAACACCCCGTCACTGGAGGCTCTTGAACTCCAAAGGCAGCCTTGCTCTGGACACAGCCCAGGAGAGGACACTGGAGCAGGAGGACTAGGGCCGTGCAGACGTGACAGGGCTCCGACCACAGTCTACCTGAGGTGTCTGGAAAAGCAGGCGAGCATCCTCCTGGCGGGAGTTCCCTGTTAACGAGCTGAGAGGTTGGAGCTGAGAGGTTGGAACGTGTAACCAGAGGGAGGCTGGGCCCCCTGCCTCCCAGGGGCGGCGCCTGTGGGTGGAAGCCCTCCCAGCCTCCGCCCCTGGTCCGGCTCTCTGGGGAGACTCTGGGCAGAACTGAATACTGGAGTGAGTCTCCATCTGGGTCAGGACCTGCTGGCGCACCTGGACACCTGGCCTGGCGCTCCCCTGCCCTGCCCCGCAGGGAGCATGCGAGGGCCCCTCCCCTTCAGCATCCTTCCGCTCAGCCCAGAGCCCGAAACCCCAGTGGTGGATGGCTCCCTGCTTGCGAAGCCTTCTTACCTCCAGCGTCTGGAAACGGGTGCAGCCAGGCGTCCGCCCGGGTCATTCTGTTCAGTGGGTGTGTGTTTGAGGTAACACTAGCTGCTGTGACAGATAAACCCAGGGATAGTAGCTTCAGGTGAGCGGTTCTTATTTTTTGCTCCTGTAAATTCAAATTGATGGTGGTGGGGAGCTCTGCTGCCCGTGGTTCCTCAGGGACCCAGGTGATAGAGGTAACATCATCTTCAAATTTTGGCTCCCAGGTCACCTCAGCTTTGGGGGACCCTAAGGGTATTTTTAATGGGCTAGGCCTCAGTGGCACATATAACTTATGCCCATATTCCATTGGCCATGGCTTGTCACAGTCCCTCTAAGATGTAGAGGGGCTGGGACGTGTAGCTCCTGCCTGGCAGCAGGCTCCCCACCTCAGCCTCGCCCCGGGAAGGGCAGCATGATCCTCCCTGGGCATGGGAGAGGGCTTTTCCCTCCAACCGTCTGAGACCCTGGGTGAACTTTATTTTTCTTTTGTACCAGAGATTGAACCCAGGGGTGCTTAACCACTGAACCACATTCTCAGCCCTTTTTAAAATTTTGAGGTCTCAGTAAGTTGTTTAGGGCATCGCTAAATTGCTGAGGCTGGCTTTGAACTTGCGATCCTCCTGCCTTAGCTCCTGAGTTGCTGGGTTACAGGCGTGCACCACCACGCCCTGCTGGGCGAGCGTTCTTGGTCTCAGGGAGTGCCAGGGTGGTCTCAGACCTGGCAGAAGACACACATTGCTGTATGGACCCCTAGGGAGCCTCCTGGGTCCCACGCTGTCACTGCAGCTTCTCCGCAGCCTCCTCCCTGGCCCTCAGGCTGTACCTGGTCCATAGGGTAGCTCACAGCCCGTCCTGCTGACATACCTCCATGCCCCCTCATCCCCACCACAGGGTCCAAGCCTGCTCTGGTGACCTTCCCAGGAGCCCAGCTCAGCTGGGGGTGGTGCCTCCCCCGCACCCCGTGCCCTTCCCTGACCAGCTCGTCACCTCCAGCTGGCCTGCAGAAAGGTCATCTTCCAGGGCTGCTCCTGCGGGGAGAGCCGCTCAGCAGCATTTGCAGCTCTGGAAAGGCTCCGTGGGAATCGGCCCAGACGCCTCCCAGCCCAGTTTGTAGAGGACACAGGAGCCCGAGTGGAGTCCACGCCCAACCCCGGCCACCGTGGAAACTCCACCTGCTCCCAGCACCTCCCAGGCCCAGCCCGTCCACTTTCCTGACCGTTGACTGGGACAGCAGCGGCGCACAGAGCTTGGCCTGAGCCGCCCGGGGGTCTCCCTCGCCACTGCCCCAGCGCCACCACGGCCGCAGTCTGGGTGGTGATTTCTTTTCCTCATATAACCCTCACCCTCCAGCAACGGACCAGCAATTCCTGATCATCGTCTGGCATAATCCCCTGCCTGCCTGCCTGCCTGCCTGCCAGTTTTTGAAAGTTACCCTGAAACCGTTTGGAAATGATCTGGGAGGCAGAGGCCGGCCTTCTCCGTGCGATTAAGTTCAATGGCTTTTTAATGACCGGAGCTGGGCCTCCCGAGCGCGGGCAGAAATGGATTACCTCGTATTTCTAAAAATGGTGCCGCCCAGATCGGGTCCCAGCTTCCTCTGTGGTCCTGGCACACCTTCCCTGAGAACGACAAATCCCCCCGCTTTCCTGCCGGGCCACACGGGGTGGTGCCGCGAGTTGGAGAACTGGCCCCGCCAGAAAGGCCTGGAAGCTCTGCAGGCTCCGTCGCCGGGAAATTGAGCAGTGTGACTCTCTGAAGCAGAGCGCGCTGCCTTCTGGGCCGCAGCATGGTTGCCGTGTGTGTGTGTGTGCGCGTGTGCGTGTGTGTGCGCACGTGCGTGTGCGCGCGCGCGTGTGTGTGCGTGCATGTGTGTGTGCGCGCAGGCGTGTGTGCGCGCAGGCGTGTGTGCGTGTGTGCATGCTTGCGTGTGTGCACATGCGCGCGTGCGTGTGCGTGCGTGTGCGTGCGTATCGCTGTGAGCCCAGATCTCACGCTGGGCCTTCCGTGCTCAGGAAGGCTACTCAGGCCCCGCCAGGGGTCAAGACTTGGCTTGCTGTGAGTGGGCCGTGGGCCGGCTGGGCCAGTGAGGAGGGTCTCATCCTGCCGGGTCCTTCCCCCTCCTGCTCCCTTTTCTGCCAGACTCTGTGCAGGAAGTCCTGCACCTTTCACCTCCAAGGCCGGTATTATTGGTTCTGTTTGACAGATGCAGACTCCCTACTGGCCCAGAGAGGTTGAGTCTGTCTGTGGTGGCCACCCAGCTAGGAAACCCTGCAGCCAAGGTTCAATACTGTTTGACGAGTAGCCTGGGTTTTTCTTAATAATCACAGCTGCCTCTAAAAAAAATCAAAAGTGACTCACAGGCGCCCCGTCTAACCCACGTACGTTTAAAGAAAAGAGCAGAATCGCCTTCCCATGAGTCTAGCTACCTCAGTAATGGGTATCATCCCCATTTCACAGAGGAGGATGGCGAGGCCACAGGGTGAATAGCTGATGAGACACAGCTGCTATTAGGCCAAGGGAGACCCGGCTGTAGCTCCCCACCCCAGACGCCAGCGTAACTACCTCATCCTCTCCTTTGTAGGGAATCCTCTATGCCAGGCCGCACCCGCCCCTTGAAATTAGGTGCAGGTAAGCCAGGTGTGGACGCCTGTGTGTGTGCAAGGATCTTTCCAGCTGAGGGAAGTAGAGGAGCTTCTGTTAGATTCTGGAAGGGGACTCTGGAGCCAGGAAAGAGAACGCCCAGGTCTGTATGGAGGCTGGACCCCCGGCCTCCTCTTCCTGATGCTGGGAGAGATTCAGGTGGGGCGGCCACGGGCCGATGGAGAGGCACCTGGTCCACTTGGCCCTGCTTCTGGCTGTGCTTGCTCCGTGCGCCTTCTCTTCTCTCTCCAGGTTGATTCTGTACACATGACTCCCATCCTCCCGGGCACCCAGCATCCTCCTAAGTCCTGTGATGGTTCCACAGTGACCAGGGCTAGATCTCTGCCTCCCCAGGCCCTGCCTGCCAGACAAAAAGGCCCCGCTGCCTGTCAGCCCGTGTAGGGCCTGGGCCGAGGGACTGAGAAGGATTCAGGCAGGATGCGTCCCCCGGGGCGGCGGGGGGCAGCAGTGGGGGGTCCGTGCAGGCCACGTGCGGGAAGCGGTGCTGCAAGTCCGGGTGTCACATGAGGGTCCTGCAGAGGGTCCCCAGGCCCTGAGGGGACGCACACCAGCTCCTTGCACACAGGCAGTGCCTGCCATAGAGGGGGTGTGGCAACCCCAGGTAGGAGGTACGGCCAGCCCCAGTGGGGGCTCTGGGTCCCCAGAGGCAGTGCAGAAGCAGGATGGCAGAGCAGCGACAGGAAGATGCTCCGAGGCAGCGGCCCGAGTCAAGCCCTGGCTGCCCAGCATCACCCTGGAAATGTCCCCGGTTCTCTAAGCCACGCTTTCCTCCGCTATGACAGGGGATGGGAATCATTCCCCCCTCACTGGGCTGTCCTGAGGCTTAAAAGAGGTGCCCCTGCCGGGTGCTCTGTGCTGAGCTGTCTGTTCCACACCGGCTCCCTGGCTGCTGGCTCCTGCTGCCATCAGGCCCAGGCCGGCATTTCATGGGCTCTCTGGCCTCAGGCAGTTTGCAAGGTGGAGATGTCATTGTCCCCATTATGTGGATGGGGAAGCAGAGGCAGCCAGCAAGGGGCGTTTCCGGACCTGGGCCTTTTTGTCCCCAGGTTCAGAGACTAGAAGGACCCTCTCCAGGGACTCAGCCCCGTGCCAGGCTCCCCCAGTACTGGCCTGTGGTCCTGTGTCCTGGGGTGAGCGGGGCCTCTGGGACTGCCTCTCCTGGCTGGCACAGTCATGCTGCGTCTGTGCCCCTGGCTCTGGCTCCTCGGCCGCGTTTGCACGGTCAGCGTGTAGCTCTGTGTAGCCATGCCTAGACCCCAGAGGGCACTGAACTCTGTGCCCTGGGCCTGGCCAGAGGCAGCTGGAGCCCCCCCGACCCCATGGGGCTGAGGCGCTGGACTCCCTGGATCCCTGCTCCGATGGTTGGGGCCTCCCAGCTGCATGACCTCCGCTGCCCTGGGGGGTAGGCTTGGGTCCTCTCTGCATCCCCCCATCCGTAAGGTTTAGTTTACAAACTAAGACGCACAGCTTTGCACGGGGTCCCTCCTGGCCACTCTGCCCACAGTAGGCCCTCAGATCCAGTTCCCGAGGGGCAGTCTGGGCTCCCCCCCCCACCTGCTGCTTTGCTCTCTCCTCGTGGCCCGAGCTCCCTTCTGCTCAGGAGCAGTCGAGCTTCCCCACCTGTCACCTGCCTGCCATGCCCCACCCGCTTCCTCTGTGCATCCATCCGCCAGGCCTCTGAATGCAGCCCCTCTCCCCATGACCAGCTCCCCATGGACACCAGCCCCTATCTCAGCCGCTCCCTCTCTGTAGCCCTCGTGCACGCTTGGCAAGGAGACCTCGCCTGCGCTGGCGTCCTGTGGTGTTTCTCCCCAGCCATCCACCTGGCAAGGGGGACCTACCCCCCTCTTCACGGCTGAGCCGCAGGACCAGGCGCAAACCCGTGCCCGAAGAGCACACCTGGGGCGAATGAATGAGCTGAGAGGCGACTTCATTCCACTCAGCCTCACCTTCATCTGCCAGAGAAGAACAGTGACAGAGCTGGCCCGAGGGTTAGAGGGACAAGTGAGGCGGCAGGATTCTGGCCTGAAACCAGAGCTCAGTCAGTACCCACCACAGTTGCGGGCGGGTTGGTAGTTGAGCTTGGGGAGAATTCCCCGTGCAAGCCTCTCCCGGGGCGTCTGCCCAGGGCCAGGGTCTCGGAGCACCGGGGAGCTGGCCTCCAGCTCCCAGAACCTCACACCAGTCAGGAAGACCGAGGGCCCCATCTTCATTCCAGAGACCCGGCAGCAGCTGTACTCGGCAGGTTCACCAGTTCTGAAGACACTCCCTGCTGGGAGAGCTTGAGAAATGGCCACAGATGACCCTACGGATCACTGTGGTCACCAGGTTCTCAGGAGGAAAGCCGCAGGTCGAGGGGGCAAGGGGAGCTGTCATGGTGAAGTGGCATTTCACCTGGACCAGAGTGATGCTGGGTTGGGTCACGTGTGGGACGTTTTGCTTAGAGGAGGTCATGCCAAGCAGGGGGGACAGCTTGAGTTAAAGGCTGGAGGCTGGAGAGAGTGGACCACATGGACTCAGTGGTCCAGAGAGGGTGAGGACACACGAGGACTTACTAAGACATGGGGCTGTGGAGTTGTCAGTCAGCCGTTTCCATAACAACGCTGCATGACAGAGGATCCCCAGGAGTGGCAGAGGATAGCCGGGTCCAGGTCTGCCCCACACATGCCTGCTGACCGGGGGCTGCATGAGGCTTCTTCTCAAGGCGATGGATGATGGACAGGACAGGGCCAGCCTGGCTGGGCCGCGTGTTGCACCCCTCTGCCCGAGGCCTGTCCACCAAGCCTGAGAGTGAGTCTCATGGCCAAGCAGAAGGCCCTGTAGAGCTTGGCCACCCCTACCATGCAGCCAAAGCAAGTCCCAGAGAAAAGCCCAAGGGTGACAGGCAGGGTTATCTGCCCCTCCCGAAGAGATGGGAGGAGGGAAGCGTCACCTGACTGTCACCAGATTTACCCAGACAGGTGGAGAGGCCAGAGCAGGCAGGGACTCTGGGTCTCTCCTCAGGAGCTTCCCAGAGCCGTGGCGGGGCCTGACATCTGTTGGGACCAGCAGCCAAGAGCCCAATGCCTGCTTTCCCCCAGAGGTGGGCAGGGACCTGTAGCCACACTGGGTCCTTAAACCCTGCGGTTGCTGCCCCTCCATCCCGCTGCCTCAGGGCCTGCACTTCCTGTTGCCCAGTGTGAAGGGTACGGCCTGCGCTGCTGGGCCGGCGTCTGCAGTGCTTCTAGCTCGACCAAGGCCAGGGGTTTTCCCCTTGAAACAGCCTTAAGATAGCAGCCAGGTAGCGTGCGTCCTCTGTGCTGGCGCCGAGGGCCTGCTGAGTGCTGGGAAGCACAGGAGGGGTTCTTGGTGTGCATTTGTCTCATCACCAGGCCATTCAAAGAGGGAGTCTTGATTGTCCCATTTTACTGAGGCCCAGAGAGGTCAAGTCAGTTGCCCAAAATCACACAGCCAGGAAGGGACAGGGTGGGGTTGGAATCAGGGTCTGTTTGGCTCCAGAATCCATGTCCTTTCCCCTACCCAGGATGACTCACAGGAAGCCTGCGAGATCACAGGTCTGGAGGCTGGTTTCAGGTCACAGCTGTGTGCTGCTCCGCTGTGTGACTTTGGAGGTGTCACTGCAGCAGGCAGGCTCCACGGAGTTGTTTGTGGATGAAGGCAGTTCAGGGCCGTTTCCCAGCACGGTCAGGCCTTCTTTAATGCAGGTTTGCAGGTCAGACAACACCCTCGGCTCTTGATTAAAAATCAACAAACACCAGCGTCTATAAACGCACCGTTCTCCAATGAGAAGCTCGTCCGCAGACGGCTCTGTGCACTGTGCCCACCCTCGCCCAGCAATCAGCCGCCGCAGACGGCCTTTTTTGCAAAGGGTGGGGAAGCCATTAGTTCCCCCAGGGCCCTGAGGTCCGAGGCTGCCCATTCCGTCCCTCTGACGGAGGTTCCCTAGAGAGCCGTCCTCTGCCTGTGGGTGTGTCTTCTCCACACTTGGCCTTGTCTGGTGTTTGCAGACTCAGGAAAGCGCCCCCGGCAACATCTCTGGAGAATGCTCAAGCGCATGCGGAGGCCAGGAAGATGCGTCTCCGTGTGTCCCGCCGTAACAGACGGCCAAGACGGTGGTTGATAATGAAGAGGGATCGATGTGGCTCCCGGTTCTGGAGGCCTGGACGACTGAGGGGTGGCCTTCCGGCTGTGTCCTCCCATGGCAGAACGGAGAGAGAAGAAAGAGAGGAGAGAGCACAGAGAGATGGGGAAGGAGCCCCGAGTCACCCTCCTCTCGCGACCCACCAGCCCACCCCCTCGTAACAGCGTCGATCTACCAGGAGCCCAGCGCCCCCAGGACCCAGCAGCCTCCCGCGCAGGTCCCTCCTCTCAGCACTGCCCTTTCGGGGTCGAGTTTCCAGCGAAGAAGCTTGGAGGACACATTCAGACCGCAGCAGAAGGCGCCCGAGGCACAGGACCCGTGTCAGCAGACGCTCCGGGAACCTGGGGAGCGCCAGGTGGCTTGCTGGGGACAGAGCATCGGTGGCAAAGAGCACAGCGGGGAGATGTAGCTGGAGGGTCTGCAAGGCCTGGACCACCGTCCTGCAAGCTGCAGCCAGAAGTTTAACCTGGAGAATGTGGGAAGCCAGGGCTTCTAAACAGGACGTGATGTGGTGGTAGCTCCTAAAAATGTCTTTCAGGCCTCAAAAAAAAAAAAAAAAAAAATTTACGTAGAAACACTCAGGCTCTGCGTGCGACTTCATATACCCCAGAAATAGCCCTCACGGGGAAATTCCAGGAAAACGTCCTACTGAGGGAGAAAACGGAAACAAAACCTAGACCAGACAGAAGAGGAAAGGGCCTGTTCCTGAAATGGTTTTCCACAGCCGGAGACCGCATCATACAAGATGATGCCGTTTAAACAGTACGCTTTCGGGCAGCAGGGATGTCACTTTAATTAATCTTCCTCAAAGCCCGTGTGCCGAACAGTCCAGCTGCTGTTGCTGCATAACAAAAATTACTCCAAAACTTAAAACAGTTTGTTTGGTTATGTTCAGAGATTCAGTGGGTCAAGAATTCAGAAAGGGCACCCCAATGGCAGCTGGCCTCTATGCCATGCTACGGGCTCAGCTGGTCAGGCTCGGAGGCTGAGGCTGACTCCAGAACTAGGAATCATCCAGAAGCCTTCTCCTCCACATGTCTGGAATTGATGCTGGCTATTAGCCAGACCTCAGATGGGACCAGCAGGCAAGACATCCACGCATGGCATCCCCGCATCTTCTTCCGGTGGGCTGTCCTGGGCTCCTTCATAGTATGGTGCCCAGTCCCAAGGGCCAGCATTCCCAGAGGCAGGAAGGGAAGCTGCTCTGTTCGAAGGTCTGGGGGCGGAAACCAGCACATCTTTTCTCTGCCTTGTTTAGAGTAGTCACAGTGGTCTGCTCAGGTGCAAGGGGAGAAGGGTCTCAGAGCCTCCTCCTGAGGTGGGGGATGCCATGACCGCCATCTTTGAAAATACGATCTGCCACATGGCCACACTGGTCTCTTTGGAAACTGAGAAAAACGTGTGTGTTGTTTCTTTACAGATTAAGAAAAGCCTCCGTGGATCATATCATTAAATTAAATGCAGCCATTAATGGGTAGCTCTGGGGATACTGTGGTAATAGGCTGTGCCTTGGGTAATTTTTTTCCCTTCTAAATGTTCTTCCAAGAGCTGGAGTGGCCCAGCCTGACCTGTTTCACTTTGCTGATAGAACGTGACCTAAAAACTTCCTTAAGTAACAGAGTCAGTAGGGTGGATAGTCCAGGAGGCAATTGGTTCCTGGCGAGGCCGGCATGGGGAAGGAGGTTTCTGGAGCGGGGTTTCTGCCTTCTAGAGACTGACATACTCTTGATGGGAAGCTTCGTGCAAGGCGATGGTTTGGGCACACTTGGTGCCCCTGGCCAGGCTGGCCACAGATGGGGAGAAGTCGGTGCTAGCCCCTGGAGTAGGGGGTAACTCTGCCCTGGACGTGGTCATCACTGATGCCCACAAGCTGGGCTTAGTTTGTTCAGCGTGACAGATCTCCCCGTGGTACCCCAGAGCCTGAGACTGTAGCCAGGCCCTGGGAAATGTGAATGAGCCCTCCCCACCCTGGCCAGGGGCCCCTTTATGCCCCAGTACTTATGAACCAGGCCATGGAGGACATGAAGACAGACAGCAAACAAGGAGCAGGCTACCAGGAAGCTGAGGAGTACAGGATAGCGGCTGGAGTGTCGCTTCCCAAGACCACACGCAGGTGTGGGCACGAGGAGGGAGCTGGCCTGCAGGCCTGCAGGAGCACAGTGCTCCAGGAGTGGAGGAGAGGGGCAGCACAGGGGCAGAGGAAGCGGGGCCAAGAGGGGCCCTGGCAGTGGCGGGAAGGACTCCTGGTCAGCTGGGAGTCACCGGAGGTTTGAGCAGAGGAGTGGCTGATGTGACCTGTTTTTCCAGATTCCCTCCGGCTGCTGTGCAGGGGACAGATGAAGGTGGGGAGGGAAGGGCAAGGGGGGAAACCCAGAGGTCAATTAGGAGGTTCTGGGAATAATTCTAAGAGAGAGAAGTGGTGGGCCTAAGTGGCGATCAGGGGGCGTGAAGGGTGGATCTGCAGGCTGCTGAGGCAGAGGCAGCTGGGACCTCGGCTCTTGCACCCAGCAGGGTGGGGAGACCGAGGTAACAGGCTTGCAGAGAGGACTCGGATCTGGCTGCAGACCAGATGCGCTTAAGAGGCCTGTGCACCTCCAGGCAGACATGTGAGTGGGGAGGCCGGTGTGACGGCACCAGGCACAGGGCACTGCTGGGAGTTGTCATCGGCATGGGGGGACCACTCACGGAACAGGGGAGGCAGAGCAGAGGCCAGAAACAGAGCCTGGGGCAGCCCAGAGCTCCAGGGCTGGCAGAACTGAGGAACCAGAAGAAGCAATCGCAGAGCTGGGCGGTGGAGCGGCGAGGAGGAGCCGAGGCCAGGTCCAAGGCACAGGTCCAAGGCACAGCCCAGCCACCTGGCTGCCTGCCCTCTGCCCTTCCCCGCAGGCTCCTGGGCAGGCGTGACTGATGCCGCCTGAGGCCTCCTAGTGAGGTGGCAGCAGGGGCTCTTGGGTTGAGGGTGGGGGTGCACAGGGGGCAGGGCAGCTCCCGGGAGGAGCCGCTGGAGGCAGAGAAGCTGAGATTCCAGCACCAGGGGGCTCTGGGAAGGGCCCCCTGAGGTGGGCTCTGGATCTCCACAGAAGGTGGAAGGAAGAGGCGGTTCCTACCAGAGTGGGTACAAGAGGCTGCAGGGGGTGGCCTGTGGCCTGCTTGGGTTGGGGACTCTGGCCTTCGGAGGAAGACCTTTTAAAGAGGCTGGTGCACACCAGCTCAGGGGTAGTGGTGCCTCGGCAGCAGGCACAGTGGGGCCCCTGAGGACTGTGGCGGGGCTGCCTGGACAAGGAGCCACGCTTCCGTCCTGTCCGTCATACATTCACATATTCCCAGCAGTGCACCAAATCCCTTCCATCCACTGCCCTGTGACCCTCCCAGCAGCCTTGAGAAGTAGGTCCTGCTGTCACCCCACCTTGCAGATGAGGGAAACCAGGCTCAGAGAGAGAAAGTGTCTTGAGCCAGTCGGCAGGTGACAGCCAGCCTTTGAGTTCACGTCCCCCTGACTCTGAAGCCAGCCTCTTCCCCGCGGTGTGAGGCAGCCTGGAGAAGCCTGCGGTCAGCCCAGAGGTTGGGCGGGAGCACCCTTTTTCCTTGGGCCAGGAGGGCCTCCCACACGTCCTCCCCTCCCCACTCCCTGGCCAGGCTGTGGTTTCCAGGTGAGCCAAGGGACCCCAGAAATAAGAACAGCGAACAGATTTATCAAGCGCTTAGTCTGTGCGGAACGGGTACCAAGGTGTCTATCTGCTGTGTATTTGGCAGGTGCGTGTGTGACGTGTGCATGTCCTGGTCCATGGACCTCCCCGGTGCCCTAGCCCAGTGGTCCTAACCTCGTTTTACAGGTGGGCATTTCCGGGCTTAAAGCAGACGTGCTGCTGGGCTGCTGGGCTTGGAACCCAGCGCTGTTTGAGTCTTGGGCCTGCGTTCTTCCTAATACACATCACTGCCTCCTGCTCTGGCAGGAAGAAAGCAGAGTTGTCCTTTGTGACCAGTGAGGTTCCAGACTGGAATTGGGAGAGTGGGCCCCTCCAGCCCCAGGGAAGGCTCCAGGCTGCTTTTTGAGCCTTACTGGTGCTTTGCTTGTAGACCAGGGGCTCGCTGACCAAAGAGCCTGTGTCTTTCCCCCGGGAGCTGCCCCAGGCTGCAGGTAGGGTTGAATCCAGGACAGGGCCTTCTCTCCTGCCTTGCCTGGCCGCTGGGCAGCCTCTGGCCTGAAATGAAAGGCTCTCCAATAAGTGGCTTTCTGGGCTGCCGCCCAGCTATGTGCCAGAGGAGGTGGGTGGGAGGCCAACCAAGAGAAAGATCCAGGAACCCAGATCAGGGGCAGGACCTTGCCAAACCTGAGCATGCTGCTTCTCAGCCAACCACACCAAGTGTCCCCAGAGATGTCGTGGGGCAGAGCTGGTCACGAGGAGCCCCGGCTGCCCTTCAGGCTTGGCCCAGGGAACAGAAGGCCCATGGAATAAAAATACAGTCAGCCAGGGCAGGATTCAGAAATCAGATCCTTGGGCCGTCCCTCCCAGGCTTAGGAACGCACAGCTGAGACGTCTGGCCAGACTGTAACTGATTGGCCTGGGTGGGTGAGCAATCAGATCCGAAATTGTTTGTGCAGAGATTCAAGAGGCCACGTGTGCCGCGGGGAGCACGTGGAGCTGGCTGGGACCGGGCCAGGCCTCCCTCAGCCTAATTTTGGATGCATCCGCTCCCCTCCCTGGGGGCCTCATCTGTAAGATGAAGGGGTGACGCAGCAGGAGCTCAGAGTCCCTCTAGCCCTTAAAACCTCAGGTCTGCAGCCCTGCAGCATAATAGGTGGGACCCTTGCCGCAGAGCCGGGCTGTGGCTCCAGGCTGGGGCCAGGGGCTGGCCTCAGCCTTGCTTTGTCCCTCAGGTTCCCTGTCCTGAGCACCACCAGAGGGTAGTCCTTCCCGGGAACTTATCCATCCCTGACATTGACAGAGAGGCAGCTGGGACAAACCAGTAAAGGAGCCCCTGCCTGGCTTTGGGTCGGTTTCCTGCCAATCCTTAGGTGGGGCGGCTGATGATCTGGCAGTTCACGTCCACCTAATACCTAGGCCAGCCAAGAGGAGACCCATGACTGCTCCCCCGTCACCCTCCCTCCGTGTCCCCTCCCGCCAGGGCCAGCCCCGCTTCGGGTGGCACATTCTCTAACTTTGACCTCCTCTTCCTCCCAGCCTCCTCTCTCGGGGCATCTTCCAGGCAGTGCCCTTGGTCAGACCTGGGCTGGCCATGGTGGGGTTTCAGGGTTCCCTGTCCACACAGGTGAGCAGTTAGGGCTGCGCCAGCCAGGTGACCGGGACGCTAGCTGTGGGCCAGGAGAGGCCCAAGCCTGTGCCTGACTCCAGTGCAGCTCAGCACCGTCCGCTCGGGGGTTTTCTTTCAGGAGGGCAGAGCCTGTGACTCAACGCTTGCAGCCTCTGCAAGGAGGTCACTGTGGGGACAGTTAGTCCTCTTAGGGTACAGGGGGGTTCCTGCACCCTGTGTCAGTGGATTCAACCCACTGCAGATGGAAAATATTTGAAAAACAAACTCTGTATCTGTCCTTCAGGTGTACTGACTTTTCTCTCCTAAATAATATAACTAATATTTACATGATACCTGGAGACGATTTAAAGTGTGCAGGAAGGTGCACATGGGTCACATGCAAATACTACACTATTTTATATATTATGGCATTTTATAGAAGAGACCTGAGCATTTGCAGATTTCAATATCCAAGGGGCATTCTGGAACTAGTCACCCCAAGAAAACCAAGGGACAACCGTACTCTGGTCCCCAAAGGAAATTTCCGTTGCCTGTAATGACTCTGGTTGTCAGGGGTGAATGCAAGGCAGCCACCTCTGCCAGGAGGCCCTCCAGGTGGCACCGGACTGTCTCCCTCCCTCCTCTCCTCCCCTCCTGCACTCCGGGCCTCTGGTTGTGGCAGGTCAGGTGCTCCTCCTTTCTCTCCTGCTTCATTCACAGTATGGAAAACTATCCATTTGCACAATTATCACCACCTTTACTGCCAGGACCAGGGTCTCACCCAGTGGCAAGGACAGCTGCATAGCCTCCTTGTATAGTCACTGTCCTACAATGACAGTGGCCGTGAAATTTTTGCTTTATGCCTTTGTTTGAATTCTTTTCCCACACTCTCTTTTTTAAAAAATGGAAATGAGTTGATACCTTTAAAAATAACCCACAAGGCTGGGTGATGTGGCACATGCCTGTAATCCCGGAGGCTGGGGAGGCTGAAGCAGGAGGATCACAGGTTTGAAGCCAGCCTCAGCAATTTAGCAAGACTGTAAGTAACCTAGTGAGACTCTGTCTCAAAATTTAAAAAGTTAAAAAGGGCAGGGGATGTAGCTCAGTGGTTGAGCACCCTTGGGTCCAATCCCTGGTTACCAAAAACAGTACTAATCATGGATCAATAAGCCACGAACTAAAGAAATAAACACCTGCCAGCCCAGCACTCCGATATTCTCTGGACCACCTTCCTGGCTTAGTACCACACATATTCACACTTTGACACTTTGGTTTACAACAAGAAATCATCCTTTGCCCCTCCCTCCCTCCCTCCCTCCCCTCCCTCCCTCTCCTTCCTCCCTCCCTCCCTTCCTTCCTCCCTCCTCCCTTCCTTCCTGCCCTCCTTCCTCCCTTCCTCCCCTCCCTTCCTTCCTCCCTTCTCCCTCCCTCCCCCCCCTCCCTTCTTCCCTCCCCCCCTCCCTTTCCTCCCTCCCTCCCTTCCTCCCCCCCTCCCTTCCTTCCCTCCCTCCCTCCCTTTCCTTCCTCCCTCCCTCCCCTCCCTCCCCTCCCTCCCTCTCCTTCCTCCCTCCCTCCCTTCCTTCCTCCCTCCTCCCTTCCTTCCTGCCCTCCTTCCTCCCTTCCTCCCCTCCCTTCCTTCCTCCCTCCCTCCCTCCCTTTCCTTCCTCCCTCCCTTTCTTCCTCCCTCCCTTCCTTCCTTCCTCCTCCCTCCCTCCCTCCCTTCCTCCCCTCCCTTCCTTCCTCCCTTCTCCCTCCCTCCCCTCCCTCCCTTCTTCCCTCCCTCCCTCCCTTTCCTTCCTCCCTCCCTCCCCTCCCTCCCCTCCCTCCCTCCCTCCCTTCCTTCCTCCCTCCTCCCTTCCTTCCTGCCCTCCTTCCTCCCTTCCTCCCCTTCCTTCCTCCCTCCCTCCTCCCTCCCTCCCTCCCCTCCCTTCCTTCCTCCCTCCTCCCTCCCTCCCTCCCTCCCCTCCCTCCCTCCCTCCCTCCCTCCCTCCCCTCCCTTCCTTCCTTCCCAGGGCTATCTCTCCAAGTAAATACAGTCTACTTCACCTGAGCGGATGGCTTCATGGTGTCCTGTTGTAGGTTCAAGTTCCCATTCACATAACTCCTCCTCTGTTGTAGGGTTTGGGGTCTTCCCGTCCCCCCCCCCGTTACCCACAGCCTTGCCACACTCACCTCCCTGGATGGATGTCTACAGACATCTTTCCTTATTCCCTCAGGATTAAGCAGGGAATGGAATGAGGGGTCGCAGGGCAGGCACTCTTGCTAAGATCTGTGTGCGCCACACAGAGGAGAGCAGTGCTGTGCCCAGCTGGCACTGGGGTGACTTGCTGACCCCAGAGGAGTGGACCGAGGTCTGGGAAGAGGCTGGGCCTGGCACCTGGTCTCCCATCCCCGGAGCCCACAGGGAGGACCCTGGGTCCCAGCCTCGCCTTTGCCGGGGACACTGGAGATACCCCTCATCGTACCTTGGAGACTGGCCAGGCATCAAGGGGCCCTGGCGACCCGTGGCCTGTCCAGTCAGGGCTGGAAGGAGAGACGAGCCCGCTCACACCTTCGATTCTGCCTGCAGGTGGACTCAGCGGAGCGACGGTCATCGATTCCCTCGACACCCTCTACCTCATGGGGTTGAAGGAGGAGTTCCAGGAGGCCACAGCCTGGGTGGAGAACGACTTTCACCTGAACGTGGTGAGCACGGACTCACTGCACCAGTGACAAACTAGACGCAGACCGCGCCTCCCGGGGCCGGCGCGGGGGAGGGGACTGTGGGCACCATGACGGGGCCGTGCCCCACTCTGGGCAGCACCTTGCCTGCAGCACCCGTGTCTTCTGGCCACCCTCTGTGGATGGAGAGACTCGGGCAGGACACGGTGACATCACTTGCCCCCAGTCCTGCGGCCATGTCAAGTGTCCCTGTGGGATTTTAGCCCAGCTCTGGTCCTTGGCGTGGCACCTGGGCACCCCTGATTTGCAGTCCCAACTCAAAACAGCCATGACGGAGGTGGGCGTGGGTGTGTCCCGTGCTCCCGGGAGCAGAGGTGTGAGAGGGTGCAGGCTGTGCCTCTGCCGGGCACTCCCACCGGGCCCTGGCCCTGGCCCTGGCCCTGCCCTGACCACCTGTCACCCGTGGAAGACCCTCCCCCTTCTGCTACCCTAGGGTCGGCCTCGGGAGAAGGAAGGAGAGGCCCCACCAGAGGAGGACTGCCTCCCTTAGGCTGCACTCCCTCACTCCCAGCCGGCTCCTCGGCTCCTTGGAGCGCAGCCAAGCCTAACTGTGCTCTGGTGGCCTCCGGCAAGGGCTGGGGACACAGGCCAAACCCAGTGTTTGTTTGGAAGGCTGTGGATGCTAGCAAACCCAGGCAGGTGCCGAAGGCTGCTTGCTGTGAAAGTGACGTGGCCTGCCCTCCGGGTGCCCCAGGTGGTGGCAGGGGTGTCAGGAGGCCTCTGGGATCCCTGCTCAGAGTCCTGCTTTGTCCTCAGACCGGGGAAGCGTCCTTGTTCGAGGTGAACATCCGCTACGTCGGAGGACTCCTCTCAGCCTTCTACCTGACAGGGCAAGAGGTGAGTGGACTCCGAGCCCCCCGACAGTCCCGGCTGGACAGGGCTGCGGAAGACACCTGCCCTAGCCCTTCCTTTCCCGGCGCCAGGGACCTGCCAGGGGCCGCCCAGAGCCTGCGAGCTCCTGGATTCTGGCTTCTTCCCTCCTCCTCCCTCCTCAGGAGCTCCTCTGCAGCCCTGGGATCAGGCGGTGGGGCGGGCAGAGACCCAAGCTCAGGTCACCAGCCAGTCTGTCCCCTGGGGCCCGGAGGGCTGCCCTGCCCAGCACATGGCTCTGGGGGCTGGATGCCCAGCTCTCCCCTCCTGCCCCTGCCCCTGTGCCAGGAGCCCTGGAGGTGAGCCGGGCAGCCGCAGCAGGATCCCACCACCCGCCACGCGGCTGTCTGGAGCCGCGTCCGCCTCCCCTCGACTGTTGGGGAGGCCGGGCTGCAGCGAGGGTTTCGAGGCAACAGGCAGAGCGTTATCTCCCCGGCGCGTCAGGCCTCTGCAGGGAGCGTAATCCCCTCAGCAGAGATTACTGCTTGTCCCGATTTGTCAAAAAAAAAAAATCATAGCTGGAGCCTCGGCTTCGAGCCACCCGAAGACTGGTTTCATTCGAAAACCTCAGGACGGGAAAATGACAGAAGGAGCAGGAAAGAGGCGCTTGGCGGGTCTCGGGGCCTCCCTGGCTGGCTGTGGTGGGTAGGGGTGCAGGGGAGGGTGGAAAGGCAGCTGCTTGGGGGTCAGTGGGTCAGGAAGGGGCTGGTGGCCCGTGGCACAGGTGGCCGACAAGGGTTAGTGACGACTTGCTGGCGGAGAAACTGAGACTCACATCCCTGAGCCCTGACGGGTGTGGCGTGTGCTGAGCCTGACTCCTGACCCGTGGTCCTCCTGTCACTGCTTGTCACTGGGGCTCCACCACACCTGACCAGGCCGCCCCACCTCCCGCCTCTGCCCGCACGTGGTAGACGCCTGTCGAGGGGTCTCTCCAGTCTTTAAATTTCCCACGAGGACTTATGGAATCAGTGGAAGGAGACCCCACGCCTCCTCCCAGGCCGGCCTTCTGTGCTTGGGAGGAAGCCCGGGAGAACCCCCTGCTGCGCTGGCCCGCCCTGCTGAGACCCGGGGCGCTCACCCCAGCCAGCCAGCCTCGGCTGATCAGAAAGCAGCCAGGACCCACGCCTCGGCTGTGGGGGTGGACGGGGAAACCGAGGCGCAGAGACAGGACAGGGCCACACAGCTGCCGAGCGGGGCCACCTGCACTGGGCCCTCACAGCTCCCCCACCCGGCGCCCTTCCCGCTCTACGGGAGGTCACTCAAGCTGGCTTCTCCCGCCCTGTTCTGGAACCACAGCAGCTGGGACTGAACCCCGCGTCAGGGCGTCCGCTTCCTGTCCGGGAAAGAGCCGCCTGGCTCTGCACCTTGGGCAAGTCGGTTCTGAGACTCGGCAGTCTCATCCTCAAAGTGGGCAGCGCCTTCCCCAGCCACCTGAGGACTCCACCTGCCGTCACACCGCTCCCTTCCAAGATGGCGGTGGGGACCGCCTCTGTTCCCGGGCTCCACTCCTGTCCACCTCACGCAGCCCCGCCCTGCCAGCTGCAGCCTTCTGGGGCATTTCAGAGGAGGGGACAGAGAGGACTGTTGCAGAAGAGCGAGCTCGGCGTCCTGGGGACCGAGATGCCCGCAGCTGCCTGTGCCTCACACCTTGATGCTCTGGGGGCCCCTTTGCTCGCTGCCGCGACCCCAGGGTCAAACCAAGGGAGGAGGAGCCTCCCGGAGACCGCGGCCTTTGGGGCATTCACTGTGGCTTTCCCCTGGCCGAGCCCCCGAGGCCCCTAGGCAGGCCTGTCTGTGGAGCCATGAGCCTCTGCACTTTGGTGTGGCTGGCCCAGGGCCCACCTGTGGGGCCCAACGCCCAGTGCTGGACCGTATCCTCTTCTCTGGCCCGTGGCTGCCAGCCCCACCCTCAGACAGCTCAGGCCCGTACCCCAGAGTGTTAGCAAGTCCCTCCCCACTGCCAGGGCACCCAGAGGTGCTCAACCACTGAGCCACACCCCCAGCCCTTTTTATTTTTTAAGACAGGGTCTCACTAAGGGCTGAGGGCCTCTCTAGATTGCAGAGGTTTGGCCTTGAACTTGCAATCCGAGCTCAGCCTCCTGAGCCACTGGGATTGCAGGCGTGTGCCACCGCACCCCGTGAGGTTTTGGTCACAGGACTTGACAAGGGTTTGTTTTGCAGCTGCAGGAGGTCAGCACACGGGGTCACCCCAGCTCCAGAGGTGAGAAGACACCAGAAGCTGTTGCTTAGGGTCTCTAGTCTCATCTCTTCAAGATAAATGACAGTAAAAACTGTCTTCCTCAGTGTCCGAGGGCAACCCCTGCAGGTGCCTAATGCCACAGACACTCAAGCCCTGGCAGAAAATGGCATGGTGTGTGAATTAACCCACCACCACCCTCCCAGGCACCTTGAATCGTCCCTCATGATACTTAACACAGCGTGGGTGCTGTGTCTGCTGCAGGATCCAGGGAATAATGACAAGAAGAAAAAAGTCTCACATGTTCAGTACAAAGGCATATACGTTTTCAATATTTTCGATCTGCAGTTTGTTGATTCCATGAACACACAACTGCAGATACGGAGGACTGACTATAGAGGTGTTTTGTTTGTTTTGTTTTGTTTTTAATAAAAATTGCACAGGCCAGGCATAGTGGTGCACACCTGTAGTCCCAGTTGCTCAGGAGGCTGAGGCAGGAGGATAGCTTGAGCCCATAAGTTAGAGGCCAGTCCAGGTAACAGTGAGACTCCCGTCTCAAAGAAAAGTAATTTTTTTAATAGTACAGAAAATAGACAAACCAAAAAAAGAAACCAACCTTTGTCCGTGAGCTTGCCCCTCTGAGAAGAATGCTATTTATACTTTCCTCCTTTTTTCATACATCCACATATAAATATTTTTTTACAGTTGAAATACACTGTTTTTCTCTAACCCTTTCCTTGCTGGAGGGTGTTCTTCCAGAGCCCGTCTTCGTGGCTGCGTGGTACTCCGCAACACGAAAGCCATAAAGCAGCCGTCTGCCCAGACCTTGAAATTTTCATCCCCGTGCCCCTCTGAATAGTGCCAGAGTCAATAGTCATAAAGTTAAATCTTTACAACGACCTTGATTGTTTATTTCTTTAGAATAAATTGCTGGGGGGGAAACTGCTGAGGCAGAAGATCCCGGTCCTTTTGAATCATCTGGCTTTTCAGAGGATGGTTTGAGGGGTTTGGAGTCTTCAGCAGGGCCGAGGCCTGGGACCCTTGCTGACGCGTGGGTGGTAGGGACAGTGTGTCCCATGGGGACAGTGGGCAGCACCAGATCCCCGCTGCAGTGCTCAGCCTGGGACGTCAGATCCGCAGTGAGCAGCACTGACCGCTGGTGACCGCCCCATCTGCCAGGTCTTCATCTGGACCTGGAGGGGACCCCAGAGCAGCCGAGTGCTTTCCTTCCATTTCCCAATTGTCACTTAATTGGAAGGACAGTCCCTCGTCACAGCCCTGACCCTGTGGCGAATGCTGTGCGACGATTAATTTTCCTCACTCCCAACACCCCTCTGTGGGGCCAGGCATTTGGGGGTCCAGGCTGCCCCCCAGGCACCTTCCCCTCTGGGCCCGCAGCCTGGGCAGGTTCACCCTGCAGCCATGGCTTCCTGGAGTGGCCCCACCACACCTGACTCAGTGCCGGGCGCTCCTTTGACACAGGTGTTCCGAGTCAAGGCCATCAAGCTTGGAGAGAAGCTCCTGCCAGCCTTCAACACCCCCACGGGAATCCCCAAGAGTGTCGTGAACTTCAAAAGGTAGGACGCGCTGTCCTTGCCCTGCTGGGTGCAGGGCCCCCATCTGAGTCTCGTCTGGATGGCAGCCTGGTGAGGAGGCCTAGGGGCAGCTGACAGACAGACAGACAGACAGAGGGGGCCCTGGCCGTCCTGTTCAGACCTGTTCTTTACAGATGTGGGCACCGAGGCCCAGGGAGAGGGCAGTTCCAGTCTTGGAAGTCGAAGCCAGTCAGTGGCGTGGTGACATCTCGCCTTAGGCAAGGACTTTTCCGGGCTGTTTTGGTGTTGGTCACCAAACCTGGTTCCCGGGTTTAGGCCCCCCAGTGCCAACCTCCCGCAGACTGTCCTGACCCAGCGCGTTTCCAGGTCGGCCCAGACGTCCTGGATGCACATCCTCCCTCTGGCCAAGCCGGTGCCCGAAGCTGCCACCTGGTCTCAGGACCCAGGCTCTCCCCAGGCCAGGACCCTGCTCTCAGGGCCCCAGGCCCTGTCCCTTGCTCTGAGGACCCGTCCTGGAGGCCTGAGCCGGAGGAAGGCTGTGCTCTCCGGCACTCAGGCCCCACTCCTTCTCCCGAGCTGGCTCTGGTCTCGGGGTGCTCGCCCCGCAGGAGCTCACTGCAGCCCACGGCTCCCTCTCCATCCTGCAGCCTTAATGGCTGCCCCATCCCTTCTCCAGTCACGCCCAGAGGAGAGGACTTGGCGTTCTCCATGTCCTCATCAGCTGTCCTCTGGTGAGGAAGCACCCCTGGGGGTAATCTCGCTGAGGTCATGCAGGCCAGAGAGGACGGTCAGCCCCCTGGATCCTCTCCACGCCAGGACCGGCTCCCCAGAGCTGGATGCTGGACCTCAGCTCCGCTTCCTCATCCACAAACACTGCTCCTGGAGGGGCAGGGCCACTGTCCTCCCGGCCCCCTCTGCCTGGGTCTGGACTGGACCTGTCCTCTGCCAAGGGCCCGCCCTGACCTTCACTCTGACCCCAGTCCCTCAGCACGGCCTGGTCCACACAGACCTGGGTTTCTGGTTCAGAAGGCGCTGGTGTTTCCTGCCGCTGCTGGGCATGGGGTGCAGGTGTTGCCAGTGCAGAGTTCTTTCCTGGCACGCTCCCTCTCTGGGTAAGAGTCTGCCACTAAAGGCCGGAGAGTGACAGGGACGCACTTGGCCACGTGCAAGGAGTGTGCTCCTTGGAGAGGGCCTGCTGGTGGGGGCCAGACCCCCTGCTGCCCCTGCTCCTGCCGTGGGCCTGCTCGAGGGAGGGCCTTGTCCCAGCCCTCCAAGCAGAGAGACAGAGGCCATCGCCGGGCAGGCCTGGGAGGCAGGGCCAGGGCCAGCCGTGACCAGTGACCCGCACGGACCACTGGACTCTCTGGGACAGTGACAGTGGCCAGTCCAAGACCTCTGCAGCTGGATCCATCTCACTCTCTCACGCAGAACTCACGCATGAGCTCCCCTGCCCCCTCCCCCTGCAAATCATAAAGGCTCAGAATCACAAGCAGGCAGCAGCACCCACGTCCGCATGTGGGCACACCCACTCTCACACAAGTGCGAATACGTGGGTCTGCTCCTGCCACACCCGCATACACACCTCTTCATCACTGCAGCCAGCTCCGAGCCTTCGCTGTGTCAGGCTGATGTGAGCACCAGGTGGATTCTTTCCTTTTAATCTCACAGCAACCACGTGGGTCCCATTTTCCCAGTAAAGAAACTGAGGCTCAGAGGAGGATGACAATTTACCTGAGGTCACATAGCAGTCAGATGAAATTAGTATTAGAGTCCAGTTCTGTCTGGCTCCAGAGTTAAGGATTACACTGCAAAGGCAGGAAGTTTAGCCAGGGTAGGGAGGGGCATTGTGGAGTCGCCCCTCCTGCCAGGGGAAGGGACACAGTACCTGAACTTACAAGGCTGAGAGAGGACAGCAGAGCTTCCCACTGGGCACATGGCTCGCAGGGCGGCTCGAGGACTCCCTGATCTCAGGATGCTGCCCAGAGCACCTTCATTTGGGACCCAAAGCACTTAGATTTGGATTTGGATTCAGCTCTACCAGCTCTGCTACTTGCTGTGTGACCTTAGAAAAGTATCTCCCCCTCTCTGAGCCTAAGGGTCCACTCCTGTCAAATAAAGATCACAGTATCTATTTCTGAAGTTGGATGTGAAGATAGAATAAGATGATCACAGCCACCTGGCCTGTATTAGGGATTTATTAACAATGCATGTGTGTGATTATACAGTGATAAAATAGCAGTAAAAATATGCATGATTCATACGTCACAATAACTCTGGGGCCTGGTTACCATCACTTGAGGGATGAGGAAACTGAGGTCCAGGCAAGTGAACCCACCTGCTCGAGGGCACCTACCTGGGACCTGAGGGAACCGGTGCTTGAAGCCAGGCAGGAGAGAGGAAAGTCACCCAGCCACCTACCCACCCCCATCCAGGCCTGGCTCTACCCGCATGCCAGGGAGCCCCCACCCCAGGAACGATGTGGCCCTGTAAGCGTGTTGGGGGCAGGAGGGAGAGGCCCAGGCAGATCCTGGGAGCACCAGTCACTCAGGAAACCCTCCACCGAACTCCAGGCCGTAGAGAAGTGCAGCCTGGCCTGGGGGCAGGAGGAACAGAGGGCAGGAGACAGGGCAGCTTCCTCTTTCCCTCTAGGGCACCTGGAATTCATCTCAGGGTGCGTGACCCCTTAGGGGATTGTGAGGCCCAGAGGACCACAGCCTGAACCCCACCTCCGCCTCCTCCGGCTCTGAGCCGGAGCCCCCTCCCACTGGACTGCTTCCTTCTGCGCACACGGGGTTAATGATGCTCTGCCCGTGGGCTTGGAAGGGTCATGAGGCAGCTCAGGGCAGCGCCCAGCACCTGCAGGGGCGCAGTAAACCGCAGCCGCTTGGTTCATTATTACCCAGGAGCAAAGCGTCCCCTCTGCTCTGTCCTCCCTCCCCCACCAACCCGGCCCCATCAGGGAAATGCCCTGGGAAGCAGAGCCAGAACTGAGGGGGTAGTTGCCTCTACCTTTGTTGAGGCTCCCTGACCCCAGAGATCAAAACCCAAGCCTTCCCTCTGCTCTCAGGAGCTGGGAGGTGGGTGAGCTTCCTTCCCCGCCATCCCCAAAACCAGCGAGGCCCAGGTCAGGGTTTAGAGGGAGAAGGACAGCCTTGGGGGAGCCCCAGCCCCACCCAAGTTGGCAGACAGTGACCTGCCCACCCCTAGCCCTGCCTTCCCAAGTCCTGTCCCTGAAAAAAGAGACAGGAGCCAATTCCTGGCCCCCATCCTCCACCGGCTCCCTGCGGAGTCCCTGCCTCCTGTTATCCTAAACGTGCCACGGGAAGATAACCCTGTGCACAGGGGAGCTGAGGCACTGGACGGGAGCAGCTTGCCGGGTGCTATGGTCCCGTGTGTGGGGCAAGGCAAGAGGGCGCAGTGTGAGACGACGGGCCCTGAGAGCCTCCCCCTGATCTGTGCGCAGATCCGGGTGGATGGATCTGCAGGGTGGCATCTGTAGGCAGGTAGGCGTGGCTGGAGGAGGCAGGTAGGCGTGGCTGGAGGAGGCAGGTGGGCGTGGCTGGAGGAGGCAGGTGGGCGTGGCTGGAGGAGGCAGGTCACTGGGTGTGCCTTTGTATGTATTTTGTCCCTGGTGAGTGGAGCTCTCTCTGCCTCCTGACGCCCTGTCCTGAGATGTTTTCCTCTGCCACACCCTTCTGCCATGATGTTTTGCCTCATCTTGGGACCAGAGAAAGGAAGCCAGCCATCTCTGGACTGAAACCTCTGAAACCGTGAGCCCCAAATCGACTTTTACCTCTAGGTTGCTCTTGTCAGATCTTTGGGGCCCAGCAGCGAAAAAGCTAAGACTCCAGGCCACCCCATTCTGCAGCCTCCTCCTCTCCTAGTCCCCACAGGGACTCAGGCCCAGGGACCGAGCAGGAGGCATCCTCCTACCCTGGTGAGGAGTGTGGGGACCGAGGGGCACCAGGCTGAGGTGGTTTGCCCAAGGACCCAGCCAGCCGACACCAGGACCGGCACCTCTGGCCCCAGTCCCGGGGAGACGGTTCATGGTCAGCACGAGCTCTGTCTCGGGCTGGTCTCAGGCTGCTGTGGGTCCCAGCTGCCACACTAGCTGTGTGAGCTCAGGCAGGCGGCGTCACTGCCCTGTCTCTGGTTTCCTCAGCCATGGGAGCAGCTGTGAGGTCTAACCGAGCGCTTCCTCCTCGACGGCCTGGGAACCTGCTGTGGGTGGGCGCCTGTTGGCCAGCTGCAGGGCCCGGCTGGAGGAACACAGCACGGCCCCCCGACGGCATCCACAGAGAAACTCGCGGTCATGGCAGAGGAAACTCCAGGCCACCTCTTTCACTCCCACCCCAGGCTTCCCGCAGGCCCACAGCTCCAGGGTCGTGGTCATACGCAGGCTGCCCCGCACATGCAGGTCCAGGACATTCTACCGCAGGGCCAGTGCGAGTCCTGGAGCAGCACCCAGGGCGGGGAGCGAGGAGGGACCCAGGTGGGGTCCCCGCTTTGCATCTGCCCACTCCAGACCCAAGCCCAGCACCACACACTCCCCCCAGAGGCTGGCGGAGTGTTCCGTGGGATCTCAGAGGGTCCTGATAGCTTTATCAATGTCATCTGCAAAGTTACCATCAATGTGTGCCAGGTCTTGAGTCCCCAGCTCTTACAGAGGCTGCCTGATGATAGAATCAAACATTTTGAGTCAGACAGGCCTGGGTTCAAGTGACCTTCAGCAAGTCGCCTCTCCTTACCAACCCCAGTGTCCTCGTCCACAAAATGGGGCCAGAGAGGATTTACTGAGACCATGCAGTGAAAACTTCTAGCACAGGGCCTGCCACGCTATAGGTGACCCCACCCCAGGGTGCCAGCTGGCCAGCAGGGGTAACCTTGGCCGCTTGTGTTTCCAGGGAGAAGTGGGGCTGGGCTACCGCGGGCGGCAGCAGCGTCCTGGCAGAGTTTGGGTCCTTGCACCTGGAGTTCCTGCACCTCACCGAGCTCTCTGGCAACCAGGTCTTCGCAGAAAAGGCAAGTCCCTTGGAGGCAGCGCCCGCCCTTCGACCCACAGAGAGCAGAGGGGAGCGCCGGGGCGGAATTGTGCCCTGGCCCATGCCGGCTTGGTGACAAATCTGACCCGTGAGATCTGGAGAAGTACAGCTGAAACCCAGGCACCGCCTAACGTCGGCAGGCAGCACCTGGCCATCACCTGGCCATGGGCGTGCACCCCCTTCTGGGGACGTTTAGCTTTTCCATGTGAGATCTGCCTGCTTTTCCTCCCAGATGCCCGACTGGCTCACGCTGACAGCAGGCTGGCAAGAGCCCTCCCCACAGCAGATGCCCACGACTATTCCTTCCCACACCTCTCAACGGTCCAAGGCCACACGGGTGTTGAGAGGTGGCCTCTGGGCCAGCATCCGGTCCTGACCGTGACCCGCACCTGGCCCATCTGGAGAGCCCCCAGGAGGGGTCCTTCCTCAGTGCTGCGGCCCTGAGCAGTCCCTACTGGAAGTGCCTCTGTAGGTCTGACCCGAAACCCAAAGAAGGAAAGTGGGCACACACACACTCAGGGGCACTCAGACTGTGACAGCCGTGATCCCTCCTGAGTCCCTCAGGGAGATGGGAGCCCGGCCTGCCAGAGTCCTCCAAAGCCCTCCAAGGATGACTTTTTGGGGTCCCCCATTCCCAAAGCTTCTTCCCTCTGGAATGCCAGCCTCCTAGACTGGTGAAGGGACTGGGAGGTGACAGAGTCGCACTTCTCCCTTGTGGCTTCCAGGATGGAGTCCCCAGCTCCTGGCGCAGGAGTCTGCATTGTAACCCACACCCACGTGGTCCTTGATGCCAGGCTTGGGACCACTGCTTACTCAGTGTGTCCTGGAGAAGCTCAAGGAGAGATTCTCAGCCTCTTGATTGCTGCCTGTGACGGGGCGCTCAGCCCCGCCCTTAAATCTTCCCCACTGCGGACAGCCCTTCTGTCAGAGAGATTTTTCTCTGCATGACTGCCCCTGAGAGCTCATGGGTGAGTTAATCCCGTTCCCGATGCTCTTATCTTCTGGTCCTTTCCCACCTCCAAGGCCCTTGCGCCACTCTCCCTGAGCCAGACTCCTCCAGGAAGCTCTGACAGCTCAGAGGAGCAGGGACAAGGATCGTCTGGGATAAGAGCTGCCACCGCCTGAGGACCTGCCGTGCGAAGGGCAGTTATGACTCCCGCCAGGAGCCCTGGAAGGTAGATCTTTCCACTCTCCCCATTTTACAGAGGAGGAAACTGAGACTCAGAGAGGCTGAGCATTGCACCCAGGGCCCCCCAGCTGGTCAGCAGTACAGCTGAGATACCAGCCGGGACTTTGCATCTCCCTCTGCACCCGATGAGTACAGCGGGCTGCAGGCTGTTCCTCTGGAGTCCATCTGTCTGTCTGCGCTCTGCATTTGCATACTCAGCTATTTTCATCCCCAGCCATACCCTCCCACAGAGGCAGTTATTTGGCAGTCAACAAATTGGCCCAAATTCTAGAAGTGCCCAAACCTTCCAGGGGAGCTAATTTAGTTGCTTCCCTGCCCATCCCCGGGACAGGCGAGAATAACCCAGGCGCAGCACTTTCCTGGCCCCCATTATGGACCCTATTAACATAAATAGACATGAAATCTGATGCGGCAAAGCCACGTGCTGTCCCCTGGGAAGAACGGTCTGCAGCTCCAAGGCTGCTCCCCTGGCTGCACACTGTGAGGATTTATCTACTAGCAGGCCACAGGGTGGTCCCTGAGGGTCTTCCTCTCCCAGAGGGTCCTTTGCAGGTAGGACTTCACGCCCTGCCAGAGAGCAGCCACCTAGGATTCAAAGTCCTGAATTCTGCCTCCGGTCCTTGCCCTGTGCAGCCCCGAAGGCTGCAGACCCAGCCTCCACCTGTTCCAGCTGCTCTGTCTTGGACTCAGCTGCTGTTCCATGCAGCACATGGAATAGTCCAGTCAGCGGGGCCAGACAAACCAACTACATCCTGGCTCAGCAACCTGAGAACCAGCTGGCCTTTGGCAATTCACCGAACCTCTGAGACAGGTTTCTTGTCATTACGCTGAGATAATGATATCTTGTGGGGAGCTCTGAGGGCTGGAGATAATGTCCGTGGTGGGTCTGTCTTAAAGGAGTGGAAAAGCAGATGCTGGTATTATTTGTGACGTTGTTAAAACCCTGAACTGCCAGTTAGGGAGTAGGGGTATTTAGGAGTCCAGGCCTTTCCCCTGAAATGAGCCCTAAGATATTAGATATACTAACATGTTAGTTAAGCCCTTTTTTTTTTCCTTTTGCAATACTGGTTATGAAACCCAGGGATTCTCAACCATTAAGCCACATCCCCAGTCCTTTTTAGTTTTTGTTTTGAGTCAGGGTCTCTCAAAGTTTCCCAGGCTAGCCTCAAACTCGATCCTCCTGCCTCAGCCTCCTGTGATGTAACGAGGCATTACAGGTGTGTGCCCCTGGGCCCAGCCGTGACCCTTTTAGTATGTGTGTGTGGTGCTGGGGATTTAACCCAGGCTCAATCCCTGAGCTGCTTCCCCAGTCCTTTTTAATTGTTTTAATTTTGAGACAGGGTCTTGCCATGGTGCCAAGGCTGGCTTCAAACTTGGAATCCTCCTGCCTCAGCCTCCCAAATTACTAGGATTATAGGTGTGTACCACCACACCTGGCCCTTAACACTTAAAATTTACTCTATTAGCAATTTACACAGAAATGATACCTTGTTACTAGAGTCCCCATGTTGGACAATAGGTCACTTGAACTCCTATAAAATTTGTGTCCTCTGACCAGCATCTCCATGCCCCACCCCCCTCCCCAGCAGTCCCGCTAACTACTGTTCTAACTCTACTTCCACAGGGTCAGTTTTACTAGGTAAGATTGGGGGCTCTTCAACCCACGATCCCATTTCCTGTGCACATATGCCCAGGAGTGGGGTTGCTAGATGGCACTGCTGACGGCGTGTAGAAAAGGCGCTTTTACATGCTGCTTATAAATGAGCTCTTGTCATTTATCTGAACCCCCCAAAAATTACCTCACCCCAAAGCAGCGTGCAGTGTGGGGAGGGCAGGCGGTGGGCCTGAGCAGTCAGGGGAGGGGTGGCGGTTCAGGCCGCCGTGGCCGCGTCCTACCATGGTCTGCCTGTGGGCACAGGTCAAGGCCATGGCCACCTTGGGGCCACTCTCCTCCCCGCCTCTCTGGAGTGGTCTTCCCTGTGTCTGAAGCTGCTTCTCCTCCGTGCTGGGCTGGGGCTCCGGTGGCTTCTTCGGGAGAGTGAAGCGGAGTAGTGTCCATCTCTTGGCAGGTCAGGAAGATCCGCAGGGTCCTCAGGCAGATAAAGAAGCCCTTCGGCCTCTACCCCAACTTCCTCAGCCCAGTGACTGGGAACTGGGAGCAACGTGAGTACAGAGATGCCGGCGCCCCTCGTCCTCCTGATTCCGCCTCAGGCTTCCGGGTGGACCCGGCCCGTGGCCTCGTGCCGGGCGGGCGTTGGCTCAGGGCTACGCACTGACCCTGGGGGCTGGGGAGGCTGCTGGGGCCTGGGCGTGGGGGCCAGCCCCTGGGTCTGTGAGAAGCCTGGCTCTGGAGGAGCAGCCCTCCTGACCGAGGCCCTGTCACATGGTCACCACCTGCAGGAATGGGTGGTGGCAGGTTCTGTGGCCACTGTCTCTGGGGCCTTCCCTACCTTCAGTGTCTCTGCCCAAAAGAGACCCCCTCCCTGTCCCCTGCCTCCAACCCACTTCAAGTGGCAAGGGCTCAGGGCCACGTAGACATGAGCCTAACTGCTGCGTGGCTGGGGACAACTCGCCCATCTCCTGGGCTCCATCCCGAGACATGGAGGAGAGCATGTGAGGCTGCCCGAGGCAGTTTAGTTCAGTCCTGCAGAGGTGATGCAGGTCGTCCCAAAGCCAGAGGCAGGACGGGCCTGGAGGGGCGGGGTGGGGACTCCGTGGAGAAAACACAGAGGCCCTTCCTTCCCACTGAGCCTCTACCAGCTGCAGGTCCAGGAGGCCCAGGAAATTCAACCCAAGAATTTCCCCCAGCGATGACTTTCCCCCAAGTGGACTCCCACAAAAAATGCAGAAATGCAAAGTATTCTCACCCAAAATGCTCTGCCAAATCCAAAAGCTTGAGGAGGAAAAAGAAGGCTTGAATTACAGACGGTGGGAGGAGCTGCCCACCTCGCCGGGCCTGGCGAGGCTGAGGCAGGAGGATCGCCAAGTGTGAGGCCAGCCTGAGCATTGCAGCCAGATCCCATCCCAAAAGACAAAAAGGGCTGGGGACGCAGCTCAGTGGGAGAGTGCTTGTCCACCCTGCGTGAGGCTCTGCTGAGTTCAGTCCCCGGTGCCCCAGAAGAGAAATCAAGAAAAACTGTGAACCTCTTTCCGTTGGAAGGGTGGAGCCCAGCTGCCCGGGAGCAGTTTAGCAAAACCCACGGAGAGAGGCGCAGGGCGAGGCTTCCCAGCTCACCGCATTACCTCCACAAGTTACAGGGGACCCCACGCACCCCAGAAAGGCATGATTTTCTTTTCTGGCTGTGCCAGGAGCCACAGGTCTGCGCAAAGCCGCTCACATATGGGAAATTGTTTCATTAATAAACTACGAGCCCGCGGCCTGCAGAGGAGCAGAGGTCAGAAGCCTGCGCCCTGGGCGTCCGTCCCCTCCTCCCCCCGCTTTGGCGCCTGGGAGCATCTCCGGGCTTTGGGGGGTTTGCTGGATTCTTCTGGGGCGTGGTGCGTTCCCAGCCAGATCGCAGCCCCAGCTGGCGTGAGCCGAGTGCCGGTGCTCTCTTTTCTCCCCTGGAAGCCTCAGGACTGGGCTGCGCAGCAAGAGCTGTGTCTCCATCTGCAACCCCAGAAATCACAGCTGGAGGCAGGGCGGGAGGCAGGGCTGCCGCCAGCCGGATCCCAGCCCGGTCCCCAGGCTGCTCACTGTCCCCACGCTGGGCTTCTGTGTCACAGGAGGGGCCCAAGAGCCTCCTGCTAAGACTGGATCCACTGGATCCCAGCAGCCCCGAACACAAAGGCAGCCAGGACCACGTGGAGACCCCTCAGAGCCAAGAGAACTGTAGGGAGAGGCCCCCAGCCCCTCAGCTCGGCCCCAGGCCGCCCTCTTGGCTTCTTCAGGGAGGGCAGCGGCAAGCCTGGGTCTCCCAGCAGGCCTGGCAGCGAGAACTGCCCGTCCGCTCCAGCCTGGCCGCTTCCCAGCTTCATGCCGCGGAGTCCTGGGCCTGTGGCTCTGCCTCCTTCACCCCCGCCCCGTGTGATGGAGTGTTGACAGGGTCAGGAACCAGTGATGGACCTCCCGATGAGAGCTGTCCACCTGGGCCACGTCCACCTGCAAGGTGTCCCTCATACTCCCAGAAAGAGTCCTGCTCCGACAGCCAGAGATCCCAATGACTGGGCTCCCCCTCTTGCATACCCCCAATGGGAACCTGGACCTAGTGACACCCCAACTGCACCGAGCAGGTAGGCAGGTCAGCCAGGCACAGTGGAGGAGGACACTGGGGCCCAGGGGGAACACAAGCCAAGGCCCAGAGGTGGGAAGTCACACAGCGGAGGCTGTGAGGCAGAGGAGGGTGCGCCGAGGTGGGAGGCCTACCTGGTGTGACGTGCAGCCTTCCCCATGTCCCCCCTGCACAGACCTGCCCCCACCCCCGGGCACCCTCCATGGGGGTCTGTCTTCCCGCCTCCCTGTAGCGAAGTCCCGCACAGCGACCTCCTCACACTTTCCCGGAGCTTGTGATTTGCCTTGACCCAGTTCTTGCCAGGGCTGCTTCTGACCCAGGCCTCCTGCGGGGCCAGGATTTACTTACGGATGGGGACTGGCGTAAGGGGTTGCTTCCTGTGTGGCAAGCCTGCCCTCAGCCCCCTTTCTGGGGCCCAGCTGTCTGAACTCTCTGCCTCTGGGTCCCTCTCCATGTCTGTCTCATCTTCATGCATCTTTGTCTCGGCCCTCTGGCCGCTGTACGGCACAGGAAGTGAGGTCTGGTGGGTGCGGTGGCCTTGGACATGCTCACAGGCTCAGTGCAGTGTCCCACAGTGTCCCACAGTGCTGGGGCTCAGGGCTTCGGGAGGGTCAAGCCATCAACAGCGCAGTGGAGCCAGAGCGGACCTGGCGGTGGTAGCCAGGGACACAAGGTGCCCGCCCCCTCTCTCCTCACCCTCCTCCAGAGGCGTTGAGGACATGCGCCTGTCCCCACCCGCTGAGACCACGGCACGTCCTGTCCCCTTGCTAAGTTAGAGTGTGCTGTCTGCGGAGTCCATTCGGGGCCTTTCTGTCTCCGCTGTTAGGCTGCGGAGCACAGGGACGAAGCCCCCTCTTGCTCCTGTGGGCAGGGGTTCTCAGCGGCTCGTTTCCTCCTGGGTGGACAGATCCTGTTCAGCCGGGAGGCCCTGCTCTAGCGTCCCCCAGGCACAGCCCTCGGGACAGGAGAGGGTCTTCGAACCCGATTCTGCCCACCCCCCAGCTCAGAGCTCTGTTCACCTCCATCCACTAAATTCCAGCCCCTTCGGTCCAGGGTGGCTCGGTGCCGGAGGGGCTGAGGAGCACGTTAAGGGTCTGAGGCTCCGTTCCAGGCCTCCGATGAACCTGCCCAGCGTGAATACCATGTCTGTCACTGGGCAGTAAAAACCTGCCGCCGGGTTGTCTGTTAAAGAAATGCAGCTCATTGACCGTTAATAGCCAGGGACTTGCCGTCCTCAGCCGGCTCAGGCGAGGGACGTGGGACCCTGGGCGAGGCAGCGCCCTCTGCCCAGGGCTTCTCTGGAGACCCCTGCCTGCCTCCACATCACAGGCTGGGGGTCGCTGGCAGCTGGGTGCATGTCAGCTCCCACCTGCACACAGTCCCCACCTCCCAGGCCACCTGAGAGCTGTGCCCGCTCCTTCGCACCGCCCCCGTGGCCAGTGGCAGAGGGAGATGACATTCTTGTCCTCTTTCCCCCTCACAGACCACGTCTCCATTGGAGGACTCGGGGACAGTTTTTATGAATATTTGATCAAATCCTGGCTGATGTCTGCCAAGACAGATATGGAGGCTAAAGACATGTACTACAAAGCCTTGGAGGTAAGGCAGGTGCTTACTCTTTACGGGTGGTTGGTCATTAGCCGCTGGCCGACGCACAGGCCCCGGGTGCTTGGGCAGCAGGGGGCTGGCTTACAGAGGCTGGCTCAGCCCTCCCAGGGGCTGGGAGAGGAAGGACAAGCAGTGCCCCCAGGGCGCTGGAAAGTCTCCTGTCTCCTCCCAAATGCCCTGAAACAGGCTGCACTAGTGTCCCCCGGAAACCCAAGCTCAGGAGGTTAAGTCTTTGTCCAAGGTCTCATAGAAAGTGATGGTCAGTCTGATTCAGAAACCACGGTTCAAACCCTGTCCCCGATGATGTCAGAGAACGTGCCAATGCCCAGGGGCAGACAGACTGTGGGCTGGGAGCCCCCATGGAGGCTTCCAAAACGAGACCCTCAACCATCCTCCCACAAAATCAGAGCTGACAGAGTTAGCGTGTCCAAGCCAGGAGCAGCCCATTGGATGTGCGGTGACTTCGGTTCTGTGGCTGTTTATGTAGATGGAAACCAGGGCCCAGAGAGGGAAAGGCACTTGCTCAAGGCCACACAGTGCAGGGCAGGCAGAGCTGGCACCACTGCTGGTCTGTCCATGGGGTGGTAGGCTGAGATGAGTCCCTCCAAAGACAGGCAGATTTCAGGACAGAGAGGGCGTCTGTAGGCCCAAGCTGTTGAGAAAAGGGCAAGGGCATCCTGACCCATCAATAGATACCTTTGAGCCCAGTTAATGAAAAGACCCTGAACGGGCTCTGGCCTCGCTCTCCACCAAGTTAGTCAAGCACTTTGGATCTGGTCTGCCCTCACCTTGGTCTCAACCACCACCTCCATCCCTCCACACGGGCTCCTTCGTCCCTGCATCCTGCTGCGTCTTCCCTGGCACAGCCGTGGAAGAGCTGGAGATGCAGGGTGCAGTCCTCACTGCTTCCCTTCGCCCCCGGGACCCGCCTGATCAGGCCCTGCTGTCACCGTGACGTCACCTCTCTCCCCTGGACTTGCCCCAGACCTACTCCTGCGGGCATAGCCGTGCTGTCTCCTCGCCCTGGAACGGCATTCAGCAGAGGGTCCCGCGGGACCCCCGACACTGCTGCTGAAACGGCCCTCCCAGCCTTGTGCCGTGAGCCAGGCTCGCTCCCCTTGCCCCGGCGAGGACCATCAAGGGCACGAGTTCCTTCACTTGGTCCGTGTCTGTCTCCACGTTACCTGGGACCCAGGTCTTGGCTCCTTGTTTACCTTGCCTCGCTCCTGAAGCAGGGCCTGGGGCACAGTGGGCACATGAGAAACAGGGAGGATGGAAGGATGGGCAGATGAGTGGTCAGATGGATGGCCAGTGGGGATGAGTGAATGGATGTGTGTATGAGATGGACAAATGGGTGGGGAATGGATATGAACAACTGGATGGACAGACGGAGGGATGGATGGACGGACGGACGGACAGACGGATGGATGGATGGATGGATGGATGGATGGATGGATAGACAGACAGATGGATGGATGGATGGAGAGATGGATGGGTGGATGGATGGACGGATGGATGGATGGATGGATAGATGGACAGATGGATGGGCAGATGGACAGACGGATGGATGGATGGTTGAATGAGTAGGTGAATGGATGAACAGATGGATGGATGGACAGATGGATGGATGGTGGATGGACAGATGGATGGATGGGTGGATAGACGGATGGATGGATAGACAGATGAATGAATGAATAGATGGACAGAGGAATGGATGGATTAGATGGGTAGGTAGATGGATGGACGGATGGATGGATGGATGGATGGATGGATGGATGGATGGATGGATGGATGGATGGATGGATGGACAAGTATATGAGTCGGTTGATTTGTGGGTGGGTTGATGTGAGCAGTTCAGGAGACTGGGATGGGTGGTCTCTGGATTCCCTTTACTTGCATGAGTCTGACCAGGAACAGCAGAGCTTGAACGGCCTTCCAGAGCTGTGGGTCTTTGAACCTGTGAGCACAGTATGGTTTTCCCACCCAACTCCCCTGCACCAAGACCTGGGTCAGTCTTGAGCCAGAGCAGTGACTGGGACCCAGTCCCACCTTAGTGTGAAGTTCAGCCCTCTTCGCCCTGGGCCTCAGTCCAGCTCAGAGCCAGGCAGGCCAGTGGCTCCTGGGAGGATTGACCTCAGCTCTTCCTTGCAGAGTAAACTGCGAAGTTGAGGAGCAGCTGATTCCCTGCCCTCCGGCACACTGTAGTTGAGGCTTCAAGGGAGAAGTGGCCATGAATTATTTAAGCAGACTGGGAGCTTCACGGAGAGTGCCTGATGGAACAGGAGAGATCTGCTGGGCTCCCGCGTCCCCTCTAGAGCCGCTCCGGCAGGGCCTGGGCCTCTGGCAAGAAATTTGGGCCTTTGAAGAAATTTTCAGCCTTGCTGGCATATTAACTCACCTGGGGACCTGTTGGATCCCTTGTCAGGCTGAACCCCTGAGCAGTGGTATCAGAACTTCTAGGGAGCAGGGCCCAGTGACTGCACTGTAAAGCTCCCAGGAGCCTTACAGAGTGCAGCCAGAGTGAACGCCAGCAGGTGAGACCAGTGTCCAGCTGTGCTGGGCCTGGGAGGTGCAGACAGGTCGCTGGGCCCACCCTGCGGTTCTGCAGGGGGTTCCTCAGGGGCTGGGAGGGCTTCTCCACCATCTCCCGCGGACACGCGCTGTGTCCTGTGTCTCACCCAGCCCCGCCTTGCAGCTAAGGAACTGAGGCTGGGAAAGGCCTAGGGTCACACAGCAGCCAGAGCCAGTGCACAAACACAGGTCTGAGGACTCCACATCCAGTGCTCCTGCCCGCATGCGCCAAAATGGAGAGGAGCTGGGCCAGGCAGGGCCTCCTGGAGAGGGAGCACAGCAAGAGCGTGGAAACCAGCACCACGCTGAGCCTCTGGGCACCCTCTCCTTTGGTCCTTGTGACCGTCCCAGGGACTGGTGTTCCCATTTTACAGATGAGCACAGTGAGTCTTCAGAAAAGTGAAATAATTCATCCAAAGTGACCCTGTTCTTTTTTCCTTTTTTTTTGTACCAGGGCTTGAACCCAGGGTGCTTAACCCCTGAGCCACATCCCCAGCCTGTTTTATTTGTTTGTTTGTTTCAATTTTTCATTTTGAAACAGGGTCTAAGTTGCTTAAGGCTTCTCTAAATTGCTGAGACTGGCTTCAAACTTGTAGTCCTCCTGCCTCAGCCTCCCATGCTGCTGGGATTACAGCACCCCTCTGTCCACCCAGCTCTTAAATTGCAGGGCAGAGGATCAAGCCCGGCCTGATGCCCCACTCGGCCCTGCTGCTCCGGCTCTGATCAAAACTTTTACCCATTGTTCAGCAGCCTGTGCCAGAAGGTATTTTCCCAGGGCTTTAGAAAGCCTTGTCTTTTTTGTCTTCACATCTACTGTCTCAACTGTATCTTCAAAGAGACGCTGATCCCTCATTTCCTCTTTACTACAATTGCTTAGCTTGGGGCCAACCCCAAATGGAAACGACCTCTGGGAGCCGGTTCTGAAGGTTCAGATTTTCTTCCTGGCCTCTCCCCCAGATGTTTGTGTTCCTACATCCACAATGTTGACAGCTGGTAACTCTGAGCCAGGTTTGGGGGCCCTGGACCAGCCCTCATGCCCTTTCCCTGCACAAGACTTAGCCTGGCAGAGGAGCCCGGGGACCCGCTCAGCCCAGGGGCTAGGCCCAGCCCAGAGCAGGCCGACTGGCAGCCATGTGGTCTCCTTGGCCACCCCCAGGAAGAGCAGGTGCCCGGCAGGTCACATCACCAGCCCCGCCCCATCCGCCACTCAGCCGCAGGCCCTGGCAGCAGAGGGGAAGCAGATCCCATCGAGGAGCAAATGCTGCTTGAGACCCGAGTCTGCCAGGCCCTGGCAGACTCCCCTGGACCCTCATTCCAAAGGTTGATGTAACTCCAGCTCCGAAGGCCAGTGTAACTGCACATTTGGCTTCCCTGGGAGGCCTCTGCCCGGAGCGCGAGTCCCGGCCAGGGGCCCAGCCCAGCGCCAGCCCCAGGAGTACGCGGAGGCACACCAGATATTCGAAAGGGGAAGGGACATAAAAGGAAGAGGCCCGCGTGGCCAGGGTGGGCTGCGGGCAGGAGGGCAAGAAGCAGCGTGCAGAGACACACGGTGGCCTGCGTGTGTCCGGCTCTGACAGCCACCCTGCTCTGCGGACTCATTCAGTCCTCACAACTCTGCCAGGCTACCCCCCCCCCATTTCACACGTGAGGAAACTGAGGCACAGAGAGAACATGCCACCTGCCCGGTGCCACACAGCTTGGAATTGCTGGAGGAGAAATTTGAACCCACAGAGTCCACATCCTGGCACGGTGCCCACAGCAGGTTGAACCTGAGTCCCAATCACGGAGACGCTGCTGGGTCCTCACCCGAGGGCCCTGGGAGCCTCTGAAGGTTCTGAGCTGGCCAGTGACACAGGGTGACACAGCTCATTAGTGACAGAGTGCAGACCCTGCCCAGAGTAGATTGCAGGGCAAGAGTGGAGGCAGAGGCGAGGGCCCCAGGGCCCGGTGGTGACCAGGACCCGCTGGCCCATCAGGGCTGGCCGGGAGGCTGTGAGAGCCGCCGCCTGCACCACCTGGGTCCTGGGCTCCTGGGACGGCCTGCAGCCTGCGCCCCAGCCCCAAGCCCCTGCCGACAGCACCCTCCCACCAAAGGCACGGAGCCCTGGGGTCCCGGTCCTGGCTGGGTGACCTGGGACCAACCACAACGCCCCTTGGCAGCGGGCGCCCCGGCCTCGCGCCTGGCAGGGAAGCAGGAGGGGCCCTGGAGAGAGCAGCCCTCGGTCCCTTTGGGTCCTTCCCGGAGAACTGCTAAAGCGCAGGGAGCCCCTTCCTGGAAAAGGGAGGTGGCGGAAGTGCTGAGCTGCCAGAAGCCCAGCCGCAGCCGCAGGGCGGGGCCAAGACCTGCCCCAGAGGAACGGAGGGCACGGGCATCTTCAAGAGTGGCCAGGTCTTTGTAAATGTGGACGATGTGCAGGCCGCACGAGAGACTCCCCTGGGCGAGCGAGGCCTGCCTCCTGCAGGCCCGGGCCCTGCCGGGGACCATAGCCAGCCCGGCCAAGGGCCCTCTGCTGGGGTGCGGAGGCTGCAGGGCTGCCGGCTGCTGCCTCCTGAGTGCTCACCGCGTCCTCTCCCCTCTCTGTGCCCACGCCCCTCTCCGCCCAACCTCCCTTGCTCCCAGGCCATAGAGACCTACTTGCTGAATGTCTCTCCCGGGGGGCTGACCTACATTGCCGAGTGGCGAGGGGGGATTCTGGACCACAAGATGGGGCACCTGGCCTGTTTCTCGGGGGGCATGATCGCCCTCGGCGCTGAGGATGCCAAGGAAGAAAAGAGGGCCCACTACCGAGAGCTCGCAGCCCAGATCACCAGGACGTGCCACGAGTCATACGCACGCTCAGGTAACCCTGCAAGGGGAAGGGGCAGCAGCAGAGACTGAGGCTAGACACCAGGAAGAACTGGCGAGAGCAGCAGCGAGTGGCAGGGAGCACACGGTCTTACCCCAGCCTCCCCTTGGAAGTGACGTGGCATTTGAGTGAGGGCTGAGCTGTCCGGACACTGAAGGTGGACCTAGATTGAAAGGGAGTGGAGGCGAGGGACACAGCACTTTGTGTGCGTCAGGTGCCATTTGGCACTTGACTCACATGTTCGCTGAACCTCACAAGGTGGGGAGGCCGGGGCTGAGCTGACTTGGCCGACGTCCCGTGAGGCAGAGAGCAGAGTCCTCCAGCCCCGAGACAGAAACACTGGTGTCCCTAGCCCAGGGATTTCCCACCCTGAGTCCCCTCCTGTGAGCACGTCCCCACCTCCCCAGCACCTTCCCACAGGGTCTCACCCCGGCACCTTCGCCACCTCCCCGAGGGCTCCCGGTCACCCCCACCTGGAACTCAGCACAGAATTGTCAGACACAGGGTCAGAGGTCACTTAGAAAGCAGGAGCCCAACCCCTGGCTTTATACACGGAGAAACTGAGGCAGCACAGAGAGGGGAAGTGACTTAGCCAAAGTCGCACTGCACACGCGTCGCTGAGCCGGGTGAGGCCCAGGTCTTCTGAGGTCAGCCTGCCTCCCACGCTGCCTCTCTGCACGCCCCCACCGCGGCCCCAGGAGACGCCAGCTGCTCTCCTGATGGAGCCGAGGACCCCAGGTCTGCAGTACAACCCCCTGGCTCGGGGGCTGCTCTCCACCTCCAGCCGGTGGCCCCCACGGCAGGCGGCCCGCCGTGCGCAGCATCTGAGTGGGTGGCAGAGACTGGCTTTCGGAGCCGTGCCCAGAAAGTCGGAGGCTGGCAATGAGTCCCTCGAACCGTCTCCATTCTCTTCCGAGAGCTCGCTCTGCCCGGCCACCAACAAACAGGGCGTCTCGGGAATAATAAAGAGCTCCCGCTTTGTCCGGACCATCAGCCCCATCATAAAAGACGGCCGCTGGGCAGAGCCCATACTCCAGCCGCCTGGCTGCCTGCTGCCTGCTGCCGGCTTGCTCTGCCCTCACCCTATTAGCAACTTGGCACAACGGCCCTGGTGTCCTGGCGGCTCCGGCCACTTCTCCATTTGACAGGATGGGAGGGGCCAGGGTGTAGTCACCTGCTCTTCCAGGAAGCCCTCCGGGGAAGGACTGTCACACCAGAACCCCAGCCTAGCCCTTGAGAAAGAGCGACCCATGTGGGTTCCAAACCCAATGGAAGCGGGGAGCCTGGCAGACCTGGACAGGATGTGCGGGCAGCAGGGGGAGGAAGACCTGACCCACGTGCCCTAAATTTTGGACCTAGAGAGTTAGATCTAGGAGGGAGAGAGAGAGAGCACAGCCTGGGGGGAACAGGGCATCAGACAGATCCAGGGTCACATCCCAGCTCAGCCACAACTTGCTGTGTTGCCTTGGACAAATTACTTAGCCTCTCTGATCCTCAGTTTTCACATGCATGAGGGGAATATTATAGCATCTATCTTAGCGAAAAATAGCTTTCTACTGATTGAAGTAATGTTCGTAAAGCACCCAGCACTGCCCTTGAAATCAGAAATGGCAGCGGTGCTGGCCATTATAATCATGGTGATGCAGAAAACGAACATGGTGATGAACTGTCCAAAAACAAACAAGCGAAACAAGGACAATGAAACCCAGACCTCAGCAGGCCTGCCTCCGTCGTCGGCCCCCGGCTGACGCGGGGCTCTCCGGGGGTCTTCCTGTGTCCCCACCAGACTGCTTTGGAAGGCTGGGTCCGGGAGGTGCTAAGAGCAGTTTCCTAAGAAAGGGGGTCCGACGTTGGCGCGGGCAGGACCTGGGACGTCGGGCCAGAGCCCCGTCCCCGTCCCCGTGGCTTGACCGTCTTCCGCGAACGCGCTCCAGCTGAAGCCCCTTCCTGCCTGAGTTCCGATGTGTCGGCTCCGCCCTGGGGACACTGCCCGCCTCTCATTCCCGGAGGAGCCTGGAGGGTCTGGCCCGGCCCTCCCGGCGCGGCCTGAGCGGCTCCTCTGCTGGCCGCCCGCAGACACCAAGCTGGGCCCCGAGGCCTTCTGGTTCACCTCGGACAGAGAGGCCGTGGCCAGCCAGCCGAGCGAGAGCTACTACATCCTGCGGCCCGAGGTGGTGGAGAGCTACATGTACCTGTGGCGCCAGACGCACGACCCGGTCTACAGGGAGTGGGGCTGGGAGGTGGTGACGGTGAGCGACGGCGGGCCCGGTGCGGTGGGGCCGGGCGGCGGGAGGGAGGCCGGGCGGGCGCTGGCCAGCTCGGGGCGAGGCCGTGGGCCTGGGCCCCGCTCTCAGGAGACCCGAGGCCAGGACTGCGGAGCCCAGGCCGCGGGGGCGCCTTCCCTGAACAGGGCCGGCGGCAGCCAGCCGCTCGCCCCCTTGCCACGGCCTGCCCGGCCGGGCGGCCCCACCCTGCCACAGCCCATCTTGGTCCCCCCTCAGCCCGAGCGCCCAGCATGAAATCTCGGGCCCTCCCCGAGGTCGGTGTCCGAGGCCGGTTGGGCCTCCAGGAGGCTGAGACTCGCTGTCGTCCCGACCCGGCCGATGCGCCTGCAGAGGTCCTGGGAGGTGCCCCCTGAGGAGCGGGCGCTGCTCAGATCAAGAGCAAGGCTCCTGCCCAGTGCCCACCTGCCCCCTGGGGCCTGGTCCTTGACTTCAAAGGCCAAGTATTCTGCGCCTGTGCCCAGCCCACAGCCCCTCCGTGGGTGAGGCTGTTTCCATGCTGACGCTGACAGGCAGTGGCCCTCCTACCTCCGGCCCAGGGACTGTGACTCCAGAGTCCATTCCCCAGACCCCGCCCCTGCTGGTCACTGTCTGCGGCTCCCACGGAGGCCCCGTCCTGCGCAGGTCCACGCCCCAGAGGACCCTCCTCCCCGCTAAGGCCGCCTGCCTCCCCCGCAGGCCCTGGAGAAGTACTGCCGGACGTCGGCCGGCTTCTCCGGGATCCACAACGTCTACAGCAAGGTCCCGAGTCACGACAACAGGCAGCAGAGCTTCTTCCTGGCGGAGACGCTGAAGTGAGTCGGGTGGCCTCACCAGAGGGCCGTGCTGGCCGCGCTGGGGAGGGGGCGGGCCAGCAACCCGGCCAGCGGCCAAGCTCTGTGGTCACCGAGGAGTCCACGGGGCGGCAGGATGGGCTCCCGAGGGCCATGCCCGAGGGCACCTAGGCCAGGCTGTCCCACCCTCAGGGTGAGATTGGGCGCAAGTCCAGCCCAGCATCCGCCCAGCGACCCTGGAGGCTACTTCCTTCTTCCACCTGCTCCCGAGGGTCCCGAGTTCTCTGAACCCTGTCCCCTTGCCACACAGGACCAGGCTGGCGGGCTCCATGTCACCAGATGGGACGGTGCTCACGCAGCCTTGCTGCCAGAGCTTCCTCCCCTCCTGGCCTCCCCGGCTGGGGGCTGGCCACCTATCTCCTTGCCATTCCCACAGCGGGACCCTGCGCCTTAGCCCTGGCCTGGCCAGTTCCTGCCGGCCACACCCCTAACCCTGGGAGCTCCCTGATGCCCTGGTGTGCTGAGTGTGCAGGGGTCCAGGCAAGAGTTTGGACAGGTGCAGGCGGTCCAAGCGGCACTGTCTGTCATCCCAGTAGCTCAGGAGGCTGCGGCAGGAGGATCACAAATTTGAGGCCAGCCTCAGCAACTTGGCAAGACCCTAAGTTAAATAAAAAGGGCTGGGGATGTGGCTCAGTGGTCAAGCACCCCTGGGTTAATCCCCAGTACCAAAATAAAGGGGGGCTAGGCAGCAACAGCCCCCACCCCGTCAAGAAGGAGCACGCAGGCCACAAGGCTCCCAGCAGGCTGGCACACAGGGCCAGGAGGGCAAAGCTAACCGGGGGCCAAGCCAGGGCGAAACCAGGTCCCCCGGACCCCAAACTCAGGGCATCCCAGGGTCCTCAACCTTCCCGCCTTGCCCAGGCCCAGCAGCCCCAGGCTGGTCTCGCGGCCTACCTTCCCCAGAGGCTGACCGGCTGTCTCCCTCCCTACCCCGCTGGGCGCAGATACCTCTACCTTCTGTTCTCTGAAGACGACACGCTCTCCCTGGAAGACTGGGTGTTCAACACCGAGGCCCACCCGCTGCCCGTGAAGCACCTGGACGGCTCCGGGGCCGGGCGCCCACACTGACCGTCCCCCACCCCTCTGGGGCGCTCAGGGATGCCTTGCCGTCCGGGGACCCGGGACTGCTCCTGAAGGGCTTGGTTGGGAGCGCAGGTCCAGCCCCGGCAGACCCTGGACAGATGTGTCGGACCAGCAGCTTCTCCTCCGTGAGGAGACAGGACCTGGAGCCCAGCGATGTCACGAGGGCCACGGTCACACCAAGGCCTGACATCCCTTTCTACAAAGAATTTCTATGGAACCCGTCACCCGCCATCCCGGGCCGGTCGGGAGGTCGCCCAGTGACCCCGCGTGTGTCTGTCCCTTCCTTTTGGCTTTGGGGTTTTTTCGTTGCTGTTTTTACTTAATTTGATTTTTCTTTACACTTGAGTATATTGCAAATGAAGAGAGTTTTAAAAAATCATGTGCTTGCTGAGCCAGAGCCACCGCGCCAGGACGTGGGGACGCGTGTTCTTCCACACTTCTGCCCTGCGCGTCTCTGTTCAGCCACGAGTGATTGACCCTATGATTTGAGGAGGGGCTCCCTTTGATCTGGGCCTAAGTGTTACAAATCACTAGTGCTATTTTCATTATTGTAATGGAGAAATATGTGAACTAGAATAAAGGAGTTTATTGAAGAAGAAATAAGACTGGGCTCATTGCACACCAGTAACTCCTGGGGAAACTACCACCATGTTATCATCAGAAAGAAAAACCAACCAGCGATTGATTTCAGGTGTAATTTAGTGAACAATTTCAACTCGTATTACTCTCCCTTAAATCGCTCTTAATGCATTCAGGAAGTGCGAGGCCAATCCTTTAGATAAAGTTGGGGATTTATACTCAGGTTGAGGCTTGGAGGAAGCCCAGAGAGGAGCAGCAACTTGCCTGAGGTCACACAGCCAGTGGAAGGCAGAGGCGGTTTCCTGGCCACCCTGGGCCTCTGGTCATCGACTGTCATTCGGCAGATGCCTGCAGTACTGGGCTAGAGGACGGGGACACAGTCAAGAGCAGGACAGTTGTAAGCCTGCAGTCAAGGAGCCAGATCATAAAAGCAGCCTTCAGCGAGGTGAGGTGGCTGCAGGTGCTGGCCGAGCCAGCAGTGGCCAGGACCACCCTAGGGGTCCCCTGATGGCAGCTGACCTTCAAACCAAGACCTCAAGACAAGTAGGAGCAGCCAGAAGAGTGTCCAGCAGAGGGACAAGCACCCGCCAAGCCAGGACCCCTTTCCCGCCCTCCCAGTGCCCGCTCTGTCCCCCAGGAGGGGCCAGAGACCATCTGCAGAACCAGGAGCTCGGTCCCCACGCTGAGGTCAGACCCGCCGGGGCCTTGTCCCACCGCTGGAGCCGCAGGATGATGCTGAGCCCGTCCCTGTGGCTCTGCTCCTAAACCCAGAGGCGTCCGGGTGCGGGAACCTGGCTCTGTCAGGGGCTGTGTGAGGCCAGGCTGGTCCCCTCCCCCGCTTTGCGCTCTTCTTCTCCATGGAGGAGAGAGAATGTTCACTTTCCAAGGATGTGAGAGCAAACAGGCCACTCCTCATACCCTGGGGTGCCAGAAATGCTCTTCCTTTGTTCTGGAGACTCAGACCCCCCAGGGTCCTCTTGAGCCCAGCTGTGGGTGCACAGCCCCCTGCCCCCCACAGGAACCCCCATAGGAACAAGTGGCTGCAACCTTCCTAGGCCTCGTAGAAAGGGGGCTCCTGCAAAGCAAAACAAGAAAACTCACTGCACAACACTGTAGAGAAGTTAGGAAATGAAGATAAGCAGGAAGGAAAAATCATTTGCCATCCTATGAATACTATTATATTTTCCTCTGGACCTTTTTCTATGAATATATAGAATATATATTTTGCAAACATGGTGTCATCCTATGCATACTGTTTTCTTATAATCTGCTTTTGCACTTAACTAAATAATGTGTACCTCTTTCCTTGTCAACAAATATACATTTATGTCATCACTGTGCCTGGTTGCGTAGTATTCCATTGTGTGCTGTATCATGCTTTGTTGATCTAAGCCCTGTTGCTGAGCTTTTGGGTTTGTGTTAGTGTGGGGCCTTCGTGACAAATAATAAAAACCATTTCTAACTTAAGCAAAAGCAAAAAAAAAGGAACATATTGAAATGCCATGAGGTGACTCTTGGAATCTCAGGAAAGAGAACAGTCAGACCTCGAGAAACACCAGAAAGATTCTAGTTGCCAGGGATCCTGCAAGAATGAGGGAGCAGCCTCCTCAGACCCCATCAGGACAGATGAATCCAAAGTTTGCAGGTCCTCCTGTGTCTCCTGTCCACATGGCCCTGCCTGGGTCATGAGCCTGCCCCTAGCCAAGGGCAGGGCCCACATTCTGACTGACAGATCCACCAAGACCCCGTGCAGTGGGGAACGGACAGTTCCCTGGAGGGAAATCAGATTTGTTACCAAAGTAAGAGCCCTGCACGCCCGAGAGGCAGGCACCGCGGGCTGTTGCAGTCTGCCTGGATTTTTCCAGGGCAGAGGGGGCTCTTGTCACCCTGTGCGAATGTTCCCACATCCTCCATGCCTGCAACGTCTCTCCTCTCAAAGCCGCTTTGCAGTCCCCCAGCCCCAGGCTTCTGTGCTGGGAGCAGCTTGTAAGAATGAATATTTTAAAATCCGTCTGCCAGGGGGGCCCTCGCAGGTGGAAAAATATCCTTTTGGCAACTTGGACCATTCTGGAAAATAAGCCAGGCCCAGGGCGGGCGGGGAGGGGCGTGGGGGGCGAGCCAGCCTCCCCTTCGCCCTTGCTGGGGAGGGAACTTCCTTCAGCACCTGTTTTCTCCATCGATGGCCTTGAGGCTGGTTCCGCCCTAGAAAGCTTCTTTACCTCCTGGCTCCGGGCCCTGAGCCTTCTGATGGTCACACCTTGGGGCAGAGCGAGGGCTGGGGATGGGCTCAGCACCCCTGGTTCAAGCCCCCAAATGAGGAAACAGAGGCGTGGTTCTCAGCTCTGGCCTCTGCTCGGGAGAGGTGACCCCTCTGACTTGAGAGGGGCGGGAGGTGGAGAGGGGCGGCCCCAGCTTCCGCGCCTGTTGGTTGCTGGGAGGCAGAGCTGTCCCCAGAGCAGCGTGACTGATGCAGCCTCACCTGCTGCTGGGTCGGCAGGGGTGAAGGCTCCTCCCGGCTTCAGAAAGTCTCTGTATGCTTTCCTACATTTGGAGCAGAATTCTGATCCCGCTCAGCCTGTCTCTTAAGCCGGAGCTTCTCAAACTTGAACATGCGCGTGAGTCACCTGGGACCTTGTTAAAATGCAGCTGCGCCTTTGGCGGGCCTGGCCTGGGGCCCGGGATCTGCTTTTCTAACGAGCTCCCGGGAGATGCCCCAGGGAGCGGCGAGGCCTCTGTTAGTGGCCGCTCATTTGCTTCCTGCCTTTTATTTGTGACCCACAGGTACCTTGGCTGCAGAGGCTCTGACCTCAAAACAGCTGTGCCTGCACCTGTGTCCACGGCCCCCCTCCTCCAGGACAGTCAGGACGAGTCAGCAGCAGGCAGGTGTCCGGTGGAGCTTGCTGCACACCCTGCTACCTGCGTGCGTGTGTACAGAGCACTTCCAATGTGGCAAGTGCAACTAAGGAACTAAATTTTTAACTTTTACTTCATTTTAATTAAATTTAACTATCCATATTTGGTGCTGGCTTGGAATTGGAATTTAGGAAGGTAGTTCCCTGCTCCCCCAGACCCTCTGCAACCTGCATTGGTACAAAATAATCTTATCATAAAACATTGTTCGGAGACTGGAGGATTCCCTGAAACGTACCTGGTTGTTTTTATACTCGTTCCAAGTCTCTGTTTCCTGCACAAGCCCTGGTTGTTGTTTTGTCTGGGCTCTCTCGCCGGTGGTTTATCTTCAGATGGCGAGAGTCAGGTCAGGTGGATGATGGAGAAGAGAGAGTCAGTCCCCACTGGCTGGAACCAGGTGGAGCTGCATTCGACCCCGCCCTGACTTTTCCCTGGGCTGTGTGGCCTTGGGCAAGGCCCTTAATCTCTCTGAGCTCTGCCTCTGATCTACAGAAATGGAGAGCAGTTCCCAAAGTTAATCGAGCCCTCGCCCTCAATACAGGGAAGCCATTACTATGTGAACTTCTTTGTAAACTCTAAAACCTTTCCTAAACATGAGGCCACACACTGATGTCTGAAAATCTTTTTCAACAAAACGCTCGGAAACTCGGAGAAAACTACATCAAGTGGGCCCAGGAGAGGACCCGGCTCTCAGAGCAATAAATCTGAGCATGCTCTGTGTCTCTCACTGAGCAGGCCTGTTGCCGTGAGCCCTGAATTTCCAGAAACTGGGAAATGGGGATGAAGACTTGCTGGCTTGGGTGGGGGGCCGGGGGGAAGGCACAGCAGGGCCAGGGCGGAGGAAGGTGCTGGGGCCTGGCCAGGAAGGGTTTGTGGGTGACGTCCCAACCCAGTTCGTTTTCCTCTTCCCTGGCAAACCCCCCCTACGGCTCTGGGAGGGAGGTGACACAGGAAAAGGGGGCACCCTCACTTACAGAGGACGGTCCCCAGAGGCTTGCTCAGGTCGACAGCCGTTGGGCCTCTGGTGACCTCCAGGGAGGTCCCTGCCTCCTCCTGCCCTGGCCACAACCCTTGTCTCCCCACCCTGGCATAAACGAGCCTGAGTCCAGGGCAGCCCTCACCTCACTCGACATCGGCTCGTGACAGTTGGTTTTAAACTGTTGTCCCAACATAAGAATTAATAGTATCCTGTTTGCTTTCAAAAGTGCTCCACGCCTATAACCCCAGCAGCTCGGGAGGCTGAGGCAGGAGGATCATGAGTTCAAAGCCAGCCTCAGCAAAGTCAAGGTGCTAAACAGCTCAGTGAGACCCTGTCTCTAAATAAAATACAAAATAGGGCTAGGAGTGTGGCTCAGTGGTCAAGTGCCCTGAGTTGAATCCCCAGTACCCGCCCCCCAAAAAAAGTGCCCAGTTTCGACAATATATTATTTAGTCTCCTGGTCTAAGTGGAAACAGTGTAGCTGGTGTTCCTTGCAGAAGCCTTGGGCGCCCTGGCAAGGGGAAACCAGCCTGGAAAAGCAGGACAGGCCAGAGCCTTTCCTTTAGATGCCCAGCTGGGGAGTCCACTCGGTGCCCTACCCTCCTGCCTGGACTCCGCCCTCGATGTCACCGCCTCCAGGAGCTTCCGGCGACGCCCCCACCCCACCCTTGGCTTTAACACATCCCTTTGCCTGGGCTCCAGTCATACATGGGCTTCACCTGAGCAGAGGCTCACGCGAGTGGCCCTCCGGAGCCTGGGAGCTCCTAGGTGGCAGGAGCCTCCTCCTTGGCGCCCCCACGTGCTGGGGACTCGAGGATTCATCCTCCACCTGGCCGCCTTCCAAGCTGAACCGGTTGAGAATGGACACAAGGACATGGGCAGAGAAGATGATGACCCTTTTTCTTGCAGGGTCTCTGCAGGCGGTCCGGCCACCGACCAAGGCTAGATTCCAGACAGCGCAGGTGTGGGGAGTGGTCTCAGGAACGACAGGAAGGTCCTGGCAAGATTGCTGGTCACGGGCCCTCTTGCTAAGGCAGTGGGAATGTCGGGGCTCACACCTTCACCGGTCACCTGAGTGCCCACCTCGTCCTGTGGAGAGAGACAGCCATGCGGGGCTGCGGCCGTGGGCACACGCAGACCATCCAGCCCTGACAGCGGCCCTGGCCGGCCAGCAGCCACTCCCTGGGGAGTTTCCCTGGCCCGGGGTGGGGAGGCGGCTTTGGTCCACAGAATGGAGTGCTCATTCGATGGGTGGCTCTCAGGGTGCAGCCCGCAGGCCCGGCAGCACCTGGGAGCTCGCAGAAATGCAATTTCCAGGGTCCCGCGTGAGCCCTGCAGCGTGGGCGATGGGGGCGGTGGGGGAGGAGCCAGCGCTTGCGGACCACCAGCCACGCCCCCCGCGCCGCTCAAGTGTGAGAACCCTCCGACCACCCCTCAGACCCAGGCTTGTCCCCTGCCCATCGAACCCCAGGGAGCGCCTCAGACAGCCTGCGATGAACCAGATGAGAAGAAACTGCACCCTGGGGCGGGGAGCGCCCTCCAGTCACACCATCTTCCACCCAAAAACCATTTTTTAAAAAATTCACAATGAAACCTTCACTATAAAAATTGAAGTCCAAAAAACTAACACCCAACTCTTCCTTCACCCCTTTCCACTCATTCTTGGCCAGGGGATCGCTTGGGTGTCAGGCCCCTCGACTGTCGGGGCTCCTGCAGCCCTAGCTGCCTCCTGGGCCATCTGCTCCCTCGCGAGTGTGTCCTTGTCACCTGCGATGTGGAGTTAGCCCGGCCCCAGACTTCCCGAGCAGCTTCCATGTGTGTTAAAGAACCCAGAGCCAGAGCTGGGGTTAGAAAACACGAGCAAATCCCCTCCCTCTGGGGCCCGTCCCAGCAAAAGGACGCTCCAGAGCCCCTAAGCCAGACCCACCATGCCCTCAGCATCCGGGGCCAGAGCTCGGTGAAGAGGGTGGATGAAGGAGAAGAGGTGAACATCAGCCCGCAGGCCCTGCCTCTTCCCAAGGAGGGAGGTCGAGGGACACTTCCATCTTCTCGCACAGTTTTGAAGATCTCCTCCGTGCCTGCCCCAGGTCTTCAAGGCACAGACCTCCTTCTCCTCCAGGCACCACGTCCACACGTTGGTAATGTCTGGGTCCCCTCGGCACCGGGTTCTGGCCACCCACGCTGATGGGCACCCCTGCTGATGGGCTGTCTCGGCCACAGCCCCGCGCCCTCTGTGGCAGGGCTCCACCTTTCTGTCAGTCTGCCCCTCACCACGCCCTCCTGACTCTTGAGGTCGGGTTATAGGCTCATTGCTAACTCCCAGTAACTGTTCTGGAATCCTCCAGCTATTTGGCTATGGACAAAGAGCCATCAAGGATTTTCCCTGTAATCCCAGTGACTCAGGAGGCTAAGGCAGGAGAATTGTAAGGCCAGTCTCAGCCATTGAGCAAGACCCTCAGCAACTTAGTGAGACCCTGTCTCAAAATAAAAAAATGAAACGGACTAGGGATGTGGCTCAGTGGTAGAGCAGCCCTGGATTCAATCCCCAGTACAAAAAAAGGAAAAAAATTATTTCTTCTCACCCAGGCAATGGGCCACGGCTGACCCTGCAGCTGTGAAGGGGACACAGGTCAACACATCTGGGAGTGCGGAAGTAAGGGGAGCCACCGACGGGTGGCACTGGGGTGCCTGAGGAAGGACACTGGAAATGGGGTAGTCGGGGGTGGCCTCTGGGTAGCTGACAGGCATCCCAGTTTGTGGGGAGAGCACTCCAGGCAGAGGGAAGAGCAGAGGCAAGTCAGAAGTTGGAAGGTTGGCTCAGTCTGGGGGACAGGAAGGCGCGGGAGGGCTGCCCTGTGGGCTGGCGGAGGTCAGCAGCAGGAGCTCCCTCAGCAGGGCCTGGTGGGCTGGGCTGCGTCTAATTTTAATCCAAAAGCAGCACGAAGGCAGGAAGGGTTTGAAGCAGGGGTTTCCGCTGGCTGAGTAAGAGGCCTGGGAATTCTCGCTGCCAAAGTGTGTCTCCGGGGGGTCCCCAGCTGCAGCTGGGAGACTTCGAGGGTCTCCAAACCATCTCTCTGACCCCAACTCTCTGTCCCCACTCCTTTCAAGCTGGCCCCACTACACATTCTTAAAAATCCAAGCTGCTTCCTATGATGGCCCCGTAATCCCAGCAACTCAGGAGGCTGAGGCAGGAGGATGGCAAGTTCAAGGCCAGCCTGAACAACTTAATGAGACTCTGTCTCAAAATTTAAAGAATGGGGGTGCTGGGGGCATAGTGCAGTGGTAGAGCACCCGGGTTCAATCTCCAGCACAGTATCTGCATAACGCTCAGATAATACTGTCTCCCTCCACCCCCATGATCACCCCAACCAGGCCTTCCCTGCTGCAGCCCTTGAAGGCCTGGACGCTGCATGTCCCCTGGCTGTGCCCATCTTGCCAGGTCGCTCTCCGCATACCTCCCCTAGGGTCCCGACCCACAGTTTCCAGGGCCTTCCCCTCTGTCACATGGTTCCCCACCTGTGATCACCATGTGGCCTTGACACTGTCCCTGTCCAGATTTCACCTGATCCCCAAGAGGCTGGGTAGCCCCACTGTCGCCACCCACCATGGCTCTTGGTGTCACCGACCCGGCTGCTGCAGGAAGCCACCCCACCTGCTCTCTGCAACCTTGTCCTCCTGGTTAGGATCCCTCCCTGAGGGCCACCTGAGCATCTGCCAGCCTCTGGCGCCCCTACACACAGTGGCACCTCTTCCCTGCGGTTGCTCAGCGCTCCCCCTCCAGTGCCCTCAGCCTCCACCGCCGTTTCGCTCCTGTTTCTCCACATTTCCAGGATCCAAGCCAGTCCTGCTTCTCCTGGAGCGTTTTGCAGTACTGTGGGTGGAAACAGGCCCTGGGGGACGCCAGGCAAGCCTCTACCCCGAGCCACACGCCCTCTGCTGAGCTTTTAAGTAAACTTTAATATATATATGTATGTATGTATTTATTTATTGAGATAAACAGACACAGTAAGGTAGGACATAGACCCTCCTCAAATGTCCAGCCCAAGGATGCTGACGGGTGTACAAGCCCATAGACCCACCTCCCTGATCAAAATCTAGAATGTTCCCAACACTCAAAAAGCTCCCTGCCAAGACCTGCCACCCCAGAACAAGCCCCAGGGGACTTCTTTACCACTGATTCATTTCAGGCGCAAAATTTCAAAATTCCCTTCTTGGTCTTTGAATCATCAAATTCCACCGCAGTGTGTAAGTGTGTGTGTGTGTGTGTGTGTGTGTGTGTGTGTGTGTATGTAATATCATTCAGCCATTAAAAAAAAGGAACTTCTGTCATTTACAGAAACAGAGATGGAACAGGAGGACGGTATGTTCAATGAAACAAGCCAGCACGAAAAGACAAATGCCACACGTTCTCCTCTGTGCAAGCCTTCAGAAAATTAGAAGCGGCTTTTGCTCAAACCAGGGGCTCTTGGCCCGCAGCTGCCCCCTGGGGACAGAAAGCAGGATGAAGCCTGGCACCTCTGCCTGCGTTTTGCATCTGTCTCCTTTGTTACCTTCAAGTTGGGTCAGGGGCCTCTCACACTGCGCCCAGGCAGGTTAGTGACTTACAGAGCGGAATACAAGGTTTCTCCGTCCCACTTCAAGGCAGAGCACGCTGAGGTAACAGTAGGATATTTTCAAGATTTGCAGGGACAGTCCACTGCCAGACCCTCGGGGTAACAGGTTGAAGGCCCCAGTTCTTCCCTAACCCTGCAGTCGCCTTAAATTCCAGGCACGGCAGAGCCTCACAGACAGATAGCCCTGTGATGAGATCACCCCTCCATGGGAGCAGTTACCCCACGACAGGAACAGAGGCTGCCCCCACTAAGCAGGAGCGATCATCTCACAGGGACCAGAGGACACCTCCGGAGTCAGCTTGCAGGGCCAGTCCTGAGAGGACAATTGAGCAGATCGTGGCCTGACCGGGATGACTCACCTTAGAGGCCCACAGCGTGTTTGTCAACTTCATCCCTGCGACCAAAATACCTGACAAGAACAACTTAGGGAAGAGAAGCTTGATTTGGTCTCATGGTTGGAGTCCGTGGCCAGCGACTCCATTGTTCTGGGCCCGAGGTGAGACAGAACGTCAGGGCGGAAGAGTACGGCAGAGGAGGCTGCTCCCCGGAGACAGCCAGAGAGTTGAGAGAAAGGGCAGGGCAGGGGCCAGGCCATGTCCCCATCACCTGTTCTTCCAGTGGGGTCCCACCACCTCCAAAGAGGCCATTCAGATCATTAGTCCATCAAATGGATTAATCCACTGTCGAGCTCAGAGTCCTCGTGATCCATCACTTCCCAAAGGCCGGCCTCTGACCACTGCTGTGCTGGGGACCCAGCCTTCCACACTTGAGCTTCCGGGGGACATTCCAGATCCAAAATATAACACTGCCTTTGTTCCCCTTTTATACAAAACCTCAACGTTAAGCCGGGTGTGGTGGCACAGGCCTGTAATCCCAGCAGCTTGGAGGCTGAGGCAGGAGGATCGCAAGTTCAAAACCAGCCTCAGCCACTTAGTGAGGCCCTAAGTAACTCAGCCAGACCCTGTCTCAAAATAAAACATAAAAAGGGCTGGGGATGTGGCTGAGGAGTTAAGCATCCCTGGGTTCAATCCCTGTACCAAAAAGAGAAAAGAAAACAACAAGAAAAACCTCAACGTTTCTATCAGTCCCTCGAGCATAGAACTTTGGTTACTGCTCCCCTATATCTGTTCTTCCCAGTGAGTGCACTGATTTAAGCTCCTCCCACCCTTCAACGCTGCCTGTCTCTTTGATTGGCATGTTGGGATGGGTGGCTGAACCTGGTCTGTTGGGACCACCCAGCCTGTGGCCTTCAGCCAAGGACTCCAGTAATAGAAGCTAAAAAGTGGACCTCGTAGGACAGGACAGTGGTCGCAGGGCCTGGGAGTGTGGGACGGGGAAGGATGGCTGCTGAGATGGGGGCAGTGGATGTGAGGAATGAATCCCAACGCTTTGCAGCACAGTAGGAGAACGACGTCTGACAGCAACGAATCGGACATTTCAAAATAACCGATGCAGAGGATTCTGAATGTTCCCGGCACAAAGAAAAGATCAGCGTTTTGTCGAGAGATGACCCTGAGCGGCTGGGGCAGCTCCTTCACGGGAGCCTGGGAGCAGGAGATTCGGGGTGGACGCTCTCCTCCATCCCTCCTCCTGCGAGATACTTTTTTTGATCTTCAGCTTCATCTTTTTCGGTGTTGTGAGGAGCCTGGTCAGCAAACGCATTGGCAGCAATGCCCCCAGCAAGAGGAGCCCGCTCCGTGAGCCCCGGGTATCCACGGGGCATCCGACACCCTGCAGGGCATTCATCCCCTGCAGGACTGCAGGTCGCGCTGCTTCTGGGGGCTTTGCCTTCCTCCAGCCTGTGAGCGAGGCACGCGGCCGGCGCTGAGGATGGCGGAATGACTGCCGGCGGGTCGCAGCTTTAATCTGGCTGCAGAGAACAAAAGCAGGTGCCAGATGACCCGCAGCAGGGACACGCAGTCAGCACAGGGCGCCTCTCCGTCCCCTCCTCTCCTCTTTTGGCCTGGACTGCGACTTCCAGTGGGACCGCGGGGACAGGATTCAGTGACCACGCACCCCTCCTCCTCTTGCCCGGAAGGCAGTGCCCTCTCAATGCCCCCGTGTATCAGAAACACCTCCCGGAGGGGCAAAAGTGGCCTCGGTTCTAAGAGTGGACAGCAGGGATCCGCTTCCAACTCTGGAAAGTCGTGAGGAGATGACCGTCAGGCCACTAAGGAGGGGCTGACCCGGATGAAACGCAAAGTGGATTCTCTAATGGAGAGCCCAGAAAAATTCTGAAAAGGAACAGAGGAAGTAAGCGGTGGCGACAAAGAGCCCCTGAACAGAGACCAGCAGCGGGAAGAGGAGCCCCAGGGCACAGATGGCTCTGCCCAGGAGGGACCAGCGATGGGGAGGACAGGGAGATGGGGCACGACCAGCCGGAGCTGATGGAGGACCATGAAACACAGAGGGTGACAGAGACCGTGCGATGGCGAGGACCACCGTTAGGCGCATAGCGGGGTTTAGAATCTTGTCCCTTGTTTCTTTGTACCGAGGATTGAACCCAGGGGCACCTAACCACTGAGCCACATCTCCAGCCCTTTGTATTTTTTATTTAGAGACAATCTTGCTAAGTTGCGGAGGCTGGTTTTGAACTCGTGATCCTCCTGCCTCAACCTCCCCAGCCACTAGGATTACAGGCGTGGCCACCGTGCCCGACTGGTCCTATTGTTTCTTGACCTCGGTGCTGGTCTAAGATCACAGGTCCACCAGATGCTCTCCCCTGCTCCGCAGCACGGGCTCACTGGGCTCCTCTCCTGCCCTTCCGTGTTCATCAATTCACGTCCGTTCTCACTTCCTTTGACGCTCCTACTAGTCTTGAGTCTTACCCTGTAATTTTTGCTTTTAATTTTGATAGCTCTTTATGACTTCACAATAAAAAGGATGCATGGTGAAAAAACCAAACAACCACCACAAGTAAGGATCAATGTCTGAAATGTTCGAGGTGACCCATATGCCAGTCACCTGTGCAACTGATACAATGTGATCGGCACCCGTGATCGGTACACGTTGTATGGGTGCGTTAAAATGCCACATTGTGCTCCCATAAATATATACAATTACTAGAGACTGGTTAAAATTTTTTTTAAATGTTTTTAAAAAATTCCACTGAACTTCCTGTCCCCAGGTGTAAGAGATTGTTTATAACAATGTGTCTCCTGTGGAATAAGGGGCCTCGAGCTTTCTCTCCCAGTTTGTGGCTAAAACTCCAAAGCACACAGCTAAGGTTAGAATTCATGAAATAAGCATTTCAGGTGCAGCCAGAGGTGCAGCCCTGCCTCATCAGGGTGACCAGCTCAGCCCAATTTGGACCTCCCTGCTTTTAGGACCGAGTGTCCTGTATCCCAGGCCCCGACCCCTGTCAGTCCAGAGCAAAGCAGGACGGCCCCTCACCCCATCCCCGTTCTTGCCTTGGCCCTGGACACAGCTCAAAACAGAGAGGTCACGAGGAGCAGAATCTGGGACAGAGAACCCAGCACCATCTGCTAGGCCCGACCTTGACCATGAGAAGGTTCTCAAATGTCAAACTCATTTTCGGTAGCTTGTGGGGAGCTCTGCCGGGTCTACACTGAGACGTCTCCCTGTTCCCACTCCAGTCCTGGGTGAGCGACAGGACGGAGAAGAGGGAAACTACAAAAACTACAGAAAGGGAAGCTCCTTTTGGATTTCGACATTTGATGCCCAGGACTCCAAATATCTCACGCAGGAACAGCGGGTTCTCACTCTGGAGCCTGTGGAAATGTCCGTCATGTCCCCAACTGACTGGGGATGTGGCCAAAGCATTATTCTCATTCAAAGCCCTCAGGCAGCCAGTGGGCAACGGGCAGGATCAGCCAGGGTCTCCAGTCCCACGATGCTGAGATCCAAGTGTGGATCCCTCCCACGGAGGAATTCAACGACCCTGGGAGCCACGGAGGGCTCCCCACAGTCTTCCCCACCCCAGGAAACAGACCTCTTTCCTTGCTTGGACGGTACAGAGCCAGGCCTGTCTGGACTCCTAAAATGCACCTGCCCTCCGGCTAATCAGAGCCTCGCTCTGCGCCGGTGAAGTCGGGCACGGCCGTTCAACTCGCCAAGCACACGGTCCACAGGCTACTCCTCTTCCCCTCCTTGGACCATCTGGTGGCTCCCTGTGGCTATATGTGTCATATGACCTGTCAACTCCCAAATTCAGAACCCATGCCCCAGCTTCCCCACAGTTTATAGCTCAAGACAGACACACAGGGCCTCCGACCCCCCAGGTGTGGCCGATGCTGGCCAAGGGCCCCTCCAGGCTTCCTGCCCTCAGGGTGGCACCTCCAGCCACCTGAGTTCACAGCCAACGCGGGCGCTGGCTGTCCCCTCCCCGTCCACCTCTAACCCATCTCTAGTCACTGCCTACCCCTTCCAAAGGCCTGCCGGGTGAGCCCAGGTCCTCTCCTACCTGGGGACCGCACAAGCTTCCCGGCTCCCGCTCTCCTCTCCTGCTCACCTACACCAGACACCAGAAAGGTCCTTCGAAAAGCTTTATCAGGATCTCATTTAGATGCTGACAAAAAAAAAAAAATCCACCCATTGGTGGCATTGGACTGATGTGGCTTTTTAAATACACTCATACACTAGGGGTTGTATAGCCATGGCCAGAAGGGAATTTCAGACTTTACCACCCCAGAAAGAAACACATCGGCAGTCGCTCCTCCGCCTCCCTCTACCCCACCCCACATCCGCTTTCTGCCTGGACAGACGGGCCTGCACCAGTCATCTCACAATGCAGAGTATTATGGTCTGTGGTCTCCGTGTCTGGCTTCTTTCACTCAGCGTAACACTTTTGAGGTTTAACTGGGCCAACCACAGTTATGCATCCTTCCTCTTAAACGCCAAATAATATCCATTGTAGAGGGAGATATACCACATTTTGTTCACTTAGCAATGGAAATTTGGGGGGTTAAGCTTTTGGGTTATTAGAAAGTTCTTTTTAAAAAATGTGATACATTTAAAAAATGTGATACACCTGCTGCTTAAAACCCTACAATGGTCTAGCATCATATGTAAAATGAAATCTGTCATTGTGCTTGCAAGAGTCCTGATGCCCCAGCCTCTGTCTCCAAATGTTCCCACTATTATTCTCCCATAGCTCATGCTGCCTTCTTTCAGTTTCTTGAATGCCTGTGTCTGCCTCAGGGCCTTTGCACTTGCTGTCCCCTCTTCTTTCCACCTAGAATGCGCCTTCCTCCATTCTTCACATAGCTGGCTGATCCTTTGCATTCAGTTTGCAATGTAAATGTCATCTTCTAGCCAAAGTGGTCCACCCGCTGCCTGTGTCACTCTGAACCGCAGCGCCCTTACCCCTTCACACTAACCAATAACTGAGGTTATCTTGTTGGTATGTTTGTCACCTCCCTCCCTCTGGTAGAATATTCAGCTCCTTGTCCATTTGTCTTCCTTACTTCATCCCTACTGCGTTCCTGGGGCCTAGGAGAGTTCCCAGCACATAGTAGGTTCTCAGCTTATTGTGAGGCTCACCTGGTCCAGGCATGCTTACGCTATTTCTGCCATGTCATTGGCAGCCTCACTTTCCCAGAGTGACACTTCACTCCCAAACACTGGTCTCTTCCGAGGGGGAAGGCAGGGCATTAGGGATGGAACCCAGGGGCACTTTACCACTGAGCCACATCCTCAGTCATTTTTCTTTTTTATTTTGAGACAGGGTCTCATTAAGTTGTTTAGGGCCTGGCTAGGTTGCTGAGTCTGGCCTTGAACTTGGATCCAGCCTCCTGAGCTGCTGCTTATAGACATGCACCACCACACCTGGCTTCACATTCACGTGCTGGTCTAGTCACTGGCCGCCAAGATGTTAGGGGTTGGGTTAGGAGAAACTGCCTATCTCTCCAGGGTCCCAAACAATAGAAGAGAAACAAAAAAAGAAAGCCAAGTGGCCCTCTGCTTGGTTCACTGACCCTGGGGGGATGGAGTGGAAAACTGGAGAGCAGCAGCGCCCCCTGCAGGAGAAACGCTTGTTCCTGTCTAATGAGTCCACCACCGCAGACAACCAGGAAGTAGAAAAACGGTAGGCAGGGTGTGTGTGTGTGTGTGTGTGTGTGTGTGTGTGTGTGTGTGTGTGAGAGAGAGAGAGAGAGAGAGAGAGAGATCAGGTCCTGGAGAGACAAAGCCCCTTGCCTCCTTACTATGGGTGCTATGAGGTCAGGGCCTCCCTCTTCCTGGGTGGGTGGAGTGGCCTGGAGCGTTTGCTGACTCTGCACAAGGACTGTGGGGATCAAAACTTCCCTACCTCCAGGCAGAAGCAGGACAGTGGGAGGAGAGGCCCACACCCAGAAGTCTGCAGCCATGTCTGCATGTCCCTCTCTTCTGGGGACTCCACATTGTCTCAAGGAGAAGGTCCAGACTTTTTTTCAAGCTGGCCAGAGCCCCAGCCTGTCTCTCCTCTCCTCTCCCTTCACACTGCCCCGGGTCCCTCTGCTTGAATCCATGGCCTGTCCTTGCAGTGCCATGGACGCTCCATACCTGTGGACCTCTGCCTCTGCTCTTCCCACCTCCAGAAACGTTCTTCCCCACGGGCTGTGACTGGCCACCTCTGGACCTCCAGTCCGCTGGACCTCTGCTCTGTACAGCCTCTTCTGAGCCCTGCTGACAGTCAAGAGGCCCTGCCTCTGCATGCCTCCCTCTCAGGGCACACAATGGGACAGGGGTCACAGGGCCCACTGACTTGTCTGTAAGAGCAGAGGCCATTTTGTTCTCTGATGGATCCCTGATCTCCAGAAGAGACCGGAGTAGACCTTCAATAAATTTGTTGTTGATGGAAAAATGAATGAGTTCCAAGGAAGCTACTCTACAGGTCCAATCAGAGCCTGGAATCGGAGGCAAGCTCTGCTTGGAAGGGTATGTACCAGGGGGAGACAGGCCTTGCTCCGCGGTCAGTGCCCAGAGCGGCTGTCTCCCAGATCCACTGTCTCCCAGATCCACCCTCTCCTCAAAGGCTCGCTGATCTGAGCCAAGTCTTGTAAACCCGTCCTGCTCTGTGCCCCCTGAACTTTGAGATGTCCTTTCCACACCCCTGCAAGTCCCAGGACATCCCTTTAGCACTGGACAGCAGAGATCAATAGGGTGTTTGCGTCTTTAACAAAAGGCAAATATAAAAGAAAATGTCCCTGGTTTATTTTCCAGGGGCCTTGACTCATGCATCTTCCCCCCTGACCGGTTTTGTGCTGTTAGTTTTCCTTCCTGGTGAAATGGAATAGCATCTGTGGTACTCAGGGTGTCCCCAGACATTAGAATCCTTGGAATCCTTGGGAAGCCAACACCAGATGCCAAGCCCTCAGTGGCCCCTGGGAGGACATGGGGCCAGGACACAGGGCAGGGTCAGTGTGGAGCACCTGCCATGGGCCACGCCCTGCATAGGTGCTGAGAAGGCCGGGCCCTGCCTGCATGGCAGTCGAGGCCCGTTGCCAAGGACAGAAGCAGCAGTAGAGGCTTGCCCACCGCTCCCAGCTCAGTCAGGAGGGCCATTCCCTGTGATGCCTGAGAGCCGGATGGCAACAGATTTGGACTCAGAGAGACCCAGAGGCCAGCGCTCAGCCTCCTTCATTTAAAAAGGAAATAAGTAATCCTTACCCCATCAGGTGGCCCGACCAAAATGAGATAATGCCATAAATCACCCAATTTGTCTGACACATAGAAGCGACTTGTAGACCTGACAGGTGGAAATTTTCACCTGGAAATTGGCAGTGATCTCCAAGGAGTGCTGTTTCCGCCCCTGGGTCAAGTGACAGAGTCACCCACGGCCTCCAGGGACCTGAATATAATGGAACGGAGCCTGGCAGGAACCGGGACTTTCTGGGCATTGACAGCCAGGGAAATATTTTTTCAAACTCCACTGGCCTCCATTCCCAAGAACCTCCTGCAAGCATGCCAAGCATTCTCCAGATAAACCAGTCCTGTGCCATGCCCGGTCCCAGAGGCGAGGGTGCCTAGTAACTCACAGAGTCCTACCACCGCCCGGGTCTGCAGTCTGCACATCCCACCAGCTGCTAGACCACAGACCTGTCCTCCGATGGCCTCCCTCCTCCCTGTCAACGGAGGCGGACCCGAGGCCCTGGTGGCCCAAAGGTGCTGCGGGACACCTGGGGTTCTCCCACAGGCGGCCCCAGCCCCTTCTCTGTCCCTGCCCCAGCCTCTGGGCTGCGCAGGCAAAATGGACCCCAAGGCCTGGTCTGGGTTCGGGTAGGGACATCCAGGAAGGAGGCGGGACGCAGGTAGGGGCCTGGGGAACAGGGTGGTCCCTTCGCCCGCCCCGCCCCCCGCGCCACGACCACGCCCTCCGGCCCCGCCCCGGCCCCGCCCCGGCCTCCGTGCCCCGCCCCTGCCTGCTCGCCCCGGCCCGGCCCCGCCCAGCGCGGCCCGTTATCAGGCGCCCGGGTCGCCGCCATCCGCAGCCATGGGCCGGGCCCGGCCAGGGGAACGCGGGGCCGCCGGAGCATCCCCGGCCCTGTCCGTTCCGCCCTAGCATTCCGGTGCGGTCCGCCGCGCCCGGCGCCCGGGCGCTTCCTCGGAGCCCTGTCTGGCCTCCGTCCGCCGCCGCCGCCGCTGCCGGGCCCTGCCTGCTCCTCCTCGCCGAGGCCCAGGCGGCCGCGCGCCAGGTCGGCCGGGAACGCGGGGCGCTGCGCCGGGCGGGAGGGAGGGGACCCGGCGCGGGGATGGAGGCAGGAGCGGAGGGAGGACGCGGGCAGGACGGCGGGGCGGGCGGGAGGGAGGACGGGGCTCCGGGCTCAGCAGACTTGGAAGGGCTGTGGGGCGGAGGTGGAAGACTGGCCGGGGAGAGCCAGGGGCTGGGGCTGGAGCGGGCAGTGGAGAGGGGCGCCCTGGACAGTGACAGCAGACAAAGGCAGAGTGGAGCTGGGACGGAAGGAATCTGGAAGGGGGCCGGGGGAGCAGAGATGTGGGAAGGGAAGCAGGAGAGGACAGTGGCAAGAAGTGGGTGAAGCAGGACAGGGCCAGATGGAGGGGGTCAGGAAGGTGGGGATAGAGGCAGATGGAGAGGGACTCAGTGGACAGCAGATGAAGGCAGAGTGAAGCAGGGACAGGGCAACTGGAAAGGGGACAGGGGACTCAGGGCAGTTCAGGGATGACATTTGGACAAATGGACTGGGAAGTATGGAGAGACCCCTGGAAGAGGTGGCCGGAGCTGCTGCATCAGCAAGCAGTTCCTGTTTGGGAATAGGGAGATTGGGGCATCTAACCGGGGCTCAGCCCAGCGCCTTCCTCCCCAGCAGGAGTCAGCACGCAAGGCCCTGGGGACAGAAGGCCTCTTTCTCTTTTCCTCGCTGGACACTGACGGAGACATGTACATCAGCCCTGAGGAGTTCAAACCCATTGCTGAAAAACTGACAGGTACCAGAGAGGCTGGGGGCTGGGAGGCGGGCCACTCATTGGAGCAGCACCTCTAGTGGAAGAACACAGTGGTCTCTGGGGCCATGGGCCTCTGGCTCTGGCTCTGGCACTGTTGTCTGTCCCCACATTTGTTAATAATAGTACTAGTTAGCATTCCTTGACTACCTCCTGGTGCCACTGGTCCCTTTAGCACTTCCCCTGGTTTTTTCTTTAAACCTCACAGTAGCCGGGAGAGATGGACACTCAGGATCCTGATGTCTGTAATTTGGGAGACCACTGGTGGGTTTACCTACTTGCCCAAGCTAGAAGAGTGGAGAGCTGGATTAGAACCTGGCCGTCTGGCTCCAGGGTCCTGCACGAGCTCGTAGGTTTGATGGTCCCAGATGTATGCAAAGTGACCTATATTTAGCAGTCCATAGACAGGAGCTGTGACTGTCACTGACCTGAATCTCAGCCTTGGTGCTTTTAGAGCACCTTGCTGTCCATCTTTGTCTAGCTACAACTAGTGGTTAGATGAGGAGCTGAAACTCTTCTTTTCCCCCACTGGTGCTGGAGATGTGGAGCCCGGGCCTCACACACACACTCGGCAAGCACTTCACTGCTGAGCTACACTCCACGCCAGAGGGGCTAACACATTCCTGTTTGTCGCACAGCTCCACCACTGTCCCAACTCTACGTCCATTTCCCTCCAACCTCTTATGACATTTCTCCAACTTATGGTCTTGGGCACCCAGTTGTTACCCACTTGTTCTCACCCATTGAGAGCCAGGAGACAGATGCCAGCTGCCTCGCGGGTAGAAGTACCAGAGCACTATCATGGCTTCTGGGTTTCAGGGATGAGTGGTGAGTGACCTGTGGTCACTGGTAGAGGAGGAAGGTCAGGTGAAAATGCAAATCTGCTGCAATGGCCTTGTATCCATGTCCCTCAGGGGCAGGCAGTTCTGCTATGAACGCGGGTGAGCAGGTCAAAGGCCATCCGTTCTGACTTGGCCTTGACCTCTTACTCTGCATGTGCTCCCTGAGCCTCTGCACAGCCACCTCCTTGTCCTTTTTTATGGCCAGAGAGCCACAGTTCCCTCATAATGACATGTTAGCAAAGCTTGCTGGGCTCAGGAGCACTTTATATTTATTTTTTCCACATAAATTTCCATCAATGGAAAAGCATACCTTCATTGCCTCTAGACTGTGAGTGCAAAAACGGATGATGTTTTGTGAAATCAAAGAGTAAATGTGCAATAGACAAATGAACTCTAAGCAAGAAATAGAGGCAAACAGTTCTCTGTAGTTGGTAGAGTTAAAAGTGTATGTAATTTTCTGCTTTATGCCTTACAGTTCTTATAAATTGCCCATAATGAACAAGTGTTACAATTCAGGAATTAACCTTTTATTAAAAAATAAATAAAGGGCTATAAAATGCTGAGGGTGTGGTGTTTTGTTGCGGTGCTGGGATTGAACCCAGAACCTTGTGCAAGATAGGCATGCACTGCGCCACTAAGCTACACCCAGACCATTTAGTTTTAAGAAATGGGATCTCACTGTGTTGCCTAGGCTGGCCTCAAATCCTGGCCTCAAATGATCCCCCTGCCTCAGCTTCCTGGATACCTGGGACTGCACCAGCAAGCCCTGCTAACTTGAGTATTATTCTTAACCATTTTCTGTGGTACCACTACAATGATTGAGTAAGGAAGGCGGACTAGTAACCCTGCATTTTCTTACCGCTCTCTTCCTCTCAAGTTTCCAGACTGCTATTTAGAAAGTTTTACCACGTTGACTTACAAATAGAGAAATAATCAGTGATCCTCCCCTAACCCTCTGCCTCCAAGTGCTGTAGCACGGAACTACATCCACAGCCCAATAATGGTGATTTTCTAGAACACAGATTCACATCTGGAGCAGCTGGGAGTGCTAATTAAAAGGGCAGTTTCCTGCTTCTATCCCTGTAAGGTTCTGACTCAGTGGGTTCCAGGTGAGTTCCAGGCACCTGCTCTGAAGAGGCTTCTGGGTGATTCTGAGCGCCTCTGGTTGAGAGCTGCTTGTGATGCACCCATTCAGCCTGCCAGCAGGTCACGAAGTCACCAGATGCCAGGCTTCTTCTGTGCCTGGAACCTGCCCTGGAGAGCAGACAGGACAGCTCCGCCTATTCCCGGCTGCAGGGCCTAGTGTCCATTCCTCCCGAAACCGGCTTCCTTTCTCCTAAGCCCTGGTCATCACCCCCTCTGCGCCGAAGGATGACAGACTTGGCAAGTGTCTAAGCAGAAGACCCGAGAATCGAGTTCAGCCGCTGCCAGACCAGCCCTCCTTGTATAGAGGGCAACCAGGTCACCCAGACAGCAGGGTGAGAGGGTCTCCTTCCTCCATCCATTGCTCTTGCCATGACACCAACCATAGCCGGATTCGATTTCTTGCCTTTGTACTTTACTCTGATTTCCTTGACTGAGCCCCTTGCAGTCCCCCAAGATGCAGAAGAGGGTCATGAGCAATCATGATTGAGGGTAAAACAGGCCTGGGTTTGAATCCTGACTCCCTGACTACCTGGCTTTGTGATCCTGGGGAAGTGACTTCACCTCCCTGATCCTCCACTTTCTCCTTTGTAAAATGGAGCTGGTGATAATGTGGTTCTCTGCCTCTGGCGGTTGTTAAGTACTATCCCTGCTCCGAACCTTGCTCTCCTTGTCATCTGCTGGGGTGTCCTGAGAGAAGTGAGGCCCTGTAGCCTAAGGGCAGGACCTCTGCAGCCATCTGTGTCTCACAGGGTCAACACCTGCCACCAGCTACGAGGAGGAGGAGCTGACCCCTGACCCCACCGAGGAGACGCTCACCATAGAAGCCCGATTCCAACCTCTGCTCCCAGAGACTATGACCAAGAGCAAAGATGGGTTCCTGGGGGTGAGTCGGGGCAGGGGCGGCCCCACGCACAGGACCACAGAGAGCAGGACCACCTGTAAGGGCTCCCTGCTGAGGACCACTCTGTCCTTCCCTCCTTCCTTCCTGTCAGCTCCCACTGCGCCAAGCCCCCTGCCGGGCCCCAGGGTCCCAAACCTTGATGCTGTTTCTGCTGTCCACGTTCGCAGTCTGGTGGGGAGCAGGACGGAAGCATGAGCCCTCACCCCAGGTGGGGGAGTCTGGGGCGGCTCATTGGAGGGAGTGACACCGGGCAGAGGCCCGCCATTTGGGCAGAGGGTTCAGCCTTACGGTCAGCCGGTGCAGCTGAGCCCGGGATGCAGCTGCCCCACTGTCCCTGGTGACCTGCTCAGCGGCTTTCCCCCAGGCCTCTCAATGGGTGCCGGGAATCCGACTGGTGCTCTGCTGAAGGCCAGTGAACTAGACCTGGGTTCAGACCCTAGCAGGGGCTGTGGGGAGGGTGGGGAGGAGGAGAAGGTAGGAGGAGGAGATGCTGGCCAGCCCCCCGCCTGACTGTGTGAGCCCATCATGTGGGCCAAAGCCACTGCCACCCTGCCCGCCCTCCACCCCCTCCTGCCAGCTCCTCTCACTGTCCTTCCTTCCTTCCTTCCTTCCTTCCTTCCTTCCTTCCTGCCTTCCCTCCTGCCTTCCTTCCTGCCTGCCTGCCTTCCTGCCTTCCTTCCTTCCTCCCTTCTTACCTGCCTTCCTGCTTGCCTTCCTGCCTTCCTGCCTGCCTGTCTTCCAAATCACTGGCCTACCTTTCAGCAGTGAGCCTTCTCCTGTGCTGTTCCCTGTGCCACGAACAACCTTTTCTTTGCCCAGGTTATGCCTGCTTAGCTGAAATGTCATCATAGCATGAACCAGAGCTGAAGGCAGAAAGTACCAGGCCAGTCGGCTGAGGCCGAGGGATGGAGTGGCTGGATCTGGGGCACATGCAAGGGCATCCTAGTCGGTGGGCTGGGAGAGAAGCTGCAGACGGCGAAGGGTCTTGCTGCCTGGCTTTGGCCTTTGTTCTGCAGGAGCAAAATACCACTGCCGATTTTGGAATGAGAGAGTCCCCTCAGCAGCTGCCTGCTCTCCCAGCCGGGCATGTGGCTAGCACAGGCAGGGGTGGGGACAAGCGGACCCATTCCTGGAGTGGGAGGAGGTGGAGTGGGTGAGCAAGGGCAGCCCGGAGGATGCTGGGAAATGCAGGAAGGGCAGGTGTGGCTGCTGATGGAGCAGGAGGGGGAGGACTCACTGCTGGCTGGTGACCAGCGTGTGGTGGGCCACCTGCCCAAGCAGGAACTATAGGAGTGGAGAAAAATGACACCAGTTTGGAAAAGTCGAAGTTGAGGTGCCCAGGGGATGTCCTGAAAGTCCAGTGAGTGGCTGGAAGCTCAGGTCTGACGTCACAGGAAGTCCTGGGGTGGAGGGAGGGCTGACAGCGATGGCAGCCCTGCAGGCAGGTCCCCCAGAGTGGAGAGGATGGGGGGGCAGGCACCTGGAGCACACCTGCTCTCACAGGGAAAACAGCAGAGGTGGCACTTCTTCCTAGCAGAGTTCACAGACCCAGGGCCCCTCTCTGGCTTCCGCCTGCAGGACTGGCAGGTGGGCAGGCCACTGGCCTCACACAGCCGGCCCTGCTTTGGGAACGTGCTTGTTCAGTCCAGCCCCAGGAGCACACACGGCCGCTGCCCTCCCATGGAGCCTGGCTTCTGGAGGCGGGGAGGAGAGGAGATGGGCAGCTCCCTGGTGGCTGAGCTCCCCCGGGGGTGCCAGGCACTCACTGTCCTGGTGGCTGAAGCCTCAAGGGGACATGATTCCTGCCTGCACCCCATAAACACAAGAGGAGCAAAGGCTGATGGCATCCCTGCTGCCCCAGGGTCCTGCCTCTGAGCTGCAGGTGATAAGCAGACAGCCCTGTGGTTTCTGACCCAGCCTCCCTCCTGCCACCAGCTCATCAGATGGTGGGGCTGGGCTTAGGGAAGGCCTTTCCCCAGGTCCCCAGCCAGGGTGGAGCAGACCACCCTTGAGGCAGGGCCCTCTCTAGAGATGGCCTTCCTTCCTCTTCCCTGTGGCCTCACCCTGCTCTTGATTAGAGAGTTTATCCAAAAGATGGTTACCAGCCTCCCTCATCAGACTCCAAAATCGAACTCTGATCTCAGTAGTGGGACATCAGCCCCAGGGTGGAGGCGAGGCTCACGGGATCAGATAGTAGAAAGGAAGGTTGGGGAGAGTAGGCAGCCTGGAGTTCGTCTGCTGGCCCATGAGGCCCATGAGGCCCAGCTCCACCACGGGTTCCAGTCCTGGGCAGTCCCCCAGCTGCTCTGGCCTGGGCTGTTCCCCGGGTGGCTGGTGGGCACTGCTCTAGCTGGGGACCTGTCAGGGGTTAGCCTCTCTCTGGCAGAACAGGGCCAAGCTTATGGCCTGTCCCCTTGGCCTGTGGTCCGGCTCAGGGGTCCAGGGAACCCCAGAGCTGTGGTTTTCGGCACCCAGAACTTTGGCCTCACCCACCCCAGGTCTCCCGCCTCGCCCTGTCCGGCCTCCGCAGCTGGACGGCGGCCGCATCGCCCAGTGCAGTGTTTGCAGCCCGCCACTTCCAGCCCTTCCTTCCCCCTCGCGGTCAGGAGCTGGGCGAGCCCTGGTGGATCGTCCCCAGCGAGCTGAGCGTCTTCACCGGCTATCTGTCCAACAACCGCTTTTACCCACCGCCGCCCAAGGGCAAGGAGGTGAGGGCAGCCGTGGTGAGACGGGGCCCTGCCCATCTGCACTCGACCCCCTCACCCCAGGGCCCCGGGCCTTCAGATCCGGGGCGGACCTTACCCAGCCTTTCCGGGCCAGCAGGGCTAGGCAGTCAGCCTGGGGTCTCCACTGCTATCCCCCAGGTCATCATCCACCGGCTCCTGAGCATGTTCCACCCTCGGCCCTTCGTGAAGACCCGCTTTGCCCCTCAGGGGGCTGTGGCCTGCCTGACCGCCATCAGTGATTCCTACTACACCGTGATGTTCCGGTGAGCACCCCTGCGGTGGCGAGCAACTTCAGGGCATTGCAGAAGGTATAGTGCTGGCCAGGGAGGGCCTGGCCTGAGGGCCGCAGCTCCACCGCTTCCTGCCTGTGGCCTCGGGCTCTCTGGATCAGCACAGCAGTGTCCACAGGGCCGTGTCCTCCTCCGCCCACCACCGTCCAGCCTTCTCCCACAAGACTCCCAGGACTGGGGGAAGCTAGGGGAGCTCTGGCTTAGCAGACTCTGTTCCCCCAGGATCCACGCCGAGTTCCAGCTCAGTGAGCCTCCGGACTTCCCCTTCTGGTTCTCCCCGGGCCAGTTCACGGGCCACATCATCCTCTCCAAAGATGCCGCCCATGTCCGTGACTTCCGGCTCTTCGTGCCCAATCACAGGTGGGAGCGGGGTCTGGCCCAGCCTCGGCACCCAGCTGCGGTCCATCCCTTCCCAACTCTGGCACTCAAAGCAGAGCTGTCCAGAGGCACCCTGCACTCTGCCCCTTCCCTTGCGCCTCAGGGCCACCTCTTGCGAGGGGCCTGGAGCTGTTGTGGAAGGAGGCTGTGGGCAGCAGCTGACAGGGCACTCACTGGGCCTGGCCTCCACCCACTGCGGCAGCTGCAGCCTCTCCCTAAAGCTGCTGCCTCCCCGCCTGTCCTCCGAGGCTGACAGACCCGTAACCACTGCCTGCTCACGCCACCCAGGGGAAGGCCAGCAGCTGGCAGGACCCCTGCTGGGGAGTCCAGGAAGGCTTCCCAGAGGAAGCGACATCTAAGTAGAGACCTGGGGCAGAAGAGAGTTCCAGACAGAGGAAGAGCACATGTGAAGGTCCGCACACCGGCCCTCCATTGGCACAGGGCCTTCCGGGACAACGCTGTGCTACCAGCTGCCTGTCCACCTCATCTGCTCAGGGTCAGCCACCCATCAGCAGCACAGGGGACCTGGGAAGGCCTGACTTCAAGAAATTCCTCTGTGATAGCAAGTGGCCACTTAGTGGGCTTCTCTCCCTCTCCAGAGAGGTAGGGCAGGGACACCCAGGCCAGGGGGAGAGTGAGCAGGAAGCACAGCTGCCACCCGCCCCCAGCAAGGAGCGCCGGCCCTTCCGGTTGAGCCCAGGCTGGGGAGGCCGCCAGGCAGTCGGGGCGAGAGTCCTGGACTGGAGGAAAGGACAGACATCCAGCACCCAGCTCACCTGCGCCTGCTCACCTGCGCCTCCTCACCTGCAGCAGAGGTGCTCGGTCATCAGCCCTGGGGCGCCCCCAGGCGGCAGATCTGCAGATTGCACTTATCAGGCTGCCTGCCGCCCACTGGAGCTGGCAAACCGCCCAGTGCCTGTTTTTCGCTCCTGCCCTGCTCTGTCCTGCAGCAGGCATTGGCCATCCCTCTGCCCTGAAGGTCATGGGCAGCACATGAGGTGTGCTGTGGAAGCCCCTCGTGAGCTGTCCAGGGCGGTGCCCGTGGCTGTGGTTGCAGTGACTCAGGAGGGGCAGCCTGGGGAAAGGAGAGGTCCCAGGCTCTGGGCTCAGAATCCCAGTGGCTCCGAGGCCACAGATTCACCGTGCAAAGCCTCAGTGTCCTCATCTGTAAAATGGGCAGCTCGTGCTAAGCAGGGTGTATAGGTGATGGGCTTGGATGATAGTGCTCTGCCCTGGCCATCCCAGGTCTTTGAACGTGGACATGGAGTGGCTGTACGGGGCCAGTGAGAGCAGCAGCATGGAGGTGGACATCGGCTACATACCCCAGGTGAGCACACAGGTGATCCCCACCAGGTAGCTGCACTGCGGGCCCTGCCCTCCCCAGGGCCTCAGCTCCCACCTCTGTGCTGAGTGCGGTGTCCCTGAAGGTCTGAGGGCCCAGGTCTGGGCATCCCTCATGGCTGACCTCTGGTCCAGATGGAGCTTGAAGCCATGGGCCCCTCGGTGCCCTCAGTGATCCTGGACGAGGATGGCAACGTGATCGACAGCCGCCAGCCCTCGGGGGAGCCCCTCCAGTTTGTGTTTGAGGAGATCAGGTGGCAGCAGGAACTGAGCTGGGAGGAGGCCGCCCGGCGTCTGGAGGTGGCCATGTACCCCTTCAAGAAGGTGAGGCTGGGCAGGCGGAGGCCAAGCCAGACTGCGTGGCTGAGGTGGAGCTGTGGAGGAGGAATGTGGGCAGGCAGGTTGCTGGGGCTGCAGCCAGGGCAGGTGGCCTCCCTGGCCAGGAGCAGTGTCCCCAGCCCAGCAGCACCCTCCACACCCCTGCAGACATGGGCCTAAACATGTGCATGCACGCAAACACACTCACGCCATGCACATCCACGCAACCAACACGCTGTGCTCACAGCCCGGAACGGCTCTGTTGCGGTTTGACCCTAGGTCACCTACCTGCCATTCACGGAGGCCTTTGACCGAGCCAAGGCCGAGAACAAGCTGGTGCACTCGATCCTCCTGTGGGGGGCCCTGGACGACCAGTCCTGCTGAGGTGAGGAGGCTGGGCAGCTCTAAGGGAAGCAGCGGGGGCCTCACTTAGAGTGGGGGGCGGGAAGCCGGGGCACAGGCTGCCCTGCTGGAGCCAGTGGGACTCCACCTGGGGCAGAGGGAGGGCCCTGCACACTGGGCTCAAACTCAGCCATTTTCGGTGTCGTGACCTTGGCGGAGTAAAGACCTGAGCCTCGGTTTTCTCCTCAGTGCAGGTGGGATAACACGCTCACCTCCCAGAGCTGTAAGACCATGTGGACGCGCCATGCTGTAAAGTGATGTCCGCACTGAGGGAGGTGGTGCCGAGGCTGGGCTGGGCTTCTTATTCAGGAAGTCCACCTGAGACCTGCAGGAGCCCAGCAGTGGGTTCGGACAGGAGTAAACATGCCCTGCCTCCATCTGCTCCCTCAGCAAACATTCTGGGCACCTGGTGTGCCAAGGGGTAGGCCAGGCACTGGCAGCCCACAGTGTAGTGCAAAGGCAGATGTGGAACAAGTAAGCACAAGTATGGTGAGTGTTGTGCCAGGCAAGGGCCAGACTGGTACAAGAGCATGGCAGGGGGTCAAAGAAGGTGGAGAAAGTGACATTTAAGCTGAAACATTGAAGGATGATTAGGAGTTTTGTCAGGTTGCAGGAGAAAGAGGGTTCTGTGTAGAACAGCTTGTACAAAGGCCCTGGGGCACACAGAGTTCAGTGAATCTATGAAGGTGTTACTGTCTTCAATCCCTGGGCCGGGTAGAACCCACCCCAAATCTGAACCCAGATGTCAGTGTGTGGTTGATGTTAATCCCAACTACCATTTATTCAGCACTTACCCATTGAATCTGTAACTTCACCTGGATGCAGAGACCATTCTTCAGTCTATGAGGCTTACTCAAAGCAAGATCGTTGCTGATAGAAAACCCCAGTAAGACATGGTCTACCTGCACAGGTTCAGGGCGGACTCTCCGGGAGACTGTCCTGGAAAGTTCGCCCATCCTTGCCCTCCTCAACGAGAGCTTCATCAGCACCTGGTCCCTGGTGAAGGAGCTCGAGGACCTGCAGGTGAGTGGAGGAAGCGGCCTGTGGGAGCCCCCGGGACAGTGCTGCGGGCCCAGATATCAGGAGCGTGCACTGTCCCCACAGAGCAACCAGGAGAACCCGTCCCACAGGCAGCTGGCTGGCCTGCACCTGGAGAAGTACAGCTTCCCGGTGGAGATGATGATCTGCCTGCCCAACGGCACTGTGGTAGGCCCGGGGCCCGGGGCAGTGGGCAGGGGCACAGCTGTGCAGGCTCCTCGGGCACCACCTCGGGCCGTGAAGCCTTGAGCTGGTCTCTTAGCCAGTCTGAACCTCGCCATTCACAGCTCGGAGCTGCCATGCGGGCTAGGACACTCTGGCGAGAGTGGGCCCTCGACAGCCTTTGGGGCTGCAGGGCAGTGAGCAGCCCAGTAGTGCGTCAGCACATCCCCGATGAAGGAGACCGGTTGAGTGGACAGAAGCCCAGCCTGGAGGGAAGCTCCTCCAACCATTACCGCTGGCCCTGGCCCTGGGGGTGGGGCAGCAGGAGCAGGGCCCTGTGGCCAAGAGGACCAGGGGAGGGCCTGGCCTGAGCCAAGCGTCCAGACCCTACTTCTGAGGGCCCTCCCGTGGCCTCGTCCACGTCCTCACCACAGCTCTGGAGGTGGATGATCGTCAGCATCCTGGCTGTGTGTCTTCCGTGCTGGGGATTAAAACGGGGTGTCGTACGTGCCAGGCAAATGCCCTTCCGCTAAGCTACATCCCCAGCTCTTGTTTACAATTTAATTTGAGACAAGGTCTCACTAGGTTTTCCAGGCTGCTCTCAGACTTGTGATCCTCCCGCTCCAGCCTCCTGAGTCCCTGGGATCCCAGGCGTGCACCGTGGAATGCCCACTTCAGTGCCCATTTTACAAACCAAGAGAGCGGGGCACAGACATTTCAGAGGCTCAAAACTTTCTGAAAGCTGCAGACAAATAGGAAGAGCAGGTGTTTTGGAAGTAGGTTTACCTGCGAGCCTCAGAAGCTCCAGCTCCCCTGCTGGAAGCCACCCTCGTCCTCGGGTCCCACGGCTAGCTGGTGCCACTCTGCTTATTGTAGGAGGGTGGTCCGCTGCCTCCAGTTCCCAGGCTGGGGGTGGTCCGAGGGCAGGAACTGGGGCTGGTGTGGAGGAGGTGTCCATGAGAGGCTGGTGAGGACAGGGCAGCGGGCAGGAGGCTGAAACTGTCAGGGACCAGGGAGGAAAGGCCTGGGGGTCAGCCAGGCAGCCCACACCATCACTGGCTCCCACCACGTGAAGCCTACTGCAGGCCAGCGTCCTGGGGTCACCAAGATGAGCAGACAGGGCTCTGTCCGGCGGGCACTGTCTCACTGGTCAGTGGGTTGGGCAGGTGGTCAGTCTGTCAGTTGTTCCGTTTGTTCGTTCACTTACCAGGCACCCACTTGTGCCAGGCTCTTTGCAGAAAGGTCAAGAAACTGCCCTGCCGCATGGTGCTCACTGGGTAGAGCAAGAGGCAGATGGGAAGCAGGCCATGGGGTGCTGGGCATTTTGATGGAAGTGACCGTGGGGTCCTGGGGTCCCAGGAGCAGGGAGAGCCCATGGCGGAGGCTTGCGAGTGGCTGCTTCTCCTGAGCCAGCACGGGCAGCAGAGCCCAGGGCCTCCCAGCTCTCCTCACACAGCCTTCTCCCAGGTCCACCACATCAATGCCAACTACTTCCTGGACATCACCTCCATGAAACCTGAGGATGTCGAGAACAACGTCTTCAGCTTCTCTTCCACCTTTGAAGACCCGTCCACAGCCACCTACATGCAGTTCTTGAAGGAGGGACTCAGGCGCGGCCTGCCCCACCTCCATCCCTAGTGTCTGCTAGGCTGGTGGGAAGCCAGGCTGGGTGGGACCTGGTGGACAGGCCCCACGTGCCTCAGAGCCAGAGTGGACCTTGGCCCGTTTCAGACTTGAGACCCTCCTCATGCCCACTCCACTCCTCGGCTGCTTTGTGGGCTTGAAGTCAGCTGAGGGCAGCCACCCTATCTTTGCCTCAATGACATGGGTAGATAAGAGGCGGTCTGAGCTGATGGGGCCAATGAACTGTGATCTCTGGTGCCACCATCCGCCCTTCCCTACCCATTCTCCAGGTGCCGCTTGGGCTCTCCCAACGAGGGCCCCTGACCTCCCTGGACCTCCCCGACCCTGGCCCCGTGGGGAGGAGTGGCTGAGGAAGACGGGGGCCCTCCTCTCCTGAAGGAAGCACCAAGGACCTGGCCAGGGACCAGGCTGTCTGCAGAGCTTCCTTCCTGCCATACCCTGGGCTGCTCTCCTGTGCTTGATGTCCCCAGCTGGGGTCAGGCTCAGCTGGAGACAGCCTTCTGGAGCCTGCGTGCAGGGCCCTCCTGCAGGTGGAAACCCCCTGTGGCTCTGCCGCTCTCCAGACGGCGGGACAGACCTGACAGCAGGGCTCCCGAACCTAATTAGGGGCCAGGGAGTTTATGGTGAAGCAGGATCCTGCCTGAGGCCCAGGGCTAGGGCTCTCCCACCACCTGCCCAGCACAGGGTCACAGCAGGACTGCTAGAGCCAGTGTCCCCATCACATCTCTTACCCCACAGACCCTGACTCCATAGAAATGTAGCCCAGCCAAAGAACGGCCTCCCCCAGAGCCAGCGCTGTCCCGGCCACCAGGGGTTCCTCAGACCAGCTCGTCTATCCCTGGGTGGCCACTGACTCTCCTTGGCCACTCTCGAGGCCTTGGTCCACTTCCTGAGCCACTGACCACAGCCAGTCTTTTTTTATACATGGGACAAAAGTGTTTTTATATGAACTTTCTCACATTTTATAGGTATTTTTTATAACCCCAGTGCTGAGGAGAAAGGGGCACGGGCTTCCCCAGCAGCCGCCCATGACGGCTGGATCCGAAATCCTGGATGGGTCCAGCTTGATGTCCCTGCAGTTGCGCGTGTGGGAAGAACGTCCCTCCCTTTGTCCTCCAGCTGTTGAAAACATCCTCAGAGGATCAGAATACCCCAGCTCTCTCCCGCCCGCCCTCCACCAGGCCCGGGAGCACCTGGGACTTACTTCCATTAAAGCCTTGAAGTCAGCCATCCCCTGTGCCCTCCAGTTCTCTCCCTTCAGGGGCTCAACCTCAGACCTGGCAGAGGAAGCAGGAGGGCCATTCCTGGGACACTCCCGGCCTCCAGCTGAGGCGCCCTGTCTGCCCAGGGAGCACTCCCATGAGGCTCCTTTTTGTACCAGGTATAACAATAGCAGCCAGTTATCTAGACCCTTCTCTTTCTCAGGCAGTATTTCCCATTTAATCCTCACAACAAAACTGTGAGGTGGATAACAGATGAAGAAGCTTGAGTCTCAGGGAAGTGGAGTGACTTGCTCATGGTCACTCAGTATGGAACTGAGACACAAACCCACATGACTCCAAAGCCTGTGTCTCGATTTGGGGGTGCCTTGACATTGTACCCCACTTCTCTCCCTGCCTGTGTTCCCTGAGGTGGAAAAGAACGCCTTTCAAATTATCATGACTCATTCCCTCTGATCTTTAGACCAAACTTGGAACAAAGCGGCGTGAGCCACTGAGTGCAGCCAGGTTCTCTGTCCTATGCCCCTCACAGCGGGAGGGGGTGCCAGTACCTCCACCATCTTGCCAGGCACATCCCCAAACCTCCTGGCCTCAGCAGAGGCCTGGCCTCCCTGCCCAGCAAGCTCGTCTCTTCCTGCTGCTCCCAGGGGGCCTGCTCCACATCACAATCCTGGTCCCATCTAAGGGCTAATTGCTTGGGTTTCCTGAATCTTTATCAGCTGCCTCTGCCTGTCCCCAGCTGGGGAGGGCCTCCCGCCACCCTCCTGTTACCCCTTTGCCTCTTCCCTCCCCAACATGTCCTATAATAAAATAGGAGAGACTAGGATGGCTCCCAGCGCTTTTCCTTTGGGCAGGATGTTCAGTTCTGTCCTCGCTTGGTCTGACTGCTTCCCCTGCTGGGATTGGCTTGGCAGATGGGCAAGGGAGTGAGGCAGGAATGCCTTTGGGGACTATCTTGTCCGTCACCAGAGGGCTTGAGTGACTTGCCTAAAATAAGTTTGTGATAGACCACTGGTAAAACTTACTATTTTGAGAATCTGGTGCTCTGTGTTGAGAAAGATCCTGACACTAAATCCACTGTCTTAGAAGCAGAGCCTGAGACAAGAATTGGGTGATTTGGGGGGATGTGCACTTTAGGAATGACCTGTAAAAGAAGGATTGAAGCCACACAGGGAAAGGACAGATTCTGAGCAGGGATCTGCTCAGATCAGCCTTCATCTGACCCACAGGGAAGGACTCCAGGACACAAACCACACTGCAGAGTCACACCAGCCTTTTGCACCTTGTGTCCATCAGTCGTTGATTTGGGGAGGTGGATAAGGAGGCTCCATTCTCCTTGCCACTAGGGAAGCATCTATACCCAGGACTGAGAGAGTGGTTTACATGATGTGTGATTGCCTGCTGGGGGAAGTCATGATCAAAGCACAACTTGCCATCCTTGAAAGAGGACTGGGCCTGGAAATCCACCTTCATCATTTGAATATGGTGGGGATTAGGATAGGTGACCTAATCTTTAGGTCTCTGACCAAGATCATTTGAATAGCTTGTGAAGACCCAGAGCAAAATGAAAGTGCAAAGACATGCCCCAAGTTTAGAAAGCTGGAGTCATGTGGTGCATCATCATGTTTTGATTGGTGATGGGCCACGTATATGATGGTAGTTCCCTAAGATTATAATAGAGCTAAAAAATTCCTATCCTCTGGTATTCTTATATACCTTTTCTATGTTTAGATATTTAGATGCATCAATTCTTACATTGTGTTACAGTTGCCTACAGAATTCAGTACAGTAACATGCCGTACAAGTTTGTAACCTGAAGCAATATGTTATGCCGTATTGCCTAGGTGTGTAGTAGGTTACACTAACTAGGTTTGTGTGAGCATACTCTATGATAGTCACACAATGACAATGGCACCCAATGATGTGTTTCTCAGAATGTATCTCTGTTACTAAGTGATGCTTGACTACTTTCAAGAGGGCAACAGCAGAATAGTAACCCAAGTATGGCGTTCTTCTGGACGTGGGCCCGTTGTGACTATGCAGGCTGTTTGCCCAGGGAGTCACCCCATCCCTGGCAGATTGAGGTTGCAGGCTTTAGTACCAAGGAACTGCAGACTGGGAACCAGGCAAAGTCATGTGCTGATGGCTGATGAAAAAATGTGTCCTAGGAACTGGGTGCCTTGGAGACCAGAACACTGAGGGTTTGTGTATAAGGAGGGAGTGGGCTTGTGAGCTTGAAAAGACTGTGAGTCTCTTCCAGTGCCTTCAATCTACCCATTTAATCAAACTGAATATAGTGTGTGTGCGGTGGGGTGGGGAGGGATAAAACAGGAGCACTACAGAGCCCTGGAGGGCAGGAGTCAAAGGCGGAAAAACCGTTCTGCGCATTCTTGCTGGAGAAAGACTAGAGGGCCTTGCCTGGGACGCACGTAAAGTGAACAGGGTGAAAGGGCCGAGGTAAGCACGTGATCCTGAGGCTGGAGTCCCAGGCTTGCGATTGTGAAATTTGCAGTAGGGATCGGGGCAGCAGACCTGGCATATTTTAGGGACTAGACCTCAGCTTCCCGAAGTCGGATGGAACTAAACCTGGAGAGCGACAAGGAAAAGGACACCAGCGGCGGGACGTGACGAATCAAGCCTCAGGGGTCTCCAAGCGCAGACAGCCCGCTTCTCCCAGGGGCCGCGACCAAGGCCGAGCCGGTTCTCGAGAGGGCGTGTCTTCGCCTGCCGCCCCGCCCCGAGGCTTGCTCGCCCCGCCCCCGAGCCGGACCCGCCTCCCGAGGGCGCGCGGGGGCGCGCATCGGTGCGCAGCTGCAAAGGACGGCTTCCGGGGGGCGGGCCGGCGGAAGTGAGGGCGGTCGAGGCTGGGCCGCCGGCTGTGGTAGGAGGGGCCGTGAGGTGAGAGTCCGAGAGCCGGAGTCTGAGGTGAGAAATACCCCAGGGCCGCCCGGGAGGCGGGGGCGCAGTCCTTCCGCCCTGTCAGGCAGGGCCCGGGCGCCGGGCGCTGTGCGGAGCCCGCGGCTGCTGTTCCCGCGCGAGTTCTCGCGGGAGCCGCTGTTGTCCGCCTCCTTTGGCGGGGGGAAACTGATCCCCAGGGGGTAGTTGCTTTACGAGTCACCCCGGACGGGACCGAGCCAGAGCAGAGGCTTCTCGTGCGGCCGGGCTGCCCTGCCGCCACCTGGCTCCTCCCGGCGAGGAGCTCCCGCGCACTCCGGCCCCGGGCCTGCGGGTCCAACGGCCGCCGGGCGGGCGGCGAGGACTTGGCCGACCTTGGCCCGGGTCGGGGGACGCGTCCTGGCGCGGTCCTGCGCGGCCGTCCCCCGCGCGGCTGCACCGCCCTCGCGGGGGTCGTAGGGGCCGTCCGCGCAGGTCTCCGCCCGGGGGTGCGCCGGCAAAGTTTGCTGAGCGCCCGGAGCTGCCGAGGCCAGGCCCCGCTCGGAGCAGCTCCCAGCTCCAGCTCCCGAGGGAGGCCGCGCAGCGCGTCAGTCTGGACGACCGCCGCGGAAGGGGCCGTGGCCGCGCCGAGCGCTCGGACCCAACCGCCGCCGGCGCACGGGGCGAGAGCCTTCTCCAAGTGACACGTGGGCGGGGCTTCGCTCCCGGGATTCCTGGAATGTTTGAGCGCTGGCCGGCGCTGCTGCGAGCGAGCAGGTCCCCGCCTCCCTGCCAAGCGGAGGTTACACGGGTTCTGTGTTGAGCGGCCGCCGAAGGAGGCTGGGTGCTGGGGGTGAACGGGAAAGGACCGACCCCGTCTGGTGGGGTGATGCTTGAGCAGAGCTCCCAGGAGCGACTAAGAATGAGCTTGGCCAAAGTGTTTCCAGCAGAGGCAGTAGTATGACCAGGGGCTCAGAGTGGCTGCTGGGGGCTGGCAGCAGTACAGCGTGACCAGAGGACAGAGGCAAGGGAGAAACCGGAGGTGTTAATGCCCAGCCAAACGGTGCAGGCTCGTCGCCGGCGGGGAACTCGGTCTAGAGAGGGAGGGGGAAGATGGGGTTGGCGCTTATGGAGGACCCTGCAGGCGGTGCAGAGGGTCTAGCCCCTGGGCTCCGGGGGCCGGTTTTAAACACTGATTTGGAAAGATCCCTCTGGCTGGCAATGAGGGTTAGGCCCAGCTGAGTCTTGGAGGTGAGGGGAGAGGGAGTGTCTGTAAGGGGAAAACTAGAGGCACTGAACTTGGGGCTTGCACTGACATTGAGTACAGCGCCTGGCACAGAGGCAGCACAACTTGGGAAGACTTTGGGCGTTTTCTACTTCATGCCCTCTGAGTGACCCTAGACAAGTCCCTTCCTCTCTCCAGCTTCCTTTCCCCATGTGTATCAGAAAGCAACACTCTTCCAAGATATGAGAGAAACCCTCTCATATCTCTGGAGAGGAGCTGCTCTTACTCCATTCTGTCCCATTCAGAATTGGCCTAGGGCTCCCAAGTGACTTCTCACCCAGGCATGCTTAGCCCTCATAATTGGCCCCCAGACTGCCTTTGCAGCCTTATGATACTCTGCCCCTCTGTACATAGCCCTCCCCTTCCTGGGCTGGACTTGTTCACTGTGCTGTTTTCTTCCTACCCTCTCTGAATTCACCATGGGGTCTGGGGGCCAGGGCACAGAAATTGCCAGGCCACCTGCCTAGGGTGCCTCCCAAGTAATGATCCTCAGGCTTCTTTAGGGTACTGTGTTCAGGTCCTGTCTCTGCTGGACTGTGAGTGCCTATAATGCCAGCTGAGGGCCTGGCACTAATGGGCATTAATGCATGAGCTCACTGACTTCATCTGCTCACCATGCAAAGGTAGCTGTGGAGTGTGTAATCAGGAGTGACCCCACCTGTTTTATTTTAAAGTTCATTAAGCACCTTAAAAATCCTTGCCACCCCCTTACAGTAGCCTGGAGTGACAGCTTTTCCTATTCCCTTTTTACAGATGGAGAAGCCAACATTCTGAAAGGTTAAATAACTTGCCTATAAGCTGCAAAGCTTGGTAGGGAAATTTTGGGTCTTTGGACTAGGGGTACAGCTCAGTGGTACACTAGTATTGTGCACATGACGCTGGGTTTGATTCCCCCAGCAACACCCCTCACCCCATAAAAGTCTCTTCCCTGTTGCTCAGTAGACTGAAGACTGCCCTGAGCTGGCGTTGAACCTCCTTTCTTGCCCCCTTGTGGGGGCCTAGCAGTGGCAAACTGGGGGGCACATGCTATACTTTTACATCTCATCTTCAAGAATCAGTGCTGAGCTTGGGTAGTATTTTCAGTTTGGCTCTTCCATGAGCTTCATAGCTACCAAAGAATTCAGCTACCATCTTTAGAAGTTTTGCCTCAGTACACGTTAGAGCCCAGGAAGACTCCAAGTTAGCCAAGTTCACCCAGCAAATCTGAAAAAATCATTATGAGCCTCGTTTTGAAGAAGTCAGTTTTAGCCGAGGGCAGCCTCTTGGGCTGGTTTTCTCCCCGTGAAGCGTCAGAGGTCTTGGTTTAGTCATGGTTCCACAGGGCCCGGTTTTGTCGGGCTTTTGTGGTAGCCATCGAGTCCCTTCTGTGGGGGTTGTTTCACAGGAAGGGAAATCGGTGGTTCCTTGAGATGGCCTGATATGAAGGAGCCACACATCCTGCCTCCTCAAGCTGCCCTGTGGCTACCTTGTCCTTCAAGTGCAGTAGCTGGTTGAGATGTCAGGAATGGAAGCCAATGTGGTAAGCAGTATTTCTTGAGCACGGGTGAGGTGCGAAAGGTTGAGCCCTGGGCCTGCTGACGTGCTGAGGCCCTGAGGCTGATTCATTCCTTTCCCCTGGATGCTTGGAATCAGAGCAAGACTGCCCTCTTACCTCCTCCCCAAGGAAAGAACCTAGTAATCTTGAGGACACTTAGGGAGTCAATGTGTTTCTGCCTTTCTGTGCAGAGGGAAGGGAGGGAAACCTGGATGGTCCCTATTCCTAGCCCCTCCACTGGGCCCTCCCAACATCGTCTTTCTTAGCAGGTGTCCCCTTGAGTGCTCCTTGAAGTGAAGGCTGGCAATTGGAGAACCTATACTCACTCATAATTGAAGCTTGACTTTCTGCCAGAGTGCCCTGTCCCTTAGAGTTAGGAATTCAGTCTCCCTGCTAGAGAGGAGAGGGCAGGGACAATAGGTGGATTCATTGTTTCTGAGGTCATAGCTGCTTGTCTCTCTGCTCTAGACTATTCCAATCTGGCAAAACAAGCCACATGGGGCTGCTCGAAGTGTAGTGAGAAGAATTGGGACCAACCTACCCCTGAAACCATGTCCCCGGGCATCCTTTGAGGTGAGTATGCTAGCAGGGCGAAAAAAGTAGAGGCTCAGAGACTGGGAGGTTGGTGCGACCTGCTTTCCTGGTAACTTTTTTAGCTAGTCAGGAAATATTTACTAAGTTTTATAGTATTGGTCACTATGCCTTCCTGATTGTACACAAATCTGTTACAATAATCAAGACTTCCAGTTTGCTCATAAATTAATAATCTTTGGTTGCATCTTTGTTGTCTCTGCTGACTCAGATTTCATCAGGCTCCAACAGTTCAGTTTTATCAGAGCAGGCCAAAGGCATTTGCTGAACCAAATCTCCAGACAGATGATGTCTGTGCTCTGAGGTGTTCGCCAGCAACCTGGCAAGTCCCCACATGGGACACAGTGCTGGAACTCTGCTTTCCTCACCAACCCCAACTTGGCCACTTAGGCACTATTTTTATTAGTTCTCTGAGGCTATGGTCCCTATCCTCTTTCTGGCCAAATGTGGCCACTGTTTTACTGGGATACTTCAGTCTCACCTGTGTCTAGGGAGCGGTTAACACTCACTCTGTAGCAGGGATACCTGCCTGGCCTAGGTCTGAGACCCCCTTCTGCAGTAGAAAGCTAAGCAGCATCGGCTTGAGCAGCCCTTCTCCAGGAACCCATGATTAGGGACTAGCTCAGGGCTAGATGGTTAAGGTGTGAGAATTTGGAAAGCTCGGACATAAAAGAAGTACTGCTTTCTGCCCACACAGAAGAGACAGAAATATATACATGAAAGAATGTGGGGCCAGGTAGAACAAAAATTATATGCTAACTGTGAAGTCTGTAGGAACTAGTTCTAGTGTTAGAAGTGATGTCTGTTAGATTCAGGAATGGGGTTGGAAATAGGTGTGGGTGAGGGGCTGTCCCATGACCCATATTGCCAACTACTCAGAATTACCTAAAGGGCATGGGCAGGATGTAGTCCTGGCTATCTCAGAAGCATCAGAAACAGGGAATACAACAAGGGAGTGTAACTAACTCCGTGATTTTCCCCCACACTTGACTATACATTCCAGTCTACTGGCCAAATGCTACTGAGCAGAGACAATTAAGGACATAGGGTTTCTCAGTGCAGGAGTCTATGTGAACAGTAATAGTAATACTAGCTGACATTTACTGAGCACATCTGTGTGTCAGGCACCATGCGAAGTACTTAACTTTATTATTTGTCAAGAACAATGGAACATTCAGTGCTCATCCAGGACAGCAAATGGGCCTCCTGCAATGGCCCATCTTAGCAGAAGCTCCTGGGTCCTTGCGAGTCCTGCTTTGACCCTGTAGTGTTATCTAACTCCTGTGAGTGCTGGCTTCTTTAAATAAAAGCAGAAACTATCAGCCCCTGATCCACTTACCAAACACTTTATAGCAGAAATATTTGTACTCAGTTCACATATAGGTATGTACTATTATTTTATTATCCTAGATTTTGTTACAAATTAAATTCTCTTAAATATTTAAGATCATTATTGATTGCCTTTTAAGTTTAACCATGCGAAAGTAATAAATCAGAGTGAAAAAGGAATGACCTATAATCAATCATGACACTATTGATGTGTTACTGTATTTCCTGTTTTTCTAGATATATGCTTTTTACTTTGTTTTATCTTAGTTGTAGTTTAGGGGTTCTGAGAAGAGATTGACCCTAGAGGCTCTCTACCACTGAGTCATTCCCCTACTCCTTTTTTTTAAAAGGCAGTTAAGTTACTGAGGCTAGCTTAAAATTTGTGCTCCTCCTACCTTCAGTGTCCCAAATTGCTAGGATTATAGGTATGTACCACCACACCCAGCTTTTGTTTTAATCATAGTGAGCATGAGATTGAATCCTCCTATTTTTTCATTTAATATGGTATCATTTACTCAGCCTCTCTGTTCCTCGGTAATTGTTCATTTGGGTTGAGAGGTTAAGAAATCCCCTTATGGGGGCTGGGGTTGCAGCTCAGTGGTGGAGCGCTTGCCTAGCATGTGTGAGGCACTGGGTTCAATCCTCAGCACTACATAAAAATAGTAAATAAAATATACTATGTCCATCTGCAACTAAATAAAGATATTGTGTCCATCTACAATATTTTTAAAAAGATTTAAAAAATACCCTTGTGATTGCTTTTGTACAGTTATTTATTTTTTTATTTAAATCTAAATATTCAGGTTATTAGGTTTGCTTGACAACAATGGTAGGGCTAGGGATGTGGCTCAGTGGTAGAGCACTTGCCTAGCATACATGAGGCCCCAGGTTACATCCCCAGCACCACAAAAAAACTGAAAACAAACCAGTGCCATAACAGTGTAGATCCCAACTGCCTATATGACTCAATCCCTAGCACCAAAAAAATCACCACACCAACCACACATTAAAAAAAAAGGAACCATGGGCTGGGGTTGTAGCTCAGTGGTAGAGTGCTTGCCTGGCATGTGTGAGGCACTGGGCTCGATCCTCAGCACCACATAAAAATAAATAAATAAGTAAAGATAATGTGTCCATCTACAGCTACAAAACATTTAAATAAATAAATAAATAAACCCAATTAGCTACAAAGGTGTACAGAGCTAACCAGGGGAAATCTACCATCAGTATAACAAGTTGTTGATGAACTTACATCAGTATTCTTAAAACTAGAAGGCAAGATAATTTTAGACAGTAGCTACCTCTACTAGAAGCTAACTCAGACCTAATCCTGGTAGCTCAGGAGACTGAGGCAGAAGGATCACAGGTTCCAGGGCAGCCTGGGTAACTTGCAAGACCCTATCTTAAAATTGAAAAATAAAAGTATAAAAGAACTGGGGATGTGGCATAGTGATAAAGTACCCCAGGTTTCAATTCCAGTACCCAAAACAGAAAAAGTAACCAAGACTAATCCCAATGACCCTGAAGAAACTTGCTTCTGAACTCTATTCCAGCTGTTTCCAACTAGGAACCTCTTTCTACCACTGTAGGAAGCCTGGATTAGACGCCTCCCATCCCACCCTGTGTATTTTGTCATCTCGCATTGGTTTATCACGGTTCAGTAAATGTTGGTGAATTTTGCTTCCCCACAGACCCTGCCCAACATCTCTGACCTGTGTATGAGAGATGTGCCCCCAGTCCCTACTCTGGCTGACATTGCCTGGATTGCTGCAGATGAAGAGGAGACATATGCCCGGGTCAGGTAGCTGAGGCAGTAGTCAGTCTGCTAGGGAATGGGGAGCTTCTTCCCCAAAAGTGGCAAAAAAGCAAGGAGGGGCTTGTGAGAGGCTGGGGGGTAGGGGGCAATAGGAATGAGAGCTGCAGGCTCAGAGGGGAGCAGAATCTAAGGGATGAAGGAATTTTAGAAGGGATGCAGGGGCCATCTGTCTGTGATAGACATATTTTTTTTCTCTGATCCAGGAGTGATACACGGCCCTTGAGGCATACCTGGAAGCCCAGTCCTCTGATTGTCATGCAGCGCAATGCCTCTGTGCCCAACCTGCGTGGGTCTGAGGAGAGGCTCCTGGCCCTGAAGAAGCCAGCCCTGCCAGCCCTAAGCCGCACCACTGAGCTGCAGGATGAGCTGAGCCACCTACGCAGCCAGATTGCCAAGATAGTAGCAGCTGATGCAGGTAGGAGCCCCTGATCCAGAGCTATATAATACAGCAGGCTGTCCTTTTCCCCCTGGCTTTTGGGCAGGAAAATGGTGGTCCAATTCAGGAGGGCTTAAGCCAAAGGCCCTGTGATTGTCCTGAGGCGCAGCTAGCCTGTTGACCCTTGGTTAATTTCTACCAGTCACTTTGGGATAAATGGTTTGATTAGGACCAAAACTTTTGTTCATTCTGTGATCCCAGGCAGATTTCCTCCCTTAGGGGCAAAAATCAATGCCCTCTTCCAGGTGTCCTTAAGATCACATCTTCATTGTGATCTTTCCTTTTCAATATAAGCATTCACCAACACAAGACATAGCCCCTTTAAGCACCTATCTTCCCTTCCCTTGTCCTTTCTATCAGAGATCATCACCTCTCTATCCTTCCAGCTTTTATTTGTAGTTAAGGCAGAACCAATGGAAATGGGTGGGAACCAGCCTTGACCAGAGGCATGGACAAGCAACAGGTGGAGCTCTCCCAAGATGCTTAGTGGCTCAAAGTCGTAGGTGCTAATAAATCTTATCAGTTAGTAGAGTACATAAAGATCAGTGTTCTCTGGAAATCTTCATGTATTTAATTCTCCCACATGGAAGTTTTATGGAGGGATTGCACTTAAATTTCCCATTTCTATTTCATGGCTCTTTTTTTTTGGTCATCCAAGATAAGCAGAACTAGCTTATGAAAAAGATCAGAGAATATTTCTTAGAAACTCAGAAACTCTATTAAGAGTTGGAAAACTAGAAGGCCCACCACTGTTACAGTTTTTTCCCCAGAATAGTTTTAGTTCACAGATAACAAGATTCAAAGGAGCAGAATCAAAAGCAGTGTCCCAGTTAGAGAAATAACACATATGGGCCTTGCCTCTGTCAGTGTTGCATAAATTTAAGACAGGGCTGTCATTCTACAGCCCACTGTGGAATGGGAACTTTGAGGCTTTTAAGGGATGGATTTTTCTGCCCTTCTGGAACACTGAAGAGCCCTGTGCTTTCCCATTTTTCTGAGTCCCTGAGTAGGAAGGATATTGGAGGGAGCCATCACTAGCTACAGATACCATCCTGCACTCTCCCAAAACGCCATGGTGTCAGCCCAAGAAATAAGTAGGTTCTGTAGGCAGTGCTTGTGGGGAGAAGATATCGCTGCTGTATTGTAGCCCAATGTCCATCCATGCCTATTGTTTTCTCTTTCAGCTTCGGCTTCATTAACGCCAGATTTCTTATCTCCAGGAAGTTCAAATGTCTCTTCTCCCTTACCTTGTTTTGGATCCTCATTCCACTCTACAACTTCCTTTGTCATTAGTGACATCACCGAGGAGACTGAGGTAGAGGTCCCTGAGCTTCCATCAGTCCCCCTGCTTTGTTCTGCCAGCCCTGAATGTTGTAAACCAGAACACAAAACTACCTGCAGCTCTTCTGAAGAGGATGACTGCATCTCTCTGTCCAAGGCCAGCAGTTTTGCAGACATGATGGGTATCCTAAAGGACTTTCACCGGATAAAACAGAGCCAAGATCTGTAAGTGCTTGACAGGGAGATCTAGTGGCCTATTTAAGTTGCCCATGAATGCAGCGTACTTACATAAGTCCTCAGTGGTAGCCATATGTCAAGTTCATAAAGCTGCTAACTCTATTGTTGCTAGTACTGGGACTCTAGTTTGAGGAAAGAGCAGCCCTACGCATTTTTGGGTTAAGTCACCCCCAACAAATTTAAACTAGTGAGAATTTTACAGAGAGGCTCATCTAATCTGACTTCTGTCTCTAGGTGGCCTCGTCATTTAGTTTTCATACTGCTAAGTGACAGTGTTCCCACGTCCCACCAAAGTTGTGGGTTGTATGACAGTAAAACTATACTTACTGATGAAAGGAGAATTTCATAAAATCGAGGATTTCTGCTTTCAAACAGTGGTCCATAATGCAAAAGCCCTTGCAAATTCAAGGATTTGAGAGCAAGGCTTTTGAGATTCACAGGTAGTTTCTAAACCTGGCTGCCCATAATTGCTCAGATTTATTAAAAATACACCGTTTAAGTTTACCAAAGCACAATCTCCAAGGAGTGGAGCTCTGTTTCTCTTGGAGTGTGCTGGAGTTTAGGGAGGCTGCGTCCAGCCCCCTGGAGAAAAAGCCCTTTCCATGTTTGTCCAAGTGTGTCTGAGCTGCTTGGAGCTCACCAGATCCTTATTGCCCTCCTCCCCCCTTGTGTCCTGGGATCTTTTCTCCTTGTAATAGAAGGAGCTGGGTTGATGACTAAGATTGAGAAAGTAGCCCTGTCCACAAAGGTTCAGAAATATGATAAACCACAGATAATTCATTAACTTTTAAGGTTTAATAATCAAGTTTTCCCCTTATATATTGCCAAAAGACCAGTAAAGCACCTTCATGAAGGGGTATGTGTTTAAGCTCACTACATGGTATATCAGGTGATTTGAGTCTATCCTAGTCTGTTCCCAAGAGTTCCTTATGAAATGTGAATGTTTTTGCTATGATTCTAGATCTCATAAAATTTTTTCTCCGCTCCATTGGGGGGAAGACAAGGTAGTAGGCAATCTTCAACACAACTTTTCCTCGGCATTAATGAGTCAGGATGGCCAAGAATCATCAATCAGTTCCTTCCCCTGTAGACTTGGGAAGTGCTACTAAGGAAGGATGGTCAGAAAGTGGGAGCAGAAGTGTAGCTGCCAGAGGCCAACTCCAGTAAATTGATAGTCCTTTATTTTGCCCAGACTTTATATCCCTTTCCAGAAGGAGTACAGTGAGATGGAGAATTAGCTAGGTTGGTTTTTAAAATCTGGATTCATCACTTGTTAAATGACTAGTAATGACGGTAGACAAATAGCATGCCCTTCTGTGCTTCATCTTCCTGTCAGTAAGAGGGCCTTATAATAGCAACTGCCTGGCTATTGAGGATTCAGTGAGATATCGTGTGCATAGACACAGAGCACTGCTGGGACAGAACAAGTACTCCCTCAATACACGCTACTGTTGTCTCTCCAGGACCCGGAGTTTAATGAAGGAGGAAGACCCTGCTGTGCTTATCTCTGAGGTCCTAAGGAGGAAGTTTGCTTTGAAGGAAGAAGATATCAGTAGAAAAGGAAACTGACGGCACTCTACTCTGCAAACTCAGTCTCATGCTCCTGGAATTCCTTCAATAGCTGCCTTCCTCACCGCAGATGTTTCTGCCTCTCAATTAGAGAACAGTCTTGCTGACAAGCTAGAGCTTGGACTGAAAGAAAAGAGCTGGAATACATGTTTCCCATTTGAGCTGAGACATTTGTTACAGGTAGCTGTATATGGTGGAGTCTCAGCTTAAGGGGAAAGATAGAAGTTTCTTGTTTCTCCTTACCCCGTGTGAAAATAGGTCCTAAATGAATGACTGACTTCACTGCATTAGACCCAATAACTGGTCTCACCAGACACTCTGTGCCAGCTGTCACTCACTCTCAGCAGCTTTTTTGCAGTAGAGCAGGGCTGAGGGAAGGAGCTGTGTTTATGTACATGTTCACAGGGCAGGGAATATCTTATGCTGCTCCATCATAAACCTGCGCCAGTGCCCAGCAATCACCCCTTCCCTGTCTAGATGTAGAGCTAAGGCCACTGGACCAGCCAGTACTCGGGCTGCTATTGGGAGGCCTAGGCTGTCTTTTCTTAAACATGTTTTATAATATTGTACAACCAAATCTACCCTCCAAGGCCCTGAGGCCTCATCACTTCCACCGACTGAAAACTTTTTCTTCCACGGACTCTAGTAAGTCCAGTAGGAAAGAGAAATGGGGAGGGGAAAGAGCATACCATCCTTCTTCCAGGCCCTTGACTGACTGTTCCATTGAACTGGGCCACGGTATGTACTTACTGCATCATGCATGCATGACTCAGACGCCCTCAGGGCCCTTTCTCTAGGTATGTATACTGTGTGTGTTTGGGTTGAAACACTAGCTGATATTAAATGAAGGATTTGGAGAAATAGTACATTTTCTTTGTCCATCTCTGAGTTGTGATTATCCAGCATCCTTTAAGAGTACAGAATTTCTATTAATTTTAAGGTACATGAGTTTTCTTAAACAGGCTTCCTCCTGACTCTGCCTTTTTTCTTATATAAGGTCCTGCACTTTAGTAAAAGAAAACTTCCTAGGAAGTTTCTTTCCCCTTTCTGGAGAGATTTTTTGCCCTAAACTCCTAAAAGCAGTTCCATCTTATACTTAAAAGTTTGCCCCCTAGAGGTTGTTTAATCCTCAGGTACTCTACCTGCAACATGAGAAACTGCCACCTTTTGGACTATGCTTTGGGTAAGAAAGGGCCAAATAAGACCTGTGTTCAGGGCAATGACAGAATACATTAAAAAGTTGCTTTTTCAAAAGTAAAATGGGTAATGTTTTAATTACCACTTGTTTTACACCTTGTGAAAGAAAAGTAACAGCTACATCTAGAAGGTTATATACATCACTTTTTATAGTGGGACTATTTAAACAAGGTACATAACTTGAAAATGCTGTATAACTACCACAAAAATAAATAACAACAACAAAGACTACCCCGACCCTTCTCTCTCAAAATAGTATTAGGAATGTAGCTCAGTGGCAGAGCACTTGCTTAATGTGTGAAGCCCTGGGCTTGATCCCAGCACACAACACACGCACAAAGTAAATAATAAAAAGGCATCAGGAATAATGGTCCCAAGCCTAGGGAGAAATGGGTAAGATTATAGCCAGAAATGAAAAGAACATCCTTAAGAAGCAAGGACCCAGTCTCTACTGAACAACAGGCTCTTAGTGGAGGGGTAAGTTCTGCCTCCTCAGTGCTCATCACACTTAGGGAGTCCTCTAGTCACCTTCCTGAGGGAAGGGAAAAAGGCCAGCCACACTGTCTCAACCAGTAGTACTACCTGCTTTATTTACAAAGAAAGGATTCAATAATAACAGTTTAATCCCATGCACTTTCTCACCTAAACCCACACTCCCCTCACTTCCCCCTTCAAGATATTTTCCTACAACACCATCGCTTCAAGGTACTTTTAGAATCAAACCCTCATAAACATTTAGGATTGGTGCCTGATAACTTGGTTACCTTCAGAATCCTGGGTAAAGAGCAAGTCAGACTCCAGGCTTAACTGAGTGGTCCCATCCTGGCACTGAGCCTGAGAGCTCCTAGGAAACTGTCCTCGGCCCCGATTCCAGACTTTGGTTACATCTTGGAAAGGCGCTCTGCTGTTATGGGCAATGACTCGCTGGCCCTGAGAATCTTCAGTGAAAAGCTGACTCAAGGAGTCCTTATCATTCTTTTCATTCTCCCAGGAAAACACAGAAACGGGACAAGGGCTTCGCTTCCCTGATTCTGTGTTTTCCCCCCTCCAGGACTCCCCAGAAGTTTGAAGGCACACCGAGGCCTGCCTGTTTTCTTTGGCAGACATCTTCCTTTCCAATTTAGCTTTATCCAAGGACTGATGGCATTTGTCCCCAGGTACTTTGATGTGTCTCTCCATGTTCTGATAGTTCTTAGATCCATGAAGCCACTTCCTTTTCCTGGAAGAATCCCTCTTTCCCTCCTTTGGGTCCAGCAAAAAAGAACTTTCCAAGTCCTGGGTGAAGGAAAAAGCCAGTGAAGCATCATTCTCACCAGCAGAGATGAGGGTGTCAGGTTGGGACAAAGGCAGCAGAGTTAAGAATGGGGTTCCCAAACTGTGGCGGCCAGAAGTCTGCAAGGACAAAGGAGAAAGTGCAGTTTCCTGGATGTCTGCAGGGGTTGAGGTGGCCAAAGGAGGTGTAGTACAATCATCTCCCAAGCCCTGGATCAAATGGTCTGGCTGGGCTGTATCTGTCTTGGACTCTATGTTGATCAGACTTTGTATATGAGAAGAAGCACTTCTCTGGTTACCACCATCTGTCATTCCTAGTAAAACAGGAGTGGACAGATGTTATAATGCAGGAAAACTGCTCTGAGCAGGATTTAATTGGCTCTTCTGCAGTCAATACCAGCTACTATTACCTAGTGCAGGGGTCTTACTTAGATTCTTCAGGTAACTTTGTGGCTGCTTTTAATCTCACTGTTCTTTCATGAACAATCTAAAACACAATTTTATATTCCCCTGCTCAAATATATGGATGTTGCCCATGACCTATACGTGCATATGCATATAGTCAGACCACAGCCTACTTTTCCAGCTCAGTTTTTGTTCATATGGTGTGCTTATTATAGGGCATATCAGAATCCCAGCAGTTCAGGAGGCTGAGGCAGGAGGATCACAAGCTCAAAGCCAGCAGAGTTAGTGAGGCCATAAGCAACTTAGTGAGATCCTGTCTCAAAAAATATAAAGGGCTAGAGATGTGGCTTGGAGCATAAGCACTTCTGGGTTCAATCCCTGGTACCAAGAATAAAAAAAGGCACATCAGTTTTGCTTTTGTTTTTTATTTACTATGGTTTCTACTAGTGATCCTGGTCAAATAACACACATTTATATTTCTGAATATTATCCTTAAATATTTCATGGGAAAAGATGACATAATATGATGCTAAGTCAACCAGGAGGAAGAATAATAATAAATAAAACTACTAATGTCCAGCTTTTCCATTTTTATCAGGCATGGAATGGATTCTGTTCTGCCTTAAGGATGAGTGACATGGGATTCATGTTCCACTCAAATTCTATCAAAAACGCAGAATGACGTACCAGGAGCAATGGTACTTGCCTATAATCTCAGTGACTCGAAGACTGAGGCAGATGATCACAAGTTTGAGCCCATGTTCAGCAACCTGGCAAGACCCTGTCTCTGAATAAAATATAAAAAATAGGCTGGGAATGAAGATAGTGGTAAGGTATCCCTGATCCAATCCCTAGCACCGGGGGCAAAAAAAGATAGAAGGACCGATGTCCTCTTTCCTTCTCCAATAAGAATTTATACTGCAGAAACTACATTTTGTAAGAATTCCTATACTACAAAATAGACGAGAAAAAGTGTTTTTGAAAATAATCTTCCCATTATGTAAAGCAAGAGTGTTTAAATTTTGTTTGAAGGAGGGAGCACATGCCCTATGACCTACGTTTATACAAAGCAATCCTGAATCAGTGAGAACATTCTTACCAGCACCCTCCAGCTGGCAGGATCGCTGCTCTCTAAGCTCCAGCCTGTGCCAAGATGGCTCTCAAATGTATCTTTCCCACTGTTGTGTCAGTGAATACAAATATTTGTATTAAACTGAACAAAACAGAACCAGAAAAATATATTTGTAAAAGCACATATATACTGCTTTTCAAAAGGCAATTGTTTATTGTGTTTTACAACACAATTAAGTCAACTAAATTTAACCTAATACTTTGGTTTCATCACATCCCATAAATGCTCCAACTTGGAGCAACTTACTCCTTTTTGCTCCCTGGATAATGAAGTATTCCCCAGATGGGTCACCATACCTGGCTGCAAGGTGAAGAAGGAAGCAATGCTGGTTTGCCGAACACCTACAGGTGGATTTCTTCTTTGAGTAAAGGAAATGCTAGGCTTTCTCTCTCCAGGAAACAGTGTTAGCATCTTGGTGCCTGTTTTGATTAAATGTGTCTGAGAAGAGAAATAAAAAAACCACAACCTATTAATATTAAGAAATCTGTCAGACAGGAGAGAACCAAGAAACACCAGTGACAATACTGGACATTTCCAAATTTGATGAAAACTATAAACAACTGTAACAGATTATCTTCTTCAAAGATGGCCTATACAAGATCTCCCGTTTCTCATCAAGGTCTTTAGTCCAGATTCCCTCACCTTGAACTTGGGAAGAACTTTGTGTCTACCTTAACCAATAAATAAAGAAGTAACACTATATGATTTTCATAACGGTCTTAAAAATGCCATGCACTTCTCCCTTGCTCTCTTGAAAAGCTCACACTTGGAACCAACCAACATGTTGGGAAGACCAAGCTGGTGCGTTTTATGACAATTTTATGGGAATTACACTCTAGATATGTAAAATAATGTGAAAAATATGCAAGCACTTACATGCTCAACATTGGGAAGATAGTAAGCAAAACAGATTGTTTCTTCCCTGGTAAAGTTTACAGCTTGAGAGAGAGAATAGACTTAACAAATATTTAAATTACTATACATATGCTAAGTCTTATTAGGAAACTTCAGAAAACTACAGGTAATCAGAAAACAGTAAGACCTCAATTACCAAAACATCTAAGAATAACACTTTTTAACCAAGTTGACATACTTAGCAGGAGCTAAGGCAAGTTCCTGCCTTTGGTCTGAGTAATATCAGAAGTGATATTGTTCTAATTATAGCTCCCAGAATACCCACGGCTTCGGGGATCCACATTTATTTCAGGGGATGTTAAGACTGAGTAGAACAGGCCTTGTGGAACTGACAGGAACACAGGTACAAAGTGCTGCAGCGATTATCCCTATTTCAAAATAAAAGTAACCTCTACAGGTAACTCTACAGTATAAGAAAGCCTGCATAATAGGCATAGTATTCTTATAAGACCAAGCCCCTCGGTAAGCACTAACCTAGGCAATAACAATTCCTAATCCCATAAGTACGCCTCAAGAGAACCTAAACTTTAAGAAACACATTCCTTCTAAAACAAAAGACTCTAGTTTTTTGGTATGCCACACCCTATCAAGTTTTCTTCCTTCAGAAAAGTGGAAGAACTGAGTTATTCTTATCACAAGCACATTACATTATCATTACCTGTAATGTGCTCTTTATTTTTCTAAAATATTTTTAGCTGTAGGTGGACACAATACCTTTATATGTTTTTATGTGGTGCTGAGGATTGAATCCAGTGCCTCATCCGTGCGAGGCAAGCACCCCACCACTGAGCTATGGCCCCAGCCACTGTGATGTGCTCTTATGTTTTGTTTTCTGTCTGCAACTCATCCCCAAAGTGTGACTTTTTCTTATGCTTCACAATTCTTACTATCAAGATATCTGGAATCATGTAAGTAACCCCCTCACTACTAGAAGATATTCTCATACTTCTTCAGCACCTAGATTCAATTTTGTTCTCATTTCATCTTTATCTCTTCTGATAATTATCTGTAAGATTTTGTTAAAGTTTTGCTTCAAACCAATTTATGAGTCATTATAGCCTTCAAGATCATACATAATTTGCCCTTATTCTTAATCAAAAAAGTCAAGTAATGAGACTTGTACATAATTTGATCCAATTCCTTTTTTGATCATAAAGGTCACTTTGGTCTTGAATTTGTATACGAAATTTCATTTTTCACACACAATACTATGCTTGAAAACATGAGGGATGGGGTATAGCTCAGTGGTAGTGCTTGTCTAGAATGTATGAGGCCCTGGATTTAATTCCCAGCACCACAAAAAAGAAAAAACACAAAAGTGCTGCTTAATTGTTTTTGCCATGCCACCTCTTCCTGCTTCCCAGGGCTCATACTCAATCTCTTCCCCCTACTAGAATCACTGATAGTAATATCACCAAGTCACCTTTTCCTTTTTAGTTTCACAGAATTAATCTGATGTTATTTAGAATGAAAACCATCTTTTTTTTTTTTTTTTTTGGTACCAGGGATTGAACCCAGGGGCAGTGAACCACTGAGTCACATCCCCAGCCCTTTTTCATTTGAGACAGGCTATCACTAAGTTGTTTAGGGTCTCCCTAAATTACTGAGACTGGCCTCAAACTTGCAATCCTCCTGCCTCAGCCTCCAGAGTCATAGGGATTACAAGCATGTACCACCTGAGCCAGTAGGATGAAAAACCTTTCTAATCATCACTATCATGCCTCAAACAAGTTAGACTCAAATTATGATGCTTCAGAAGCATGCCCAAAGAGGACTGCTGAAGGAGTCTGAGAAAAGCTGTCAGGAAGTCATCAATGAGTAGCTCCAAAAGCACCTTTGCTGAATTAGTAACAAAGAACAGACAGGACCCTCAAAAGAACATTGTAGCCATCATAAGGACACAGGACATTGCAGTCTGTGGTGATGCAGTGTAAACAAACAAGTACTATAAAAGTATAGCACATGCAATTATGTATAGTACCTAACACTAGATAATAAATGACTGTTACTGGTTTATGGATTCACTATGTTCACTGTAAAACAGGAGCTGGTTATACCAGGGAAGTTCCATACATCTTGTGTTTGCCTCATCACATGACTGCATCAAGAGGATCCTCAGAATGATCTACCTGGACCATCCAGGCTTGTGTGCGCACACTCGGTGACATTCACATGGTAACCAGATCACCTCACCGGAGACCCTCGCAATGCGATCCCTGGAACACGTCCCGTCGTTAAAAACATACGGCGGGATCAATGCAGAGCTTGCTTCACAGCCCTCCACCCTGCAGCACTGACCATGGGCCACCTCAACTCAAGGCCTCATGGAGTCCTGCCTACCTCCAGACTATGACAATGGTCTCTTACTGATCTGCTCCCATTCACTGCCTATTTCAATCCATCCCTCACCAACCTCTAGATTAACCTTAAAATACACATGTGGTAATATCTTCTCACTCAAAAACCATCAAAATATTGTTTCTCTAAGACATAACGAAGTGTGAATTCCAGCTGCACATGTAGACAATCCTAATTTACCTTTTTTTTCATCACCAAAAACCCTTCATGCATCCTGAAAGAGCTACATGCCAGTCCCACCTTCCTTGTTTGTGCCTCGCAGAGAAGGGCCTGCTTCACACCCAACCCTGAAATACTTCAGCTAACACCCAAGTACTCCTGATTCCCACAGGCATATGCAATCTCTTCCTCTTCAGAACACGGCATTTATCACCTTAACAAAATCTCAGAACCAACATTTGATTCACACACTTTTTTATCCTCTTCTCCACATGACTTAATATTGCTTAATATACATAATGAGATTCAGTAGATGTTTTAGGAAGAAGGTAGATATACAAGAAAGATAGATTCCAGTTTCCATTTAATATACACCTATTCACTACACTTTTCAATGCATCAACAAAGCTGTCAGAAAACACCAAGGCTTTTCTCATACTGTGACAAAGTTAAGATGAGCTCCTGTCACTATAATTGATATAACACATAAGGTCCAGAGCATAGATGGGATGGAAGGTACACGCACTGAAAATTGTGAATGTTTTCATTACAAGTAATCTAACAATGGGAAATTATTACAAGACTCTTCTCTAGAACCACCTGGCACTTTTTTTTTTTTTTTTTTTTTTTTTTTTTCATCTAAACCTAATGAAAATTCAAAAGGAAAAAAAGCAAATTTCTTCTGTCACAACTCCTAAATTGGAGCCATGACAGGTCTATGCCCACTCGCATTACTTTAAGTCTCATAAAAGGGCGCTCCCTGCTAATGAGATTTTTCTCACTTAAAGGATGTCATGGGTCACTCTAGTACTATGGTTGTACAACTGAGCACAAGCGAGTACAAAGATGTCAGAGGTCACTGCTGTAGATATTTTACTATAGTCACCATCAGTGTGGCCCTAATAAGCACTACTTATTGAAGATCTGTTCAAACATCCTCTTATTGTAACTACTTCCAATACAGCAATGGCCAAACGTGGTCTTCTCAGTAACAAAGACAGTCTTATAAAAGAAAAATTAATAAGCAAACAGATAAATAAATAAGAACTATGGTCATTTAGAAGGGAAAGAAGATACCTCAACTGAAATGTACAGGAGGGATCCCCACTCTGGAAGAATTTCCTGAATCCTCCCTGGAAGGTATCACGTGAGGATGCCTCGTTGTTACCAGAAGGGCTACCATGACTGTATCTACATACAGTCAGTCACATGATACAGATCCTCCCAGTCCCCAAGTATCATTTCAACTCACTTTTGTTCTTGGTTTGTTTAGTTTTTGGTTCTGGGGATTAAACCAGAGGTGCTCTACCACTAAGCTACATTCCCACTTTTTCATTTTTCTTTTCTTTTCTTTTTTTTTTTTCTTTTTGGAGGCAGGATCTCACTAATTTGCCCGGGCTGGCGCTGACCTTGTGATTTGCCTGCTTCAGTCTCCCAAATCACTGAGATTACAGGTGTATGGCACTGTGCCCACCTTGTCACATTTATAACTTATTTTTCTTTGTGACCAATCTACTTAAGCACCAATTTCTGGCTCAAAATGAAATCAGATCTTTAAAAGGGTGCTATGGCGCATACCCGTAATTCCAGCAACTCAGGAGGCTGAGGCAGGATGATTCCAAGTTCAAGGCCAGCCCTTGAAATAAGCAAAAAACAAACAAATAAATAAAGGGCTGAAGATGTAGCTCAGTGGTAAAGTGTCCCTGGGTCCAACCCCCAGTATTTAAAAAAAAAAAGGGGAGGGGTGTCAAGTGGGGAGAGACAGAGATAACACTTAAAATACTTAAAAGTTGGGTGCAATGGCACACACCTGTAATCCCAGCTGCTTGGGAGGCTGAGGCAGGAGGATAGTGAGTTCAAATCGGCCTCAGCAACTTAGTGAGGCCCTAAGCAACTTAGTGAGACCCTATCTCAAAATAAAATATAAACCCATTTGGGTTCTTCTTGAGGCTACATACATTTTTAGATTTATAATTATACAGACTGATAATCCACTAAAGATTAGTAATTTTTAAATTTTACTAGTCTGAATTAAGCCCTTGTTACTTCTTGCCTCAACTTCAGCAACACCCCCCAAATTCTTCTAACCAACATTTCAGGGTACCACATAGCTTATATAACTACCATTGGATTAATTTCCTTAGAAATGGTTCTCATGTCAAATGGCTTCCATGAATTCCCAACAATATGGCACAATTTTAGCCTCCTGATCTAACCTTCAACTCCCCTACAAATAAATATCCCAACTTTAGACAAACTGAATCATACCTAGAGAGAGATCTGGCTCCTGAGAGGTAACCTCCAAATCCTTGGAATGTATGAAATATTGAGTGTATGTTTTGTTTTTTTTTTGTTTGTTTGTTTTTTTTTAATCCTGGGAAACAGACCTGCAGAATCATTTTTTTCTCCACAGGGGCTATAAACTAAGGTCAGCCATGCAAGTAGGTCAACCACACTTATATGACCAAGCCACAGTAAAGACCTGGGACACTAAGGTTCCGATGAGCTTCCAGGAACAGCAGCACTCTGTGGACTGTCACAAATCATCGCTGAGCAGTTTCAGTTGAGGAGAACACTGGAAGCTTCAGGCTTGGAATTCTCCTGGACTCTGTCCTATGTGCCCCTGACATTCATTGGCTGATTTTCATCTGTATCACTTTAATGATAAACTATAACCATAAACATAATAGCTTTGGGGGTATTCCGGGAGTCTTTCTAGGAAATCATTAAACCTGAGAGTGGTTTGAGGATCGCAAACCTTTTTGGTGTCAGAAATGAGGGTGATCATTGGGATTCTCTTTGATTTCCTCTTTCACACACATCCCTTATATCTCCTGCCTCTCTGGCATAATTCATACTGTCCCAGGAATGTCTACCCAACCCCACTGTTTTCCAACAAAATCTGAATCTTGCTTTAAGGTTTCTTTTAACTTAAATAGCTTTATTGAGATAGAGTTAACATGCCATAAAATTCACTCATTTAAATATCTAGTTAAATAAGCCAGGTACAGTGGCACACACCTATAATCCCAGCAACTTAGGGGACTGAGGCAGGAGAATCACAAGTTAGAGGCCAGCCTCTGCAACTTAGCAAAGATCTATGTAACTTGGCAATACACTGTCTCAAAACAAAATAAAAAGGGCTAGGGAGGGGCTGGGATTTTGGCTTAGTGGTAGCGTGCTCACCTAGCAGTGCGAGGCCCTGGGTTCGATCCTCAGCACCACATAAAAAGTAAAATAAAGTTACTGTGTCCACCTACAACTTGTAAAAAAAATGTTTTTAAAAAGATTTTAAAAAGTGGGGGAGGTGGCTAGGGATGTAGCTCAGTGGTAATGCACCCCTGGGATCAATCCCCAGGACCAAATAAATACATATGTGTGTGTGTGTAATTTATATATAGTTATATATTAAGTTTTTTAGTATATTCACCAAGTTCTATAAACATCACCTAATTTAATTTTAGGACATTTTTCATTACTCCATAAAGAAATCCCATAGCCTTTAGCAGTTATTCCTCATTCACATCCTGCCCCAAGCCCAGGAAACCACTGACTTACATTTTTGTTTCTACAAATTTGTCTCTGTGGACCTTTACTTTATCCTACAATATCTGGTCTTTTGTAACTGTCTCTGTCACTGAACCTAATAGAGGTCCATCCATGCTGTAGTATGTATCAATAATCCTTTTTTTTTTTTTTTTTTTTTTTTTGGTGGTGTCAGGGATTTGAACCCAGGGCCTTGTGCTTACAAGACAAGCACTCTACCAACTGAGCTATATCCCCAGCCCTCAATAATCCTTTTTTATTGCCAAATAAAAGAGCTTAAAAAACATGATGGACATGTTTCAGCTGATGGACATTGGGATCATTTCCACTTTGGAGCTATTATGAGACATGCTGCTAAGAACATTCATGTACAAGTTTTTGTGCAAACATGTTTTCCTATCTCTAGGACATAAAGCTAAGAGAACTGTTGGGTCATATGGCTAAGAATGTGAACTTTTTCACATTTGTGGGTGGGTACTGAGTATTAAACCCAATGGCATTTTACCATTGAGCTGTGTCCCGAGTCCCTTTTACTTTCTATTTTGAGTCAGGGTCTGGCTAAAGTGCAGAGGCTGGCCTAGAACATGCAATCCTTCTGCCTCAGTCTCCTGAATCACTGGGATCACAGACAATGCCATCATGCATCAGCAACAATACTTAACATTTGAATCCCAGCCAGCTTGAAGAACAGGAAAGAGCCCAGTATGACTAGAACAGAGTAAAGCAGAGATAAGTGAACTGGATGGGTCTAAGAGTACATGCATGGCCAGATGGTGCTCGTGGGCCTGGTTTTCAATGGGATGATGGAATTAAATTTAACAAAACAATTTAGCAAACGGTCATTCTAGCTCAGGTAGTAGTGATGGAAGTGGCAAGAAATGATAATATTCTAAACACATTTGAAGGCAGGGGCCAAAGAATCTTTGATGGATTGAATGTTAGTAATATCAGAGGGGCATTCAATATTCCACCAAAGCTGCCCCAGGTACCACTGAAGACTCAGCCAAGATTTCAAGTCTCTTCCCATTTCCATTTTTCTTTTCATTTCTTTTTCTTTTATTTTTTCTTTTTTTTGTTTGGTCCTGGAGATTTAACCCAGGGGGATTTTGCCACTGAGTTCCAGCCCCAGCCCTTTTTGGCTTTTACTTTTAAGACAGGGTCTCAGTAAGTTGCTCAGGGCCTTGAATTTGAAATCTTCCTGTCTCAACCTCCAAAGCCACTGGGATTACAGGTTGCACCACTGTGCCTAGTTCTTTTTCTTAGTTATGTCCATGTTTCCTTCTCTGCTACTTAAAGAATAAGAAACTAAACTGTATTATTAAATTATTATCAATTTATTATTAAATTATTATTAAATTATGACATTGAAACATACTAAACAGCAAATCCACAAATGATATTCTAAATCATTTTATCTTTACCATGTAGAAAAATCTGTTAGAACTATTTTGAAAATACAGAAAGCATAGTTAAAATACAAAATATTTAAGTTGTGTAAATTGAAATAGCCTTTAAAAATCTCATATTATAACCTGTTGTTCTTAGAGTGGCTGAGGATACAGCCCAGTGGAAGATTCTTGCCTAGCATGTGAAAGGCCCTGGGTTCAATCCCCAGTACCACATAAATAAATAAACAAATAAATAAATAAATTGTATTTCTCATTGGTAAGTTTTCCACCATATATTTAGTAAAAGAGTAGCAGCAAAACAAAATGTTTGACATAATGTGTAAGGGAAACATATGTATATATAGTAGTCCTCTTTTATCAAGTTTTTGTTTTCTGCTGTTTGTTACCCATAGTCAACCAAGGTCCAAAAATATTAATGAAAATTCCAAAAATAAATAATTATTAAGTTTTAAATTGTCATTCTGAGTAGGATGATAAAATTCTACACCATCCAGCTCTAGCAGAATGTGAGTCTGCTAGACTCTTTGTCTAGCACATTCATGCTGCATGTACGGTGGCAACTGAAAAACAGAGACCCCATCACATACTTCGTTACAACTATGTTTTTAATGTGTTCTATTTTATTATTAATTATTGTTGTTAACCTTTTACTGTGCTTAATTTATAAATTAAAACTTTATTTTATATATATACATATAAAATATGAAAAAAACAAAGCACATATAATATTCAATACTGAGGTTTCAGGCATCCACTGGGGTCTTGGAATGTATTCACCAGTTAAGGGGGAACTATTGTACTTATATGCACATATAAAAGGCCTTAAAGAATACCGAATTGTAAACATTAGTAACCACCAGTGAGACCTTTATTTCTTATTTAACACAATTCTACACTATTTGATTTTTTCTTTTTTTTAACAAACTTGTATTACTTTCTTAATTTAAAAAAAAGAAAGGAAAAGGGCTGGGGTTGTGACTCAGTGGTAGAGTGCTTGCCTAGCATGGATGAGGCACTGGATTTGATCCTCAGCACCACATAAAAATAAATAAATAAAACAAAGATGTTGTGTCCATCGAAAACAAAAAAAAAAAGAAAGAAAGAAGAAAAAAAAAAAAAAGAAAACAGAAGAAGAAGAAAGGAAAAAGTCCAGTATCCTCCATACCAAGGCCTACGTGATGACATGAAGGCTGTCATGAGAGCAGTAAGACCAGAGGAGAGGCAAACTCACTCCAAATGTAGGCCTCTACAGTCTTCTGATCAAACTACGAACACCCCTATTTTCCACAAAATAGTAAAGTTCTGTTCAGGGACCAAGTGGGAAGAGGCAGGTTTTCCAAAACACTGTCCACTAGCTACTGCCCTTCAAGCCTTAGCCACTCTAAGAAGAGGTTTCTACATCCTGTGAAAGGGAAATTTTAGTGCTCTTCTCCGTGTCTGACATCCGTTGTAAGAGTACAGAGCGGAAGAATCCCACACCTGACACAGGTGCTTGGTTTTTTCTTGGTTACCCACCTAGCAAGCAATGCTGCTGCAGCAGGCACCCGCTGGGTACCTTCTGATTCAATTCGGTTTGTCTTTATAATGACTAAAGACATCTCGCTTAGGTGACAGACCCGGGTGCTTCCTAGCCCCTCCGGTCTCATTCCCGGTAAGAGTAATGATACGTACAAGCACATCAGCACCGAACGCAGTACCTGGCACACGGCGGACCAGGTCCCCGCCCCCGAGCTACTGGTTCTGGGCAGGTGGCTGCCCTGCAACCTGGCAAGCTGGGCAGAAACAGACCCTCCGGCCGAAATCTTCCAAATCTGCTCAGGCACCTATCGCTCGGCACTTCAGCCTCCACTGAGCGCCATCCCGCAGGAGAACCGCCTTTGCGGGGTCTGCTCCACTCATCGCCTGACTGCACGCTTCGCCAGGCCCCTCCCCACACCTCCAAATTTCGCTGCCCCAGTCCCTTCAAATCCCTCCACGGCCAGCTCCTTCCTTCCGCCCGCTTCTCTCCTCCCTCTCTAAACCCATGTTCAGCCTTCTTCGAACTCCAATCCCCCTGGCCTGGGAATCCCCGAGACTGCTCCTTCCTGAGCCTCGGACTTGACCTCCAGCGCTTCCAGGCCCTGCCCGCTCCCCCACGCCCTCTCGCCGCCGCCGTCGTCCACCTGCACTTTTTGCCTCTTCAGCGCCGCCGCGTCCAGCCACACGCCGCACGCCTCCTCCTCCTCCGGGCCTTTCCGCTTCATGACAGCTGAGGAGAGGAAGCCAGCAGGACTCGGAAAGCCGGCTCCCGCTGCCTCGGGAGACCGCCAGAACGCCTCAGCCAACGTTCGAAACTCGCGCCAACGCGGGGGGCGGAGCCACGCCGCGGCCGTCAGGACGCAGGCCCCGCCCCGGAAGAGCCCTCCGCCGTGAGGCCCCGCCCCCGCGAAGCCTCGCCCCCTCGAGGCTCCGCCCACTGAGCCAGCGGCGACAGCTGCCCATCCTTGGGCGGCTCCCGGGCCTCTCTGTTCGCCCAGGGCTGTATGTTCTCTCTGGTCCTCTTCTCAGAAGTATTCCAGAAGCCCTGCCTGGTTGATAGGTTCTCGGCCGTGCCACGAGTGCGCATTTGGGTATTACCGACATGTGCGTTTTACTGTAAATGTGAAACCCCGGGTCGGGGCTCTCCCGGGTCCGCCTTGCATCCGCGCGGTCATCCCAGAGGAAGCGGCCGAGCCCAGGGCCTGACCCGACTCCAAACCTGGTGTCAAAGCGCCACCCTAAACACAGACTTTCGCAATGAAAACAGAAATCTAAGCATCGCTAGGAAGCCACAGGGAAGAGAATTTTGAAAACGTAAAGTAAAAAATTTGGAGTCATGACGTAGTTTTGCGGGGCTGGAGATGTATGTGGCTCAACGGTAAGGCGCTTGCCTAGCCTGCAGGAAGCCCTGGGTTCAATCACGCAAAGAAGAAAGGAGGAGGGAGGGGAGGGGAGGGGAGGGGAGGGGAGGGGCGAGGGGAGTAGGGGGAAAAAACTAGCTTTTCCGCTGGGCACACCTATAATTCCATCTACTCAGGAGGCTGAGAATCCTCGCAAGTTGGAGGCCGTCCTGGGCAATTTATTGATACCTTTCTCTTAAAGGGAAAAAAAAATAAAAGCTTTCAGCGTGTAGTGTGTGACCTTAGATCTTTAAAGAGGATCAAGGGAAGTTAACATTTGTGAAAGTACTATTTAATTCTGAAAGCCTTTCACAAAGGCAAAAATGCTTCCATGCCTGACCAAAATCTTCAGGGGTGTGTGTGTGTGTATAATCCATGTTTTATACATTCTATATTTTAATATATCAAAATATTAATATATTACATTATATGTATATAGTCCCCCAGAATATTATAGCAGTGGTATATTTCTTATTCATTTGGGGTTTTTCTTCTAATTTTTCTTGATCATACACATATGGCTTGTGTACTATGGGAAAAGCAGTATTACAGAAGTTAACATAAAATCCTTGGTTGAAAGAAAAACCAAAAAATAATAAATCCTGGTCATATTATAAGTGGGACTCTCTATATTTTAGACACATTCTTTTAAGTACTTCTGAAGCTTAATAATAAAACTCCCCCCACACTCCCTTGCCAAATTAAATCATGTATATGTGTGTATATCTATTTACATATAGCTCTCTACATAAAATAAGGCCCCAACCTACCTGGGCAAAGATAAAACAGGAGTTCCTCCCCTCCACCCCCAGGGGCTCCAGCTTTATTAGGAAAACTTCCCCCAATATCATGAGCAGGGCTCCTTCCCTAGAACAGGAGACAAAAAGCCAAGCAGCAGCTGTTATCAGTCACTTTATTATATCCAGGACATACCAGAGTCCAAAGCAGCCCTCGCTTCAGCCCCACTGAGCTCCTCCTGTACCTCTGGGCCTTTGCTCCCTTATGCCTCAAATGCCCTATTCTGTCTGCAAACTCCTGTTCACTCTTCCCAGCCAAGACTCTGGGTGCCCTGGGGAGCACTGATTCCCTTCTCCCTTCTTCCTTGACAGTTCAATCTGGCATTAAAGCCTCTGTAATCCTGCACTGACCACAGGGCCTGGTGGCCTGCCTCTGAGTGGAGGCCAAGGAAACACTGGATGGATTACTGAGATCTGGGAAAGACTCTGGGAACTGCTGTGTGGGACACAGGCCAGAGCTAGGAGACTTGGGGCTCACTGTCTGGGACAGTTACTTGGATATATGGCACTGATTGGAATCCCGTTGAGTCTGGCACAGTCTTCTACCTTTGGGGCTCACTGGAGCTCTGATCCAGGCTGGAGCTCAAGGGGCAGTAAGGTCCTACACTTATTTGGGCCTGTCCCTTTCCCCTCCACTGGTAAAACGTGGGTAGAGGTGGGTCACTGAGGCCTCCCCTGCCTCTCAAATGTAACTCTGGCCTAAGTGTCACCACACACCCAGACAAATCTGGAAGCCCCAAACCAGGCTCTTGACCCCAGCAGAGCCTCACCTTTACCCCTAGTGGGAGGCAGTGGAGGGGAAGCCGGGGTGGCCCACACCTTCATCCTTTAACCTCTCCCAGGCAGGGAGCTGGGCAGATCCAGAGTTGACCAGCAACAACTGGCCAATCCCCAAGTCTAAAGGTCGGCCAACGCCATGCCATCCTTGGCAGTTGAGGTGCTTGCAGGGAGTCACCGCGGGCCAGACACAAACAACTTTACCAGGCCTTGTTCCTACCAGGGCCAAGCCCGAACCCCTGTCCCCCACCATACCCCTCCCTACTGGCTCCCCTCCCTTCACTTGGTCTTCTCACTGAGTTTGCGCCGCACCAGCTGGCTGAGAAGGAACGCAGTGAGGACACTGCTGCCCACAGTGAGCAAGAAGAGGGCAGAGAAGTTGTGGGGACAGCGGGTGTGCAGAGGCTCATAGACGGGCCGTCGTGCCTCGTAGTCCAGCGTCACAGCCTCCAGCTGAGCCAGTGTGCACAGCACCAAGAAGACGTGGAAAACCTGGTGGCCCTGCCCAAAGACATGGCAGCTGCCTGGGAACCAGCGCTCGGGCACGAAGGTAGAAAAGAAAGCAGCAGCCAGCAGAAAAAATACCACCTGGCACTTGTGATAGAGAAGAGCTGGGTCCTCTGTGTCAGAGTGAGGGGACACCAAGATACGGTGCACCACCGGGCTGATGTCCAGCGCGTAGGCCAGTGCAGAGGGCACCTCCTGGCAAGTGCGGCCCAGCAGGCCTGGCTTCTGGATGTACTTGTTATAGCAAGAGCCAGTGCAGGAGAGCCAGGCCAGAAAGGCAGCCATGGGCAGGAAAATGGCCTGCACCCGGGCATGCCAGGCAGGCTCAATGGCATAGTAGAAGTGCGCCAGGGCACTGCCATACTGGTACACAGCCACACCCACGTAGTCCAAGAAGAAGAAGCTATAATGCCAGAACTCAGACTTGGCCTGCAGCAGGTGAGCCAGGGCACTGAAGGAGAGGTAGGTGAAGGAGGCGAAGACGATGATGAAGAGGGGCAGGGCGTGAGGGTCTCCCAGCAAGTCCACGGTCCCCACGAAGATGGCCAGCCGCAGAAGCAGCGCCAGGGCCGCCAGCAGGTGAGTCCACACGTTCACCGCTTCGTTGTGCTGCTGGAACAGCGTGCGGAAGTAAAAGCGCCAGGTCCGATGCAGCGGCCGGTACCCGGCGTAGATGTACGGCTTCCAGAAGAGGGGCGGCACCTCCGCCCGGTCCACCGTGAAGACGGGCTCTGGCCGCACAGACTCCTGGCCCACGTGCCACAGGCTGGACAGCAGGTGGCTGAACTTCTGGGCTACCGCCATGGCCATGGCTGGGGCCTGGACGGGGAGCTGGGAGAGAGGCCAGAGCAGAGTCAAGGGCCTGGTGTCCTGCTTGCCCCCGGCCAGCAGCAGCCGGGCTCTGACGCCCAGGTTTTCCTCCCTCCGCCCACAAGCCCGTCCTTGGCTGGGTTGGAGGAGGGACTCATCTTAAGGAAAGTTAGAGCACCCATTTGGTTCCCTGATGCTCCCTGGGGGCCTAGAGCAGGGTCTGGCACGCAGCGGGCTCAGTCCGTGTCAGGACGGCATGCCTTCAGTAGCTCCCTGGTGCCTCTCGGCGGCCCAGCTGTTTTCTCTCCTGGAGCACAGACCCATCATGTCCAGCACATGCAAAGCGACTCAGCCCACTTGTGCCACCAACACTGTTTGCCTGGTGGAACAATGACTCTATTAACAGACCCGCTGTCTCTGCAGCCTCTCCAGAGTTGCCTGAGGCTCTACCAACTCTCCATTTCCCTACGTGACCAGCGCCGCCTTCTTCGTTCTCAGCCTGGCTGCTCAGCCACATGCACTCAATCCCAGCCTCCCCAAGTTCCTAGAGCTGCTGTTTCGCGTGTCTATAGCTTTGCACAAGCTGTTCCTTCTGCCTGCAACATTTCCCCCATCTTGCCTACTTGGCAAACTCCTATTCATCCCTCAAAATCCATTTCGTCTGTCCTTCAGACCATCCTTTGGCTGTTAACAACGCTTGTCCTGGGCATTAAAATTGTTAATGTGAGCTCAATGAGGGTAGACAGTTTGTCTCATTATTTTGTGTAGCCCTAGTATTTAGCAAGAGCCTGATACTCAGTATTTGCTGAATAAAAGGACAACATAGTAGCATTCTGATAACACTCCATACCCTTCAAGGCCCAACGCAAAAGCTACTTTTTTCCTGAAAGTCCCCAGCTAACAACCATGCTGTAGAAACAGCCCTTCCCTCAGCCCCACCTCTATTCCTCAGCCAGTTTTTCCATTATGCACGTTTCTGGTTCCAAATAAATCAAACCTAACCCTTCATCCTGGCACTCCAGGCCCTAAGATTGCTCACCCCTCATCTCCTGCCTCACCCCAGTGTCACCCCCTGTGCCCTCGTCCTTTCTCTAAAAAGCTGAAATCCTCTGAGGCCAGCACAAGTTGCCTCCCCCACGGGCCTCCTTACTGCCCCCCACCTTTCCTTCTGACCTACAATAGGTGACAGAATCGATTCATTCATTCACATATCAGATCCTGAGCCTGCTGTGCCTCAGACGGGCGCTGGATCCAGGAGAGGGGACAGTGGAAAAGGATCTGACCCCTGCCCTTGGGAACTCCAGGACCCGGGAGCGTTTACACAGCACCAGCCACGTGCCAGGCAGCGTTCAGCTCTCCACGTGTAATGATCAACCCAGTGAGGTAGACACTGTCACTAGCATTATGTTCCAGAAAAGGAAACCAAGGTACAGATATGAAGTACCTTGGCCACCCAGCCAACCAGGGAGTGGCAGAGGCACATCCGAAGTCAGTCCGGACTCAACCACCATGCTAACATGGCCTTGGCAAGATGAAGTGGCAAATGCCATTAGTCACCTCATGACTGCAGGCTGTGCTGCCTGGTATCCCTTGCTTAATTCAGGTTTGTCATCATGCATTGACTGTGTATTGAAAAACCTGCCAGATTTTTCCTCCCCCCGCCCTGCCACCAAATTAATCCCCTCCAACAAGCTTGTTGGGTTTCTACCCCTTGTTCATCAGGTGTCAACTGCAACTGCCTTTACGCCAGCCGCTGTCGGGGCAGGCGGACGCGTTCCTGTTCCCTGCCCTGGCCGCGCCGGAATTCATGACGTCCAAGTAAACACGGCGCCCGCTGCGCAGAGGCCGCGCAAGGCCAGCCCCGCCCTCATCCCCACCCCAGCCTGACCCGCCTCCCTGAGCTCTTCCCGCACTGGATTCTGGAGTTGGCGCTAGCATCCCTCCTTTCCTAGCCCAGCAGGAGGCAGGAGTTAAGGCACAAAAGCAGCTACTTATCCAGGTGCCTCTCTTTCTGCTCTACCCCAGAGAGCCTGGCCCGGGGCAGGTTGGGGAAGCGGACCCTGCTGCAGGGGTGATTCTGGGGCCACTTCCACCCAGAGCATGAGAAACGTCCCTGTGAGGCCGGCACTGGACCTTTTCCTCCTCCGAGAGGCTGGACTTCAGCTACAACCATCCGGCCTCCACCTTCCACCCTTGTCCACAATTTTGTCTTCCCAACTCAGAAGCTCAGAAAAGGCCTCTAAAGGTATCTCCTGCCGCTTCCTTGCTTCACACCAGGAAACCAGAGCCTGGAGACAGGAGGGCCTTCCGCAGTTGTCCAGCCAGCAAGGTTTCCACCCTGCCACGATGCTCTGTGGACTCCTAGTTACTGGGTCCCTATAATCTGCTCAGTCCAGTCCTACATTCCGTATCCCATTCTTGAAACTTCCCCAGGCATAACAGCACATGAAAGGCAGCAACGTGTTGTTGAACCTACATGTTCTAAGCTTACATAACCAAGGATTCCTTTCCCAGTAATTGCATATAAATCAGCCAAAATGTCATGTGTTGACTACCTGCTCACTATTTATAGGCTCGCTGTAGTTAGTTCTCATTTCCCTGGGAGGTAGGGATTAATATGCCCATTTTGTTGCCGCACATAAAGAGCTCCTTATTCAAGGTCAGAAAGAGTGCGTGTGGCAGAGCCAAGATTTGGAACCAGCTCCAGATCTTGCCCTGCCTCCCGTCCTACCTATGTGCATTCCACAGAGTGATTTTGGACAATGCTGCTCTAAAGCAAGCAACCAGGTCCTTTCCTGTACACTATCTCCTTAGGCTTCTGGCCACAGCCTTCCTCAGCAGCCAGTCACCCACTCGCTCTGCACAGGGAAGCCCTGGCTCACAGCAACCGCCTCAGGAGGGGGGCAATGCTCGCTCACAAGCCCCATGCCCCCAGACAGTATGGCCTAAAGACAGAACCCAGAGGCACCATGTTAGGGTGACAGGACCCACTGCCCTATTTCCTCCTCAGCCAGAAGCCCTGTTCTATCTAAACAGCTCTGTTTTCAAAATGAATTCCCATTCCCCTGTATCCAAGGACAGAGAGACTGATTCGAGGGGAAAAGAGGGAGCAGAGGAAGAAGCCAAGCCTGAGCCGGAGAAGGGAGTAGGTATCCAGAGGGGCCTGCAGAGCATCCTCCGCGCAGCTGGCCCTGCCTGGAACTGCCCGCCTGCCAGCCCAGCACACGCCACACGCGCTGCCAGGCCTTGCCAACAGCGCTGGGTACCTGGGGTGCTTCTCTCAAGCCTGGCAGCTGATGACGTCTGCTGTGGGACTGGGAAAAGCAGCCAGATGCCAAGCACTGGGTGGCACTGCCACAGGTGAGGGGCACTGGGGTGGGGCTTCCAGGGACTGCAGGTGTCTTGTGTGATGTCACCAGAGGGTGGGGCTAAGGACAACTTCCCACACTTCTGTCCTCCCTTCACAGCTCCCACCCTGGAGAAATCCAGGCTGTGCTGCGTGACCACGGAGCCTGGCCTCAGCTGCAGAAAGCAGCTCACCATTAACCTGTGTGAGCCACAGAAAAGCAGAGGCTGGCTGGCTGAAAAGTAGTGACTCACCCAGGATCACAAGCAAGGGAAGGCAAACCTGGGCTGGAACCAGGTGTCCAGGGCCTGGTTCATGGATACCAGGCAAATGTGGCTGGTTCCTGCCCTCTGCTCAGTGGGAATCAAAATGAAGGACACCAGAAATAAAGGTGAAAGCAAACACTGTAAAGGCTTGGAAAGGAGATCGACTTCTGATTCAGACAACCAGATTTGACACCTGATTCTATAGCATACTAGCTGTGTGACCTCAAATGAATGACTCACCTTCTCTGATCCTTAACTCCCTCATAGGAATGACAATATTTTCTACCTCACAGATTGCTACAAAGATTAAATTGACTAGAACTAAGTATTAGCACAATTTAAGGACTCAATACATGATTGCTATATTATTAATATGAATAAGAATAATAGAACTGGGAAGATAGTTCAGTTGGTAGAGTGCTTGCCTTGCAAGCAGAAAGCCCTGGGTTCGATCCCCAGCACCACAAAAAAAAAAAAAACAAAAACAAGAATAATAGTATTTGAAATACTCTCCACTTACAAAATGTGCTCTGGGTTCTCAAAAAAAGAAAAATCGGTCCTCTTTAAGCCCTCAATAGCTAGTGCCACTGATCTGGGGGTTCAGAGAGTTAACTGTGTCTCCTTAAGCATTTACCTTATCCCTGAAGGACTATTTAGGGACCTGGAAAATTTGGTTGAAGACTAGAATTCTGGGAATACTGAACTTCTTTCATCATTAAATTTATGTCAGCAAAGACCATTCAGAGTAACCCACTGGATTCACAGAGCCCTAAAAACTGGCATTTACCCACAGGGCCACTCCAGGTGGCTGGGAAGTCACACTGCAGGTAAAGGGCCTCAACTTCAGTAGCCCCAGCAGTCCCTGCCCAGAGCAGGAGGACACACAAGGTTAACCTTGTGAGCAGACAGTTCTAGAGGCATGTGCCCTGGCCTGGCCAGGTCTTACAGAAGATCTGGAAGGCTCCCAGACTGGCTAGACCTCAGGCCCATCCCCAGAGCTCCAGTGGGAATTCCTCTGTCAGCCAGAGAGGCGAACCACACTGCCCTTTCCTAAACTCAAGGTTATCTGCCTCACCTCCCTCCTGAGCCAAGACTTGCCATGGATAATTCCTCCTGGACTCCATCCGATTCCCAAGGTCAAAGGTTCCCAAATAGCCCTGGAGCAAAACGGAAGGCCGGCTGTGGGGCTGCAATAGAAAACCAGCTTTAAGGCCAGGTGCCACACCTCTGTAATCCCAGGACTGGGGAGGCTGAGGCAGGAGGACCACAAGTTCAAAGTCAGCATCAGCAACTTAAACCCGGTCTCAGGAAAAAAAATTGTGGGGCTGGGGATGTGGGAATGTATAAATAAATGAGTAAATAAATAAATGAATCCCCTGTACAAAAAAGGAGACAAGCTTTGGAGAAAGAGAGCCCAGAGTTACTCCCATCCCCAGATTTCACTCAGTGCTCCCTGCACGCCAGCCTCAGCACTCCTGATACCAGAACGCTGCTCCAGCCGGCAAGCTGGAGCAGGCCACTGCCCCAAGGGTAGGCATCCGCCACTCACCTCTGACAGACAGTTTCAAGAGAAGCCAGAATCTTCAGCTTTACGTGCAGATGGGATTTCAGGTCTGGAATTTACTGGGTAACTTTCCAAAAGTTCCTTAACCTCTCTGAGCTTATTTCCTTGGTTATAATCAGAATTATAACCTTTGGGTTCTTGTAAAAGCCGAACTTTTAAACACCTATTATCAGCATTATTTGGTTATAATTCTACTTCTTTGCCTCCTTCCTGGCATGCAAAATATTCATTGTAGCTTTTGAGCTCTGATTGTTCAGCATTTTTTTTTTTAATTAAAGACAACTTTATCTTTCCATGGAAGGCAAAGTCTAACCTTGTTAGATAAAAATAATAAGGCCATGAGGGTTTTTTCCATGTTGAACTTTTAAAAAAATTTTTTATTTGTTCTTTTTAGTTATACATGACAGCAGAATCTATTCTGACATATCATACATACGTGGAGTATAACTTCCCATTCTTGTGGTTGTACATGATGTGGAGTTACTGGTCGTGAATTCATGTGTGAACATAGGAAAGTCATGTCCAAATCATTCTACTGTCTTTCCTATTCCCTATTCTCCCCCCTCCCATTGTGTGTCAGTATCTGCCTATCAGAGAGAACATTCAGCTTTTAGTTTTGGAAGATTAAGGCCATGGTTTTTACACTTCACACAATGTATACATGTGTATACACATTACATAGCACCCCATTAATATGTACAATTTTTGTTTTTATGCACCAGCTAAAGAGTAAATTTTCAAATAATAATAATAAGGCTAGGTACTGTGTGATTTTTGGAAGGCTGAGAAGGGAGGATTGCTTGAGTCTAGGAGTTTGAGACCAGCCTGGGCAACACAGCAAAATCCCATCTCAAAACTGATAGATAGCTGGGCACAATGGCACACATCTGTAATCCCAGCAGCTCGGGAGGATGAGACAGGAGGATTGTAAGTTCAAAGCCAGCCTCAGCAACTTAGCAAGGCTCTAAGCAATTTAATGAGACCCTATCCTAAAATAAAAAATAAAAAGGGCTGGAGATGTGACTCAGTGGTTAAGCACCCTGGATTCAATTCGCCAGTACAAATAAAATAAAATAAAATAAAACAGTAACAAGCCCAGGCCATGTTGATACTGGGACTGTCAGAGGCAAACCCTCTGCAGGGGTACTAGGAGGAGGACACACAATGGCAGAGTCTGAATTATTATTACTAAAAGGCACTAACATTAATCAGGTTATTAGTGGCTTGCTGTTTAGCGCCCACACACATCTCCTGTCCCTCACAACTCTGAGCCTGAGGCTCATCTGTCATCCCAGGCACAGAGGCAGAATGGCAGAGCACCTATATCTGACTCCAAAACCAGTGTTCTTGCCCTGCCTGCACCATAGTCAACTATGGGGCACCTGCTGGGGGGGATCCAGATTGGACAAGCAAAGTTCCCTTCTCTCAGTGGCTTCCAGATCTCTCTGTAACTGGGTCACCTCCCTCATTGCAAACTAGTTCCCCAACTCAGTCCAATATGCTTAAAGAAAAAGTCCCGCCAAGACTTCCAGGACTGCACAAAAACTGCTTTTGTTTGTAGCCGAACTTTTGAGCCTCCGTTTATACTCAGAAATGTGATCAGAATGAAATAAGCAAATTGCAGGAGTGGTGGGGGTGGTACTGGGGATTGGGCCCAAGGGCACTCTACCACTGAGCTACATCCCCAAGCCCCTTTTAAATTTTATTTTGAGGCAGGGTCTCATTAAGTTGCTCAGGCTGGCTTCGAACTTGCAATCTTCCTGCCTCAGTCTCCCAAACTGCTGTGATTACATGCATGTGCCACTTCATCCTGCTTGAAATAAGTAATTCTTAAAGAAATTCTTTCGTGGAGTTCAGATTCACCACTGTTCTCAGGAGGGGACCCTGAGGGTGGGGGGGATTGGAGCAGCCCATAGAGGCTGGGCAAGCTGGCCAGTCAGCCAGCACAGGGCGTAGGAAAGGCCCCTGAGTTGTACTGCTGACCAGCAAAGGCCCTCTGGGAGCAGAAGTGGGACCAGAGAAGAGCATCCTCTCACCAAAGGGACCCAGGCCAATGGGAGACTGGGGCCCTACCCAGACCTAGGAGCTCCAAACTTGAGGTCCTACCCTTCCAGCAAGTGCAGCCAGCTTAGAGAATCCATGGAACTCCCAGGCCTCGGCCTGAAATAGCCCCACAGGCCTCGAGAGCTGCCCCAGGGCAATCTCTGGGGTCCTCAGGCCTGCAGGTGAGAGGCTGTGAGGGGCGTGGAGCCTGCTCCCTTTCCTTCGCCTTGGGGAAATCGTGACCTCCTGACCCCAGGGAGGGCTTGGGCCTGGGGAGCAAGAGCATCTCGGGGCCCCAGCAGAGCTGCTCCCCAGTTCTGGTTCCCCAGCAGCACACCCACACACCTTTCTGCCCCATTATCACGTACTTCCTTGGTAAGGGGGCGGCGGGAGGCCTAGCTGGGTGGGGCCCTGTTCCGGGCCGCGCCGCTCCGGGATCCTCAGCCCCAGCGGCCCCGCCCACTCCCCAGCCGGCTGCGGCGCCACGGTCCCACCGCCCGCGGTCCCGCGCTCTCCTCCGCGGCTCCCAGCGCTCCCGACTCCTGATGCCTGCTGGGCCCTGCGTTCGCGTCCTCGCTCCCTGCCAGGGGTCCTCTCTGCCAGGGGTCCCCATGTCCCCTGCCACTCTTCCGCAGATGCGCCCCAAACTCCTCTCCTCCTTCCCGCCCCTCCCTCCAGCTGGCTCCTTTGCCGAGCGCCCCCACCCGCACCCCTGGCCCCACTGCGCCGAGCCCGGCGCACCTCCGCGGCGCCCGCGGGCCCCCTCACCTGTGGCGGGGCAGAGCTGAGAGCCGGCGCCGCGGCCGCACGGCCCGACCCGCAGATAAAGGGGCAGCGGGAGGCGGCCCCGCCCCGGGGAGGCCCGGGGAGCCGGGAGGGCGGCGCTGAGGGCACCGGGCCGGGCCGCCCCCCGCGCGCCCGCCCGCCGGCCTGGGCCTGGCGCAAGCTCCTGTCGCCCCCGGCGGGAAGCGTGGCTGCAGCCCATCACGGCGAGCCCGGGGACTTCTCGCGCGGAGGGTAGAAGTGGGAAAGCGAGATCCAGGGAGCCGAAGCCCTTGTCCAGCTTCCTGGGCCCGGTGCGGCCGCAGAGGCTCCATTTTCTGGGCCTGGCCAACGCGGCGAGGGTGAGGGAAGGTTGTAGCAGAAAGTGTTCGAACGTCCCCGCTGGAGCCCCGGGCCCGGCACACACCCTGCCCCTCACGAGGGTGCTGGGGTCCAGAGGTGACCTTCCCCGCCTTCATTTCTCTGCTTGGGGCGCTGTACCCCCACCTCGGGCGCCCCTGGCTGATTCCACTTCTCTCCCAAAGCCCTCTCCTCGGGCAGCCTCCCGGATCTGCCCAGGCAGTGCTCTGTCTGGACCTGTATTAAAACGTCCACCGGGAGGGCAACGCTAGGGTGCAACTCCCAGCACCCAAAAAAAAAAAAAAAAAAACAAATGAAACAGATGCCCACCCCATGTCACATCTCCCCCCGGGGGTGGGGGCACCTGGAGGGGAAGAACCCCTGTACCCAGCAGACTTTCCGTTAATACTGGATCACAGGGCCACTGATTGCCTGTTTCTCTCGTGGGCAAAGACCTGGGCCAGGCAGAACAGGGAGACACCCTTGCCCTGTCTGGAGGACAGGGCCTGGTAGACAGAGGCCTTCCAGAGACTCGGCCCTGCCCTTGAGGGGCTTTGAGTCCACTGGGGGTGGATGCTGTGGCCGTGAGGGCACATGGCAGCCCAAGGCCTGGCACCACCCCAGCTCTCCCTGGGCCTTAGACAAGTCTTGCTCTCTCTGGGTCTGTTTTATAATTTGTACAATGAAGCTGAAAACACCAACCTGAGGCATATGAAGATTAAATAATGGACATGAATGTTCTTTGCCCACTGCAAAATACTAAGGGAATGTAAATTTCACTCTCTATTACAATGAAACATACAAATAATGCAATAGCATGAAACCCATCTCTCCTTCAACAAGTTCAGACAAAGCAAAAGGAAATACCTAAATCTGCCAGGGATAATGTGCACACCTGCAACCCCAGATATTTGGGAGGCTGAGGTAGGTGGACCGCTTGCTCTCAGGAGTTACAGCAAAATAGCAAGACCTGTTTCGAAAAGAAAGTAGTGAGAGATGAGAAACGAATAATTACTTAAATCTTTCTTCATTTTCCATATGGATAGAAAAAGTAGCATCGAACCAGGCCTGTGGAATATGCCTATAATCTCAGTGACTCGGGAGGCTGAGGCAGGAGTATGGCGAGTTCAAGACCAGCCTGTCTCAAAATAAAAAAGGAATGGGGATGTGGTAAAAAAAAAAAAAAAAAAAAAAAAAACCCTGGGTTCAATCCCCAGTACCAAAAAAAAGAAAAAAAGAAATTATCGTAGAAAATCCTCAAAATCCTCATCTATACCAGATATGGTTCAAGAGATGAAAACAAAGACATTGTAAAAAAAAAAAATTCTATATAATGGAATATAGTATTTCATAGTAAAAACTAAAGTGTCAGAAGATGCCTTGGACTTAGCTTCCGTTTTTGGAACATCTGCTTTGTGCTGGGCTCATTTTTAAAGCAACCGTTTATTAAGCTCTTACCATGTGACAAGTGGTGTGCCTCTTTTGATCCAGATGACCCTGTAAAGCAAGCACTGTAATTAACCTATTTTGCAATTAGGAAACTGATGCTCAGAAGGGTGACAAGGGACTTCTATATTATTTAACCTAAGCCTCATGCATCCCTTTGAGACAAGAGCGATGACTCCCAATTTATGGACAGAAAAACGGAGGCCCAGAGAAGAGAAATAACATACCCCAGGTCACACAGCCCCGCTGTATCAGAGCCCTGGGAAGCGGACTGGAGGTGCACTGGCATGAGGGAGGTCATTAACCATGAAACGTGGTCATGGGTATTTGAGAGTCCAGTAATTAGTAAAAGTGAGGACATGGTGGTGTGTGGCTGTAAGTCCCAGCCCCAAGGGAGGATCCCTTGAGTCCAGGAGTCCAGACCAGCCTGGGCAACTTAGCAAGCCCTCATCTCAAAAAAAAAAAAAAAAAAAAAGTTTAAAAAGAAAACACTAAGGACAGGAACGAGTTCTGGAGTATTTGCTCCCTGCCAGGCCCAAGGCAAAGCCCCCCACACGTGCTGCAGGCCCCTGAGGATGTGCTGCGGGCTATGGGTGAGGAAACGTCTCTGGGGTGCTACCTGCACGAGGTCGCTCACTTGGCTAGCGGGGGCCTGGACCCAAGCCCACTCTTCTCTGCCGCACGGGACTGGAATCAAGGAGTGACCTGTGAAGCAGGAGCACTTCCTCCTTTGCCCTCCTCTACTCCAGCTCCTTTTCCCAGCCCAGGGTGAGAACAGTCCCTGGCAGCCGAGGGCCCCTCCCTTCGTTTCCCTGCCACACCTATGACTGAAAACCCAGATGCCCAGACCCGTGACATCCTTTGAGCTCGGGACCCAGGGAGGAGAACCTGGTCCCAGGCTCAGCCTTCAGAGGAGCCAGGTCTCCAACCAGGCTGGATTCCCGGGCAGACCAAAGTCAGGTATCTGATAAAGTCAACAGAGCTCAAAAGCCAGGTCCGAGCTGGGGACATCAGGAGGGACCTCAGTAGACTCAGGGAAGGAGAAGCAATGCCTGTGTGGTAGCTGAGCTGTCCCCACACCGTCTTGTCTCTCCCCCAACAAGGGCTCACCCACTCATTATGGGAAGCAAAGCAGCGAGGCCCAAGAGTGTGTCGTGCCTGGGTTCACTGTCAGCTCTGCCGCTCACTGGCTGTGTTCCCTTGGGCAAATCACGAAACCTCTCTGGACGTCACGCTCCTCAATTCAAAAATAGGATCACAATAGCCCACTACTCAGGGTTAGCAGGAGGAACAAAGGAAGTGGTACATGAGAAGCGCCCACAGCGCCTGGCATTCAGTAACCGCTTAATAAATGCTGAGAATTATTTCAGTCTCCACTCCCCTGGAGCCAAAAAAGAAAGAAAGGGACGAAGGAAGAAGGTTGGTTGGTGGTATCCCAGAACCTCAGGTAGTTGTTACTCAGCGTTATTCTTGCCTCGTGCACACCACGAAGCCAGGGTTCAAACCCAGGGCACCTGGCTCAGGACCTCACTCAGCGCCTGCCTGGAGGGACAGGGGCACAGGCACAGTGCAGCAGGGTGGGTTTCCCACTGAGATTCATGGCCTTACAGATCCGATAGAGGAGTCTCCTGGGATGAGTTCACCCAGCCAACAGGAGGGGACACACAGCACGTCCGGGCACAGAGGTGTGAGGCGGGTAAGTCTAGGGAGTGAGCATCGTGTTGTGGGGCTGGGACATGGGGATGGATGGTGGCAGAGGATATTAAAGGTAGGGTTAGGACTTTGTCCTGAGGGCAATGTGGGGACAGGAGCCAGGGGTCAGACAGAGGGTTCTCTTTGGTGAGGGGTTGGGGGTTCAAGGAGACTGTGTCCCCTGGAACTTCCCAGCTTGTGTCCGAGGCTTGCCTGAGAATCCCAAAGAGGAAGGACAGTCTGTAGCCCCTGAGGACACAGCGTGGAGGGCTGTGGTGGGAGGGGCTGCAGGAGCATGGAGGCGCCATGGGCGAATGCCTCCCCCAGCCCAGGACTAGGCCAACCTGGGGCGGCCTTAGATGTAGCCCAGGAAGGTCTCCTCAGGGGCCAGGGGGCCTCAGCCTGGAGGGATCCTGGATGTCCTGGGATCAGGCGTCATCATAAACAAACGGCTAGTGGAAACACAGCCAGGTGGAGATCCCGCGGTGACTGCCGAGGCAGACACGAGTGCCCAGTCACACCTTCTGAACCTACCCCAGATTTTAGCCTCAGCAGTGGTGGACTCCAGCCTCCCCCAGGTGCCCTGCCTCTGGGCTCTCTCCCAGGGGATGGGAGCAGCTAGCCCTGCTGGCTTAGGTACAGACTGGAAGTGCAGGCAGCACTGGGAACAGTGCTGCCTGAGCACTCCTGGCTGTTGGCAAAGCCCCAGGCTCCTGTCTAAAAGATAATTCATGGGGCTGGGGGTTGTAGCTCCGTGGTAGAGAACCTGCTAGCATGCCTGAGGCTGTGGATTCACTCCCAGCACCAAAACAGAAAAAAAAAAAAAGAAAAGAAAGAAAGAAAGAAAAAGAAAGAGGAAGACGCATATGGGGTTTCCTGGTATCCAGGCTCTGTTACCTAAAGCAGCACCCTAGAGAACACATCCAGACCGTTCCTTACTCTAGAACCTCACCCCTTCCTTCCTGTGTCAGCCCCGGAGGAGCCAGAGCCACAGTGGGCCGTAGGAAGAGGAGGGGTGAGCATAAAGGGCAAAACCAGAAGCCAGCCATGGCCTGCTGCAGGCTCAGAGAGGCCAACACCTGCCCTCCGGCCACAGGACCTTTGTACTGCAACATCCTTCTGCCTAGAACTCATGCCCCAGATAGTACTGACTACCTCATTGTGGGGCCTCATACTAAATAAAAATGCAGGCCCTAGTTCAAAAATTAAGAATTTCAAGATCGTGATAGCGGAACTTGACAAGCCTGGGACCCTTCTAAGCACAGGGCTGTGTGCAACCAGCCATGAAGCTAGTCGTCCTGGCTCCAAACAGCTCAATGCCTGACCTCCTCCTTCCCTCAGATCTCTCTTTAAATGTCACTTCATCAGAGGGCCTTTCCCTTGACACCATCTAAACTAGCATTGTTCGCCTCCCCTACTCTACCAGCCACCCTCTAACGACCTTTCCCAGTCTCATCTTCCCCCAGGACAGACGGATTTTGCTGACAGATTGTTAGCCCCAGAGGTCATTGTCACAGCCAGGTTACTGCTGTGTCTCAGGACCCTAATATTCCTGACACCCAGTATCTGCTCAGTAGAGACTGATGGAAGGAAAGAAGGAGGGGAGGGAGGAAGCTGTCTTCCAGCCTGGAGGGGGCCTCCTCGGCTGGAGGGGATTTTATGTGTGATGCTGCGGATGGAACTCAGGGCCTCATCCCCAGTCCAAGCCACATCCCCAGTCCAAGAGGAGATCTTTGACTAGTCCACAGTGGTGGTGACAGTTCTCTTAAACTACTGAAATAAAAATATTTTGTAACTTAAAGTGATTGGAATGGTTTTTTCTAATCTGACAGTATCACATGGAACTGCTCATGGTTGTGGCCGAAGGCCCAGAAGAACCACCCCACAGACAGTGTCTCAACAGGAGGGTGCAGAGGCACATGCCTGTATCTCAGCTACCTGGGAGGCTGAGGCAGGAGGATCATGAGTTCATAATCCCTGGTACCAAAAAAAAAAAAAAAAAAAAAAGACAGTGTCTCAACAGGCCCTTGGCCACAGGAAGGCAGTTTCCTTTGGTACCTGGAGTCTCACTGTGTCAGAGGTACGGCTGCTGCTACAGATGTACGCGCCCTCCCTTTATTTGACGTAAATGGTAGCACGCCACTTCTTTTTTCCCCTAACACTCTTGGAGGCCCCCCCTTGTATGTATACAAATGTTCCCTAGCTCCTGTTTATGGCTGAATACTTTCCACTGTATCATGGATCACAATTTACTCACCTAACCTCCTATGTATGGATAGTTATCTTGTTTCCAGTCTTGGGCTTATAAACAATACTACAGAGAGCAACCTTCCATCTATATCATCTTGCTTGTGAACAAGAATATTTGTAAGATAAAAAGTCCTATAAGCAGGTTTATTGAGTCAAAGGGGATTTAAAAGATGCAACATTAGAAAAAAGTACCTGTTTCCCTTGTCAGGGGAGCATGGTCTCAAACCTTTCAGTTGTTCTTTGTTTTGTTTTGTTCCCAGTACAGGGGATTGAACCCAGGGGGTGTGTTACCATGAGCTGCGTCCCCAGCCCTTTTTATTATTTGAGACAGGGTCTAGCTAGGTTCCCCAGACTGGCTTTGAACTTGCCATCCTCCTGCCTCAGCCTCCTGAGTTGCTGGGATTCCAGGTGTGCACCACCGTGCCCAGCAAACCTTTTAGTCTTTGTCAATCTGCTTGCAAATGTGGAATCTGTTTCTTTCTCGTTCACATTTCTTTTTTTAGGAGTGAGGCTGAATATCCATTGAAATACATTTAACAGATAAGCAATTTGCTCACCATCCCTTCCTCTAAAACTTTAGCTGGTTTTAATTTCTTCATTCCCTTAGGTTTACTGACCATATTCAAATATTTTTAGTTTTAATCAGGAAGACAAAAAAAAAAAAAGTAATGTTCTGCTCTTTCTTTTCTTTCATGTTTTCAACAAGCTTGTACCCCAGTACCAGTAAGGATGAGCTATGTTATAAAGCAGTAACGAGCAACTCCAGCAGCTCCGGGGCCCTGGCTGATGGAACAGGCTAGGGTGCAGCCAGCCACCTCTGCAGAGGTGAAAACTGCATAGTGTGGTCAAGGGGAAATTCTCCCTTCAGCCTCTGAAGGTTAACTGAGATAAATTGGCAAAAATTAAATAGAAGGAAAGACAAATTGATTCGCTGCAAAAGGGGAATAATCATAAGAATGTGATTCCCCACTAGCTCAAGATGGTTCAGAAATGTGTGTGCCCCTTTATCTCAGGGGAGGGGGAGGATAAGGGATATAGGGAATTTTTAGGAGAAAAGTAAATGATTATTAGGAGAACGAATGGTCCAGGAGACAGAAGAGACAGAAATCAGCTTGCAAAGTAATTTTCCTCAGAATTTGAATGATCCCATTACCTTGCAATGGAAGTCTGTCCATCCGAATGTGATTATAGCCTCAGTCTTCTTTCCCAAGCAGATGACAGGATTTCAGGGTGCAGATGAAAGGCTGCCCCTGTGTCCCCTTTTGTATTCTGATCTTGTGCCATGTGATGGTTTGGAACACCCCCAAAGGCTCATGTGTGAAGGCCTGGTCCCCAGTGCAGCACAGAGGTGGGACTGTTAGGAAATCAGCTCACCTGGGCCCCGACCTCACCAGTGGATTGACGCCCTGGTAGACTCACAGCCCGATAACTGTTGGGAGGTGGCAGAAACTTAGAGGAGAGACCTAGTTGAAGGGAGCTGTCCTGGGAGGCGTGTCCTTGGGAACTATATCTTGTCCCCCGCCTTTCCCCCTCACTCCCTCCTTCCTTCCTGGCTGCCATGAGCTACGACCTTCCTCCACCACACCCTTCTGCCATGATGTTCTGCCTCCCTTCAGGCCCAAAGCCATGGAGCTAGTCAGCCCTGGACTGAAACCTCCAAAGCCATGAGCCAAGATAAATCTTCCCTCTTGTTTCATTCAGGAATGTTTTCACAGCGACAGAAAGCTGACTAACGTGTGCAGTTGAAGGAAGACCTCTCCCTGCACTTGAGGAAGAGGAAGAAGAAAAGTTTGAGGGACCTGGATTCTGAGCCTGCTTTTAAAGTTTTTAATTTCCTTTAGATCAACTTGCTCAGTGTGCCCCACCCCCCAAAAAAAGCCATGTTTGTGGGTATCATTCTTCAAACTCCAAGAATGTAAGTTTCCTGCTGGCTCTTCAAACTTTCGCTCAGAAGCAACAGACACCACTTCCATTCACAGGCCTTTGGTTAATGTCAGTCACGTGGCCACATTGACTGAAGGAAGTGCAGAGAGGAGAAACAAATACAGGCAGCTAGGCCAGGGGCTGCCACACAGGCCTCCTTGTCTTGCTAGGCTCCCTCTCCATACTGGAAAGAGGCCACTGAGCTACAACCCCAGCCCCTAAATAAATCATAGTAACTCTAATTTCAATATTGAGTGTGATTGCCAGGTGTGGTGGTGCACGCCTGTAATCCCAGCTGCTTGGGAGGCTGAGGCAGGAGAATTGAAAGTTTAACCAGCCCGGGCAACTTAGTGAAACTCTGTCTCAAAACAGAACAAAAGGACTGGGGAGGCGGCTCAGTGATAGAGCACCCCTGGGTTCAATCCCCAGTAGTGAAAAAAGAAGTAAGTACTAGGGAATACATTTAACGAAAGTAGTACAAAATTTACATAACGAAATCTACAAGATGTATCTATAGATCTGTATGTTCAACTCAAACCCTATCCAACTCCTAGCAGACTTACTTATTGCAGTAATTGACAAGCTGACTCTACAATTTATATCAAAATGCAAAGGATCCAAACAGCTAAAATAATTCTGCCCCTCAAAAAGTTAAACAGAGGGGCTGCGGTTGTGGCTCAGTGACAGCCCTTGCCTAGCATGTGTTCAATCCCTGGTTCAATCCTGAGCACCACATAAAAATAAGTAAATAAAATAAAGATATTGTGTCCATCTACAACTAAAATAATAATAATAATAATACAAGAGTGGAGGATGTGGCTCAGTAGTGGGTTCAATCCCCAGGACCCCCACCCCAAGAAAGAGAGTTAAACAGAATTGTCATACAACTCTGCAATTCCACTTCCAGGAAGCTACTGGACAGAACTGAAAACAAATATCCTTGCAAAGACTTGTTCACAAGTGTGCATAACAGCATTAATCCAAATAGCCCCAAAGTGGACACAACCCAAGTGTCCAACAACCAATAAATGGATAAGCAAACTGCAGTATGTACAGACAATAGAAAGGTGTTTGGTCCTAAAAAGCAATGAAGAACTGATACATGCTACAACGTGAATGAACCTCAGAAATAGGCTCAGCGAAAATAATCCAAGTGCAAAAAGAGCACACATTGTATGCTTTTGTTATATGAAATATTCAGAAAAGGCAGGTCTAGAAGACAGAAAGTAAGTTAGTGGTTGCCTGGTGCTTGGGGTGGGAACAATTTGAGGGATTTTTTTTTTTTCCCAGTACGGGGTGGAGCCCAGGGGCACTCTACCCCTGAGCTACATCCCCAGCCCCTGATCCCCCTTTTTATTTGACAGGGCCTTGCTAAACTGCTGAATCTGGCCTTGAACTTGAGAGTCCTCCTGCTTCAGCCTCACAAGTTGCTGGGATGACAGGTGTGCGCCACCATGCCCTGCTAAAATTAAGACCTTTAAACAACAATGTGTGTGTGCACATGTTGCTGGGGATTGAACTCAGGGCGTTGTGCGTGCTAGGCAAGCATTCTACCACTGATCTATAGCCCAACCCCTGAACCACAAATTTTAGTATTTTTATATGCCTATTATTGAAGGAGATGGGAGAAGATCATTTTTCAGTCTTGCTGCTTGACTTCCTGAGGTCTCCCAGAGTTTGTTTCAGACACTGGACTACTGTTTGATTGCCTAACTTAAAACTGGCGTCCCTTGATCTCTCTGCAGGATGGCAAGGTCTGGTAGGGCCCTTTGCACAGAGGCATTTCTTTCTTTCTTTCTTTTCCTTTTTTTTTTTTTTTTTTTTTTAATTCCCTAGATTGAACCCAGGGGCACTTAACCACTGAGCCACATCCCCAGCCCTATTTTATATTTTATTTAGAGACAGGGTCTTGATGAGTTGCTTAGGGCCTCACTCAGTTGCTGAGGCTGGTTTTGAACTTGTGATCCTCCTGCCTCGGCCTCCCAAGTCACTTAATTACAGGTGTGTGTGTGTGTCACTGCTCCTGGTGCACAGAGGCATTTCACAGCTAGAGAAGCCAGGCCTGGGACATGAGGGACCTTGCCAGGCCGCACAGGCATTTGGTAGCAACTCCATCGATGCCCGGCTTGGACTGGCTTCCCAGTGCAACTGCCAGAGAGGCAGCTGTTGAACAATGGCACTGGGCGTGGCTCAGACAGCACATGCATCTTTCTGCCAGAGTCCTGCAGCTCCTCGGGAGGCCCAACCGGAGATGCTCCTGCACCTTTTGCATCTCTGGTGCACAGGCACAGACCCACCTTCTAGGTACTAAGACATCTTTGCTATCAAAGATTTCCTCTCCCTTACAGTCTACAGCTTCACCTGTTTTGCTCTGGGGTTACTGGTGGAAGAGGGGACGGGCTGTCACTTTCCTCATTATCTCCCCACCTTCCTCTCCCAGGAAGAGGTAAGCAGTGGGAAAGTCTGACAGGGTTGGAATCAGGCTTTGCTGCTTCTGCATGTGGCAGTTCTCCAAGGGCTGATGTCCCCTGGGGCACTTCTCTGGATTTCCAGGAAACTTTCCCAACAGGGACCTCACTGTGCATTCCCAGACAGGAAGTGGCTTCTCTGATTGATCCCTTATGACTCTGTGCCTCAGCTTCTGCCCCCCATTCACCCCTTCAGGAAGCATCCTTTTCAGAAGGTTCATGGCCATCTTCCTTCTGAAGGTTCTGCTGCCAGCACCACAGAGCTGGAGACAGAGATGGTGGTCATGGGAGAGGATGGTGACAACCTGAGGTCACAGGACACAGGTGGGAGTCGGGTCCAGCACCTTCCTTCTACAGTATTTACTGAGCACCTCTCCTGCCCTGTGTGAGGCCCTATCTGGGTGTCTGGGACACTGTTGGCAGAGACACAGACACTGTTCTCCTGAAGCACGACATCTAAGCAGGAAAAGAACCTCCATAAATACTGGGAGCAAAAAGGAGGCACTGAGCCGGGGCAAAGGTGCACGCCTGTGACCCCAGCGACTCGGTGGGCTGAGGCAGAAGGATGGCAAGTTCCAGGCCAGCCTCGGCAATTTAGTAAGACCCTGTTACAAAATGACAAACAAATAGGGCTGGGGATGTAACTCAGTGGTTGAGTGCCCCTGGGCCCAACAGGAGGTGGCAGGGCAAGAGCAGCCTGCTCCAGAGCGACGGGCTGTGGGCGCTGGGCCTTTCACATGTGCCGGGCAGTATCTCTGATCCTTACAATCAATTAAAAAGTAGGCATTTTAATTTCCTGTTCCCCTTCACAGATAAGTAAACTGAGGCCCAGACACAGCGAGTAGAACTGGCTGGAATTAGTATCCAAATCTTCCTGACCTCAAAACCCTTTCCTTATTCCACACCAAGGATGCCCTTGACCACAGTGTCCATTCGTCTCAAGGTCACTGCCATCGTCAACAGTAAATATTTGTTAAGGCTGAGGCAACTTAGAGAGACCCTATCACAAAACAAAATAATAAAAAGGACTGGGGATGTAGCTCATTGGCAAAGTGTCCCTGGGTTCAATCCCAGTACCTCAAAAAAGGAAAAAAAAAAAAAGGTAAATATTTGTTAAATACCTGGCAATGGTGATACAGGTCAGAGCAGGCGAGCCAGGCAGATAGTGAGGCCCCAGACTGGGCAAAGGGCAGGAGCAGAAAGGAGATTGGTAGCTGAGTCAGGGTCTGTCCTGGGGCCTAGGTCCAGGAGTCCAGAAAGTAAATCTAGGGGGCAAAAATCCCCACCAGGTCATCTGCAGCCCTGGGACCTAGGTAGCATTCATCAAGACTAAAACTGTCATCTGCTTGGGAAAGAAGACCGAAGCTATAATCACACTCGGCTGGAGTGCCGGATCTGCAGATCTGTGACAATGCTGCACTCTAAGTGTGGCAGAGGGGCAGGCACAGATGTCCATGAGCCACCCTGACCCCTCCCTGGACTCCCCAGCCACTCCATTTAGCCACCAGAGACAGTCTGTGGCTGTGGAAATTTCCTCTCAGCCCCTCTAGCCCAGCCCAGGGAATGTGGTTGTCCTTCCTGCTTCCAAGTGGAATTTTCCACTCTGTCCCTGAGAGCTGATGGGAGACACAGTACCAAGGAGCTGATACTGTGGCCTGGCCACAGGAGAGGATGGGGGACAACTGTGTTTACAGCTGACAGCTCCCCTCATGTGCCTGGGGCCCTATTCAAGTGCCAGGGATGCAGCTGCTAATGGGGTAAACGCTGTCTCCACTCTCCTGGAGGCATATCATCTGACAAGGGGGAAAGAACCCCCATAAATACTGTGAGTCAAAATCAAGCAGGGTAAGAAATAGAGAATGACGCTGGGGCAGGAGGCGGCAGAGAGGGCACTGCTGCCAAGGCAGCATTTATGTGATTATCAGGGGGAAAGCAGGGACAAAGGCCTTGAGGTGGGGCCTTGGCCTTCAGCTGAGTCAAGAGTGGCAGGGGAAGAGTAGAAGGTGATGAGATCACAGAGGCCAGCGGCCCGGGGCCCGCCCGCATAACAAGACTGATTTCTTTTGGTGCTATGGGGAGCCTACAGGAGGGTTTTTAGTGGAAGGGGGACATGATTTGGTTTCTGTTTTACTTATTTACTTGTTTTACAATCCAATGAGAATAATCTTATCTTTATATCAAGTTTCTCAAAGGCTTACTCCCATTTCATGAGGCCACCATGATTTATTATTTCGTCAGGGAAAACTGATGCTTCAGAATAAACTCATTTCACAGATGCCATGAGCCACATCACTTAGGGGCATTTGTGGGGGTCAATAATAGGCTGCCGATCCTCTTCCTCCCCTACTGCCGATCCACATCTGCTGGAAGGGAAGAGAGCAGCGGCATGGACCGCCAACCCAGAGTTCTTGGTGCGGGAGACCAACCTTGGTTTCCTCTGCACAGGGTCCTGGGCTCTGATTGCTCCTTCCATTCTGTCACCAACTCCAGGGCACAGGGTGGGACCCTGGCAGCCTTTCAGATGGCAGCATCCCACCTCAGGACCACGTTGGGCATGGTTTCAAGCCGTGCCCCAGGTTCCAGCCCAGGGAGGTGTCCTAAGCAGTGTCTGGAGGCCTGGCTGCTCCCTGCCGAGGGCCCCTTTCAGACCATTTCCTCCTGCAAGTCTGTCAGGGTCATGAGGTCGTCTCTCAAGTCTCAGTCAGCCAAGCCCCGAGGATGGTGCAGGGCAGGGCGTGACCCACAAGTGGCGCGGGGTGGGTGGCACCACCCAGGAGCATGCCACCATGCAGGCCTGGGGGAGGATGTCACCTTAGCTCAGCACAAGCAGGGGCTCTCGAAGGCCAGGTGACGGAGGAACTGGCTGTCGAGGTCCCTCTGGCTGCTGTGGGGTATGGGCAAGGGCAGAAGCCCTCCGGCGAGGGTGGAAGCTGCTGGAGAGACCCTGGCCAGGACAGTAATGGCCAGGCTGGGGATTCATGGAGGCAGTGTTGAGGGGGAGCTGGCCGCTGTCCAAGCATTTGCCTGGCTTTTATGGAGTGTCCAGACAAATCCAACTAGGTGCTACCCTGCTCCCATCCACTGGTGGCTCCCCAGTGCCTACCCTACCCATCCCGTGACCTCCCAGTCTCATGTCTCCCTGCCCAGCCTTGTCCGCAGCCCAGCTGCCCCACCACAGGCATGTGACCTCTCAGTCCTCCACCTCTCAGCCCTCCACCTCTTGCTCCCCATTCCAAAAACACCCACTGCTGTCCTTTTAATCTACTCAACTCCTGCTCCTCCACTGGGGCTCAGATCAGGTGTCAACTCCTCCTGACTGGCCTCATTTCTCAGGCAGTCTAACTTGGTTACCTTTTTCTGTACATGTATTGACCCTTCTGATGACCCCATCCATAGCATTGTGACCCTGCTAATTGCCTGAACCCTTCCTGGGCTGTGTGTCTGGATCTGTGACTTGGCCTACATTTCTACCACTCAGCACTGACAGAGCATCTTAAAAAGCTGGATGAACGAATGAATGAAGGGAGCTGAACCTTATTAGGTGCCTGACTATGGAGATGAACAAGGGAGACCCTGTGCAAAGCAAGGGGACAGGGAAATCAGGAAGTGGTTTGTCAAATAAGAATAGACGTTCAGGAAAGAAGGCTAAGAAGTAGCCAGGAAGTAGGGGCGTCAGTGTTGCCAGTAGTTTGTGGGGTCAGAAAGCCCTGGGTTCAAATCCAGCACAGCCACTCATTAGCCCTGTGACTGCGGCCTCAACTTCTTAGGAAATGAGAGCAACACCTCCCGCTGAGAGAATGCAGCCAGTGTTTGGCTCACAGAAAACACTGGAGAAATATGCTGACCATTTTGATTTGCTAACACAAGGGTGGGTCAGAAGGTCTATGAGGACATGCCACACCCCACCCACTCCCTCTGTTCATACTTCGAACCCCGCCACCTTTGAAACCAAAAGAATGCAAAAGCCCAGGCAAGCCTGGCACCTGCATTACCCAGAGGACAGACTCCTCAGGGCTAAATCTTCGGCCTCTAGGACAGTGTCTGGCACATAGTAGGTCCTCTATAATTATTTGCTTTTCCTCTTGTTGCTGGCCTGACCCATACTAGGCACATGCTCCACCACTGAACTACAGCCCCAGCAAATATTCCGAGAATGAACGAACACATGACTGGGTTCTGGTTTGGCTAACGCGGTGTGTGCAGGCAACCCCTGCCCTTTCCTTAGGCCCAGTCGGTCCCCCCAAATCTCAAACTCAGCAGATCCATTAGCTGCGACTTCATTCAGCAGCAAGCTGTGCAAAGCCACAAACAAGAAAGGGTGAATCTGCCTCCTGCAGCAGAAGCTGGGGTGGGCCACCCAGGCTGTGTGTCAGCTCAGGGATGGCATCAAGGACCCAGGCTCCATCTGTCCTTGCTCCAGCCATCTTATCATGTGACTTTTACTCTCATGGTCCCAAGGTAGCCGCTGTACTCCTAGGTATCATCTCTCCGTTCCAGGCAGGGAAGTGACGGGGAAGGGAAAAAGGTGGACGAAAGGGCCAGACGGCTCCGGACTTAAGAACGTTGAGGCTTTTTGTTATAAGAAAGCAGGAGAGACTGGATGGGGAGGGCAGGCAGCAGGTCTGCAGTGGCGGCCAGATGGGACCACGTGGGACCACCGCTTCGCCCCGCCTCCGCCCACGCTAGTTCCTCCACACGCTCTTCACTTAATAGACTGCACTGCCGCTGGCTTGGCTGCCTGGAAAAGGCCCAGCAGTCGTCCCCCACCCAGGCCCCCTTCCAGCACAGTGCTCTGGGCCACTCCACTCGCGTCCAGGTCGCCAGCGTCCCTCTCTCCTCGGCACTGCAGTCCCCTTACTCCCCTTGCTCCTTCCAATGGCGGAAGAATCCTTCACACATATAGTGTAATCACATCCATCGGCCTGTTGATACCGCTCTTCACAGGTGAGGGTCCTGCTTCCTCAGGTGTTGGAGTATAACGCCGGAGAAGCACCGAGCAAATGTAGAGTGGAAATGCAGCTTTATTAAAGAAAAGTAAAAGCAGACTTCTCCCGGGTGGAAGAAGGGGACCCAAAGGCCGAATCCATGGGATGAGCAAATCCTGTCCTTTTTATGGGTTTTATTCTCCCATTCTCTCCCCTTATCTCTTTCCTTCCTGCCTACGGGATTAGGCCTGGTTTTGCAGGTGAGATGTAAAAAGTGAGAAGCGGATGGGGCAGGGGGAGGGCCACAGTGATTCAGGCAGGTAAGGGCCCAGGGAGCATTAATCAGCATCTTCCTGCCTGTAGTCTCTGACAAGGGCAGGTGAATTTGGTTATCAATGGGTTCTGCAGGTCCTTGACATTCCATTGTCTCACGGCAGTCTCCAACTTCCAGAGGCAGGTGGCTTTTATGGCCTCCATTTCCTCGATCTGACCCGATCCCCTATTTCTACACTAACTGCCTGTCCCCAATTCTGGCTTCACTGTGACTGGCCCCAAATCTCCACCTCCCGCGTAGACTCTAAGACAAACCCCCGTTCTGGCCCACAGGTTGCGTGGCTGGAGGTCCCTTTGTGGGATCTTGCTGGCTCACCTATCCAGCCACGTGTGAGTGTGGTACTGGGAATCTAACCCCGGGCACTCTATCCCTGAGCTGCATCCCCAGCCCTATTTACTTACTTACTTATTTAATTTTGAGACGGAGTCTCACTAAGTTGCCCAGCTGGCCTTGAACTTGTGATCCTCCAATCTCGGCCTCCTGAGTAACTGGCATTACAGGTGTACACCCCACACAGTTCAGATGGGTTGTGTGTATGCTCCTTCCTCACACCTGCCAGCTCCTGCCTTTGGGCCTTTGCTATTACCTCGGCCAGAAACACATCGGCCCCGCCCACTCATCTGCATAGGCCCCACCCCTGCCACAGTCACCTCTTTTCTTCCCCATAGCAGTCACCATCGTTATTTTTTCTTTTTCTATTTTTTTTTTTTTTTTTTTTTTTTGTATTACTGAAGATCGAACCCAGGGCCCCAGACCATTTCATTTTTTCTTTTAAGACAGGGTCTCACTAAATTACTGAAGGTCTTGCTAAGTGGCTGAGACTGGCCTCAAACTTGACAGTCCTGCTGGGCGCAGTAGCGCCTGCTTGTAATCCCAGCTGCTTGGGAGGCCGAGGCAGAAGGATCTTGAGTTCAAAACCAGCCTCAGCAACTTAGCAAGGCACTTAACTCAATGCATTTAACTCAGTGAGACCCTGTCTCTAAATAAAATACAAAAAATGGCTGGGGATGTGGCTCAGTGGTTAAGCACCCTGGGTTCAATCCTCAGTTCAAAAGAAAAAGAACCAAATTTGACAGTCCTTCTACCTCAGCCTCTGGAGTTGCTGGGGTGACAGGTGTGTACCACTGTGCCTGGTCACCACAATCTTTTGTATCATCTCTCTCCTCAATGTAAACTCACAAAGGAGGGCAGGGGTCTTGTCCACAGCTGCCTCACCAGGGCCTAATACTGTGCCTGGAATGTAAGAGGGCTCCTGTTTTTGTTCAATGAATGGTCGTATGGAGGGGCCTGTTCTGGGTAGTCTCTTAAGATACCTTTCAGCTTATTTAAAGAGAAAGGCGACTGGGGGCAAGACGTGTTAGAAACCAGACCAGTAGGGAACTGGTCCTCTCCTAGGCATCATCCAAACCCTGACTGCGCAGGCCGTCCTGCCAGTGGGAGCATCTCTGAAGGCCGAGTCATAAATCATTTAGAAAATCAGGAAGGCGGAGGTGAACACAGGCACCTGCCATGTTTGGCCCACTGAATTTGGGCCAGAAAGGGATCTCACCCTCTGGGAAATGGCATGGAGAGGGCAGCCCACCAGCTCTGACACAAACTCGCTGAGTATGTGACCTCTCAGAGCCTGATTCCTCATCTATAAAACCCATTTTATAAGAATAGGATTCATTTAAGGACTCTACACAATCCAATATCTAAAATGTGTATACGATGTGTGGCAAATGGCAGAACTCGGGGCTGGGGTTGTGGCTCAGTGGCGGAGCGCTTGCCTGGCATATGTGAGGCACTGGGTTCAATCCTCAGCACCACATAAAATGAATAAAACAAAAGTATCGTGTCCACCTACAACTGAAAAAAAAAAAATTAAAATGGTAGAACTTGAAAGCCCTTAGCTATAAAAGAGAAAGAAAAAGAGAAACAGGTGTGAGCAAAGACAGAGAGGTGACACCACAGCTGGCGGCCTCGTCATCCAGGGGCAGCCAGGTCAGGTGTGCTAGGAGTTTGGCCTCTCAGCAAAGATAGAATTTGAGAGCACCCAAACTTTAGCACTTCCTCCCCTGCTCCCCTCAGTCTGCTTTGGTCCCCTCACCCACAGGGAGGGGAAATGGCAGGCTGAGACCACCTCTGGGACCCATAGGAGGATCACTGGGCAGGAGGGTCTGGGCCCTGGGTGGCGCCAGGCTGTCTCACCCAGCCTGTAGGGATGATCCCCAGGTTGCAGGTGCGGGTGTGGATGCCCTCGGCCCGCAGAGCTACTAGAGCCAGAACTGAATCCCATTCTGTGTGATTCCAAGAACTGCTGCCCTGCTTCTGCCTGGGAATTGAGACCGTCCATTAACTGACCCTGACCTTGGCCAAATCTTTTCTCTGGCCTCAGGATCCTCCGCTAAATAGAAGGGTAGGATCTACCAAGCCCTACGGGCTGGTACAGACATTCTTGGGATTTAAAACAAACAGGTCGCCTCCCAGCTGAGTCAGAAGGAAAGCCTGCCCCTTCTTGACACCCCCCACCCAGCATCTCATCAAACCTTTGGGCCCAGGCTGGGGTCGTGGCTCAGGGGTAGAGCACTTGCCTAGCACGCGTGAGGTACAGGGTTTGATTTTCAGCACCACAGAAAAAAAATAAAGATACCATGTCCATCGACAACTAAAAAAAAAAAAAAAAAAATCAAAAAACAAAAAACCTCTGGGCCCAGGTACTCAGGGCGGCCCTCACAATGTGGCCCCTAAGTCTTGCCCCAGCCCCACACTGAGCAGTGCCTCACCGGTCTCCTTCAAGGGTGGTGCACGCCTGTACACTCCTCTGGCCCTCAGCCCACTCCTTTCTCTGGGGACAACCTGCACTCAGCAGTGGCGCAATCCTCCACTCAGAGGAAATGAAGTCAAGCAATGCAATCACGTCCTTCAATTAGGGCTGTTTCCCCTGAATCTGAAGTTTTTGGGAAATCCCAGGTCAACCTTTAGGCAAGTGCTTTTCAAACTAAATTAAAACAATGTTTTTTTAAACTTGAAGATAACATTTTTATAAAACTTTTTTTTTCTTTTTACAGACTGCATTTTGATTCATTGTGGGGTACGACTTTTCATTTCTATGCTTGTATACAATTATAGACTCACACCATTTGTGAAATCACACAGGTACATAGGGTAATGTCTGCCTGTCCACTATCTTTCCTTCCTCACCCCCTTCCCATTTCCCTCTACATAATCCAAAGTTCCTCCATTCTTCTCTTTCCTCGGGCTACCTCCCCAAAACTTTTAAAAATACTAAATAGTGATTATATTGTAAATGTAGCTAATGCCACTGAATTGTACACTTAAAATGGTTTAAAATTTGTTACATTTGTTATGTAGACTTTACCATAATTTAAAAAATATATAAAATTTTAAAAAAGGGATGTCAAATACCAGCCTCCACTTCAGTAGTATTCAACAGAACTTGTGAAATTACTATAGAAGTTTAAATGCTCATTTTCAGTGTCTCATTGTGGACCCATAACAGATTATGACTGGCAGCGACCCTGGACTACACTTGGACAGCCCTGACTCGGGCAGGGAGAGGAGGGCTCCAGGCCTGCAGGGCCTCTCAGGAGACTTTCCAGCCCATTTCCCACCATGGGTACTTCCGGATACCTTGTCAGCCAGCTCCAAAAGCCCAGGCTAGACACACTGGTCTAACTTGTAGCTGACTCTTCCTCCCACCTTAGTCCCCAGGCCCTTCTTGATTTTTTTTTTTTTTTTGATTGGTGTGATGTCTCCTTGTATTTAATTTTCTCCATATTTTATTGGTACATTATTGTTGTACATAATGGTGGGATTCACTGTTATATATTCATTTATGCACTGATGTACATTGTTTTTAGTGTCCCGGGGGCCAGGTGTGGTGGTGCATGCCTATAATTCCAGCTACTGGGAAGGCTAAGAGAGGACTGCAAGTTTCAGGCCAGCCTGGGCAAGTTAGGGTAGAAATATGTCTCAAAATAAAATGTCAAGAACTGGGGATGCAGCTCAGTGGTAAAGCACCCCTGGGTTTCATTCCCAGTACCAAAACATTTAAACATTCTTAAAAAGTCCCTGGTGTGTCCAGAAGGGTTGTACCTAATAACCACAGGGCACCCTGAGACAGGGAATCGGGTAAGTTGAACTGAGAGGGGGAAGTATGGAGTAGGGATGTACTTTCTTTTGTTTCTAATTCCACACAAACTTGGCCAAACATCACTTCCTACTGGAAGTCATCTTGGGTCAGCGCTTGCCAAGAAGTCCTTGTCTGCACCCCATCATGGCATAGACCTCCCTATGTTTGTTTGGATGGTTGACCTAAATTAGAAAGTGGTGCCTGTTCCTGGGGCATGGGAGGTAGGTGTGAGGACGTGGCACGTGCCTTTGCTCTCAGGCATGGCTGAATTTCAGGCCCTGAATTCCCTGGCTGGGTGTTTCTGTTCAGGGTAACGTCTGCACACCAGGAGTCCTTAATCCTTGGGCTCCAGATTCACTCGGCCAGACTACGGGGCGCTGTAGAATGGCACCTGAATTTAGGACATCACATCTTGAGTAGAGGTGCCTCCAGCTAACTGAATAAGAGAAAATACTGTGAGCCTTTAAAATCTAGACACCTGGGCTCCAGTTTTAGCACTTCTGCCTCCAAGGACCTGATGAGCGTCCTGAGTCTCTCCGTATTTGAAAATGTACCATGTTACTCTGATGCCCAGCTGGGGTCTGATCAATAAGTGCCAATCAGTGGTGGCTACACTTGTAGAGTGACAATGTGTCTGTGGAAGGAGATACAGGGAGGGCAACTGGGGAACCTCAGAGGGAAGAGTCACTTTTTCTTGTACATCCTTTTGTACCAATTGGATCCCTCCCCTGCCCCCAGAGTGGGGATTGAGCCCTGGGGCGCTCCACTACTCAGTTACACCCCCTTCCCTTTTTACTTTTTGATACAGGATCTTGCTAAATTGCCCAGGCTGGCCTCAGATTTCTGATCCTCCTGCCTCAACTGCTGGTATTACAGGCTCCTGCCACCATGTGGGTTTTGGTTGGAATTTTACTTAAAAAAAAAAAGAAGCTGAAGAAATAGCTCCTTTTGGAGAGCGTTCGCCTAGCATGCACAAGGACCGCAGTTCAAATCCCCGGCCGCTCAAATGAGAAGAAAAAAACAAAAAACAAAAAACAAAATAAAACAAAAATCTGGTGGACTGATGAACTGCAAACCCTAGGCCTCCCTCTAGGCCCGTGAAAAGGCAGGTGAAGAATGGGTGTCACAGAATGAAAGAATTGCAGAGCATAAATCCTGCCTCCAGGGGGCAGCAGCCTCCCAGATCCTGCTGATTGCACCTGGGTTGCCAGATGTAATGGTTTTTCAAGAGAAGCCTAAAATTATATTTTCACGTGAAATTGTCAACTGATTCAACAAATGAAAAAAGCATAGGTGAAATACAACATGCCTTTGGACCAAAATTGGCTGCAGGCCACCAGCTTGTGCCTTTGGAACTAGGGTTCCATTAAGGATTGGGCATCTCCTAGGCCAGCCTCCAAAGCAAGGCACAGACATCCTTTGTTTCTGTTGACTCCCATGAGGTCCACACAAGACAAGGACAAAACAGGTGGCCTGAGGTGAACCAAGGAGTCACCACCCAATTATTTAATTGAAAACATATTTAATAACTTTCAACCATAGGTCAGGTTCAGAGCTGGACGTTTAATGGTGAATGTGTCAGGCAGTCCCTGCTTTTGAGGACCCTGCTTCTAGCACACACACCTGAAACTGTTAATTGTGTAATAATTAGTGAACAACTTGTGATACATGAGCAGCTGCAGTATAGCATGGAGGTTAAATATCTGTGTCTGATTTGACCTTACCACTTGCTAGTTATGTCACTTTGGGCAAACACCTAATCTGTCCGATACCTCTTCTCATCTGTGAAATGGGTATGATAATCTCTGAGGGTTGTTTACAGCTTCTGCCGTTAAGCTGTACAGCAGGAAGGAGAAGCTAGGCTTAGCATGGAGAGTACTCACCAACACCCCTATCCTAGTGAATACTGGGCCTTTTTGCCAGTAAGGGAACACAGGGACCATAGGGATTGGAAGCCCAGGTCCAGAAGTCCCTACACATACAGAGGATCAGTCCTCTCATTTGTCATCTGCTGAGGTGGCAGTCATAGGACAGTTGGCTTACTCCTGCCCGTTTCTTCTCTTAGATCCAACTTCAGCAGCTCACTTGTTTCAGTGGGATTTGGTGCCTAACATCAGTGAAGGTACCTTAACTCTCATCCATGCTGGAAGGCAGCTAGGCCTTCTCAGTTATGGGCCAGAGCCCCTCCTCTCAGGTTGCTGCATTTTGGAGCCCATCAAAAACCATCCTTAACCTGTTTACTTCGCTGTACAGCAAAGGCCATCTATGTAACACCTGCTCAATAAGCAGTAGCTCTGATGCTGGCACCACATTTTCCCTGTCAGCTGTGGTGTGGTTTGTTTCTCCTCCTCTGGTTTCCCATGTTCAGTGGCCCATGTCCCAACTCCTCAATACGCTGCCGTCACATCTGTCCCTCCAGAGGACTGGGGATGTAGCTCAGTGGCAGAGTGCTTGCCTAGCATAAGCCAAGCCCTGGGTTCAATCTCCGACACTGCAAAAACATCTCTCCGCAGAACCCAAGGTGCCCTCCAGCCCAGACCCTCCTGGCCTCACCAGCGCTGCTCCATCAGCTTCCCACTGTGGAGGAGCATCTGCTCTCCTATCCATTCATCTGCCTCCCTTTAAGTGTTCTCTTCCTTAAAATGTTCACTGACCTACTGTCCCTGTGTTCTAGTCTTCAAAGGGCTTCCATGGCTTAGGACAAAGGCATGAAGAGCCTGCTGGGAGCCATCGCCTACGCTGGTTCTCTAGGCATGCTGCATTGGTGTGCTTACGAAGACTTAAGTGCTTTCTTGGGGTCTGAATTTTCAAGGGTCGAGCTCAAACCTTTCTTCTGAGCTTCCCAGACTGCTTTACTGAGCACTAGAGCACACATGGTTAAGCCCTAAATATGGTCCACATCATCACTCTCAGGTGTTTTACAACTTTCCTCCCCTTCACCTATAAGCACAGGTGTGCTAACCCACCTCATCTTTCCAAACCTAGCATATGGCCCCAGGTGGAGCATTCTGGATTCTTGTCGAGTGCTGATTTCAAGGATCTTTTTCATATCCCTCAAACCTCTCTTCCTTGAAGCCCATGCAATCACAAAGTCCATGTATTCCAAATTCCTTTGGGACCTCTTTATTCTATATTCCCATCTGCTCAGAACTGCCTTATTACAGGCATGTACCTGCAATCTCAGCAACTCAGGAGGCTAAGGCAGGAGGCTCGCCAAGTTCAAGGCCAGTCTCAGCAATCTGAGACCCTGTCTCAAAAAATAAAAGGGCCAGGGACAGAGCTCAGTAGAGCACTTCCGGGTTCAATTCCCAGATTGAGGAAAATAAAATAGTCCTAGTACAAAAATATCAGGAAGGGGCAAGCATCATTTTCCATTCAAGATGAAAGGAATGGAGTCTGCTCCACGGTGACAGGCTCCAGGTTACGATCAATACTGGCCTTATGAGGCCAATCTATGAGAGAAGTGCTGCCAAAGTCTGGCCTGCTCAAGTAGAGGCAGACTCCTGAGGATGGGAGCAAGAGCACCCAGGCCTGGGAGAGGACACCGACGTTCCCCAAGGAGCTGGGAGTCTATGTGCCTCAGAGAGAGAGCAGAGCACTCACACAGCATGTGCAAGGCTCCAGGTAGAGCCCCAGTACCTAAACAAGCACAAACAACGGACTCCAGAAGTTCGTGGGTAGCCAACTCAAAAGCAAAGAATCTCCCAGTAGTACATGAGGAAAATAACCCAACTTGTGTATGTGATTCACAAGGAAACCAGGAAACCATTCTCAAGACTAAGTAGTTCAGTGAGGGGTGAAATAAAAAGGCCAGGGCTTTTCATTGCATAGGTAGGTTGCATCCCCTTCTGTTCCCTGTGACATCACTGTCATGAGACTGAGGCTTAGAGCTGCCTTCTGATAGTATGCCAGGGCACCATGGGCTTGGCTACAACTAGCTGAAGGACCTTCCTTCAGGCCCATTTTGACCCCTTCTTGCTTTCTCCTGTCTGTTTTCTTTCCTGTGCATCTGACTCCATCTGAACGACACCTGGTATCATTACTTCAAATTCCTACCTTCAGGCTGTCTTTCAACTCTATTCCCATCTGTTCAGAACTAGTGCCTTCTGCAGACCCTGTACGCACCATCCACCTGTGTGTGCCAAGCTGGGTGTGGTGGAGCACGTCTGTAAACCCAGGTTCGGGAGGATTGTGAGTTCAAAGTCAGCCTCAGCAATAGTGAGGTGCTAACTCAGTGAGACCGTCTCTAAATAAAACAGGGTTGGGATGTGGCTCAGTGGTTGAGTGTCCACCCGAGTTCAATTCCTGGTACCCCCACCCAAAAGAATCCTATGTGCCAGAGACAGGATCCAAAGATGAACATACCAAGGCGCTGCAAACAAGCCTCACCTTCACCTTCTTTTATACACTGCTCAAAACCTATTGTTACGTATGAAAAATACACTTGATCTTGTTTGTTTGCTTTAGATGGCCAAACTCTTTATATTAAGCTTTCTTTCAAACTCCTACAATCACTTTAGTCTAAGCCAAGGCACACAAAAACTACATAATCATTTCCAACTCGACTATAAACTGAGATCATTTATTAGCCTCTAGATGAAAATAATTGCTATTTATATAATGCTAAATATATACTCAACACAAAGGGTGCTCTTTCTGTATACACATACCACATTCATTCAAATCTAACACATGAGGTAGGGCATTACTATTCTCACAAATTGGTTTGGTGGTGAAACCCAAATCCAGATCAAGCCAGAGCTATAGGAGCACACAGGTTAGTACATCTCAGTAGTCCTCCTGGAAACATTCTTTCACTGTGGGGATGTGGCTTACAAGAACTTTCATACAGATGTCTAAGAAGCAAATACTCATTCGCAATTAAGGCTATTTCCCAAACAGCCTAGGACAGCGGCCAGAGGCTTTCCCTGAATTCAGAGGCAGTATGCTGACAATGGTATTATGGCCTCTGGATAGAAGATGAATTATCTGCCAACCTCAACCACGTGTCAAATACTACTCCAGAATACAATTAAAGTTCCCTTAATCATTTCACAAGAGTTGCTCCAGCAGCACAGAAAGTGTTATTAGTATCCTGACTGCTGAGTCATCATTCTATGGAATGACAGTATTAGGTTGCACCCGTAACTAATACTGAACAAGCCAACCATCAAATATCCTAAGATTTTAGGATTCCCTCCAAACTATTCTCTAGAAACACCACTTGTGCCTTATAATTTGACTTTTTAACAGGGTCAGAGAAACAAAAATCTGTTTGTTTGCAAATAAACATCTGAAAGAATATAGTAACAGCTGATCTGGGCTGAGGCAGCAAGACAAAGTGATGATTGTGGAAGAAGACAATGCAAACTGCCTCTGAAGCAAGAAACCCAGGGCAGAGAGCTTGCAGTGATGTGAATGCTGGGTGCTTCCACCAGCCCAAAGCCCCACCTGGAACAAATATAAACTAGGAGGGTCCTTTCTAATGCGTGATAATTAATTACCTGAACAGAAAGAAGCCACCACCACCAACAGCACTGTGCAGTTTTATTAACCATTCAAGTACAGTAGCATCTGGTAAGATTGGGACAGAATTGGGATTGAAAAGTGAACAGATATTCAGCATCTAACAATTTGAAAGAAGCCACTACATACTCTTCACAAACATGTTTTCACAGAGCCAATACAGTACTAGCCATTAACCCAGTACACCAAGTGCACTGAAGTAGAAAAGATGCAACAATAAAAATAGCTACATTAAAAAGACCAACACTTTAGAAAAAGATTAAAACACTTTCAGTTTCTCCCCTTTATCCCCTAAAACAACATCTTACAGTCTGGATCTACCTATACAGTCCTACATCAGCTTCTAGAATATTTGTCAGGAGGGAAAAAATAAAATGACACTGGCCAGTACAGTCTTTGGATATTTAGGAAGGGGAAGGGGAGAAAGTCAGTTCTCAGAACAAATTAGTCAGCTTCAGTCTCATCAGCAGGGTCTTTGGATTCTTTGTTCTTCCGCACTTCTTCAATGTGCTTATCCTGTGAAGAAATTGTATATAACCATCATCAGTGGAATAAAAAGTCCAGTTAAACTATACCCCATCCCTCAGGCTCAGTACACACATTACAGCCGGTGCGACTCACAAAATATGAGTTCGAGGACATCTTAAACCTCCTGGGTCACTGTGAAGCTTAACAGCGAAGCCTCCTACTGCTCTTCCAAGGAATGTCCAATTATGCTGAAAATTCACCCAATCCCACCTCTTTCTTCTTTTCTTTATATTGCTGGGGACAGAACCTAGAGCCTCACAAACCACTATCACCAAGCTACAACCCGGCCCTCAATATCCCACCTGAATATAAGATCTCTCTCATTTAATGTCACACTCATGACACAATAGACTCCTAACATTTTTTAGTCAAGGTAATTAATTCATGCTAATTCTTTGGTGCTTCAAACTGCAAGCTCTTAACCCCTCAACAAAGAAACCAACCTTCTCTCGCAAACGCTCCAGTTTGGCAGCCATTTGTGCCTCTCGGTTCTCTTTGTTAGCTTCCATTTTGTGGGTCAGTTTCTCTTCCGCCATTTTACTGAAGTTGTTGTTTTCTTCTATTGCTTTCTGAAGCACCTCTTTCTCATGCTCTCGTTTCTCAGCAAGCTGCTTCAAGACCTCAGCTTCATGGGACTGGAAAAAAGTTTAACAGGCTAGAGACTCTGACATGTCTTAGACATTAGTTAAAATTACAAAACTCTTATCAGAGGGGATTGAAGAAGCAGAAAATAGGGTTCCTTAAAATAATATTGAAGTTAGGACTTGATTATCCTTATCATAAAAATACTTTGAAAATTTTTCAAATTTTTCAATTGGTGCATTTTAGTTGTACATTCATCTTCTTTTTCCAGTATTTGTATTTACTTTGGAAAACTGCCTGTACTTGTTTAAGGACTTCTTGCCCAATTATTTTATTTTTTTTTCTTTTCTGGTACTGGAGACCGAACTCGGTGTTTTACCACTGAGTTACATCCCCAGCATCCCCCGACCTTTTTGAGACGGGGTCTTGCTAAGTTGCGGAGGCTGGTTTTGAACTAGCTATCCTCCTGCCTCAGGCTGCTGAGTTGCCGGGATTACAGGCATGTATAACCACGCCCTGTTGCCATTATAAGAAAATCCTGATAAGATTTACTGCTTAATGTTATCCAAATGACTTGACTAATATACAATTAGGAATGGTACTTTAAAGAATTTTGGTTAAACTTCAAAGGCTATCCAAAGAAAACTAGCTCATTTAAACATTTTAGCCATGCTGATTCAGATAGGTTTGGAAACACTGACTTACAGGGCATTGCTTCAGAGATCTGTCACTGATTTTGTCAATCACTTCTGCAATACCCTAGTCATGATGATAGGAGTTTCATTACATTTTGGTGGTTATCGTATAAAGCACAAGCTGATGACCACAGGGTCAGTGGTGATTCTTAAAGATCTTGCCCTTGTCCCAACCTTCAGTCATACTGCTTCCTCTATTCCATGGACTTCAACTACATAGAAGGCAGAAGATGACGCACCAACAAACACTGTCACTCTTCCAGGGGAAATGAGTCCCAGCACTAACAGTGGGTCAGTACAGAATGCTCCACCTATTTAAAAAGGGTCCTATGTATGTGCATATGCATGTTTGATTCAAATCACACTATCTGTGCTAGTCTAGGGTGAATTACTGCTTCACCTTTTTTCCTTTGCAGTGCCAGGGATTGAAGGTCTTGAGCATGCTAGGCAAATACTATACCACATTCCCAGTCATGCTTCACCTTTTTGTACCTTAGATTCCCCCAATTTAAAAGTAAAACCACTTACCCCAATCAGTTATTGGGAAAGGAGAGATTAAATGTGACTAAATTAGTAGAATAATGCCAATGGAAGGGAATACACCAAAATATTAACAGAGGTTATTTCTGGGAAGTAGGATAATGAATACTTTTAATTTCCAATTATAAAACTGTTTCCCAATTTTTCTATGGTTATGTTAGTATTTGATTTTTCTGATTAGCTTCTTTATAAAGATGGCTACTTTATATTCTTACATAAGAGAAAGGCTTACCACAATACCAGTTGAGCAACATCTACATCATTAACAATTTTAAATGTTTTTTATTGTACAGCTATCAAAAAATAAAACTAGAGACAAAGAATTACCTGCCAACAAATATTCTATGTTTTAAAGAGGAAGCACAAGTAGTATAAGCTTTGGTTTAAGACAGAGCTGGGCTAGAATTCTGGCCCCAACACTTATTAGGTGTAGGACTTCAGGAAAAAGACTTAACGTTCCTGAAGCCATTTTCTAATCTCCATTATCTGAGACAATACCTACCCTGTATCATTATGTTGAAGGATAAAAACAGGGGCTGGGGTTGTAGCTCAGTGGCAGAGTGCTTGCCTAGCACTTGTGAGGCACTGGGTTCAATCTTTAGCACCACATAAAAATAAGTAAATAGAATAAAGGCATGCTGTCCATCTACGACTACAAAAAATTTAAAAGAAAAAAAAAAAAAAAAAAAAGGATAAAAACATAAGTAAAGGAGCTGACATACAATAAGAGTTCAATAAATGATGGCTGATGTTTTCCTCCACTATTGGCATATATAGTTTTCACAGTTAAAATCAGTGTAGCTATGATTATTTTCTTCGTGTTGTGGAAACAAAACTGATTTGCCCCTTCACGTTAATAAATATCCTGTTTTCTGTGAGCTGTGATGTTTACCTTGCGTCTTTCTTCTGCAGCTTCTAATTTCTTCTGAATTTCCTCCAGGGAAAGATCCTTCTTCTTTGGAGGGGAAAGGGGGAAATCTGGGACGGATTCTTTTGACCGAGGGCTGAGAATCAGCTCAAAAGCCTGGCCTGAGGCTCGCTTCTCCAGTTCTTTCACCTGAATATCTGGAGTTGATCATATTTATGATAATTCAGAAAAATGGGATTCTCCTATTCTAATATAAGGTTCCATAATTTCTAAAAACCAAGCCAATTTAATGAATAGAATTAGGGCTGGCGAAGATGTGTTTGTAGGCAAGTAATTATTTAAATACTATATCCCATAAAAACAAAGCTAAACATCTTTGGATTAATAAACACCATTTTGAGGAATTAGTATTTGACAATCATTTTAATGAACAAAAGAAGACTTGTGCAAACTCCACAATTTTGCTTTGGACCAAGCCAAATCCTCTAATTATGAAACAATTATGAGCTCTCAGTACATTCAAGTGATAATCACTTTTTCTTTTTAATTATTCTCCTATTCATAAAATGGGTCTTTGATAAAACCAAAACACAAGTGCCAGATTAAAATCTTAAGACCTAAGCTACCTCCTATTCTACAATCATAAGCCCATCATGATTCCAGCTTTTCTGAATAGATTACCTACCAGAAGAAGCCATGGTGAATAGAAGACAAGAGACTGGCAGTGTATTCTACACAATCCACTGGTAAGGAAAGCCCTGAAAATGATTTTCAAAAGTATGCAATCAATTTCTTTGCATTTCTGTATGTCATCAATACAAAGGGACCTCAATTCACATCCACATAAATCAATGTCAGAAAAATCACTGTGGCATTATGTATATCATTAACTAAGAAAGAAAATTATCAATGTTTCCGAAAACTACTGAAACACTGAGAAATCTGAGCTAAATAACACTAACTGGAAAAGATTGCTAACTGACCTTGCTTATTCAAAAAAATCTTAGCTTTTAAAAAAAATAAGACGTTAAGTCACAAGGTCGAAGGATTTTTTTTCTCTCCCAAAACTAAATTTTTTCGACCAAACCATGAAAAGATATTCCAGATGCAAATCAACAGTGAGATCGGAGCCATCTTAATACTGCCTACAACTCATTGTGCAAATGAAATACCCACCCCTGCTTTGTCTGGTCTGCCATGGTGGATAACAAGACGGCCAAGCTAATGTCAACCAATAATGTTCAATTCCTATTGTTCTAGAGGTTTAAGCTCCTTGCCCAACAGTGAGCAAAATTAAATTTTATGAACCTTTAAGCGTTAATATTTCTTGCCTTATGTAAAAAAAAAATTCCTATATGCATTTGACGATTTTTTTTTTTTTTTAAAGCTCACGATTCTTGTAATCCCGGGCTAGGGTTACAGGTTCCCAACACAAATTTAAATCTGCGACAGCGAAAACGTCTAGCTTCTCCAGGGCATTAGACAGCACGGGATCTGGGATGGGCGTGGCCCTGACCAGGGCCAGCAGAGAGGGCAGGCTGCCCCCAGCCAATCAGAGCACGCCCTGAGCTCCGGCCCCTGGCCCCGCCTCCTTCCTCCCCGCGCCTTTTCGAATCTCCGCGAACACTCTACACTGCGGAGCCCGCGCGCGTGGGAAGGGGAGGGAGAGGCGGGGCCAACGGTCCTATCCGGGTAACTCCGCCCCTCCCGAATTCGCCCCGCGCGGACGCCCCCCCCTCAACTCCCGCCAAAAACACCGCCAAGACGCCGCTGCAGCTCGGCGGGTGGGGCGGGCCCAGGGAACTGGTCGCCGGATAGCCCCGCCGTCCGCTGCCTATGGCTTCCCGTCACCTCGAAACCCAACCTGCCCTATTCCCGAACCGTCCGCGCCCCCCTTCCGCGGGGATCGGCGAGCCACCGTAGGCGCGTCTCCCAATCTTGGGGGAGGGCGACCGCGGGGAGGGGGCACGGCCCCGGCCGCCCGCAGCCTGGTTGTAGGGCTGCTGCTCCCTGGGGGCGCGCCCTGCCCCTTCAGACAATAGGGACCCCAGAAAAGACGCGTACAGAAGGCGAGGGAAAGTGGCAGGCGGACGAAGACCCACGCCCCCTATTGTCTCCTCGACGGCACCCCGCGACTGTCGATCCGAGTTCTCCCAGCTGGCCCCTCCCCAGGACAGCCGCGCCCCCAGAGACTGGGGACAAAGCCGGGGCTCCGCCCGAGCCACACACAAAGCGGTGCGACCCCCGCCCACCAGCCCCTCGGGGGCCCGCGGCTCCGCCCGCCGCCCTCCACAGGGGGTTGCTGCCACAGCTCGGCCCCTCCCGCCAGCCACGTTTCTCGAAACTGTCCCCAAGCGCCACCACTGCCCCTACTGAGAACCCCACACCCACCTGCTCGGTCCGAGCCGCCTGGCCACACTGAGCACCAACAGACCTGGGCGCGCACAAAAGCGCCAAACAGCGGCACGTGACCTCCCCGCGGGGCTCCGCATTGGCTGAGCCCAGCGGCACGTGCCGGCCCCTCCCCACTACCCAAGTGGGTTCCGCCCACCCTGGACCCGGAGCACCTCGGGAAGTGTAGTCCAAGCCAGCGGGGCCCGAGGACAATGCGGAGGTGGGGGTGCTTGAGGGTCTCCCCAGGTGGGAGCCAGCGGCTAGGGCGGCAGGCTCACCGCGGAAGAGGGCGTCGCCGGTCAGAACCGACTTTCCATCTCTGGGAAAAGGGCGGGGCGGGGCGGGGCGGAGGTAAGGGGGTCCCGCCCTACCTCTTAGACCTTGGCTGCCTGGACTCTTGCTCTGTGGAGCCAGTTATCCCGCTTCGCCCCAAGGCCAGCACCCGAGCTGAGCAGTTCCCCTTCTGGTGCCCCACCCCGCACCGTCGCCTAAGATGCCTGAGTCCTTGTGATAGGACAATGTCACTCCACTTCCCTGCATAGCCCCCTGCCCTTTAGCGTCCTACTTCTGGACGCCCGCGTGCCACCTGTATTATGACATCATTATAGTCTCTAACCCACTCAGTACTGACGGGTCACGGGCGGGCGTGGTCCTTCCCTCACTGTGTGCGTCCTCACTACTGTCCTCAGCTGTTGACCAGGGACCCCGTGCAGAAAAGCGTGAGGCTCTGGAATTTGATCTCCGGTCTAACAAAGCCACCGGGCTCAAATGCAGACTCCACCTGCTCTGCCAACCCCTCACTATGATAGGGAAGGAAGAGCAGCAGCAGTTTTAGATACACAGACTGCAGCAAAGTGTTGCTTTTGTTCTTGGAGCACGTGCTCCCCCTGAGCGGTGCTGGGCTCTTTTTAAAGAATGAAAACAAAAGGAGCCACAAGGTCACTGTTTCTCTGGCCTGGATAGAACCACAGCGGAGGCACAGAGGACATTGGTTTGACCCTATCTTAGAATGACTGACCTTCCCTTCCCCACAAAATGAGAAAAAAATAAATAAAATGCCCATGGCTCCTGACCCCGCCCCTGTACTCCCCTGACCAAGTCTCTGGTGACTGTCATTACATCAAGGTATCTGTTTTGAGAATCTGACTAAATAGAAAGGACACCTTCATTTTATTAATGGGCTTAATGTTCCCAAACCAAGACACACATTTGACCAACTCTCTGGAAATAACAATCCTAATTTTAAAAGGCTCCCATGTCTATTTAGTCACTAGGGACGTGCCAGCGATAAAACACAATTAATAGGTGTTCGGGACAATGAAAACTGAATCATACAGGCAGCAAATATCAAACAAAGAAAACAATTAGCAATTCGCTGTTGCCTGGAATATGCTGGTTGCAGCATTTTCTCCAACAATCGCCCTTGTGTGGGGTCGGCCTCCCCCCTAGCAATCTAATGCCCAGCATGCTAGCAGAACCAGGAATGATTCAGATTCTGATCCCTGAAAGGCTTCTCTCAGAAACTTAGCCGTAGAACAGCCAGGTGCTTCCATCTGTCTCTGTTCTGAGCAGAATCTCAGAAATCATTAAAAAAAAAAAATGGAGTAGGATAATACCTTGCTGAGAAGTGACAATCAGGCATCACAAATGAGCAATAATTCCAAGGCCAAGAGTTATGTTACCCCCTGAACTAGCCTTTTCTCTTGAAGTCTTTGTATTTGATCTGGAGGTTTGCATAGGAAGGTCCCGCCCATTTGATGCAATTTTTAAAATATAAGAAATTACCACACAAAAATCTCACTTTTCTGACTATTAATGTTATGACAGGGAAAAAATTAATCTTTCAAAACACTGATTATTTTAAAGCACTTACACCACTTCACCCCACCTTTTCTTTCTCCCTGGAGCAGATGTCTATTTCCATGGAAACCACAGCTAGGATTATAGATGTTAGAACTCATGTAGATTTTTAATTTTTTGTTTGTTGTTTTTGTTAATAATGCCACTTGTTGTTAGATACCTTGTCCTTCTAGGCTCCCTGATGAGGATTTCCTGAGATCCTCACTGCTGCTTGGGATCAGAGGGGGATGGGTCAAGAATTCCCCTAGAATGATCCGGTGAATAGAAAAGTCTTTGTGAGCAGGGCGTGGTGGTACACGCCTGTAATCTCATCTACTCTAAAGGCTGAGGCAGGAGGATTGCAAATTCATGGCCAAACTGGGCAATTTAGAGGTATTCTCTCTCAAAATAAAAAGGCCTAGGGATGTCACTCAGTAGTTGAGTGCCAGGGGGTTCAATCCCAGTACCACAGTGTGTGTGTGGGGGGGGGGGGTGCCTGTGAGTTGGGATGCTGCTGTTGTTTAGCCTGGGGTTGCTTTTCTGAGAGCCAGACCACCTCTATCTATTGTCAGCTTTTGTAGCTTTTCATTTGCGAGCCACTGAATAGGAAGGGCTTCAACTCTTAGGTGAGAACAAATAGCGCTGAGCCTTCACTTTGGAGGGGGCAGAATCTCCCTTCTCGAAGGCTTCCTAAAACTAACTTCAAGATCCACTCCCTCATGCAGAGGCAGCAAAGAGTTAACATTCCCGTCCTGGAACTGTCTGTCTTTGCCCATGAGAACTATTTTTGCTTCTGCTCAGATGGTTTGGTCGGATTGTTAGGAAGCTGGCTGTGACTATGGATTAGCACAAAGTGAAGTCGAGATATGGCAGCCATCCAGATTATTTGATCTGTGTAGACAACTAAAGGAGGGCACTTCAGGCTTCAAAGTCCAGAAGGGATGTCTACACCGATGAAACCGGCAGGGCTGTTGTCAGATCTTCTCTGTTCCCAGGGAGATGTCAGCCTTTGTTCTTTGTTGGTTCTGAGACTGCAGGGGTTGTCTCCCACATAGGGCTGAGTTCCACTGCTGCTCACGGGGCTAGTCCTTGGCCAAGGGTGTCGTGGGAGAGGTTTTCTCATTGTCTCAGCCTCTCTCTGCCTTTGTCCTAGTCCTCAGGCTCTGCGCTCTACTGCTCACTTCCTGGCTTCCCTTTCCTAACCCCCACCCCTCACTAGACCATTGGATCCTAGGGTGCAGAGGCCCTGCCTTTGCCTTGGTGTCCTGAGTGCCCAGTACTGGGCCTGACCCAGGATAGGAGCTTGGACTTTTGCAGCCCTCTTGTCTCCTGTCACAGTAGATCCCTCCAATATGGGGGTGTGGAGGTGGATAGTGGGGGTTAGAGATAAGGTACCTGAAAGTAAGACAGAAATGCAAAACAAGCCCCTTGGGCAACCCAGCCCACGACCTTAGTTGGAAGCCCCCTTGGCCTGTGCTCTTGACCCACGCCCTATAAAAACATGAAGGCAATGTGCCAGCCTTAGGAAAACTGGTGTGAACGTGTGTAATTCCACCTGACACCTCCTCTAGCACAGCCCCTAGCCATTGTCCCTCTATAAATATTAACACCTCAGACCAACAGGCTGCTGTCTCTTCCTCTGGAGATGACCCACCCGCCCTCTCCCTTGAAGGTGTGTCTGCTTTCCGTTTCTGAGTCTCTGACTGCTGTCTGCTGAAATTCTCTTCTTGGCGCTTTGTCCTGAGTTGAGTTCCCACTCTCTGGGAACTCCTCTGATCACAAAAGCACTGAGCACGACACCTGGCATGTTGCACATGCTGCACCCTTAATTATCGTTGTTAGAGGTTGATAGATAATTTTCTCAACTGCCATAGATTATTGAATGAATGAATGAATGACTTCCTGCCTTTGGTGGGAGTGGTAGTTGCTAGGTAACTCTTCTGGTGAGGTATTTTATTTTTAAAAATATTTTTTATGGCCAGGCACAGTGGCGTATGCCTGTAATCCCAGCAGCTCAGGAGGCTGAGACAGAAGGATCACCAGTTCAAAGTCAGCCTCAGCAAAAGCAAGACACTAAATCAACTCAGTGAGACATTGTCTCCAAATAATATATAAAACAGGGCTGGGGATGTGACTCAGTGGTCAAGTACCCTTGAATTCAATCTCTGGTACCCCACCCCCAAAAAAGACCCTTTTTTTTTTTTTTTTTTTTTCAGTAGTGCTGAGGATTGGACCCAGGGTCTCATGCATGGTAAGCAAGCACTCTACCTCTGAGCTAGATTCCCAACCCTATTTTATATTTTGATGCTGGGGATTGAACCTAGGGCCAGAAGCATGCTAAGAACATGTTCTACCACTGAGCTACACCCCCAGCCTCCTTATGGGGTATTTGATTTAATCAATCAATGAATTAATTAATTCTTTGCAGGGCTGAGGATCAAACCCATGCATGCCAAACAATCACTCTACCATTAAGCTACATCCCCAGCACCCCATGGGGTATTTTTAAAAATTCCATTAATTCAACATTTTTAATAGATAACACATTTATATGGTTTAAAAGTAAAGTATAAAAATTCTCCTCCCTTCTCTGTCCCTATCTGCTAAGTTCTTTACCTATCTCTCCCTCACCAAAATGATTGTTACCAGTTTCTGGTGTACCCCCATGTTTCTTAACGTGTAGATATGTATTCTTGTCCTGGACCCCTTTCATAAATAATTAATGGCACCTTCTATAACTCTTCCATGTTGAGCAGTTTTCACTTAACAGTACACGTCAGGGGTCGTTTCCCTGTTCCTACATCAAGCATGTCCTTGATCTGCTGTCTACAATATGAACATTCCATGATCGTGTTCGTCAGAGTTCTGTCCATCGTTCTTAGCTTATTCCCAGCTGCTTACTGTTTCAAACAATGCTATAACGAATGGCCTTATACACACGGCATTTCCCACGTGGGTGAGTGTATCTGCAAGATATATTCCTAGTATGGTATTTCAGGGTCAAAGGGCAGATGCATTTGTAATTTGGATCGTGCCAAATTGCCTTCCACAGCAGTGGTACCAATTGAACACTCAGCATGTGGCGTTTCAATTCATTATCTCAATTCATTCAAAAATGGTTTGAAAGGCTTTGTCTCCAGAAATTTCAGGCATTAGGGAAAAGCAGGGGGAGGACCGGAAATCCCAGGAAAGACGTGGCTGTCAATTCTGTGTGTATTAATAACTCCTATAAATACTTCACTAGCAGCAGCTGATTTCAGAACAGCTCTGGCTCCTGTACTGTGGAACTTGCTTCAGTCAGTCTTGCTGTGGAAGGATCTGCAGGTGTCACCAGGAGGCAAGAAGCTTTTTGAAGGCAGGGTCTTTTCCCTCTCTGTATCTCATTCCTGTCTCCCTGATGCCTGACACAATGCCTGGCATAATTGTTTTGGTACCGGGGATTGAACCCAGGGTTACTTAACCACTTAGCCACATCCCGGGCCTTTTTATTCTTTATTTAGAGACGGGGTCTTGCTAAACTGCTTAGGGCCTCACTAAGTTGCTGAGGCTGGCTTTGAACTTGGGATCCTCGAGCCTCAGCCTCCGGAGCCACTGGGATGACAGGCACGAACCACTGCACTCAGCTGGCATAAATCTTAATTAAGTCTAAGATTTATTTCTTTCCACATTTTTCTATTTTTGAAATCAGTTTGGCCTCATAATTGGGAAATAGCATATCTTGAGTATTGACAGCACATTTCTTAGTGGGACATAAAATAATGGTATGACTTAAAATCAATGGCATTTTCAAGTCAAATGAACTGTGGGCAAGTGCACACTTTATAAATGTGTGAGTGGAGTGGGGCCAACACTCCGTGTTCTAACCCGTACTCTTCCTTCTAATGGAAGGCTGCACCTTCTAATGGTTCCCTTTATGGGATGATTCTCCATTTTCCTCTTGGATTCCCTCTCTCTGCTGAATGCTAAAGCCACATTTCCAACTGCCTAAGGAATTTCTCCTCATGGGTGCCCTGCAAGGCCCTCAAACCCTTATGATACACGTAAACTAACATCTTCCCAACAACCCACATCAGGGTGTCCCCATCCAGTTAGTGGCTCTGCTAGACTGTCACCCTCCAGGCTTGAACTTCCATTCAGACTCAAGTCTCCACTCTGTCTCACCTGAAGCTTCTGATGGTAGAATTCTCTAACAGAATGGAACCTTTTAAATAATAATAGCTAACATTCTTCTGGAATGTTTACCACACAGCTAAATATTCTATGCACAGGAATTTGCTTGAGCCTCATGACAATCTTAGGAGATTGTAAAGATAAGGAAGCAAAGGTGACCAATTTGCCCAAGGCTGAAGGGTTTTCCCAGGATGAAGGACTTTCAGTGCTAAAACAGGGAAAGTCTCAAGAAACTGATGCATAGAGACAGTACCTTCCTGAGACATTTCAAATGAACTCCTTGCCTGAGGCTCTGTACTAACTCTGTACTAATAGAGGGCTGTACCCTGACCTCTTCCAGTAGTGCCCCCCACAAAGGCATGGACCTCCCTACTGGAACTGGGGCACGCCTTTCTAAATCACCTTCTGGGTACCCAAGGCTGCATAATTCCCTACATCCTTCCAAGGGTAAACTTGCTGTGCCCAGAGCTGGTCATTCACATGGAACTCAAGGAGTCCAACTCAAGGAGTCCCAAGAATTCTCAACTCAAAACCTGACTTTCTAGGTCATTGTGGAGGTAGGAGACTAGAACATGCAGTTTTTTTGTGGTGCTGGGGATCGAACCCAGGGCCTTGCGCTTACGAGGCGAGCACTCTACCAACTGAGATATCTCCCCAGCCCTACAACATGCAGTTTCTTAGCTAACAGTTTCTTAAGCTAACAGTGTTAGCTTAATCTGTGACTCTCAGACACTTAGCAAGATGGTATAGGGCTTCCCTTGAACACTCCTGCCCAGGTTTGCAGACATTAGCAGTGGCCGGCCTGCAGAGATGAGATCACTGGTCCAATGAGGGGAAGGGGCACAGCTTTTGCAGCCTGGCTCCAACTCTGTGCTGAGTATCACTCTGAACTGTATTATTAGACTAGCCCTATTACTTCAGAGATGCAGGAGCAATAGGGAGCACTTCAGACATTTGCCCAAGGTCCAGAGGCTTACTGGCTACTACATGTCAGATCCTCCTGCCTCACCCTTCCAAGTCACTTGCTGGGATTATGGCATGCACCACCCACACTTGGCAACTCTTTGACTCCTTTTTTATCCTAGAGGAATTAGGGATCAAACCCAGGGCCCAGTGCATGCTAAGCAAATGCTGTACCACTGAGCTATCTCCATCCTCAGCCCCAACTCTTTGATTCTTGATACATCTGAAGATTTGCCTTCTCAAAGACGATGGTGATAGGGAAGGACTATCAAAAGAACAGAAGAGTCAGGCATAATGGCGCATGCCTGTATTCCCAGCTACTGAAGGAGGCTGAGGCAGGAGAATCACAAATTCAAGGATGTCAGACAAATTTAACCAGACCCTGTCTCCCTGTCTTGAAAAAAAAATTAAAAATGGGCTTGGGCTGTAGCTCAGTGATGAAGCATTGGTATTCAATTTCTGAGTTCAATTCCTATTATTAACAAAAAAAAAAAAAAAAAAAAAAAAAAAAAGAAAGAAAAAAAAAACAAAAGAGAGAGAGACAGGAACAGAATAAAAAACTCTGTCATTATTGAACTTAGCAACAGAATGGACCTCTTTTGGTTTCTTATTTTTTATTAGGGCATTATAGTTATATATAATATTGGGGCACAGTTTTATATAATCATACATGCATGGAATATAATTTGCTCCATTTCAGTTTCTGGACTTTCTTCTTTCCTCCCCCTGTTCTATTGATCTTCCTTTTATTTGGTTTATTGTTTCCTTCATTTCAAGAATTTCTTTTTTTTTTTTTATAATCTCTATCTCTTAGTTGAAATGATCTTTTGCTTCCCGAAGTTGCTCTTTCAACTGCTTGTTGGAGTGATCATTCATTGCCTGCATTTGCTCTCTTATCTCATCCTTTGCTTCATAAATCATTTTAATTATGTATATTCTGAACTCCTTTTCTGACATTTCTTCTACCATGCTGTCACTGGATTCTATTAATATAGAAGCTAGGTTTGTTTGGATCCTTTTCTTCCCTTGTTTTTTTCATGTTGTTCACATACCTTCTCCTCTAGCAGTACAGATTTGGGGTATTGCAGTTTCCCCCCCATAGGCTTATAATGACCCTATAGGTTTCCAAAACTTCTTCTTTAAGGAGGAGATCAATATTAGCAGCACCCAGTACAGACAATATGCAACCCTAAACCAAATAGCCCCTATGAAGATATTAACAATATTGTCATAATAAACAGAGAGAATGAGTTCAATTATTTTCTACAGTATAACAGATAGATTTGCAATAAGGTCTGCAGTTTCTAATGGAGGACAAAGAGGATGGGGAGGGGTGTAGGATATACCTGTTAATGGGATAAGAAAAGAGTATATAGAAATTCTAGATTGTAGAAAGAGTGAAAGTATAATCAAAAGAAGTTGGTTGTTAGCATGAGAAAAGGGAAAAAGAGATTCTGAGGAAATAGGTAAACAAAAGGAAAAAAGAGCAAGAAAAGTAAAGAAATAAAAACTTAAAATTTTTCAAAAAATAAAAAAAATTACACTATAACAGTTATATAGTATTCAAACCTCCCAGTCTTCAGTAGCCTGATGCATGAGAGGTAGCTGACAATGAGTTTCCAGTCTCTAGCAGGTGTCTCAGGGTGGGATTTGCCCCACCTAAAGATGGCAGCTTCCACTTCCAGGATAGTCCAAGATGGCTGCTCTGGCTTCCAAATGTGTTGGAAAATGGGGAGCTGCATCTAGGGATGTGGGCGTGGATGGCCAGGGGTCCTGGAGGCAGGATGTGGTTGGTGGGACTGAGGGGTCCTGGAGATGGGGCTCAGTTAGTCTGGCCAGGGGTCCTACAGGTCCTGGCTGTTGTCTCAAAATGGCAGCAGCCACGTGTAATCAAACCTGCAGGTACTGTGACAGTGGACTTCCAGGCAACAGCTGGCCATCCACTGGCCATCTGCAGTTGGTCTGCTGGCTACCAGTGGAGGATTGGCAGGTGAACCTCCGGTGGTGGGGATGGGTAGGTAAAAGGCCAGAGGTTAGTCTTGACAGCTTAGCAAGACCCTCAAAAGGGCAACGTGGGCAAGTTGGGGAGTGTCTAGGAGATGGGTCTCCCAGACAAGTCTGTGAAGCTAGTCTTCCTTTTATTTATTTATTTATAGTTTTTTCATCAGTGCTTTATAGATATACATAAAGGTGAAATCCACTGTGGTATATTCATTTATGTATGTAGCATGATTTGATCAATTTCATTCTGTAGTTCCTCCTTTTTCCTGTCCCTCTTCCCTCTCCCTCTCCCTCTTATCTCTTTCCTCTGCTCCACTGATCTCCCTTCTATATTCATGGGATACCCTTTTTCCCCCCACTTATTTTGCTCTAACTTCTGCTTATAAGGGAAAATATTTGACCCTGGACTTTCTAAGTCTGGCTTATGCCACTTAGCATGATGTCTTCCATTTCCATCCATTTATCAACAAATGCCATAATTTAGTTCTTCTTTATGACTGAGTAAAACTCCATTGTGTATATATACCATGTTTTCTTTATCCAGTCATCTAGTGATGGGTACCTGAACTGGACCTATAACTTGGCTATTGTGAATTACACTACTATAAACATTGACGTGCCTGTATCTATGTAGTATGCTGATTTTAGTTCTTTTGGATAAATACCAAGGAATGGGATAACTGGGTCATATGGTGGTTCCATTTCTAGTCTTTTGAGGAATCTCAGAATGGATCTCATAATGTATGAGATTCTTGCTAGAAAAGGTGTTCAAAGATTTGCCAGTCAGCCATCAGGAACATTGACCTAGATTCTTGCATTAGGAGGGAGATGGATGAATTGACTTCTTTTCCTGCTTTAAGATTCTTTTTCTTTTTGCAGGGTATAGAGAGGGTGAGAAGGGGTGTTGGTCCTGGGGATTGAACCCAGGAGTGCTTTACCACTCAGTTGCCCCTTTTATTTTTTATTTTATTCTGAGATGTTGTCTTGCCAAATGCTGAGACTGGCCTCAAACCTGGGATCCTCCTGCTTCAGCCTCCAGAGTCTCTAGGCCTACAGGTGTGTGCCACCACACCTGGCCTTTTTCATTCATTACTATTTCACAGTGGTGGTATTGGAAGCCAGGGTTGGGGCCTCGCACATGCTAGGCCAGCACTGAGCTGTATCACCAGTCCCAAGATTCCCTTTTCTAGTAATATGGGGAAAGGTTTGTGATGTACTAAAAGAAACAAAGAAAGGACACCCAACTGTGTGTCCACTTATGAGTTCAACAAGGAACAAAATATAGTGAAGAAAATGCACCAAAATATTAGTTCTGGAGAGTAAAGGACAATTGAGTTTGATATTCTCCTTTGTACTCATCTGGGTTTTCTAAATTCCTTAAAATGAGTATTATTATTTTTTTTAATGTATTACTTTTATTAATGACAAAAAACTACAGCTAAGCTGGGGATGTAGCTCAGTGACAGATCACTTGCCTAGTGTGCCTGAGGCCCTTGGGGAGGATTATATTTTAAAAATAAAAAGAGAATTTTGTAACTTTCCCAGATCTTATGTCCTCCTGTCTTAAGGACCCCTGCCCTCATTCTCACTACCCCCAAACTTCTTGCCTGCTGGGTTTTGGCTCCCTCAAAAGCCACATACCTGTGTGTCCCAGTGTTTTGCTGACACCAGCTGTCTTAGTTCAGGCTTCTGTAATAGAATACCACAGGCATGGGGTGGCTTAAACAATAGACATTTATTTCTCACAGTCTTGGAGGCTGGGAAGTCCAAAAAGAAGGTAGGAGCAGACTTGGTGTCTGGTGAGGGCCCGCTTCCTGGTTTGTAGAGAGCCATCTTTTCCTATCCTCTCATGACTGAAAGCAGAGAGAGACATCTCCTTCTCTTTATATCAGGGCACTAACTCCATTCATGAGGGCTCCACTCCAGGACCTCATCACGTTCCAAAGGCCCCACCTCCATATACCACATACGGCAAGATGAGTAAGCTTCAGTATATGAATTTAGAAGGGACAGTCCATCGGAAAGAACTTCAGCCTTGGGTCCCTGGGTTTCCATCTATATTGAAATTCTTTCCTTGCCGGACGTGGTGGTGTATACCAGTAATCCCAGCGACTCCGGAAGCTGAGGCAGAAGGATCACAAATTTCAAGGCCAGCCTAGGCAACTTAGTGAGACCCTCTTTCCAAAAAAAAAAAAAAAAAAAAAAAAAGGATGGGGATCGGGTAGCTCTCTGGCAGAGTTCCCTGGGTTATTTCTCAGTACCACACACACACACATACACACACAAATAAATTCTCCCCAATTCAAGATCTTGGTTAATCTCTCTGACCCCCACAACTATGTGGTAGTGGTATTGTAGTTATCCTTATAGGTGTCTGTCCCCCTCACTGGAGACTAAGCCCCTTGAGGGTAGGATTCTGTATGACAAGGGCTTGGTATCTCTACCATGCCATGAATAGACACTCAGCAAGTGTTGAATTTTTTCACTTTGGGCCACAAAATGACACTTAGGGCTTAGGTCAGATAGCACATTTGTGTGTTCTAGAGTGCAGTCTCTTGCAAATTCAAAAAGTACTACTCCAGTGCTGTTTCTTTCTTCTTCTTTTTTTTAATGTATTTTATTTGTTCTAGACTTTAATTTTCAATCTCATTTCCAGAAGTTGCCAAGACAGTTCACAGAGTCCCCACACACCCTTTAGCCAGCTTCCTCTCATATTAACACCTTACATAATCATGGTACATTTATCCAGACTACAACATTAACATCGGCACCATACTATTAACTAAATAGCTGACTTTAATAGGAACCCCCATTTTCCCACTGGGGTCCTTTTGTGTCCTAGGATCTAACCCAGGATACCAACTTGCGTGTAGCATCTTGTCTCCTTAGCTGGTAACATTTCTTTTAATGAGATGGCTGGGGTGATTGCTGTCTATTGTCTTCTCCAACCAGCCTTTTCCAAATAATCAAAATGCAAGCAGTAGTGGGGTGCAGATCTTGTCCTCTGCTGGACTTCTGGGACTTCAAATGGATCATTTGTTCCTCCTACGTGGAGCTAAGAGGAGGTTTTCATTTTAGACTAGTCTATTTATGGAATGGGCTCTTTTAAAAATATTTTTAGATGTCAATAGACCTTTATTTTACTCATTTATTTATATGCAGTGCTGAGAATCAAATCCAATGCCTCACACATGCTAGGCAAGCGCTCTACCACTGAGCCGCAACCCCATCCCCTATTGCATGGGCTCCTGTGGGCCTAAAAATGGAGGAATTACTAGTTTCTTTCGATTCGTTAAACTCCTGGGCCATTCCAAGGCGCTCTTTTCCATGGCCTGGCAGGAAAGTGTGTTCCCAGTCCCTTGCAAGGAAGGCTTCCAAGTGACTGGCATTATCAGCAATCTTAGCAAGTCAGTGAGAAGTGAGGTTACGGCTGTCACAGAAAGTTGAAAGGAGGGCTGCTGAAATCGCACCCCTTCCAGGCAGGGGGAAAGGCTACACCAAATGGAATTCCAGCCAGGAACGTGGGGGTGGCTGGGGTGTCAGGTGGAGGAGAATGGATGCCTTGCGAGAGAAAAGAGGGGAGAGGAAGCAAACATGTGTCACTGGAACTCGGGGTTGATTTGGGGACTTTTTACGTCATCTCCTGACTTTTAAATAAATATACAGAAAATCTGTTTAAGATCCTGAGCCGAAGGCAAGTCAGACTTGGCTCCACTATAACATCACCGGGTCCTCCCTACGTTCTGACCTTGTCCTTCCACTTCACCCAGCACCTGTCGGGTAAAAGGGCAGCTTCTTGGCATGGCACACCAGGCCCTCCACAGCCCAGCTCTTGCCCACGTCTCTCCCGGTCCTTTCCCACTACCCCTGCTGTGTCCCCACCATGTACAACCCTATGAAAAACCTTGTCGTCCCCCAGTGCCAAGTGGCACCTCCGGGCCTTTGTGCTCTCCTCCACCTGCCTCTCCCATCTTTTGCCCTCCAGCCTTTAGAACTCCTGGCCACCTCCCAAGTGCCCTCTGATTGCCACCCCTCAATGAAGCCTTCTCTGGCCACGCCCCATGAGTTAACCTCTTCCTTCCTTAGGCCTCCACCACACCCTCGTTTCTCTAGCATGGCATTGAATCTATTTGCTATTCTTTAGTTACTTCCTTTTTGGACCATGAGCTCCCTGAGGGCAGATACTGTCAATCTGGAACACTCCAGCACTCAATGCCTGTTGACTGAATGAAAACTCTGCATGACACCCAATCAGGTACCATGGGGGGCCCAGAGAAGCATCATGTGGAGTCCCTGTCCTTACAATCCAGCTGGTTCTCAGGTACACAGCAAAGAAAAGGTAAAGGATATGCGGGAGGTGACAACAGGCCCCTGGGGACTACGCGCTCAATGCATCCTCATTTGGGACAGAAAAAATCCTGTTTGGTGGCCTGAGAGAGCACTGTTTTTGTGCAAAGAAAGATCAAGGTAACCTGGTAAGTCCTCCCAGGAACAGGGAGTCGGTGTACTGTCTGCTCAGAGCGAGGTCCACGGAGGTGCTCACGGCAAGATGGGAAAGCCGGCCCAGGAGAAGAGAGCAGGGGGAGAAGGCGGAGAAAGAGGGGCGGAAGCGCGCACACCTGTGGCACCTCCCGCTCCTGCGCCAGCTTCCCACTCTACCTGGCCAGCGTGCGCATGCGCTGCAACTCGCTCTGCCTGGCGACCCTTTCCCTTCAGAGCCCCCATTTCTTCGCCGTCCATTGTAACAGTGCTCTCTCCGAAAGGGCTGTTTTGTTGCTGTCTCTAGATCCTCTCCGCCCTTTCTCTTTAACCCTCTTCGTAGACTTGGGCTTGACGGTTCTGTAGACATAGCTCACGTCAAGATCACCCATGAGATCTGTCTTATTGACTCCAATGGCAATTTCAAGTTCTCATCGTCTTTGCGCCAGCTGACCTTGAGCCACTATACTCACCTGGCCGCCAGGATGCTACACTCGTTCCAGGTTCCTCCTACTTCAGTGGCTATTCCTTATTAGTCCCCTTGTCTCCTTCGCCTCTAAGCCCCACAGAACTCAACCTGGACGCATTCTCTAGATCCCGTCACTCTCCTGGGGACCTCAGCCAGTTCTGTGGTTTTGACTATCGTCTGTGCTACTGACTTCCTTTTTCCTTTCCTTTTCTTTCTTTCTTTTGTGCATATGTGCGGTGTTGGGCTGGAACTCAGAGCCTCACAGATGCTCAGCAAGTGCTCTACCACTGAGCCACATTCCCAGTCCTTTTTAAAACTTCTATTTTGAGATAGGGTTTTGCTAAGTTGCCTACGCTGGCCTTGAGCTTGCAAACCTTGTACCTCAGCCTCCCAAGTCGCTGGAATTACAGATGTATGCCACCACACCCTTCTGACTTCCAAATTTACATGTCCTCCTAGGTTTATATCCTGAACTGCAGACTTACCAACTCCTATTCTGCATCTTCACTTGGTTGTCTTCAAACTAAGTGTGTCCAAAGCTGACCTGATCTTCCTCTACCTTCCATCCTGTTCCCTCATTGCCCTGTATACTTCATCTTTCTTATAACAGGAATTAACTTATTTATTTTCTGTGTCTCCTCCACCTTTAGCCCCTGCATTGAATGTAAGATCCATGAGAATAGGGCTGTGTCCATTTTCTTCATTACTAAAGAACAGTACCTGACACATAGAAGGCTTTCGGTACATATTTGGTGCATGAGTAAACTGAGTGCATTAGGGGTTCAGAGCGTAAGGGTTAAGCGTGTGGGCTCTGGAGCCAAAGTCTTTTGAGTTCATATCCTGTTCTGTCTCTTACCTTGAGCAAGTGGAACTTCAGAGTTTCTAGAAGGAGCACCAGAGAATTCAATCCAGAGAATTTGTCACTTTGATCCTGACTGGCCATTTATTCAACTATGAGTTGTCAGGCCCAGAAGGCAAGTCCCTGGCCTATGTGTGCACAGTAAATAAATCATCTGCTCTGAGTGCTGAGGGACGTGCATGGAGGAGCAGCCCCAACCCAGGCAGGGGAGGCCTCTTGAGAGGAAGGGACAGCTGATATGAGAACTGAAGGAAGTTTGCAGGCAGAGAGAAAGTAGAAGAGGGTACTAGCGAGAGGATATGATATAGTGCAGTTAAATACCCAGGGGGAAAGAGAGAGAGAGAGAGAAAGAGAAAGAGAGAGAGAGAGAGAGAGACTGACTAGAGACTAACTCAGTGAAACTGTGGGGATTTGCGCGGCACCAGCCATAGGTTTCAAGTGGAAGGGGCATTAACTTGAGACTGAGGACAGGGCGGAGTGCCACTACTCCTGTAAGCCTTTTGGGGTGGGGTGGGGTTGCTAGGACTTTAAGGATGACTGTCTAGAATCACAAGATCACAGACTCTGAGCTGAGGGAAGTTTCCTGATGGGTCACTCTTGACTTCTGTGTGTTGAAAACTAAAACAAGGGCTGGGGGTGTAGCTCACTGATTGAGCAGTGCTTCACATGCACAAGGCCCTAGGTTTGATCCCAACCCGTGCACGCACACGCACACACACACACACTCACACACACACACACACACACACACACACTCACACTCACACCCCAAATACTAAAACAAAACCAAAAAAGTACAAAGGAGAAAAAAGAAATTACTACCACTAGTTGGAATTAACCATTGTTGACATTTGAACATATTTGTCTTCAGTGTTTTCCTTATGAATATACAATTTGCAATTCCTTATATGTGAATGAACTGCCTTTTGGAGGGGTGGGTACTGGGAATTGAATCCAGGCAAGCACTCTGCCACTGACCTACACCCCCAGTCCCAGGGTACCGGGGACTGAACTCAGGGGCACTTGACCACTGACCCCAGTAAAATACTACTTAGTATTTTATTTAGAGAGGTCTCACTGAGTTGCTTAGCTCCTTGCTGTTGCTAAGGCTGGCTTTGAATTAATGATTCTCCGGAGTCTCAACCTCCTGAGCCACTGGGATTACAGGTGTGCACCACTGCACAGGCCTGAATGGCCATTTTTAAGAGAAAAAATTAGAATATTAGAGAAGAGACTGAAGTTCCCTCTTACCTCTACTTGCTTTTCCAGCTCCCTGCCCCTCTCCCAGTGACAGCCACTCTCATGAGTTAGGAGTGTATCTTTTCTGTCCTTCCCCCCCCATAACCATAGAAAATCAACAATTCTCTTTGATGTGTTGCAAAACTTGTATTATAAATTATTTTTGCAACTTTTTGCTTTTACTTATATTTTGAGCCTTATTCATCCATGTTCCAATGAGTAGAGGTGTTTATTCCTTCTCACTGTGATATAAGGACTCGTTTTTTAGGCGCCCTATTTTATTTACACATTCCCAGTTGTGGGCCCTTGAGCCCTTTGGGTGATCTGTTATTAGATGAGGTGGGAGCCACCAACCTCCCTGAATACAGTAGGTGGTGTTGCAAGCGTTTTCCTGACAAAGAATTGTCAGACACGTTGTGAATATTTCCAGTTTTACTGGGTAAGGACAGATTGAGATAACCCGTTTTCCCAGAACCCCGCCCATGCTTCTTTATAGTCGAATTTTAACCCTTCGCTCCATTTTTGTAGATGAAAAGATTGAGGCCTGGGGCTGAGTTATGGATTATGATAGGGATCAGGGCCAGACTGGACCCGGGTCAATTGTTCCCTGTGGCACCACCCTGCCCCCATCAGACTGTCCGTGTCAGTTCCCCTGGAAGATCAAGTTAAGACCATGGAGAAGAAAGGAAGGGGTGGGTGGGAAAAGAATGGCTAAAACTCTCCAACACGGCGATTAGACCACGAGAGGAGATGACTGCAATTCCGCCCAGAAAATGGCTTCGCCACGCCGGGCAGATCTGCTGTCACCCCACCTGCAGCGCGCACAGCTGCACACACGCTTCGTGATTGGCTCGGCCTGGGCCAAGGCAAGGGTGGGGACCGAAATGGCGCCTCGAGCAGCTGACTTTTCAGAGCAGCTGCTCTGTGCTAGAGGGGGAGGCCAAGGCTCGCTGGACTGTCCGGAGGCGCGGAGCCCGCAAAGGCCCACCCGAATCCGGGCAGAGGTGACAGCCCGATTGCAGCACTCAGCGCCCAGCACGAGGCGCCGCGACACACCCCTGTTCCTCGTGGAGCCCACGTAGCGGGCGGGGGTCCCTGGGCGGAAGGGAGCGCCAGCGGCAGAGGCCCTCACTCGTTGCTCTTCGCCGGTGGCCGAGGAGCCTGCGCACCTGACCGCGCCCACCTGCTCTGCCGAGAGGCGTGCGGCTCGGGGAACGCCGGCTGCGGGTCAGCTGCGAGGAAGAACTGCACTGAGTAAGAACAAGCAAGCACGGGGCCCTTGGCACTGTCCGACCCGGATCGACCGCGGCAGGGCTCTGACCCTCGGCGCTGGGTGAAGACCAAACTCCGCGGGGACCCTGCGAGGGCCTCGCCCTCGAAGCACTAAGGGCCAGTCCTGGGCTCTGGTATTTTTCCTTAGGAGCTGGTGGCCAGCTTTCCATTTCCTCTTTAGGGCAGGAAAGACCAGTGCGAGAGTTTGAGGGAAAGAACAAAGCCACTGGCAACGCCCAAGCCTCCCTTGGAGCCTGAAAGCCTGCCTCCCTGGGGACCCGGGGTGACTTCCAGGGCTGGCTACCACCTCTTGAGCCCTTGCCGGGTGCCAAGCACTTTACCAAGTGTCTTATCTGATTCCCTTCTCAGGACAGTTCTGAGACATGTCAGAGGATGTCACGTGTCAAGATCATAACATTTAGTTTACAGTGGCAAAATTGGGATTAGGAAATTCTCCCAGATTCTGGGTTTCAATTAAAAAAAAAAAAAAAAAAAAAAGACTGGGGCTGGGATTGTAGCTCAGTGGTCGAGCCCTTGCCTAGGTTTCATCCTCAGCACTGCATAAAAATAAATAAATCAAATAAAGGTATTGTGTCCATCTACAACTAAAAATTTTTTTAAAAGATTTAAAAAATTAACCACTTGCTAATCCTAAACAGATCCTTTAAAAAAAAAAATGACTATTGAGAACAAACACTGCAAACAAGATCTTACTGTCTTTTGTCATTTGACAAATCAGTGGCAGGAGGGAACATGCTGGTGAGAGTGTAAACAGGTGACACTTTTCTGGAAAGCACTCTGACCATTTGTGTCAAGAACTTTAAACATTATCCCCTTATCTGGAGAGAGCCAGAGCTATTAAGGGGTAAGATAGCCATTCCCTGGGACCCACCAATTCCACTTACAAGAATCTATTGTACAGATGAGAGTACTACCACATATATGCACAAAATGGTGTATACGTAAGGGCATTCACCACCACACTGTTGCAAAGAGAAAGATGGAAGACAACCTGCAAATGTATCAATAGAATTGACTGATTTAATTATGCCACATTCATCTAAAAGAATTATTTGCAATATTTTTAGAAAATGGTGCCATTCCGCTGGGTGAAGCAGCACACATCTGTAATCCCAGTGACTAGGGAGGCTGAGGCAGGAGGATCACAAGTTCAAAGCCAGCCTCAGCCAAAGCGAGGTGCTAAGCAACTCAGTGAGACCCTGTCTCTAAATAAAATATAAAAAGGGCTGGGGATGTGGCTCAGTGGTTGAGTGCCCCTGGATTCAATCCCCAATACCAAACGAACAAACAAACAAAGAAGAAGAAAATAGTGCAGTTCTCTCTCTCTTTTTTTTTTTGCCATACTGGGGTTTGAACCCCAGGGAGCTTTACCACTGAGTGATAGCCCCAGCCTCCTTGTTCTTTTTTTTTTTTTTTTTTTTTCTTGGTACTGGGGTTGAACCCAAGGGTGCTTAACCACTGAACCACATCCCCAGCCCTTTTAATTTTTATTTAGAGACAGAGTCTCACTAGGTTGCTTACAGCCTTGCTAAGTTGCTGAGGCTCCTGCCTTAGCCTCCAAAACTGCTGGGATTACAGGCATATGACACTGCGATTGGCTTATCTTCTCTGTTTTGAGACAGGGTCCCTCTAAGTTGCCCAGGCCGGCCTTGGACTTCCTGAATCAGACTCCCCAGTTATTGGGATTACAGATGTGCACCACCACACCTGGCCAGTTCTCTCTTTCATATATAGAGTAATCATCAAGAAATATTAAGTGAAAAAAGACAAGTGCAAAAACATCTATCTGATGTATTACTATTTCTACAGGACAAAAGGAACACACATTTTTGGTTTTTCCCCATAAGAAACATAAAAGAAGAAAACAGTTAATTGTGTTGCCTTTAGGGAGCAACGAGGTAGAGGAAGACCTTTACATTCTATACCTGTGGAATTTTGTGCATGTGTACATATTAGCAATTCAGACTTGAAAAAATAGATTCACTGAAATCCCTATCTCTAGATCCAATACTTCTTTTGGAAATTATTGGCTTTTTTGTTTTGTTTTGTTTTGATTTTTTCGGTGCTAGGGAATGAATTTAGGACCCCATGCATGGTAGTTAAGTGCTCATAATCCCCAGCTCTCCAGTACTGGAGTTTGAACAAGGACATATACACAAAACAAAAACAAAAAACCAAACCAAACAAAACAAACAAAAAAACCACCAAGGTGCCAGTGAAAAAAAATGTAGTCAACTTAAAAGCCAAACAATAGAAGAATGGGCTAAGAATAGGTATGTGCATATAATGCCTATTACGAAATCATGAAGGATGTTTACAAAAATATTATAGAGGCATTGGAAATGCTTATAATGTTAAGAAGAGTGGGCCAGGAAATTATCTATGCAGTATGATCTGATCACTGTAACAATTGCAGACATAAAAGGGGCTGGGGTTATAGCTCAGTTGGTAGAGTGCTTGCCTTGCAAGCACAAGGCCCTGGGTTCAATCCCCAGCACTACAAAAAAAAAAAGAACAAAAAATTGGAAGAAAATATGCCTTAAATTATGCAAACAGTTGTGCTTTCTGGGGGGAAAGACTGAGTAATTTTTCCCTTTCAAAGCTTTGAATATTATTCAGTTTCTTTGCAATAGGCATCTCCCTCTGCATAATTAAAAAACAGAAACAAAAAAACTTAAAAATAAATCCCTGTGGTAATTAGGAAAATTAAAGATACACAGACATGTTAACCCGGCAATTCTACTTCTAGAAACAAACCCTGTATAAGTAGCCATACAAGAGATGAGAGCATTATTATTAATAATAAAAGACTGCTGGGAGTGGTGGTACATGCCTATCATCCCAGAGGCTTGGAGGCCGAGGCAGGAGGATCTGGAGTTCAAAGCCAGCCTCAGCAACTTAGTGAGACCCTAAGCAACTCAGTGAGACCCTGTCTCAAAATAATGAATAAATAAATAAATAAATAAATAGGGCTGGGGATGTGGCTCAGTGATTGAGTACCCCTGGGTTCAATCCCTGATACCAAAAAAAAAAAAAAAAAAAGGCGGGGGGAGTACTGGAAACAGCTTGTCTATTGGAGGAGATCAGGTAAACAAGGACATCTGAAATGTAGGCTATGAAGTAGCAGCTGTGCAGCACAGGGTGGGTTTACTCACTTGAAAAAGGCTAGGAATGGCTATTATGGTGGGAAAAGCAACTTGCAAAGCAAAACCAGTGTTACAATTGCATTTATGCTGAAGAAAGAAAATCTAAAACTCTACCCATGTGTACGAAGGCATTCAATTCTTAACAGTAGCTGTTTGGTGAAGGGAATAGACAACAAAGAAGGTTGCTTTTGACTCTGTTTATCGGTGGTGTTTGCATCCTTTATAAAAATGAGCTCTCATATTGTTTGTGGAATTTAAATATAGCAATAATCCGGCAGTGGGTGGGGATGAAAGCCAACGGAAAGATCTGAAAGGATGCACTAGAAAACTGTTAGCAGTTCCCGCTAGGGAAGAGAGATGCAGTTTGAAGTGATGGGTTATTTTCTCAATTTCCTTTCTAATCCTTGGCATTGGCTGTTTTCTTTGATCACGCCCACACATGCACTACCTCTGTAATTAAAACAGCAACATCAAAAGTCCAGGCTGGCCAGCAGCAGCCTCTGCTTTCCTCCTTCCTCTCCTTCCTTTCACATGGAGTCTCTGTTCCATTATGTAAGGACCCTGCTCACGTGCACAGCGCAAGAGCTCAAAGCCCCATATACCAGCCTCGGGTCTCCTTTTACCGAACCGGGTGAAACTGAGAGGCTGAGACACCACCTCCTGGCAGCTCTGGCAGCTCTGCTGGGAAAGTGGACTCAGGTGACCTGGATCCCAGGCCCCCTCCTCTCCCACCTTCAATTTCCAGAGATAATGGATAAGGGAGGAAGAGTGCCAAGGACTATCTCCACCAGGCCAGGGAGGTCAGGGTTTGACAGAGTGGCCAGCTGGGCAATGTGGCCAATGAAGCCACAAATTAATGATACCAATGTAGCATCAAATGAGGGAAAAATAAGCCCATCACTTGCTGAGTTCCCTCTGGGCTCAGAATCAAGCTCCCTTCTTAGACAATGGCTGGTCACAGACCCGCACAGCCTCTGCCAGGTCTTCCAGAGTGACAGCGACAGAGCAATGGGCCAAATTGGCCTCCAGTGGCCAACATGCTGGGATTCATCTCTAATGACTTGCCCCCTCCAAAGAGGCAGCCCAGAAACCCTCCCCGGCCCAGGGCTCAGCCTGGAAGATCTGTTTGCTCCAAAAGCTGAGCAGGAGACAACCATAGTATAGTGGGGAGGGCACTGGCCTAGAAGCAGGAAACCACTCCCTCTCAGTTTTTTGTGACCTTGGCAACTCCTGAGATCCTGTGAGCCTGGGAGTTGGGGGACAGCAGGGGCCTGTGCATCTGGGGAAGAAAGGGCGGTGTCCAGCCCCCTCCCCCACCACGGTTGCCTCAGAATTCTAGATGTCGGGGGAAGCTGCAGTTTCTTCTTCCTGAGCAGCTGCTGCCTGTCTGTCTCCATGGTAACCAGGCCAAAAGACTAATTTGCTAGGGTCTGGGCTCTGGAGCTTACCTTGGAGCTGGGTTTTCAACTTGCCTTTCTGGAAGTTAGGCCTCTGCCACTCCCTGAGGCCTCTGACTGCACACCCCGGCCCCATACACACAGCGAAGTGACATAGGGTGGGAGCAGCAGGCCCTGGGGCAGCCAAAACCCCCGCTCCACATCTCCCCTTCTCCCCCAACTCCTGATGCTGGGGATTGAGCCCAAGGCGCTCAACCGAGCTACACACCTAGCCCTGTGTGGGTACCAGGGATGGAACCCAGGGGCACTTTAACCACTGAACCACATCCACAGCCCTTTTTATTTTTTATTTTGAGACAGGATCTCTAAGTTGCTTAGGGCCTCACTGAATTACTGAGACTGAATTTGAACTCGCAATCCTCTTGCCTCAGCCTCCCCAGCTGCTAGAATTACAGGTGTGCACCACTGTGCCCAAACTTTTGATTTTTGCAACTGGTTCTCACTAAGTTACTCAGACTGGCCTTGAACTTGTGATGCCCCTGCCTCAGCACCCTGAGTAACTTGGATTACAGGTGCGCACCACTGTGCCAGGCTCCATGAATCATTTAAAAGACTTGGGTTTCAAAGACTCCTGTGCCTCTCTTTAGCCACTCTGGGCTGTGGCTTGGGGATTTGCAAGAGCAGATGGCTTAGGGAACTGGTCGCATGCAAGGAGGTCCTCTCAAAACCCTTTCTATTTCCTCAGGCTGCTCCCTGCTCTCTGCCGGCCAATGACTGGGCCGAGAAGTTGTCTGTTTTGTTTTGTTTTGGTGCTGGGTGGAACGGAGGGTGCTAAACCACTGAGCCCCAGCCCTTTTTAAATATCTTATTAGAGACAGGGTCTCGATGAGTTGCTTAGGGTCTCACTAAGTTGCTGAGGCTGGCTTCGAATTTCAGATCCTCCTGCCTCAGCCTCCCGAGCCTCTGGGAGTACAGGTGTGCGCCACTGCACCTGGCTGCTTGTCTGGTTTTAACAAGACTGGAACATAAAGTATGTTGACCATCACCTTTCTAAGAAGGGCACCGGCCCTACAGATTTCTCCCTTGGATACAGTCAACATACCTGACTATTGTTTTCTTTTCCTGGGGCCATTTATACTCAGACCACTATCTTTTCCTCTTTGTGCTCTGATCCCTTGGTTGTAACCTTCTTAGAAGATTATATGGCCTGTCCATTCCCAGGATGTGGCCCAATGTCTTGTACATAGTAGTTGGGTCCATGCACACCTCAAGAACATAGAATACCTTCACATTCTGACCTATAAACCAGACTGTAGTCAGGAAACCTGGTTCCAGGCCTAGACCTGCAGCTACTTTGCTGTACAATTTTTTTTTTTTTTTTTTGTGCTAGGGATTGAACCCAGGGCTTTGTGCATGTGAGGCAAGCACTCTACCAACTGAGCTATATCCCCAGCCCTAATTTTTTAAAATTATAACACTTTTAAAAACTTTTATTTTATTTACTTATTTTTATGTGGAGCTGAGGATGGAACCCAGTGCCTCACATGTGCTGGGCGAGTGCTCTGCCACTGAGCCACAACCCCAGCCCCTGCTGTACAATTTTGAACAAGTCTATTGCTCTTTTGGGGTCTCACTCACTCTCCCCATCTATAAGTTGGACAGTGAGCTCTCTGCTTCAACAAATTTCTTTTTTCTTGGCACTGGGGTTTGAACCCCAGGCACTTTACCACTGAGCTACATCCCCAGCTTTTTTTATTTTTAATTTTGAGACAGGGTCTCACTAGTTACAGAGGATCTTGCTAAATTGCTGAGGCTGGCCTCAAACTTGCAATCCTCCTGCCTCAGCCTCCCCAGTTGCTAGGATTACAGGAATGTGCTACTACGCCCAGCTTTCATCTCCAACTATCTGTGGATTTCCCAAAGGAGAAGGCCACAAAGCTCTCCACAGGGGAAACCAGGTCAAGACCAGACATTTTCTCTGCATAAGGTTGTAGTGAGTTATGATTAAAACCAATACTTGGATGTGGGAAAGAATAGCCTGCTATATTCTGGGACCAATGGAAACCAGTTCCTGTCACCGTGACTTGGCTGAAAGCCTGCCAGACTGATCCATGGCAAAGCAATGCAACTGAACCCTTCTGCTCTCAGGAACCAGCACCAGCCAGCACGAGGTGCTCCCTGAGGAGGTGGGGCTTGGAGTTCAGTGTAACCTGAACAGCATCACACTGACTTGGAAACTGAGGGTCTAGCTGGGAATTTCCTTAAAAAAGTCCCTCTTCCTCTGGCGCCTCACGACAAAGCTCCATTACAGAATCTCATTTACGTGGCTACTTTCTTTCAGCCCAGCAAGGCATACCAAGATATACAGAATACATACCTTGACATGTGCCAAAACAATGCCACTTGGCTCCGCCCTGACAAGAAGCAACTTCCCTCAGGCAGCCAGGCCGCAGCTAGACCAACCCATCCAACCCTCCCCCACTCTCCTGTTTCCCCTACCCTTGGCCTCTGTGCCACCTCATCTCCCACCTACCCTTCCTCCTCCTCTGGCTTCAGTTGCTGCTCGCTGCTCCCTGTCTTCACTCCACCAGGCCTCTGGCCACCTCGATGAAGGTCTTCCTGCTGTGGATCTCTCTGTAAAAGGCCTCCCAGGTGCCTGCTTAGATCCGCCTCTCAGGGGCAGAGCCCCTGCCTAGGATGAGTGAGGCCATGGGGTTCAATTGCCAGTACCACCCTCCAAAATTATATGGCGCAGGGGAAGTATTCAATCAGTGTTTTCCTGTGTTACAGGAATGAGTGAAAGAAACGAGAGACGGGAAGAGGCTGAGGTCACCAGCGGTCTTCTTTGTAAGAATCACGCCTTGCGTTGGGGTCGCATTCTCAACGTGCACTAAGCGTTTCTGACGTCCCTTGCCTCACCTGCTTCTCACCACACCCAAGAGGTAGACAGGGACAGGGATGCGATGCCCTGCGGTAGGCAAGGGCCCGATGCACCGACAGGTACAGAGAGCTTCTCCGGGTCGCAGGAGAGATGGCGGCAGAGTTGGCGAGGGCTCCCACCTCCCAGTCTGAGGCTGGGGCTCACTCCACCTCTCCTCCGGCTTCTGGGTGGCCCCGTAAACCTCCCCTAGGAAAGTCAGGAAAGGAAACGGGGCTTTGTCACCAAGGATCCTTTGCTCTTTGGGGGAATCGCTCTTTCTTCCCAAAAGCCCAGGCCCCAGGTCCCTGGCCCCAGGAAAGGAAGCATCTGGAACCATGGACACATGGACTCAGAGCCAGCAGAGCTGGGCTGCAGACATCCCGAGTTTCACTTTTAGCTACTTGATTGTGGCTATGTTGTCCACTTTCTGGTTTCAGTTTCCCGAGAAGGGACGGGTACCTGCTTTACAGGGCTGTTACAGACTCTCTGGGGACCCAGGGATGAAAACTTTCTGCCTGTGAAGCATCCCTAGCATGTCAGGGGAAAGGCCAAAACGACGGGCACACGCTGCAGCGTGGGCAAGGACTTGGGCCCAGCCTGGGCCAGGACGTGCCCTAGATGGAGCTCTAAGGCCCAGCTCCCTGGCACAGGGATGGGCAGATGGCCCTCTGTCACACCCTCCGGCCACTGCTGCCACTCCCTGGCTTCCAGCTGAGGGAGGGAGGGGCAAAGGCTTTGCTCCCACCTAAACCTGCAAGAAGGCCTTTTCCTAAATTCCTTGACCTCATAAAGCAGATGTGCCTTCTGGTGGCGTGTAGATCCACAGGCTCTGCCTAGCACCCCCTTCCAAATGCCCTTTTGCTCTTTATTTCCCTCCATGAGGTGGGTATGATGGGGGACTCAAGGCACCAACCCTGCTGGCCTTGACTCGGGCAGGGAGCAGAGGAAGCGGTCGGGCCGTGCAGGACCTCGGGGACAATGACTTCCATCCAGGTCCCAGAGAAGCTGCACTCACCTCTTCAGTTACTCAACAGCCAATCTTACAAAGCCACGTGGAGGACAGATTGAAATCTTTGGCTGCCAAGATACTTATGCCTTCTCCCCGGATATGGCTGTTTGTTCTTCTTATGTTCTGTGATCTGAGGTCTTGGGTTCAGTCTCTGTTCTCACACGGTTGGCTTTGCCTGAAGGCAGGAAGAGGGCTTCTAACGCTGTGGGCCACACCCTTCCTCCAGCCAGTACCACAGTGGATGGGCGGCATGGGAGGCGCATAAGTGCCTGTCACAGGCGAGCCAATAAACTCCAGGGTGAGGAGCCTGCCCTATCCAAACAAACATCTTCACTGACTTGGCATACTGTAGGCATTTAATAATTACACTACTGTTTATTGCATTCTATGCTAGGCACTTTTTATGTATCATCTCATTTACTCCTTAGAACAACCCTGCGAAGTAGGTGTGTGTGTGTGTGTGGTGACTGGGATTGAGCCCAGGTGGCTCACATGCTAGGCCAGTGCTCGATCACCAAGCTGCACCCCCAGTCCAACGACATCATTCTTATTCTCCTGTTTTACAGATGATAAAACTGGTTCAGAGAGGGAAATTAACATGCCCACCGTAACAAGGCCACTCAGTAGCAGCCTGGGCATGGGACGAAGGCTGAGTAGCTTCAGAGCTGGTTTTTTGCTGTCTCCCATAGCTGGCTCACTGCCATCCACCTCCGCTCCTGGAAACCCAAACCCTCTGCTTCCCGGGGCCATTTCTGAACGGCTGTGACCGAGAGGAAGAGGACAGGCCCCATTCTCTCTCCTGTGTTCCTCACTCTCTGGGGCTCTTACCCTTTGTTTTCCCAGTTACCTTAGTGTTCCCAGCCCTAGAATCAGGCAGACTTTTGTTCTCTTTCCCTAATGGCTTTCCTTATTCCTGATGTCTGCAAGGTGGTGTGGCAAGGATTTCTTATCACAAGGACACTGCAGCTAACTGAAAAGGAAAACCTTGTAATCCTTAAAATAATGAGGCAGCCGAGGGACACCTCGGACCGGCTGTCCTCCGGGGAGACTCGCAGTCTAATCTGGACCATGCCAACCAGACCTCCTCGGTGGGGCTCCTTTGACTGTCTGTGAAATGATGTCGATATTGCTGGCCCTTCTCAGGGAAAGGAGAAGGAGAGGAGATGTGTGGGAGGAGATAGGCTCAGACAGGAGAAGATCAGAGATGAAAGCAGGAGTTTCAGGCTAGCTTTAGAGCATTACCATGTTCCTTTTAGGAGTAGAAAGTCTCTCTTTTTTTTTCTGGGGAATTTTTCTTAGCTTTCTCCTGGGGATCAAGCTTTGAGCATGCTAAGTACACACTCTACCACTCAGCGACATCCCCCACCCTTTTTGCCCTTTTTATTTTATTTTATTTTTTATTTTGAGACATGGTCTTGCTAAGTTGCAGAGTTGCTGACCTTGAACTTGTGGTCCTCCTGCTTCAGTCTCCCAGGTTTCTGGGATGACAGGCATGTGCCACCAGACCTGGCTCCAAGAGTCTCTTTTAATGCATGTTCATGAAACTGTCTCTGGAGATCCTTGATGTCCCTATTTTGCTGTTTATCTCTTTCCTAAAACAGGAATCAAAGAAGGGGAGGCTGAAGGCCAGAGAATGCTCAGGTTCAAGCCTTTGCCAGCAGATGCTACAGACTAAAGGCCCACAAGCCTCCCAGTCCTTGCCAGGAATTAAGGACAGTGAGAAGGAAGGAGAGATCCTGACTGGCTGTGTGCACGGGAGACACGCTGGTCGTGGGAGGAGGCCTGCTCTGAGCTGGGGCGGGGTCCTTTGCCGCAGGTCTCTTCCTTCAGGTCTCCGCACCGACTGTCGAAGCAACACTGCCATCAAGGACTTGGAGGCTCAGCCAAGATAGAAACGGTATTTAGCACAGGAGAGAAAAACGAATTCAACTCCCAGTTCAGTTATGATTTAGACGCAACCGTGGGCAGAATAGCAATGAGCTCTTTATTTTAAGCAAGTGGTAGAGAGATGAAAATAGATCAAGCGTGTTGAAGCAGCCCAGGTTTCTGCAATCAGTAAACCAGATTTAAGACCACACCTTTATCAGGTAGGGAGAAGAGACACACATAGGGAGTTTTTGTTAAAAACGAAACCCCTCTTCTTCAAAGAAGAGCTCTCCTTATTGCTGCAGTGTGGATTTCACCTAAGTCATCACTAGAGAAGGTTTAGATTTCGTCTTGGGGTTGGATCCTGGACAGAAAGAGGGCTCCCACCCTTCCCTTTAAACTTCTAGCTCCAAGTTAGACCCTCCCCAAACAAGGACGCCCTGGACTGGATGGACCTCAACAGCATCTACAGACTACGACCGTGGTTCCCATCTATGTTTTCGGTGCCAGACACTTTATAGCTGTTATTTGACCCTGACCTCACAACACCTTCTATCTACATCTGTGAATGAGGAAATTAAAGCTCAGGGTCAGGGTCTAGCTCAAGGTCACACACTTAGAAGCACAGAACCAGGATTCGGACTCAGGCTTGCCCAACTCCATATGCACATTTTCTCTATGTCACAGAAGTTTTTGTTCAATTGAGCTGCTTAGGGCCTCACTGCTGAGGCTGGCTTTCCACTCACAATCCTCCTGCTTCAGCCTCCCAAGCCGCTGGGATTTCAAGCATGGGCCACCTCAATTGTCACTTCTTGGCGAGGCCTCCCCTGATGATGGATTTAACCACTCAGTGCCCCATCCCTGGCCCTCTGTACGCCCCGCCCCTGTTCACCTATGTCTATCTTCCTTGCTCATTTGTTCACTGTCTGCTTTCTTTTCCTAGGGACCAAGCCCTGCCCCATGAGGGCAAATGTTTTCACTGGTATCCTTAGTACCTGGTAGTGTCTGGAAAATTAATGAATATGCAGTGAAGAAGTGACCGTTAATAACCTTTTGCCTAATTTTTATCAAACGTGGCATGCAACAGAAAATCAGTGATTCCTCAGGAAACCTGCAGGTTTTAAGCCTCTGCTAGAAGAAAAGCAGGGAGCAGACAGATAGTGGGGTGCTTTTGGTAAGAAAGGGCATGTATAGGCGCAACCGGGCATCCAGGCTGCCAGAGTGAGCAAGACACAAACATGAGATGTCAGTTCACAGGGTAATTTGAGTGCACAGGGAGCTCTGTAAAGGAGAAAGGAGAACGGGTAACTCAATTCCATGACAGACAGCAGAGCTCAGCCGCCGGGAAGAACCAACAGAACCATTCCACAGTGCCTTGCGGTGTGGGTCACACACTCCTTGCCAATCATTCTTCATCCAGGAAGATAAAATGGAAACAAGACTTCCCACCAGCACAAACATTGACAAGACCAGAGAAGAGGTTTACAAAGTCACTTTAAAGCAGCAGTTCTTTAGCTTGCCCAAGCTGATCACTTGGGGCAAAATTCCTGGCCTCAGTGAGGATTACATGGGATCATGAGTGTAAATCCTCCTTCCTGCAGAAAAGCCTGGAACACAGGGGCCTCACAATGTTCACTGTGAAATTGAAATCCCTTTCTGAAGATCTGGTGAACACTACAAATTCTGTCTCCAAGAAAAATACTCATTTGACCAGACACTCAAAGATGTGCATACAGTTTCAGGGGAATAAGCGCCTCCAGGGATCCACAGAACCAGGAAGTAGGAGCAAGGACTGGGACAGAGACTGACACCCAGGCCAACAGGATTTATCTATTTATCTAGATACATTCACACACCTGAAGGAACAAGGCTTAGTGAAGGAACAGGGCTTAGTGAACCTTAGAAGGCCAGAAAGAGCTACAGAGGCAAATAGAAGCTGACCCCATTCAAACCCTGCAAAGGAGCGGGACCGTGGCCCAAGAAGCCATGTGTTTGTTCCTGGAGGCAATGGCTTAGGTCTGCTGTGGAGACCCTGTACAGCAGGATTTGGCTTCGTATCTTTTTTTATTTTCTTTATTTTCCTTTTTTTGTTTTTTGTTTTTGCTTTTTTATTTTCTGGGCTGGGGAGTCAACCCAGGACCTGGTTTATCCTAGGAAAAATGTGCTATCACCGAGCTCCCAGCTCCTTTGGCCTGGGATCTTTATTTGGATTTTGCCACTTAATTCTCCTTGTTCCATATCACCAATCAGTTTTCCCATTCCAACATGCTCCACCCTCAGAGGGCCTACAGGAAGAGGAAGCTGTGGCTTAATGCAAGGGGTCCTGTCCCTTCCGCTTACATTTCTCAGCGCAGATAGGTAAAGTAACATTCCTGGCTTGTTAGAACAGTCTGTTAGTATGGTGAAACCATCTTCCTCTGCAAGCCCACGGGTAAGTTTTCTATGCCTGCAAGGTTTCTTAGATGATAGGCAGTAAATTCCCATGTGCTGAGATTGAAAGTTATTTCTTATTAAAAAATTTTTTTGGTACTGGGGATTGAACCCAGTGCTTTATCACTGAACTACATACTACATCCCCATCCCCTTTTTCATTTGGTGACAGGGGCTTGCTAAGTTGCCCAGGCTGGACTTGAACTTCCTGAGGCTGCTCAGCCTCCCAAATTGCTGGAATTACAGATGTGCACCACTGTGCCTAGCTTCTTAGTGAATTTTCTTTCTTTCTTTCTTTCTTTCTTTCTTTCTTTCTTTCTTTCTTTCTTTCTTTCTCTCTCTCTCTCTCTCTCTCTCTCTCTCTCTCTCTCTCTCTCTTTCTTTCATTTTTCGTGGGGGCAGTACAGAGGATTGAATGCAGGGGCACTTGACCACTGAGTCACATCCCAGCCCTCTTTTGTATTTTATTTAGAGACAGGGTCTCACTGAATTGCTTAGCACCTCGCTTTTGCTGAGGCTGGCTTTGAACTCGAGATCCTCCTGCCTCAGCTTCCCCAGCTGCTGGGATTATAGGTGGGCAGCACCACACCCAGCATGATTTTTCTTATATGAGTAATTTCTCTCCTAGGAATCCACTCAAAGGAAAAAATTAGAAATTGAGAGGCATCTATGTACATAGAACAGGATAGTGTTTTTAAAACTTTTCATTTTTCAGTTAATTTGTAGATTAACATGCAGTTGTAAGAAACAGTAGTGAGAGATTCCCATATACCCTTTACTCAATTTTCGCAAAGACAATATATATATATATATATATATATATATATATTTTTTTTTTTTTTTTTAAGTCAGGTGCAATGGTACACACTTGTAATCCCAGTGACTTGGGAGGTTGGAAGGATCACAAGTTTGAGGCCAGCCTCAGCAATTCAGCGAAGCCCTAAGCAACTTAGTGAGATCCTGTGTCAAAATAAACTAAACAAACAAAAAAACCAGGTCTGGGGATGTATCCCAGTTGTAAAGCACCCCTGGATTCAATCCCCAGTGTGTGTGTATACATATCACATATATATATGTATAAGAGAAAGTGATGAAAAGCATTTGAAAAATATAAGCTAGAAGTTTCCAGTCCTATTTACCTTTAGATGGTAGGATACTTTGTGCTTTCCTTCAATTTTGTTTTTGAATTTTTCAAAAATGTCTATGACAAGCATCTGTCATGACTGAGAATTTGTGTTCCCCCACGGTTCATATGTTGAAGCTCTAACCTCTGATGTGATAGTATTCAGAGTCACGCAGTGGGGTCCCCGTGATGGTGTGAAGAGAGAGGGGCGGGGGTGTAGCTCGTGGTAGAGTGCTTGAAGAAGAGGAGGAAAGACCAGATGTCCTTCCACCGTGTGAGGAGATAGTAAAAAGGTGGACATCTGCAAGTCAGGAAGAGGGCAGCCCACCAGCAACTGACCGGCCAGCCCACTGACCTTGGACTTCCAGGCCTCCAGAACCATGAGAAACGTCTGTTGTTTCAGCCCCCCAGGCTGCGGCGTTGAGGGATAGTAGGGTAAATTGATTAAGACAGCATCTGTTCCTCCAAGAATGAGGGGGTGGGGTGTAAAACACAAGGGGGAAATAAAACCAAATAAATTAAAACAAAAAACAAGTAAAAATAGTGACTCAAGCTGAGATCCTAAAGCGAGAATGTACAGCTCCCTGGGGAGGCAGTTGCCCTGTTTATAGCAGGCATCCTATCCAGGTGATGTAGCTTAGAGGAGGCTCAGAGTGCAAATGAAGATGTCTAATTTGGACACACCATTCAACACTAAAAACAAAACTTACAGATTTGCTGGGCGTGGTGCTGCACACCTGTCATCCCAGTTACTAGAGAGGTGAAGGCAGAAGGATCACTGTCTCAAAATTAAAAAGGGCTGGGGATGCAGCTCAGTGGTAAAGTGCCCTAGTATCAAATAAATAAATAAGTAAATAAAGATATTAGAAGTGTTTTCAATACAAATTGAAAGATCTCGGGATGCTCCCAAATGAACAAAACCAGAGATCCCAGAGGGGAAAGTAAAAGGCGGCCCCTCCTGGAATGAGGCCCCGAGAGTCCTTACGAGGGTGTGGCTGGTCTGTGTGCCTGTCCTTCTGCTATCCCATGTGGTCTGGTGAGCAGTCACGGCCCTGTGCCTGTGTAACAGTCGGGCGTGGCACGAGCCCAGCCACTCGGTACCTATCTCCTGTCCGTGGTGCTTGGTCCTAGAGGTGTGTACATGCACTAAGCCACTCAGGCTTCCTCCCACAGGGTCCAATAACCTGGTCCCTGGAGGGACTACTGCTAGGGTCCTCCTGTGGGATCCTGGACTGCTGGGAGTCTGGGGCTGCTGGCCACCACCAGGCCACCATATGGGCACTCAGCAACCCCACTTCCAACTTCCTACACTGATAAATTCTCTTTTTGCTTAAATGGAATCAAGTCTGTTTTCTGTCTGTTGCCTCAACCAGGCCCTTAACCCATTAATTGTTCTATTTCTTATTTTTGCACATATGGGGATCCCAAGATGCTTCAAGAGGAGGCTGTTTGTTTTTTTCTTTCTGTTTCTTTCTTTCTGGTACTGGAGATTACAGGGGATTGAACGCAGAGGTATTTTACCACACAGTTACAACCAGACTTTTTTATTTTTAGTTTTGAGACAAGGTCTCACTAAATTGCTGAGTCTGGCCTTGAACTTGCGATCCTTCTGCCTCAGCCTCCTGATTTGCTGGAATTACAGCACAGCACTGTCACACCTGGCCAAGGAGCCTGCTTATTGACAGGCGCTGCTCCCCTACCCAACGCCCAGTCAGCCCTTCCTCTCAGGAAAGAGATCCTTTGTGTCGAGAAAAACTCACACGCTCTGAGGAAATCTGCACCAGCTGTCTTTCCATATTAACCAACCAAATCTTTTATTCATCAAAGTCTTCGCATCAAAAAGAGCCGCCTATCTTAGGCACACAGATTTAGTGAAAAAGTCTGACCTTCAAGGATAAAGATCAGTCTTCGAAGTTTCTAGAAATAAAGCACCAGGACTCAGACTGGCATCAGATCCCTTACCCACAGAACTGCATGCTGGAAAACAAAGAAGGGATGTTTTCCCGAACATACTGAGGGTAAAAATGATTTTACACCTAGAATTCTCTACCAATGCAGTCAAGCCATGTTGGTTGCATCCAGTGAGCCAGGGAGATATATGTTTAAGAAATCCTTTGTGTTAGGGGGAAGCAGGGTGCATAACAAGGACCCAGATAGGAGACACACACAAAGGAAGCTCACAGGCAGGAGGGAGAAGATGCACAGGCTGGCAGAGCGGGAGGAGTCTGCAAGGCTGGAACAGAAGGAAGAAGGAACCTGGTGAAGAGGAGAGATGAGCCGGCCTGCCAGAGTCTGTGGCCTATCCCAAAGCTTAAAAGCAAGAGAGGATTCTTAAGCATTGGAGGGAGAGAAGATGGGTGTGTTTGCAAGCTGGAGAATAATCAGGAAAAAAGAAATGGGATGACTACGTAAAAATTACTAAATCCATGTCTGTATCTTCATTCATGAAATCAGTACCTCGAAATTGTTAAGAAATTTACATGAAATAATCTCTAAGATCCTTCGCTTAATGCCTGAAACAAGTCAATTCATTAAGTAACTTAAGTTGTCTGAGATCACACAGCGAGTAAGTGGGTGTTTAGGATGTGACAAATTCTCTGGATCCCAAAGTCCGGGCTCTTAACTGCTTCTGCTCTAGGGAACAATAGCCACCACTTATTGAGCCCAGTGCATCCAGACTCCACAGTATGTCATTTACCCACTAAAATCCCTGAGCTGGGTACCGTCCTTTTCCACAAGAGGAAACTGAGCATCGCTCAGCTCCTTTGCCTAGATTCACCTCCCGGCTCCGGGGCTCTCTTCCCAGCATCACCTGGGAGTCAGGCAGCTTGGGGCCCACGTCTGCCGCTGATGAACCTGCACCACTGGAGCCTGGGACTTCTCCTGTTTTCAAGAACAGGATCAGGGTCAGAAAATGATCTCTCTGGTTCGTCTAAGTTCCATTGTTCCAGGAGGGTAGATTCTGGGGTAGGAGAAAGGGCTATCTCTGAGTCAGTCAGGATTCCTGTCCCCATCTGACTGCGTGACACCAACCCATGGAGATCCAGAGGCGCCGAGAGATGAGTCCAGGTCCCCAACGCATTAGTCATCGTCTGCTTCCACTTCCCCAGGGGACCTGTGGGGATGCTGCTCCAATTATACTGGATTGATGAGGGACCTGTAGGATGATGAAAGGGTGGGAGGGGAGATGTCAGAGGACACCATGGGAGATCAGAACCACTTGGCCTGAGGAAGAGAAGGCTCGGAGGGCCCATCTTCAGATCTCCAGGGAGAATGGATGAGAACAAGAGGGCCAGGCTCAGAGTGTCTGGGACCTGGCCCTAGAGGCCTGGTCGTCACTGAAAGCAGTATGATCTTTGTTTGCCAGGTTACTTCACTCCCCAATCTTCAGTTTCCACATCTAAAAGATCAGGAGGAAAAGAGAAACCTACCAATCTATACAAAGAAATGTATGTTGTAGCTAAAAACTAGAAATGGTTCAAGTCACCTGGTAATGGGGAAAATGAAGCGGACCGGGTAAGCTGACGCAAGAGAAGCTCGCAAGGCCTGTCTGGATTTGTCGTGCTGGATCATTGCACTGTCTTAGTTTGCAATGCTGTGGGGGTCTGTCACTTGTTGCACTCTCTTAATCTGCAATATTGAAGGGTCACAATGAAAAAAGGAACTCAGTCTCTGTGCAAAGATCTGAGAAGAGCTTTATTTGGGGGAGATGGAGCACTTGTCACGTAGAAAGCTGCTTCTGCCTTTACTGCGTATAACACTGTCTTTTATGCTTGCACTTAAGCAAGCCATACACCTTAAAGGTCAAGCAGTAACTAGCCTATTTTGCAGATTATTGGTGGGTAAAAGAAAGTAACAAGCAATTCTGCGAACCCAGGAGGCAACAGGCTCACAGACCACAAGAGAACTGTCTTATGGACCACAGGAGAACATATTGTTCACAGAATACAGGACAGGAGCATGGGGCCCTAGTCCCCGAGGATTCTGGCTGGTGCCTCCGTCTTGTGACAGAACACCATGTAGGCCTCTTTCCATGGGACAGGGCCCACACTGGACAACAGATAACATGTACGGAGCACTAACTGCATGTCAAGGGTTAGGGAGGGGGAGGCCCTTACATGCGGTATTCCACTCAAAAACCTTGAGAATCCTCTGAAGTAGGTGTTACCACCTTAAAAAAAATTTTTTTTAGTTGTCGATGGGCCTTTATTTTATTTATTTTTATGCAGTGCTGAGGCCAGTGCCTCACATGTGTGAGGCAAGTGCTCTTCCACTGAGCCACAACCCCAGTCCCATTTTGTTTTTCTTTTTAGATAAGTTAACTGTTAACTAAGGCCGTGAGAAGTCAAGTCACCAGACTAGTAAGCAATGGTATCAGGACTCAAATCCAGAGGTGGCCCTGACTCAGAAGCCTACGCCCCTAACTTTATACTCTGCTGTCTCAAACTGGGGGATGAGAAGAGTATGAGCAAGAGAGGAGCACCTGGGGACCCCAGTGTTCAGTGAGAGAAGACCCAAGACTGACTAGGACGGGGTAAGAATGGAGGCATCCAAGTTGGGTTTGTGAATAATAGGCAATTTAGGGTGTTGGGGACTTCCTTGGGGCTGCTACAAGTTCGTTATTTCTGCTTCATTGTTGGTAGCAGAGATGCTGAGACTTATAATGGCTGAGTGAGGGGGTGAGCACAGATGCTAGGGACTTCCCAGCTCTAATATGGCATTTTCTGGATGAGCAGAGAAAGAAGGTCCAGTCACACCTTTCCATCACTGAGAAGTCTAGAAATGGGATCACGGGAGTCTCCTGCTTCAAGGTTTTCAGCTGCCTCATGCTGCCTACAGCTCTGGTTGGCAACCTTGGCTGCATTTTGGAATCACCTGAGCAGTTCTTGAAAACTACCTGTGTGGGGGACCCACTTTCAGAGATTCTGACTTAATTGACATGGGGAACTTCGGCACTGGAAGGGAAAACTGCTGGCCTTCAGAATAAAGGCCTGACTCATGCACTTAGCACTGAAGGCCCTCTCTGACTCCAGTTATCGCTTATATCCTTTTCATTCATTTTCCCCACACCAGTTACAATGTCCTGAACGTGTTACACCTTGCTATTTACACTCCTGTGACTTTATGTGTTATTTCCTCTGCCTGCAATGCATTTCTTCTCTCTCATCCAGCTAGAACAGTCTACTCATCTTCAACACTGTGGGCGGCCAGCCTCCAAGGTGGCCCCAGTGATTCCTGCCTCCTATAGTCACATTCCTGTGGAGTCCCCTCCCACACAAGATAGGGCAGACCTGGGTCCACAGCAGTGGGGAAATGATGATGGAGAACTTCCAGACATGGGTCATAAAACAGGTTGTGGCTTCCATCTTACCCTCTCTTGGGCTGCTTGCTTTGGGAGAAGTTAATTGCCAAGTGTTGAGTAGCAGTCCTATGGAGGCTCCCTGTGGTGGGAACTGGGGCCTTTTGCCAATAACCACGAGCAAGCCATTTTGGAAGTGGGTCCTCCAGCCAATCAAGACTCCAAGAGTTCCAGCTGACATTTTTTTTTTTTTTTTTTTTTTTTTTTTTTTTTTTTTTTTTTTTGCAGTGCTGGGGATTGAACCCAGGGCCTTGTGCTTGCAAGGCAAGCACTCTACCAACTGAGCTATCTCCCCAGCCCAATTAAATAGGTGCTCAACTGACATTTTAACTGCAACCTCAGGGGAGACCTTCAACCAGAGACACCCAGCCATGCTGCTCCAGGATTCCTAAGCCATTGAGAGTGAGATGTTTGTTGTTCTAAGCTATTAAATGTGGGGATAAATTATTATGCAGCCATATATAATTACTAAAAGGATGAAACTCAAGAATATGGCACTTGGGGAAGCCCTCTTACTCCTTTCCCTTTGCTGACGTTGAATTGGTGCTCCTGTGCCATTTCTGAGCAATGCACGTCCCACACTCATCACATGGTGACTTGCCTCCATTGTCCTCTAGATTCGGTTCCATGTGGACAGGGCCATCCATGGTGCAGGCTAGCCTTACCCTCAGAACGAGGAAACACACCCGCCAACCATCTGAGTCAACTCTCATAGGCCTTCTAGGCCACACCTCCTCCTTTTACAAAAACTCCCAGGTCTGGTTACTGGAAATCATGGGTGTCATGGTGACTGGTGGGTCCATGGATTTAGAGCACTGGACTGTAGGTGGGTGCAGTGGCACACACCTGTAATCCCAGGTGACTCGGGAGGCTGAGGCAGGAATGCAAGTTTGAGGCCAGCTTTGGAAACAGTGAGACCCTGTCTCAAAATAAAAAATAAGAAGGTCTACAGATGTAGTTTAGTGGTAAAGTACCCTTGGGTTCAATCCTCAGTATGTTCCCAACCCCACAAAAATAAAAGCACTAGACTGCAAATTGGAAACTTTGGATTTTATTTTTTTTGCAGTGGTAGTGATGGATCCCAGGACCTTGCCCTGGCCAAGTAAGTGCACTACCACTGAGCTTCACCCCCAGCTCTGGATTTTAATTCAAGTCTGCTAACTGCCTGCTGAACTTCTGAGTTCTGATTTCCTCATGGACCAAATCGTTTAATTGCTCTTCCCACTCTACAATTTAATGATTCTTTATTTCCAGTTAGCACTGACTCTTGTTCCCTAAAAGAAGAGAAAATAGGCTAAAGGGCCTAAATCCTAGTGAAGGCTCTCAAGCGTGGCTGCAGATCAGGAAAACGCCAGCAGCTTGCCACACCTGCAACTGGGCCCCATGCTAACTAAGCCTTCTGGAACCAGCATCTCTAGATCTCTGAGACACGGCCAGGGCATCTGTATCTCTACATAGCTCCCAAATGATTCCCATGTGCATCTAGAGCATGCTAATTAGTGATGTGGGATCACCAATCTACCATGTGTGTTAGAGATTTTTAAAAATTTCTCTGCCAGCTGGTTGGCTCCATGGTTTATAAAGTACAGCAGCAATGTCCTGAATTGTTCACTTTACAGGATGTGCATGCACAGAGCCTGTCTTCAGTGTGAGAAATGCACTTCACCGTTGAGACTCAGTGGGGTCTTCAACAAAAGTAGCTCTTTGACTCAACTGGTTAGTGCATTTAGCCAGAGAAAAAGTGTGGATTATTTTAGCCTATGTAGGATCAAGGACCTCACGTGTGTGTGTGTGTGTGTGTGTGTGTGTGTGTGTACGAGAGAGAGAAAAAGAGTGTAATGTACAGGGGTTAAGAGTACTGGTCTTGGAGCTCCAAAATTTAGGCTCAAGTCCCGACTCCATCACCTCACGTGCTGCGTGATGTGGCTGGGCCAGCGAATCTTTCTGAACTTCACCTTCCTAATTTGCAGAATGGAGGTGAAGTTAGGATTAAATGAAACAATGCATGTAAAACACTTAGGACAGTATCTGGCTCAGAGTAAGTGCTCATTAAGTAGTAGCACATTATGACAAAAACAAAATATGGCACTTTTTCTTATTAACAGCAAAAGAGATTTGTCTAGTGCTTTGCAGATTACCAAGTGCTATTATATTTTACATTCGGTTCACCCAAACTCACCAAAAACAGCCTGAGGTGGACAAAGCAGACATTAGCAACTACATTTTAGAGAAGAAGAAACAAAAAGTTCAGAAGGGTTCACTGGCTGTAGATCAGATAGCAAAAGGGGAAAAAAAAAGTGTCAGTGTCTGAATTCAAACTTGGGTGTGATTCCACGAAGATGAATAATTATATATACACACTTGGCAGGCTGAGCATCTAGGGGCCATCTGGCTTAGCAGCCTGAGGGGGACTGTATTTCTAAGTAGCTTCTTTTTTTAGATGAAAGCAAGATGGGAAAAATAAGCCTGCAAACTGCTTCTCCTCATTTCCAACACGGGTGTGATCTGGGCTCAGCTCTGCCCTGTTTCTAATTCCCAAATGCTACTTGTCCATGTAGCTCTGAAGTTTGCTCCAGCCGCCCTTGGCTGAACTCTTGCTGGCTCTGTGTTGGCTCCACAGCTGGGATCTGGGAAAACCAAAAAGCAAGGAAGCAGGGGCAGCTGGAGACAGCAGAGGGCCAGGCCAACTCCAGCTGGCCCCAAGTCTGGCCAGGGAACAAGAAACTCATGGGTGCTGGGATCAAGGACCCCCACCCCCCATGTCAGCCAGCAGGAGGGTGCTCTTTCCCGACCACAGATGGGCCTACTCTGGAATAATGGAATCATGTGCAATGCTCAAGGTGGCACAGACTGGCTCTCCTGGGAAGCAGGGGGCCAGAGGTCAAATGCTGGCTGAATTTAATCAAGCCGCTTTCATAGAAGAGGTGAGCGAGAAATGGGCCTGAGTGTTAGCAGTACTAGGATATACAGAAAGGAGGTCGGGAGACCAGAAAGCAAGAACAAGGTGGCGAGAAAGGGGTAAATGTCTGCTGAGACAATGGGAGGGCACAGGAAGGGGACCGTGGAAAAGAGCACTCAGCAAGAATAGAGGGCAGGAGAGGAAGGACAAGCCCAGGGAGAGTGAGGAAACTGGGAGCAATTCCCCAGGAAAGAAGCATCCGTGCAGATCTTAACCACTGAGCCACATTTCCAGCCCTTTCTATTTTTTATTTAGAGACAGGATCTTGCTAAATTGCTGAGGCTGGTCTTGAACTTGCCATCCTCCTGCCTCAGCCTCTTGAGCTGCTGGGATTACAGGCGTGTGCCGCTGCGACTGGCTTCCTGCCAATCATAACAACCCAATGACAGAAACACACCAGAGCTGAAGGGGCTCACAGAGCAGCCAGTTCAACTGCCGCCTCACATCCCCATTTACAGACAGGGAAGCTGAAGTCAGGAGTCACACACACACAGAATCTCAGGGCAAGGGAAGGTGAGGTGACAAGGAATGAGAAAAGAGCCCAGGGCTCCAGGAAACTAGTGTGGTCCGTTTCCGTCAGCCCACTCTGCCAGGCTGGTACTCTACACAAGAGCCACGTCCAGGCAGACTTGGCAGCAGAGTGCGGGGTGCTAAGAGGCGACGGCCCGAGCCCGCAAACCTGAGTTCAGGGCGGGCTGACCGCCAGCGGGGTAGGGAGCAAGGGGGCGTGGCAGGAAGTGGGCCACGGCAGAGGAGGGACCGTGCAGAGGCCACTCCCAGGCCACTCTGAGGCTGGGGGATTTTTCCTGAGGACACAAGGCATCTCACCCCCCAGCCTCCTGCCCCCAGGACTGAAGGGGCAGACAAAAATCAACGCAAGTGGCCTCTACTACCAGCTTCCTGTCCAGGCCCTCCCTCTGGCCACATGCTACCCAGAGCCTCTTCTTCTCCCAGTTGACATTTTAGGACCTTCTGTTTGTACCTGGTGCATACAGAGAGGCATGTGGATGATCAGCAGTGAAATTAAAATCCAGACCAGAGCCCAAGTGTGGCGTTCTCCCAGTGGTAGAGAGCCTGTGGGGCTGGAATGGGAATTCTGCTTTTTTTGGACCAGGGGTTGAACCCAGGGATGCTTAACCAATGACCCACATCCCCAGCACCCCCCTCTTTTTTCTTTTCCTCAAATATCTTTTCTTAAAAATGTTGTTCTTTTTAGATGTACATGACAGTAGAGTGTATTTGTCGTCATACATACGTGGAGTGTAACTTCCCATTCTTGTGGTTGTACGTGATGTGGAGTTACACTGGTCGTGCCCAGCCCTTTTTTGAGACACAGTCTCACTAAGTTGCTTAGGGCCTCACTTAATAGCTAAGACTGGCTTTCAACTTGAGATCCTCCTGCCTCAGCCTCCCAAGCTACTGGGATGACAGTGCCCAGCTGCAGAGTTTTTGATGGTAGGAGCAAGGAAACCAGAACAAAGAGAATGGGAAACTGTCTCTCTTCACCTAGCCCCACCCGACATGAGAACACTATGGTAGCAGTTGAGTGGCAGTTAGAAGTTTTCATGAAACCTTAGATGCTAGGATGAGAATTTAACCCAAGACCAGCCAGACCATTTAGCGCCAGGGCAAGTTACACCTAAAGTGATAGGTTTGTGAGGACCAAATGAAACAACACCAGTAAGAGCAAATGTTTATTGAGCCCTTAATGTAGCCACTGTGCTAAGTGATTGTTATGCATTATTTTGTTTAATGATCACATCACACTATGAGATAAACACTGTTAGGATTTGCATTTTACAGCAGGTAGTCCTAGCTACTCAGGAGGTTGAGGCAGGAGGATTGCAAGTTCAAGGCTGGCCTCTGCAAATTAGCAAGATCCTTTCTCAAAATAAAAAGGGGCTCAGGATGTACCTCAGTGGTAGAGCACTCCTGGGCTCAGTCCTCAGTCCCACACACACACACACACACACACACACACACACACACACACACACACAAAGGAAAGAAGTTGCATTTTACAAATGAAAAAATACAGTCACATAAATTGATGAAGAAGCATTAAGAGACAGGGCTAAGTGTTAGACACTGAGCCACATCCCAGCCATTTTATTTTGAGACAGGGTCTAAGTGTTTAGGGCCTCACTAAGTTACTGAGGCTGGCCTCGAATTTGCCATCCTTCTGCCTCAGCCTCCAGAACTGCTGGGATTGCAGGCGTGTGCCACCATGCCCAGTGTGAAGACCACACTCTTAATCTGGCTTTTCCTGCGCAGGAAATCAACAGAGCACTGCCAACAGGTCTCAGTGAGGCTCAGTTCTCCCCCAGCCCCTTTCTCAATAGCACTGTTATCCCCGAAACCCCATATGGGCCACATAGAAATTGCTGGAGACCTTGACATTTCTGGGTCAATCTATCATGAAATTTAGTTGCCCATACTCTGACGGTTTGAAGAAGCAGGCGCAAGTGCAAAACCAAGTATGTCTCTTAGGTACTATGACTCCGTGATTGGGAGCTTGGATTTGGATGCCAAGACCTACTTCTGCCAAATTGTTGCTGACACGATGAAATCACTCCTCTAAGCTTGTTTCCTCATACATAAAATGAAGCTCATGCTCCCGACCTGTGGGGTTACTGTGAGAAGTAAATAATGCATTCAAAGCACCGAGTGCAGTCCCTACCACACAGTAGGGCCCAAGAAACGTTGGCTATGATTGCTGAGATCATCATTGTCAATCTGCCATGCAGTTATGGCCAGTGACACTTGGTCTCTGCATCTGGCTGTGATGGGACACAGCTAACCAAAAACCAGAACAAATGACAAAATGCCTTGTGATATCCCTCCCCGGCAGTCAGGGAACCACAAAGCCCCTGCGCTACAGGCAACATGCTTTGATTGCATGAGTCCCTAAAGCCTCTGGGACTGCCCAGCTTTCCTTGATGCACTGTTTCAAATATCCGGGCTGATTTCTCAGTCCACTGGACATCAGGAGTCACAAATTTGATGTGAAGAGGGAGGCTGCTAGTGGCTGGCACGTTAAAGGCTTGGAGAAGTGACGACTGCGGCATGACCACAGGGAAAGAACGCAAACTCTGAAAAGCCATCAGGAGAACGAAAAGGCAGCAGCTGGGAGCCAGAGTGCAGGTGCAGACATGCCACCAGAGACCAGAGGGCACCTCCGCTCTGACACAGGACCCGGTCACTACCATGGGGGCTCTCTAGGGATGGAATGGGATGCTAGGAATGGCCAGATGATGGACTCTGGCTTACAACACACGAATGGACAGTGTCACTTCTAGGGAGAAGCTTTTGGAGCTGCTCGGTGCTTCGCCAGGCTTTCCTCCAGCTCCACCCACCTGGGTCCCAGAGTGGGAATAAAAATGGCAGAGCTGAGCCTACAGATGACCCACAGAGGACAGCAGCATGGGCAAGAAATGAGTTTTTGTTGCTTTGGGGGGTTGCCCGCTACTGCCATATAATCTAGTCCATCCTGCCACATCCTAGAAGATTAAATGAGGTCAGTTCACTTTAAACGTGTGTGTCATCTTTTTGGTAAATACCCATTCCTAAGAGTCAATATTATATTCTGTGACTTAAAGGATAATTTTTATTTAAATGGAAAATCTGCCTCATCCAATGAATGAGTCATTTCCAGAACTGAACTGCATGGAGAAGAGGGTCCAGTTTCCAACCATTCCTTTCTTTTGGGAGGTCCCCGATGGCTCTTTGAGGGCTTTATAAAACATACCTGCATTATTTATGGGTCTCAAGTGCTCCTGCATTTAGTTCCAGCACAAGGGTGGAAGCTCCTCAGGGCTGGTCCAGGGACAGTCTTGTGGGTGCCGAGGGGCTCTGGTCCCCACGTGGGGGTGGGGGGCCCCACTGTGTATCTGAACACGCTCTTGTGAAAGGAAATCCGTGCTGTGTTGTTGAGGAAGAACGTATCATCGCATTCAGAATACAGTCTTTTTAAGCATGGAATATCTACAAAACTGACCTCATACGTGGCCAACAATCAAGTTTCAACAAATTCTGAAGGATGGAAACCATGTGCGTCATTTTCTCTGACCACAAAGGAATTGATTTATAAAATAATAAGTACAACTAGAAAACCCTCTTATGTTTGGAAAGCAGGAAATGTGCGTTTTAATAACCCGTGGGTTATATACATCCCCTCACTTCATCCTCCCAACTATTCAAAGTGCAGACCCTCACTTTAGAAGTGCAGGAATTGAGACTGGAAAGAGAACAAAATCCGCTCAGACTCACCCAGTGAGCAACGCTGGAGTCAGGACTTGAAACCAGCTATGCAGCTCCAGAGCCCTGGGATTAATGGCGTCCTCCTGATGCTACTGGGGCTCCGCCGAATTCACAGATCCTCCCATTTGCTTTGTTTTGGTTTGGTTTTTTGGTACCAGGGATTGAACCCAGGGGCACCTGACCACTGAGTCACATACCAAACCAACCCCCCCTTTTTAAAAAACATATTTAGTCGTAGATGGACACAATGCCTTCATTATATTCATTTATTTTTATGTGGTGCTGAGGATCGAACCCTGTACCTCACATGTGCGAGGCAAGCGTTTCACCACTCTGCTACACCCCCGGCCCCCCAGCCCTTTCTATTTTTTGAGATAGGGTCTAAATTGCTGAAGCTGGCTTTGAACTTGCAAGCCTCCTGCCTCAGCCTCCTCAGCCAATGGGATTACAGGTGTGAGCCACGGCACCCCACCTCCAGTCCGCTTGTGACCCTGACCTTGCCTGTGTGTACCCGCATTTCCCTTCTGCTCCTGTCTTCACTAGGTCCCCTCCCTGGACTGAGGTGAGAAGCCCTGAAGGGGAGATGGAGTTTCAGGCTGGTGAACTAGATTCCTAGGAGTGTTCCTTTCCTTATAAAGACCAGGGCCCACGTGGTTAGCAAACAAAGAAAGACAGAAGGAAAAGTCACTTCCAGATGGCTCCCCATCTTGCTCCAATGCAGATTAAAGAGAGAATATTCCAACCTATCATTAGGCAAACATGAGTATCGATATCATTCGAATTATAAATGGAAATTACAAATAGAAATTTCATCTGTACCTTGACTTATTGGGGCGAGGGTCTGATGGGGAGATAAAAAGACAACGAAAGCACCCTGCTTCTGAGCACGTTGGCGGTTCATGGTATCTCAGGTAACAGGCAAGACCAAGCTGATCCTGCACTTCCCTAGGAGTGGCCTCCTGAGTCTGCTGACCAAATTTCCTCCCTCCGTGACAAGGACCTGTGTGAAGGTGACACCGCACTGCTCTTCTCTCTGCCCAGATCAACTACTCATCTGCTCCCTGTCCAGACACACTTTTGGCAAAGCCCCCAAGACATCCAGAGCTCTGCAATAGCCCTTTGTGCCTCAGAGACTCCCCTGTGTTACGAGAACAATACCATTTGCCTCCCACGGTGGAGGTATACCGGAGGCCCAGTACTGTGCTTCACGAAATGAGAAGCCTGCAGATCAATGATGAACCTGGTAAAGGCCCATATCCGTGAAAGTTACCTAAAGCGCTTCTAAAGTCACCAAGTGGCCCTTGAGAGGCGGGGAGAGGCAGTGCCAGGATGGACAGGAGGCCCTGAAGATTTGTCCTATGGCTTCATCATTCCCACAAAGGAAGCAACGCTTCCCCAAAGTGCGGGGCGGGCTCAGCAGGCTGTCTTCACATCCCAGCCTCACAGGGCTCAGCCTGGGGTCTGGCTCTTCCCTAGCTCCATCCCTCTGCTTGTTCCCCACACCATCAGGGCTCAGATCCCAGAAAAGGAGTCTGTCGATCAGTTAATGGTCCCTGTCCCAGTGTGAGTTTAAGATCAACAAGTCCGACATTAAAGAACCCAGCTATCCAATCAGCAGTGTGATTAATCCTCTCAATCTGTGAAAGAGGGTCCTGTGGACCTTCCTGACAGGTTATGGGTGCCCCAGGGAAGCTCAGCTCGAGTGACCTTTACAAATGGCCAGTTGTGCCTACAGACTAGACAGATGGTGTGGAGCCCCCGGAGTGAGTGACGGTCCGATGCCTTCAATGAAGCTGTTCCACTGATCATAATCTTCTTTCAGGTCTGAAAAGGGAAAGAAGAGGAAGGTCAGGCAAATCATTGTAAAGTTAGGCCAAAGAGTAGCTATCAGGGATTCAGGGATTCGCCCTGGAGAGAGGAGCACCTGGATACCAGGACGTCTGGTTGGTGGTGGTGGCGGTGGCAGTAGTGATTACTGCTGTTTATTCCACGCCTTTATAAATGACTTACTTAATCTGCAGCAACTCAGTAATGATGTAACAGACAGCAACTCCACTGAAGGACAGTCCATTCTGGGGACCGTGCTGAACGCTTCACATACACTGTTTCCCGTGATTTTCACAACATCCCTGTGGGCTAAGTACCACTGTTAGCCCTATTTTATAGTTGAGGAAACAGAGGCTCAGGAAGCTCCCTGATTTGCCCAAGGTCATGACAGCTGATAAGTGCTCAAGGCAAAGATTTAAACCCAGGTCAGAAAAGCAGAGAAAATGAAATGTCTACTTCCAGGCTCAGGGATGTTGCTAAGAAAGATGAGCTCCCTGGTACCCTGGCCAGTGGGAGCAATTCCAGTGTCACCTCGGGGCAGAAGCAACAGGGCAGCAACACCATAGAGCAGCACTAACACTGGGCGTGACTCAAGACAAGGCCCTGGGATCACATGCAGACAGGTCTAACTACATGTAAAGGACAGTCAGAAAGGGTCTAGCCAGGTGGACATCATGGCTCATGCCTATAAGCCCAGTGACTCTGGAGGTGGAGGTAGGAGGATCCCAAGTTCAAGGCCAGCCTCAGCAACTTAGCAAGACCCTATCTCAAAATAAAAAAATGAAAAAGCTAAGGATGTACCTCAGTGGCAAAGCACCCTGGGTTCAATCCCCAGTACCAGAAAAAAAGAAAGGGTCTAAGCTCTTCAGCTGAGGAAGTAGGCCTCAGCTGAATGGGCAAGCAGTGTCCTTGCTTAAGACAAATAGAACCTGGGACAGAGGGAGGGGCAACTCTTATTCCTCTTTGGGTCCCCAGTGCCTGGCATGGAACAGTGACTGCTCAACACATCAGCACATAGTCACTAACTCAAAAAATACTGAACATAGCCACTAAGTGCCGCACTGTTCTTGCTGCTTAAAATACATCCAAGAGCAAGAGGTAAAAACCCCTATCTTCAGAGGGCTCCTGACCTAGTGGGCAGACAGGCAAACTAAATAAATTAATGGAGGATGTAAAAAGGGAGTAAGGGGTGGGGGCGGGTGAGGGTACTGTGTGTCAAAAGGGTAGTCAAGGTGGAGAGGGTGAGATTTGAGCAAAGACTTGAAGGCGGTAGGAGTGAGACATGAGACTATCTGGGAGGAGTGTTCCAGGCAGAGGGAGCAGCAGTGCAAAGGCCCTGAGGTGGAAGCGTGCCTGAGCATTCAAGGTTCATGTGGTGAGAGTAAAGCAGGCCAAGGGAAGAGCAGCAGGAGCAGAGGCCAGGAGGGACCAGGTGGCCATGTCAGATAGGCCCAGAAGGGCAATGGACTCTCAGAGAAATGGGAAGCCATTGTTAGATTGAGAGCAAAGGAGTGACAAGATCTGACTTACTTCCTGAAAGACCACTCTCGCTGCTCTATTAAGACTGAATGGGGGGGGGGGTGGGGGGACAGGCTGGAGACCTGGTAGTAACTGAGGTAAGAGGTGACTTGGACAGGATGGGGCTGTGGGACTGGTGACATAGATTCCCTCCTTTTTTAGAATTAAAAAAATTTTTTTTTGTGGTGCTAGGGATTGAACCCAAGCCTTACACGTGCGAGGCAAGCGCTCTACCACTGAACTATGTCTGCAGCCCACTTCGGAGGGACTGGATGGGAGGTCTCCTAGAAGAGACTTGCAATTCTTTGACCAGAGTAACTATAAGGATGGAGCTGGTGCCATGTTCTTCATCTCCAGATGCTGAATATATCTCTTTTCTTTATAAAGTCTCAGTGTCAGGCATTTTGTTATAGCCACGGAAAACAGATTAAGCCAAGGTCCAAGCACTGAGCTCTGGAAGTGGCAAAGCTGGCTGAGGGGGAGCTGACAGCAAGATAGGAGGCAATCTATAGTGTCTAAAGCAAAGACAGTGTTTCCGGGGGGAGGGCGGTATCAACCCTCTGGGGAGTTGCTCAGAGTTGCTGTAAGAGGAGGAACAGGAGCTGGCTAAGGATTTGGCACTGTGAAGGTCACTGAGGACCTGGACCGAGGCAGTGTTGATGAAGTAGTACAATGCAGAAGCCTGACTGGAATGAGCTTAAGAGAGACTGAGAACGAAGTAAAGACAGAGTTCTGAGGAGCCTGAGGGAACAGTGGTACCTGGAGGGGATGCGGAAGTCAGGAGGACTTCCTTTTCCGCTTGTTTCGCAGGGCTGGGGCTGAACCCGCAACTTCACACATGCTAGGCAAGTGCTCTCCCACTGAGTCACAACCCCAGCCACGAGTTTCTACTTTTTTTTTTACATATATATATATTTCTTTAATTTTTCGAGGTGCTGAGGATAGAACCCAGTGCTTCACACATGCTAGACCACTGAACCACAACCCCAGCCCTGGAATTTCTTTCTTTTTTTTCCTTTTCTTCCTTTTTTTTTTTTAATTAAAATTTTTTTTTATTTTTACAGGTGCATTTTGATTCACTGTACACAAATGGGGTGCAACTTTTCATTTCTGTGGTTGTACACGATGTAGATTCACACCATTCATGTAATCATACATACACATAGGGTAACACTGTCTCAGTCTACTGTTTTTCCAGCCCCATCCCCTCCCACCCCTTTTTCCTCTACACCATCCAAAGTTCCTTCATTCTTCTCTTCCCCCTGCCACCCCCATTGTTATATATTGTCATGCACTTATCAGAGAAAACATTCGGCCTTTGGTTTTTTGGTTTTGTTTTTTTTTTTTTTTAACTTGGGGTACTGAGGATTGAACCCAGTGATTCTCGCCACTTAGCTACATCCACAGCCCTTCTTTAGTTTTTATTTTGAGACGGGGTCTCGCATTTCCCAGCTGCCTCAACTCAAACTTGCAATCTGTCTCAGCACCAAGTTGCTAGGATTACAGGCATATGTCGTTGTACCTGGCTGGTTTTTTGTTTTTTCCTATTTCTTTATTTTTTAAGATAAGAGAAACTTTGGCATGAAATAACCCAGTAGAGAAGGAAAAATGGATGATCCAAAGTAGAGGGGAAGCTTCTGTGATCATCCTGAGCAGGCAGGAGAGGATGGCCCTCTGCCAGCCACGGGGAGGGAGGGGTGGCAGGGCTTTGCGGAAGCGCTGGTCGCCTCCACGGGCCAGTGGTGAAGTGGGAGGCAGGGCTGCTGCACTGGGAGACAGGCTGAGAGAAGAGGTGCCAGGGGCTTGTGGAGGAAGGGGAAGGTGTGAAATAGTCCTCCAGGAGAGTGGGCGGAAGTGGAGGGCTGGAGACAGGAGTGCACAGTTAACATGGTTAACACGGAGCGGGAGGCGACCTCCTGCATCAGCAGGATGTGTGGCCTGCTCACAGGTATTTTCAGGAGTGGGAGGCAGCTGAGCCACCTACAGACTGTTTTAGCTTCCCATGTGACAATACACTGTATGGCCACCAAAAAGCTCTTCTCCCTGTGTCAAGCTAATAGTCCCGGCCCAGAGCCTTGGCCTTCACTCAGACTGCCTTGTCTCTTACCACCTGGATTACGTCAAGAGCCTTCTTTCTACCTAGGCTCTCTGGCTCTCAACTCACCCCATCCCACCCGGCCTCCAGGATGCAGGAAGACTACATTGAAAGTCTAATGGTGACATTCTCCTGCTTAGAACCCATGGAGGGCTCCTCGTAGCCTGTGGAATCCAATTCAAACTTACTTCAGCAAATCCATGGGCTTCTATGTCTGCCTTCCACCTCCTTCTCTACCTCTAGGCTTCAACAATTCACTCCTGAGCTCCAGGTACACTAGAGAGCTTCTCAAAACTGACCAGGACCACTGTCTAAGGGACCCTCGGCCCTTCCCTGCCTGTGAGCTCTCTTCACCCGTCAAGATCAAAGGCGAGCCTCATCTTGTCCAGGACGCCCCTTTCCTGGCTGTTCTTCCCCTCCCATCAGTCAGGCCAAACCTCAGGAGTCAGGCCCCCCTGATGGAAAGTGCCCTGCACACAGCACCACTGAGGGGCAGCCCCACACGGGCAGTGGTGGCCTCCAATCGGACACCTGATCCAGGGAGCACCAGGACTAGGTCGACAGTGGCCAACGCTTTGATTTGGCAGGCAAAGATGTACTGATATGATTGAACCAACTCTCTAGAAAATCTGGCCTAAGAAATTTTTAAAATATGGCAGAGAGCAGTGGGGCTGACGAGGAAAGGCACAAACCCATGGAGCAAAGAACAAGCCGTGAGGGGTTCAAGTCCAGGGAGGGTACGGGGAGCAGAAGCTGAAACAAATGTGATCAGCAAGAGAAAAAACAGCAGAAAGAAAGAAAAGGGCGTACCGGGGAGAAGAGAAACGGACCTCGTGAGGACAGAACAGAGGCTGAGCTCACCAGACGGCAAGAGGGGACTGTCCTGCAAGTGATCTTGGCTCCTGTAGCTGGACCATCCACCTGGTCCAGATGTACTCTCTTAAATGAATTTCACTTTTTTCTCAAGGTAAGTAAGCGAACTTGCAGTCTTTGCAAATAAAAGCCTAGAATGTCAACTCTTAAAACCACACGCGCTCCCAGTGGTGGTGAGGGCCTGATGGTACACGGGGGAAGACATCACCTCGGGGTGGAGGAGACCAGAAACTTCTAAAGGCCTTGCCGGGGAGCTGATGGTGATTCATGTCATCAGTCACAATCCTTCCAAGCTTGGTTTCTTTAAGGAACTTCCATACACTGAGCCCAGGAATCACAGTCTCCCTCACAATGCAGATAAATAAGTGACGACAAGTTTGGGTCAGGATGGCGGGGGTGCAGCAGAGAGGGGCGTGCCGCATTTGCAGGGAGGAACCAGGGCTCATTCACCCAGGAGAGCCAGACTCGGGGTCCCCAGACTTCCAGGCACGTGCTTTCTCTTTAACGCTAGATAACGCCTTCTCTTGGGTTTCCCATTTGCCGTAAATCTCTGGGGCCCAGTCATGTCAGTACCGACCGCGGCAGTGAAACCTAAGGGACCCCGCATCTGCCCCGGGGGCCCCAGCGCTCTCCTTACCAAGATGCCTCTGCAGGAAGGCCAGCATGGCCCGCACCATGATCTCCTGACCTTCATAGGGGTCCAGACTCCCACGGGTTTGAGTGGATAAGAACTTCACGAGCAAGCTGCCCGTCACAAAAGCAAAGTCAGTTTGACTCCGGTGAACAGAACCACTAGAGGAGAAGAAAACAAGGGAGGGAGGTCAGCGCAGGCGTCCAGCACCTGTGTGGTCAGGGGCTCCCACACGGCGGCCCAGGGAGTTCCACGGTGACTTTGTTGAGGAGGTATTTTCCCCTTTGACAGAGTCTGAGGAGTGGTCTGCCCAGGGTCACACAGGGGACAGGGTCACAGCCAGGAATCGAATCCAGTGTTATCAGCAGACTCAAACCCAAACATTCACAGCACACATGGGCTCCTTGTCAGAACTGTGACGGAGGAAGCGGGGCCAGGGATTACCTGCTTTATTTAAATAATCAAAAAAGTGAGTGGAAAGATTTTCTCCCACTCTGTAGGCTCTCTCTTCACATTGTTGATTGTTTCCTTTGCTAAGAAAAATCTTTTTAGTTTGAATCCATCACATTTATTGATTCTTGCCTTTATGTCTTGTGCTCTAGGGATCTTGTTGAGGAAGTCTGGTCCTAAGCCAACATGATAGAGATTTGGACCTACTTTTTCTTCTATTTGGTGAGGGGTCTCAGGTCTAATTCCTAGATCCTGGATCCATTTCGAGTTGAGTTTTGTACAGGGTGAGAGATAGGGGTTTAATTTCATTTTACTGCATATGGAGTTCCAGTTTTGCCAGTTCCATTTGTTAAAGAGGCTATCTTTTCTCCATTGTACGTTTTTGGCACCTTTGTCTAGTATGAGATTACTGTACTTATGTGGGTTTGTCTCCATGTCTTCTATCCTGTACCATTGGTCTACCTGTCTATTTTGGTGCCAATACCATGTGGTTTTTGTTATTACTGCTCTAAAGTAGAGTTTAAGGTCTGGTATTGTGATACCTCCTGCATCACTCTTTCTGCCCAGGACTGCTTTGGCTATCCTGGGTCTTTTATTCTTCCAGATGAATTTCATGATTGGTTTCTCTCTCTTTTTTTTTTTTTTTTTTTTTTTTTGCGGTACTGGGGATCCAACCCAGGGCCTTGTGCTTGCAAGGCAAGCACTCTACCAGCTGAGCTATCTCTCCAACCCTGGTTTCTCTATTTCTAGGAGGAATGTCACTGGGATTTTAATTGGAATTGCATTGAATTGGTATAGCACTTTTGGTAGAATGGCCTTTTTGACAATATTAATTTTGCCTATCTAAGAACATGAGCGATCTTTCCATCGTCTAAGGTTTTCTTCAATTTCTTTCTTTAGTGTTCTATAGTTTTCATTGTAGAGATCTGTCACCTCTTTTGTTAGATTGATTCCCAAGTATTTTATTTTATTTTTTTGAGGCTATTGTGAATGGAGTGGTTTTCCTAATTTCTCTTTCAGAGGATTCATCACTTATGAATAGAAATGCATTAGATTTATGCATATTGATTTTATATCCGGCTACTTTGCTGAATTCATTTATTAGTTCTAGATGTTTTCTAGTGGAGTTTTTGAGATCCTCTAAATACAGAATCATGTCATCAGCAAGTAGTGACAGCTTGAGTTCTTCTTTTCCTATTTGTATCCCTTTAATTTCTTTGGTCTGTCTAATTGCTCTGGCTAGTATTTCAAGGATAATGTTGAATAGAAGTGGTGAAAGAGGGCATCCCTGTCTTGTTCCAATTTTTAGAGGGAATGCTTTCAGTTTTTCTCCATTAAGAATGATACTGGCTGTGGCTTAGCATAGATAGCCTTTCAAATGTTGAGGTATGTTCCTACTATCCCTATTTTTTCTAGTGTTTTGAGCATGAAGGGGTGTTGTAGTTTATCAAATGCTTTCTCTGCATCTATTGAAAAAAATCATATGATTCTTAACCTTAAGTCTATTGATATGATGAATTACATTTATTGATTTACTGATATTGAACCAACCTTGCATCCCCTGGGATGAACCCCACTTGATCATGGTGCACTATCTTTTAAATATGTTTTTGTATGTGATTTGCCAGAATTTTGTTAAGAATTTTTGCATCTATGTTCATCAGAGATATTGGTCTAACATTTTCTTTCCTTGATGTGTGTTTGTCTGGTTTTGGTATCAGAGTGATAATAGCTTCATAGAATGAGTTTGGTGTTCTCAGCAAAGGAAACAATAATGTAAAAAGAGAGCCCACAGAGTGGGAGAAAATCTTTTCCACACGCACTTCAGACAGAGCACTAATCTCTGAAATTTATAAAGAACTTAAAAAACTATACCAAAAATATAAAGAACACAATCAATAAATGGACTAAGGAACTGGGCAGACATGACACAGAAGAAAATATACCGGTGATCAACAAATACATGAAAAAGTGCTCATCATCTCTAGTAATTAGAGAAATGCAAATCAAAACCACCCTAAGAGTTCATAAACTCCAATTAGAATGGCTATTATCAAGAACACAAGCAATAATAAGAGTTGGTGTGGATTTGGGGAAGAAAGCACACTCATACATTGCTGGTGGAGTTGTAAATTGGTGCAGCCACTCTGGAAAGCAGCATGGAGATTCCTCAGCAAACTTGGAATGGAACCACCATTTGACCTGGCTATCCCACTCCTCGGTTTAAACTGTGGTATATGTACACAATGGAATACTATTCAGCCATAAAGAAGAATAAAATGATGGCATTTGCTGATAAATGGATGGAGCTGGGGAATATCATGCTAAGTAAAATAAGCCAATCCCAAAAAAATAAAGGCTGAATGTTTTCTCTGAAAAGTGGATGATGATACATAATGGGGGTAGGGGGTGGGGGGAGTAAGAGAAGAACAGAGGACCTTTGGATTGTATAGAGGGAAATGGGGAGGGAAGGGGTGGGAAGGAAAGATAGTGGACTGAGGCAGACATTATGACCCTATGCACATGTATGATTACATGAATGGTGTGAATCTACATCGTGTATAATAAGAGAAATGAAGTTGTTCTCCATTTGTGTACAATGAATTAAAATGCAGTCTGTAAAAAGAAAAAGAAAAAAAAGTGAGGGCAAGGTATACAGAAATTGAATCTGGATTAAGTCCTTTGGTTCAGTCATTCATTCGTTCACTCGTTCGTTCATTCATTCTGCAGTGCTGGGGAAGGAACCCGGGCTTTGTGCAAGCTGGGAAGCACTCTGCCACTGAGTCCACCCCCAGCCCTCTACATACATTTAATTCCCAGGTGACATCCTTACTAGTAGGTTCATTTTGGGCTAAATTACTCATAACTAAATTTACTACTCAATTCAAAGAGGAATGGAAGATCTAAATGCTATGTTTCTGTTTGATATCATGCAGAAAAACTGATTTCTTAAAAATGCATTATTTGGGCTGGGATGTAGCTCAGTGGTAGAGTGTGAGGCCCTGGGTTTTATCTCTCGCACTGGGGAAAAAAAAAAAAATGCATTATTTGAACTAGAGACAATCATGTTAAGTGAAATAAGAGGAAAAAGGAAAACAAAGTTAGGGGCGGATCTCCTAAAAACCAAAAGGCAATCAGTAGAAAAAAGGGACCAAGAAGAGGGAGGAAGGGGAAAATGCTGGGGAACGTTATTGGCCAAACGACATTGTTACGTTGTGTGCATATGGAAATACGTAACGACAAATCCAGTCAATATGCATAACTGTAAAGCACCAATAAAAATGTGGAAAAAATGCATTATTTAAGGCAAACAAACAAAAAAGTGAACAGAATGATACACTTGGGTAGCCAACACTCAGTTTAAGAAACAACACCCACCAGAAGTCAGGTTCCCTTTGCACACTCTGTGCCGACTTAGACGTTCGAGTCTGACTAGCCCGGACAAATATTCCAGCAGTCCTGTCCTCTCCAATGCCATAAAATCAAAATGAAAGAGGAGAGGGTGATCCTAGGAGGAAAGCCTGGGCCAAGATGGGCAGGGGAGAAGCCATCGACTACAGACAGACTGATGCTCCGGGGCTTGGTGCCAGCACTTTCCAACCAAGTGATTCTAATAGCCACGTCCTGCTCCTGTGGTAGGGACTAGGACCCCTGACGTGTGTGCTGTTGGGCTCGCGCAGGGCAGGACCAAGCCAGGGCGGTTTCAGCCCTGTCTCTGTTGTTCCTCGTCACCTCCTACACAGTCACTGTCTTTAAGTCACCAGAAATTGTTTGCTCCGTGAAAAGTGCTCCCAGGAGAAAACCGAATGATGGTGCTGGAGATGGAAGTGACGAGAAGGTGGTTTCTCTTGGCCAGAATATAGGTTTATTTTTAAATAAGCACTTTGGAGTGATAACTGTGAATTCTGATGTCCAAGAAAGTGCTAAAAATCTTCCAGTGGATGAATGTCAAAGGTCTCCCATACGCACCCTTCAAAGACCCAACAGAATCCCAAAGAGGACAGAGATCTCCGGAGCTCGCCAGACTCACAGCCCTGCCTCTCCAACGCACAACCCCACAACACTCTTACCAGAAAGCATCAGGTAAATCCTGTCATAAAGTCATGCAAACTGCTGAAGAAATCCCTGTAGGCGGAGCTAAGTGGAGAAGACGGACAGAAAGAAATTATGAAGCAATTAAGACTTTGGAATTCAGGAGCTCTTCTGGTATTCTATTGATACCAGATATTATTGAATAATCGAGAAGAGATTAAGGGAGACAATGGAGAGGACACGAGGTCCTGCCCGTGGGGCTCACTCACAGGACAGTTATGATTCTGGACTGCTCGTGGTGGGTGCAAATCTTCTTCATCAAGTTGACACTCTCCGCTGTCTGGAATTTCTCGGTATTGATGAAGAACACAGGGCCCCGGGCCTTGGGGTAAAAATCACGCTCAAGAGGAAACATCCAGGCATCCAGGGCCACAGCACATCTGGAAGAGGACCAGATATTTGGAGCTGCTACTCAGAAACCCCGGCAAGAAGAGTTAGGGTGGTGTGGGAGAGTGGGGTGCTTCCTTCCAGTGAGCTGAAGGCTCAGGAAGCCTGGGAGGAGGCACCAGGGCCCAGACCCTTCAGTTAGGCTCTTGGATTTACCAGTTACCAGTTACCCAAGATCCTCCCCGAGAGCAAGGATCAGCTCTCCTTCTCTGGACCTACTCTTGGGGGACTGCCGCCAGTCCCGCAGAGTGGCACTTCCTTTAGCCTTTCTTCCATTCTGCATTCGCTGAGTGCCTACTGTCTGCTTAACCCTGTGCTCTGCACATTAACAACAGAGCTCTTGCTTTCAAGACCTCCCAGGCCAGCAGGGAAGAGCGAGAGACAAAGTAACAGTGCCCCAATTCACAAGGTGCAAAGCACAGGGCCTGCATGGCAGGGGAGGTCAGGAAGACCTCCTCAGTGCCAAGCACAAAACTATGGCCCTAAGATTCAGTCGCCACCCCAACCTCCATCTCCATCTCAGCAATGGTCGGTCCTCTTCTACTCAAATGATGGCCACCCAAAGGGAAAGCCTCGCCTTCCCCTCTCCTTCGGCTCACTTACGCTAAATCCTGAAAACTCTAGGACACATCCTGTGTTCCAGTCACTTCCCTCACCCCACCGCCTGCATCCTCATGCAGATCCATCACCTCTGCTTCACGCTGACAGTCGCCTCTCGCCTTCAGTCTGGTCCCGATACGATCTCTTCTTCACACAGTAGCCGTATAGCCACATACTTTTTCGAAGCAAGATGCATTTTGCTGTTGTTTAAAATCTTTAACTAGCATGTCCTCATACCTCATACTTAGAATAAAATCCAAACCTCGTTACCCCGGCCAAAGGCCCTGCGATCTCGGCCCCTGTCGTCGATGCCTGCCCCTCACGACTCTCCACCTACACTGACGCAGCCAGCTTGCTTCCACCTCAGGCCCTGGCTTAGCCGTTCCCACTGGCCGGAGGACCTTCCTTTGGGCCTCTGCACGGCTGGCTTCTTTGCCTTTGGTCTCGTTTATGTCTCTTTCGCCGAGAAGCCTGAGACGCTCAGCTTCTCAATCGGTCTCCTTTTCTTCGTGGCACTTCGGCGTTGGGCATTTTACTGTCTCTCAGCATCTTAACGAGGCTGCCCCCTGCCACGGCGACCCGATTCCATGAAGGCAGAGACCTTGTCTCCTTGGTCACCACTGACCCTCCGGCCCCCCAACCATGCCTGAATGTCATACTCACATACGGAATAAATACGTGCAGCGGTGAATGAATAGGCTAAGAGCAACCGCGTCCCCGGGAAACTCACCGAAACTGGGCCTCCTTGGCCAAAGTCAGAACAGCGGTGGCCCCTCCAAATGAGTGTCCCATCACAGCCACGCGGCTCAGGTCGATGCTGCCCTGAGGAAGCAGAGAACTCAGCCAAGCCAGAAACCCCGAGGGGTTTTTCATTTGTTTTTTTTTTAAAAAAGAATTCCTCAATGGCAAGAGGAAGAAACAGTGAGGGAAGAGGAGGGCTTGATACAGAGTAAGCCCCCCAAAACCACACTGAGACCTCCTGCCGGAGAGCACTTGCCTAGCATGGGTGAGCCTAGGTTCAAGCCCAGCACCACCACCAAAAAACAAAAAAGAACCTTGAGCTACTGAGTGCAGGCAGGCAGACGATCCTTGGCAGGAACGGCCTTCTGCAGGCAGGAATTCTGAGAACCATGTTTTCATTTCACCTTTATTTTTGTAATCTTACCACCTACCAACCTACCAATATCTGGCCTAGAGCAGACGTTCAAATACCTATGAATAGGGGCTGGGGCTGTAGCTCAGCGGCAGAGCACCTGTCTAGCACACGTGAGGCACTGGGTTTGACCTTAGCACCACACAAAATTAAAACAAATACAATAAAGGCATGCTGTCCATCTACAACTACAAAAAAAAAAAAGAAAAAAAACTATTAGTGAATGGACATATGTTGTCAGGCTCCACACTGGCTTGTCAGTTTCGAGCACGGTGAGAGTAAGGGCTTTCTCCAGTCTCCAGGAGGATGACCAGGTCCTGCCTTATGAACAGGTCCTGGGGATCCCCCCGGACCACGCTGAGGAGAGGAGGGGGTGCTCCTGTGGCATTTCCACTTTGCACTGGACTATTTATGCAGACACCAACTCAGGTTCTACTTCCTTTTTGAATATCTGTCCTAATTTTTATCCAAAGCCCAGGGGAAGAGAGAAAGAATCTGTTTCTTCTAACATGATCTGGAAGTATCTATTTCTGGTCGTCCCCAGAAGCCTTCGGGGCATAGTTATATAAAAAAAAACACCCCAGCTGCCTACTAAGGGGCTCTGGAAATCTCTCCAGGCTTTGCAGCCCAGCCTCTACCCTGAAGCCTTGCTCTCCTCCAAAGGCTTTGTGCCGAAATTCCCCCTCTTCACTCAGTTCCTTCATCTTGGCCACTGGACTGGATGGACTCTTCAGGTTTTTAAAAGAGGTCAATACATTCATAAAACCCCAAACCAGAAGTCCATAGAGAGGTCTCTCCATTCCCCATATCTTTTCCATAAGGCTGCCCACTTCCTACCAGACAGCTAACATCTTCTGCACACATAAGCAAACAGGAATATATTCGTCACCCTCTTTTTATACCCGTGGCTCGGTATTGAGCTGTTTTGTATAACAATACTAGCACAGAAGAGCGTCCTCATCCTATCTTACAGCTACGTTTGATTTCCCCATGGAAGAGACAGCTGGCTAACCACCAAATTGGTTCCTGGACACACAGCCAGACTCTTTCCCAGCAGTCAGATGAGGCCTTGTGACCAAGTTCTGGCCAACAGAACGTGAGCCGACGAGCCATCTCCACTGCCACGGCTGGCCACACCGACTTTCAGACAGACCTCCATGCCCTTTCCCATGCTAGCGGCTTAATGTACTCAACAAATCTGGGATTCAGGTGAGATGGCAAAATCCCAGGATAAAAGAAGCCCAGATTCCCGAATTACCTCTTGCTCAGGAATACCTCACAGACTTTACATAGAAGAAAAACAAATTTCTCTGGTATAAGCCACTGAGATGTGGAGTTTACATGCTATAGCAATAAGCATTATCCAAACAATACAGCCACTGCTGCACCAGCATTAACCATCGCTTACTGGTAAACATTCAGGCTACCATCAATCTGTTGCTATTACAATCAACATGGGAACGAGTAACTGCACATTATCACACTTCACGTGTGCTGGCAATGGCTGGATCAAAGCATGCGTGTATTTGTACTGCTGACGGCTACGCCTTATGGCTCTCCACAGGCAGTCCCTACTCGCACTGGCCTTTTAGGAGGATATCTACTTCCCCGTGGTTTGTCAACCCAGGCAATAATCAATTTTTGGATCTTACTTAGTCTGATGGGTGAACGATTACTTCTGTTTTTTCATTCTGGATTTCCAAAAGGCTGCTTCTTAAATAGCTGAACTGGACCGTGGCGGCCACTCCCTGGGCAGTCTCAGGCGCACAGGCACGTAAGCCTGCAGCTTGGTGCTCAGAGGCCTGCTTCTCCAGAGGGGCAGACCACACACATCAAGTTGCTAGTAAAACCCTCAGATTCCAGGTCCTGCCTCCCCACCAGCTATCCAGGCATTGCTCCTCCCCGGAGGACACCACCAGAGGCTTAAAGGAGATTTTTTTTTTTTTTTTATTTTGGAAGCGGCTTTGGGGCACACAGCACAGGCTACAGGAGAAAAAAGTCCTAGTTTAAAGTGTGACTCTACCACTGAGCTGAGTACTCTTGGGTAGACCCTCAGCTCTTCTGATCCCCATTTTCTTTTGATGTGCAGAGGTTAACAGTGCCAACTTCCTCAATTTGTGTGAGGAGATCATCCGGGAAGTAATATAGTGACATGCTTAATCTTACAACAGAATATCACATGGTCACTAAAAATCATGCCACACAAAAACACTGACTAGCATGAGAAGATAGACTGTTTTGCTAAGTGGGGGGAAAAGAGAAAAAAAAAAAAAAAAAGCCCACAAAAAACTTGTTTTAAATAATAACATTATTGTTTTAAAATATATGTATAAGCTGGATGTGGTGCCACATTCCTGTAATCCCAGAGACTTGGGAAGCTGAGGCCGGAGGATGACAAGTTTGAAGCCAGCCTCAACAACTTAGTGAGGCCCTAAGCAACTTAGCGAGACCCTGTCTCAAAATAAAAAAATAAGAAAGGGCTGGGGATGTGGCTACGTAGTTAAGTGTCCCTGGGTTCAATCCCCTGTCCCAAAAATAAACAAACAAATAAATAAAATACATGTAAGTATTAATGTATTTTAAAATAACTGGTAGGACAAAAGTCAAAATGTCTGAAAAAACTGTTTCTTTTCTCTTCATGCTTTTGCGTGATTTCCTGGTTCTCTGAGTAGAGCCTGAGCTACTTATGAAATCAGGCGGAGGTGGGGAGATGGGGTACCGCTGGGAGGTACCTTCCTAGGCACTCCAGTCTAAGGTGGGATGGCTTCATCCTGTCCTGGAGGGCTCCTGGGATTCCCTTAGAGGAAGGAGCCAGCCTGCAGTGGGCACGGGCTGACTGCTGCCCCACTGCCCTCCTTCAGGGCATGACAGGCCTCCTCTGTCCACGTGGCCCTGGTGGGACCTGCATCCTGTCGCTCAAGTCCCTACCCAGAAGTAGGGTAGCCCAGGCAGCCAATCAGAATGCTCTCTCTTTCTGGTGTAGTGACAGGTCCAGACCACACAGGGCCACAGCCTGGAAACTCAGAGTCTCCTTTCTTTTTAATTCTGGTGCTGTGAGTTGAGACACAGGCCTGGGCTGCCAGCAACCATCTTTCCTGCCAAAAGCAGAGGCTGCAGTGAGAAAGAAGCCCACATAGAGAGAGTTCATCCTGGAGGGAGAGGTCAGAGCTTTGAGGACAGTGTGACCCTCAACTGGGGTCTTGCTAGATATGCAGCCAGTAGGTTCTCCTTGGTTTAAGCTAGTGAGTTCAGCTAGTTATGCATAACCAAGGAAGTTCTGATGAGTTGCTCCATACCTTCAAGGTCATCAGATCCAACCCTCCAGGCAAGACGTTGAGGACAGTCCTCCCAGCAGTGACTTCCTGCATGATCCTCAATACCCGCACACACTCCCCTACCCGATGATGCACCTGCAACAGACAGACCAGTGGGAGCCGGAACAGTCCACAACCACCCAGCAGGAATCTCAGCTACAGAGCCAAGCAAGGAAGAACGCAGGGAAGTCTGACCCCACACCTCAGTGAGCCGGGCCCTTGCAGCTCACACAGGCACCAGCTAACAGCACAAGGGAGTCAGCCCTGTTGTTCCGACTCCACCTACCCACAGGGGGTCAGGAGGATCAGAGGAGATGAGGACCACCCCACCCCAAATCTAACAATACAGTTCTGGTGGGAACTTTCACTGAGGCACTCCTTCTCCAGGATTTTTCAAACTCCAGCCTGGCACAGGTGTAGGGGACTGGGGAGCAACCCCGAACAGCTGAACATGTGCAAGCTCAGAGCTGCAGAGGGCTGTGGCTCCAACCTCAGGAAGTAAGCCAGTGTGCAGAGCCAGAGGCGAGCGATTCTCTGTGAGAGCAAGTCCCAGTGGCACGCAAAGCTGCTTCCAGCGGACTTGCTCTTCCTGGAGTCTTCTTATGTGAGCCGACCAGTTTGCAAACTTAAGTTGGGTTTCTGACACTGACAATTTTAAGAGTCCTGATTAATACCCCTTTTATTCCCACTACGATTAAGATTTAGAAAGTTAAAAGTATTGCTGATTGAAAGCTGTGGCCTGTGTGAGTATTCCCCAAAGGCCCATGTATTCAACAAGGTCTCCAGAGTAGCACTTTGGGAGGTGGTGAAACCTTCAGGAGGTGGGGCCTTGTGAGACCCCAGTCTCTTCCTCGCTTTTGCTTCCTGGCTCATGAGGTGAATGGGTCTGCTCTGCCACCATCCCCTCGTTGCCATGTAGACCACCAGAGGACCAAAGCAATGGGTCCACCTAATCTTGGACTGGAACCTCCAGAACTATGAGCTAAATAAACCTTTGCTCTTATAAGCTAATCATTTCAGGTATTTCATGGCAGTGACAGAAAGCTGGCCAGTGCGGTGAAAGCAGGCTCAGGAGCACTCCCTCCCCAGTCGCACAAGCTACCTGGGGATTCCGAACATGGAATGCCTTCTCCATCGCCCCTTCCTCAATTCGACGGTAGGGGATCCATTCCTCCTCCAGGGACTCCTTGGTGGGCCGATTCTCCTCCGGGACCTGCTTGCAGAAATAGGTAGTCGCAGCCGACTGGTCTCTGAAATACGCATGCCGTCAGGGAGAAAGCAGAAGACACCGTGAACTCACTTCTCCCTTTCGCCAGTTCCTCCCTCGGGCCAAGACATGTGGGCTCCTTTTTGCTAGCAGGGAAGGGTCTGAGGCATGCAAAGAAGAGGAAAACCACAAATTTTAGACAGACCTGGGTTTGAACTCTGACTAAGCTGTGTCACTTTTGGCAAGCTATTAACATCTTTGAACTTAGGTTTTCTCCTCTTTAAAATGGGCATGATACCTGCCTTACATGGTTGTTGGGAGTATTAGAAATAATATATGAGGGATAATATTACATTAGCTCAGTGAGAGAGCACTTGCCTAGCATGTGCAAGACCCTGGGTTTGATTCCCGGCACTGCAAAGATTAAAACAAAAATCTAAAAAACAAAACTTTTTTTTTTGTACTAGGGATTGAACTCAGGGGCATTCAACCACTGATCCACATCCCAGCCATTTTTATTTTTTATTTTGAGGCAGGATCGCATTAAGTTGCTTAGGGCCTCACTAAGTTGCTGAGGCTGCCCTTGAACTTGCAAACCTCCTGCCTCAGCTCCCGAGTCGCTGGGATTACGGTGTGCCGTCACACCTGGCTGAAAAAGAAAACATTTATAGGGGACTAGCCTACACCTAGCTCACCGCAGGCACCCACTCCATGACAGTTCACGGTGACTGCCATCCTCACCTGTGCTCCGGCACAGCAACCACAAAGCCACGGGAGGCCAGCTCCATACAGAAGGCTGAATACAAAGTCCTAGAGATTCAGAAGGGAATGGGGAGGAGGGGTCAAAAGAACGGCCCAGCTCTCACCCCAGTCCAGCCATGCTCTGCTGGTGGCCATCTCAAAGGGTTAAGCAGAGGAAGTCCCCGTGGGCAGCCCGCCTCCAGGTGCTGTTTCCAAGCAGCAAGGTCCTCATCCCACCAGCCTCCCGCATCCTCCTTCAGGAAGTGTTTGCAAATCGACCTACAGGGCCTTCTGACACCTCTGTTAGCCCGGCCCCACCTCCAAAATATATTTTGACTGCTTCAATGGCATTTTTATCGTCATATACTATATGTCCCCCGAATTAGCTGTTAAGCTCCTGGAGGACAGGAACTCTGGCTATTTCATTTTTTAGTACCGGGGATTGAACCACTTAAGGCTTAACCACCGAACCATGTCCCCAGCGATTTTGTTTTTTATTTTGAGACAGGATCTCGCTAAGTTGCTGAGACTGGCCTTGAACTTTCGATCCCCTTGCCTCAGCCTCCTGAGTTGCTGGGATCATAGGCATGCACCTCATTTCTTTAATGTGCAATTTAAATATGATTTAACATGCAGATTTTTGGTCTGTCTTCCACCTGTCCAGGAGAAGGAAAGCAAGGGCATATGGCAGACACTGCTGATTGACTACTCCAAACTCCTCTTTTCCCTTCCTCCTCAATAATAGAACCTGATTTTTGGCCAACGACACTTTTATACCATTGAAATGTTATATTTCCCAACCTCCCTTGCGGATGTTAAAGTTTGTGTAGTTAAGTTCTAGTAATGCATGGTGCAACAGAAATGTAATGCTGAATTTATAAGGAATTTAAAATTTTCCAGTAGACATATTTCAAAAAGTAAAAACAGATACTAACCTTAATAGCATTTTATTTCATCTATAATAGCCCATTATTTAATCATGTTTTATTTATTATCATGTTTTATTCAATCTATGACAACCTATTTAACCTATTATAATTTCAATGTAGGGTCAAAAAACTTATTAATGAAATTTTTCATTATTTTCTTTTTTCATATTAAGACTTTGAAATGGGCATATATTTCCATACTTGCAGCTTCTCTGTTTGGACTGGCCACATTTCAAGGGTTCAGTAGCCACAGAGAGCTTGATACCACCATAACTGGCAAAGCGATTAGTCAATGAGATGTAAGCAGTTGTGTTACATAAAACTTCCTTTACAATTTCCTTTATAAAGCTCCTTCCTACTGCCTGGGATGCAGATTAATGACAAGAGCTAAAGCAGCCATCCTGGGTCATGAGACAACTTTAGAAATGGAAGCCATATGTGGCAGAGCAAAATGATAAAATGTCTGATTCTCTGATAACTTCAAGGAACTACAGTACCAACCCTGTCTACCTCTAGCTCTGAAAAGAGAAAAGAAAGGTCAGTTTCCTGGGTTTCCTTTCACCGTCTCCCACTTCCCAGGGGAGGCAGGGAGCTGGACCCCAGAGGCAGAGACATTTCTGATGCCTTGCTGGTTTGAACTGTGTAACGCAGGGCAACCTCGGGCAAGCCTGCCGCTCACACCTGTTTGCTCAGCGTAGAGAACCGCATCCGTAGGGAGGGGACGCGGCGCGGGGGTACGGTGCTTGCCCAGTAGGCGTGGTTGAATCCCTGCATGGCCAAGAGGAAACCAAACCAAAACCACCTGCGCCGCCTGCCCCTTTGGAGGCCTGTGTGGCCACGTGAACAAAGGCTTGCTGCACAGTCTCCTCCCTGGGAGGCCACAGGTCTGTGGCCACGGAAAGGACTCCAGAGCTGAATAACTGGAGATGGGGAGGAAACGAGGTCCCTGGCCCTCCCTCCTTGGAACTTCACTCCGGTTGGTGAAGAGTATTGGTAACTGGCTCCGTCTGATCCCTGAGGTGTGACACCTTAATACAGATTCTATCATTTTAATATTTTTTTTTAGCTGTACATGGTCACAATACCTTTATTTTATTCACTTGTTTTTATGTGGTGCTGAGGATCGAACCCAGTGCCTCACCTGCGCCAGGCAAGTGCTCTACTGCTGAGCCCCAGCCCCAGCCCTTAATGCAGATTCTTGACCCCAAAGACGACCTTCGAAGTCATGTGCTCACTGAGATGGTGGCTCAGGGGGATGGCTCTTAGTTTCTTCTCCCTGCCGGACCACAGCTTCCCTGAAGGCAGACTCTCACTCACCCTGGCAGGCGGCCGGCACTCAGTTTGCCCACCGGCTTTGACAGCCTCACCTCCACATCTCTGCTCCACTTCCAGCTCCGGGCTAAGTCTATGTGCCAGCTCCTCTCCGGGATTCAAGTCCCTTAATTGTTTAGGAATAACCTTCCCCTCGTGCCAAGAAGCCGGCACAGAGCAGGTGCCCCACAGATGTGCGCTGAATGAGAACCCAGCCAAACAGAGCCGTGCAGTCACTGGCTGAGTGTTTCTCTGGAGACCACCCTTTTCCAGGCTCTGGAAGTGATAGGAGAGAGACAGGACCTCTGCCGCCATGGAGCCTGCTATCTAGCAGTAGGAAGACAGCCATCAAAGGACAATTAACATAAGTAAGAAGAACATCACGATCATTTTAGGTGCCGAGAAGTACAGGAGAAGTACAGACCCCAAGGCTGGGGTCAGGAAGGGTGTCCCCAAGGAAGTGACTCTAAATAAGGAGCCTGAAGGTAACTGGGAATTAGCCAGGCAAGAGGGAGTAGGGAAAGAAAAGGAAGAGCAGAACAGTGGATATTCTAGGCCTCAAACAGAAGGGCCTCAAAGTACACCACAGATGAAGGCCCAGAGGCAGGAAATAACGCGACTTTTAAGTAATGTGCTTTTTAAGTAAGTGAAAGGCCAATTTGTTTGGCGCGCTGGAATGGGTAAACAGTAAGACCTGAAGCTGGAAACTTTGTCTTGGACCTACATCCAGGTAAGACCACAAAAAGAAGTGAATTAAGTTCAAAGAGCTTTTAAAAGTCCTGATTAGGGGAGGGACATTCATTTATTCATTCAACAAATGTTTATCGAGCACCTCCCAGGCAGGCACCCTGCTAGGTGCTGAATGACAAGATCCTGTTTGGTTTAAAAAAGAGATCTCCCAGCAGGATGAGGTGACCCACGCCTGTGATCCACCTCTCAGCTACTCCAGAGGCTGAGGCAGGATCACAAGTTCAAGGCCAGCCTGGGCAATTTAGCAAGACCCTGTCTTAAAATAAAAAATAAAGGGCTGTGGATGTAGTTCCTTGGTAGAGTGTCCCTGGGTTCCATCCCCAGTACTGAAACACATCAAAAACAGACAAAAATGTCTCCTTGGCTACAGCCTGGTCAGGGGCTTCGTGGTCAAGGGTCTGGTGGTGGAACCTGTGAGATGCGTGACCCTCCGGGCCACGTTGAAAGGCGAGCAGAGAACGTCCTGGAGCTCAGCGAGGACACGACTACGCCCGGTCCCACCACGGGTGGGAGCAGAACGCATGGGTCTATGCTGAATGGGTGTCGGTGAGCCAGAGCTCAGAGTCTGGCGAAAGAGGCCTTCGGGTCAAGTCTGCCATCACGTCCCTCCACGTGGAGAAAGGGAAGGAGAACCAACACGTGTGCGCCAGCGCGTCCGGGACACACCACCCCCTTTGGCAGGTGTCAAACCTAGGCTGAGTTTCCTGACTTTCCCACGTCACACAGGGCACGAGTGGCATGGCTGGGGTTTAGGGTGAAGCTGTGGCTGTGAGCACAGGGAGCAAGCCGTCTCACTCCCTGACACGACCGTGCCACACACAGGGCAGGCGGTCAACGCAGGGTGTCGCCCTGATGAAGGCTGCCCAAAGCCCCCATCGGGTGACAGGGCTTGGGAAGGGTCTTCCAGAGAAGGGGACCCCGTGTTAGGGCCCGGAGCAGACAGAGGCGTGACAGCTAGCATATGGACATGTCTGTTATCCTGCCCTTTGAGAATAAGTGGAGACTCAGCAGCTGTCGCCGTCTCTAGGCAAAGTCTCCCCAGACAAGGATGGAAGCGCTTACCTGAAGCCTCCCAGGCCATGGGAAAATATGATCAAGGGGTATCCAGAGTCCTTCGTCTTAAAGGGGCCATTCCAGCTAACAGGCAGGCGACAAGATCCTAGCAGAGACACAGGCTGTAGAATTCCTGGCTGCCCAAGGCGGTCATCCCAAGGGCAGCCAGCATCGGCAGGGGAGGCATCTGTGTTCTTTCCCTCTGGGGAACCCACCACTGCCCCTGAGCGTCCCAGGACAATCATCGCCCCTCCTATTCTTTTCTCTTCTCTTCCCTAGGGAGAGGGAATACAGTAAAAAACAGGGAGAGAAATCGAAGGGCTGGGGCAGGGGTGCAGCTAGGTGGTGGAGCACCCAGATGAGCAAGAACCCAGGCTCAGCCAGCAAACGGCGGAAGGACAAGAAGTCATCCCAGGGGCGGAGCTGAACAGGTCTTGGCGTCTCAGCAGTGGACGAGGAACTAGGGTGGCCCTTGGGAGGAAGCGGGTGATTCAGCACAGCTCGGCACAGAGGAGGGGAAGCTGGAGGAGAACTGCTCCCTGAGAGTGAAGAACGTCTGATCTGCACATCGGCCGGCACAGAACAAGAAGGAAGGCCTGTCGGGCGAGTGCATCAGACCCGCCACTGACGCAGGCCATGCCAGGTCCCCAGCACTGAGTGAGCGGCTTTGATCACATACACCCCACACTGCCACCCTGCAAAGGCAGGTATTCAGGCAGGTTGCGGGATCTGCCCAAGCCCCCCAGCTAGTAAATTACAGAGCCTGGATTCGAACCCAGGAGAGCATTACTCAGTGACAGAGCTCCCAGCTCTTCACACCCATCCACTGCAAAAGGGCTAGACTCTGTCTATCTGGGAACCTCCTAGGGACAAAACCAAGCAAACAGGAAAGCACCAGGTCAGCCTTACCCATGGCCAGGTTGAAGAGCAACCCGCCCCAGCGCTTATTGAACTGCAGGTAATCGGCCAGGGCAGCACAGTACTCAGAGCGGGGAATCCACAGGGGCTGCTCCGCAGTCTCTTCTGCCTCTTGGCAGGGGTAGAAGAGTCGAAAGAAGCTCCCCTGTAGGAAAGAAGAGAGCAGCCGCTCAGAGCAAGAAGCCCAGGCACTGGGTCTCCCGGCAACACACCTGGCAGCCATTAGGAGTGCCAGGCAGGCAGGGCATCGACACGGGTCACCTTAAGCTTCAGTGACATACCCAAATTTTACATTTAGGAAGAAAGGAAACAATTTTATTTTTAGCATACCTGAAAAACCTATGTTATTCCAAATCACTTTTAGTATTTTGAATTACATGGTATGAGGGGGTGGTGCCAGAATACTTTGAAAGCTCAGGACATCAAAAGATTTCAATCTGGTCCTGAGTCCAGGCCTGGAGGAGCCACAGTAGCTAGAGATTTGCCGTTGTGCTGAAATCAGCAGCATCAGCGTGTGCCAGAGGCCCCGCCTCTAGGCTGGCTCTCAGGACATACCCATCTTACACAGGAGAGCATGAGTGATACTAAAAGTATGTGCCTCTCATGAGGGAGAGGAGACCAGGAGCCAGCAGAGAAAACCTAGAAACTGGCTAGGTGTGGTGACACATGCCTGTAATCCCAGTGACTAGGGAGGCTGAGGCAGGAGGATCGAGAGTTCAAAGCCAGCCTCAGCAACATAGGGGAGCCCTAAGCAACTCAGCGAGACCCTGTCTCTAAATAAAAAATAAGAAGGGCTGGAAATGTGGTTCAGTGGTTAAGCACCCCTGGGCTTGATTCCTGGTGCCAAAAACAAACAAACAAATAAACAAAAACAAAAACAAAAACCTAGAAACTGGTGGAAGGAAAGTCCAGAAGGAGCAGCTGGAGGCAGAAGAGATGAGGTGACCATGTTCGTGCCCAGGTTGGGGAGTCAAGGCAATGGCATGTGGCTCATGGTTCTCCCTCTCACTCGTGTGAGGATGAAATGGAAAACCTTTCCAGGATCAGGTATCTGCCCTTGAGACGGGTGAGGAGCTGGGAACCGCCTTTGAAGCTACAGCCCATCTTTCCTCTGAGTTGAAGAAAGAACACATTGTTTCTGTCGAATGGGAAGCTTCTGGCATTTGATAAGAGGAAGTCAGAACTGGGGGCTGATAGCCAAATCCAGACCAGCTTGAGCCCAGCTTCCCCACCTGGAACTGTGCACTCTGCCGGGATCATTAAGACCCAGCACAGCTTGTCCTGTAAGTGGCCTGAGATGATCTGTGAAAACGGGTCTCTACTCTCTTGACCCAGAAAACCCCACAAAACCATGCAAACCAAGAGGTTCAGATCTTTGTGTTTGCATCAATGACACTCATGAACCCACACAGGCCATCAAGGGTATGCATATCAAAAGGCCACCAAGGGGCTGCGGGTGTGGGCAGTGGTGGAGCGCTTGCCTAGCAGGTGTGAGGCACTGGGTTCCATCCTCAGCACCGCATATAAATAAATAAGTAAAACAATAATTAAAAAAAAAAAAAAAGCCACCAAGTCCCTGAAAGACACTTTAAAGAAGCAATGTGTGCCATTCCAGTGTTACAAGGTGGAGATGGGAGGTGGGTCCAGGCCAAGCAGGGCTGGACACAGGGTCGGTGGCCCAAACAGAATGCTGAATTTTTGGTGCACACGTTTAAAAGCAGAGAGCAATGCTGATCTGAAGGGTTCAGAGGGAGAGCCCTGGTTGTTGAACACGTCCAGGAAGAAAGCACCCGAGGTGCACCACCGTACTTACAGAGCTCGTGGTTGGGCTGACCCACGCCCGAGCTCCCCTGCCACGTCCAGATGATCCTCACTGAGAAGGAACACACTGTCCCTAAACCAGAAGAGGAGGCTGCACAGAAGGTAAAGGCATCCCAGAGGAAACTGAAGAAACCTACGGCACGGGAGAAAATTCACATGGGCAGAAGCAGAGGAGATGTGCAGGGGATGCAGGCACCTACCTGGAGACTCTGGCCCTCCATCACATCCCCACAGCCTACAAGGTGGGGTCCTGAGACCGGAGGGAAGCACACAGACTGGCTGGTCCCCATCTCGATGGCGGATGAATCGTAGGATGGGGCGGTGCTGAGCTTGATGGCTGGAGGGTGGAACACAGAACAGCCTCTTGCTGGTTTCCTCCTGGCTTCCTGCTGCTCGTGGGTCACGCGCCACTCCAGCTACATCCCTCACCCCTCGTCACCCCATCCTCCCTGCCAGTCATTAAATCATTTGCTAAGGTAGAGGAGCTGCATTTTTTTTTTTTTTCTGGTGAGGTGAGGAGACGGTGGTAAAGGGGAGAAAGAACTTCCTTCCTCACACCCACCAAGAGCTGGAGGTGCAGCTTCACGCTGGAGCACAACCCTCTGAGGTAGGCAGTATTAAGATCCACTACACAGGTGAGAAAACTAAGGCTAGAGAGGTTGAACAACTTTCCCAAATTACCTGCTTAGGACAACAACCAGGTCTGTCTGATCCAGAAGTGAGTTTTTTTTTTTTTTTTTTTGTACCAGGGATGGAACCCTGGGGCACTCAACCACTGAACCACATCTCCAGCCCTTTTTTGCATTTTATTTAGAGACAGGGTCTCACTGAGTTGCTTAGGGCCTCACTCAGTTGCTGAGACTGGCTTTGAACTCGAGATCCTCCTGCCTCAGCCTCCCGAGCCACTGGGCTTACAGGTGTATGCCACCGTGCCCAGCCAGACACTGACCTCCTGACCGTGACTGCCCCTGCTCATGGGGAAGACTTGTCACTGAAGTAAACTGTTGATGCTAGTTTGGTTTGATGGTTGAGGGAAGGAGAGTTCTTTGTTGCTTTGCACTAGTGTGAAATGTAGATGTCACATGTCACCGGCCTTGAACTGCTGCAGCTACTTTGCCAACGAAGCTACCCATGGTGGATGGTGTTAGGTACAACCTGATGCAAACAACGCCATTTTGAAATATATCTTAGAGTACGAGTCACCTCATGTGTGATGGGCTGACAGATCTGGCTCCATGAGAATGTTATAGGCCAGATTCTAAGGGAAATGACTAAACAGACTCCATTTTGCTCTGAGACTCCATGTTATGTAGGAAATAAGCTTCTCCCATGGGAACACCCCGTCTCTGTGCCCATCATCAGTTACTTGGTGTGACATGTCTAATAATATACAATGGCAACTCCTATGTAGTAACCAATGTACCATGTAAACGGTAATTGTGTGGATGTTAGCAACCAATCTTTAGTTTGTACCTAGGTAAGGGTCAGTTTGACCCACTCCCCCCTCTGTCGATGATCTCATGATGTTAGTTTGTAACTTTGAATCATAGCAACAGACACTTATGATTGATGTGATTTTGGTATAAAAATCCCTACAACCCTGTGGTCGGGGCTGTTCTCCCAATAGCCATTTTTGGGAGCGTTGTGTGAGACAGTCAGCTGGCCAGCTTAATAAAGACTCTCAAATTCGGACTTCTCAGTGGTGATCGGTCTATTCTTAAGTTGCGCCCCATAACACATGGTCACTCTGACAGTCTGACCTTAAGCCCCAGACAATACTTCATCATCACACAAAGAAAGGAAATGACAATCTGCGACTACAATCCTGAAAACACCTGCTTCCACGTGGAACAGTGACTACCTCAAAGAACAGAGGTGACAACCAAAAGGACCCTTCCCTCACAACCTCCCAGCAATGGCCTAACGCAAAAATCCCCCCACTCGCTCATGCCCCTCTGTCTGCGCCAGGCTGTGAGTGGACGACGGGCTCGGTCTCCCCGGGGCCCTCCACAGTTTGTCCTCAATAAACCCCTGTCACTGCTGGGCTGCCTCTCCTCTCTATTGCCTTCATTCGCTTCTTTCTTTACAGATGGTGGAGCTGAGAAAACCACAGGGAAATGAGTCATATTCGTGAAAACAGAGGAATCCCTGGATTAGACCATACCTGAAACCTGACCTGTTCCTGGACTTTCTAATTATCCAAGTCAATAAATTCCCAACACAATTTAAGGGGTTGAGGGTGCAGATCAGTGGCAGAGCCTTGCCTAGCACACACCAGGCCCTGGGTTTGATCCCCAGCACTGGGAAAACAAAAACAAAAACAAGAAGTAATAAACCAACAGAATTTAGATTTCTATTGCTTGCAATCAAGAGCATCTGAGAGCATTCCTCACTATTAATTATTACATTACTCTGCTTCCTGTGAGATGCTCTGTTCAGAGAGTTCAAGTCCAAGCATGCCTGGGCAAGAAGAGCCCTCAGAGATCGCTTCTGCCAGTCCTCCCCCATCGACTTCCCCTCCCTGCCCGGTCCATATATGTACTTTATTGATGAAGAAACCAAGGTCCTGAGAGATTATGTGAGCTGCTCAAGGTCACAAGCAGAATAATTATTAAACACACATCTCCTAATCACCAACATCCAAATGCCTGGTCCAATGAAAACCCCCAAATAATCCGAATATCATTCTATTTAACTTTAGAAGATAATAAATGATTTTCTCTTCTTTTTTTTACAGTGCTGGAGATGGAACTCAGGCTAAGCAAGTGCTCTATCACTACGCTAGCTATGCCCTCAGTCTGATTTTCTTTCTGTCATGTATTTAACTCCATTTTGCTTCTCTGAAGCAAATCTTAAAAAGAATCCCACTTCTAGGAGGCTGAGGTGGGAGGATCACTTGATCCCAGAAGTTCAAGGTGAGCCTGGGCAACACAGTAAGACGCTGTCTAAAAAATATTAAAAATCCACCCAATTCTCTTTAAAAGGATGCTAAGCTCCTGAAGCAGTCAGCGGACTATCTGGCCAGAGTGAAGGAGGCCGAGAGCCACTGAGCCTCAGGCCCTGGCTTCTGCCTTGTTACTGATGGACACATGAGACCTAAGACCTTCGGCTGGGTCACAAGACGCGGGCCGCCCACATGACAGTGAAGCAGCTGCTAAGTTCCAACTGTCATAAAAGAGGCAGACAAGATACGGCAGGGGCTCTGAGAGGACAGAATGCTCCGAGTTTGGGCGCTGAGGGCAGCGGGAGTGGGGACAGGAGAAGAGTGGGCGAAGGCAGGTGCTGAGGACGAGGAATGGGGAGTGGCTAATGATGGACAGAAGGGGATGGGGCAAGCTGGGCAGGCCTGATGGGGAGGCTAAGGAGTGGGACTCTGCTCTGGAAGGGTTGCACAAGAAACCACATCTGAAAGACCCGGTCTTGGGGTGCAGCTCCTTTGTGGCCTAGCTTGCTTCCCCTGGACAAGTCATCTGTCCTCTCGAAAGCTTCACTCACCATCTGCAAACAAAAATCCTGCCATCCTCACAGGGACACGAGGAGATAAAGTGAAATAATGCACTTAAAACACCTAGCATGGGGTTGGGGCTTAGTTGTTAGAGTGCTTGCCTCACGAGCACAAGGCCCTGGGTTCAAATCCCCAGCACCACACACACACACACACACACACAAACACAAAACACCTAGCATACTACCTGGTTCTTAGCATGTGTCTACAGGAAATATCTGTTGATTGAAAAGCAATGGGTTTTGGAAAGGCCTGGGAGAGCAGGTCAGTGGTAGAGCCCTTGGCTAGCATGTGTGAGGCTCTGGGTTCATCCCCAGCACTGCAGAAGAAAGAAAGAAATTCTTTATTGCAGGGAGGCTAAGGCAGGAGGATTGCAAATCCCAGGCCAGGCTCAGCAACCTAGCGAGATTGCATGTCAAAATAATTAAAAAAAAAAAAAAAAAAAAAAAACGGGCTGGGGACACAGCTCTACAAGAGTGCCTCTAGGTCAGGTCCCCAGTACCAACCTCTCCCCTGCATAGACCTGGCAACTGAATGGGTTTGGAGAATCAGAGGAGAAGGAAGAGCCAAAGATTAGGCAGGTTTCAGGATTCCATGACCAGTAACTTCTTATGGGAAGAGATTTTTGTCTCATCCTACATAGGGAGCAGTGTGTGGGACAGGCGTCAAGATAAGTGGATCTGAAAACAGCAACAAGGAGGGGAGCAGAAGTTTCTGGTAGCCCCAGCAAATTTCTGAGGTCATCAACTAAACTCTGCTTGGAAATAAAATAAAAACGAAAATAGATCATTAGCCAGAGCGAGGCAAACATGAAAATGAATCCCATGTTCCCTGCGCTCACCCAGATGTGCAGGTAGAGTGAGATGGAAAGACCCAACCTGACCAATTTTGCTGAAGACACAGCCGCACAGAGCGTCCACAGTCCTTTCTAAAACACACCGGACTCTTCCAGGGAAATCAGTGCAGGTGTCTCTACTTCTTCTGCTCATCTTGTCTAAACAACTCACAGTAGGCTTTTTCCATCCACCCAGGCCCAGTGAGTCACCAAGTCCTCTGGGGATGTTGTCCAAGCCTTTCCAAGCTTTCCTCCTCTCCATTTCTGAGCACAGTCCCCATCTCTTATCTAGAATCCAATCACAGGCTGCTTTAGGGAGTTCTTACAGAAGTTTTCAACACTGACTTGCCTCCCACGGTGGTGCATGTGACATCTAGCTTAGATATTCATCAGCCTGGAGCCCATTCACACAGGAAGCTTCAAAAATGTATATTCTAGCCAGGCATGGTGGCACAGACCTGTAAGCCCCGTGCTTTGGGAGGCTGAGGCAAGAAGATTCCAAGTTTGAGGTTAGCCTCAGCAACTTAGAGAGGCCCCAAGCAACCTAGTGAGATAGTCTCAAAATGAAAAAAATAAAAAGGGTTGAGGATGTGGTTCAGAGGTTAAGCACCCCTGGGTTCAATCCCTGGGTTCCAAAAAAAAGTATATTCTTGGGCCTCCATTCTCAGAGGTCATTGTGTTTTTTTGAGGTGCTAGGAATGGAACCATAGCAAGCACTCTGCCACTAAGCTACACCCGTCCTCAATTCGTTTTTTGTTTTTTTAGGGTTTTTTTGGGGGGGTCTGAATTGCTTAGGGCCTTGAACTTGGGATCTTCCTGTCTTAGACTCTGAAGTCACGGAATTACAGGTGTGCATCACCATGCCCGGCCCCCAATTAGTTTTTTAAAAGCTTCCTGGTATTTCTGATCATCTAGTTTAGGTAATGAAAGGTCTTTCCTCTTATTCAGACCTGTGTACATGCAATGAATGTTGAGGGTACCCTGTATTCTGATCCCGTTTTTTGACTAAGCTTTCACTGAGTATAATCTCCATGGCCACCCAAAAGTATGTTCCTACCAGTCACTAGGCTTAATGCAGAGCCCTGTATACAGCTGTCTCAATAATTTATTCAATGAATGCTATTTAAAATTTTCTCACACTTTAACCTTTTCAAATATATTCCAGTGATAAAACTGTGTTTCATACTTTGTAGGCCAAACCATTTATCCACATGTTTTCCCCACATTGTAGGGACTCAATGAATGTTCTTTTCCTTGGCTTTGACTTAAACCCTCAATTCTTTTTTAATCTGTCTCTTTTATCTAAAAATAAGACTACATGGCATAGTTGGAAAAGAAAGACTTTGGTAACTGAATTCCTCTGGTACTTATTATCTATGAGTTTTTTTGGTTTTTGGTACTAGGGATTAAACCCAATGGTGCTTAACCACTGGGCCACAATGCCAGCCCTTTTTATTTTTTATTTTGAAACAGGGTCTTGCTAAGTTGCTTAGGGCCTCACTAAATTGCCGAGGTTGGCTTTGAACTTGGGATACTCCTGCCTCAGCCTCCCCAGTTGCTGGGATTACAGGAATGTGCCATCATGCCCAGCAGAGAATTTTTTTTTTTTTAATGAGGTGCCAGGGATCAAACCCAGGGTTAAATGCATGTTAAGCAAACACTCTACCACTGAGTTACATCCCAAGCCTTAGCTGTGAGATCTTTTTTTTTTTTTTTTTTTTGGGGGGGGGGGTAACCAGGGATTAAACCACTGAGCCACATCCCCAGAGCCCTTTTTTTATATTTTATTTAGAGATAGGGTCTCACTGAGTTGATTAGGACCTCGATAAATTGCTGAGGCTGGCTTGAACACGTGATCCTCCTACCACAGCCTCTTGAGCCCGTGGGATTATAGGTGTGCACCACCACACCCGGCAACTGTGTGAGATCTTGAGCAAGTTCCCTAAACTCGAAAACCCTAAGAATTAATCCACATGCTAGAAATTACAACTACTCATGAAGCTGTTGAAGAGTATGTGAAGCACCTGACATATAGAAGTCACTGTAGCCACGGAAGGTAGCTACACCCACTATTAATTTAACTAACTACGTGGCCTCCCTGAGCCTAAGGTTCTTATATGTAAAATGGGGGCGATTCATAAGTGAAATTTAAATGAATAAACTGATATTGCCTAGGGCCTGGTATATTTTAAGTGCTCATAAAATATCAGGAACTAACTCATTAACGATGGTATGTCTCTCTTTCAACAAACCCAGTCAAGGTCTCTTTCATTTTTCCTGGATTATATCCTTCAGCAAAGTGGATTTCTCAAGTCTGAGTCACCCTACCAAAGCCAGAGTCTACTGAACAGGCCCCAGAGAGCCCAAAGGGCATGGATAGGGCTTACAGTGCAGCTGTCCTGCTGGGGCCCTGCTTCCAGTGAGCAGAGGCTGCCTCTCTGCCAGCTGTGTGGACTTTTCATCACTGGCTATTTCAGGACAGAGTCCAAGATAAGCGCCTCTCTAGCAGCTTCCTTTCAGACGAAGCCGCTGGGGCACTAAAAGTTCACGGGTCTGTCTGATCTTTGGTCTTTGGAGGAAGTGAGGAAATACCACCCTGCTCTTAGATGGAGACACTGTGAGTTCAAAAAGACGAGCTTGAGCAACAAGCCAGCTGGCAGATCTAGAAAAGCAGCCCCGATAAGGGTGTTCCAGAGTACTAATAAATGTCGCTCGTGGAGAGCTTAGTTTACAAATCACTCTCATACCTCTGAGCTTATTAGGTCTACAACACAACCTCGCCCTAAGGCTGGTGGTCATCTCCATTCTAGAGAGGAAGAAGGTGAGTCCCAGGGAGGCCGTGGGATTTGCCCGAGGTCACAGAGTGGGAGGCAGGGCTGGATTATGAACCACGCTGGCTGACCTCAAGTTCATGGCAAAGGGAAAAAGGAAGAGGTTCCGGGAAGGTGAGGCGGCGCGGAGAGAAATGATTTCGGGGCGCCGGGGTGAACGCGCGAGACTGACAGTGCGAGGCTTTGCGGGTAGGTGGATACGGAGGCGTGTGAATAGGAAACCGCGAGCACCAAGATGAAAGGTCGATGTGCAGTGCGAGTGGAGACAAGGAAGCCCCACACCGGGCTGGAGTAGGAAAAAGTCTGCAGACAGCTCAGTTCATAACGAGAACTTTCTCCAACCACACTTACCCAGTCAAGGTGATCCCTCAGAAGCAAGCTCAGATGTTTCACTCGGTGGAAAAGAGAAACCGCCCAGGAACCTATGGCCCTTTGGTAATTGTAGTTTCCAGGACTCGACATGGACGCTTTAAAAAGTGTTTCCCACCTCTCCGTATTGAACTACAATTCCCGGTGGGCACCGCGCGGTCCCGGGCATCACAACCGTAGAACTACATCTCCCAGCGCCCTCCGCGCTCGCGGCTGGGTGAAACCGCCCAAGGCCCGGGGTGCGGTGCGATTCCTCCCCCTGGCGGTCAGAGCAGAAATCGCAGCGATGTAGTTTCGAGCGGAGGGTTACCGTTTATAGTCCCGGTAAGTAACCCTCCGCCTGACGGTCTCTCAAATAGTTCCCGGGCGTGCCTGGAAACAGCCCTGGCCTCGCTTTATTCTCAGGGAGATGGGGAGGAGGTTCTTTGTTTCCATACATTTTGCTTCCTGAACATAAGACGGATCATTCAAATTAAGGGCATGTGTCCTGCCGGTCCACCCCTGTTGACACCTGTGATTTTCCACTGCCCTGCTCAACAGACTCCCTAAGACCAGACCCCGGTGGAGCCTGGAGGTCCGCGGGTCCTCGTCCCGACCCCTCCATCCACCCGCGTTTCACTGCCCTGTGCCGATTCCTAGGGACACGCGGGTGAACGAGGTGCTGTCCTAGCCTCAACAGAATCCGTCTAGCAGAGAATCCAGACAAAGGAACAGTGGCAACAGGGCGATGCGCATTCTAATGGGAGAAGCAGCGGGAGCGGGAGGCTCCATGGGGGCACCTGCCCAGGCTTGCGGAAAGGCAGCCGAGCCCTCCAGGCTCCCTAGAGGAAGAGCTGGTGGGATTGAGACCTAGAGGAAAGGGCGTAGCCGGAGTACAGGGAGCGCGAAGAAGGCTTCGGACGGTGCGCATGGACAGTCCAGTGCTGGCCAGAGCACGGAATGTGAGGGACGCAAGGGGGAGGTATAGTGGACCCTCTGGGGTCCGGCAAACTCCCTCAAGAAACGTCGGTCATTCATGCCGCTCACAAACTCAACAGGTCTCCGCCGACCTGTAACCCCAGGGGCTCGGGAGGCTGAGGCAGGAGGATCACAAGTTCAAAGCCAGCCTCAGCAAAAGCGAGGCGCTAAGCAACTCAGTGAGACCCTGTCTCTAAATAAAATACAAACTGGGGCTGAGGATGTGGCTCAGTGGTCCAGTGCTCGTGAGTTCAGACCCCAGTACCCACACCAAAACCTCAGCAGCTCTCTACCACCTACAAATGAGGTCCCAGCTCCTTAGCCTGGCCTTCAAGGTCCTCCCCGACCCTGCCAGCGTTGCCTTTGCTCCTCCCAGACAGGAATCCCCTCCTCGCTGCCTTGCCCTGTCCCCAGCTAGTCTCCCCTCTCTATTTTCAGGATGCATCGCTGTTCTCTAACTCATACTGTTCCCTCCACCAGATACCCTGGTACCACCAAGTAGTCTGCCCTACCTGGTGGACCTCTAATCCTGTTCTGCCTTTAAAGTTCCTCCAAGTTCTCCATGAAACTTCCCTGACCCCTCCAGTCCCAAAGGACCTCCGCCTTTTCTGGGTGGTTGCTGGGATATTTGCGTACACCTTTTGTTTGATGGCTTTATCCTCACCACCTTGTGACATCTACCAGGTTGGTGATCTTAACTCTCCAATGGACTGTGAGCTCCTTGAGATCAGGAGTCCTGATATGCTCTCCCCGTGTCCCCACAAATCACCTTGTCTAGCCTGTGCTCTAGGTTTCTTAAGGCTCCTCTCCCCTGAAACACTGTCACCACCACCATCTTTCCAGGAGCCAAGATAAAGCCATCAGGAGAGCGATGACATTCTGCCCTGTGGTGATTAAGCCCAGATTTGATTAAAGCGGTAGTTGGTGGCAGTGACCACAGAACATAAAAGCTTAGTGTGGATCAGAGTGGGACTGTCTTTGGCTGATAGGGACTGTGTAGCTGGCCCAGAACACCAGAGTCACTTGTCCTGAGTGGGACAGCTGGAGGTCATTTCTTTCAATCGTCTATTCCTAGATCAAGGCATACTGGGGTCATTTGCTGACCAGCTGAATGTAAAATTTCCCAGGGGTGAGAATGTCACAGCAGACTGTGACAATCTCCTTTGTTATGTTTAGGAAGATCTTCCTTGGTTCCAAACTCTTTCCTGTTGAAAAATAAAATGATTACATTCAATTATATTTTCTTTTCTGGAATGAGTCACCAAAATGCCTTTAAGTTCTCAGTAAGTCATCATTTTCCACCACCCTTTTCATCATCGATCTCAGTCTCTAGTGGCCCAAGATTCACCTTCAAGTCAGCCACCATCCCAGCTCTGACCTTTACCTTTTTAAATTGGTATTTGGGTACCAGCTTTAGATTTCCTGTTCTTTCCCATACTGCTGAAGTGGTGGACGGTGTTTTTTTTTTAAGCAAGATACAATAGGTATGTGTCCTCTTTTAGTCAGCCTTGCTTTCTTTATATAGATATATAATATATATTATATAAATATGTATATAATATATATTTTTTTAGTACTGGAATTGAATCTAGGGATACTTTACCCCTGAGCTACATCCCCAGTCCTTTTTTTTTTTTTTTCTTTGAAACAGGATCTTGCTAAATTGCTGAGACTAGCCTCAAACTTGAGACCCTCCTGCCTCAGCCTGCCCATTTGCTGGCGTGCGCTACGACACCCAGCCTAAAGCACACCAATCTTAAGTGTACAGCTCAATTTTTTTTTCAACATCTCGTTGGAACTACCACCTACTTCAAAATAGAACATTTCCAGTCTCCTGAAAGGTTGCCTTCTCAGTTTAAAACTAACCACCCCCAGAGGGAACTGCTATTTTTCTGTCACCCGTCATCAACCTGTTTTGGGGAGCAACATTTTGCAACTTTGGACAACGATATTTTCGTGTTCAGTGATTCATTTCAGGATGATACCTGCCTCTACACATTCAATCACAGACCACCAGGAACATACCTGTAGTCATACTATGCGTCCCTTCTCATTGCACTGAGGGAGAATGCATGTGCTGGGAAAGGAGGTGCACCTCAGTAAGAGGATGTTGGAAAGGGTTTCTTATGGGATTGGAGCTTTCGTTAGGTAATTTGGGGGAGGGTTTAAGGAAGCAGGGCTTTGCTTTGGGTTGGTTGCTGTCAAGAAGCAGGAGGAGTTCCATTACTGAGGAGCTTAAGGAACCTCTAACTAGGTGCAGCAACACATGCCTATAATCCCAGTGATTCGGGAGGCTGAGGCAGGAGGATCACAAATTCGAGGCCAGGCTCAGTAACTTAGCAATATACTCAGCAACATAGTGAGACTCTGTCTCAAAATAAAAAATAAAAAGGGCTGGGGGTGTTGCTCCGAGGTCAAGTGTACCTGGATTCAATCCCCAGTACAAAAAAAAAATTGTATCTCTAAGTTCATCTAGAAGGAGGGAGGGCTGGACCAAGGTTTACACGGTCTCAGGTAAGAATCAGCAAGGATAGAGGGACGGCCAATCCTCTTTTTGTGGTTTAGACAATGTTCATGTTTTGTCCATGCTGGACATGGTAACAGAGTCCTGTTGGTGTCATGACCCATCACAGTCGCTGAGTGGCCTTACCTGCCACTGACTCTGTGAAATTTGTGTTCAGCAGGGGAGCAGAAAAGTCCGCTGAGTGCCGGCTTTTCCCTCTCTTACCCATCCACCTGTGTTGATGTCTCCCCTGGGCTGGTGGCCATGTGTACAGAAGTGATTTGTCCTGTGTCCTCGGGGAAAGTGGGCAACTAAGGGTCAGGTCTGGAGACAGAGGCTGAGGCTTCCTGAGTGCTGGGGCTGGAGCCCGGGGCCTTTGCCTGCAGAGCTCGGCTCCACCACTGAGCTGCACCCCAACCCGCAGAGCGTTTACTGCCCAGCGGCGCCACCTGCTGGCCGTGAGACCCGGGCAAGGACTACGTCTAAACCTCCATTTCTTCCTTTGGGATAAACAGTAGTGTTCCCCATGTGGAGTTATTACAAGTATGAAATGGACTAAAACCCACGAACCCCTGGTATCTGGGTTTGACGGGAGACAGAAGCGGTTCTAGGTTTTGTGGGGTTGAAGCTGATATAATTTTGAGAGTACACTCTTTAAGAGAATGAATTTTAAACCAGGCCCCTTGGTGCATGCCTGTAATTCCAGCTACCTGGAAGGCTGAAGCAGGAGAATTGCACCTTTGATGCCAGCTAGGGCAACTTAGTGAGACCCTGTCTCAAAATAAAAAATAAAAAAGGACTGGGAATGTAGCTCAGTGAGTGTACCTGCGTTCAATCCCGAGGTTTTTGTTCTTGTTGTTATTGTTTGATACCGGGGATTGAACCCGGGGGTACTTAACCACTGAGCCACATCCAAGCCCTTTTTTTGTATTTTATTTAGAGTCAGGTTCTCACTAAATTGCTTAGGGACTCACTAAGTTGCTGAGGCTGGCTTTGAACTTGCTATCCTCCTGCCTCAGCCTCCCGAGTTGCTGGGATCACAGGCATGCACCACTGCACCCAACTTCAATCCCCACTATTGAAAAGAAAACTTAAATCTTATTTTTACTACATTTGCAAATCACGTGAGCATGACGGGAACACATTCAAGGAATTCTGGAGCTTAAACTTCACTAGCTTTCCCACCACTCTGACTGTGAGAAAGGGCAAAATTATACAATAGCTTTATTTTTTCAAATTCTACCTTTGAACAAGTGCTCCCCAAACACCCATGTCCTGAAGCTGCTCTTAACAATTTCTTGCACGCAGCCTGGAAGTAGTGGGCAGTGCACCAGGATGCAGGAACTGACCTGGGTCACTCTGACTAGAGCTGTACTGGGACCCAGCTAGAGTCCGGATGATCCTCTTAAACTTCTTATTAACACATAAGAGTATGTGCTTAGTAACCACCCTTCTCTATGGTTTCTGTAATGATTCTTCCATTCAAAAAGTTGTATTGAGCACCTAGTATGCCCCAGGCATGGGGCTCAGGGCTGGGTGTAAAGCAGTGGATGGGAGAGATGGATTCCCTGCAACCGTGCTGCTTTCATGCTAGTGACAAAAGACAGATGGAAAAGGGGGCACACCTGTAATCCCAGCAGCTCAGGAGGCTGAGGCAGGAGGATCTCGAGTTCAAAGCCAGCCTCAGCAACAGTGAGGCCCCAAGCAACTCAGTGAGACCCTGTCTCTAAGTAAAATACAAAATTGGGTTCAATTGGGTTCAATCCCTGGTACCCCAAAATAATCACTTAATTAATTTAAAAATAAATTAATTAGAATAAAAAGGGCTGGACTGGCGATGTAGCTCAGTGATTAAACACTCCTGGGTTCAATCCCTAGTACAAAAAAGAAAAAAAAAGAAAGAAAAACAACAAAAAAACAACTGAGTGTAATGGTGTACCCCTGTCATCCCTTCTACTTGAGGCAGGAGGCTGGCAAGTTCAAGACCAGCCTGGCAACTTAGCAAGACTGTCACAAAATAAAAAATACAAAAGGCTAGGGATATGGGGAGAATATTTTTTAAAGGAAGGGATGTAGCTTATTGGCAGAGCGCCACTAATACTGTAAAACAAAACAAAATCCCTCTGCTCTGCCTGTTCTGCTATCATACCTGGAAGCTTAGCTGGAGGGGAGGGAAGAGGAACTGGGGTCTCATAGGTTGCTTTCAAAATCTTCCTTGGTCAGGCCTGACCCAAAGCTGGGAGGACATCCCCAAGGTAGTTGTCAGATCCCTCACTAGGAGGAGGAGGGACTATGGAACCTGCTAGGAAAAGGGGTGGGCCAGCGGGGGTCTGTGATTCCAGCTACTGGGGAGGCTGAGACAGAAGGACTGGAAGTTTGAGGCCAGCCTCAGAATTTAGGGAGGCCCTGTCTCAAAATTCAAAGGACTGGGGATATAGCTCAGAAGAAGGGGAAGCAGTTGAGCAGAGAGAAACCGGTGAGGGCCTTATTCTTTCTGCTTTCTGTCTCCTTCCAGGCCTCTGGGAGTTTACTTGGCCTTGTCAACATCCTGCTTCCCAGAACCTCTCATCAAAAATGATTTGTGGAGGCTGGGCCAGTTCTGGGGTGCCAGAGGCCAAGGCAGGCCCGAATTCCCGCTCTCAGCTTCTTTCTGGCTCCCCGCCTTGCTATCATCAAGCCCATCAGAGGCCTGCAGCGGGGAGCTGGGTGCCTTCCCTGCAAAGTGCAGGTGTGGGAAATGGGGGAGGGGCGGGAGTGGGGTCTCTGCTGAAGTCCTTCTGGAGATGCATGCATCCCCCAAACCAGGAGCTCAGAGGCCTTCCGGAGAGCCGGATCCACTTCCTCCTGCCAGCCAGTCACGGCTCCCAGCCTCCAGTGAGACTGCTGGTCCCCAGACGCGCATGCAGCCAGCTCTGCCTTGGCACCTGCTCCTTCCCCTCTGCTTCCTGCCAGTCTCCAGAATCCAGCAGAGACGTCACTTTCTCCAGCCGACTCCCCTGTGCCCTTGCTCCCCAACACCCCCTGCGGTCCCCAGGGCCAAAGTGAAGCCCGCTGCGGGCAGGTCTGGAGGCCTTCGCCTTCACCCCAGCAGGCCAGCCTGGCACCGTAGGTGTTGGTCATGAGAGTGAGCCAGTGGGGAAGGGCACCAAAGCAGGGGCTGCCGTCGTGAGTGCCATCGGGGTCCCTGCAAAACAGGTAAATTGGTGTAAGACTAGGAAGCAGGAGGGACTGAGGCCACCGGGCCAGTAAAAGGAATTCAAATTCTACATTAAAGAAAATTGGTGGGTGAAAGCAATAACTGCTCTTTATCATGAACTCATGCCACACTAGGAAACAGGGCTGCTGGTTTGAGTCCCTGGTCTCTTGCTTGTCGGCTGTGAAACTATTTTTAATTTATTTTTTATTTTAATTTTAATTTTTACAGACTGCACCTTGATTCATGTACACAGATGGGGTGTGACTTTTCATTTCTGTAGTTATGCACGATGTAGATTCACATCATTCATGTAACCATACATACACATAGGGTAATACTGTCTGTCTCAGTCTACTTTCCTTCCCCCACCCCCTCCCGCCCCCATTTTCCTCTACACCATCCAAAGTTCCTCCATTCTTCGCTTACCACCCCTCTGTTATATATCATCATCCACTTGTCAGAGAAAATATTCCTCCTTTGGTTTTTTGGGCTTGGTCTATTTCACTTAGCATGATATTCTCCAACTCCATCCATTTACCAGCAAATGCCATAATTTTATTCTTCTTTATGGCTGAGTAATATTCCATTGTGTATATATACTTTATCCAGTCATCAATTGAAGGGCATCTCAGTTGGTTCCACAATCTAGCTATTGTGAATTGAGCAGCTATCTATGAACATTGATGTGGCTGCATCATTGTAATATGCTGATTTTAAATCTTTTGGGTATAAACCGAGGAGTGGGATAGCTGGGTCAAATGGTGGGTCCATTCCAAGTTTTTTGTTGTAGGTGGACACAATACCTTTATTTTATTTTTATGTGGTGCTGAGGATTGAACCCAGGGCCTCATGAGTGCTAGGCAAGCACTCTACCACTGAGCCACAACCCCAGCCCAGCTGTGAAACTTTAGTCACGTTCGTTAGCCTCTCTGAGCTGCAGTTTTCTTACTTGCAAAGTAGAAACAGTAATCATCGTACCTTAGAGGGTGGTCGTGACCATTCAGAGTGACCCCGCGGGGAGAGAGTCCAGCATGTGGAAAGCCCCCAGGAAGTGTTGGCTCTTCTGCTCCTCGGTGGTGGCCGCTCTGCAGGTCTGAGGAGCAGCGGGTGGGACACTGAGCCTTCCGGGGAAGAAGCCTGGGTTTAATTCAAGGTCCAATGGAAGCCACTGGAGGCGCACTTCAAAATACAGGCTTTAGAAAGAATGATAAAATTATGGCATTTGCAGGCAAATGGATGAAATTGGAGAATATCATGCTAAGTGAGATAAGCAATCTCAAAAAACCAAAGGACGAACGATCTCGCTGATAAGCGGATGAGGACATATAATGGGGGGTGGGAGGGGTTAGCGTTAGGGTTAGAGTTAGGGTTAGGGAGGGGGGCAAGAATGGAGGAAGGAAGGACTGTATAGAGGGAAAAGAGGTGTAGGAGGGGTGGGGGGTAAGGGAAAAAATAACGGAATGAATCAAACAACATTACCCTATGTAAATGTATGATTACACAAATGGTATGCCTTGACTCCATGTACAAATAGAGAAACAACATGTATCCCATTTGTTTACAAAAAAAAAAACACAGTCTGTGGGCTGGGGCCGTAGCTTGGTGGTCCAGCATTCGCCCCGTGTGGGCAAGGCCCTGGGTTCAGTCACCAGATCCACACAAAAGTAAACAATAGACAATAAATACACTTTATTTTCATTTATTTATCAATTGATTAATGTTGTTATCATTAATCGTTTAGCTCGGGGCTGTGGCTACAGCTCAGGTGTAGAGTGCTTGCCCCACATGCCCAGGGCCCTGGGTTCCGTTGCCAGCACTGCGCGTGCACACACACACACACACACACACAAATCACTTAGGTAGGAGAACACCCCGGATCAGAGGCCTGCCATCCAAAAGATGGTTCGCTTTGCCAGATTCCGGTGGCGCACATCTGTAACCTCGGCGACTCAGGACAGTGGGGCAGGGGGACCGCAAGTTCTGGGCCAGCCCTAGCAGCTTAGTGAGACTCTGATTCAAAATAAAACCAATAATCAGGGCTGGGGGTGTGGCTGAATGGTAAAGTGCCCCCAGTTCAGTCCCCAGTACCAAGAAAACAAGAAAAGATTGTTTGCTTTACTCATAAATCCCAAGAGGAGGGGGCAGCCCAGGCCCCAGGGACGGGAAGACCAGAGAGCGTCCAGCCATCAGTAGGCAGACGGGGCCAGGGAGAGCAGCGGGCAGGAGCCTTGGGAAGAGATGGGGAACTGGCCAGTCTGAATAATTTTGGCAGGTCTGGGACATAGGGGCTTGTCCCTAGCTGTTGGGTACCTGGCCCTGGGGTGATCAGGGTGCTGGAACAGTGGTCCCGTGTGGGAGAGCCAACAGAGGAGGGGCCAGGAGCGGGCTCTGGACTGGTTGGCTTGCCAGGGGCCCTCCAGAGCCCGCTGCTGACCATCCGCAGGGATCCCCTAGGGACAGGGGACATTCTGGGGTCAGCCAGACCCTGGTGTCAAAGCATCAAAATGCACATAGTAGAGAGTTAAAGCCAAGAAGGGAAGAGTCTGTTCTGACAGGATCCTCCGGCTGCTGTGGGGAGGAAGTGCTTCCAAGAGACAGAGGAAGGCAGAGACCAGAGGCCAACGCCATGATCCAAGGCCAAGTAATGGCAGCTCTGCTGGGCGCGGGCGCAGGGCAGGTGGGGCGAGGCTGGTTCAGGTTGGCTTGGAGGCGGTGTGGACAGGACATGCGGAACACCCAGGGGGTGCTCTTGGGATCACCAGAGGCCTGGAGGCCCAGCCTGCTCTGTGCCTGGGATCCACGGCTCTGTTCCCTCCCCCGCCCGGACAGCACCTTCTCGGGGCTTCTGGGAAAGGATACCTCCCGGATCCGAGATGGAGTTAAGTGCCCACCATCAACGGAGCACAGACGGCGACTCCACACATCAACTTTTTCTTCCATGAGGGGAAGTAAGAAGCCCCACAGATCTGACACCAGACAGGCCACGTTCGCATCTGCGCTCCACCACCTGCCAGCTGGGTGACCCTAAAGGAGGGACATCAGCTCTCTCTATCTCTTAACCCAGTCTGGAGGCAGAGGAGCGCCCTGTGCTTCCAGTGGTCCCCAGAACCAAGCGAGGCGCTGCATGTGAGGAGGCCGGCCAGCACCACAGCGGTGACCACAGATGAAGGAGTCAGCCTGAGGCCAGCCTCAGGAAACAAGGAGGTCCTCTTCTGCTTCTCAGCGCCACCTCTGGGCTGCTTCCCCCAGGCCTGGCCTGTGCCCCTGCTCCCACCCCTCTGTGGGGCATTTCACCGGCCAACAGAGAGCCGTGTTCACTTTGCCAAGCAGCGTCCCGGGGAGAGAGGAGAGAGAAACCCTCCTTCTGCCACTGTGGGAAGCAGAGGGCTCATTACCTGGGCGCGCAGCAGCCCCTTGCTGGGCAAACACTTCCGGGGGAAGCTTGTTGCTTAACTTCTTGGCAGCTGGGGCTGCGGGGAGGCTGGCTGCTCTGGGAGGGTCCAGGAACTGACTGAAGGGAGGCTGGGCATGGCTTCCGGAGCCTTCAGAGAGGGTCAAAGTCAGGTGAAGGCTCCTGGAAGAAAAACCAGAATGGCCGGGTGCAGTCGCACAGTAATCCCAGCAACTCAGGAGGCCGAGGCAAGAGGATGGTAAGTTCGAGGCTAACCTTGCAATTTAGCAAGACCTTGTCTCAGAATAAAAAAATAAAAAGTGCTGGATTGTAGTTCAGTGGGAAAACACCCCTGAGTTCAATCCCCAGTATCAAAAAACAAAAACGACAGGGCTGGGGATACAGCTCAGTGGTAGAGCCCTTACCTAGCATGTGTGAGACCCGGGTTCAGTCCCCACCACGACAAAAAAATGAAGCAAAACAAAACCAGGACAACTTCAGGATCAGGGTTTGAATTTACTTTACTTAGTTTAGCCAGTCGCACTGTTACCCAGACCTCTGCACCCCCAGCCCCCAACACACGCCTAAACACAGGCCCCAAAAGAGGGGTCGGGCTAAAAGCTCGGCCTGCAGCTTGAGGCCTGGACAGCCGCTGCCTTGCCTGGGTGAGGCCTGTTCTGCTCCATCAATCACCCTGGCTTTCTCTGGATAACAGAAACCTCTCCTCCAGGCGCAGAAACCCCCTTCCCTGGGCCATGTGGAGGTGTGGGTGTGTGGAAGGCAGACTTGGCTGAACTAAAGGGCTCACGGCCTGGGGCGTGGCTCAATGGTAGAGCACCTGCCTGGCAGGCCCCAGGTCCCTGAGCCCACAGAACAAAGCTGCATTTCATTCTTTCCTGATTGACAGTTCAGAGGACCCATCGATGAGCCACGACACACAGAAGATGCTGGAACAAGATGGCCGGTGAGAACCCCAACCGGCAGACGCAAATGGTGCCTGACTTAGAACCCATGCAGTGATCTCTGCTGGTCATATATGGTTTGCATCACCGCCGGACAGAATCCTTTTATTGTCTCTCTTTTCTGCAAATTAGCATCTTAGATTTATAAAAATGGTCTGGGCCCTAATGCCTGGGGGATAAAAAAGTCAAATAAGTGACCCTCCTTTAGGGGTCCCTTGATATTTGGGGGTCTGTGAGACAACTGTCTCCTCTTGCCTCACTTCCAAGTCTGTGTGCGTGTATTTGTTTGTTTGGTACCAGGGACTGCTGAGGCCGGCCTGGAACTTGCCATCCTCCTGCCTCAGCCTCCCCAGTTGCTGGAATCACAGGTGTGTGTCACCCTGCCCAGCATTTCCAAGTTTTGTATCATTTTTCTTAACAAAGTCAAGTACTAGGCAATGGAAGGACGGACTTTCCACCTGTGTCAGGATTACTTCTGAGAAAGAATACTGCAGAACTTTTGTTCTGGAAAGTCAAGTCCTGCTACCACTTGAGACTTACAAGAAAATAAAGGCCCAGGAATAGGGCGTGACTTGTCCAAGGTCACACAACCATGCCTGGGAAAAGAGCAGAGGCCAGAACCTGCTTTCCCAACTCCCACGGGGCGGGGGCGGGGGGGGGGTGGCGGGGGGGGGGGGCTCCGCTTGGTTCACTGGCTGGGCCCCAGGGCCAGTGGCTTTGTCCTGCTGGGGTCCCGAGGCAACTGACGGATATTGCAGAGTTTTGTGAAGATTCCCACCAGTCTGGGCTTCTCTGTGCTTAAGTGAGGGAGAGTTGAGACCACAGAGCCTCTCAATATCTTCAGCACCCCAAAACTTCAGCACCTCAACACTTACTAATCCAGGGCCCAGAACTGAGGAACAGAGAGCAGCAGTCAAGAATAGCAGGCTGGGGCTGGGGAGATAGCTCAGTCAGTAGAGTGCTTGCCTTGCAAGCACAAGTCCCTGAGTTCGATCCCCAGCACCGGAAAAAAAAAAAGAACAGCAGGCTGGTCTCTTGCTGCTCATCCACAGCCCGAGCGTTTCTTCCTGGATGGAGGTGGCGAGCAGTAAGAACGATCCCACGTCCAGGTCTTGACCTATGCACACGGACAGCTCGGTGCCCCTTAGGCAGTCGCTGCACCTCCCTGTGTCTGAGGCCCTGTGGGAGGATGCTGTTTGTTAGGGGTCTGCTCTCTGCCAGGCATAGGATGCTGAATGCTCTACACTTATTGGCTCATTCCCTCCCTGGCAGGCCTTTAAAGAAGGAACTATTAAAAGCAACCCCATCTTACAGATAAGGAAACAGAAGCACAGAGAGGTCAATAACTTGCACAGAAACACACAACTTAAGAACACGTGGGTACTAAGAACACAGCACTATTTGGTGTTCCAGGCTCTTCCTGCCTGAAAACTACAGATTTCAGGCGCAGCCTAAAGAGAAGGAAAGGAGGGAGGGAGGCCCAAGAAGAGTGCAGGGAGGAATACCTCCCATTAAACATGGAGGTGTTAGCACCATCCTCTTCCTGAGCACGGTGGCCAATATGCAGGAAGCAACTCCATACCCAGGCAGCCCACAGGCTCAGGGTGAAACACACCACTTGTGTTCAGCGCTCCAGGATCCCCCTCCAGAGCACTTCCTTGGCCTCAAATCCACAGAAGGGCCTGCTTCAGTCCTGCCTTGCCTCCTCCAGGAAGCCTCTCGGGATTTTACCCAGTCTCCTCTGGCCAGGCTTTCTCCTCCCCTCCACACCGCTGCCTGCTCCTTCCTGCCTGGTGCCTCTCCCTTCTCCCCTGCGTGTTGGCTTCTGTCCCACAGATTGGAGCCCCACTACAGGAGGGCAGATGCCCAGGAGCCCCTGATAGATCCCAGGGATCTGTTTTCTGTGTGGGATCAGCTCAGATCTCTGTGCTGGAGGCCCCACTTCTTCTCCTCCATCCAAGCCTGGCAAGCCTGTGAGTCAATCCAGACAAGCTCAGGCTGGCCTGAGGCCCAGGACTGCCCCTGCAGGGGTGCAGGCAGAAGAGGGCTTGTGTGGGCACGGCGTGTGCACAGCATGGGCACGGCATGGGCACGGCGTGAGCTGGCCCGTCGTGGGTCCAGGGCTGGGAGGGCAGCGGGAGCAGGATAGGGTCTCCCCACACCATGCCAGTGGCCCGTGGCCTTGGCCTCCTGGCCACCCTGCTTCTCTCCCTCCATCTGCTCCTTCCCTTGTCCAACAAGCCCTTCTTGGGCTGGTTCGTATCAGTGCTGGGGGGGGCGCCGATGGACCAGACCCGATCGCTAACCAGTCTCGAAACTGGACTCTGATCTTCCCTCCAAGTGCCCCCACCTTTTAATCCTCCCTGTCTCAGTGGGTGACAATCCCATCCTGCCCGTGGCTCAAGCCAAATCTCACCTGATCCCTCAGCAAACCTGCCCTTTGCTCTGGTCATGACATTTCCCAAATCCAGTGGCTTCTCACCCCTTTGACTCCTGGCACAAGGCCTGGCTGGCCAGGGCTCCCTGCTTCTGTCCAGCCCCTGCAGCTGATCTCTTCTCCCAGGCCCCCTGCAGGGCGCTGGGAAAGCAGGGTCAGCCACTCTCCGGCCTCAGAACCCATGCCCCGGCTCACCCTTCCCCTAGAAACGCCCTCCACGCCTCCCTCACCTCTTCAGGACTTTACCCAAAAGCCAGCTTTTCAGTGAAGCGGGCCTCATCCTCACCCCCAGTTTTGCAAACCTCCCCCTCCCCAAGCTATCTAGCGCCCACAGCCAGGAGACAGATCTGTCTGTTCCCCGCCTCCTTCCCCACCTTGGAAACGAGGCTCCTTGAGGCAGGCTTTCCCCAGCTGCTCTCTGTGCCCAGGACCCGCTGGCCACCTCAACAGCACTCACTGAGTAGCTTTTGAATGAGTGACTCCTGGGTTGACAGACCAAGCTTCAAAAGCCTGTCCCTGCTCCATGCCTGCCCGTTTCCCGCCTGTTCTTAAAAACACACTGCTGGCCGAGGTGGGGGGGCCACTGGTGGAGCAGAGCAGGCCCCAGGCTCCGTCCCAGCACCACACACCAACACAAGGCCAAAATCCAAAACACCACATCGGGGTCTTTCTGGCTTTAGGATAAGCCTGGCTTCCCAGAAGCTTCCTCTGGCCCCCTGGGTTCAGGGTCCCTCGCTGCACGCCTCTCTCCTTCCCTCAATCTGACCGCTGGTCACTGCTCTCTCTTTCCCTGGACAGTGAACTCAGGAGGGTGAGGGCGTGTCCGTCTCAGGTGGAATGTGTGACGGTTAAATGGATGGATGGTCTGGATCCTGGTGAAGCCACGGGAATGTAGGCAAGCTACCCAAGTTCCCTGGCCTCAGTTTCCCCAGTGGCTGTCCACATTTACACTGCCTCCAGGACCATTTAGCAGAGCTACGCAGGATCCCGGCCCAGAGTTAAGACTCCCAAGCATTTACGGGAGGAAGGAGTGTGGGAGGGAAGGAGCGCGGGTAGAGGCGTGAAGAATGGCAGGAGACTGGTGGAGGCAGCTTCCTGCAGGCAGGGCCTTCCCTGGACTCCTGAGGCAGGAGGAAGGGGCGGCCAGCAAGGTGGCCTCTTTTAGCACGAGAGGACTTGGTGCCTACAGGGACGGTCATCCGACCGACTGCTGGTGCGAAGAGGCCAGTTTTCCTTGGTCGGGCTTTTTTTCCAGACAGGCCTGGGTGCGTGGACTGTGCCCACCCTCAGTTTCCGGTGGTGGCTCCTGCATCAGATCAGCGGCCCTCTGAGGTCAGGGGGAGGCAAGGAAAGGAAAGGAGGCCGCCCCTCATCAGGGGACCTCACAGGGAGAGGCCTGGTCTCAGCTGGCCACCGCCCCATAGGGGTGCTCTCCATCCTGGAGCAGAGAGCCCCAGTGCCTCCGGCCTCCAGGCAGAGCTCGGGCCCAGTGTGCACCCTGTGCCCTCTCTCCTCAGACAGGGACTCCTGTGTCTCCCCATCGCCTCTGCAGTCCCTCGGGGATGACATCACCCAGAGCACAGACCAGGCGGGGATCCCTCAATGGGGCGTGAGCGGATGGAAAGCGGATGGGAAGTGGACTAGGACAAAGGGTGGGCTCGGATGGTGGCGGGGACGGTGGGGGGTGCTTCCCTGACCGCCCACCACGCCCAACTCTTCGCTCACCTGTTTTCCTTCCCACCTGCTGCTGTGTGGGCTCCCCCCACCCACAGACCCCCAGCTGGGGGGACCAGGGTCGGAGCTCCCTTCTGCATCCGACCCATCCTAGCTGGGCCTTCTGAGGAAGATCCCCTCCCGCTCAGAGCCTGGCTTCTCTGTGGGAAATCGTGGTGGAACCTTCGCCTTGGGGGCTGGAGGACGCAGAGAATGAAGGCCGCGCCCTCTGCGACGCTGCGCACCTGTCCTGGGTCCTCATTACATACGGGAAACTGGTCTGAAGGGGTTAAGCTGGAGACCCTGCCTCCCAGCTGGGAGCCAATCAGGCTGGCAGGGGAGGAGCCAGGCCGCTGCTAGGACGGAGCTCTAGGTCTGTCCGACGCTGCGAGGGAGCAGGAGGCGATGCCGGCAGGGCTTGGGGGACTTGGGGCAGGAGCTCTGCCCGGCCCTGGCTTCTGCCCTCGACAGCTCTAAGCCTGAGGGTGCCAGGCAGCTGCGAGCTTGGGAAGGGGCTGCACTTCTGGGGCTGGGGCAGGGCAGGGTGGAAGAGGACCAGGACCCTGAATCCCCGTGGACCCCAGGCAGGGCACTGACAGCACACAGGTCCTGTCTTCAGGGACCCGGGTGGCCCACATGGGCGCAGGGGCTAATCGTAGCTGGTGCCCAGGAATGCCTGCCCGCGGGCACAGGGGGAGCCAGGGCTGCTCGGGAGCTGTGCGGGAGGGTGGGTAGGGGAGGCCAGCCTCCTTCCTTGCAGCCCTTACCCCTAGCCTGGCCGCCCATGGCCCTGAACAGCCCTCCCTGGCCTGGCAGACGGCCTTCCTCTTAGTGCAGGGCAGGGGCAGGGGTTGCGACCGGGAGGGTAAAGGGCCAGTCTTACTGTCTGGACAAGGGTTGCATCACCCGGAGCCACGCCTGGCAGCAGGGGGCCCTGCGAGGACAGCAAAGCCTGGCTTGGGGTCCAGAAGCCCAGGAAGCAGAGTACCGAGCACAGGGAAGCAAGTCCAGAAAGCTGGGTCCTCCCTGGCCTCCTGGCGTGTGGCCGGTGACTCCCCATTTGGCCTTAGCAGGGAGCTGCCCCCGATGGGCCTCAGTCTTCCCATCTGTAGGATAAGCGCGCAGAGCTAGAAGGTCCACCTCAGGCCCGCTCCTACTGTGTGACTGCAGCGGCTGCCCACTCCCCAGCCCTGGCTGCGGGAGCCACATGCAGTCCTTGAGGAGAAAGTCCCTCTGGCTGGCGCTGTCGGCCTCCTGGCTCCTCCTGGTCCTCCTGGGGGTCTTCCCCCTTCTCCGCCTGGCAGTGCCCTCCAGACCTCAGCCAGGGGCCTCCCCGGGATGGCCCCGCTGGCTGGACGCAGCGCTCCTGCAGAGTTTCTCCCAGCCTGGGGAGCCCGCGGGAGATGCCCCTCCACGTCCTCAAGGGCCCCGCCGGGGCAGCTGTACCTGGGACACCTGCGTTGACACCTCCAGGTGCAAGGATGGCCTCACAGTGTTTGCGTACCCAGCGGCTGGACTGACCTCCGAGAGGCACCGCGGGGTCCTGGCCTCCCTGGAAGGCTCCCGCCACCTCACCTCCAGCCCCACCGAGGCCTGCCTCCTCCTCCTCCTCGGCTGGGACAGCCCGGCTGGAGGGTGCAGCCCAGGGCCTCCACTCTGGAACGCAGGCAGGAACCATCTGGTCCTACGTCTCCACCCAGCCCCCTGCCCCCGGGCCTCCCAGCTGGGACAGGCCATGGTGGCTGAGGCCAGCCCCAAGGTGGACACCTTCCGTCCCCGCTTTGATGTGGCCCTCCCACTTCTCCCTGAAGCTCACCCTCTGCGAGGTGGGGCCCCTGGCCAGCTGTGGCAGCACAGCCCCCAGCCTGGGGTCGCCCTGCTGGCCCTGGCAGAGAAGATGGGCAGGTGGCGCGTGGTGGCAGACATCCGCTCCCCTGCCTGGGGCTGGGATGGGCACTGTGAGCAGGACCCTGGACCTGAGCCGTAAGTGAACCTTCTTTGGGGGGTTTGGATGGGAGGGGGACGGTGAGAGGAGTGAGCCCGGTGACCAGAGTAAAGGGCAGGATTGAGATGGAGAACCCATAGTCCTGGCAAGTTTAGGTCTCAGTTTGAAGCAGGAGGAGCTCAGGTTAGACAGCAGGGAGTACTTTCATCGAGATGGTGATTTGCCTCCAGGGGTGTCAAAGGCAGATTTTGTAGTTCTCCCTTGGGGATCTTAAAAACAAAACATGACTCACTCCTGCTTCTTCCCTTTCGTTATTCCAATTCCTCCTACCCTAACATTTTATGTAACTATACACTCCTATAGTGCTTACTCTGTGCTAAGCTCTCTTATAAATGATTATGCATAATAAAATAATACTAATTGCTATAATTTAAGTGTTTGTATACCAGACACTAAAGCTCAGAGAGGTTAAGTAACTTATCTGAGGTCACCCAGCCAGAATGAGCACTGTCAGTACTTTAATCCTAAATTGCCTGTCTCCAAAACCTTCTGTATGAGATTTGAGTTGGGTTGTTGTTGTTTTTGTTTCATTTTTTGTGGCGATGCTGGGAATCACAGGCCTCACACGTGCAAAGCGAGCACACACTCTACCACTGAGCTATGCCCCCAACCCCAAGAATTCTGACTTTTGACCTTGTCAGATACTTCAGAAGTTTGAGATATTAGTGGCTGGTCAGAGCTGGAAGCTGCTCCTGTGGTTAATCTTGGGTTTAACTTCTCAAGGAAACAGCCTTTGATTATAACAAACATGTGCAACTTAGGTCAGATCTAAAGAAGAACTTCCTGCCAGTGAGAATGCCTAAGTATAGACAAGGGGAAGGGGGCCTGTGGCACACGCTTCTGCTGAAACTTCCCTTCACCTGGACTGGCTGGGGTGACACACCCCGGGCGATCAAGGAGTTAACACCTGAGCTCCTGAGCCCCCTGCATCTCCAGGAGGCCAGCAGTCTCCAGCAGCTGTCTGTGCAGCCAGACTCAGAGACCCTCTGAGGTTGTCCAGGACCCTGGGGCAGAGGGCTCCTTCCCATTCCCAGGAGCAGAACTGAGTGGGACACTGTCACTCTGGTGTCCCCTTGGGCCCCTCCTCCTCTCCCTTTCTGTTCTCTGCTGGAACAGCATGGCTATTCCGAGCTCTCCTTCCCTCCCAGGAACTCTTCACGTGGCCAGCCTCCAATCTGGCCTCCTCTTGGGGCTCCCAGGGCTTCTCCCAGCCACAGGGCTCCCGTGGGAACGTAATCCCGCCACCTCCTGAAGCTCCGGAGGCCTTGGGCGCCCCACGCCAGGGTGAGGAGGGAGTTGCTGTCATTCCCACGGCCCTCCAGCGGGGACTGGTCCCCAGCATCTTAGCGGCTGCCCGAGGAGGAGTAGGGGCTCCCTGACCCCTCAGGCTCAGAACTCAGCCCAGCCCAGGCTCGTCTTTGGTGACAAGGTTCCCGGTCACCATGCCATCCCTCACTTTTCTGACTTAGCCGGCAGGTAGGTGCTGGCTGAATGTTCACTGATGGCTCTAACGTGGTCCAGAACTGGCCGGGGTCTGGCTCTCCATCCTCCTGGGTCGCCCTGGGGTTCGCGTTTCTAATAAGTTCATTTCCGAGGTGTGAAGCTCAGCCGGCTCTCGCTGTCCTCAGAAACCCCAGGAGTTTGCCTTTGGCTTCTGCCTCCCTGCAGGGGACCGCACCTCATCTCTGGGGTATCTTGAGCCTCAGTTGCTCAGAAGTGCCAGGCAGAGGCCTGGGCCAGCCAGACAGTATAGGGAGAGGAAGAGAGGGAGGCCGACGGCCCCAGGGCGCGCCCCGAGAAGGTGGCCTGAATAAACACGCACTGGCCACAGAGAGAGGCGAGTCGCAGTCCCTGCCACTGTCCCACATTCCCTCAGCCGGCAGGAGGGCGGGAGGCCGGAAGGCCTGCTGCGGGCCAGGTGCGGAGCCAGGCTTGACTCCCAGGCTAATCTCCCCAGCACCTCTCCAGGGAGGCCTTGCTGCCCCCATGTCAGGGCCCAGGACGTGGAGGCTCAGAGGGGAGCGAGGGAGCCAAGCAAGGGCCTCGGGTGACAAGGGAGCCTGCTGACCAGCGCCCCAGGCTTCGACCAGGCGTTGGAGCGGTGGAGTCTGAAGGACTAGAGCTTGTGCGTGGGGGTCCACCGCCGTGTTTTTCCACCTCGGGTGACCGGGCTCATTGCTTTGGAAGCAGGGTCCACCCCTGGAAATTGCTATTTATTCATTTCTACGAATAGGTGATTCATTCACAGGGCACAAAATCCCAAAGGCATACAAGGGTGCCCAGTCAGCCTGGCCTCCCTCCGCCCTGCCTCCACACCCAGGGTTCCTCCTGCAGCCAGGCGGCTTCCAGCTTGTGTCTCCCCGAAGCTCTGGGCATGACGCCTGGGAACACAGGGCCCCGGCCCCCGCTTTTTTTTTTTTTTTAATGTAGCAGAGATTGAACCCCAGGGAGCTTCACCCCTGAGCTACATCCCCACACCCCGAGCCCTTTTTACTTGGAGACAGGGCCTCCCGAAGTCGCTGAGCCTGGCTGAACTTGAGACCTTCCTCTCTGAGCCTCCCACGTTGCCCTCCCGCCCAGCTCCTGCCCCAAACTGCCCCTTGCTGAGCTCCGGGCAGAGTTCTAAGTGCTTCACCCCCCGATTCCCATCTCCTCACAGCGACTCTGAGAAGGGGAGCGTAGTGTTGGTGCCCCATTTAACAATGCGGAAACCGAGGCCCCGGGCGGCTGGGAGACGGAGGGATCCTGGAGCGGGTGCTTGCGCTCACTCCTTCACATGGAGTAGGGGACTTCTCGGGGTTCCAGTCTCAGCTCTGCCCCAGCCCTCCCTGGGACTCCGTCTCCCCATCTGTTCAGTGGGGCTTGGTCCAGAGGCTGCCTAATACTTTCAGCTCTGTTTCTCGACGATCAGGCTCAAAGCCAGTCAGGCTGCAGCTGGCGGTCCTGGGGAGCCTGTGAGCCCAGGGGTCCTGGTCCCCCTACCCGTCCTCCCTCCCCAGGCTGGGTCTTGAGCAATCCCAGGGAGGTGGCTCTGACTTCTACCCCTCCCCCACAGGCAGGCACAGCTTGAGTGTGGCTTGGGGTTGGGTGGGGGTGGGGGTGGGAGGAACAGAGGAGGCCTGTCCTCCAGGCAAGGGGGCCGCTGGGCGAGAGCTTCCTGTGTGGTTCCAGGCTGGGGGCCCAGCCCACCTCATGACAGAGCGGCCTTTCATGGGCCTGGGCTCCGGGAGGGGGAGGGCTGGGCCTGGCAGCCACTCAGGTGAGGGATGCCTGGGCGTCTGTGTGGCAGAGTGGAAGTGGATAGGGCCTGGTAAACTTCAGGTCCCACTGCCTCCCATTTGGCAGGTGAGGAAACTGAGGCCGGGTGAAGGAAGGGAGGGGCCCAAGGTTGAGCTAGAACCCAGGGCTCCTGTCTCCTGGTCCAAGAGCAGACGAGGGTTGAGTGTGCAGCCTGCGTGTGTCAGTGTGCCAAAAGAGTTGGTCAGCATGTGGGGGCCCGATGGTAGGGCTGCTTTCGGGAGGATGGTGTGGGTGCTGGGGGCTGCGAGGGAGCGGGTGGGTTGAGGTATCTCAGGCTCCTGCGCCTCCTTAGGACACACCCAGGGGAAAGGCCACCCAACGCCACGTTCTGCCTCATCCCTGGCCTCCGCACTGAAGCCTGGCGCTTTCTCCAAGCCCTGCAGGTACAACCCCAATGTGGCACCCCGCCCCTCCTCCACGGTCCCCGGGAGCTTCAGGCATGCCAGGCCTCTGGGAAGGGCACTTCTCTACTGGGGCTCAGGTGTGCCTGCCTGTGGCCAGGTCACCACATCCTCTGCAAAACACTTCATCTGCAGAACAAAACCGAGTCCTGTCCTCCTGGCTGCAGCGGCTGCCTTGGAACTGGGGGGGGAGTGTGTGCTGGTGGGACTCGCTTCTCCAGCGGCCGCCCTGCCCCCAGGCTGGCTGCATTCCTGTGCTTCTCAGTCCCTGCTGGGAGCTGCCCTTCTCCGAGGTCATTGACTGGACCAAGGCCGCCATTGTAGCCGATGACAGGCTCCTGCTTCAGGTAGCTCAGGGCCCTGTACACGGGGTGGGGACTAGACCCAAGGCATGGGAGGGACCTCGGAATTCTGGCCCCCCAGGCTGGCCTCTGTCCTCCTTCCTGTCCCCCATCTATGTAAATTTTGTAATTTTCCCAGCCCCAAGTCTTCCTCTGGGGCTCCCCCAGAATCAGGAGGAGACCCTGCCGGGCCCTGAGAGCAAGCCTGGCTCCTCCTCCGGCTGTGTCCCAGCCTCTACAAGGAGGATTTTCCCGGGCCCAGCTCTAATGGTTCCTGTCTGGTTAAACACCCAGTTAAAGGAAGAGCTTCCAAACAATCCAAAATCAGAAGGCGTCTGTCGGTGGGAGAGGGATGCAGGGCGACTGTGCCGTCTGATGTTACTAATTTTGCCCAGCTCAGAAAAACATGTGAGCCTGCCTGAGTCCCCTTGAGAAGTGAGAACAGTGTAAGAATGCACAGCAGCCACCAGGGATTCACTGAGCTACAGTGCACCAAGCACTCAGTGGGCGCCCTCTAACTTAACCCTTGCCATCCTAGGACAGAGGTCCTGTTATCCTTGTTTTAACAGATGAGGAAACTAAGACTCAGAGGTTAAGTAGCTTGACCGAATCCACGTGGCTACGAAGCATCCTTTAAACCCAGCTGGGTGTGGCCCCTGAACTCGATCGCCATGTTACCTGGGATCTGTCCAAGCATGGCTGTTGACAGCCATGAGGATAGGGCCTCTGGTTTCCAGATCTCCAACACAGGTTCCTTCCTGGCAGGGTCAGAGCCCAGCGAGGTCCCAGGCCGCCTCCTCTTCTCCCTCTGTGCCCAGGTCCTGGCTGCCCTCCAGGAGATGTCCCCTGCTCGGGTCCTCGCCCTGCGTCAGCAGAGCCAGTTTCTGTGGGATGCCTACTTCTCCTCGGTGGAGAAGGTCATCCGGGCCACTCTGGAGGTGAGGGCTTACTGGTCAGGGGCCGCGCCACGCTCCTCTTCCCAGTGTTGGGGGCCCTTCCTTGAGGATCTGGGACGAACCTGAGACTTAGCCGTGAGGTCTTGGACCTGCTTCTTTCCAATCTCGACCTCACTCTCCCCCTCGACGGCAGTGGCTGCCTGGGTGCTGGTTTGGGAGAATCTCCGGACTTCTCAGGATTCTGAGAAGGTCATGACCTTGGTTAGTGACGCTGGGCTTCTCAACCCTTCTGCTCCCAGGGGCCCGGTGACCTGGCTCCTGCTCCGCAGGGCCTGAAGCGGGGCTGGGCAGGGAGGTCACTTTCCCAGACCCGCCCACAGGGCCTGCCCGCTCTGCAACCTTCTCACTTCACAGATTATCCAGGGCCGGATCCCGGGAGCACCCACTCACCCCTCTCTTCTGTGGAACAGCCCCCCAGGAGCACTCCTGGCCCTACCTACTTTTTCCCTGAGCCCCCAGGACTTTCCCTTCTACCACCTGCAACTAGGTATGTCTGGGGAGGGACAACTTGTCCCCTCAGTTCTCTCCACGTCTGTCCCTACCTCATCCACAAAGCCCCTGCAAGCCCCTCCCTGAACCCCCAACACCTCGCCTGGCTCTTGGGGTCCCCCGCTCAGGTCACTCTGCAGAGGGTTCCCCCTCCTCCCATCCTGACGGCCTGTCTCCTTCTCCCAGGCTCTCGCCCTGAGGGCAGATTCAGCGCCCTGATCTGGGTGGGGACCCCTGGCGAGGTCCCCCTGAAGCTCATCCAGGCCGTGGCAGGCTCCCAGCACTGTGCCCAGGTCCGGCCCCTTGACCCACTGGAGTCCTGGTACCCAGGGTGGGGGCCCTGGGAGACTCCTGGACCCAAGGATGAACACATATTTGGGGGGAAGAGGCACGGGGAGGACTTCCAAGGGATCTTCTCGACTTTTTTTTTTTTAAAGTTCCAAGTTTCTCGTTCCCTTCCCCCAACTCCAGGGGGACTGATAAAGGCCCTGAGGGGCTGGAGAGGCTGAGAAGCCCTGCGTCCATTCACGCATGCTCTCGTCCATTCACTTACTTCCTCACTCTGCGGTCATTTTCAGGGTCAGGCCTCGGATAGATGCTGAGGATGCAAAGAGAAAGCAGGAGAGGAATCCGCCCCCAGATTAGGATTCAGTTAGCATTTTCTCTTGCCAGAGGAGGAAGCAGCTCGGCCAGGGTACAGAAGGAACAGCTCCAGAGATGGATATCTGGGTGGGGCTGGGCAGGGCATGGCATGGCAAATTTGCTGGAGAAGGAGAAAGTGAACCCTAGCGAGAAGGTAGGATGAGGCACAAGACAGGGCCCAGGCTAGGGGCTACCATACTGCACCAGAATTCTTGCCTTCCTGAAGCCCAGAGGCAAAGACAGGGTGTCAAGGAAAGGACCTGGGATCCAACTAAGCCATCCTTTCACTCCCACATATACAGTGGCTCTCCCAGGTTCCTTCCACCCTGAGAAGATTGCTCCTGGGACCTCTCTCTGCCCCAGGCCCCAGACCTCAGGAGCAATCCCCCTTCCCTCCTAGATCCTGGTTCTCTGGAGCAGCGACAGGCCAGTCCCATCCAGGTGGCCCGAGACAGCAGTGCCCTTGACAGTCATTGAGGGGCACAGAAAGGTGAGGGGTGGGATTGTCCGGGATCTGGGGAGGGCGCACATGAGGGTTTTACTTGGGCCTGAGCCAAAGTCAGACTCCTACGCAGGCCTGCAGAAATTGGGCCCCGGGTTCCAGCGGCAGGTCTAATAGAAATGGTTCCCTTCCTCCCTGGCCCTTGTGAATCGTGCTTCCAGAGCATGATGTGGTGGGGGAAGGCAGAGGAGTATGTGGGTGTCTCAGTGAGGGATGGGGAGAAACCTGGGACCTTAGGGAAATAGGGACACAGGGCAGCACACTGGGGCGGGTGGCCGCTGAGAAGCAGGGTGTGACCGTCTGCTTGTCATGTGTTCCTGGGCAAGTCCCTTCAGCTCTGGAGGGAAGTTTGACAGCTCCTCCCAGGGTTGACGTGAGTGTGTAATAGGACAGAGGAAAGCTGAGATGTCAAACCTGACCAGCCCCTTGGACCAACTGCTCCATTTCACCAAAGGGAAAACTTCCTTCCACGCCGGGCTGGGCGCACTCCTGCCTACTGGGTCTGGGGCTTCCCGTGGCTGAGTCGCTTGCCTTCCCACCCCCTGCAGGTCAGTGACCGCTTCTTCCCGTACAGCGCTGTCAGCACGGAAGCCATCCTCAGCCTCCAGGGCCATGTCGGTCTTTCCACAAGTGAGGTGAGGCCCAGACCCAAGGATTCCTGGGTGGGGACAGAGGCCAGGGCACGGGTAGCCCCTAAGACTCCAAGGGCTGGGAGGACCGGAGTTCCTGAGGGGCTGGAAACCAGCGGAACAAGCCAGGCAAGCTCCTCTTTAGAAATCCAAGAGAAGCCCTCCGCTGACTCTTCAGAACATTGCTTTTGTGGCTCCCTTATGAGAAGGTTCCCTGTGATTCCCTGGAAACAACCATCCTATACTTCTAGTCCGCTTGAAGTAATGGCTCCCATCCCCTCTCCCCCGAGCCCTGTCCCAGCCCTTCAGCCAGACTGGTCTTGCTTCCATAGGATGTGAGGATGTCCCAAGTTGGTCAGGAAGTCCTTCCTCACAGCTCACTTAAATCTCCCTCCAGGTGGACTTTGCCTTTGTGGTGTGGCAGAGCTTCCCGGAGCGGATGGTGGGCTTTCTGACGTGGAGCCACTTCTGGGACGAGGCCAGGGGCGGCTGGGGCTACACTGCTGAGACAGCCAACGAGTTCTCCATGGTCCTCAGCACAGCTGCCTTCTACCATAGGTACAAACACGGGCCTGGCCCAGGGATCAGAGACCCACAGACCCCCTCACGGAACCAGCAGTAGGGTGGCTTAGAGTTCAAAGCTCAGATCTGCCAGTTATGTGACCCTGGGCAAGTCTCCCCACTGCTCTTGAATTTCAGTATCCTCATCTGTCACACGGGACATGTTCGCCCCGTCATCCCGCCCCCGGGATGCTCAACAAATGGCTAGTGTTAAGTAGAATTGTTAGAGGGTAAAGACCATGTTTGGGGTTGTTGGGGGTGATGCGATGAGAAAATGGTCCTGATTATAAATTTGGGTGTGATAGACCGGGGACCATCCCAGGCTCAGGTGTCTGCCCGAAGCACCTCAGTCTTGGGGCAGGAACTGAATTCTGGAGGGCCTCTTAAACAAGCACAAACCGAATCTGTGTAACGTGGAACCTTCTGTAGATTTATCCAGGAGCTCTGCTGGGGATTCTCAGTAGTGCAAAGAGAGAGCCTAAGGTCTGCAGGGTGGGCCCAGCTTGTCCAGTTTGGGGACTCAGGTGTGGTGGGAAGCAAGGGTCAGACAGCACAGCATCAGCCTGGTTAATCCACAGCCTTCCTGAGACTGGTCTTTGGGTGCCATGTTTGATAATTTTGGAACCAGCTGATCCACCCCCTCCCCAAGTCTGGCTCTGCCTTAGCTCTGACCTCAAGCCCAGGCGTAGGCACCAAGCTATGGGGAGAGGGCAGGATCACACCGAGGGCAGCACACATGGGGAGTGGGGGCTCATACCAGGAATGGGTGCTCTCTGGGGCAGCCAGAGTCGGGAACTGGGCTTTGGAAAGAGGTTTGGGGACTGGAGAGGAAGGGAGACGGGAGGTCAGGAGGGCGGGGATGAACTCAGCCGCGGTTTCTCCCTGCCTCCACCCCTGCCCAGGTATTACCACACCCTCTTCACCCACTCCCTGCCCAAGGCAATGAAGACCCTCGCAGATGCGGCACCCACCTGTGTAGACGTCCTAATGAACTTCCTAGTAGCAGCAGCCACCAAGCTGCCCCCTATCAAGGTGCCCTATAGCAAGCCGCATCTGGGAGCTGCAGCACTGGTGAGGAGCCGCGAAGGAACGGTCGACCCTGGGAGGGCACGGGCTGGGGGAGAGAGAGAGAGGGAGTCCCTCTCATGGTCTAATCCAAATGCTTCTTGCTGCGGAGGTGGGTGTGTGTGTGAAAGGGCACAGAAGCCCACCCATGCCTTTCTCCTCCACCTCTTAGGCTCCTGGTCCCGGGCCAGAGTCGCAGCCCCCAGACCCGGACTGCATCAACCAGATGGCAGCAGAGTTCGGTCACATGCCCCTGGTGTCCTCTCGCGTACGTCTGGACCCAGTGCTGTTCAAGGACCCGGTGTCGGTGCAGCGCAAGAAGTACCGCAGTCTGGAGAAACCCTAGGAGACACCCGGGTGACCATAGCTTGCGGGCCGCATTGCACCTGCCTTCGGGACAGCGGAGATCCAATCGAGACGGACAGTCGGCCAAACGTCAGATCTGGCTCCGCCAATCACGGCCAGGGCTCCCCGAGGGGCGGGGCCTCCCCTCCCCTCCGCCCTGCAGGGCTGGGGGTGCGCCCCACTCGGTCGCTGCTCCTGTGCCTTCGCGCAGGCTGGTTCCCGTGCCTGGAATGCCTGCCTTTACTTCCCCGCCGAGCTGATTTCCACCTGCCTTTCAGGTCCTTGCCCTTCATGCCGGATGGGTTTGGTCTCCTGCTTAGAGCTCGCGCAGTCCGGGCAGTGTGCGCGCTGGCTGGCTGTGGGCACACCGTCGGGTCCCAAGACCCGCCTGGGAGCCCCGGAGGGTGGGTCGTGTCCTCTTCTCTCTGGTCTGGCAGGTGCGTCGCAAATACTTGACGCCTAGATCGACACTGACTGTAGGCTGGCGTGGCGAGTGTGGACTGGGTGTACCGAGAGACAAAGCTCCGTCCCCCAGGTCTCCCTGGGGTTCCTAGTCCTAGAGGAAGACAGCTGTCCGCAGACACGTAGGCTGTCATGCTCAAGCCTTGCGCCCCGGAGTAGCCAGGAGTACGGAGAGTTAAGAGGGATGGAAATGCAGGTAGTTGGTCCCAACCTCGCCAACGACCCTCGGCTCTGGTTCAGTCGGGCGCGTTGCATTACCGACCTGGGCCACTAGAGGTCAGCGCCGCCCCGCGGTCCCTGCTCGGAAGGGAACCGGTTTCACACACACACCGAGTGAGGGGGCGGGCAGGGGGCGTGGAGGGTCAATGGTGTGTGCAGCCCGCAGTCAGAAAACCGGGAAGGACTCTGAAATAGCATCACCCCGTTGGTCTGAGCACTTGGAAATCATTAAGAAGGGCCTTTTGCAGGTGGACTAGACAGGAGGAGGGATGCCCCGGCGGCCTGTAGGTGAGGGTGGAAAGGGGGAGGGGACGCTGGTTCTCCCCATTCATCCACCTGGAACTGGAATTATCACTTCCGAAATAAAGTGCCTGTCCTTGCCCCCTCAGGCTCAGGCTATAAATACCCTTACAGCTGCTGCAGGGCGGCGAGGAGGGAGGCGGGGGTGGGGGTGATCTGGACTCCCCGGAGTGGGGGCGACTCCAGAGGGAGGGGTCCAGCCAGGCTCTGGGTGTCTGGTGTTTTCCTGCTTTGATGGCCTGCAGCTTTGGAAACTCCCGTGACCAGGTTGCTGGCCAGGACACGCCGTCCCCTAGACCTCTCCAAAGCCTCCCACCCCTTTTAGGTTGACCTCTGGCCTCTGGATGACGCAGGTCCTCCCTGGGGCCTGTCACAGCTGGGCCCGCAGAGTGGGCTGTCCTTGGGAGACTGTCAGCTGCTTGAGGTGGAAAGTGTCTGGAAATTAAGCAGGGGTGGGGAGGCTGGCAGTCTGGCCCAGGGTCAAGAGCTGTTGAGGGTGGGTGAGGAAGCACACAGCTGTGACCCAGGCAACCTTCCAAGAATGGGAGGGCTTCCAGCAGGGGCCCAGCCAGGGAGAGGCACCTTTCCAGTCTTGGCTCCTGTACCCAGGACACAGAACTGCCTTGGCATGGCTGTGCGTGTGAGGAGGCCACCCCTGGACTCAGGGGCTTACACTGTACCAACATGCAACTCAGAGGCCCTCCCCAGCCCCTGCTGTGGGGTGGTCTAGGGAACAGAGGCAGAAATCCTCGCCCTGCTTCACACTTGGCTGTGACTCCAGGCAAGTAACTCAGTCTGAGTTCATTTTCTCCTTCATACATAAAAATGGAGGACAGCAGTGCCTGTCTCTTAGAGCAGTGTAAGGACTAGGTACTCAGCGAAGCCCAAGATGGTTTCTGGGGTCTGCAGGAGTCCAGTGGGCATTCTCAGGATCAGCTGCAGCAGCTGCCTACTGCACCCCCTGCCCTTCCAGGCCAACCCTGATCCCACAAATCTTGAGAGGCTGAAGGACCCCTGACCTAAATCATCAGCGGAAAGGTGCAAAGAAGTCATTTTATTAATGGGGAGAGGCTCAGAGGGGCAAGCAATTGGCCAGCCCCTCCTCCCACCCCTGGCCAGGACAGCTGAGCTCCGTGCTGCCCCCAGGGAGGCTGGGAAGCCCAGGTGGCTTCTCACAGGCAACCTCAGCAGCAAGTCCCCTCCTTCCAGGAGGATGAAAGGAACCACTCTCCAGCAACCACTGGTGCTTGGCAGCCTACGCTGTCCCTACAACAAGCCCCTGTGAGGTGGGTGTGACATTCTTGGTCCCCAGATAAGAGGTACTGAGAGGCCCACTGGCCAAGGTCACCTACTCATCATGGCAGCTGTCGACATTAGATCCTGAGGTTCCCTAGTGTGTCGCCTCTGTGAGAGGGGACAGGTCTCCCTCTCACATCTTGTAAACATAAGCCAACACATCCCAGGAAGCCAGACCCCTGGGCTATGCCATGTGGGCAGCAGAGATGGCTCAATCTGACCTCAGGGTTGGAAATCCTTGCACAGCTTGCTTATCAGGGCAGGGAAGTGGCCCTGGGGCGGGTGAGGGCCCGCCCCCACCTGAGGCAAGGCCTTCTCTGTGTTGGCACAGCTTCCCAGGTTAGGAAATAAGGAAAGAGAAAACCATCAGGTTCTTACCTAGTAAGAAGTCTGCCCCTCCAGGAAGGGAAACACTGGCCCATAGCACAAGTGACTAAGGCCCAGACAGGCCTCAGGTGGCCCCTGGCTTCCCCTCTCAGGGAACTCTTAGGGGTGCAGGGAGTCCTCACAACTCCCCCACCGCCCTGGCCTTAAACCATACTGTGATGGCAGAGGGAGAGGCGCTGTTCCAGGACTTCCTGTAGGTTCACAGGCAAAGGTCAATCACGCAGGTGGGAGATGCAGGTCAGTGAGGGCACCTTGAGGCCAATCTCCCCTTCCCTGTCCCAGGCTGTGCCTTAGCACCTACCGGGAGCTGCCCCAGGGGGTCCAGGAGTTGAGTCACACTCGCTTTACACCTGCTGAGTCCCCACCCTTGGGCTTGCTGTTGTCAAACAGGGGAGGCCAGGAAGAGGCCCACCCCTGGAGTAGGCAGGGCTCCACACTGACCCGGAGCAGAGAGAGGTGTTACAAACCTGCTGCATAACACAGCGGGGTAGGCAGAGTCCTGGTGGAGCCTGCGGGACGCTCAGTCCAGCCGCCTGCAGGTCCTGGCCATGCCTCCGTTGGTGCCTGGCTAGGCAGTCAGTCCGAGGGGCCTTGGCACGCCTGACAGTCCTTCATGTCCTCAGAATAGTTCTCGATCTGGATGGTGATAGTGTGGAAGTAGAACTTCCCCTGGAGGCAGGTGCTGGCCGCCTTCAGAACAGCCTGGGCGTCTGCGTTCTGAGCTGGAGTAAGACACCAGAGACCTTGGCCTTGCAGAACGATCCGGAGCCCCAATCTCATGCTAACCCAGCAGAACAGGGCAGGGGATCATGAACGTGGAGAGCCCTGGACTCCACTCCTGCACCAGGCAGCCCCCAGGCCCCAGCCCTAGCCCAAGTCTGAAAGCAGGGAAAGGAGCAGCCGTAAGGCCAAATCCCAGCCTTCTTCTGCCAGTTAATTCACTTAAGGCCTGGGTAAGGAAGGACCTGCCCCCAGGGCACCCAGCCTCAGTTTTTTTCAAGGATAAATGAGATCATGATGATCAAATGAACTAATGTGCATGAGGTGCTCCTGGGCCAGGGGCTCTGGGAGACCTGAGACCTGCTGGGGACTGATCCAGGGCCCTGGCCACCTCAACCCTCGCCCCACTGAGTCCCCAGCACTCACCAATGGCAATGTGGACAGACAACACAGGCTGGGCCACAGTCAGCGCCCAGATATGCAGGCTGTGCAAGGCTTCTACCCCCTCCACGGACAGCAGCAGGTCCCGAACAGCTGTGAAGTCCACGCCCTTGGGAGTCCCTGAGGATGGCAGGGACAGGGGCTAAAGGAAATTGCCCTCCTACCCTGCTGCCTCCTTGGCCAGCAGGTCCAGTGTTGCCTCCACCTCCCCAAACTCATGCCCCCTGCTGTCTTCCTCCTCAGTCCTCCTCTGAAATAATCATGTTCATTTATTTCCTCCTCTAGGATGGAGACTCCATGAGGGTAGAACCGTGCTTTTTGCTCACCCTAGAACAGCGCCTGGAGCACAGGAGGCCTTGGACCAGTGCTTGTTCACTTTGGTACTGGGATTGGGCTGCATTCCCAGCCCTTTTTATTTTTTACTTTGAGAATCAGGGTCTCACTAAGTTGCTTAGAGTTGCTGAGGCTGGCTTTGAACTTTCAGTCCTCCTGCCTCAGCCTCCCCAGGTTGCTAGGATTACAGATGTGTGCCACTGCACATGACTGATAAGGGCTGGTTTTTAATGGGAGGAAGAAAAAAAGGAAAGGATGGAACCTGAGAACCCCTGGACCACCTGGTGGCACCACCACCACGCCAGTCTTATCTGGATCAGTCACCTTCTTGGGCTCCAAACTCTGACCTGAAGTCTCATACTCCTGCCAACCCCAGGTCAGCACCCACTGACAGTCCAGACTGACCCTGACCAGACAGAGACCTGCGACCTTGGCCCAGGACCCAAGGCCACAAGCACGAGACAGCCTGGGTGAAGAGCTGGTGATTCAGGGCAGCCCCCCTCCAGAGGCAGGGCGAGGTTCGGGCCCTGTGATGCTGCAGGGAAGGCCTGCGGGGGCCTTGTCCCCCATGCTGACCACCCCCTTCTGAGCCTCTGTCTGTTCCCTGTGCCATGGGAGCACAACCTGGCCCTCTCTTCCTGGGGGAGGATAACTAGACACGGAGGACGTGCCTGGGGTCGGCCTGGAACTCCAGGTGCTACAGACATCACCCAGAAGCCACCTGAGTATGCAGGGGACATGCCCAGTGGGGGAGAAGGCACCCTTGGGCTGGGGACAGTTCCAGGAACTGGGATACCTGAGGGCCCAGCTTAGGCCAAGATCAACCTGGGGCCCCAGGAAGATTTCCACGGAATGACGAGGTCCAGATTCTGCTGCCAACAAGGTGCCGAAGCCCCCTCCCTCTCCCCATTTAAGGCTGCTAAAGCTGGACAGCCAAGAGCCAAAAGGAAGCCCCAAATCCAAGTTACCTTCCATCAGCACCAGGATCACATCCCTCAGGATGGTCAAGGTGGTTCCCAGGACCAGGAGGGAGAAGAGGAAGGTGCAGATGGGGTCCACATACTTGTACTCTGGCTACAGGAGAAGCGGAAGGCAAATTTGGGGTTCAGCCACCTCTTCAGCTTCCCTTCTCCCCTCCAACCCAGCCCTGTCAGGGAGAGGGGTTCCCTCTGTCAGATGGACGTGAGCCTCACCCTGGCCCAGCCTCCCAGTCTCTCCTCTATATTCCACAACAGGCAGGACAGAACACAGCACAGGACCAGGCCCAGGCCCTTCCTACGTATCCTTCCCTGAAGGGCTGAGACATGCGCAGAGCTAAACACAAAACAATCTCAGCATCTGGCCCACCGCCCTCATTTTACAGATAGGGAAATTGAGACTCAGTGAGAGCAAGCAACTCACTCAGCATTACACAGCTTCAAATCAAATGCCTGGCCTTCCCACAATGCCTCATGGCCTCTGTGACGGGCAACACACAGTCCCGAGCTGGAACATGGTTCCACAACTAACCAGCTGTATGCCATTTTGCAAATCACCAAAACTTTCTGAGCTGCACAAAACACTACCACCAACCACCCTTCAGGGTTGTGTGAAGATCAGAGGTGCTGATTTTTGGCAGGCATTGGACAAACATTCCTTCCCTCTCCCCAGCCTTTTGCCACAAGCCAGGAAGGAGCTAGAATCTGGAAAGGGCCGGTGCAGAGAGGAGCCCCAGGTGATCTACACTCCCCTGCCCTTGCCCCACCCTCCTTCCTGTTCCTGGCTCTGACCTTGAAATATAAAATATAGGCTGCCACCAGGACACCCAAGCTCTGCAAAAAGTCCCCAATCACGTGGATGAAGGCGGCTCGGACACTGGGGTTCTCTTGCTGCTGGTTGGCGTCGTCATGGCTGTGTCCATGGCTGTGACTGTGCCCATGGCCAGATTGGTGAAGTGTCAACCCCATTCTACAGAAGTGGAGACAAAGCCCGAGGCTCACCGAGGTAGCAGCAGAGGCTTCGAATCACCCAAATCTGTGGGGCAAAAATCTTAAGCCCCCACACTCTAGCCAAGTGAGAGCCCAGCCCGTGTGGTCTCGGTTCAGAGCACCTGAGAAGGGGAAAGGGGTACGGCTCCAATGCCAGGCTGAGTCCCGGCATGGCAATGCCCAAAGACAAGCTCAGAACAGGAGGGCAGGCAGAATCATCTAGTTCACCCACCATGTCACAAATGGGGAAACCAAGGCCACTGCACAAGGGAGTGAGCCCAAATGACACTCCCTTTCTCTACACAACACCTCTTCCACTGAGACCAGTTCAGTCACATCAGCTTGAAAAAAGATCTGGATTATGCCTGTAGGCACATCTGCACCAACCAAACTCATCCCTTTCCACTGCAGGGCATGGCCTCCTTCCCCCAAGAACAGGCCAAGGTACGAAGGGGCCACACACAGGGAATCACACTCACATGATGTTCACGGCCACAGCACAACCTGACGTGATCAGCATGGTCCCCCCTTCGATCTCGTAGTCCCCAGAGACCAGTCGCTCCACAGCCAGGTACACCAGCACCCCCGTCACGACCCAGATGGACAGCACAGAGAGCAGGGCTCCCAGGATCTCTGGGGAAGAAGAACCCGACCCCCAAAACCAACCTAAGCATGGGGCTCTATGGCTGAGGGGGCCTCCCCAGCTCCATGCTCTCCCCTCCCCTCTGCAAGGCCAGGGCCTGGGTCCCACTAGGCTTCACAGAAGGGGTGGCTGGCACCTTTCCCGCCACTCATATACCTGAGAATGTCAGAGCTATTTGTGGGACTGGGGGTGGACCCAGAGCCCCACATGTGGTAGGCTGGCACAGTATCACTGAGTTACATCCCCAGCACTTTTAAAACTTTATTGTGAGACAGGGTCTTGCTAAATTGCCAGATTGGCCTCAGACTTGTGATCCACACCCACCTCAGCTGGAAGGTCTCTGCAGACCTATGCCATTATGCCGACTAAGAATCATCTGAGGGCTGGGGTTGTGGCTCAGTGATTGAGTGCCCCTGGGTTCAAACCCCAGTACCAGGGGAAAAAAACAAACAAACAATCCTCATCTGGGTCAGCTTTGTTCTTTTTATATGGAAAGAAACCGATTTATGAAAATAATTCCTTTTGCTCAGCCGTCAAACAGACTTCTGAGAGGAGCGGCTGGGCCATCCCCGGGGTAGAGGGAAGTGAGGAGGCTGCCAAAAGGGGACAGATCACTTAAAGCCTGCGTCTTCCAGCAGGATTTGCCGACTTCCCCTCCCCGAGTTGATCCAAGGAGTTATGTGCTGCGTTAATGCCATTGTCATTTGTTCTTGGAGTTCCTGAGCCACTGCTTCCTTCAGAAGGTGAACGTGGCTTCCCTGAAGACCAGGAGCTACTGGATGACTGGAACCAGGGCTACCCCAGCAGACTGGGAGTTCTCAGAGGACAGAGGCCATGGTTGACGTCTTCTCTGTCCATCCAAGTCACCCTCCGGACTTTACTCAGGCATCCACCCCAAGAATCCCTGTTCTGACCCACCCTCTCTCAACCCCATCTCCAGCCCTACGGGGGTCCTCACCAGCTCGTTGCCAGCCGAAGTTCATGGTCTTGGTGGCTGGTCGGGAAGACATCCAGAGGGAAAAGAGACTGATGAGCATGCTGGCAAAGTCAGTGAGCAGGTGGGCTGCATCTGTCATGATGGCCAGGCTGTGCGCCAGGTACCCACCTAAGGGCAAGACCAGGAGGGTGAGGGTCCTGATCAGTCCCCCAAAGAGCCAACTCCCTGGGCTGTGCAGCAGGGAGACCCACAGATTCTGGAAAAAGACACCGAATTCAAGACCTCTCCACACATTAGCTGTACAACCAAGAGCAAGGGATTTATACTCTGAGCCTCAACTTCCACTCTCTGTGAAATGGGTTAACATCTTAGAGGGTGAGTATGAAAATCAAGTTCAGATAGGGACTGGAAAACATAGTAGAATGCTCTTTTCCCTGGAGGCATTCAGACCTTCCTTATTTACTAGAGATGTGTGACCTTTGAAAGGTTACTTAACCTAACATGCCTCAGTTTCATCACCTGTAAAATAAGGAGAATAACAGCATGTATGATAGCTGAGGTTGCATAGGTAACGTACCCGCAGAGGACTTAGCACAGAGGGCTCAGTACCTGGGACTAGGGTGATATTGAGAACAACCAGACTGCCCACTTGCCTGCTTCATTTAATAAGCACAGAAGCCCTTACCGATGACTTCTCCGATCATGAACACCAGGCAGATGGCAGAGGCCACATAGAGCTGGCGTCGGGCCCGCTCCTTCTTGGGGTCACAGTGAAGGTCAGGATCCTTCTGGGCATGGCAGTAATGGTTGCTCCTGGTGTCCAGCTCAACAGCCTGCAAGTTCAGCCCAGGCTGGGGGAGAGACATCCAGCCAGTCCCATCCTGCCACAGAGATCCTAAGTATGACCTGGCCAGGGAGAAAGGAAGAGAGAACACTCAGCTGGGAGGTGGTGGCAAGGAGGGCTGACTCCAGCCCATCTCTGTGGAGCCTTGGCGTTCCAACGTGATGAAGGGAAGACTAGCTAAAGGCACTCCAAGTTCAGAAGTCCCTGTGGGTGGCTAAAAGGTGGGAAGGCTGCGTTCAGAGGGAGATGCTAAGGGAATGGGAGTCTAGGGGCCTTGGTGGAGGGTGGGGGTGAATACACTGTTCCCTCCCCGATCCTTTCCAAGGACTGGAGTAGTGACCTTGGGAACTGGCCAAGGGGCAGGCCGTCCAGTCGAGCGAGGAGAAAGAACGGAGCTGGGTCTCAGGGACAGAAGCAGAGCCTCCCCCTCTCCGGCGTACTAGGGAACGCGGGGCCCGCTCAGAGCCCGCTCGGAGCGGGTCTGCCCTGGGGCAAAGTGCTGGGCTGGGGGGTGGGGCCCCAACATCCGACGACCTTCCCCCACGGGGAGGCAAGGGACAAGCAGTACCGAACTCTCCCAGGAGAAGAGAAGTGATCCCTGGGCCCTGGAGTCACGGCCTCCTTCCCTTGACTCACTCCACCCCTCCCACGTGGTCCCAGTTCCAGCCGCCGACAAAACCAACCGCAGCCGGCGGCCAAGGAGGAGCTGCGTCTGATGCCGCCCGACTCCCCTCTCTCCCCGGCTCTCGCCTTACCGGACTTCGCGCTTGCAGTCCAACAGGTGCTGCTTCTCCATGGCCTCCATGGGGACCCGCGCGCCCCGAACTGAGTCCTGAAGTCGTGAGCTCTAGAAGTTGTGCGCGGAGGTCTCGGCCGCACCGCACCCTGCCACCTGTCACGAGGTCCCTGCCGCCGCGCCCGCCGTCCCCCTGCAGCGGCCGCTCTCGCCCGGGGCGCCAGCTCTCCACGACTCCGAGCCAGCCGCTGCGCTCCGCGCCCGCCCGCCGGCTTTATCCCCGGCTCTTGCCACCCCGTGTGAAGCAGCCCGCTGAGCGTCGTGTGCAAAAACGGCGGGGAGGGGTAGGGGCCGGCTGCAAAGGGCGTCGCGGCGCTGCCGGGCGCACCGGTTCCCAGTGCCCCTGAGCCCCCAGGAGCTGCCTTGCCAGCGACCAAAAAGCCTAGCCGGCTTAGCGCCGCGCGGTTGCTTGGTGTTGCTAACTTAGGACTAGGTGACAGCTGCGCTCCTTCTTCCGCCCCACGGAAAAGTTATGGGGTCTTTGTTTCTAGAAATCCACTTTGGTTACTCTGAGAGCAGGAATGTGGTTCAACGCTTCGGAATAGGTACTCCGGGGGCTACGGACGTTTCTCCCCCGACGCCGACTGGAGACTGCTCTGGGCTTGATCATTTTTACCCCTCCTGGGGCGGGGGGCGGGGGGTGACTTCTGAGGTCGTCGTGCGTTATTATCCTCCAACTCAGGTGGAGGCTAATCCTGAGGGCGCAGCATGATGCTAAATTGCTGAGGTTGGCCTTGAACTTGCAATCCTCCTGCCTCGGGCTCTCGAGTCTGAAATTGCAGGCATGCGCCGTCGCGCCCGACTTAGTGCGTCCTCTCTTTACCCGCCCTGATTAGAATCCGAAATGAATGGCTTTACCTCCAGCCCTACAGAATTCGTGCTTGGGCATCACAGATGTGTAGTGTCGCGTTCATTAACAATTGCCACCTGGGCAGAACTGAACCATCCCTTCTTCGGTTCCACCCAGCCCCCTCACCAGGAGCCCAGAATATCGGACAAGCAAACTCCTGGAAGACGCAGGCAGAAGGAGCCAAGCATGTGCCGGGTTGTCAGCTTGGTGCCCCACCCGCTTAAGGACGCTTAAGGCAGTGCCCTACTACAATTATTCCTGTGGCCCCCATGCTGGCCTACGGCGAGGGCTTTCAAGGTAGAAAGTATTTCTTGCTGGCTACCTCCCTGCGGTCAGGTCCCCAACAAGCTCTTTCTACATAGAGAGCCCCCTTCTGCCCCCATGGGAACTGGTTTCTGCATAGTAAAATTTGAGGACCCCTGCAGGTCATCTAAGACAGGTAATCACCTGGCCTCCCCACTAGATTATAAACACTTCAAGAGCAGGAATGAATTTGGTACTGGCGACAGTTCAGTTTAGCTCTGTATCAAAACCATCAATTAAAAATGTTCACCTATAACACTACTACCAGAAATTTACATTAAGGAAATAAAGACTCTTCAGTTAAGGAATGTCGATCATAACTGGGCTTGGTGGCACACACCTATAATCTCAGGTCCTCTGGAGGCTGAGGCTGGCTGCTGAGAGGATCTCAAGTTCAAGGCCAGTCTCAGCAACTTAATGAGATCCTTTCTCAAAATGAAATTTAAAAAACAGCTATGATACTGGGCAGGATGGTGCATGCCTGATAATCCCAGAAACTGGGGAGGCTGAAACAGGAGGATCACAAGTTCAAAGCCAGCCTCAGCAATTTAGCAAGGCCCTAAGTGACTTAGTGAGATCCTGTCTCAAAATAAAAAATAAAAAGTGTTTAGCTGTGCATACACCTATAATCCCAGTGTCTTGGGAGGCTGAGGCAGGAGGATTGAAAGTTCAAAGCCAGCCTCAGCAACTTAGTGAGGCCCTAAGCAACTCAGCAAGAACCTGACTCTAAATAAAATATGAAAAGGGCTGGGGATATGGCTAAGTGGTTAAGCGCCCCTGGTTTCAATTGTCAGAAAAACACACACACAAAAATCTGGGATAATTTTAAAAGGGTGGGGGCTGGACTGAAGTTCAGTCACAGAGGGCCCTGGATTCAATCCCCAATACCAGAATTAAAAAAAAAAAAAAAAAAAAAAAAAAGTTTTTTTTAGTCTTATTCTGTTCTGGATAACGGGAAGCACATTGTAAAGTCTCAGTAAATGCAGATTTACAAATTGGAAGAAAGGTAATCCTGTTTCCCCTGAGATAAGGGAGGGGGAGAGAAGAAGAGAAAAACATGTCAATTTTTAAAATAAATTGCAAGCCGGGCCTGGAGGCACACATCTGTAATCCCAGCAGGTTGGGAGGCTGAGACAGGAAGATCTTGAATTTAAAACCAGCCCCAGTTCCGGGCCGGCCTTGAGAAAGTTAGACCAACTAGAGGAGCTGTAGGACGGCCGGGGCGGCAGTGTTTTGCCGGCCCCGACGACCATGGCGGTGTTTCACGACGAGGTGGAGATCGAGGACTTCCAATATGACGAGGACTCCGAAACGTATTTCTACCCCTGCCCGTGTGGGGATAACTTTTCCATCACCAAGGAAGATTTGGAGAATGGACGTGGCAACCTGTCCTAGCTGCTCTCTCATTACAAAAGTGATTTATGACAAAGATCAATTTATGTGTGGAGAAACAGTCCCAGCCCCTTCAACCAACAAAGAATTAGTAAAATGCTGAAGAAACCTTCAGGAATCCACATCCTGAACAGTTAAGAATGAGCCCAGATGGAAATATCAAATGCAGAGAAGCTGATTTTTTTCAAGGGGACAGCTGTTTTGTGGATTGCCATTCTTTTTTCATGTGGATCTTTTCACCAACTGCTGAATTCATCTTCAAATAGAGAAGTGAGCCCCAGACATGTCATACCCGGATTTCATGTTTAGAACATTGAATTGGAAGCATTCTTAATTATCCACCTGAATTTAAAGGAAGATAATTTTTTTATTTTATTGTAAACAAATGGGGTACATGTTGTTTCTCTGTTTGTACATGGCGTAAAGGCATACCATTTGTGTAATCATAAATTTACATAGAGCAATGTGGAAGATAATTTTAAATCAGTGCTTTCTTTCCCTTAGTTATTATGTTTATACCTTAAACCTAATTCTGTATCTGATAACAGCATCATCTACCTCAGTCATTAGGATTTCTTAGTTAAAATGAGATTATATTTTTAATTAGTTTCTAAGATGGTTAAAATTAGCCCTTTCTTTGAAATTTGAATCAGCTTTATTATTCTAACTTAAAGAAAATCCGTTGCTTCATCAGTACTGCACTTCGGATTCCCTCACCAAGCCAGTCTCTCCAGTCTTGCCATTATTAGAATGTTCATGTTCTGTTTAGCATGTCATTTGTGTTACACTTCATGCACAGAGTTCTAGTAAGAGAAAAGATGGGCTACAGTTTCTCCATCACACAAGTTAGTGAATAAGGAAGAAAAGTCTAAAGTGAAAGAGTCAAAGAAGTGGCGATTCCTTATGTTCCTTAAAAATCATGACACGATTTAAAAAAAAAAAAAAAAAAGGAAGCAAAGTTGTTAATGAGAGGAGTTAAATGGGCCAAGTTAGCAAATGAATGCTTTAATTATTTTACCAGATCAAAGCAAATATTTTTGTATTTGGAATTTTGTTTATTTTCTGATAAAGTTAATGAAATTGTAGTTCATAGAGGGGTTAAGGCCAAGTCTCTGTGACTGGTGCCAGTGCTTTTAGCCTATCACAGTATTGTGTCACTACTAAAAAATAAAGCATTTACAGTGGAGAATGAACTTGAAAATGGGAGGCCTGTTCTGAGTAAATACATCCATATGGACACATCTAATAAGCCTCTATAGCATGCAACCAAACCAAACATGCACTCCTACAGAGAAGTGTTGCCATGGAGAAGAGAAATATATGAAGATAGACTACTGGTCTTCCTTTGCTAGAGTGCTGAGAGTAGCAGGAAATTAGAATCATGAGAAAATTGGAAAATTTCCATTATAAACACAACTTTGCTGCATATATGAAAATGCACTGATAACTGGCAAGTTGTTTTGGGTGGCTCCTGTAATTAGAAAAGCATACTAGAGTATCAGTGTTCTACACTGATTGATAAATGAACTATACACTCCTTGGAAGTTTAAATTAAAATAAGTGGACTTTTTTTTTTTTAATCTTGCAGCAGCATGGCTATATGCAGGCATTAGGTTGAGACATAATAAATCAAAATTGTACGCTAGACGTAATTGGTACGTTATATGGTGCATTTGTGATACAGTGAGAAATCTCATTGACTCTTTGGAACACTGTCAGCCCAGAAATAATCCATACTCTTTGAAAACAAAGTGACTGCTCAGATGAACAGAGCAGGGTACAGGTTGATTCTGGTGGCAGCGACCTGCAAAGAGAAATGAACTGTCCCATGCTCATCATAGGTGGTGCTAACATAAACTTTCTCTCCTGCCGATGAACAGACAACCTTGATGTAGGTCTACTGTGAGCATAGAACAGGAAGAAAGTTGCCCAAGTTCAAACATCCCAGGAGAAAAGAAATATAAACAGCTTTCGCAGTCAGTGATTGTTGATATACTGCAATAATAGAATGATTTTGTTTTAAAGCAACTGTGTTAAGTTTGAGAAAGAACATACCAGGAATTAATCCTATAGTAAGCAGAAAGTAAAACCAAGGTTTTTCAGGTGTGACTGGAGTTCTGAGTGATGCTTGTGCCTTATTTAGCCCCACAGACATTTGTGGGGCACCTCTGTGAACTGATTTATGATTTAACCCAGTCTCTGCTTAGCTCTGGAGTCTGAGGCCAACCAGGCCAGTGGATCCCTCACCTGTGCAGGTATAGGAGATGGGGTCAGAAGGTTTTCAACTGTCAGTTCTCATTTCAGGTGTGGGAGCTTACTGGAATGGAATGGATAATTAAAACCTTTATAAACTTGAAAAAAAAATAAAAATAAAAAAATAAAACCAGCCCCAGCAACAGGGAGGTGCTAAGCAACTGTCTTTAAATAAAATACAAAATAGGGGTGGGGATGTGACTCAGTGGTTGAGTGCCTCTGAGTTCAAACCCTGGTACTAAATAAATAAGTTGCAGTAGCAGAGCAGGAAGGGCTATATTCAAAGCGTTAGGTGGACCGCTGTTAATTTCCACTGAGCAAAGTACCCAGTCCTTTTTACTTTTTATTTTGAAGCAGGGTCTTCCTAAGTGGCTGAGGGTCTCACTAAATTGCTGAAGCTCTCTCAAATGTGTGATTCTTTGGCTTCAGCCTCCTGGGTCCCTGGATCTACAGGCATGTGTCACCACACCTGGCCATATATTTATTTTATAAAAAATTTTACAGCAGATTTAAGCCACTACATAGTGCACGTAATATTATGATGTACGTATATTCTGGGTTTTGTCCACTGTCCCTGACTCATAACTCCCTTCTTAAGGCAGACCATAGAAACTAGAACTGCCCTTCCACGAGGTATGACAAAGAAACTCTAATCTCTCCCCACCTCTCTGCCTGGAAGCTGGCAATAAAAACATTCTCTGACCTACCCTTGTCTGACGGTCAGTCACAAGACCCACTCAATTCCAGCAGGCCCTGCCCCATACCCTAGAGGAAGGAATGCTACGGCTGAGAAGCCAACAAGTATCCAAGCCCCCAAGACGCTTTGGGTTTCCCCTGCCAGTCTGGTGGCATCTGGTCACACTGAATAGAATATCAATGGTCGAGGCCCTAAGCAACGCAAGAAGACCCCGTCTCTAAATGAAATACAAAAATAAAGGGGGTGGGGCTGGGGATGTCACTCAGTGGTTAAGTGCCCCTGGGTTCAATCCCCAGTACAAAAAAAGAGAATATCAATGGTCAATCTTATTCAAACACAGGAACACACCCGGAAGCTACCCGGTAGACAAATTAATGAGCACCATCGAGACCTATTTCAAATGTAAAAGACCTTGAGGCGCCCCTGTGGGAACACCTCCAGCCAACTCCTTTGCCTCAGAGGTGGAAGGTGGGGGTGAACCCCTGGAGGTCGTGGGGAGGCCTTAGCCTTGACACTTTTTCAGGGCCTGTTCTACAAAGATTTTGCTCCAAGCTCTACCCTGAACTATACGTAAACTCCTAAGCTACACGCCGAAATGGGTTTTTCTGCTGTAGGCCCCCTCCCGCATAAGGGGAGTTCTCTCTTCTCGCTTAAATAAATCCTGCTCCTTTTACTCTTCCTTCCTTGATTGTCCATGGAGTTTATTCTTCGAATTTGTGAGACAAGAACCCAGAAAGAAATTGGTGAAGTGGGGAATCTAATCTCATCTCAAAACTCCAGTTCGCTACTATTTTGCTCAATCACATGTCTACATGGTTATGCAGGCTTCCATCATGCTTATAAAACGGTCTCCATAAACTCCAAAGGACAGGATTCGGGAAGCTTCCAGATAACCAAACACTTGGAGACTCCTAGAGGGTGGTGTGCTTGGAAGAGGGCGTGGAAACTCAGAACCCCTTCCCACACGCCTTGCCCTATGTGTCTCTTTGTTACCAAAAGCTCGGTCCTTGTCCCCGATGCCAATCCAAGAACAAGGACACAGTTTTAAGAAAAAGAATAAAGAAGATTTATTGCTTTGCTAGTAAAGGAGCACAGGGGACTCCAGTCCCAAGGGCTGTGATTCTGCAGAAACAGGGGCTTTTAAAGAGCTGATTTAAAGCTCCAGTCCATGTGTTCTCTGTTGGAGTTGTTAATTTTCTGTTGTCACTTGTTAATTTGGGAGTCAGTCATTCCTGAGCTCTTCTGGTGCCATCCCCAAAGTCTGGATTACTTCATTCCTATGGAGGGACAGAAAAATCTGCCTAAATGGGGAAGAAAGGTAATCCTGTTTCCCCTGTGTCCCGAGCAGCGTGGTGCCTATAGCTCCAGTGGCTGCCAGAGGACGCGGATAATAAACGAATGACTCACGGATGGCTCTCAACACAGGAGAATTTTATTGATTGCAGATCACACGCAGGTCCTGGTCGCGAGGCTGGGGAGAACGCTAGCGTCGGGTGCTGTGCTCCGAGATGTCAGACGCAACAGATGTCTAGCAGTCTGCGTTCTCTCTGAGCTCTCGCGTCCCAGGCCTTTTATGCTATTACAAGTCGTGGCCTAATGCCTTAGTCATGTCAACAAGTGTCAAAACATCTAAGTAAATATTTTTCTCGTTTTTACATTAAGTTCTTATGGTTTTCCTTCAAAACAAACTGCAAAACAAGTCTGTAAACATCTTACTAATATCACACTAGTCACACTCTGACGTCACGGGTATCTTGTCACCGTGCGCCTTACATGTTTGGTTTTTGCTGTTATTTACTTTTTATATGTTTTACTTAGTCACTTCAAAACATCATTTCACTTCAAAACAACCTTTCACTTCAAAACATTAATTCAATATGGCTTCACTTATGTTCCACACACCCTGAGATTAGGGAGGGGGAGAGATTAGGGAGGAGCAGGGAGAGAGGAAGAGAAAGAAACTTGTCTGTTTTAAAAATCAATCACAGGGCTGGGGATATAACTCAGTTGGTAGAGTGCCTGTCTTGCATGCACAAGGCCCTGGGTTCAATCCCCAGCACAAAAAAAAAAAAAAAAAAAAGTCAATCACAGTGGCATAAGGGCTATATTCCACTATGGCATTTGCTGTATCCTTTGTAACATCCTTTGTAGTAAACTGGTAAATGTAAATCAGCACTTCCCTGAGCTCTGTGAGCTGCTCAAATTAATCAAACTCAAGGAGCTGGGAACCCCAATTTATAGTCAGCGGGTCAGAAGCACAGGTGAAAACAATCTGGGGCTTGTGATTGACATCTAAAGTGGGGGGAAGGGTAGTCTTGGAGGGACTGAGTTCTCCAGGTAGATAGTCCTCCAGGTAGACAGTATTAGAGTTGAATTGTATAGACACCCAGAGCTGGTTTCTACCAGCAGAATCAATTGCTTGCTGGGTTTGTGCAGCAAAGAATCCTGTTGTGAGAGTGTAACAACGAAACTGAGTTCCAAGTTGGTCCCCCACCCCCATATCTTCAGAATGCCATGCAGAATGCATTGTAATCAATTTGCAAGAGTTCAACTAACCAAAAAGGTCATTAATCAAAACTTCAGACGGGCGCTTTGGTGATGCCTGTAATTCAGTGACTAGGAATGCTGAGGCAAGAGAATCGCAAGTTCAAGACCAGCCTTAGTTACTTAGCAAACCCTGCCTCAAAATAAAAAGATAAAAAGGGCTCAGTGGTAAAATGCCCCTGGGTTCAGTCCCCAATACTAAAAAAAAAAAAAAAAAGAAACAAAGAAAAGAAAGTGAGTGATGGGTACGTGGGGGTACACTATTCTGTTCTTTCTACTTTTTGATATTTAAAAAATTTCCCAAAATTAAAGGTTTAGGGGGAAAAAAAACTTTCCTGGTGATTCTGATGCAGCAGCCTATGGAACTGTATTCGAGATGTGTGGAAGAACCCCCTCAAGTCAGCTTTCCTCTCTTGCAACAGGATCTTAAAGTTTGTGGATCAAGAATCCTTCCTTAGAGGCTGGAATGAAACTCAGCGGTCCAGCGCTTGCCTAGCAAGTGAGAAGAAGTCTTGGCTTGAATCCCCAACACCCAAAACAGCAACAAAGAAAGAACACACCAGTCTCAACTGTTCAAATTTGCAAGGACAGGAAAAGCCTTTTGTGTAGCAAATGAGGAATCCTTTTATTTGCAATGAACAGATATCTTCTTTTTTTTTTTTTCCTACTAAAGATTTAACCCTGGGGCACTTTATCACAGAGCCACATCCTCAGCCCTTTTCATTTTTTATTTTGAAACAGAGCCTCACTAAGTTGCTGAGACCGACCTCGATTTACCATCCTCCTGTCTCAGACTCCCTAGTCGCTGGAATTACAGGTGTGGGCCACCGCACTCAGCTCTTCCTGGAATTTAAAGGAACTGACTGCAGAGCTTTACCTGACCTCCACCTGCCCCCATAAGTTACAGATATGGGACTGAAATGTCTGCTTCCCATGTAATCAGTAACTTGGAGAGGCCATCTGGAGACAGAATGTACCCAGGTCATGACTGATTCTTGCGATTTCAGGGCACGGGAACCTTCTTTCTAGCTTCAAATTCTTTTGGTCTTCTGTGGGAAGATACTTTGGGAGATAAAACTCAAGAAAATCAAGTGAATGATTGTCTGAAAAAGGACAGGGTCTAATCTCAGGTAGGAGGAGCTCTGCTGGAGGGAGACAGGACAGCCCTGGCGGCTGGCAGTGTTCTGCCTTGGCCTGAGTGGTAGGAACACGGTTTCATTTTACCTTATAACCCGGGTTCCATTAACCTTGTAACTACCTTGATGCTCTTATGTGTGTGCTACACAAATTTTTAAAAATTAAAATATTGAGAAAGGACTAGAAATGAGACCAATTCCTTGGAATTCCGAGTTAGGGACCAAGTTAACCTTAGGAAGTGGGTGGAGATGGGAAGATCTAGCGCAGGCTCCTAAAGGGAGTTCCATCATCGACTAGTTCTGGGCACCTAAGTTGGGGGTTTATGGGTTAACTTATCCAACCCACCAAAAAGCAATGAGATGCAAAAGCCATGAGAGACTCAGAGTCAGGCAGGTCCCCAGGCATCTGGGACAACACGGTGCTCTCTAAAGTTCATTGTCTTCCTTTACGGCAGGACTGCTGCTGACCTCACCTGGCCATTGTGCGTGCGCATCTGAAAGCTGGTCGTGGGTTGGTGGTGTGCCAAGGCCCTCAGCCACGGAACCCAACAGTTCCAAGCCAGTTCCAACTGGACAAGGGAGGCTTGGACTCCTGCCACCACCGGAGGCTAGCCTCACACAGGGTGTGAGCAATGAGACGCCTTCTAGCTGCCCCAGGGGGGCCTGCAGTGTTCAATGTGGTCTCCTGGGAACATCCCAGACCAAGCAACAGCCGGGGCTTTGGTGTGCTGTGGCCCACTGGTGGTGCAGCCTCCGTGTGCATGTGCCTCTTCATCTGCTTGCTTCCATCTTCCTTTATTCTGTCTACCCTTGGACTTGACTGCCAGCTAAAGCATTCAGACTTTTTTGTTGTTGTTGTACCAGGGATTGAACCCAGGGGCACTTAACCACTGAGTCACATCCCCAGCTCTTTTTATATTTTATTTAGAGACAGGGTTTCAATGAATTGCTCAGGGCCTTGCTAAATTGCTGAGGCTGGCTTTGAACTTGGGATCCTCCACAGCTGCTGGGTTGCAGGTGTGCACCACACGCCCAGCTGCACCTGGACTTTTTCTCAGGCCTGATTTCTGGTGAACCACAGAAACAATACACCGAATCTGTTCTGCGAGGATCATCTCAGGGCCAGATTTCCATGGACTCACACTGGAAATGCTGGTTTAAAGGCCCTTCTTAACTAGGGGTGGTGGCACACACTTGTAATACCAGCTAACTGGGAGGCTGAGGCAGGAGGATTGCAATGTCCTTGGGTTCAATCCCCAGGACCCCCCACCACATTAGAAAAAAAGCCCTTCTTTGGTGGATACAAGTCTGGCTGAACTCTCCAGGGAAGTGAGGCCAAATGAAAGAAAACTCAGATGGTTTGTCATAACAGGAAGAGAGCGGTGTGCATTTATTAAAACAACATAGACCACGAACTTGGCCCCCCACCAAGGTGAGGATGGGACCTGAGATACAGTACATTATCCCTTCCTAGGCCCCTGAGGGCTGCCCAGCCTTCCCAGGAAGGAAGGAAGGGGGCGGCTCCATCAGCCTAGCTTTCTCCCCCTCTTTCTGACCATCAGGTATTATCATACAAAAGTTCCTTTACAAAAAGCACCAAATTGGCATACATATACAAGTATATACAAAAAAAAAAAAAAAAAAAATCACATTTTAAAAATGTACAAAATACTTCATTTTGCACCAATAGAAAAGTGTCCTTTGTGATTGTTTTCAAGCAGGATTTCGATTCTGGTTCAGTCGCTGCTGGACACAGCAGTGGGTCCTACACCAGTCCCTGCTCTCTGAGCAGAGAGAAGACACACTTCCCTATTGCCCCTCGGGGCCCCGACCCCTCCCATTCGGGCCTGTCACCATGGCAGGTGGGCCTGTCCCATCCCCAGTCTCTCTGCATCCAGAGGGTCTCTCACTCCTCCAGCTCCTTACTGGTGTCCTGAAATTAAAAAAAAAAAAAAAAAAAAAAAGAGTCACATGGTGAGATAGGGACTCAGAGGGACCCAGGGCTAAGAAATGCAGTGACTTAGAAATAAAATCATCCAACCACATTTCCTGCCTGGTTTCTCCCTTTTAAAACCAAATGGAACCCAGTACAGAGGCACACACCTGTAATCCCAGCAACTCGGGAGGCTGAGGCAGGAGGATCACAAATTCAAGGCCAGCCTTAACAATTTAGCAAGACTCTGACTCAAAATAAAACTTAAGAAGTGCTGGGGTGCAGCTCAGTGGTAGAGCACTCACCTAGCATGTGTGAGGCCTTCTGTTTGGTCATAGGTATGCAAAAAATAAAATAAATATCTCTTAATTTTTAAAATGTTAGCAATGAATTTTCAAAAACTTGGAGCACTACTCTGCCCAATTAATATATCTCAGTGGGCCCAGCCTAGTTTATGGCCCCTTGTCTTTTCCCTCTCTGTATAGTATTACTTTCCATTGAGGAGGGTCACTTAGCTATAAAATGGAAGCTTTCTATGATGAATAAATCTGGGGTTCTGTTTGTTTGGTACTGGGAATTGAACCCAGGGGTACTCTACCACTGAGCTACAACCCCAGTCCTTTTTAATTTTTTTTTTATATTTTATTTTGAGACAGGGTCTTGCTAATTTCCTGAGGGCATTGCCAAATTGCAAATGACTGAGGCTGGTCTCAAACTTGAGATCCTCCTGCCTCAGCCTCCGAGTCTCTGGGATTACAGGCGTGCACCACTGAGCCTGGCTGGTTACCTTTAATGGGTTCGAGACACATACTGGGAATAGAACCAGGTGTCACCCACAAGGCCTAACGTGGCACTCTGCGTGTTGTATGTACCTCGTGTTGGTACAGAAGGGATGGATGGAGACACCAGGGCTTCTCACCTGCCTCTTTCCCTTCTGTGGACACTTCCTCTTCCTGTTCTTCCTCATCTTCCGTGAACTCTTCCTCATCGTCATCTGTGACAGAGACCATTGTGTTGGGCTGGGGTTGGTTTCCCTGACCAGCTGCCGGCAGGGAGCCAGACTAGCGAGCACCTCTCCCCCTGCTCAGGCTCCGAGGTCCACCTAGAGACAGCAGAAACCCGGGGGCCAGCTTGCCGGGCCCTACCCAGGTTCCTGCCTCCTCTGGGCTCTTTCCTTCCCCTCCAGTCACAGTGTTTATTGCTGGTGGCCTGTGGCCACGGGGACTTGGGAGAAGCAGCCCTCATGCGTGCTTCTGCACATCTCAGACAGACGGCCTTTGCCTGGGGAGCACAGGACAGACTCCTCATTCTCAGGGATCAGAGTCCTTGAAGACCAATTCACTAGCCTTGGAAATCTGCTTGCTCAGCACCCCGACATCTTCCTCATTCCTCAGCCCACAGAGGGGAGGATGTGAGAAGGGAAGCAGGTCTGGGGCCAGCTCTGCTCCTAACACTCAGCACAGAGGGACAGTGACCAAGCTGCAAGCTGTGACCCCATTTTCTCATCCTGGGGTGTCACCTTGAAGCTCTCCAAACAGGGAACACGTGCCCCCCTCACCACCATGCCACCTCCTTAATCCTGGGGGATCCCTGAGGGGTTGCACGGTCTGCATTTGCCAGAAGTGTCTCCAAAATGCCTCCAAAGCCTGGTGTGTGGCGTGCACCTGTAATACCAGCAACTCTGAAGGCCGAGACAGGAGGATGGCAAGTTGGAGACCAGTCTTAGCAATTTAGCCAGGCCCTGAGCAACTTAGTAAGAGCCTGTCTCAAAATAAAATGAATGAACTAGCTGGGGAAGCGGCTCACTGGTTAAGCACCCTTGGGTTCAATCCCCAGTACCAAACAAACAAAAAACCCCAAATGTCTTGAAAAAAATCACAGTCAAAATTCCAGCCAAGTACCTGGGATTCCCGTGCAAGCCAGGGAGTTCGTTGTTCAATTGTTATCAAAACCACTGCTCCCAGTAGCTTTCACTGGGGACTTACTGTTTGCCAAGCCAAGTTGTGCTAAGCACTGTGTACACATGCCGTATATGCTTATGAGGGTCCTGAGAGCCAGATGACCCGCAGCGGGATCTCAGTGGACTACTTACTAGCTGTGTGGCCTTGAACAACTTGCTTACCCTCTCTGAGTTTTCTTTTCCTTCACTACAAAATAGAGATGATAATAGAGCCTATCTCATAGAGTTGTACTGAATGATAGGCTTAGTGGATGGTAGCTGTTGGTAGCTATTGTTCTCCCATTTTACCTGTGAGGCAACTGAGGCTGAGAGAAGTCACAAAGGGCACTGAAGGCTTCACAGGTTATGTTCACACATAGGACCCACTCCTGAACACCTCAGCTCAGGGGTTAAACCTTGAAGCCAGGGGTCATCTACATCTACAGCAAGGAATGGATCCAAGTCCATTGGTGTTTTAGTTTGGGGACCTTTTTTTGGCACCAGGAATTAAACTCAGGGGTACTTAACCACATCCCCAGTCCCCCACCTTCTTTTGAGACAGAGTCTTGCTAAATTGCTGAAGTTGACCTTGAACTTGCAATCCTCCTGCCTCAGCCTCCCAAGTCGCTGGGATTCCAAGTGTGCGCCACCACACCCGACTTCACTCTAGTTCTTAAAGTTAGAAAATGAAACTCAAAGGGGTGGGGAGGGGGATTCTGTCAAGGGTCACACAGATGACACACAAATGGCAGAATCAGGATTTAAACTCAGGTCTGTCTGATTCCGTACACTTGTGATCTCCAGATCCATAAAAATCTGTTGCACAACGATTACGTCCCAGGCACTGTGCTGGGCTCTGGGCTCATCTAGGAGTCGACTGCATGAGTTTGGCTTGATAGCTGTGGCGGGGGGGCCTTTGTTAGTGTGGCTTGGCGGGAGAGAGATGCTGGCTTCAGGGTCAAGCAGACAGACAAGTGGCACCACCGCCTCTTTACCTGTCCCAAAGTCGATGGCCCTCAGCGTGTCTGCTATGTGTTCGAGGTCCACAGTAAAGTAGTCCATGTTCTCAAAGCCCTGCTCTATCTTTCCTAGCTGGCAGCCCTTGGAAGCTTCCACGATGCTGCGAGGGAGAGAGGCAGGGTGAGCCGGCGAGGCTGGGTGCTGGCCGCGTGGAGCAGTGCAGCTCCAGGCCAGGCTCACGCCCCCACTTCAGTGAGCCCTCCCCGGGGGCGGGGCATCTCCTCTCCAGCCTCAGGCAGATGGGAGGAAGGGCTGAGAAGACCGGGAGGGCAGCCGGGACCCCTCCCTGCAGGCCTAGTGCACAGGGTCCCCTGAACAGGCATCAGAGGCCCTGCTCAGTGGGGGGATGAGGCCAGCGGCCCCAGGGAGACACTGACCTTTTGATGAGTTGCTTGGCACTCTGTGGGGGAAGAGAGAACAGAGGGTCAGGGCTGCAGCAGGAGTGACCCCAGGGAGTGTGTAGAAACGGTGACCGGGCGTTGCAGATGGGCGCTGGGTGCCCTTCCCTAGCCCCGCTGTGGCCCGATCCCCACCTGAGTTGATCAGAACCTGGATTTTCCCCTCTGTCTAGGGTCTGCACACATCTTGGTCAGCACCCTTGGCCCTCCTGTTTTCCTGGCAGGAAGCCTGGATTCTCAAGGTACCAGTCCAAATCCTCCTAAAACCTAAGTCTCCCAAACAGAAGTGGCCTCGTCACCTTTCCAGATACAAAGTCCAGCAAAAGGCTGGCCCACAGGAGCTGAGGGAATTTTTTTTTTTTTTTTTTTTTTTTTTTGGTGGTACTGGGGATCGAACTCAGGGCCTTGTGCTTGCGAGGCAGGCACACTACCAGCTGAACTATCTCCCCAGCCCCCGAGGGGATTTTTAATGCACTGGAACTCTGAAGTCTCTTGGCCAAGACTTTTCTGTCACCCCCCTGCCAACAAGTTCTTCTAGGTCAGGGCTGAGCCTGTTCATCTGTTTCCACCTCAGCACCTGTCCTATAGTAGGTGCTCAGTTAATTGCCTCTATGTGGAACCCTGAATGTTGTAGCTTCCAAAGTCCATTCACAACCGTCCTCTTACTCATCCTGATAAAATCGGCAAGAGGAAAGTAGTTTGTTGTGTGCCCATTTTACAAATGAGAAAACTGAGGCTCTAAGGTTTAAATGACTTGTTCAAGGGCCTGTGAGTGAGGCACACTCTGAACCTGCCTGGGACTTCCGAGTCCCACTCACCAGGAGGAACGTGGCCCCGCCCGGCTCGTCCAGGGACTGGATGGCTGTCTCCACCAGCTTGGTGGACTTGCCGAGCTGCTCGCGGTACTGCTGGATGAGGGCCTCAATGAAGCCCAGCTTCTCCTCCTGCTCTTGCGTGATCCGCTGCAGCAACTCACTCTTCTTCTCGTCCAGGATGGCGTACAGGGTGTCAAACTTCTGGCTCAACGCTTCCTTCACCTGGTGACTGTTCTCCTGGGGACAGAAATCCCAGAGTCACATCCTGTGGCATCCTCCTACCTATGGTCCTGGGACAGGTGTGCCCAGGAACCAACAATCTCAAGCTGGAAGAGGACTCATGACATCCCCATCTGACAGAGGCACAAGGAAGGACAATGAGAAGGAAGACCCAGTAGGGTCTCGCAGATGTGGAGGCTGGTATCACGGAGGACAGCTAGAGACTCAGGTCACAGAGGGCAATGCCTCTCGGGCCCCAAGTCACACGTTTCCCTCCACATTGGGTTGGGGGTGAGGCTGGAGTCAGGAAGGTCCACCTCACTCTGGTCCTGGAGAGGTGGAAGCTAGCCTCCCCGGTAGCCTCCCCAGAGGAGGGACACACTCCCTTCTCTCCAAGACGCCACGCCTTAGCTACCTGCTCTGCAGAATGGATATGACAGTAACACCTCTCAGACCGGGAACCTCTCAGGTGATTGTTAGGTCGGAAATTAGGCGACTGTAGGGGGCACAGCTGAGCAGCTGGAACAAAGACCAGCCCACCAAAAGGTGACCAGAAAGTTCGCAGCAAGGTGGATGGCAAGTTCCACTGACCCTTCACACCTATCTGTCACTCAACAGGACCCCCTCCCATCCCAGTCTATAAGAACCCTGGGCAGCCAGGACCACGTGCGATTTTCTATAGGTCCCTATACCCTGGGGGTCTGGGAATTTCGCCCGAGAACCAAATTCCAATAAAGCTTGCTCTGGCCACTTTCTGTTCGATTTTATTTGGCCACTCACTGTGCCCGCCAAGCCCACCGAACTGACATTTGGTCCTGCCGCTGAGCCCACCTGAGCTTACGGTGACAACCTTGTCCTCCTCCTTCCTTTGAACCCACCCTACCCACAACTTTTCATCCACTAACAGTTACAAGGCCCCTTCCCCGGCTCATCTCCAGCACCCCGCCTCGAGGGGAGACCAGAATCCTGGGTGCTCCTCCAGGGATGGAAACGTTCCCCTCTGCCCCCTGCAGCCATGCTACTCAAAGTGTGGTCCGGAGGCCTCACAACTTGGGCAAACCCTGGGAGCTTGTTGGAAACGCAGAGTCCCGGGCTTCCCTCCAGACCTACTGAATCAGAGCCTGAGCTTTCACCAGCTCCTGGGGAGAGTGGTGTGCCTCTGAAGTTCGAGAGCTTTGGTTCACCGCACACTGGAGAACAGTGTTCTAAAAATTATTAGTGCTGAATAATTGCTGGGGATGATTGGCGGGCACTCCCTGGTCAGGAACCAGGTCTGTCCTGATCATGCCTGACGCAGCTGTGCTCACGAGGCATTTGCTGAGTGAGCGGAGGGATGGCTTAGTCCCTCCCCTGCCGTCCCTATGGACTACCAGGGCTCCGAGCTGCAGCCTTTATTCACGACCCAGGGGCGAGTCTTCCCCAGAGGCCAGTTTTATTGGGGACTTCAAACCTCCAGGCAGGGCTGCTGTGTTCCCTCACCTTGGTCACTCGACAGGAGTCCTCCAGCTGAGTGATGATGGTCTGCACCCGGTCGTTCCCTGCCACCAGCATGGAGATGCAGTTACTCAGTTCACTCTAGGTGGGAGGAGGGGATGGGAATCAGGAGTCAGAGACAGAAACAGACTCAGGCCTGGCCCAGCAACCCGGCACCCTCACTGCCCTCTCTGCGGGAAAGGGTCTCCAGCTTTTCTGGAGTGCCACTCGGGTCCAGAGAAGAGACTATCAGAGAGATACCGCACCCCTTATTTTACAGATGAGGCCCAGAGAAGGCAGCTGAGCTGCCCAAAACACACAGCAAGGTACTAGCTGAAGAGAGACTAGTTACTGAGAAAATAGAGTTGGAAAGTTCTAAAAGAGAGAGACCAAGAGAAGAATGGGAAATGGGGAAGAGAGAGTACGGAAAGAGGAGCTGCAGCTTACGGTAAGGACAGGGTAGTCAAGGCAGGGGCCCCGGGAGACGGCTCTAAGCTGCCTCCCGTTGGAGGGGGAATGTGGAGTCTGGGAGAGGTGAGGCTCAGGTGAAGATATCTGGGGCCAAGTACCCAGGATGGAGAAGCCATGGCCTGAGAGGGCCTGGTGTCCTGGCGGTGGGGTCTGGCTTCTCCCTGTGGCCACACCCAGGGGTTCTCAAGTGCTTCTAAGTATAACCCATGAGCTCAGCCACCTCCCCCAGGAAGGCAAGGGCTGATGTCCCTGCGGACTGGGAAGTCCCTCCAGAGGGACTATTCCTAAAAGGCCTGCTCAGCAGATCAGCAAGGATCAAATCCACCTCCTGAATCATCTAGGGGTAGCAGTGGCTGGAGCCAGTACCTTTTGTCCCTGGAAGACACTCTGCAGCGGGGCCACCTCGCAGGCCTGGTGGGCTCCGAACACCTTGCACATGGAACACGTGGGCACCTCACAGGTGAGGCAGTAGATGTTGATCTTTTCATCTTCGTGCTCCTTGCACATTGGGTGGCTGCCCTTCTGCAGGGGCCGGCTGTGGGGGAAGAGTCACAGTTCAGGGGAGTCCCAGTCCCTGTCTGCTCCCCTGGCTGCAATCAAGGAGGCCCAGACAGGGAAACAATGTCACCAAACCTATCCCCACATCCTAGCACTCAAACTGGACAGCTGGGCTCGGCTTGGGGCTCTGCCAATGCAGAGGACACAGGAAGGGTCACAGAACTCCAGAGAGTCCACCTGGACATGGTTTGGAGGAGAGGAAACATACCCCACCCCAAGTGAATGGACTTGCCCAAGGTCACCCCGCCTGTCAGGGCAAGGGAGGCTAGAGCGCCTTAGCTAATCATAGTCACTGCCACTCCTGGTGACTGCAGGCTGGGCCTGGAACTAAGCAGTTTATACTGGTGGCCTCATTTATTTCTATATTTGCTTCTCCAGACTGTATCCTCCATCCAAGCCCAGAAGCCGGCCTGTTCACTTCATCCCTGAACCTACAGTGTGGAGCACCGGGCATGGCGGAGGTGTGATTCAATCCAGGAAGAAAGAATAAATCAAGAGGCACAGCCTGAGGCCCGGAGAGGAGGCTGCGTGCCCCCAGTCACACACTCAGCGAGGGGTGGCCCAGCGCCGTCAGCACGCGGCACAGCCTCGACTCGGCTCCCAGAGTCTCTCCAGGGTCCAGAGCGGCGCTTCCTAGTTCCTCTCTAACGCATTCTTAGACGGCCTTCATTGCCTGGTCCACTGAGGGCTTCTGGCATGTTCTGTGCACCTCTCCCAGGGTACAGTCGGCCATTTCCCAGCCTAGACTGGACGTTTCGAGTGTAGGCCTTACAGCTCCAGCCAGATCAGGCTCTCATGCGGGCTGCGCCACCTCGGGTTCCCAGCCCCTAGCATCAAGGGACCCCACCCAGGTCAAACGATGACGTCCCCTGTCCGGGTCAACGCCTCACCTTCCAACAGCCTGCGTGACTGACTGGTCACACCCAGGCTGGATGAGAGTCTTTCCAGACTTGTCTTTTTAAATCTTTGAGCCCAGGGTCTCCACGCTGGCAGGGTCCGCCTTTGCCACCTGTCCCCACGCCCTGGGAAAGAAGCCTCAGGACGCAGTGCAGAGGTGAGGCAGGATCCCGGATCCCTTCCAGGGGCTTAGGTTTCAACATCTGGATTCAAGTCCAGATTGTTCTGCCGCTTATTCGGTGTGGGTTTGGACAAGTGAGTTCACCTCTCAGAGCCTCAGTCTCTCTCAGATCTACTGTGATCCAGGCAGAAGCTGTGTAAGAACATGCTGCGTGGGGCCCGGGCAGACCCTCTGAGGACAGCCTTCGTTACCCAACTATGCAGAAAGGCCTCAAAGGGTTCAAACAGGACATGCTCCTCAGCGGTCCGTGCAGGGTGGACCAGGTGTTTGGTGCAATATCGATTGTCTTATAATTTTATTCATCAACAATATGTTTGTATTGTTGTAGCATTGAGTTCTAGCAATGCAGGGTCAAGATAGCCCAAGAGTTAAGAATATTCACGGTGGAATCAGTCACACCCTCTCTCAAATTTACCACTTGTTAGCTGTGTGACCTTGGACAAACCTCTAACCCTCTCTGACCATCCATTTCCTCATGGAAATAAGAATTCCTTCGAGGGTTACTATGAGGACTACACAGTATAAAAAGCATTGAGTACGGTGCCTGCACATAGTACATTCTCAACGAATATTTGATTTTTAACATTTCCCATCAATATCCTATTTGACTATCACAAGAATAGATTTTTTTCTCTCTCTCTTTTTTTTTTGTACTGGGGATTGAACCCAGAGGCACTTTACCAATGAACCACATCACCACTGAGCCACATCCCCAGCTCTTTTTATTTTTGACTTTGAGACAAGTTTTCACTAAGATGCTCAGAACCTTGCTAAATTGCTGAGTTTGGCCTTGAACTTGCTATCTTCCTGCCTCAGCCTCCTGAGACTCTGGATTACAGTGTGTGCCACTGCGCCCAGCTATAGTAACGGATCATGCCATCTGACCCCTTGTGCAGACTGGGAAAATGAAACCCCAAATCCTCACCAAGAGGTCCCAATGCCTAAGTAACAGAAGCAGAAGAGCATATACCATCCTGCAGAGTAGTTTTCCCTCACTGGGCCTGGCCTGTCTCCCGTGGGCAGGGCTCTGCAGGGGCATGAATAAGGTTTTGGACCATAAAGACCTGCCGCCAGTTCGTCAGAGTGAACTGACTTTTCTCCTTGGTGGGCTTGAACCCTGCCTTGAGCACGCCAAGCACACGCTCCACCACTGAGCTGCACCCCAGCCAGGACATCCTTTTCCAAAAAGCTCTCCCCACAGCTATGCCTCTGTCCACGTTGAGGCCTGACACTGCGCAACACTCCCACTCCCAAGTCCTGCCTGAGGCTGACCCAGCTGCCCAGCTGGGAACCCTGGGTGCCAACTTTGCCTCTGGGAGCCTCAGATTCCCATGGAATGGGGAGAATAAATGGCAGGCCTGGTCCGTGAGGCGCCTAGATGGAGCGCAGGGCGGGGGAAGCACCCTGGCTACCATGCACAGCCTGGCCGTGTCCTCACAGGGCTTTCTCTGCCACCCAGGACCACATGGCTGGCTCCTTACCTCTCACCTTTCCCCCATCTCCGTCTCCATATCCCCCAAGAGGGCAGCCTAGTCTCTGGGCCCCTCCAGGCACTGGCCAGCTGGAGAGCCAGCATGGGGGGGAGCTACTCCTGCCTGAGGAAGGGGTGGCTCTGAGCTGCCTCCTGAGGGGCAGAGGAGGAGAGAGCCTCGGAGGCCAGGCTGGGAGGGAGGCGGCCCACGCCCTGCGCTGACCTGGAGCACTCCTGCTTGTAGATGTCGATGATGTTCTCCACCAGCAGGTTCCTCTGCAGACCGTACACCCCGTGACGATCCATGATCACCTCGTGGCGACAGGAGGGGCAGCGGAAACGGCCGCCAGACATGGACACCGAGCTTCCCCGGTTGGTCCAGTAGGGATTTGCAGCCTGCAGGTGGCCAAGGCAGAGGTGAGACCTGGGCTTGCTCCCCAGTCGCCCCCTTTCCTAGTCTCCTAGCCTTCCCCTGCTCACCCCCGAGGCTCCCGTCAAACCAGAGGACCTGCGCTCCCGGCAACCCATCCAGGAGCCGGCAGACCTGAGTTCAAGTCGTGTTTATTCTGCATGACGTTGGGCACGCAGCTTTACCTCTCTATGCCTCAGTTTGCCCGTCCATGAGATGGGCCTTATGACTGCAGCGAGCTCCTAGGACCGCCACTTAAAGGTGACAGAGCCACGGCGTTTCACGCAGTGGCCCTGGGTGCTCCGACTCCTGCCTCCCAGCCAGGACATCTACCTCTCTTTCTCAGGGAGATGGCGCCCCTCCTGCCCCCATATTGTATCAGACAACCTCAAAGGGAAGATGCCTTTATCGCCAGGGCCTGCCTGTCACCCTCCTCCCAAAGCTCTGGGCCCCCTGCCACCAGGGCTGGCTGCGGCCCCAGGGTTCTGGTTTCTCTCTCCTCTCCGCTGGCCTCCCCCACTTATCGCTGGAGGCATTTGACTCTTGACTGAAGAGTCAACAGGAGCTCGGGACAGGCTGGGAGGGGAGTTGCGTCATGGAGAAGGCCCGGGGCGCCAGAGCCACCCCAGCACCCTCCGCCCAGTTCTGAGCCCTCTGTTCGGCTTCCCTTTGGAGGAGAAAGAGCCAGTCCTGATTGGAAAGGTCCTCGGCTCCGCGGAAAGGAGCCACCCGGGGCCCCAGGATAGGCCACGTCCGGCACCGACCTGGAAGATGTCATTGGCACACTTCCGGCAGAGGTTGTGCTGGCAGGGCAGGATCACCACCGGCTTGGTGAACATCTCCAGGCAGATGGGGCAGATCAGCTGCTTCTCCAGGTTCTCCATGGGGTTCCCATCCTGGATCAGACTTGACTTATAATCCATACCGTCGGAGCGCTGCCGTCTTCTCCGCCGCCTGCTCTCTGCGGACCTGGGGGTCTGGCCTTTGCCACCAAACACCAGCTCGCTGGGATCCTCTCTGCTTTCTCCTCCTGGCGCCCGAATTCTGTCCTGGGCTGAGGCCCCTCTGGTATTTATAGCTGGGCTGCAGTCACATGAGCCCCAGGAGGGCCAGCTGAGCATTCCAATGCCAAGCGGCTGGCGGGGCTTGAGTTTCCTCCAGGCCTGAAAGACTTGGCGCTCTCAAATCACAGGCGGGGATGAGCAATCGCTGTTCCCCTGGGAGGGGGGGCGTAAACAAGAACAGCCTGTTCGGAGGCAGGCGTTGGGGAGGGTTGGGTACCCAGAGTTTCCTGCAGAAATTGGTCTCCCCCTGGCCAGGCTGCTAGACCAGGGGATGGAACCCAGAGAGTGGGCCACTGGAACACAAGGGGTTAATAGTGCCCCGTCACCCACCTAATGGACCTAGATTCCAGCCCTTCTCCTACAGTCTTGAGCAACTCCCAAGAAGAGGGATCAGGACAGCACTGTCTCTCAGCCCATCCCTCTGCCTCAGACCTGAGCATAGCCTGAGCATTCTGAGCATTCTGTCGGAGACCCTGGAGACCCCACTCCAGGCAACCTGTCCCTCCATCCCTTGCCTACTTATAGCACTTACGCTGAAAGGGCTCCCTTGAGACAGCCTAGTCCCTCATTTGACAGATTTTTAAAACAGGTCAAGAGGAGAAAAGGATCTTGTTCAAAGTCATTTAGACGCCTGGTGGGATAGTGCACACCTGTAATCCCAGTGACTTGGGAGGCTGAGACAGGAGGATCACAAGTTCAAGGCCAGCCTCAGCAACTTAGCAAGGCCCTAAGCAACTTTATGAGACCCTGTCTCAAAATAAAAAATAAAAAGGGTTGGAGATGTGGCTTAAGTGTTAAGCACCCATACAAAAAAAGAAGAAGAAAAAAATCACTTAGAAAGGAAGTGGAGAGGCCAGCAATCTTATTCATTCATCAGGCATTTTTCTGAGTGTTAAGTATACAGCAGGCACCAAGGTGACAGAAGGATGAGTGATCCATTTCCCTCTCTGAGATGCTCATAGTCCAGGAAGGGGGACAGATGGGAATGATCTCACAGTGCTGTGCAGCACTGCCTGGACTGAGCCTTCAGCCAGGGGCTCCCCTTGGCTCCATGCACGAATCTTAAATTTTCTTCACGTTTTGTAGGACATTTTCCATGTTGGCAGGCAGAAGTCATTACAGGAGGTCCGGTGGCTGGGTTTTGTTTTGTTTTTTTGTACCTGGGATGAACCCAGGGCACTTAACCACTGAGCCACATCCCCAGCCCTATTTCAAATTTTATTTAGAGACTCATCTTGCTGAGTTGCTTAGGGACTTGCTAAGCTGCTGAGGCTGGCTTTGAACTTGAGATCCTCCTGCTTCAGCCTCCTGAGCTGCTGGGATTACAGGCGTGCGCCACTGCGCCTGGCCCGATGACTGTTTTTAAGGTAGGATTTCATGCAGGAACCTTGGGGTCACCTGGTCTGCGGTGCCAGGCAGAAGACGGAGCAGCGGCCTCTGGCCCCAGGGTGTCTAGGAGGTCTGGCAACACGTGGGAAGAGTGTGCAGGACCTCCAAAAAGAGAGCAACCCAGGCCCCGAGGCAAGAACTCACAGGTCAGTCACAGGGCTGAGCAGCCAACCTCGGGAAGGGAAAGGAAGGGGAGATGAAGAGGAACCAGGCATGGAAAGGGGAGGTCTTGAACACAACAGGGCAGTTTTGAGGAGGCTAGTTTCTGGTGATCACTTACCACGCGCACATCCAGCACTAAGCACTTTGAGGCATTATTTCATTTCATCATCTTACCAACCTGCAATATAGGAACCACCGTATCCCCACTCCACAGGGGAGGAAACTCAAGCACAGAGAAGTAAACCAACTGTGTAAGGTCACACAGCAAGAAGTGGCTCTGGGACGTGAATCCAAGAGCTTGCCTCTAGAGCCCGAGCTCCTCCAGGCTCTGCTGTGTTGGGGCAAGTCGACCCTGCTAGCCAGCCAGGGGTAGGAAGAAGGTGAACAGTGAGCAGAGACCATCGCTTCCTCCTGCTCACAGGCCCCCAAGACTCTTCAGACATTGACAGCGTGTGCCCCAGGAAGGTGGGCTTCTGACTGCCACTGGGTTAAGTCACAAAGACTGGAAGCCTAACGTGGTAATTCCCACTCCCTTTTGCCTAAGGATGTAGTTACGATGAGACTCAAGGAGAAGTCTGTTGGCTAAAATTAAATTCTTTCCTCCTTGATAAAAATGAGTATGCAAGGCCGGCACGGTGGAGCACGCCTGTAATGCCAGTGGCTGGGGAGGCTGAGGCAGGAGGATAGAGAGTCCAAAACCAGCCTCAGCAACTTGGTGAGGCCCAAAGCAATTCAGTGAGACCCTGGCTCTAAATAAAATATAAAACGACTGGGGATGTGGCCCAGTGGTTAAGCACCCGTGGGTTCAATCCTGGTATCCCACCCCTCCCCCCAAAAAAGCAAGAAGAAAGCTCATTAATGCCTTTGAACGGGGTCCTGAGAGGGCAGGCAGCCATTGTGCATCCATGAGGGATCAGGTCTGAGGAAGGTGTCAACTCTCAGAGATGGCAGAGGGGAACTATAAAAAGTCCCGGGTCACTGATGCCACCACTGTGCTGCCGATTTATCCAACCTGTAACTGCCACCTCTTGACTATTTTCTTGTCTCCTGCCTCAGTGGGCAACACTACCAGCCGCCCATGTGCACCGAGCAGGAAGCTGAGCATCCCTTTAGGGCCCCCTCCCCTTCTGCACACCCAGCCAGTCCAGCTGTCCTGTCTCCAGTTCTGCCTGTGGGTTCCACTCGCCACGGGGACTCTGAAGACTGAGCGCAAAGATCCAAAGACCGTCTCTATGCATCTGGGGTTCTTAGGAGCGGCGGGGTGAGAGTGTGCTGGGACAGAGCAGGGCCCTCCTCCTCCTCCTCCAGGGCTTCCCCCTCCCCTCTCCCCTTCCCTTTCCTTCCCTTCCTGAGGCTGGCCGCTCAGCCCTTGTGACAACGGACTGGCCGGTCCTTGTCTCTTTTGGGAGGTCCCGCACACTTTCCTGTAAGGGCGGACCTGGGTGCCGGTCAGATTTGGGAGAGGTGTTTGAGCAAGATTTTTTGAGGCGGTGCAAACAGTGCAAAGAAAGTACTGGAGCCGGGGTGGGGGTAAGGGAGCCGGATCTAAAGCCTCGGGAAGGAGAGGGACACTGGGACCTTTGAGGAGGGGAGGGAGGGAGGTCTGAGTGCTGGGAGGTGGAGGAACGGCGACTGGGAAGGTGAGGTCACCTTCCCAGGCTAAGCAGCACCCAGAGCAGCAAGAGGGGATGGTGGAGAAGGTCTGGACCCTCCAGCGTGGGATGTGGGATGCAGGAGGAGGCGCTGGAGAAGGCGGGGGGGGGGGGGGCGTCAGGGGCAGAAGGTCCTTGCTTTGTCCCAGCACAGAGCCGTCACTGCAAGGGGCCATGCACGTGGTCCTGTTGACTTTCTCCAGCCGCGCTTGGCAGCCCAGATGCCGAGCAAATGGACAGTGGGATCGACTCCAGCCTGGGCGTTGGCAAGGCCGCGCTGCCGCAAGTCCAGAGGTACAGCAGGGAAGTGCCCGCGTGGTCCACCCTCCCGGGCATCAGAACACGTCTGGTCATTTAATCCTCCCAACAGCCCTGTAGGGAAGGCATTAGGATCTCTGTTTGTTTGTTTGTTTGTTTTCTTTCCCCGAGAGGAAATGAGGTACAGAGAGTTAATTGGCTTGGCTGAAGTCACACAACCACAAGTGACAGAAAAAAAAACTAGGGTTCACATCCAAGGTAGCCTGATTCCTAAACCTGTGCTCCTTCACTAAAGCATTTATTGAGTGCTTATTATGTGCTGGGCCTTGTGCTAAGTCCTGTCCATTTTTCCTGCAGTCCAGTCCTCCAAATAACTCAGGCAGGGATCATGATTTTTCCTGTTTTGCAGCTGAGTTACAGAAGTTCAGAGAGGTTAAGTCACTCAGCTGAGGTTCACCAGCAATGAGTGACAGAACCAGCATCAGAATCAGAAAGTCGTAAACCATTACCATCACCGGGTATCAGAAATGCCATAAGGCTAGGGCCTGTGAAGAGACTAGAATACCAGTGCTGTGTCCGAACCAGAGCTCTCAATCACTACATTTTACTGTCGCCCTCTCTGCAATTCTATTTATATAAACAGTTTGTTTTTACTGTTTGTTAATGAAATTTTCAATCATATAAAAGAGAGAATAGTCTAATGCGCTCCTGTAACCCAAGCCACTTCGACTCTTTCAACATTTCCTAAACTGATCCCATCTATACCACAAAGCACTTTCTTTTTTCTGAAATATTTTTAAACCAAGTGTCAGACAGTTATCTGACATGTAAATACTTCCGCGTGCATTTCTGATGACTTTTTTTAACATGGTCTCCTTGCCATTATCACACTGAACAAAAAAACGTCCAACTTCTTTTCTTTTCTTTTTTTTTGGTATCAGGATTGAACCCAGGGGTGCTTAACCACTGAACCACAACCCGAGTCCTTTCTCTTTTTAATTCTGAGACAGGGTCTTGCTGAGTTGCTGAGGCTGACTTTGAACTTGTGATCCTCCTGCCTCAGCCTCCCAAGTCGCTGGGATCACAGGCGTGCACACTGCATCGCACTGGCTGGAATAGGCTTGTTTAACCCCTACGTCTATGCTGTTTTTGATTGTCACTACAGAAGGGACTTTTCGGAAACCTGAGATTTTGAGACCTCTGGGTTTCGGGGGAAGAACCCTGGCCTGGGGCTGGACTCCAGCTCCCTCTCTGCGGACACTGGCAACGCGATGCTGGCAGCCGCACCCACCTTCAGTTCCTTCATCTGCCAAATGGAACAACTGCAGGAGCCGATCCCCAGGGTCCTTCTCTGTCCCTGGTGGCCGGGTTGGGGGCAGGGACTTGCCTGTGATGACGCAGCCCCAGGGGTGGTGATACTGGAGAGGAAATAACTCACCGTCTTCTCCTCTCCTACACACAAGGTTCCGGGTGGTTGAGATCTTCCCAGGGACATCCCCGGCACATCAGCAAGCGGATCTTTTTCACCTGCGCGTGCCTGATCTCCCCGTGTCCCCCGCAGCCCCTGGAGGCTGGCATCCGCCTGGCCTCTGCTCTGACTTCCTCTCAGGGATGGGGGTGGGTGGCACAGATACTGCTTTTCCTAGGGGCCAAGATCTCTGCCATGTGCTTGGATGCCATCTTCACTGAAGGATCTTCCCAAATCACAGGACCTAACCCAAGTCATTTGATCCAGTGGCTAAAACCAGGGCAGTTGGCAGAGGCAGATCCATGGGGTCTGGGGCATGATGCAGCCCCAGGTGCCAGGACAAGGTCCACTGGGCCTGGTTCACGTGCCCCAGAAGGGAGCAGAGTGTCCCAGGACCTCGTTGTTCAAGGTCTGGGCCAGGAGACGCACGGCCTCCTCCCACTCTGTCCCCAGGTCTGGACGACACTGTGGTCAGCTCCAAGGACTCTGGGAAGCTGTGAAGACTTTAGAGAAAAAGAATGTCCTGGGGACATGAGAGCCAATAGGTCTGGAGGGGGCTCCACATTGAGGGTCCCGAAATAACACGGTGAATGTGCTCTGTGAACCGAGAGGCAGGGCCGCACCTAGCTGAGACCCTCAGAGCACGGAGCAACGACCAGGAGGCCACCCGCCTGAGGACCAGCTGATCTGAGGCCAGGTCTCCGCTCCGAGGCCCAGGGAGGGTGGACCTCTGTGTGCCAGTCGCTCATCTGTGAGAGCAGGGCACAGCGACGGTCGCTCTGGACCTTTCTATCCCGGGAGTCTAGGTCTGGGTGACCGTCTCCCCGGCACCCTCTCCCTTGCTGAGAACTGACGGCACAGAGGCGGGACCATTTGCCAGGCACAGGCCCAGCAGAGTCCAGGGAGTGACCACCACCCCCGGGGCAGTTTCTGTGGATAACTCTGTGGCCTGTGGACTTTGTCTTTTTTCCTTTTTCCTCAGACTTTGTCTTGCTATGTTGCCCAGATTGGCCTTAAACTCTTGGGCTCAAATGATCCTCTTGCCTCAGCTTCCCAAGCAGCTGTGACCACAGGTAGGTGCCACCCTGCCTGCCATCTATGGCTTATCTATTGTTGCATAACAAATTACCCCAAAACATGGCAGCTTAAACCCAAAATCAACATTTATTGAATCGACATTTAATAAATCAACATTTATTACAGGCGCGGTGGTGCACACCTGTAATCCCAGCAACTTGGGAGGTTGAGGCTGGGAGGATGGCAAGTTCAAGGTCAGCCTCAGCAGTGTAGCATGGCCCTAAGCAACTTAGCAAGACCCTATCTCAAAATAAAAAATAAAAAGAGGGCTGGGGATGCAGCTCAGTAGTAAAGCATCCCTGAGTTCAATCCCCAATTTAAAAAAATTAACATTTATTATCCTACACAGTTTCTGTGGCTCAGGGGTTCAAGAGCAGCTCAGCCAGGTGGCTCTGGCTCAGATTTTCTAAGGAGGTTATGGTCACAATGTGGGCTGGGGCTGTGGGGATCTTTATCAGAGGGTTTGACTGAGCTGGAGGATCTGCTTCCAAGATGGCGCACACAGGGTTGGCAAATTGGTGGGAGGCCTCAGCCCAGGCACCTCCCCACAGGGCCACTTGAGCATCCTCGTGACATGGCACCTGGCTTTTCTCAGAGCAAGGGATCCAAAAGAGCAAGACAGAATGGCAGTGCCCTTTATGATCTAGCCCAGAAGTCACCCACCACCATTTCAACTCTGGATTCTCCTGGGATGGAAGACCCGCCCTGGCGCAGTGTGAGGAGCCTCGGATTACTGAGGACCTTCTTTGAGGCTGTCCTAGGTGTGTATTGACTTATTAAGGCATGAAGTCGGTACCATTAACACTGCCACTTTACAGAGCAATCTGGTAACTTGCCCAAAGCTATCCTTCTGGAAAGTCTGGACTGAGTGCTCCAGAAATCCTGTGTGGAAGACCTTTCCCAGCATGATGGAATGTGAAGATGGGGCCTTTGGGGTAAGTAGGATTAGTTGAGGTTATGAAGAAGCACCCTGGTCCTCTGGGATTAGTGACCTTATCAAAAGGAACTTGCCCCTTCTCCCTCCTGCACACACACCAAGGCGGGGCTCTGTGATCAGCACAAAGCAAGATGGCAGCCTCCCACAACCAAGACCAGAGGCCTCGGCATGAGGTCCGCCTTGCTGGCACCCTGATCTTGGACTTCCCGGACTCCAGAACTGATAGGTAAATTTCTAGTGTTGAATTCGTCTAATGTGTGTATTTTGTTATGTGAGCTGCAGCAGACAGATACAGGCATTAACTCCAGTGGTTCGAACCCTGTCTAGAGAGCGATCGGGGCTGCCTAGCTGTTGTCCTTAGGCCTCCCTCTCCTGCCCCCCCACGGGCCCTGCCCCCGCCCCCCTCTTCCTGGCCGCAGGGCCAAGTGAGAGACTGTCTCCACTGAGGGGAGACCCTGAGCAGGGGTGCCTGAGCGGCCCTGGGAAGACCTGGAAACTGGACTAGAGACGGCTCCGAGGCAAACTCCGGCTCAGGGGCTCCCACTGACCCGGGTGCCCCTTTGTTTGTACTCCAGAGAGACAGTCTTGCGGGGGCCCAGCGGCTGCCCTTCTCCACCCCCCTTAGCTTGAACCTAGAGGTTGCCACACACACCCTCCGGGACTATCCAGATCATAAACAACGAGCAGGAGGGAAAACAGACTATATTTAAACCAGCAGTTGCTCCATAAACAAAGCTAAAAGACAAGTAACCAGCAGGGAGGGAGCATTAGAGGCACGTGGAAAGACCAAGTGTCCCTGTCCACGAGCGAGCAGATCTTCAGGCCCAGTGAGGGACACAGAGAGTCAATTCAGAAAAGATGGCATGCCGAAGCCCCCCAGCCCCCGACCAAAACGAAACCCGCAGGTGCTTGTCCTCGCTGGAGTGAAAAGTCACAGTAAAAGCGCAATAAAATCTGATTTTTCTATCAGGTTGACAAAAATATCACAGATGGAGGGCGGGGCTGTAGGGAGGGGGCACTGCCTCCTCTTGAGCTTGGGTTAGGGTGCCATTTGATAAAGTCAAAATGTAACATATTCCAATTTGTGACTCTCAGGAATCTAGCCCGTCAAACTAGAAAGGTGGCAGAGATAGACAGATGGATAGATAGATTCAGATATGCAGATCTATTTACGTACAAAGATGGTTTTTGCAATACTGTTTGTAGTAGCAAAACATTGGAAGTGACCCAAATTTCCACCGATAGGACAGATAAATGGCTATGTGGCCACACAGTGGAATACTATACAGAATGAGAATAAACAAACATTGCCACGTGTATGAATCTCATAAACAGAATGTTGATCAAAGAGTATGATTCTGTTTATGTGGTGTTCAAAAAAGGCCAACTAAGCCAAGCTACCGGAAGTCAGAACAGTGGTTGTCCTGGTGGGGGGCTGGGGGGAGCACCAGGGGCTCTGGGAGTGTGGAGAGGGTCCGTTTCTAGAGCCAGGTGTGGGTTATCCAGGTGCACTAATTAGTGAGAATGTCTTGAATCATACACTTAACTATACTCTAAGAAAAGGTTTACTAAATAATAAAACAAGCAAACCCCAGTAAGCTTTCCAACTGTCCATGTGGAAAAATACACACACACACACAAACACACACATACACACACACACAAACACACATACAAACATATACACACACACAAACACACACACACATACAAACACACACACAAACATACACACACACATACACATACACACATACATACATACATGAATATTCCTCCAGTTTAAAAAAGTTCCAGGAAGCTTTCTACATTGAACACTAATAGAGAAAGCTGTCAGATGTCAGAGAGATAGATTACTAGGCACACATAGAAAAATACAGGCCAATTAAATGCCATCTGATTCTGTTCTATTTTAAAAATTATATGGGTAGGTATATAAATGTGGTATAGGCAGAAAAAAATGGTTGGAAAGAAATCCCCAACTGTTCAAAGGCTCTATTGCCATGGATCGGAACCCAAAGAGCCCGGGCTCCTGAACCAAGCCCTTTCATGAGCCCCAGCAAGAAACCTGAGCTCGGCTGCAGCCAGGCTGGGCCTCACCTCTGTCTGAGATGGGCCCTGGCCAGAAGGCCAAGGGGCACTTAGGATCAGAGTTTCTGGAAGTGCTGTGAGCCCCAGGGCCCCTGGAGCAGCCAGGTCAAGGCCTGGGGGCAGGGGGGGTGTACAGGCCCCTGCAGGGGGTGAGGACAGGAGAACTAACTAGCCCTGCCCTCACCAAGCCCTAAGGGGGTGGGGGACCCCAATTAACCATCAGAACCCTCAGGACACAACATTAAGTGCCTTGCCCAAGGTTACACAGTATTGAATGGAACATCCAGGCCTTGGGCTCAGACCTGTCTGACCTGAGTTAGGGGCTCCGCTCCCAACTGCCCTGGGGAGGAGGCTTGGAGCTGGCGGGGCGAGCAGGGCGCACTCAGAACCAAGGCAGGAATCCCAGAAGGCAGTGTGGCTCTGTGCCTGCTTCCGCACCGCCATCTGGGGTCAGAGCTCAACCACTAAATCTGGCCCCAGGGGCCGCTCTGTTAACTCGGTACTGACACCTCGGGTTCCAGCTTCCTGGAGGCCAGCCCCGTCCAAAATAGCTCCCCTGAGGGACAGCCAGGCCAGTCTACTGTGCCTCCGCGCCCTGCCAGCCCTCGCCCCCGACTCCTGCTCCTCCCGCCCTCCACTGCCCCAGCCCTGTTCCGAGTCACCTCAGCCCTCACAGCCTGCTCTTAGGCAGAAGCAGGGTTGGGGCAGTGGGACAGTGGGGGCTGGAGTAGCCTGGGGCCTGGGTTCAAGTCCCTGAAGTTCAGAGGAAGGAATGTCCTGGCTGATTTGTCCTCAGCAGCTCCGAACAAAGATAATTTACTGATTCTACAAGTTGAAGGGGTGGAGATAGCATCAGTGGTGGGGCGCCTACTGTTTACCAGGCCTATTCAGTTCTACAACTGTGAGGGGGTGGGGCAGGAAGCACCAGGGACTCTGGTAGCAGCGTCTCCATTTTACAGACAAAGAAACTGAGGCTCCAGGGGAAAGTGGCTTGCCCAAGCTCACCTGCTGCCTGAACTCTGGAGTCAAGGAAGATCCAGATTTTGAGCCTGGCCCTACTACTTACTAGCTGGTGGTCTTGGGCAAGTTACTTAACTGCTCCGAATTTCAATTTTCTCATCTATAGATATTAAATTAATAATAAATAATTTATAAAGTTATTGGGAGGGTGGGGTGTGGTGGCCTGTGATCCCAGTGACTTGGGAGGCTGAGACAGGAGGATGGCAAGTTTGAGGCCAGCCTCAGCAACTTGGCAAGACTGTCTCAAAGGTGAAAAGGGCTGGGAATACAGCTTGGTGGTAAAGTGCCCCTGGGGTTCCATCCCCACTACAAAAAAGAGAAAGAAAAAATTATATATGTCACATAAATATAACATGCATATATAATATATGTACATAATATATATACATACACATATATCATACATACAAATATAACACATATATTTTCTACATATATACATATAGTGAGGACTGAAAAGATAAAGTTGAAACTCTTGCCGGGTATGGTGCTGCACTCACAGTGGCTTGGGAGGCTGACACAGGAGGATCATAAGCTCAAAACCAGCCTCCGAAATTTAGCAAGTCCCTAATCAATTCAGTGAGACCCTGTCTCTAAATAAAATATTTAAAAGAGCTGGGGACGTGTCTCAGCGGTTGAGAGACCCTGGGTTCAATCCCGGGTACCTTCCAGAGATGGTCCAAGTCTTATGTTTGATTTAATCATCTGACCAATGTCAAGTTTCACTCCCTAAGAACAGCGTGGCCAGGGAAGGCGTGTCACCTTCCCAGGTCAGTCCTGGATGTCTTCCTGGAAGAAGCGGCACCTCCGCCCCATTTTGACCCGAGGCCAGCGTGCCCTGGGTAGTTGTGGTTGAGGAGGGGCCGCGTATTTGGAAGAAGGCGGAACAACTGGCGTAGGGAGGGTTGCCCAGCGTGGGTGGGCATGGGGTCAGGTCAGGTCCAAACGCGGCAGGCCTCCAGACCTCGTTCTCAGAGGCTGTCTCAACAGCTTGCTTGGGGACCTTGGATGATAAACAGGTTGTCACCCTCCGAGCCCCAAGTGAACCTGATAAGTCCTGGCCACGCCGAGGAGAGGCCGGTCTATAAATACTCGGTGACTCAGCTTCGCCTTCTGCCGGGTCCTGTTGCTCGGGGGAGGCCTCCAGCTCTGGGGAAGGTCTGGGCCGCCCCAAGTCGCAGACCTCCCAGCTTCCTCCGCCGAGGACCGACTCGGAGGCCCGTCCATCGTGGAACTCTGCGCTTCCAGGAGCCCGCTGACTCTCCTGACCTGGGCCAGGTGGCCGTGAGGCAGGACAACCTGGAGACTGGGCACAGAGGTTTTGGGTACCAGAAAAATGTGGGCTCTGGAGTCAGTTTCCTCCCTCAGCTGGACAAGTGACTGTTAATCGGTCAATTCACTTTTCTGAGCCTTAGTTTCCTGAACGTAACACAAAGATAACCACAGAACTTCCCTGGGGGTGTCACGGGGATGATAGGAAAGAAGGTACAGGAGCCGCTTGGTGCACTGGCTGGCGCGTCATAGGCCCTCAGTTAATGACAGGAGTTAGGTTGTGAATTAAACTGTCCTTTAAAAGTCTGAGGAATGGGGGTAGGTGGGGGCTTGGCCCCCTGAGAGCTAGTCAGGAGCCAGTGGTCACCCCGAACTTTACCGCCTCTCTGCTGCCCAAATATAAAGAGCTTCAGGGAAAACAAGTCAAGCCCCTGTGACAGCCAAGGAGAGGGCAGGTGCTGTGGCTCGTCAGACACCCGCCGCGTGCCGCCCCCATTTGACTCTGAAACACCAGCGGGTAGCGTTGCCCTCACAGGCCCGGAAGCAGCCCGGGGCACACGGATGGCAGGGCTGGAACCTGAGCCCAGGTCTGAGCGCTGCGTGGTCCCAGGAGCCCGCGCTGCCTGACCACCCCAGCCTAGGAAGGCAGGCAAGGCTGGGCGGACGTGAGAGGATGAGGAAGGAGGAATTGGGGTGCTTGGCGATAATCTGGGGTGACAGGAGAGGACGAGCAGAGGGGGAAGAGCCCTTTCTCGACTGCCCGTAGTGACTCTGAACTCGTGGTCCTTCAAAACCTTTTCTGCCTGGCTTTGAAAGCCAGCATGCTACCTCAGGGCCTTCGCACAGGGCATGGTGGTGCACATCTGTCATCCCAGCGACTTGGGAGGCTGAGGTAGGAGGATTGTGAGTTCAAAGCCAGCCTCAGCAATTCAGCGAGGCCCTAAGCAACTCAGTGAGACCTATTTCCAATAATATATATAAAGGGCTGGGATGTGGCTTGGTTAAGTGCCCCTGTTCAATCCCTGGTACACAAAATAAAAGTCCCAGGGCCTTTGCACATGCCGTATGCTCTGCCTAAAAGTCTTCGCCTTGTCAGCTGAGATGTCAGCTCTTCGCTGAAACCTCTGACCCCCTCCGTGGGGTGCATGCCCAGCCTCCCTCCTGGGCTCGGCACCTGTTTGGTTCCTTCCTTCCTGTGTTTAGTACAGTCCATCACTGCTTTGCTCTGCTTCTTTGTTCTTCAACTATCTTCCCCAGCCATGCCAGAAAGCGTCCATCAATGAAAGCAGGGGTCGATGGGCCAGTTCAGTGCCATACCGCAGTGGAACAGCACCTGCATTCAGTAGGAGCTTAGCTTATATTTGTGGGTGAGTGAAGATCCAGCCCACTTGCCTTCTAATACCCCCTTTCTTGCTTCTCAGTGCCACTGACATAGGTTTCTCACCACTTCCCCATCATATCTGTCTCATTCTTTCCTCCTGGTGTTCCAAGCCCTGGCCATCCACACCCTGACCAAGGCTGAATTCCTAGTGAACCTCCTTTGGGAAGCCCACAGCCCTTGTGAGGTGAACAACCTATACAACCGCACAGGGCAACCCTGCTTCAACCACCACTTCTTAAATGTGACCTTAAGCAAAGCACCTCAGCTCCCTGGGCTCCAGTTCTCCCAGTTAATTTCACCCTTGGGACACCATCCAAAAGAGATAATTGGAAAGCAGATAAAACCAAAAAATGTCCAAAGTATACTATAAAGCGTTATTTAAAATAGAAGAAAAATTTTAAAAAAACAGAAAGGTTGGATGTTAATAATAAAAGCTCTGCTGGATGAATGCTCCAACATGCCAGGCAGGGAGCAGGACAGAAGCCATGGCGAAGAGTCCAGGTTCCAGGTCCTCTGCCCAGTGTTTACTCTGTGATCTTGAGCCAGCGACGGAACCTCTCTGAACCTCAGTTTACTCATCTGCAAAATGGTAATGATGCAGGTTCCTACTGCATGAGCCTCCCCTTGCTCATTGGATTTTTAAACAACCATAACCCTGGTACAAAAAAGTACACAAGTGAGCGTGCAACTCAGTGAACTTCCCGCAGAGCGAGCACGGTGGAGTATCGGCCGACAGGGTGCTGTGGAGGGTGACAGCCCACACCTGGACGGCACCCAGGGCGAGCGGCACCCAGCAGGCGCCGAGGGCGGCCTCGGCCCGGCAGGGGCCCGGCGCCAAGCACTGCGCATGCCTTGTTTTTATTCGGCCCTCACAACGAAACTTTCAAATAAGGAAATTGAGATGCAGGGAAGTTAAATATACGGGCCAACATCACAAAGGTAGTGGACAGCAGAGGTGAGAGAGAAACTCAAGTCTCACCCCAAAACCTTCCTCCAAAACCCCTGGATGTACTGACTCCCTGAGATGTTTATTTTAAAAACATTGTTAGCAGTAGATGGACACAATACGTTTATTTATATATATATATATTTTTACGTGTTGCTGAGGAATGAACCCAGGGCCTCACATGTGTTAGGCGAGCATTCTGCCACTGAACTGCCACCCCAGCTTCAAGATGTCTATTAAAATATCAGTTAATAAGTAAAAAGCAAAGCAAAACAAAAAAATGATCGTCAGTGACCAACTCAATCAACTGTGCTGATTCTCAAGTCAATTAAATAAGTGTTTGTTGAACACCTACTATGTGCCAGGCACTATTCTAGGCACTGGAGATAAAGAGAAAGCAGGAGAGGACAGTTCATGTTTTCTTCATGGAGATTATGTTCTGGTGGAATAAAAGAGATTGAAAAAGAAATAAAGATGATTTCTGATGTAACAAATGCTATCAAGAAAAGCAGACAGTGACCAGAGTCAGGAAGATCATAGGTTCAAGGCCAGCCTCAGCAACTTAGTGAGGCCCTAAGCAACTCTGCAAGACCCTGTCTCAAGATTTAAAAAAAAAAAAAAAAAATTAAAAAGGATTAGGAATGTGGTTCAGTAGATAATCACCCCTGGGTTAAATTCCCAGTACTAAAACAAAACCAAACCACAAAAGATAGCTGGGTGCAGTGATGTACACCTCTAATCCCAGCAACTCAGGAGGCTGAGGCAAGAGGATCGAAAGTTCAAGGCCAGCCCCAGAAACTTAGCAAGGCCCTAAGCAATTTAGCATGGTTCTGTATCAAAATATTAAAAATAAATAAATAAATAAAAAGGGCTGGGAATATAACTCAGTGGGAAAGCATCACTGGATCAACCCCCAGTATTAAAGAAAATAGTCTGAAGGTCGGAGAGAAAAAGTCAGATAAGCTCAGACCTAAGACCCAAGGACTACGTGGTGGTCACACAGAGATGCTGCAGGGAGATAGTCCAGCTGACAGCTCCACAGATCTCAGCAACAGAATCAACCGCCGGTCACATGAATGAATGAGCTCTCAGGAAGCTCCCGACCTCAGCCACCCCGGCAGAATCCACAGGGGGACGACACGAACTGCCCCCACCGAGCTCTACCCAGCTGAGTCCCCTGCACCGCAAGTTTGGGATGCGGCCACCTTGATTCCTGCATGTTCTCAGGAGGAGCCTACTGCAGTGATGAGCTTCAGACTGATTCTTCTGCTCCAGGACTCGCTTTCCTTGGCTTAAAATGGAACAATAATTACTATGTCATGGGAGTGTTGTGAAGTTTAAATGAGATGATGCACAGAAGGTATGTGGGGAGGGGGGTTGGCACTGGGGACTGAACCCGGGGTGCTCTACCACTGAGCTACATCCCCAGCCCTTGTTATTTTTTACTTTGAGACAGGGTCTCACCAAGTTGTTTAGGGCCTCACCAACTTAGCAAGCCTCCCATTGCAACCCTCCTGCCTCAGCCTCCAGAGTTACTGCGATTACATGCAAGTGGGACCACGCCTGGCAAGGTGTTCTTTTGATCATGGGACTTCAGTAAATGATATTTAATATTAACAGTAACGAAGGGCTACTCATTTTTAAAATATCGATATAAGAAAACAAAGAAGCAGTGTGACTGTTGGCTCAGGGGGAGGAGAGGGAAGGTCCGGGAGCCGTGTTCCACCACTCCTGCGGGGAGACGTGTGAAGAAGCCGCGTGTGCCCGCCAGGTGGGACCAGCTGCGCTAATTCCCGGACCCCACGTAAGTGATTTCACTTGCTCTCTCGGCAGCCATGGTATTACTTCTGTTCTCCCGGGGCTGGGGCTGAAGGTCGCTGCACTCCCCGCCAGAGCTCTGGGCATGATTATTCCTGGGGGACACCGGTTTTCCTGGTCACTCTGGTCTGAGTCCAGAGGCCAAGTTCAAGACCACTTGAGACAGGTTAGGGCTCCCTGAGCCCCGTCTACCTGGACAGCCCACAATTCCAGGAGCGGATTCGTCCCCTCCGGGTGCCCAGCAGGGCCTGCTCTCTTGGGCACTGGATCCCTGGAAGGGGATTGAGACGCCGCCTGCCCCGAGTCTGACTTCACACAGGAATTTCACACCTCCCCAGGCCCTGGCCTGCAGGTGGAGGGTGTCCGGGAGAGGGGCCAGGTCTCTGCGGAGGCTGGGGAGGCCTGCTCCCACCCTGAGGAGGCTGGCTGCGGCTCCTTGTCCTGCCCTGCCACCTGTTCCCGGCCCGCCCTCCCGCCTCTGCACCTGGCCTTTGGAATGCTCACTCCGAAGCTGGTGGGATGTGGGTATTAACAACTGGGCCGAGACGTCCAGGCCCTCGGCCCCTCTCAGAGTCTCTGTGTCCCCAGGAGGAGGAGGGCGGCAGGATGAGCCGTGGCTCCCTTGTTTTGAGGGCTTTCGGGCACCCAGCTGTGGGGACGGAGTTGCACTCTGTCCAATGGCTCGCCTTGCGGATCTTTCAGTGTCTCATTTTATATTTGGGGAAAGTGAGGCTCCTGAGAAGGCAGGTAACTTGACCCAGGCCACAGGTGAGCCGTGAAGGGGACACTCCAGTCCTGTCTGCCAGCGACACCAGCCCTTGTCTTCTCCCCTCGGAATACAGGCGCTCAGGCCTGGCGCCCCACACCCCTCGCTCTGCTGCCCAGCTCCCTGAACTTCCAGGAACCGCTGCCTGGGGGCCGGCCGGGAGGGTGGCTTCCAGGAAGCTGGTTTTCCCAGGACGAGGCAGGACCCAGCCCTTTGGCTCAGGTCTTGTGACAACCCCAGGGGGCAGGGCCAGGGCCAGTCTGGGAGAGGGCCCTCCCCAGGCTCCTGGAGCAGGGCATCGGATGTGGGACATCTGTTCCTGCCCAGGGAGTCTCAGCTCAGTCCTCGCCCGGCCTCCGGCCCTCAGCTCCGGAGGTGCTTCACTACTGGAGTCTCCCAGGAGCCAGGGCCGAGCACAGGGAACGGAGGGCAGAGAAGCGCATTGGTCCTGGCCTCACCTGTCACCAAGGCCTCAGATGAAGGCTTTTGACATTCGCTGTTGAAGAGCAGTGTGACATAGTGGTTAGCCTGCAGCCTCTGGACCCAGGCTGCTCATGGGCCACCTTCCTGGTCTGCCACTTAATGCTGTGTGGCCTCTGGCAGTTTCCTTAACGTCTATTGCCTTAGTTTCTCCATCTGTAAAATGGGTAAGAACACCTATGACAGGTTGGTGTCACGATTACATAAGCTGCTATGTAAAGTGCATTTCCGTAGCCAGAGGGCCCGGCGTGGAGTAACCACGCACCGGGTGTCGGCTGCTATTTCCAAGTGAAGTCGCACACAGGACACTGGACAAATGGAAAATTGATATTCCCCAAAGAAGTCCTAGAAACCATCCCTTCTAATGCCCCCGCCTAGGGCTGGGATGGGCTCAGAGAAGAGGCTTACTGAGCCCTGGGTTCCGCCCCCGCAGCCCACACCGACCACAGCCCAGGCTGCACCGGCCGAGCGCCTCTGTCCCTTCCCTCCTGCAGCGCCTGCGCAGTTCGCTGGAACGCCTAGAACTGTGGGCCTTCTTCCTTTCAGCTGACCTGTCACCAGCGCTTTCCTGTCCCCCTTCTGGAGGTTTAACTGAGGCTCTGCCACATGTGGGTCAGGGCTCCGCTCCGGGCGCTGGCTCTTCTCTCTGGGGGCTGCCATTCCCCCGGCCCTCAGGTCCTGGTCACAGAACTGCTCCTTGACACCGAGGTCTAATTCACACAGAGCGGACCGCACCAGCACCAAGGGTGAGTGGGGTGCATTTCTATCACTCGGCCACCATGTAACTGCCACTGGGTACAAGCAGAACGCTCCCATTGCTCCGGAAGGTGTCCTCCGTCCCAGGCGATGACCACCGCCCCCTCTGGCTTCCACCAGCCTAGGTGAGTTTTGCGACAAACTGATCTTGCTGTACGAACAGCTCTGCTCCTTTGAGGATGCCCGTGCTTTAAGGGCTGCCGGATGCTGTGGCCGTATGACCCCTTGGCATCAGGGGGATGGGATCCAGGATCCCCAGGGATGCCACACTCTTCCGATGCTCAGGTCCCTTAGATAAAAGGGCATAGTGTTCGCATGTGACCTAGGCATGTCCTCGCTGTACCTGAGGCCATCTCTACGTTATGTGTGATCCCTAATGCAACCTAAGTGACACGTCAACAGTGTCGCACTGGAGAAAGACAAGGAAAAACCCTGGACACTGTACATGTTCAGTACGGATGCAGCCGTTGGAGGCCTGACTGCAGAGCATCTAGGGACAAGGGAGAAATTCGGAGCTGGAGGGAGGCCAGCAGGCGGCTCCCGAAGGGGCTGCAGGCACGTCACTGCATTCACGAGGACTCAGCATAGGGCTTGGAGCGTGCCTTTTGGAACTTTTTCAAATATTTTGGTTGAATCCGTGGTCACAGAGGGCCAACTGTACTGTTAGCACATATTTTGCTCTTAATTCCTTGTCATCAATAACGCTACATTGAATGTCACATTTTGTTCCTCACACTAGACTCTCGGAAGTGGGACTGGCTGTTGAGACAGTTCTTGGTCCACGTGGACAGATGGGCTTCTTACAGGACCGTGCGGCCAGCCAGCAGTGAACAGGTGTGCAGTGGGAAGAGCGAGCGCTGCGTGCACGGCGGAACCAGTCCACTGAGCTCCAGCACCTGCCCTCCCAGCCCGGGGTTCTGCGGGACTCCCCGGATGACCCAGTGGTGCAGAAGAACACCTCCACAAGGAGTCCAAAGGGCCTGAGGACACACGGGGCTGTGCTCCTCTGGGGGAAGTCACGGCGACAAGGAGCTTGGGATTCACTTTGCAACGTCAGAATGCTGACTCTTAGCACGCACGCTAAGAGGGACCTCACCTCTCATCAAGGGACTGACAATAACTAAGCCACAGAGTCAGATTCGATCACAGAGCAGTGTCAGACTCAGGAAATACAGAGAAAAAGGAGCAGTTAGGAAACTAGACCACGTGTGCCTCAAGACTGGCACGGGAAGCCAAATGACTATCAGAAAGTATCCTGTACCTCAGGCTGTCCTCCCTAGAAAGCAGAGATTTTGAAGTCTGATGAATGAAACCTCCATCAAAATCCAAAGGACATGGAATCAACCGAGATGCCCTTCAATAGATGAATGGATAACGAAACTGTGGTATATATACAAGATGGAATATTACTCAGGCACAAAGAAGAATAAAATGATGGCATTTGCAGGTAAATGAATGGAGTTGGAGAACATCATGCTAAGTGAAATAAGCCAATCCCCAAAAACCAAAGGCCAAATGTTTTCTCTGATAAGTGGATGATGATATATAACAGGGGGAAGGGGGTAACGGAAGAATGGAGGAAAGATGGATTGTGTAGAGGGAAATGAGGGGTCAGGGGAAGGAAAGATAATGGAATGAGAAAAACATCATTACTCTATGTACATGTATGATTACACAAATGGTGTGACTCTACTTCGTGTACAACCAGAGAAATGAAAAGTTGTACCCTATATGTGTACAATGAATCAAGAGAAAAAAAAAAAAAAAAGAAAGAAAGAAAAGACAAAACTCAAAGGACAGAGTTCTGGAAGCTTCCAGGTAGCCAAACATATTGCAGCTCCTGAAGGGTGGTGTTTCTGGAGAGGAATAAATGGATAAACAAAAATCAGTGGATGGAAGGATAAGTACAATGTGGTATGAACATAAAATGAAATCTTATTCCACCTTAAAAAGGAATGAAATTCTGATACCTTCTCTAGCATGAATGAAACTTGAAGACATTATGCTAAGTGAAGGAAGCCAGTCACAAAAGGAAAAACACAGAATTACCCATGCACTTCTACCATGATGTGATGCAGCCCAGGGGGGTCCTCACTAGAGCCAGTGTTATACCCTTGTGTCTCCAGAATCATGAGACAAAATAAGCCTCTTTTATTTATAAAGTAACCTGCCTCAGGTATTTTGCTACTGTAATGAAAAACTGATTGATATACTAGCCTTAAGAGAAGTCAAAATCGTTTGAGGTGAAGAGAGGATACTAACTCTGGAGACATATGAGCCACTGAATTAAACCCTTCCTGAAGCTAGCCCTCCCATCTCCATTCTTCTCAGGCACCTGTACCAAGCATTCCATCGAAGTCAACTGGAGTTGAAATCCTGTCCTTGCAACAGAAGCATCCAGAGAAGACAGAAAGGTCGGAGGAGGCCCAAGCCTCTCAGAACCTGCTGGGGAGTCCTTGCCTCCTCTGTCTGGGACGCCCTTGGGACCCTCCCTTGCAGCCTTTGACCCTTCATCGCTGTGGTTTTCAGATGGGGCACTCCCAGCACCTCTTGGAGCCATGTCGGGAGATGCAGAGCTGGGCCGTGACCAGCTGCTCCGGGACCCTTCCAAAGCTAACGCTGAATCTGGCACACGAGCTGTTTGGGCCCCTGTGTCACTTGTCTGGGGGCTGCACCAGAAATAGACATTCAGACTTTGGGGTACAAGCACAGGGGAGGGGCAGACTGAAGAACCAAAGGCCAGAACTGGAAAGTGCCTTATGAGTAGTCAGACCCCCTCACTTTGCAGACAGCTGCAGAGATGGGGCTGGCGCTCTGGGGCTGGAAGGGAGCAGGGCACACTGAGGAGGATTCTTCCTGCAGTCAGGAGCTGCTCCCTCAACACTCACTGGTAGGCCCGGCCACTTGTCCTTCATCATTTTATTGGGGCACTTCATCAACACCTCCTGACTGGCTCTGAGGGTACTAGGTCCCTAACAAAGCAATGAGACCTCCAGAATTTCTACAGAGCAGTTAGCAGTCTGGCGGGAACGGGAACTAACATGCGCCTTGGGGACTGGGGTATATGGGAACTCTCTGTAATTCCCACTCAATTTTTCCACAAACTGCTCTACAAATAAAGGTTTAAAAAGCATACTTCTGTGCTTCCTGCCCCCAAGTCCTGAGCTGTTTTCCTCCACCATATACTTCCACCATGATGTTCTGCCTCATCTCAGGCCCCAAGGAATGGAGTCGGCCATCTATGGACTGGGACTTCAACCCCAAATAAACTTTTCCTGCTCTAAACACACGCACTGACAAACAAGCATCCCACATGGAACCGGGAGGGGTGGCAGGCACCTGTACCATCCCAGCTACTCAGGAGACTGAGGTGGGGGAGTCCCTTGAGCTCAGGAGTTCAGAGTCCAGCCTGGGCAACAGAGCAAGATCCCCTCTCGAAAACAAAAGGCAAACCCCCACATCAACGTACCACATCTGTATTGGAACCAGACCTGAGTTCAAGTCCCAGTTCTGACATTTCCAAGCAATGTGACTTTGGATGAGTCCTCTGTCTTAGGACTTGGGTTTCCTCAGTCATAGGTGAGTAGTTCATGCCTCAGGGGGCAACTGCAGACGCCCTGAGGTCACGAACAGACAGCACTTTGCACAGAGCCTGGCACAGGAAGAAATATGAATATTAACTTTCTTTTCAGACTCAAAAGAAGCCCATTGTATTACATAGAGCAGCGCAGAGTCCTTCTTCACAGGGAAAAGTTCCATTTCCCCTTTCCAGGGAGACAGATGCGACTCTCCCTCGGTTCTCAGCTTTCTGTCCCATAGATACTGCCCACGTTGGCTAACAGCATAGAGGTAGCTGATGCATCGAGTAAGTTGTGCCAGTCATCAGTGAACACTCCATTTCCAACCCATTTTCTTCTTCTGGATACAATGCTGCGATTCATTTCCCTTCCAACCTCAAAGCCACATGGAAGCTTTGATTAGTTTTGGGGGTGCATTTTAAAGGTTCCCAGGATCTTGGTGCAACCACTCTAGAAAGCAGTATGGAGATTCCTCAGAAAACTTGGAAGAGTACAACCATTTGACCCAGTTATCCCTTTCCTTAGTATATATCCAAAGGATTCAAAACCAGCATACTATAGGCGAGCTCAGTGGTGCATGCCTGTAATCCCAGCAGTTTGGGAGGCTGAGCCCAGAGGATCGCAAGTTCAAAGCCAGCCTCAGCAACCTAGCAAGGCACTAAGCAACTCAGTGAGTTCTGTCTCTAAATAAAACATTAAAAAGGGCTGGGGATGTGGCTCAGTGGTTAAGTGCCCCTGAGTTAAATCCTTGGTACCAAAAAAATAAATAAATAAAAGAAGAAAAAAAAAATCAGTATACTACTAGGATGCAGCCACACCAATGTTTACAGCAGCTCAATTCACAATAGCTAAGCTATGGAACCAACCTAGGTGTCCTTCAACAGATGAATGGATAAAGAAAATGTGGTATATACACACAATGGAATATTACTCTGCCATAAAGAAGAATGAAATCATGGTATTTGCCAGTAAATGGAAGGAACTGTAGACTACCATGTTAAGTGAAATAAAACAATCCCAAAAAAACCAAAGGCTGAATGTTCTGTCTAATATGCAGATGCTAACACAATAGGGGAAAGAACAGAAGTTCACTGGATTAGACAAAGGGGAATGAAGAGAAGGAATGGAGGATGGGAACGGGAGAGACAATAGAATAAATCGGACATAACTTTCCTGTGCTCAGAGTATGAATACATGACCAGTGTAACTCCACATCATGTACAACCGCGAGAATAGGATCCTAATTAGAATAAGTTGTACTCCATGTATGTATGTCAAACTACACTCTACTATCATGCATCTCTAAAAAGAATTTTAAAATTTGAAAAAAACAGTTTCCTAGGATCCTGACATTGCCATACTCTGAACATGGCCCAGCTCTCTTCTTGTACTACTGGTCAATCACTTTGTGGGACAGGAAGGTGAGCCTTATATGGCTGGCCAATCAAGGAACACCCAGAGAGAAGCTTCTGCATGCAGGCCAAGGACATCCAGCCCCACAAGCCCCTTCCTGCCCAAGGGAGAACCCCTGCCCTTGCTCCAGAGTCTCTCAAGCCCCAGAACAAGGGCGCAGCATCACCTTAGAGGAGATGCCAAAGGGAACCATCCCCACTGGCCTCACCTGGGTACCAAGCTGGAGGTGAATATAAACATTTATTTATATTACCTACTTCTACTAATTTATGTGTGAAATGGCTCCTTGACAACCTGATTCCTGTGGATCCATTCCAACTGGGAGCATTTCCATTTGCCCCATGTGACCTGTTCTTGTGGCTAGATAAAGAAAGGTTCAGTCATTTATTGGGCTTGGGACCTGGAATTCAAAGGTTCCGGGAGCATAGCTCTGCCACTGACTTACTGGTAACCTCAGTTACTGAGTCCTTCCGAGTCTCCATTTCTTCAGCTGTAAAGTGTTATGCTAGTCTTATTCACTTCTTGGGTTCTTGTGAGATAAAAAAAGGGACTTGATCTTACCTGGGAATTCAGACCTGCTTTACTAAAGCACAGGCAGCCACTGCAGTAATGCAACCTGCCACAAGGGGGCAGGATTGCTACATCTAATTTCCTACTTGGCTAAACCAGGGATTTCATGTTTTGAAGGATTGTCTTTTTCTTTTAGAAAAAATTCAAACACACAAAAGTAGAATGGTATAATGAACCTCATGTACCCATAACTATGTTTTAACAACGATCACTATTTTGCCAATCTTCCCCTTTCTGTGCTGCTTGTGGAGTATTTTAAAGTACATGCAGGCCTCATTCCATCCGACCTGAGTCAGGGCACTGCTCCAGTCCAAGACTCACTTCCACAAGCACCATGAATTCACTCTACCAGTTTGTCTTCAAATCGCTCAACGTGTACCAAAGATGTGACTGTCGGTTCACTAGAATCCAGATCCAAATGACATCACAGCATTTGATGAGTCTGTCGAGCTTTAGGTTTTGACACTCTACTTTCCCTTTGTAACTTCATGCCCTGATTGTGTTGGAGAAACCAGGAGGCTTGTCCTACAGGAGGTCCCACATTTAGAGTTTGCCCGATTGTGGTCTGTCTATCCTCCATATTTCTTCTGAACAGGTAATCAGATTTTGGCTGGGTAGGCTTGGATTCTTTCATTTTTTTAGGCAAGAATATCTCACGGAGACAACTGTATCCCCAGTTAAGTGATTTAGCAAACGTCAGCCTAAACTCTGCATTACAAAGTTCCCCCAAAACTTTCACCCAACTGTTTTAGCATCATTTAAAGATCATTATTTCATCACCATTTGAAAAACTGCTTTTATGGTCCTAACATTTCTTCTTTGTTCACTAGTTGGAATTCTTCTACAGAAGTAACCCTTTGTTACCTACTATTTGGTTGCCTGGAATACTATACATAACAAGCCAGAAAAGTAATTATTTCCCCTTGTGCTGGTGGTAACAATGAGTTGCTTTCCTTAAGTAATTATAAGTTAATGGATTTTTACAAGTTTTATGTGTTATAATCTACTGAAGCAATTCTTTTTCTCTTAGTGTTTAAATTTTTCCATCTTTGCTCAGTGGGGACCCCCTGAATTGGTTCCTTGGTCATGATAGTTTCCTGGCTTCCAGGCACAAGATGACCCAAATTCATCTTTCCTGTTCCATATCTGGAATCTGACATTTATCAAAGACTTGATTTTGTTTTGATTTTTTTTTTTTAAACTACAAAATGGTTTTTAGAGCCCAAATCTGTGCCTGAAGAGTGTTCCTTACTACTAAGTTGGTCATTGTTTGTGGGCCTTTCCAGTAGAGCTGAAAAACACATTTTTAAAAGAAAAATGCATATTTTATACCACTATCTAATTCGGATATAAATTTACTTTAAGCTTCTTTTATACTTGGAACTTTTTCTCATATACTGAAAAATCATGGTTCTCAATGCCGTTAACATAATTATTTATTTGCTTTATCTCACAATATCATAGTTTCAAAACAGCAATGTCATGGACGGGTTGTAACTCAGTGGTAGAGCGCTTGCCTCACACGTGTGAGGAACTGGGTTCAATTCTCAGCACCGCATATAAATAAAAAATAAAAATCCATCGACAACTAACATGCTTTAAAATAGCAAGGATTACAACCAACAATAAAGCTAACCAATACAATTTTATTTCTATGCTGATTTAGTTGTTCTTGGACTACATCTCATAGGAGATAGAGTCAAAATCCTCCTACAGTCATGTGAAATGATTTCCTTGGTGTAGTCATGCCACCACTCTGGCAGACCTACAGTTCATTTTCATGTTTTTAATTTTCATGTAGTTTTATCCCTTTTTGAAATATTTTATAAATATGCAAAAACATTTGCAAGTCTCCAGAATAGTAACTATATAATGTCTCATTTCCATCCTTATCTCCACCCTGCACGTAGGCAATCATTTTTAGAAACTTGGGATATATTCCATTGTCTTTTTAAATATGAGTAATTAATATATTTGTCTTCCCATTCCATAAACAGAAGGTATCAAGCACACTATAAGCACTAATATACACCTTGCTTATTTCACCTAACAATATATATGAAGATCACACCATATTAATATGGTGATCGGCATATAAATCTTCCCTATATCTTTTTATGACTGCATAGTACTCCATTCTATGTATGTACTATATTAAACCAGTTCTTTATTATCAGACATAGGAGCAGTTTTCAATCATTTGCTATTAACTAATGCCATAATGCACAAGTATTTCTGTATTTTAGCCTATGTCACTAGGATAAGTTCCAAGAAGTCTAAGAGTTGACCTAGGGTTACTGGGTCAAAGGGTAAATACCTATGTAACATGGTTTTATCTGCCAAGTTTTCTTGAGAAATTTTATCATTTTGCCTTCTCACCAGCAAAGTGTGAGATGCTGGCCTCAGATATATATTTTTTATACCATACTAGATTGAGGAGGCTGCAGAGATAAATCACAGACAAGATTCTTGTCCCCAGGAATTCTTGTCTAGAAGAAAGCAAATAACAAAACAATGATATTCCATAATAAGCAGGGACAGATGCACTCTGAAGCTAATAAAACTGAAGCTTCAGAGTCCTCACTTGCAGGGACCCTTTCAAATGTCCCAACGATGTGTTGGTCACCCCCAATTATTTTAAGTTTCAGGCTCCACAACAGTTAAATCTACCTCAGACTCTATAGAGTCAGCCTGTCTTGTGGAGGGAGGGATTTTAACTCTGCTCTGCAGCCAGCTTGAGAGAAGAAGCGCCGATGATATTTAATGACTGAGACAGACAAAAGGAAAAGGCCACTCTGATCAAGTGATCAGCCCGATTCCCATCAATAAGCCACACTAGTACCCAACTAGCAGTCTACAGAGCTTTCCATAATCCCACCGCCGCCACCACCTACTTTCCAGGGCAGGAAACAAGTTTTGGCTGGAGTATTTCCAGCAAACAGGTGAAGACGGGTATAAGGAGGCACTGAGGACAAAAATCAGAACAGAGGACACCACGTTGGGGTGTTTCTTGCTGCTGCGTGCGGTTTATTGGGTGGTAGGTGGGAGTTATTATACCAGGGAAGTGGGTATTCAAAACTGACTCCTTTTGGTCAAATGAGGCATAAGTCGGCTTCCTTCTCTGTAAAATTAGGGTTAGTAACAAAGCCTGCCCTGGTGGGTTTGGTTAGGCTTGAGAGATCATTTACATAAAGACCTAACCCAGTCTCAGGCTCAGAGGGCCATACATGGACGACAAAAAATAAAATGGTCGATCCTGAGCGCAGTGAAGGAATTCTTCTGCACATTATGTCCTAGGCAGAACTGGGAACCAGAACCACCTTCCTCACAAGCCGGGGGAGCAGGAAAATCGGGGAAGGAGCGGACACTCCTCTGGAGGATGTTCATGATCTGGGTAACTAGCGGATGGCCGAGCGGTCCAGGTGTCCGAGTGGCTGCCCGCCCGGGCTGGCTGTCAGACCGGCCGCTTGTCGGGGTCTGATTGACAGATGTGGGGTGGCCGGAGGACTGCGGCGGCCGAGCGCCCCGGACTGCTCGCCCCCTGGACGGCCGTCCTGGCAGACCGTGGCCAGACCCTGCGCGCCGTCCCAGCTGGATCCCGACCCTTTCCCCGAGCCCGCCAGGCCGGACGTGGCCGGCGCTGCAGCCAGGTGCGGCCGCCTCCGCGCCCTCCCTCCCGCGCCCGGCAGGGCGCCCCGACTCCCCGCGGCCGCGGAACAATGAGGCGCCGGCTTCTTTAAGGGAGATACCACCGCGCCGGCGGAGCAGGGGACGGCGTCTGCCCAGATGATCGCACCCAGCCCCGCGCCGCCGCCTCGGCGACTGCGCCGCCCGCAAACATGGCTCAGTGACTCGGACAAAAGGTGCAGCCTCCCTCCTGGCGGGGCGCACGCCAGGCCTCTCAGCTTGGGCCTCGCCTCCCCGCGAGCCCGCCGCAAAGCTCCGCGTTCCCCAGGTGCAGTCGGCCGGAGCGGAGGAAGATGCACCAGGCGACCCACCCCAGCGACCCCCGCACGCCAGCCCGCAGCTTGGTAAGTCGGAAGGGGGCGGGCAGGCCCGGGCGCGCGCACCGCTAGGCCGCGATCCGCCGCCGCAGACCCTTCCCGGGACCGCGGGGCCGTGCGCGCCCGCAGCGGTCTGCGGTGTGACAGAGCCGGGCGTGGAGCGGTCTCTCCGGGCGACCACCCCTGCGGAGAGGGGGCACCAGTGGTGTGCTCCGCAGCGCGCACACCTCGGGCGACGCCGGGCTCCGCCACAGCCGCAGGACCCGAGCGGGGAGCGGGCCCCGGGCGCGGCGCCCAGCAGGCGGCGCTCGCCCGGTAGGCGGCGCTCTGCGGCGCCGGCGCGCTACGCGAAAGCCGGAGGGAGGCGGGGCCGCCGGTCGTGAGGGGGTGTGTCTGCGCGCACCACGGGGGCGCGCGCCGGCCTCTGACTGAGGCGGCGGCGGCGGAGGCGCGAGCTGCCCGATAATGGCGGCCTGCAGAGCCCGTGAGAGGGAGCAGCGGCGGCGGCTACCCTGAGGTAAAGCAGGCGCTTCGGCGCGGCACGGAGGTCCCGCCCGCAGAGCCGCCGGCCCCGCACGCGCCTCTCCTCCCCGCAGGCCTGTCACAGGACCTGACAGCGGAGTCATCGCGGGCAAGGCCCGCGCTTCAGGCCACCGGCCCCGGCAGCGGCCCTCCTCACGCCAGGGCCACTCCCCGGGCCCCGGCGCTCCGCCCGCAGCCCCGAGGAGTGCAGGCCGCCGCTGGGATCGGCCTCCGGGGGCGCAGGCCCCCGGGAGGATCCCCGCAGGGTCTCACCGGGTCGCGGCCGCGGATGGGGACGGCCCGATCCTTAGCCAGGAGCGTTGGCCCGAAGCCGCCGCGCCGGGCAGCCCCTCTGGCCCCGGCCCGCCCTTCCCCCGGCACCAGCAGGTGTATGGCCCGGCCGGCCGGCGTCCAGCGCTGGGTGAGCACGGCAGGCAGGAGGGCCCGGGAGATGCCAGCGTAAAGTCCCCTCGGTTCGCACGCGCGTGCGCCCCGCGCGCTTCTCTGACCCGGGGGTTGCGGGGATTTCAAGCCGCCTTCCTCGTTCCTGATTCAGGAAGGGGCCGCTTCCTTCGGGGGTCACCGCACCCGGCGGGAGAGGGGGGCTGCCTCCGAGAGCGAAGCCGTGGGGACGCGCCGCGGCGGTCGCAGCGCAGACGCGTGCCTGCCCCAGCGCCGGAGGAAATGGGCCTCCGGGGCGGAGTGGGATTGGGAGGGCGGCTGCCCAGGGCGAGGAAGCGGACTTGAGGCGCCGCAGAAGCAGTCGTTCTCGTCCCCAGATCTGCCCCGTAGACATAAAGGGCTGTTTCCCACTTCTCAGCCTCCAGAGTCAGTCGATTTTTGTTTCCCCAGTTGTACAAGATAAATATCGTACAATCTCAGGTTATCTTCCTTGCCCATGGTGACAACCTACAAATGAGAATTTGGGGAGTGAGAAGGTACGCTTTGAACTTTTTCTATTCAATACATGAGCATGTGTGTGCAGGGCCTTTGCTCCTGCTTTTAAAAGATTTATCAAGTCGAATTCAAAAGAACGTTGTCAGAATTCCCCTTGATGTGTAGGACGGTTTGTTTGTTTAGGCAAAAATGACCTAGAACTAAATAGCTATTGTTAACAATAATAAAAAGGTATTCATATTCTTTTTTTATTATTATTTTTATTTTTTGTTTCTTTGGTACCAGGAATTGAACCCACCGGCACTTAATCACTAAGCCACATCCCCAGCCCTTTTTGGTATTTATTTTATGAGACAGGGTCTCATTGAGTTGTTAGGGGCCTCACTAAGTTTGCTGAGGCTGGCTATTGGAACTCACGATCCTCCTGCCTCAGCCTCCCAAGCCGCTGGGATTAACAGGGTTCGCCACAGAGCAGCAAGGTAGCCATGTTCTTAGTAGCCTTTTAAAAAAACAGCTCTTCTCCACAAACTTTTATTTTCATTTATTTTTGCAAAAATAAGGAAATAACATAAGAAACAAATAAAATGAACATATGTGGTTTGGGCTATTTATTTTAAATATAAAAAGTTTTCAGTTCTGTAAATGATCTAGTTCACTTTCCAGTTCCAAAACATAAGCCTGGGGTTTGTATTTCTAACTGTGAGGGTTTTCTGTTTTTGCTGTTTCATGATCTTTTGTGTGTAGGTTAGTCTTAAGGAGAGACTGGGATTTTGCCTTCCTGTTTGTTTTTTCATGATCAGTAAGTAAAAATGCTGAATTTGGGGATTTATTTTTAACAATCACATTTTCAAGCAGCTCATAGAAGAAGCAGTATAGTTCAGTGGTCAGAATCATGGATGTCTGACCCAGATGGTCAGATTTCAAAGTCCAGGATCACCAGTTACTAGCTATTTGACCTTGGGCATTTTACTTAACATCTCTGGGCTTTAATTTCTTCTAAAATGACCGTAATGTGAGGATTGAATGAATATAATATTATAATGTGTTTGAAACAGTTCCTAATATATGGTAAGTACTACCTAAATGTTAGCTTTATTATTAGAGTTAGATTTGCCCAAGGTATAGAAAATATCCTTAAGCACTACAGATAATAAACCAGATGATAAGTAAATCCCTCTATACAAGAAGAAACACAGCCAGTAGATGTACCTAATTTCAATAGAGCACTTTATTGATTTTTCCAGAAACCTCGACCTTGAAGATGGTGAGTAGCCAGCCAAAGTACGATCTAATACGGGAGGTAGGCCGAGGTAGTTACGGTGTTGTGTATGAAGCAGTCATCAGAAAGACCTCTGCACGGGTGGCAGTGAAGAAGATTCGATGCCACGCACCTGAAAATGTTGAACTAGCACTTCGTGAATTCTGGGCACTAAGCAGTATCAAGAGCCAACATCCAAATGTGATTCACCTGGAGGAATGCATCCTGCAGAAAGATGGGATGGTGCAAAAGATGTCCCACGGCTCTAACTCTTCCCTTTACTTGCAGGTATGTATTATTGGATGGGAAATAGAAACGATATGAACGTAACATCGGTCACCAAGAAGAGGAATGAAAGGGTCAGAAGAACTTCTCCCTTTAAATGCAGATGTTTTATAGTTAGGATTTGATAGAGATCTGCCAAGAATAGAATAGATGTTTGCTTTAAAACAAGGTTTTATTTAAACTTGTGATGCACATACCTAAAAATAACATAAGCCACCTGTTACACTATGGTACTTGCCAGTCTGCATAGGAATAGGGCAAGATAGAAACTGGAGAAATGCTTGAGACTATAGTTTAATAAGTTCACTTCTTTGAAATAACTTTTCTTAGAACTTCAGACTGAAGAAAAGGAAAATCTCTCCACCAATAGCAAAACCCATAGGTAATTGGACAACTCTTTTATAAATCATGGTTATAAATATAAACCTTTGATGTTTTGGAGGGTTATGTGGTTTCTAACCCATGCAATTCCAGTTAATTTTTATGAAGCATGTGATTTCACACCTGAATGTTATTAACAGTGCACTAGCTAACATTTGGGTCCCTACTTGGTTCCATGCTCTGTGCTGAGTGCTTTAAGGAAAGTTTCTCAAAGCAATCCTATGAGGTAGTTTATCTTTATTACAGATAAAGACATTGAGGTTTAGTATAATGAACTTATCCACAGTCACCTACCTAGCATGTGTCAGATTGGGAGCCAAACTTAGCAGACTTCTATTTTTTAATTTTTTTTCTATACCAGGGATTGAAACCAGGGCACTCAACCACTGAACCACATCCCCAGCCCTTTTGATTTTTTAATTTTGAGTCAGGGTCTAGCTAAGTTGCCTAGGGCCTCTTGAAATTACTGAGGCTGGCCATGAACTTGCAATTCTCCTGGCTCAGCCTCTGGAGTTGTTGGGATTGCATGTGTGCAGTACTGCACCTGGTTTAGCTAAAACTATCTGATAACTAAAGCTTTATGCTCTCTTCCAGATTATTCTTTTGTAGCATAGGAAAATGGAAAAGCTTTTTTTTTTTTTAATGGTTGACTTCTACCATAGTCAAAATCTCTTAGAGCTCTCTAATCACTGAATAGAAAAGATAGTTAAGAAAGTTAGGCATAGCTAAAGAGCAGAGCAAAATTTCTTCAGGCCAGTCTCTTAGAAAAGGAAACATCTTTCCTCGAGTATATCTACATTCAAAATTGACCACCAGACTTTTACCATTTAAAAGTGTGGTTTTTTTAAAAAAAAAAAAGTGTGTTTAATATTGGGGAACGATATTGACCAAATTATATTGTTATATCATGACATGTACAAATATGTAACAATGAATTTCACTATTATGTGTAATTATAATGTACCAATAAAAAACAAAAAAATATGACTTTTAAAATAAAAAATTAAAGTGTGTTTAAAACAGCAAAACCTTTGGATTAGGAATGACAAAACAAATTGATATGTCTAATTAGAAACTTGCAGGTATTGTATGGTGAACAAACATTCTTAAGAATATCTATTGCAACTTAGCACTTTATACACTGAAGTTTTCTCAGCACAGTGAATTAACACAACTGGCCTCTATTCATTTTATTGTTGGCTTTTCTGAAAGTGCTTATTATATAAGTTGCATTGATAAAAAAAAATACTGGAAACATTCTTAGTACATTCCCTTTTTGTATGTGTGTGTTATTGGGGATTGAATTTAGGGCTTCACAAATGCTAGGCAAACCACATTTCCTCTTAAAAGTGGATAGAGCTTTGCAGAACTTTGAGTTTTAGAAACTAAAAGGAAATAATCTCTTTTGAGTGGAAAAGCAAAGACATTTAAACATTTACCTTAGTGCTGAATCCAGATAGCAACCATTATAGTAACTAGGCATTAGCTGGTCTTTCAAGGTTTTAAGATGTAAAGTACTACCAGACTTAATGAGTTTTTTAAATCTAAATTGCCTTTTTGTTTAGTAAATCTTCTTTTCTCTTTTGCAGGGTTGGGTGGTGGTACTGGGGATTGAACCCAGAGGCACTTAACCACTGAAGCACATCCCTGGCCCTGGCCCTTTATCTTTTCTTTTTTTTTCTTTGAGACTGGATCTCACTGATTTGCTTAGGGCCTCACCAAGTTTCTGAGACTAGCTTTTAAACTTGCAATCCTCCTGCCTCAGCCTCTCAAAGTGACTGGGATTACAGGCATATACCACTGCACACAACCCCTTTTTTTAAAGCCTAACAGACCTTCTGGCACTTTTTACTATCAGAATGACCTTGGACAAATAACCCAACTTTTCCAAACATCTGTTTCTTCATATGTAAAATAGTAGAAATTATTTTTACTTTGCATGGGAGTTGTCAAAATTAGAGATGAACCGGGCATGGTGGCTCGCACCTATAATTCTAGTGACTCAAGAGGCTGAGGCAGGAAGATGGAAAATTCAAGGGCATCCTCAGCAACTTAGTGAGACCCTGTGCTTGTGGTAAAGTGCCCCAAGCACCCCTGGGTTCAATCTCCAGTACCAAAAAACAAGAAAAATTAGAGATGCTGCAGAAACAATACTTGGCTCATAGGAAGTACTCAGTAATAGGGACCTGTATTTTAATTGTCTTTTCTATGGATTTATGTAGTTTACCACACATTCATCAACACATCTAGCAAGTACCTTCTCTAAAGTGATATCTAGTAGTAAAAACAACCAATATTTACGACCAATAAAGACAAATAAATTTGTAGTGTGACCACAGATTCCCTATGCGTGGTCTTCTACATTCTTTATACAAATTTTAATTTTTCTCCATGTTTTTCCAGTCTTCCTTAATCAGTTGTAATATCTAGAAACCTTGCTTAGGAGAACTTAGCAATTAATGGAGGATACAGTCTCATGCATAGGAGCTTAGTGACCAGTCTGTATAAATATGGTAAATGTCAAGGATGAGACATTTATAGGATGTAAAGGAGAATATAATAGGAAACCTGACATGATCCTGGGGTTCAAGAATTATGAAATGTTTAATTAAAACTTGTAGAGTCGGGACTGGGGTTGTGGCTCAGTCGTAGAGTGCTTGCCTAGCATGTGTGAGGCACTGGGTTCAGCACCACATAAAAATAAATTAAAAAAAAATAGGTGGGGTTAAAAAAATTAGAAAAAAAAAAAAAAAAAAACTTGTAGAGTCAGTAGTCATTAGCAAGATTAGTGATTGAAAAAAGTTTCCCAGGCAGAAAAAACTACATACTAAGGTATTAAAACAAAAAGCATGAAGCATTTTAAGAACTGAAAGAAGATAGTAATTCTGTAGTGTACAAAGAGAAGAAATGTTTAAGAGGAGGCTAAAAGGGTTAGCAGAAGCCAGAACATACAACGTCCTGTAGCCCATGTTAAAGAGTTTGGACTATATTTTGAAAGAACAAGGAAGCCATTGAAGGACTTTAGGCAAGAGAACGAGTGGCTAATATCCCCCACCCCATGAAAATAAGTAGGTCAGGTACAGTATTTCTGTAGCTATAAACTGGAGGCCCATAGCTGTTTTCTTATAGCCTGGATACTAAAAATAGCTTTTACATTTTTTAAGACGTGAAAAAAAGGACAGGAGAGAAAGAAGAAAGAACGCATGATGCTTACCAAGTCTAAAATATTTGCTGTCTGGCCTTTCCCTAAACCATTTGAATACTGGGACTCTGCATTGTTCAACACTGTTTAGGAAACCACCTGGTAAATAACAGTGTGATCTGTATCTTTCTGTTCGTTCATTTTCTGGGTCTCACTGGCAAACACATGCAAAAGAGACATCTGCAGTCTAATGCAATTGCTGGGGTTTGCTGTAAGGGGGATGGCGTGGAGGGGTGTTCTGTGCTCCTGCAGGCCCAAATGACAAGAAGTATCAGTAGATTTAAATGCAAAGTTATCAGTTCATTCACTTTTTTTTTTTTTTTTAGATATTAATGGTCCTTTATTTTATTCATTTATTTATATGTGATGCACATGCTAGGCAAAGTACTCTACCACTGAGTCACAACCCCAGCCCCAATTCATTCATTCTTCAACAACTCTTTTCATTTTTTTTTCTTAAACCCATAGGTCTGAAAAGGACACACCAAGCAACAAATGGTTTTAAAGCACTATGGTCTTTTCATAAAATGATGAGCCAGGTGAAGGGTAGTATTCAGCTCCATTGACATGTACAGAAAACGTAGGCCATAGCTTTTCAAAATAAAACTGCTTAAAATAAAGTTTTGCGCCAGGTATAGTGGCGCACGCCTATAATCACAGGGGCTCAGGAAGCTGAGGCAGGAGGATCACAAGTTGAAAGCTAGCCTTAGCAAAAGCGAGGTGCTAAGTAACCCAGTGAGACCCTGTCTGTAAATAAAATAGGGCTGGGGATGTGGCTCAGTGGTCAAGTGCCCCTGAGTTCAATCCCCAGTACCAAAAAATAAAGTTGCCTCTTGGCATGGAGATTTGGTATGTATTTATTAGGGACAAAGTGATAGTTTGAAGTACTCAAGTTTAAAACACATATGAAAGCACTGACCAAATAAAATATTCCTGACAGCCAGGCAAGGGGGCTCACACCTGTAATCCCAGCTACTCCAGAGATGAGGCAGGAGGATCACAAGTTTAAGGCCTTCTTCAGCAACTCAGCAATACACTGATTCAAAAAAAAAGGGTGGCATATAGCTCAGGGGTAGAGTGCCCCTAGGTTCAATCCCTAGCATCACAAAAATAAAAGGAAAAAAAATGGAACTTCCACTTAAAACTGAAGACTTGAAGACCACAGGGTAAAGCCCAGTGTAGTAGCATGCATGAGGCCCTGGGTTCAATGCTCAGCATTGCAAAAACAAAACAAAATCTGAAGACTCAACTTTGGAGTCAGTTATTCTTTTTCTATAATTAAATTATATAACCTGTTAAATTATTGTGATCCATTTGTCCCCTTACAGCTTGTAGAGACTTCATTAAAAGGAGAAATTGCCTTTGATCCCAGAAGCGCCTATTATTTGTGGTTTGTGATGGATTTTTGTGACGGAGGAGATATGAATGAGTATCTGTTGTCCAGGAAACCCAATCGGAAAACTAACACCAGCTTCATGCTTCAGCTGAGCAGTGCCCTGGCCTTCTTGCATAAAAACCAGATCATCCACCGGGATCTGAAGCCAGACAACATCCTGATTTCTCAAAGCAGGTTGGATACCAGTGACTTGGAACCCACATTGAAAGTGGCCGATTTTGGTCTAAGTAAAGTTTGTTCAGCCTCTGGGCAGAACCCAGAAGAACCTGTCAGCGTAAACAAGTGTTTCCTTTCCACGGCATGTGGAACAGATTTCTACATGGCTCCTGAAGTATGGGAGGGACACTACACAGCAAAAGCTGACATCTTTGCCCTGGGGATTATCATCTGGGCCATGCTGGAAAGGATCACCTTCATAGACACAGAGACAAAAAAGGAACTCTTGGGGAGTTATGTAAAACAAGGAACTGAAATTGTGCCAGTTGGGGAGGCACTTTTGGAAAATCCCAAAATGGAACTTCTAATTCCTGTGAAGAAAAAGTCTATGAATGGGCGAATGAAACAACTGATTAAAGAAATGCTGGCCGCAAACCCTCAGGATCGTCCAGATGCTTTTGAACTAGAACTCAGATTAGTACAAATTGCATTTAAAGATAGCAGCTGGGAAACGTGACATATTATTTGCAAATATCTTGGATGATATGCTGCTTCTGATTTAAAGTGATGCAACATTATATTGCTGAAAAAGAATACAAAAAGCTAAACTCCACCTTCCTAAGGGTCTAGATTTTATTGTGGGATGCTTTTTTTCTTCTCATTTTTCTTAATTCGAGCTGGCCATTTTATTAGTACGTTTTAAATGTGTATTACCAATGTGGGTGTAAACCTTTTTTTTTTTTTTTTTTTTTTTTTTAATGATCATTGGTAGAAGTTTGTCAGGAAAATTCCCTAAGAGCCAAGAAGAGAAGAGTCCAGTTTTTTGGAAATATGTCTCTTAAGTATTTTAGACATTCCTTGTCAGTATTAGGCATTTCCATGGAAAAAGAGGTTTGCATGCTGGTAATGCAACCTTTGAAACTTTGTAAAGGAAACATATATGTATATATTTATGTATATGTAAGTATGTGAATGTGTGCATTTTGCATTCCATTTGAAGAAAATGCCACTTCTGTTTAAATTATTTGATAAAGGTTTGGGTTTTTGAGATTTGCTGGTGAAATCAGTGATGAAAAATAAACAAACCTTCCCTCATCTTCCTCCCCTGTCCCTCCCTCTAATGAGATCTTACTTTTTTTTTTAATTATTAATATTATTTTTGTAATGTCATATTGCTTTTTTTGAAGTCATCATTTTGGAGGGTCTAAAATTACTGATTAACCATAATTGAAATTAAGCAATCCAAAGCTGCTGAAGTATGTCTGAGCTCTCCAGTGCCCTGTAGCTCTTAGAGTTGAATTAGTCACACAATCATATGATAGCAGGTCAGCAAGGACATTGATGATCCAGTCGTACCTTCTTTAGGTAACTTGAGCATTTATTTAACTAATTAAACCACTGCATTGGGACAGGTCTACCCTGGAGCATCTACAATCTGATATAAATCTAAACACAGGATTCTTTTGTTTCTGAAAACTTTGTTATAAATGAACAATAATACTTGATATATTAAGTTCTGGTTTGAAGACTTTGTCTAATCCTTCGTATAAAGTGGAAGAGACCGAACCTCACTTTGCCCGCCCTGGCACGTCTCTTGTTGAGTCGCTGGAGTTCCTTTCATTTTTGGCACTGATGCTGTTTTCTCCTATCTCATTTGAGACAGTAATGGTATTATTGATAGATGTCTTACCACCACCTTTTTCTAAAGTGGGAAATAATATATGTACAGTTTGGCAGATGGATTAAATCCTGTGGCATCAACTACTCTTCGAGTAGAAAAGTTACTGATTTTATACAATTGGTTGGTATGGTCTGTGTCAGAAACCAAGAGACCATTGTTCTTGAAGTTAGTCTAATTTTAAATGTATGGCTGTCTCCAGTTTATTTTCCTGTAAATGCAGATAGTTAAAATCTAAGGAAAAAATGTTTTCCTAAAACAGAACATTAGCCTTGAAGGTTAAATAGACTTTACATTGTATCTCAGTTAATCTTTATAAAGCACTAGAATCTAAAAACCAAGCAAAATAGTATTAGATACTGAAATTATCAATAGTTTGCAAAGCCTTCTAAGCTTTTTTGAACTTCCACAACTTTTACAATACTGCCATCATAATATTCCCCATTTTAAATATGTTCAGAGAGTAAATGAAGGTAAATCATCACAAAAAAAAAAAATTAGAGTATAAAATTCTAAACTGTGTTACTTAATCTGGAAATTTCAGATTTGGACTGAAAGGTTTTATTGTAATAAAGCCTCTAAAATGATGAAAAAAGTCACATACCTTTAACATCACTTTCAAGCTATTATGTATAAAGATCCTTTTGGAAATTAGAGGTGAAATACACTGGAACTTGCAGTAATTGATCCTCTGCATTACCAAGGGGACTGAGTAATTGGAAATAAGAAAAAGCATAATTATAATGTCTTGTCACTAACATGGCACTTCAACAGATTGATAGGTGTATGCCAGCACTTCATTGGCTTTTCAAATATCTATTGCTTGGAGCCACAGTGTCCCAAGTGTGTAGTTTTTTGTTCTTGCCTCGTTTAAAATAGTTTTTTTTGTTTGTATTTTTTTGTGTGTGTATGCGTGTGTGTGTGGTGCTGGGTCTAACCCAAGGCCTCAAGCATGCTATGCAAGAGCTTTACCACTGAGCTACATCCCCAACCCCAATTATAATTTTTTTGAAAGATTTTACCTGTGAAGTAAAATTCTTTCTTTCATTGGGGGTAAAGGTGTGAGGTGATAAGGAAGTTTCTTCTGGAATTTTCTCAAGTCCTTGTATTCTAAAATAGCCTATGATACCAACCAAAATGGTAGTAAATTCTTCGTCTTTGTTCTTTCAGTCAGAGGTATTTATTAAGTACCTACTGTGTGCTCAGCACTAAAAGTTAATTGATAAAACGATACTGTAAAAAATGGCTTTTAGCCACAGGCCTTTTCCAGCAAAGAGTAAGAAATAAAAGATGATGAGTGATGTTTGACAATTCCTGGGAATTTGCTAGAGGAAAAAATGAAATCAAGAATTTGCGCACAGTGCCTTGCCCATAATAGGTACTCAATAAACAATTATTCCTCATAGAGTCTCTTGCCATGGTTTATAGTGTTTTATGAAATTTGTCTTAATTGAAAAAAGACCAAATATTTCAAATAAGCTTATAGGCAGCTGTGTCCAGTTAAAACATAGGCTTGTACAGTTAGTTCCTAGAATGTTATTTTGCACTAGTTGTCACTTAGAAAGATGGGATTCCTGTAGATTTTTGGTGCTAAGGGATACTTTGTCATGACGATGAAGTAAGTATTAAGTGTCAGATAAATAGCACAGAATAGTTCTTTCTGCTGGTCTGGTTTTTTTTGTTGTTGTTTTTAATTGTAAAATGTTATCAATCAAACTATTGTAGCAGCTACAAAATAATTCACCAGCATGACAAAATGGTCAAAAAATAAGTCATCAGCACTTCAGAAATGAAAGCAACTTTTGAAATTTTCTTTTAAAATTGTCAAATATATTTTATGAAGAATTTATAAAAGGGGAAATGATTGTAATTTATTGTTCATGACAGTTTTTTTTTTTTTTTTTTTTTTTAATAAAGTGAGTTTCAACAAAAAAACCTGAAAATTCTCCATTGCTGCTTTGGTGGCTCTGTGAGTAGTGCTGTACTGCTTTATTTCATGAGCATAAAATAGAGGGTGTAAAACTTGAGACAGCGTATGTTCAGGCTTACCTAGCTTACCTAGTAAATGATATTCTCTTAAATAGAAGCTCTTGCTGAGGAAAAGATGAATTATAGGAATTTCAGCATTTCAAGTTCTCTAAAATTTGCTAATTTGCTGTATTTGCTTTGTATACAGGAAAAAATGTGTCCCGCTTGAGATAATTTTTTTTATTTATCCTTCTATTTCAGCTGAGCATGCATCCTGGACCCAGTGATGTGTATTAGATGCACTAAGGATGCAATGTTTCAATCAATAACAAGGCCGAGGTTTCTTTTCTATAAACAAGTCAGTCATCTGTGGCCCACCTTTTTTTTTTTTTTCATTTCTTTGTATGTTTTATTATGTATGCCTGAGGATACAGCCTACTTGGTGGTCCAAAGATTAGGAAAGTAGGCATCAGGAATTGTGGCTGTTCCTGTCACTGCCCCTGCTCCTGGTCTAGCCATTGTAGACAGGCGCCTTTTGCTTTCTATCTGGAGATTAAATTTTTAAAAAATGAATCTTAAACTCTACATATTGTAGTTAGTAGCATTTTTGTAATCCTTTACAGTTTACCAAGCCCTTTCACATGGTTTTTGCGTCTTTTAATATCATATCTTAGGGGGCTGATTTCTTAATGAAGAAATTAACACTAATAACACCAGTGTCTGAGGTAGTGATAATGGTTTTACCCTGGGACAGGGTTTTAGTGCCTAATCTCTGACTCCAGTTGGAGTTTTCGCTGACAACAAAGCTTTATCTTCCTCACTGAAATAACCCTTGCTTGTTTTGGTTTTTTCTTTAAATTCAAATGTTGCTCTTTTGGCCCGCCAATCATAGCCACCCTCTAAAGTGCAGTGTAATGACAGACAGTTGGTTTGTGGTTAGATAATAACTCCTACTTGAGAAAACCTACCAGGAGGCCACACCTCTAGAAGGCAAAGTGCGTGTTTTAAAGACAGTACTTTCACCTTTGCAATGACTTTTCATTGGTTAAAAGAGAATTGTTAAAAAAAAAAAAAAAAAAAAAAAAAAAAACTGGCCTGGGCTTTTGACTTCACTCTTTCATTTCCTGTTCACCCTGGTATTTCAAGCTTAGCTTGTTTGGAGGAGAAGTTAGGCAACTTGATACTACAAAAGCCATCCTGGTCTAGTGGCAAAAAGCACAGGATTTGGTGTAGCAAATCTGATGTTGAATGCTAGCTTTCGCAAATACTTTCATAATTGTGTGTCATTGGGTAAGTCGCTTCATTTGGAAACTCAGTTCTCATATCTGCAAAATGGAAATGGTGGTATTTACACTTCAGAGTTTTTATAAGGGTCAGACATAAACATGAGGTGCCCAGCATAGCACTTGGCATGTTAAGTTTGCAAGTGGTAGCCATTGTTTCTGTATTTGGTTTTGATGATGAATGAATGGATTCCCCATTAGGCAGTCTTCAGTTGCAGCTTTGATTCTCCTCACCTTTGAAAGAGTCAGATGAAGGACTACCTCCTCTCAGGAAAATGTCCTATAATTTTAAGGAATTTATGAATCTTGGGAACCTGCCTGGACCCCAGGGACCTTGAGCTTTAGGCTCCACTGAGTACCTCTGCCAGAGCTCCAAAGTCAAAATAGGGTCATTTGCAAGGAGATTCTAGGGAACCTATATTGTTTTTTGAACTGGGTGCTGTTTAGACCAGTGTGTTACTTTGTGCAAATTCATTAAGCCACATTTAATTATTTTTTCATTTTTGTGGTATTGGGGACAGAACCAGTACTTTATGCATGCTAGACAGATCCTCTACCATTGAACTACACTACATTGTTATCTTTTTTAAATAAAATTTTCATTAAAGTATAACATACCTGGTGAAAGAGATTGAAATGTTAAGTGTTGGGCTGGTAGAGCACTTGCCTAGCAGGTGCATGAGAGGCTCTGGATTCAGTCCCCAACACCCACAAAAATAAACAGTGCACACTGGGGACTCTGGGAACAACTGCTGCTGGAGACAGAGGGAAAGGGCATAGACTTTGGAATCAGACTCTGTACCTTTCTAAACTAGTTGTGTGACTTTCAGGAGATCCCTAGCCTCTCAAATCCAGTTCCCCACGTGTTTAAATAGAGATAACACCTGCCTGGGAGTATTAGGAAGCTCTGCAAGGCCAGATGTGGTAGCTCATGTCTGCAATCCCAGCAGCTCGGGAGGCTGAGGCAGGAGGATCACATGTTCAAAGTCAGCCTCAGCGACAATTTAGCGAGACCCTGTCTCAAAAGAAAAACAAAAAAATTGTAAATGGCTGGGGATGTGGCTTAGTGGTAAAGTGCCCCTGGGATCAATCCCCAGTACTCCTCCACACCCCCAAAAAAGTAGGAGCTGATGTTTGTAGGATCTAGTGACAAACTCAGCAACGCCACTACTCGGTTCCCTGAGGAGGACGGGTGGGAAGTGACTCAGAGCTGCCCCTAACGCTGATAGCAGGCTTATGTATTTTTTTTTTTTTTTTATTTCATTTAGTTTACTTTTTTGCCACAGTTACTAGAGGAATATCCCTTTCTGTACTATAATGTCCCACCTGTCACCTTGCCTTACAGCCCTCATACTCTCAAACAACAATCTCCTAAACCCACTTTTCTTTCCTCTTTCTATTTGCTGACCTTATGACTGGCCAGGACGTCTACTGTCTCTCTGACACAGATGCCCAGGCCCGGAAAGTAAGAGTCTTAATAAGTTCCAAATACTTGAACCCGGTCCTTTCTCCTAGCTTCAGGTCAGAGGCGGGCGTGTTGCCCCGCGAGATTTCAGAGGTGACTGACAGGAGAGCGCAGTTGCCACCGGGAGGAGAACGAGGCGGCGGTGGCCGAACCTCTGAGAATGAGGATCGGCTGCAGCGTTCTCAGCTCCACCCCACGATGGAACATCAGCCTTGGGAAGGTAAAAGCAAAATAAAACACCCGATGACTTTCGCTCCTGGTCCTGGATTCGCAGGCCTAGATTTCTCTTTCTGCTTTATGCGACTCAAACATTCGATGCACCACAGCTACAGTGCAAGTAGTGGTCATAGGAGAAGCACGCGAGGCCAGCCCCGCGTGCCCGCTGACTTCGGAGCCTGCACGGGGAAGGGGTACCTCAAGAGTCTGGCTGTGTCCCTGAGTTGAGCTCAAGGAGACCCAGTGAGGCAGGATTCCCTGGACAGAAGATCAGGAACAGCGAGTGAGACAGAAATGAGGCTCCAGACATTTGCAAGAAGCTTTCTTCAGGGTATCAGCCGAGTACCCATCGCACATGCCTGTGAGGAAACTACCTGACCCGAGAGCAAGAACAATCGCACGAAAGGATTAGAAAGAATAATCCTTGGGGCTCACAAGGGTCGAGAACCTCTGATATCTCCAACAGCCAGACCGGAGGCCCTTCTAACCCACGGGGGCATCACGGAGCGGTATCTCTAAAAAGAGATGTGACAAAAGGCTCTTCTGGACCTGCCTAACAAAGCTGAAACACAAGTCTTGAAAAATAAATGTTTTTTTAAAGTAGCCTCAAGTGCCAGAATGTGTTAATCAGCCTCCCATCTCTGAGACAAAATAGCTAAGATAATGAACCTATTCTGGCTCACAGTTTTGAAGGTTCAAGTCCAAAATCCAGGAGCTCCACTATCTTGGGCCTGTGAAAGCACATCCCGGTGGAAGTGCCCAGTGGAACAAAACCACTTACACCACCAGCTGAGGAGCAAAGAAGGAGGAAGGGGCCAGGCTCCTACTATCCCTGGTACTGGGCACACCCCCAATAACTGAAGAACCTCCAACAAGGCACCCTCTCCAAGGTCCCACCACCTCCCAATAGCTAAGCTGGGACCAGACTTCTAACACATGGGCCTTCAGAGGATGTTGAAGATCCAAATAATAGCTCTGAAGGGAGCTTTAAAACATCTAACGGGATACAGAAATCTCAGTTCTCAGTAATATAAAATTCACAATGTCTATCATTCAGTTAAAAAATGTTAGACCAGATTTCCAGTCTCCTAACCAGCATGTAAGAAGCTTCAAAGTCGCCATTCCATCCTAACAGCAAAAAAACCCGAACACACTGAGAAAAAAAATCCCAAACTCAGATCTGTCAGAGAAGCGAGGTCCCAGGATAAACTGCTGCCTCCAAAATTGAAGAGGACAGGCAGACGGATACACAGAATCACAAATACCCAGCTCCAGCCCACTCTAGCCATCCTACCTACCTATGTAGAAAAAGTCCCAGAAGCACTGGTGAAGTTCACAGAACAGGGGTACAGGCTCACCAAAGGCCTTAGGACTAATCATAATGTAGCAGCACTAACTCCATATTGAAAAAGTTTGTTAACCCTAAAATGTAGTCTTGCTCAAACTTACTAGCTCACCCATAATGTCACAGAACACTGAACAGACACCAACATAGCCTTCAAGTAACCTGCATTCTTAAATGCAAGTGGCAGGAAGCATCCTGGCTGCTGAACTAATGAGAGGGACTATTTGAGTTACAGAAACCTTGGGAAGTTCCAGAAGCATCACCCTGAGACAATAGACCCCACCACACCTGTGATTACAATTCAAAAGGAATTGAGCCAGGTATGGTGTCACATACCCCGATTACTAGCAACTCAGGAGCCTGAGGCAGGCGGATCACAAGTTCCAGTCTAGTCTCAGCAATTTAGCAAGATCCTGTCTCAAAATAAAAAATAAAGAGCTGGGGATGTAGCTCAGTGGTAGAGTGTTTGCCTAGCCCTTGGTTCAATTCCTAGCACCATTAAAAAAATAAATAATGAAGAGGGTTTTTAATGGGCTTATTAGTAAAGTCGATATTTCTGAAGAAATAAAACTCAAGTTTGAAACTTCCAAAACTGAAAATTTAGGAGAAAAAAAGTCTAAAAATAAAGATCAGAATGCCCAAGAATTGTGGGACAACCACAAAAAGTAAAACATGCATGTAATGGGGACGTCAGAAAGAGAGAAGGGAACAGAAGCAATATTTGAAATAATAATGATGAAAATTCTCCAAATTAATGTCAGATTATCAAAAAACAGATCCAGAAGTTCAAATAACACCAAGCAAGATAAATGCACACCTATATAGAGGCATTTTATATTAAGACTTCAGGAAATCAAAGATTTTTTTTAAAAGATGTTTTAAAAGAAGCCAGAGGAAAATAACATCTTACCTATTGAGGACCAAAGACAAGAATTACATTTGAGCCAGGTGGGCACTTGCTTGTAATCTCAGTAGCTTGGGAGGCTGAGGCAGGAGGATCGTGAGTTCAAAGTCAACCTCAGCAATTTAGTGAGGCCCTGTCTCTAAATAAAATACAGAAAAGGGCTGGGAATATGGTTCAGTGGTTAAGTGCCCCTGGGCTCCTCCCCAGTACCAAACCAAAAACAACACATAATAATAATAAAAATATAAAATAAAAATAAAAACAACTTTCTTCTATAAACAAAGATGAACAAACCTGTTGCCTATAGACCTGCTTTGCAAGAAATATTAAAAGAAGTTCTTCAGAGAGAAAGATGATAATACAGATCAGAAACTCAGATCCACATAAAGAAAGGAAGAGCACAGGAGAGAATGAGTAAAAGTATGATAAAAATTTTTATTGTCTTTATTTTTCTGTTTCTTTGTTTTTTCAGGGTCTCACTATGTTGCCAGACTGGGGACCAACTCACGATCCTCAGCCTCAGCCTCCAATGTAGCTGGAAGTGCAGGTGTGCATCACCAAGCCTGACTCTTTCTTATTCTTAATTGATATAGAGGATAACAGTTTCAACTTTATATGCTTATGTATAAGTGAAACTGTGACAGCAACAATCCAAGAGACAGGAGGGAAAATCAGGAATATTTTGCTATTATAAGGCACTTCCACTATCCATAAAAGCAGCATAGCATTATTTGAAAGTAGGCTTGGATTAGTTGTAAGTATATATTGTAAACTCTAGGGTATTATAAAAGTTAAAGAGCTGGGGATATAGCTCAGTTGGCAGAGTGCTTGCCTTGCATGAACAAGGCCCTGGTTTCAATCCCCAGCATCGCAAAAAACAACAACAACAACAAAAAAACTTAGCCAGACAGGCGGAGTTAAAGTTGACCACACGTGGTTTTATATTTGTCTGCCTTCTATATTACCTCTGAGGTATTGGAAATCAGAATTTTGTTGTGCAGTATATATTAAATGTGCCTCTATTTAGTGTTTTCCTTAAGATGGGAGAGTGTATATATATACATCCAGCTTTGTTTTATTTGCCCTGCAGATTTGAACAGAACAGACTCCATTCAGGCAAATGATAAGAAATGAAAAACTTGTAAGGATAATCATTAATTGGAGTTTCTGGGCAACATCATTATACATTGTATATACACATACGTTTTTTTGTTTTGTTTTGTTTTGTTTTTTTTGAAACTTGTTGATGTAGATGTCTTGGTCCAGACTTAGATTTTAAGAATCCATTATTAAGCCTTACGGAGAATTAAAAGACTTGACATTTTTTTAAAACAAGAAGGCAGAAGGGAGTGAATGACTATGCTTCTAAAACTTCCATGAGTTCGTTCCTGTGGGGAATAACAAGTAAATGTGTGTTTGTCCATTGCTAAGAATGAAGTGTACCATTTTTTATGTCTATTTGTTCCAAGTGTCTTTTCGTAAAAGAAAAATAAACAAGGGCTGGGGTTGGGGCTCAGTGGTAGAGTGCTTGCCTGGCACTGGGTTCAACCCTTAGCACAACAAAAATCAATAAATAAAACAAAGGTATTGTGTCCACCTACAACTAAATATATATATATATATATATATATATATATATATATATATATTAAAAAAAAGAAGAAGAAACAATAAGGCTGATCTAAAAAAAGAGGGGGGTGGTGGGACTGAGGCTATGAGTCAGTGGTAGAGCATCTGCCTAGCACACATAAGGCCCTGGGTTCAATCCTTAGCAACACACACACATATGATAAGAAATAAAAAGAAGAAACATAACTGGATATGCTGGGAAAGGAGGAGAAATGCTCAATTTCAAATAAAATGTTCAATTAAACCACAAAAGGCAGGAAAAATATGGAAGATAGAAATAGGAACAAAGAGTAAGGGCATGAATGAAAAGCTATCGATATGATAGGTGTTGGTCAAACAGTGTCGATAATCACTTTAAACATCACTGGTCTAAATACATCAATAAAAACAGATTGCTGGGGCTGGGATTGTGGCTCAGTGGTTGAGCGCTTGCCTCACATGAGTGGGGGCACTGGGTTAGATCCTCAGCACCTCATAAGTAATAAATAAACAAAACAAAGTCACATGTCTATTTACAAGTAAAAATTTTTTAAATTTTTAAAAAAAGATTGTCAGAGCAGATCAGATTGTCTGTAAGAAACTCACATTACATATAAAGACATATAGATGCTCAACAAACCTCCAAACAAACAAAAAAACTATACCAAGTAATTACTTAAAACAGCAATTAAAAAAAAAAAAACCTTAAATACAGAAAATAAAAGACATTTTGTGTGCAGAGGAACAAAGATACAAAATGTCAACACATTTCTCACTGGAGACAATGCAAGCTAAGAGATGATGGAACAATGTCTGAATTACCCTGAGGGGTAAAAACCTCAACCTACAATTTTGACAAGGTGAAAGTGTATTTCAAAAATTATGGGGGCTGGGGAGATAGCTCAGCTGGTAGAGTGCTTGCCTTGCAAGCACAAGGCCCTGAGTTCAATCCCCAGTACCGCAAAAAAAAAAAAAAAAAAAAAAAAATTATGGAGATATAAAGGTTTCTTCAGATCTAAAGCTGAAAGAATTCATCACGAGCAGACCAGAACTGTAAGAATGGTTTAAAGAGGTCTTCAGGAGAACAAAAATGAAAACAAATGGGCCTGGGTCTGTACACGGGATGAAAAGCAGCAAAAACAGTAAACACGTGGAAATGTAGAAGACTTAATCTCTTTGAGAGGGGAAAAATGATGATAATATATTGTGGGGTTTATAATATATGCCGAATTTTGGATGTAGTGACAAAGAACAAAAGGCCAGGAGCGGGGTAAAAGAAGTTTGCCTGGTCCAGCTCTGACACTGTATAAGAAATAGACGATACATTAAAAAATAGAGAGAGAGACCCTAAAGCAACTGTCACAACAAAAAACAGAGATAAAGCTAATAAGTCAATGAAGGAGATAAAAAGGCATCATTAAAAATGTTCCACCCAGAACTAGGGATTTCCCTCAGTGTAAAGTGCTTGTTTAGCTTGCATAGGGTCCTGGGTTTGATCCCCAGCATGGAAAGAAAGAAAAATGAAATTTTAAAAAATAAACAAAAAAGTCAATGTAAAAGAAAGCAGCAAAGAGGGCAGAGAGAAAAACGAAGGGAGAGAACAGCACGGGTGCTCTAGTAACACGGTTTGTGAGGAGGCTTTAGCACACACTTTATGGAGACACTGGAGACTAAGGTCGGCCCCGTGTGGGACTTCCCGGGTTACAACTCTGGACATCAAGAAGCCAGGTGAGCTTCCCTGGTTGCCAGTACTCTAGTATTTGTCACACTGCAAGGCCAGGACGCTCATCTTTGAGGAGGATGGAGACTTTGCGTTTAGAATCCTCCCAGACTATACCCTGCCTGTCTCCCTTTGGCTAGTTCTAATCTGCAGCCTTTTGCAATCATAAAACTGTAGTTGTAAGTATAGGCCTTTTTGACTTCTGTGAGCCCTTCTAGCAAATTATCAAACCTGAGGGTGGTCACAGGAATGCCTGCATTTGGAGCTAGCAGGTCTGAAGAGAGGGGGCTCTCGGATCCCTCTGCTGTGACCGGTGTCTGAAGGGAGAGCGGCTTGGCCAGAGCCTTTCCTCACACTCAGCAGTTTGCTTAACTTCAGCAACAAAAAGGAGCAAATAATGATAAGTGTATCAATGTGGATGAATGTTTAATGACATTATAAAATAATCTAGAACCCCCAAAAGTGTACACTATAAGGCTACATTCATATAACATTCTAGAACTAACATGACAAAGCAGATCACTGGTTGCCTGGACGAGAAGTGGTACAGAATGGATTCCCAAGGATGGAACTTTTGTGGGGATGTAGAAATATTAACTGGTTTCATACACATCGCAACTCACCAAACTATATTCCTTAAATATGTGCATTTTGTTTTATATCGATTATACTCTAATAAGGCTATTTAATTTTTTTTTTTTTTTTAACTGAAGTCAGCATGCTCATTCACCCCTGTAATTCCAGCAACTTGGAGGTGGAGGCAGGAGCTTCCAAGTTCAAAGGCAGCCTGGGGCAACTTAACAAGACCCTGCCTCAAAACAAACAGACAAACAGAAGGCTGGGGATGGAGAGTGGGAGAGTGGGAGAACCGATGCCCGGGTTCCATGTCACATCGATTGAACAAGAATTTCAGTAGGTGGAGCCCTTGCATTACTATTTTTGAAATATTAGTGATTCTAATGTGAAAACAGGGTAAAATTCCTTTGAAACCAGGTTAGTCAGACAGTGGGACAAGTAGAAAAAGTCAAAAGGTGGTCTCTTTCAAATGTGCTTATCTCTTACCAAGTAGCAGGGGAGGCCCCTCTGCAGCACCCCACCCCAAACTCCAAGCCCCGCCTCCACCCTCAGACTCTTCCTAGTCCTGTTAGAACTTAGCCACGCTTCTGGGAAACCTTAAAGAGAGGCGAAGCAACGGAGGTTCTAGGGCGTTGGATTCTAGGGCAGGACTTCTCAGGCTGGCATCTGAGGGGGAACCCCGCAGCAGGCCTGCTAAAATTGTAAGCAGAAGCGTCTGAGTTATGCGCTTTTTTTCCAAGGAGAAGGTCCACAACTCTTAGTGGATATTTAAAGAGGTCCAAACACCTAAAAACCACCCTGGGAAACAAAGGAGTCATGTGTATGAGCACTCTGGGTGCAGGGAAAGGGGCTGGTGTTGAAAAGAAGGAACCTCAAAGGGACTGGGACGCTCAGCCCCAGATCAGGCCTGGGCAGCCTGGGGTTGATTCATTTTCTCCTGGGAGACAATTTTCTTGCCTATGTCTGCAAGTCAGAACACAGCTAGCTGAGTCTGTGGGGCCCCTGGGCCCTCTCCAGATGGCTCACAGCCTGCTCCCGAGTCTTGCTCTGGGTCTGCTGTTTGCACTTCACTGGGAAGGATTTCCTGATGATGCTCAGAGAGGTGGGTCCCTCAGCACTGGGCTCTAATCACATCGACATGAACCAGCGGACGGGGTCAGATGCTTGGCTCTTCTAGTCTTCCTCAAAGGAATAGCACGCCTGGGGCTATTGGGGGTATGGAGAAGAATACGTTCTTTGGGGATAATTACATATTTATCTAGGCTTCCCTTTTAGCCTAGGCCCTGTCCTTAGCAGGCCTCTCCAAGATGGAACTCCAACAAGGGACCCCAGAGGGTTAAAACAGCACAAAAGCTAATGTAAAATAAAACATGGCATTCAGGAGGCAGGGTCAATGAAACCTCTGTATCAACTCCAGCCCCGGGAAGAGAGAGAAATTAAATCTCCTTTAAGAAGTCATAATTTGCTGGGTGTGATGGTATAAGCCTGCAATCCCAGTGTCTCAGGAGGCTGAGACAGGAGATCACAAGTTCAAGGTCAGTCTCAGCAATTTAGTGAAACCCAAGCAAGTTAGTGAGACCCTATCTCACAACAAAATAAAAATAAGAAGGGTTGGGGATGTAGCTCATTGGTAAAATGCCCTGGGTTAATTCCTAGTGCACCCCACTCCCTGCAAAATTCATAATTTACCAGGCAGGCACAGTGGCCCACACCTGTAATCCAGTGATTTGGGAGGCTGAAGCAGGATGATCAAAAGTTCCAGGTCAGCCTGGGCAATTTAAGGAGAACTGGGGCTGTGGCTCAGTGATAGTGCCCCAGTGTTCAATCCCACTAAAAGAAAAAAATAATAAATGAGTGTGTGTGTGTGTGTGTGTGTGTGTGTGAGAGAGAGAGAGAGAGAGAGAGAGAGAGAGAAAGGGAGAAATTCATAATTTGCCAGCTCTCAAGAGATCCAAGGTGGCAGACTAGAGGGAGGCTGCATTCCTTGTTGCTCCGTAACTTGGGATTCAAGCATAGGAAATACTGTTTCTCTGGGAGGCAGTCATTGCTGCTCACAGATCCCCTGCTGTTTATCCACTGTGATCACCCACCATCTGCATATCGCCTGCATTTTGAGTGCGGATTGATCACAGACCACCTATCATCGGCCATTTGCCCGTTTGCCTGCCTCTTGCCTGCCCATCGCCTGCCTTTCACCTACCCGTCACCCACTGTCCGACATCTACCCACTGATCTTCTGCTGTTAGCCTGCAGACCACCCACAGACCACCTGCAGACCACCCACAGATCACCTGCTGCCCGCTATTACCTGGAAGTCCCTCGTCTTGTGGTTACACACAGCTTCCATCATCTTGGGACAACAGCCAGGGCCTGCAGGTTTTCCACCCAGCTGCAGCCATCTCAGGGAATGGCCACCTCTGTGTGGGGACTCAGGCCAGGGCCTGAAGATATATTGGGGTACCTGCAGGTCTGGTTGCACATGAGGTCTTTCTGCTCATCTGGCTGATAGTGGCCGCCATCTGGCTGCCTCTTTGCAGGGTTGCTCCTTTGTGTGAGCGCGTCCCTGGTGGTCTCTCTGCAAGTTGAAAGGGCTTTGAGATCTTGGGACTGCAGCAAGACAGGGCCTGGGGAAGCTGAAGCCTAGGTCCGTCAGGTTGCAGCTGGGTTTGCGGGGCCAGTCTAGGTCTGGCAAGTTGTGGAAAGCTGGAGACTGAGGGCAGTTCCCCAGGGAGAGCACAGGTTGGAGAAACATCTGGGCTCTGTCCAGCTCAGTGAGTTCTGAAGTGTGCAGAGATGGAAGGGGCCAGCTACCCCAGGTGGGAAGACTGGAAGAGGGTATGAGGGCATCTTGCTATGGGCTCACCCGCCCAACCGGTCCAGCACCCACTGGGCTAGAGCTGACATCAAACTTCAGACAAGTAGGGAAGTTGAGAAAAATTTTGAAAGCCAGTGGAAGCAAGCATTCAATTTTCCATTGAGACTTTCCTCCTTTTTTTTTTTTTCTTCTTTTTTTGCCCTTTTTCTCACACCTCTACCATCTTTAAATCCAAATATTTTGCATGTATCAATTTATTGAGGAATGGGATGTCTGAATAGTATGTTGCAGTTTTGTTGTGTGTTCTTATATTTTTACTTTAAAAAAAAAAATCTGTATTTTTTCTCTCACCTACCTGTCTTCCTGGATTCTCTTTCTCACTTCTCTCATACTAATAGCCAACCTCTATTAATTCCTCCCTGGCTCTTATTCTTATTTTTACCTCTATCTGCCCACTCCTTCATAAACATTACATCTTACACTATTTCTGCTCCCTCATTGTCCATCATTTGAAATTGTAAATACTTTTAGAAAACTTACTATTTATATTGTAGACAATAATTGAACACTTTTTCTGTTTATTGCAACAAAACTGTAAATGCCTTAATAGAAGCCATTGGTTTAAGGTGGTATATTGTTTGCATTGGGTGCTGTTAATATTGGTTTCCCCCTTAAAGGTGAGATTCTGGAAGCCTTCAGGGACACTATAAGACTACAGGGTAGAATCTGTACTGCCTCTGCTCCATATCACTAGATGGAAGACACACAAACAACATGAAAAAACAAGGGAACAAAGTGCTTCAAACAAACCAAGATGTTTCAGCAATAGAATCCACAGACAACACAGTAGAAGGAATGTCAGAGAAAGAGTTTAGAAAATACATAGATTGATCTTCGAAATAAAGGACAGTATTGAAGAGAAAATATAGGAAGTAAAAGATCACTTCAATAAAGAGTCAGAGATTATAAAATGGAATCTAGCAGAAATTCTCGAAATGAAGGGAACAATAAACCAAATTAAAAATTCAATGGAAATCATCACCAACAGACTAGACCACTTGGAAGACAGAACCTCAGACAATGAAGACAAAATATATACTCTTGAAAATAAAGTTGACCACACAGAGAGGATGGTAAGACACCATGAACAGAACTTCAAAGAAATATGGGATATCATGCAAAGACCAAATTTAAGATTTATCGAAATAGACGAAGGTGTGGAGCTACAAACCAGAGGAATACACAATCTTTTCAATGACATAATATCAGAAAACATCCCAAATCTAAATAATGAAGTGGAAAATCAACTACAAGAGGCTTACAGGACCCAAATGTACAAAATTACAGCAGACCCACACCAACACACATTATAATGAGAATGACTAACATACAGAATAAAGATAGAATTTTAAAGGTTGTGAGAGAAAAAACTCAAATTACATACAGGGGGAAACCAATTTGGATTTCAGCTGATTTTTCAACCCAGGTCTCAACACCAGGAGGTCCTGGAATAACATGTATCAAACTCTGAAAGAAAATGGATGCCAACTGAGAATTTAATATCCAGCAAAGTTAAGCTTCAGATTTGAAGATGAAATAAAAACCTTTAATGATAAACAAAAGTTAAAAGAATTCACAACTAGAAAGCCTGTACTACAGAACATTCTCAGAAAAATATTCCATGAAGAAGAAATGAAACAACAACAACAACAAAAAGATAAAAACCAGCAAAGGGAGGAACTACAGTAAAGGAAAGGTCAATCAAAGGAGAAACTAAGTCAAGTTAAAAACCAAAAATAAACCAAAATGATCGGGAATACAAATCATAACTCAATAATAGCCCTGAATGTTAATGGCCTAAACTCATCAATCAAAAGACATAGACTGGCAGATTGGATTTTTTTAAAAAAGACCCAACAATATGCTGTCTTTAAGAGACTCACTTTCTAGGAAAAGATATCCACAAACTGAAGGTGAAAAATTGGGAAAAAACATCACTCATAGGGACTACATAAACAAGCAGGGGTTTCCATCCTCTTATCAGACAAAGTGAACTTCAAAGTAAAGTTAGTCAGAAGGGATAAAGAAGGATATTTCACACTGCTTAAGGGAATCATATACCAACAAGATACAACATTTGTAAATATATATGCTCCAAACAATGGATCATCTATGTACATCAAACAAACCCTTCTCAATTTCAAGAATCAAACAGACCACAACATAATATACTGGGTGACTTTAACACACCTCTCTCACCACTGGATAGATTTTTCCCAAACAAAAACTAAACAAAGAAACTATAGAATTAAATAATACAATCAAGGATTTAGAGTTAACAGACATATATAGAGTATTTCATCTATCGTCGAGTGAATACACTTTCTTCTCAGCAGCACATGGATCCTTCTCCAAAACTGACCATATGTTATGCCATGAAGCAACTCTCAGCAAATACAAAAAAAAAAAAAAAAAAAGAAATACTACCCTGCATTCTATCAGATCATAACAGAATGAAACTAGAAATCAATGATAAAATAAAAAATAGAAACTGTTCCAGCACCTGGAGACTAAATAGCATGCTACTGAATGATGAATGGTTAAAAGAAGAAATCAAGGAGGAAGAAAAAATATTTAGAGGTAAATAAGAACACCAATACAACATATCAAAATCTCTGGGATACTACAAAGGCAGTGCTAAGAGGAAAGTTCATTGCATTGAGCTCATACATTAAAAAAATAAAAAGTCAACAAATAAATGACCTAACATTGCATCTCAAAGTCCTAGAAAGAGAAGAACCAACTAACACCAACAGCAGAAGAAGACAGGAAATAATTAAAATCAGAGCTGAAATCAATGAAATTGAAACAAAAAAAAATAGAAAAAATTGACAAAACAAAAAGTTGGTTCTTTGAAAAAATAAGTAAAATTGATAAACCCTTAGCCACACTAACAAAGAGAGAGATAAAACTCAAATTACTAAAAATTCATGATGAAAAAGGAAATATCACAATGAATACTACTGAAATCCAGAAGATAATTAGAAACTGTTTTGAAAATTTATACTCAAATAGAAAACTTGAAGACATCAACAAATTTCTAGAGACATATGATCTACCCAAACTGATGCAGGAGGACCTACACAATTTAAACAGATCCATTTCAAGCAATGAAATGGAAGATGCCATCAAAAGTCTACAAACAAAGAAAAGCCTGGGACCAGATGGATTCTCAGCTGAGTTCTATAAGACCTTCAAAGAAGAATTAACACCAATCCTCCTCAAATAATTTAATGAAATAGAAAAGGAGGGAACCCTTCCAAACTCATTCTGTGAGGCTAGTGTCACTCTTATACCAAAATCAGACAAACATACATCAAAGATAGAAAACTTCAGACTAATATCCCTGATAAACATAGACCCAAAAATTCTCAATGAAATTCTGGCAAACTGCATACAAAAACATATTAAAAAGACAGTGCACCATAATCAAGTGGAGTTCATCTCCGGAATGCAAGTTTGGTTCAACATATAGAAATCATTAAATGTAATACATCATCAATAGACTTAAAGACAAGACTCACATGATTATCTCAATAGATGCAGAAAAATTATTTGACAAAATACAGCATCCATTCATGTTCAAAACACTAGAAAAACTAGGGATAGTAGGAACATACCTCAACACTGTAAAAGCAATATATGCTAATCCCAAAGTCAACATCATTCTAAATGGAAAAATTGAAAGCATTCCCTCTAACAACTGGAACAAGACAGGATACCCTCTTTCGCCACTTCTATTCCACATAGTCCTGGAAACTCTAGCCAATTAGACAATTAGAAGAATGAAATTAAAGGAATATAAATTGGTAGAGAAGAACTCAAACCATCCTTATTTGCTGATGACATGATTCTATATTTAGAAGATCCAAAAAATTCCACCATAAAACTTTCAGAATCCTAAATGAATTCAGCAAAATAACAGGATATAAAATTAACACCCATAAATAAATTGTGTTCCTATACATCAATGATGAATCAACTGAAAGAGAAATTAGGAAAACTACCCATGTACAATAGCCTCGAAGAAAATAAAATATCTGGGAATCAATCTAACAAAAGAGGTGGAAGACCTCTACAATGAAAGCTACAGAACACTGAAGACAGAAATTCAAGAAGACCTTAGGAACATGGAAAGAGCTCCCTTGCTCTTGTATAGGTAAGAATTAATATTATCAAAATGGCCATACTAATAAAAAGCACTATACAGATTTAATGCAATTCCTATTAAGGTTCTGTTGATCTTCTTCATAGAAATAGAAAAAGCAATCATGAAATTCATTTGGAAAAATAAGAGGCCCAGAATAACCAAAGCAATCCTCAGCAAGAAAAGTGAAGTAGGAGGCTTCACAATACCAGACCTTAAATTATACTACAGGGGCTGGGAGATAGCTCAGTTGGTAGAGTGCTTGCCTTGCATGCATAAGGCCCTGGGTTCAATCCCCAGCACCACAAAAAAAAAAAAATAAATAAAAATAAAACTACAGAGCTATAGTAACAAAAACAGCATGGTGCTGGCACCAAAATAGACATGAAGACCAGAGACAAGCCCACATAAATACAGTTATCTCATACTAGACAAAAGCATCATAAACATACATTGGAGAAACATACATGTCAACTTAGGAACCGATTTCCTCAACAAGACTCCAAAAGCACAAGAAGTGAAATCAAGAATCGATAAATGGGGGGCTGGGGAGATAGCTCAGTAGGTAGAGTGCTTGCCTTATAAGCACAAGGCCCTTTGATCCCCAGCACCCAAAAAAAAAAAAAAAAGAATCGATAAATGGGATTGTATCAAACTAAAAAGCTTCTTCCCGGCAAAGGAAACAATCAAGAACATAAAGAGAGAGCCAACAGAACGCAAGAAAATCTTTTTCATCTATACCTCAGATAGAGCATTAATCTCCAGGATATATAAAGAACTCAAAAAACTTAACACCAAAAACCAAATAACCAATTAATAAATGAGCAAAGGAACTGAACAATTTACAGAAGAAGAAATATGAATGGTCAATAAATGTATGAAAAAAAAGTTCAAAATTACTAACAATTAGAAAAATGCAAATTAAAACTACACTGAGATTTCATCTCACTTTAGTCAGAATGGCAATTATCAAGAATACAAGTAACAATAAATGTTGGTGAAGATGTGAAGAAAAACATCCACTCATACATTGCAGGTGGGACAGCAAATTGATGCAACCACTCCAGAAAGCAGTATGGAGATTCCTAAGAAAACTTGGAATGAAACCACCATTTGATCCAGTTATTCCACTCCTTGGTTTATACATCAAGGACTTAAAATCAGCATACTACAGTGGTGCAGCCACATCAATGTTTATAGCAGCTCAACTCACAGTAGCTAAGCTATGGAACCAACCTAGGTGCCCTTCAACAGATGAATGGATAAAGAAAATGTGGTACATATGCAAAATGGAACATTACTCAGCCATAAAGAAAATTGAAATTATGGCATTTGCAGATAAATAGATGAAATTGGAGGCTATTATGGTAAGTGAAATAAGCCTACCCAAAAACCAAAGGCTGAATATTCTCTCTGATATGAGGATGCTGACTCACAATGGGGTGGGTGGATGCGGGTTCACTGAATCGAACAGGGGGGTCTGGGGGGACAGGAGTGGGGGATGGGAATGGAAAAGACAGTACAATGAATCTGACATAACTTTCCTGTGTTCATATATGAATACACAATCAGTGTAACTCCACATCATGTACAACCATAAGAATGGGAAGTTATACTCCAGTTATGTATGATATGTCAAAATGCACTCTACTGTCATGTATAACTAAAAAGAACAATAACAATAAAAAAGACCACTGGGGGGCAAGGGCAAGGAAGGGTGGCTCACGCCTGTATCCCAGTGGCTAGGGAAGCTGAGGCAGGAGGGTTGCAAGTTCAAGGCCAGTTTCAGCAATTTAGTGAGGTTCTAAACAACTTAGTAAGACCCTGCCTCAAAATAAAATATTAAAAAGGCTGGGAATCAGGGGCTGGGGAGATAGCTCAGTCAGTAGAGTGCTTGCCTTGCAGACGTGAGGTCCTGGGTTCAATCCCCAGTACCTAAATAAGTAAATAAACATTTTTTAAATGGGCTAGGGGTGTTGCTCAGTGGTAAAGTGTTCTGAGGTTCAATTCCCAGTGTAAGTGCAAAGGACGGGAGGCAGACCTCGTCAGATTCAGAGAAGCTTTTATTCCCTCGCAGACTCGGACGCCATTGGGGCCCATTTTCCTGATGAGGAAAATGGCTGTCAGTTACAGAGGGGATTTTGGTTTTATAGGGTACGATGATGTAATCATTGGGAGCTGGGTACATGCAGTCTTGACCGTCAGGGGCTAGTTGAATAGGTTAAAACTTTAATTTAGGAGGGTGGTTGTAAAAAGGTTGAAACTCAGTGTTGTCTGGGGAGATAAGAGTCCAGATCCCAGGGATGACTACTCAAATCTTGCCCATTGGTATTTGCTGTGCTTCCCTTTAGGCCTAATTAGTCATGGGAGAAGGTCATGGTTTAGGGCCCAGCATTCAGTATCTGCCCCTTTCCCCCAGGGCCCATTGTTCCTTGGCTAGTTTCCCCTCTCTCCTCCCCAGCAGCACCTCTCTCCATTTTTCTTCAGGGGCTATGTTGCAGGAATATTATTTTCCATAACCCTTCACCCAGAACCAAAATATGTATATAAATAAGTTAATTAGTTAATTATAATTATTATTATTATCATTATTTGAGGTGCTGGGTAAACGCCAGAGCCTTGTCAGGCAGACTCACTACTGCTGAGCCTCATCCCCAGCACTTAGTTAGTTAATTAATAAAGCATAAGAATACAGAGAAAGGCAAAAAGGAAAAAGAAAGAAAGAAAAAAAAAATGAGCTAGGGATGTAGCTCAGAGAAAAATAACCTGCTTAGCACACAGGAAGCCCTGGGCTTGATCCCCCAACACCACACACACACACACACACACACACACACACACACACACACACGACACAATAGGTACATTAAGAGAGAACGGGCCTTTACATAATAATAAAAGTTCCATTCACCAGAGAGAGATAGCATTTCTAAAATGTAGTTAATAACATCACCTCAAAAATATGATGAAATTGACTAATTTGACACAGTAGGATATTTTAACACACCTCTTACTAATTGTTAGAACAAGTAAACAAAATTTAGTAAGGGATACAGAATCTTCAAATCAAATGTTAACAAACTCTATCATGTTCCGCCCATCTGTCTATACCTGTGTCAATCCGGCACTTCACTGTCTTAATTACTGTTGGATTAAGTAAACTGTCCTTAACATCATTCCTGGCATACAGCAAGTGCTTAATAAATGTCAGTGATGGCAGCAGCAGCAGCAGCAGCAGTAACTTACTTTGGTCCAATCACTTAACCTCTGTGAGCCTCAGTTACTTCTTCCAAAAAGTGTTCATAATAATAAATTATTTTTCCAAGTTGTTTTGCTAACCAAGTGAGAAAAATGTACGTGAAGATATTTCATAAAGTATGGGCAAGGACTGCTCCTCCTGGTGGACTGACCCTACCAAGCACCACCTGTCAAAGTAAAGTGTCCATCTGAGGGTCACCAGGTGGAACAAGAGCCCCAAGGGCCAGCGTGTGCAGTCATGCCAGGCAGTGGTGGGGACCCTCGGCTCTGAGAGGGGAGGAGAGAGAAGGCGTGAAGAGCCACGAGGCTGCTTGCTGGGTGCAGCCTGCCCTCTGGTGGATAAACCTGGAACATCATGTGCTTCCTGGATGTCCTGGGACCAACTGCCCCTTCAGAGTGTCTACATCTACCCAGGTCCATGAACTTGCTTCTGGTAGATCTGACAGTACAGGGTAGGATAACTTCTCAAACAACATTATCATGGTGGTCTGTGTCTTTCTTCTTAGGGACATTCTTTAAAGGGTGAGCACAGCGCTGTCCACTGAAGATGGCAAGTTTGAGAACAGTCCCAACAATTTAGCGAGACCCTGTCTCAAAGTAAAAATAAATAAATAAACAGGACTGGGGATGTACCTCCATGGTAGTGTCCCGGGTTCATTCCCCAGTACCAAAAAAAAAAAAAAAAAGATCAAGTTTGACTGAGGATGTAGCTCAGTGGTCGAGTGCTTGCTGTAGTTTGGGAGGCCCTGGATTCAATCTCTACCAACACACACAAAGGTCAAGGCTCTGGATCCAGTATGAGCTTGATATTTGCTTGTAGAATGAATGTCGAAGGGAGGAGGTAAGAAAGGTTATCTAAATTTTCAAAGGCAGCAGGAAGAGATGTGTTGGAAGAACTGCCCAGAAACTCAAAGGAGCGGCTAGAGAGAGTCCCCATATCTATCTGCCTGGGGAGTGGGTAGAACACAGGCTGGGTTCTCTGAAAACAGACACTGAGACAGAAGTTGAACTTCCATGCGACCTGGCAAAACCTTGCTCCATCAACCTGGCCAAGAGTCCTGCTCCACCCACTGTCTGCCTGAGTGTCCAACCTGAAGCCAGAACGCCCAGTTTGCCCTGGATGCCCAAGATGCCCCGGGAAGGGTGTGACCTTGGGTGGGTGGGGTGTCTCTCAGCCACCAAGTGGGTGTTGGAGGAAGTGATGCTGCAGGGGATCACAGAGGGACAGCAAGTCTTCCCTTGAAACCACCCAAACTGCCATATGCATTCAAGAAGCTGCTCCTTTGGGTCCGTTCATTCTTTTCCTGGGGACGCAGGGGAAGATTATGAGAGGGAACAACCACAGCTGGTCTCAGGGCTACAGGGGATGCTCATCTCCTCCTCCTCTTTGCACCCTAGACAATCGCTCACCTCCGCTGCCCTTCTGCTGGCCTCTGTGGCTCGTGTGGTGGCATGGTCCAGAACCCTCATCCCCAGGGCCGGCTCCCGGGTTCCCAGGGCCTCCTCCGGCTGGGGTTGCACTCTTCTCCTTTTACAGTTCGGAATGAGCAAAGGAATGGCAAGAAGCCCCCTAGTGATCTAAGCTGGGATCCCCATGCACTCCTCCCGCGCTGTTGACAGCTGCTGTAACTGCAAATCTTCAAACACACCTGCTGAGGCAGGGAGCCAAGGCCCCTCTTTCTGTTGCTGGTTCCTGGACACGGGAGCTCAGAGCACCCAGGGGGACAACATGGCTTGTGATCAGTGCGACTCTTCACGATGAAAGTCTGAGGATCTTTGAGAACCAGGAACTCCCTCCACCACTGTGCAAGCCCAAAGTTGCTCCCACTGGGCCTTGGGGGACGGGGTGCAGGCTTCTCTTGCTCTCACCCCTTGCATCCTGTGCTCCTATGTATATGCTTTTCTCCCTGCCCCTGGCTGCCCCCCCACCATGTGGATTGAACCCAGGGGTGCTTAACCACTGAGCCACATCCCCATCCCTTTTTATTTTTTGAGACAGGGTCTTGGTAAGTTGCTTAGGACCTCCCTATGTTGCTGAGGCTGCCCTTGAACTTGTGATCCTCCTGCCTCAGCCTCCGAGTCACTGGGATGACAGTCGTGCACCAGCGCACCTGGCCATATATTCTTCTTTATGAGGACAGCATCACATAAAGGGCTTGGATTCAGCCAGTGCTTTGGAGCCTCAAGTTTCTACTTCAGGCCAAAAGGTCAGACACTTGTACCCTCGGTGCACTCAGTCTCCAGATGTAGTCTGCCCTGGGAAGGGCGAGACCTGGGCTAACCCTGATAGAGGTGACAGCTGCAGGAAATCCTCTGACGGTGGCCCCCTGCAGGTGGGCAGCCAGTGCATCCTTGATGGAGCATTGCCAGTAAAGGATCCAGATTGTCCCTGCCCCCTACCCACCTTTCTTCCTAAACTTGCTCTCATCACAGTCCCAAAATGATGAGGATAGTTCTAGAATCAGACCTCCTCGACAGAGCAAGCAGAGTGGGAAGGGGACTCTGTCTTCCTGTGCCTCCCTGAGGACAAGAAAGCCTTCCTAGGCCCCACAACAGACTTTCCCTCATGTGTCACCAGCCAGAAAAGAAATCAGATGATGTGGGAAGGCCTTCTGGAACTTGAAGCTTGTATCCTCTGGTTCTCAAGACCCACCCTCTCAAGAGACCCTCTCTCTCCCCTCCACAGGCTCTCCAGGTCTCTCAAAAATTCATCCAATGAACAAAAGTCTCGAGCATCCACTATGCACCAGGCGCTGTTCCAGGTGCCTGTGCACATCTGTGAAGAAAATGAAGGCCCTGGCCCTGTGGACCTCACGCTGTAGTGGGGAAGCCTTTAGGAGTGTGGGCAGCATTAAGTAATGTAGTATGTCGGCAGGTGATAAGCTAAGAAAGAACCAAAGGAAAAGCGGAGCAGGGCGAAAGGATGAGGGTCCCCTAGAAAGGCGCTGACTGAATTCCACATAGCGTGGGCAGGGACCGTCTCTCGAGGGGAGGTTTGGGTTTTTTTTACAATGCTAGGAACACAAGGAGGCCAAGTGCTTTTGGATAAAAACGGGCAAGAGGGAGGGCAGTAAGCGATGAGGTCGCAGAGCTAACAGGTCCCCCAAAGCCTGCAAGCCATGAAGGACTTAGGCTTCTTTTTATCCCATAGAGACCCACCTACTAACCACAGGCTCTACCACTAAGCCATACCCCAGCCCCTGGGACTTTGGCCTTCACTGGAGTGACATAGGGAGCCTTTTTCAGGGTTTTGAGCAGAGAAGTGACATGACTGACTTATATTTTTTAAAGGACTGATGCAGATGTTGTGTTGAGAGGAGAATGAGGGGTTGGCTGAGAAGAAGGGCACCTTGCCAGAGGCTGGCTCAGTGAGCCAGGCAAGAGGTGAGCCGGTGTGGCTGGGGCGCTTGCAGTGGACTAGGGTGAGGTGAACCTGGTGTCTTCTGAACAGAGCCAGCAGATGCCCATGAAGGATTAGATGGATTATAAGAGACAAGCGTCAAGGACACCTCCCACATGTGGCCTGAGCAACTGGAGCTGGGGAAGGTTCAACTGAGAGGAGGAACTCAGTGGCGGTCAGATTGGGGGTGGGGGGGGGCAGGGGGAGCGGGGTGGGGGTAGATCCAGAATTTAGTTTTTTGGTTGTTGCTGTTGTTTTGAGACAAAGCCTCACTATGTTGCCCAGGCCTCCAATCCTCAAGCGATCCTCCTGCCCCAGCCTCTTGAGTAGCTAGACTACTGGTAAACACCATTGCACCTGCCTCCAATGTAGTCTTGAATATGCAAATCTTTGGTTCCCAGATAACCGCGCTAATTCAAAAACCAGTATCTAGTAATCCTAAAGAGTCTGGATTTTCCTTTTCTTCTTCCTTTCAGGAAGGCTTAGAAAAAGTGCTGGTGCCAAGACTGTAGGTTCCTTCCTTAAGAGACCTGGCCTCCTGTTCCACCAGGACTTTGGGCCTCTGAACTGCCTTACGTGTGGAAATCGCCTGAGATGTTCACTGGGACAGGCACCAAGTTAGGCTTCTGGCCGTAAGACTTGGGGGGTTGGGTAACTGATAATATTTAATAAGCTGCTCATCTATTTCATTCCCAGGGACACTGACACAGCCTGTGCTCAGCATATTACAGGTCAGCCCCTCCCTCCCCGCCCAGGCAGTTCAACCCTTCTCCTTGGCCTATGTCCCTCTAGGACCCCAGGAATCCCCATGAAATCAGAGAGCCCATCTCAGTGGTGGCCTCTTTCCACATACCCAGGTTACAGAGGACAGCCACCATGACGTTTTTTAAGGACCCTGATGCTACTCTCAGGAATGCTTTTCTCAATGCCTTGGTGAAGGATGGATTCTCTTAGGGAAAGCCCTAGGCGAGGTTAGAGTTTATATGCAACCTCTTACTTTCTTTCTGTTCTGGGATTGGACCTGGGGTGCTTTACCACTAAGCCTCATCCTCAGTCCCTTTTATTTTGAGACAGGATCTTGCTAATTTGCTGAGGGTCTTGCTGTTTTAGCCACCTTTTTTTGCTGCTGTGACTAAAAGAACCACCAGAACAATTGTAGAGGGGGAAAGTTTATTCGAGGGCTCATGATTTCAGAGGTCTTAGCCCACAGAAACCTGGCTCCATTCCTCCGGTCTCTGGGAGAGGCAGGACATCAAGGCTGGAGAGTGTGGTACGGGGAAGCAGCTCACATCACGATCAGGGGAGGGGGAGGGGGAGGAAGGAGGGGGAGAGAAGGAGGAGGAGAGGGAGAGCAAGAGGGAGGGGGAGAGGGAAGAGGAGGGGGAGGGAGTAGAGGAGATACAAAATATATACCCCATAGCCTCACCCGCAAGGAACCACTTCCTCCAGCCACACCCCACCTGCCTCGTTACCACCCAGTTAATCCCATCAGGGATTAATCAACTGATTATGTTAATGCTATAACACAATCATCTCTCTTCCAAATCTTCTTGTGTTGTCTCACTCATGAACTTTCAGGGGCATCTCATATCCAAACCATAACACCTGCTAAGTGGCTGAGGCTGGTCTCGAACTTGTGATCCTCCTGCTTTAGCCTCCCAAGTCACCGGGATTACAGGCATGTGCCACTGCACCTGGCAGGGTGTGTGCAGTTTCATATGATAAATCTTCTCCAACATTCCTCTTCCCTCTTAGGACTTTGTCCAGGGAAATGTTGGTGTCTCCACCTCACTGCTACAGGTCATGTGGAATACTAGTTCCAGGCAAATAAGTGAATATCAGAATTACTTTCAGCTGTAAGAGGTACTGTGCTCTGCTCCGTGCACTGTGCTCTCTCCTCCAGCAGCACCTATGTGAAAATTGGAACGATTAGTGTGGTCCCTGCTCAAGGATAACACGCAACTTTGGAAGTGTTCTATGTTTTGTGCCCTTCCTGGAAGGCCACCTAGCAACTGCCTGCTCTCTACAAGAAGATAAGATCAAAGTACGAAGGATAGCACCCAACATTGAAATTGTGACTTTCGTACAAAAATTTTCATGTAAGTGATCTATGCAACGAGAACAGAGAGGAGTTACCCATGAAATGTTGCGTGCTGACCCGCCATTAGTACGTGGGTTGGATAGGAGGAAGAGTCAAAGTGTGTCTCCCTTCATTTAACTTTAAAAAATAAAAAAGAGCTAGTACATTAAATGCTGAGCCTCTAGGGCTGGGGTATAGTTCAGTGGTACAGCATTTGCCTAGCATGTGAGGTGAGGCCCTGGGTCCATCCCCAGCACTAAAAACAAACAAACAAACAAACAAACAAATAAAAAACCCAAAAAAACAAACCCTAGAACTTCTAATAAGGGACCTGATACCAATGCATCCAGCCTGGCCCACTGTGATCTTCCTTCCTCCATGATTCCACCCCAGATCTATGAGAGCAGGTTCTTCAAGGGGGCTAGCCTCCGGCCTCTAACAAGCTTCCCGGGTAAATGCTCTATAGCCAGCTGGAATCCACCCAAGGAAGAGCATTTGGAACCACTGGTCTAATCGACTTCCTTTCCTTTAAAATCACAAAGCTGAGAAAACAGAGAAAGTGACTTGCTGTAGACCAGGAGCGAGTTAATGCCACAGGACACTTTGGTTTCTTGCCTCCTGCTCTTCCAGGCCAGCTTTATAATAAACCTGGAGGTAGCTGGTCAGGACACCCGAGAACTTGCTGTGGAGGTGGGTTGGATGGTGAGCTGACTGAGGCTACTCAATGTCACGGGTACCCTGAAGGGGGTGATTCTAGTCTGGGAAAGAATGATATTTCCCTCAGGTTGGTTTTGGTTGTGAGCAACTGCAAAATCAACCCAAGAGGGCTAGGACAATAGAATGTACTGGAGGGGCAGGCTGGGGGTGTAACCCAGTGGTAGAGCATTTGCATGGCACAGACAAGGCCCTGGGCTTGATCCCTAGCACTGAGAAAGAAAGGAAGGAGAGGGAGAAGGAGAGAGAGCACATTGGATTGCCCAGCCATGAATACCATGTTGCTTCAGACCAAATATTTTCTTTCACTCTCTCCAATTCCCAGCACTTTTCCCTCTAGGTTGCTTCCTTCCTCAGATGGGCTCCTCCCTCAGGGCCTAGTATTCCTAGGTGCTGGCACCGCAAGGAAGAGAGGATCTTAGTCTCAGCATTCCCAGCAAAAGTCTCATTGGCCAGCCAGACTCAGAGTGAATGCCTATAATCTCAGCGGCTCCATAGGCTGAGGCAGGAGGATGATAAGTTCAAGGCCAGCCTTAGCAACTTAGTGAGGCCCTAAGCAACTTAGTAAAGCGAGACCCTGCCTCAAAATAAAAAATGAAAAGGGCTGGGAACTTAGCTCGGTGGTAAAGCACCCCAGGGTTCATTGGCTAAATTGAGTGATATGATCAATCCTTGAAGGACATAGCAGCGAGAGAAATGTGATAGGGTTTTAGAAACTAGCCTAGGTCAAGTGCCCACCCTGAATCCAGTTACCCCATTCAGGGACTGAGAGCAGAAACAGGATGGCCAGGATCAGAGTAAGAAAACCAGAGGAAAGGTGAATAATTACTGAATGGCCGAACCCACGTGTGCACAGGGTTCGGAATGGTGGGGAAGCTGACAATGACGGTGGAGAAAGTGAAAATTATAATCTGGGGTGTAATGTTTAAAGCTGCTCCCCGCCCCTTCCGGTGCAGCCATTTCCCCCGCCTCCCAACCACTTGTCAATCTGTGATCATCCTAGCTCGCTTTTGGTTCCTCAGTCATCTTGCAATATCCTCCTCCGATATTGGTCCCGTTAACCCGGCGGAATTCAACCGCCACCTTTCCTCTCTTGCTTCTCTCTCCTACACTCTTGCTTTTCCTCCTCCTCGCTTTCCACTCTCTCTAGCATGCGCCCTTTCTCTTTCCTTTCTCATTTCCTCTCATTTTCTCTTTTACCCTGCAGGGAGACACTCCGTTTGCCTAATAAACTCCCTTATGTGATTTCCCGCGTCCGGCGTGGTTTCGTGGGATTTTCCGTACATGGGGATAATTTATTTATCTATTTATGGGGCTGGGATTGAACCCAGGGTCCTGTGTGTATGAAGCGCATGCTCTACCACTGAGCTCCCCACTGAGCCTCCATAGTAGGTGTTGGTTATACACTGTATTAGAGATGGCGGTTTTAATGTGCACACTTGGAGGTGTCAGTCCAGCCCTCAAGCTCCACTTTTTCTGGAAAAGAATATGTTCCTATGGCTGGGTATGGTCAATGTGACACAATACCTCCCTAAGGGGCCCCTGCCCTTTACTTATTTATTTATTTTTATTTATTTATTTTGCGGTGCTGGGGATTGAACCCAGGGCCTTATGCTTGAGAGGCAAGCACTCTACCAACTGAGCTATATCCCCAGCCCGCCCCTGCCCTTTAAAGGACCTCAAATAGCCAGGTGCACACCTGTAATCTAGCAGCTCGGGTGACTGAGGCAGGAGGCTTGGGGTTCAAAGCCAGCCTCTTCAACTTAGCAAGGCCCCGAGCATTTTAGGGAGACCCTGTCTCTAAATAAAACACTAAAAAGGGCTGGGGATGTGGCTTAGTGGTTGAGCGCCCCTGGGTTCAATCCACGGTACCCAAAATAAATTAAAAAATAAATGGATTCATATATGATAAGAAGCCCCAAAACAGTTTATCGAGGACCCCAAGACTGGGGATGTGGCTCAACAGTGGAGCTTTTGCCTAGTATGGGCAAAGTTCTGGGTTCTGTCCCCAGCACAGAGCAGGTGGAATGGGGGGAATGAGGGGCAGGGTAGGAAAGACCGTGGGCATCTATCATTTGAGACGCAGTGCTCCACACTGCAGGTTTAAGCTGTGACTCTCAACATCTGCTCTCATGCCTATTACCCTCCAACCCCAGAAAACAAACTCTTCTCCACCCCTCCTTCTCTCTCTTCTCTCTCCTCTCTCTCTCACTCTCTCTCTCTCTCTCTCTCTCTCTCTCTCTCTCTCTCTCTCTCTCTCCCTGGGCCAGGGATTGAACTCAGGGGCACTTGACCACTGAGCCACATCCCCAGCCTATTTCATATTTTATTTGGAGACAAGGTCTCCCTGAGTTGTTTAGCACCTCGCCTTTGTGAGGCTTGCTTTGAACTCTTGATCCTCCTACCTCAGCCTCCTGAGCTGCTGGGATTACAGGTATGCACCTCCGGCCCCAGCTCTACCTCCCTTTTCCAATGTCCTGGAAACAAAGACCTCTGCATCTGAATGCCACGAAGGTTGTGCTGCTGCTAATGTGGGAGATGACACCTTTTGGAGTGTGAGGAAGTCTGGCCTAGTTAAGAGAAAAGTCGCCATCACATCCTTCCTCCCAGGCAGACAGCAGTGAGGCTGTGGACTCCTGCTGAGGAAGCGTCTTTCGCAGGGCTGTGTGCACGTTTTTTTTCGTTTTCTTGCTTCACTTTTTGTTCCAACCTGTAGCGGGCTGTTTTCAATGTTGGCAAAGGATGACTGAGGAACACTCGGCAATATGAAACAACATGTTTTACTTGTAGATTTGTAAAGGAAGCCTAAGCGTGGGCGAGCATGGTGCCAAGTCTTTTTTTAAAATATATTTTTAGTTGTAGGTGGACAGAATACCTTCATTTTTTAAAAATTTTTATGTGATGCTGAGGATCAAACCCATCAAAAGTGCTCCCCTACTCTGCTTAGTAAAGGCCGGATGTTTTGTACCCACCCTATAGGCACCTTAGCTGGGTGGAGGTGGTGAGGATGGAGAGGTAAGGAAGATGTGGAGGCCACGGTGTCAGACGATGAGGACTGGATCAACTCGGGCTGCCCTCATTCCCATCCGAGCTTCAGTCAGGAACACCTGAAGTTCCACAGAGATGACAGGGCAAGCAGGCTGCTGGCGGGTAGTGAAGGCAGGCCTGACTGTGCCAAGGAGAGTCGGGCAGCATAGCCTCCTGGTTACCAGCGAAGTCCCAGTTCTACCATCTGCAAGCAATTCGATCATGGGCAAGTTACTTCACCTCCCTGTGCCTGTTTCCTCACCTGTCAAACTGGGATCATAGTGCTGGGGATGTAGTTCTAGGGTAGTGAATGCTCAGCACTCAGCAGTGATGGACTCTAGTGGAGGTCTTGTTCAAATGGAGAAACCACGTCAGCAGGCTACCCGTAGACATATTAATGAGCACCTTCAAGGTCTATTTCAAATGTAAAAGACCTGGAAGCTCACCTGTGGGAACACCTCCAGCCAACTCCTTTGTCACAGAGGTGGGAAGTGGGGCTGAACCCAGAGGGAAGTTATAGGAAGGCCTTGATACTTTTTCAGACTGTTTTACTTAGATTTTGATCGATGATTTTGGTGCTGTTTTCAGTACCTGTTTTACATGGATTTTGCTCCATGTTCTACCCAGAACCACATATAAACTCCTAATCTAGCACACCAAAATGGGTTTTTCTGCTACCAGGCCCCCTTCTGCTTGGCAGGAGTTCTTTCTCTTCGGGCTCAAATAAATCCTACTCCATTTACTCTTCCCTTCCATGATTGTCCGCGGATTTTATTCTTCAAAATTTGTGAGACAAGAATGAAGAAGAAAATTGGTGAAGCAGGAAATCTAGTATCATCTCCAAAACTCTGGTTTCCGCAGAATGTTAGCTTAGCTTGCTATGATCCTGAGTTCGATCCTCAGTACAGAGGGAAAAAAAAATTGGAAGAATAACAACATCCATTTCACGAAGGGTTTTGTAAGAAGTAATTGAAATACCGAGCATAAAGCACTTAGCCAGGCGACTAGGACGTAGAAAACTGTAAACATAGTTGGTTTTGGTTGTGTTATTCCAACACGAGGCCATGAGCTCCGTGAAAGCAGAAATCCTATCACTTACGCACGTTGTTCACTAACAACCCGTAAGTGCTCAGAAGCAAATGTTTAACAGCATCTTCCTCCTGCTGTCCCTCTATTCCCCTGGGTCCCAGCAGTGGATCCTGGAGGCCGGGCTTTGCTCAGAGCCACGCCCCGCGGAGGGGACCGGCGCTGGAGCCAGGCTATTGTTGTGGCTGAGATTCTTTCCCAAAACGGAAAGCCTGAATTAGCGCGGAGCCGCTGTCTAATCTCTGTGGGTCTCAGAGGAGGTCAGCCCAGCAAGGGGGCTCCCGCGGTGGCGCCCCTCCCCTATCTGGCCCCAACTTCTCTCTAAGCCCTCTGGAACCTTCCCCACCCTTCTGCAACCCCTCCCCAGCCTCAAGCCCTCACTGAGACCCGGGCTCCCGCTGTCCTCTCTGCCCAAGACTCTCCAGACTTCCCACCCCCAACCTAGTCAGAAGCCCCCTCCTGGCCCAGCTCAGATCCCCTCCTCTGTGAAGCTTCCCACCCGCCCTGGCAGAACCAGCTCCCTCCCTGGGTCATCTGCTTTGTTCATCTCTCCCAGCTGCACTGATCGCCCCTCAATTGTGACCCATCCCTCCCTCGGCTGCTGAGCCCCTGAGGGAAACCACGTTCCACCCATCTGCTGACCCCAGCACAGCGTAGGTAGCTCACATGATTTGTTGCCAGCAACTGAGGGTCAAGCTGGGGGCTGGAAAAAAGATCTAGGCCAGAGATGCCAGGGAGGAGTTGGGGGGGGGTCAGGTCCAGCGGACATTTCCAGGGCACCCTGGGGTGCAGGTTGCTCTCTCAGTCCCCACTGCGTGGTATCCTCTTACCACACTGGAGTAAGGTCTCACCAGTCCCATTTGCCATGGAAGGACACCCAGAGAGGTTAAGTTCCTGCTAGAGGTCACACAGTAGGTGAGTGGGAGGCAGGGATTGGAATCAAGGGCAGGATGGAGGTGTGAGTGGCTGTGGCCTGCGGGCTGTAGCTGGCTGGTGAGGGAGGGGACACGCATCTTCTCTGTGACAATGTGAGTGTGGGGTCTGAAGGACCTTCCTGACCTTTCTCATCATTCTGCTCCCCCACCCCCTCTCCTGAAAGGAGCTGACTGACTCAGGCCCATTCCCAACCCACAAAGGTGACCGGGAATGAGGTCGGAAATAGGAAGGAAATATCCCCCAATGCGGCCTCCCCCCTCGCCCAGCCCTCGCCTCATCCTGGCTCTGGGGCCGGAAGGAGCCACTTTAAGGATCTCCCTGGGGACCCATGACCAGAAAGAGAAATGACCCTGCTCACAGCAAGTGTGGCTGTAGGCCAGGCAGACCTGCCGCCTTGCCCTCTCACTGGGGCCTCCTCTCCGCTCCCCCTGTGACTCTTTCAGAGCCCCTCACCCAGAAAGGTCCTTCCATTTGCCCTCTCCCCAGGTCGAGGATCTGCTTGTCTCTCAGGACTTGTCCATGGCTTCCTGGGACAGGTGCTGAGAGCAAGGTCCTGGAGCCCTGCCCACCCAGCTCCGGAGCCTGTCACTGCCCTCTGCCTGGGGGCTCCCAGAGCAGGCCGTGCTCTCCCTCTGACAGCGCTCCCAAGGGTAGCTGGTGGCAGGGCAGCACCTGTATTGCCCTCTGGATTCCCTCTTTCTCGAGTCTGGCATCCATCCTGGATTCCCAGAACAGAGCTGTGAAGGGGCCCCCCGCCTGCCTTTCTCCCCAACCCGGATGCTCCTTTAAGACCAAAGGGATGGGGGTTGCCTCGTCCGACACCACGGCCCCATCCTCCCCCCTAGCAGGCCAGGTTTCCTGCCATTGACAGCATCCCAGCTGGGCCCTGCCCAACCTCCCTGTGCTTAACCCCTTCTCGCCCAGACAGCGGGGCTGCGGACCGGCAACCAAAAAATTAGGAGGATGAAAAAAAACCACTTCGCTGGATGATTTTGAGGATTAAATATTTGAATCGTCGGGTGAAGTATTTAGACCAGCTCCCAGCATGTACTAATCTCTCAGTAAAAGTTAGCTACTCTTTCTCCTAGTGTGTGAGCTTGGGTAAGTTATTTGATCCTTCCAAGTTTCAGTCTCTTTAAGTTGTAAATGGGAGAAATAATAAAACCTACTCCCCAAAGCTCATGCTTGGAGTTAACTGTGACAATGAACCTGAAAACATTTTGTAAAGTGCTGTAATAACACAATACAGAAATGTCATGCACAGAGCATACAGAGGCTCCCTTTATAATTCTAGTAACTCTGGAGGCTGAGGGAGGAGGATCTCCATTTTGAGATCAGCCTGGGCAATTTAATAAGATCCTGTCTCAAAGTAAATTAGTAAGTAAAAAGGACTGGGAATGTAGTTCCATGGTAGAGTGCCCCTGGATTCAATCCCCAGTACCGCAAAAAAATAAAAAATAAAAAAAGTGCACCTGGCACAGCGGTCTGTAATTCTAGCAACTTGGGAGCCTGAGGCAGGTGGATTGTGAGTTCAAAGCCAGTCTCAGCAACAGTGAGGTACTAAGCAACTCAGTGAAACCCTGTTCTTAATAAAATACAAAATAGGGGTGGGAATGTGGCTCAGTGGTTGAGTGCCCCTGAGTTCAATCCCTGGTACCCCCCCCCAAAAAATTAATTAATTAATTTTAAAAAGTGCTAGAAGAGCCAACCAAGACTCTGGAGGCTGAGGCAGGAGGATGGCAAGTTTGAGGTCAGCCTCAGCAACTTAGCAAGGCCCTGTCTCAAAAAATAAATAAATAAAAATGGTTGGGGATGTAGCTCAGAATTAAAGCACCCCTGGGTTCAATCCCCAGCAACCCTCCAAAAAAAAAAAAAAAGAGAGTTCAAGAAGAAAGGGAGAAGAGCTAGAGGTGGCAGGACTCACTGGTGTTCAACTCTGGGTGCTGGAGAGTCTACCTGCTGGGGAAGAGGAGCTCCCTGTAGGTAGGACTTCTTGAGATAAGAGGCATCAGAGAAGAGACTGTCCCAACTCTAGGAGTCCCCAAGTTGGAACAGAGGAGGAAGGAAGTCAAAGGATAGGAGGTTGGCCCAGAAGGTTTCCCTGGGTGACCCTCATGCCAAGTCTTGCAGGGACACCCAGCTCCCCAGTCCTGCCCATCGGCAGCACCACTGCCCCCACCCTTAGCTGCAAATTCCTGGCCTCACCCCTGAGGGAGGCAGGCTTGCCCCACCCAACACCCAGCCCACAGTAAGGGGAAAAATGGAACCCTGCTCTGCCTTCCCGTTCAAGGAGAGCAACTGCCAAGCCCGGGTGGAGGCAGCGCCCAGGAGATGCACCCTCACTCCAGGCCTCTGGAGGGAGCCTGGGGATCAGGAGATCCTGTCTGGGGTCCTGGCAGAGTCCCAAGTTCACACTGCCTCCAAGGCCAGCTATTTACCCTAGCAGGGCCTGTCTGACTATTCATAAAATAAAGGGGCCGGACTTGGTTCACTGGTCAGCACCGGGGCTGTGATCAGGAAGGAGTTAACTGAGGTCAGGCTTTGGGTCAGAAAGGGTTAATCCGGGGGGGTGGAGGCTCTCTCAGCTTTTCCTGTGGAGAGTGAGGTTTGGCTGCCACCAAAGTTACTTCTAGTCCCCGCTGTCCCTCCTGCCCTCAGTCTGGAACTGCTAGGGACCCCTGCAATTCAGCCTCCCCACGCAGAGGTGAGTGCATCCTGAGCCCAGGGTTGGGTGGGCGCGCACCAGAGGCAGAGGGCAGGGAGGCTGCACGGAGCCCCTGAGCCTGGAAGGTGGCCCATATCTAGAGTGAAGCCTCCAGTTGAGTTGGGACTGCAAATTCCAGGACGAGGAGAGGTAGGCAGAGGGATGGAGGGGACAAGGACAGACACCAGGCTTCTAGGGTTGGCTCGTCTGTGGTCGGTCATCAAAGCCAGGGAGAGGCAAGAGACATAGACTATTTTGGTCCTTGTGTTTAGGGGCTTTTTATAGCCTCCCTACTCAGGGCTGGGAAGAGGAGAGGACACAGGGAACCCATGAGGTCAGGCGAGCACAGTGCCCTCCTGGGACCTTGGAATCAGACCCGCTGCCCAGTACAGTCCCTGGGAGAAGGTGGGGGACACTGCCAGCATAGCCTGGCCGCCTAGATTTCATCACCAACTGCCTCTGAGCAGACGGGCTCCATTTCTGGCTTGTCTGTTCCTTTGTTGCCTCCAGATCCAAGGTCCCCTCAGTCCTCAGCACTGATGTGTCCCTCTCAGCTGAATGTGGGATGGGGGAGTAGGAGACAGAGGTGGGATGGGGTGTGCTGAGCCATGTGGGTGGCCCATTCTGTTAACTGCCAAGGAAACTGTCAGCTCTTGATTTACAGCCGCTCCTCATCCCCCTCCCCAGCACAAGGGAGGTGGAGGAGAAAGAGTGGGGTCAGAGGTCTCAGGATGAGAAAGGGGGCAGGGACCCAGAGGGCAGATTTCTGTGAGTGCAGGTTATTAGGAAGAATTAGTGGAAGGAACTTTTTAGTGAGGCAAGGGGCTTCTTTCTAATGGGAATGATTTGGTTTTATAGTAGCAAGAACAGAAGCTAAATCCCAAGGGGAAATTCTAATAGGCAAGTGAGGGATCCGATCTGAACCAGTTCTGGACCTAAAGCAAGAGAACTGGGTTCCTGTCCAGGCCCCTAACTCTCAGAAAAACCCGAGCAAGCCCCCTCCTCTCTAGACCAGTTTTCCCGCCAATGAAATGGGGTTGACGACAGTGATGTTTTGAGTTTGGTTTTCTGGAATCCCCTTGGCAGGGGACACAGTAGCTGGCAGTAGCTGGCTGACATGACCTGGGGACCACCTCCCTCTCCTTCCTGGATGGCCCTGCTGGGCCTGGGCAGGGCAGTTGACTGCAATTACTGGAGGCTCCTACCCTGTGGTTATATCCCTGACCTCGGTGCTCGGGGGCGGGAAGGGTGGGCCCTGCTGGAGCCAGCCTGTGGCTGGGGAGTCTCCTTGTCTTGGGCTTAAAGCTGCTGGGTTGGAAGAGGTATTTTTTCCGGTTAAGGCCACTTTCGGGAATTGGGCTGGAACCAGCCCCATTTCCTTTTCCAAGTGTCCTATTTGCTGATGCTTGAGTGCATGGCTCTGTGACCAGACTGGGGCACTCAAAGAGGCAGTTTCTGGGTGTCCAGAGAGTCCCCATCAAATATTTCTGAGGATAGGAAAAGGAGATAGCTTGAGCCTCTGCTCCCTGGACATGGACCCACCTAACTTGAATGGAGAAGGGTGTTTAGCTGATCCTACACCCAAGAATGCCAGAAGGAGAACAGGGACGTCTCCCATCCTCATCCTGACCATTTTTCTCTCCTTGCTGGACCCAGGAAGTCCCAGCTAATTGCTATTGGCTCCTCTGACTGTGTACCTCCAGCGGCTTATGGGGCACTGTGCTGCCCAGCTCTGCTAAGATGCTCCTGGCCTCTCCCTCCACCCCATCCAGGGGACGGACCCCCAGCGCTGTGGAGAGGCTGGAGGCGGACAAAGCCAAGTATGTCAAGACACACCAGGTGATAGTGCGGCGACAGGAGCCAGCCTTGCGTGGAGCCGCGGGACCGCTCACTCCACATCCCTGCAATGAGCTAGGGTCCCCTGCATCGCCCAGGACGCCCGGACCAGCCCGTCGGGGCAGTGGCAGGCGGCAGCCAAGGCCTGACTCCCTTATCTTCTACCGCCAGAAGCGGGACTGTAAGGCTTCAGTGAACAAAGAGAACGCCAAGGGCCAAGGGCTGGTGCGGCGCCTCTTTCTGGGGATCCCCCGGGACGCTGCCCCGAGCAGCCCCGGCCCCACCGAGCGACCCGTGGCTCCAGGGGGTTGGCCCGCGCCCCAGGATGCCCCGGAGGCGCCAGGAAAGCGGGCGCTGTGCCCCACGTGCTCGCTGCCCCTGTCTGAGAAGGAGCGTTTCTTTAACTACTGCGGCCTGGAGCGCGCGCTGGTGGAGGTGCTGGGAGCCGATCGCTTCTCCCCGCAGAGCTGGGGCGCCGACGCCAGCCCCCAGTCCGAAACTTCGCCGCCGCCGCCCGACTCCGGGGACTCCAGTGACTGTACATCCAGCGACGGGGGCGCGGCCGGCCGGGACGCTGCGGGCGGAGGCGGTGGCTCGGAGGTTGCGGGCTCCGAGCGGGACGGGCGGCCGGCGGTGTCGGTGGTGGAGCGCAATGCGCGCGTCATCCAGTGGTTGTACGGCTGCCAACGCGCCCGAGGCCCGCCGCGCGAGTCCGAGGTGTGACGGTGGCCGCTCCGGAGGCGGCGCCCGGGGAGTTGGGAGCGCGGGACTGTACCTGGGCACCCGCGGGACGCCCTGCCGCTGGCGCGCGCGGCGCCTGTAGGGGAGCCCTTCCTCTGGATCTCGGTTTACCCAGCTGAACCTTGGGGAGATGGGACAAAACGAGCCCGAACAGGGGAGGCAGTGGTCTCGTGGCTGGTGTCGAGTCCAGTTCTGGGGAGTGATGACTGGACTGGGAGATGAACAACCTACTGAATAAATCGAAAACATCATTGAAGTGGGTCGTGAGTTTAGATTGCGGGCAGATGTTGAAGAAGAGGGTGAGCAGGTTTGCGTGGTTAAGCGCATCCGTTTTGGAGTGTGGGCTACAGGCTGACTGTGTGACCCGGGGCAAGCACTTAGCCTCTCTGGATACAAGCTGCACCCCTCGGTTTTCAAAGGGAGGAGAGAGTAGTAGATAATGAAAAAAAAAAAAAAAATAGCAAAGTGTCTGGAATATAAAAAAGTGCTCAATAAATGGTAGCTGCTTTGACTACTATCAAATTAGCACCAACATTAAAAGAATCATTTCTGCCACCGACCCAAATGTTGATCCAAACTAGAGCTGGGAATACCTGGGGAGGGGTATGTTTTAGAAATCTGGGGTCCATTGACCCGCCCCACGGTCCCCATTCCCGAAGCTTTGCTGCCTCCCTGTGGTCAGTGGATAAGAAGGACTAAGAAACGAGGATCTGAAATTGAGGTCACTAAAAGAAGGGACCCTTCAAACCAGGATTTTGCCAGCCAGCAACCTCACAACCTGCTACTACCTCCCTTTCTCTCAAGGACACACGGGTCCCACGTCCTCTCAGGTTCCTACTTCTAAGTCTTTGTTCACACTCCCCCTCCCTTGGCCTGGGTTACCTTTCCCTTTCTCCACTCACCATAAAAACCATGTATGTTTTCCTGGAAACCCTCCTGATTTCCCCAGTCTTACCTCCTCTGAGTTCTCCTCTGCAGCCCCTTTTGTGCCTTGATTTGTCACCTTGTGTGGGACCCACCGGTAGGGAGTTCCCTCCTTAGTTTTTTACCTTTCCATACTATAGGGACCACGTACTGTAGTAGAACCCACAACGTTTGTTGAACTAAATGAGGCTGCGTGAATAAGGGAGCCAGTCCCTGCTTCCTGGAAAGTTGTGCTTTTTCTTTTCTTTCTTTTTTTGTTTTTTGTTTTTTCCTTTTTCTTTTTTCTCTGTCTCTCTTTCTTTTCTGGTACTAGAGATTGAACCTGGGGGCCCTTAACTACCGAGCCACATCCCCAGACCTTTCTAAATTATGTTTTATTTGGGGGCCGGTACTGGGGATTGAACTCGGGGGGCACTCGACCACTAAGCCACATCCCCAGCCCTATTTTGTATTTTATTTAGAGACAGGGTCTCACTGAGTTGCTTAGTGCCTCGCAGTTGCTGAGGCTGGCTTTGAAATCACCATCCTCCTGTCTCAGCCTCCCAAGTTACTGGAATTACAGGTGTGCGCCACCTGGTCATTTTATGCCCGCACGTTTGTGGGAAAAGTGCGAGGACCTCCCCACCTGGACCCCGCCTGAGATCGCCCACCACAAACAGCTTTTCCGGTTGTCTGGACAAAAACACGCTGTCACACGGGGTGTCGGGCTGTTTTTTTTTTTTTTATGGGGGCTGCGGAGGGCGGGCGCCCAGTTTGGCCCGCCGGCTAGTCGCCTTTGGGCGCGGCCTTCACCCTCATCTCGGCCAGTTTGTTGGTGAGGAAGCCCCACTTGAAGCCGGCCGCGGGGTCCACGTCCCGCAGCTCGGGGCGCTCGGTGGCCTCCTCCCTGGCCTGGTCCTGGGGCTCCGGGTCCGCATCCGGGGTGGGTTCGGCGCCCCGCAGCATGGAAGCGGCCGCGGTCTGCTGCTGATGCCACCTGCTGGCGAACGCGTCCCAGAATCCCGGCCCGCGCGACTCTGCTTCCGCCCCCGCCTGCGAGCTGGGCCGCGCGGCCAGAGGGCTGCAGGAGAGGGGCGGGTCAGCGGGCTGGCCAGGGGACCCAGGGAGGAATAATGGACAGAGGCGGGGACAAGAGACAAGCAGCAGGGCCGAGGGAGTCAGGGCGAGGTCACGGTGGGCCTGCAGGCAAGGAGAGGCACTGGGAAGAGGGGCCTGGTGGAGGCCGGGTCAGAGGATTAGGCGAGGGGTCTGAGAAGGGACCAGAGTCCCTGGAGAGCGACCGGGGTCAGGGGCTGTGAGAAGGCGCCGCTGCAGGAGAGGGGCAAGGACTGTGGAGCAGCCCGCAGAGAGGCGGGCGAGAGGAGAGGGCCCCAGGGGTGAGGGCTTGCGGAGCCCGCTAGCGGGACGGCAAGGGGGCTAGTGCTGAGGTAGGGGAAACGTGGAGGGACGTGAGAGGCGGGTGGAGCGGTCCTGAGGGAAGACAGTCTTAGACCAGAAGCCTAGGGGAGAGGCGGACTTGGAGAGATGGGGGAAGGGCAGTCAGGGAAGGACTGCAGTGGGAGCCTCAGGTCTGGGAAGAGCCCTCGGGACACGAGGGAGAGGGGATGAGCTGGGGAGAAGGAAAGAAAGCCCTGGGGCAGGCGAGATGGATGGGTCAGGAGGACCCTAGGGCAGGAAAAAAGCTGATAGTGAGTGGACGAGGCGGGAGGAAAGGACAGAAACGGAGTGGATGCCAAAGCCAGCCGATGCCAAGGGATAGACTGAGGCCCTGTGTCCAACCCATCACTGAGCATCAAAGGCATTCAAAACAGTGGTTCCCAAACTAGTGCGCCTCCCAGTCCCCTGAGATTCTCAAGCACTGCCCACACCAGGTGAATCCCAATCTGGAAGAGGGTTCCAGAATTTGTGTTGGTCGCATGATCCTTTGGAGGACGAGGGTTTAGACAATAATTGGATACTACTGATCGGACCACCCTCTGTTGCATGTTGCAAACACCTAAAGGTCCTCTCTGCTTTGGCTTCTTAGGAGATGGCCTCTCCCCAGTGGTGGGGAGGGACGGCCCATAAACACCTTCCAGCACTTCAATACCAACTGCTGGTAAATTCCTGAGATCTAGCTCCAAATTCCCAGATATACTGTTTGACTCTGTCCTGCTGAGAAAAATGGACCAGTTAGGAGCTTCCCCTTCCTAGCCCTCCATTGTTAGAAAGGGAAAGAGATCAGAATTGACATGACAGCAGAGGGACCCCAAGCCTTTTCCAGAACTGCCTGCTAAACACACACACACACACACACACACACACACACACACACACACACACACATACTGGTCAGCACAGGGCTCCGGTGGCAGCAGCTTGTCCTCATCTTCTTTGTTAAACAGAGATGACATTGTCAGCCAGCCTTTCACTCCAACTCCCTGAACCTGGGAGGGAGGGGCTGGGAGTCAGGGAAGAGTCCCAGCATAGCCTCCCAGGGCTCCTTAGCAGCCTTGATGGGCTCTCCAGGGCTTGGGTGGAAGAAGGGAGAAGAACTCACCCTGCGGGCCAGCTGTGACATGGGACTGAAGGCCTCCTCAGTGGGTTCTGCTGTCTCAGACTCCACTAATGCTGGATTCTCCCTCTGAGACACAAAACCCCCACTGAGCATGAGAGAAGCCCCAGAAAAGTGGGACCTCCCTTCCCCATGGCTAGCCTGGTACACACAGGCACCCCAAATCCCACAGGACTAATGCCACACCTACCTACCTCACACCTCCACGAGGGCGCATGGGACTGCACACAGGTATACCTCTACACAAACCCACAGGCATGTGCACATGTATGATGAATCCCTGCAGACACCCTCGAGTACATACACCAGCCCACCCCAGTCACATCTAGATGCACCTGAGACATGTGGGTAAGGGTGTGCATGCTGATGGAGACCCGGACACACCTGGCGATGAGCAAGCCTCACCTGCACGTGCTGTGAGGCACCTGCACAACTCCCAGTCGTACCAGTCACACCCCTACATGTGTACAACTGCCCATCCACAGCACAAACGCCCATCCACAGCACACGAAGTCTCTCCACCTGAGACCCCCGGACAAGCCTCCTGGGCATGCAGGCATGTTCTCCATTCCAAACCCAGCATCTGAAAATACCTGGATCAATTCACAGTACGTGCACCTCCGCCGGAGCTCCTCTGTGGAGCCTCATTCCAGCACTCACACAGACGTCCACGCAAGCCCCGCTTTGGACACCAAGCTGTCTAGACACACACTTATCCACCCATACCCACCCCCACAGGAATAGTTCCTGCCCCTGCCACATCTGTTTGACTGCCACTTATTGCACCCTCTAGACATAGAGCTTGTTAGCTTTTTTCCTTTTCTTTGCTTTTTTTTTTTTTTTTGTACTAGGGATTGAACCCTGAGGAGTTTAACCACTGAGCCACAACCCAGCAAGTCCCTTTTATTTTTTATTTTGAGACAGGGTTTCACTAAGTTGCTAAGGGCCTCACTAAGTTGTTGAGGCTGGTTTTGAACTTGGGACCCTCCTCACTCATCCTCCCAAGTCGCTGGGATTACAAGCATGCAAAGCCTTTTTTTTTTTTTTTAATTCTTTAAGTAAGAATGAAGCATGATTGAAGTATGTTTTTGATGTGATGCGGCCACAGTGACTCTGAGTACAGGTGTCACTCCCCCTACTTCTAGTACCAGGGGGCTCCCTACCTCTCAAGGCAAGCCATCCCACTTCTGCTTAGCTCTGCTCATTAGAGAGCTGTGTCAAGCTACATATACCAATGTGGCTACTGCCTGCTGGTCGTCCATGCGACAGACCTTCAGCCCTTGAGGTCGGTGGAGATGGCAGGCAGTCCTCACAGTCCCAGTTCCCTTCTTCCTGTTTTCTTAAGTGTGCTGGCTGTCTGACTGCACATGCTGCTTGCCACCCCTATATATGCCTACAGTTTCTGCACAAATGTGCCTGTCCCTCTCTTAGAGCCCATCCGTTGCTCCTCTTTGTACCTGGCACTCCTGCTGTCCTATCCATGCCCCACCCAGCAGGCATGAAGGGTACCCACCTCCTCTGCCAGGTCCTCCTCAGATTCTCCACTCAGGGTCTGTAGCACTTTGGACTTGTAGGTTTTCCAGAAGGCCTGGTTCATAGCTGCAAGAGAAAGGAGCCTGGCACCCAGGCAGAAGATGGTGACTCAGTAGGCACCAGTAGGTCTGGCTCTGGGAACTTGGTGGGGCCAAGAGCCTGTCCCCGGTGATCGGGTGACTTCATTAAAGATGTACCAACCTCCCTAGTTGGCTCAATGCCTAGCAGGTGAACCCGATCCAAAAGGAGTCTGAGATGGGGGCTGGCTTCTGTCAATTTAGTCCCTTGTCTTGACCCATATTGGTCACCAATCATGAAGACATCTCTCTGTAGAGGTCACCTTCCTGGGCCTAGGAATATTTAAGGTTGTCCATCTCTTAGAATGGCATCAGAAAAATTCTCTTTATTCACATAGTCCTTAGGTCTAGAACACACTGGTGTCCCCTCTGACTATAACCATGCCAGCTATGTCCTTGGCAGGCCCACTTTCTCCACTCAGCCTTCATGAACAGGAGTGGGAAGATCCTCAGACCCTGTCGGCACCTTGGGCTTACATTTCACTTCTTTGTCTGGCCTGGAAACTCATTCCTCTCCCTAGGGATGCACGTGCCTGTCTCCCTGTTTCTTGGCAACTGGTTCCAAAGAGCTGGAGCCCCTGAATTATTGCTGAGCTCCTCTTTTCCCGTCCAGTGGAGTTGTCTCTAGCCAGTCTGGTAGACATCAGGACCCAACGAATGATGAACAGCCCTCTGGCACTCGCCCCTCCCCTGAGCCTACAACATTTAGTTACCTTTGCCTTTGCTGTAAGCCCTCCCCTGGGAAGCCAGGCCCAGAGAAAGGTAGTGATGGGGTCCTCCTTTGAGCATCTGCTCTTGCGAGAGGAGCTGACCCTTGTTAACCGACAGGAGACCTGGGTGCTGGGTCTCTGGGGAGGAACAGTGCTCCCCCATGGATTTGCCTGGCGGACGACGGTTGGAGGACGCGGACTCAATAGACTAACGAGGGAGAGGCGAGAAGGGGTGAGGGCTTGCCAGGGATTGCAGGTATCTCTGAAAGCCCCGTTGGGCCGGGATCCCAAACTTAGTCATTCATCATTTATTAATTTATTTGCGTTACATACATTATCAGTGCTTTCCAGAGATGCTTAAAGCTTAGACTCTCCACCGCAGAGTTTAAGGTGTGGGAACCAGGAAGGGATGTCGGCGCCACGCCGGGGCCCGCAGAGCAGCAGGACCCGCCCGGAACCCCGCAAGCGCACGTCGCTTCCCGCCCCCGGGTGAGCAGGCTCTGCCACGCCCGTCCACCGCCGCCTGGGGGCGCTGAGGTCGCGGACCATGCGAGTGACGTCATCACAGGCTGTCGGGCAGATCCGGTCCCGCCCCCGGGCGTCTCGTGACGTCATTGAGCTTTAGGGAAGCGCCCGCACGTGCGGTCCTCTCTCGCCCCGGCCCCTGGGTCCTGTTGTCACTGGCCATGGGTCGCTCCCGCCGCACAGGCGCGCACCGAGCGCACTCCTTAGCCCGCCAGATGAAGGCTAAGCGGCGGCGACCCGACCTGGATGAGATTCACCGCGAGCTGCGGCCCCAGGGTCCCGCACGGCCCAAGCCCGACCCCGACGCAGAGCCCGACCCCGACCTGCCAGGGGGCGGCCTGCATCGCTGTCTGGCCTGCGGGTGAGTCCCGGCCGAGGCCAGCGTGGGGCGAAGGAGGGTCGGTTGTACCCGCTGGGAGCTGTGAGGTCCGGGCCGCGCAGGATCTCGACTCTTTCGGGACCTGTGGGTCAGCTCGCCTCCCGTCCCTTCAGCCCCGGAGCCTGGCGTCGGGGAATGAGCTGTGGGCAGGGAGACGAGCGTGCCTGAGAGGCATCACCTCCTCACTCTTCTCACCCCCTCTCCTTGCAGGAGGTACTTTGTCGATTCCGCCAACCTGAAGACCCACTTCCGATCCAAAGACCACAAGAAAAGGTATGAAGGAGTAAGGAGAGTGCTGATGGATGGGTGTGGGGCAAGCAGGGCTCGCACTTGGTCAGCTCCCAACTCCTGTTCTTCTTTCTCCCAGGCTGAAGCAGCTGAGCATCGAGCCCTACAGTCAGGAAGAGGCAGAGAGGGCAGCAGGCATGGGTTCCTATGTGCCACCCAAGCGACTGGCAGTGCCCACAGAAGTGTCCACTGAAATTCCTGAGATGGACACGTCTGCATGACAAAAGCTGAGGATTCAGGGCAGAGGAGCTGACCATGGACAGTGGGGCAAGGGCTAGGCCGGGAAAGAGTGTGCCAACCTCTTTGGGTTCTGGGTTTGGGGAGTAGATGGCTTCTTTTAGGTGCCTACTCCCCAATAAAGCAACTGGATAAAGAACTTACCTCTGGCTGCAGACTCCTGCCCTATTTGGATTTCTCAGCTACTTTCTGTGTACAAGGCCCAGGTGTCTACGCCCTACCTGGTCCAGCTTTGGGACCTACATCTCTGCCTTCCTTCTGGGGCTTAGCATCTCACCTTGACCTCCAGATGCAGTGTTAAATGGGGGTGTAGGATAAGATTTATTCTATTCTGCTTCCAATGAAGGCAAGGACCTATTCCTAGAAAAGGAATTTTTGAGATTGCAGTCCCCTCCTGAGTCACCTACCTCCAAAGCCCCGGCGAGAGGTGGCCCGTTTCGTCATGGATCCTGTGCTGGCGGCTGCTGTTGCCCCACCATCTTCCAGACAGCATAGCAGGAACTGCCCAGCCCGAGAACAGCCAGCACTGTAGCCACAACCCCAGCCAGCGGACTCCGGGGCTCTGCCTTCAGCTTCCCCGCCACCTGCATCTAGGGGTGCACAGGAGTGCACCTAAGGGGTTAGTTGAGACTTCTAGGCAGGCAGAAGCAGAGAAGGTGCAGCTGAGTGAAGGAGATATGGGCGCCATCGCTGCCCCAGGGAGATTCCACCCCAATCTCTTTCGCTTCACTGCCCATCTGGGCTCTGGCTAGTCAGGCGGCAGGGAACGTGATAGCCTGGCTGTTGGGGGTATCAAAGGGAACTATTGGGAGAAAGGGGTCAGTGGTGCCAGAAACCATCAGTTAGGCGTACTTACCTGTAGCACCCGGAAGTAGCCAGGGGTCAGGCGTCGAAATCGCATGGTGGGGGCTATTGGTCTCCCAGGTGGCCTGTGGGGTGCTAGCAGATATGAAGATCAGTGGTGTTCATGGTACGAAGAAATAGCAATCAGGGCACAAGGGTCTCTGACCTCCCATATGCACAAAAGCCATGCTCTCAGAGGATGCTCACCCATGGCTGGACTGCCCAGATCTGGCAAGGGGAGGGACCACTGGATTTTTAAATCTGGTCCCTTCCCCCGCTGACTGCCATCCTGCCAGCCTTAGGAGCAGCTGTCAGGAGAGATCAGCATCAGGCCTGAGCAGCACCTCCCCCATTCACCAGGGAGGCCAGGCCCGTTAGGCAGGAGTGGCCTTAGCTGGCAATGCTCAGGAATCTCAGGTATGGACCAGGTACTGGGCGGGTCTCCCTCAACTGGTCCAGGCCCTATCCCTACCTCAGATAATTGGATGCCACCAATCAGGAGCAACAGGGTACATTATTAGTCTTCCTTCCAACAGCAGTACATCTTTTCTCTTTAGTTTCTATAAACCATTTCTACCTTGAAGGAGGGCACATTTCACCTCTTTCTTTGAGACAGAGTTCCTGCAAGGATTTCCCTCCCTTAGCTTGGGGACAATGATAAAAAGATCTGCATATATTGACTAAACTGTGTTGTGTTAAAAAATAGTAAACTGAGGCATGGTAGTCCATGCCTGTAATCCTAGAGACTCTGGAGGCTGAGGCAGGAAGATCTTAAGTTTAAGATCAGCCTTAGCCACTTTATGAGATCCTTAGCAATTTAGAAAGACCCTGTCTCAAAAATAAAAAGGGCTTGGGATTTAGCTCAGTGGTACAGTGCCCCTGGGTTGAATTCCAAATACCAAAAAAAAAAAAAAAAAAAAATGAGTTGGACCATTTCTCACCTCTGCCTGGTGCTGGCTTAGGATAAGGATTTGATGACATCAGAATGGTGGAGACAGATACGTCTACCACCCTGTGCTGAAGGCTCTGTTGGAGTTTATTGGGCTCACCCGAAGTGCTTTGGGGAGGCTGTTGCATGAAGAGACAAAAATGTTAAAGGGGGATTCAGCCTGGCCTGAGGGACATAGGTATCCCAGGGTAGGAGGACATTAGCTAACACAAGCCACAGAAGCGAGGGAAGGGCCACAAATTCACAACCTACCAATTCACAAATGAAAGGAGGCAAGGCCTGTGGGGACCTGTCCCCCTTGAAGGAAGTGGCTGCCATTCCCCTCTTGCTGGTACCAAATGTGAAGTTGGGAGGGGTCCTCAGAGCTGGCCAAGTTCCAGAGAGTGGAGATCTCAATTTGTTTATGAAATTATTAAATGAGGACAACTAACATGTACACATGCTACACTACATGGGCCATCCTTGTTAGTCAGCTACAGGTAGAATATTGACAGGCTTTGAAGGCTGAGTGTTGGGGCACTAAAGATAGAGATCTTGGGGCTGGGGTTGTGGCTCAGTGGTAGAGCGTTTGCCTAGCATGTGCGAGGCACTGGGTTTAATTCTCAGCACCATGTATAAATAAATCAAATAAGGTCCATTGACAATCACAAAAATATTTTTAAAAAAAGATAAGAGATCTTTTAAAAAATAAATGTGCATACATACTGGGGATTGAACTCAAGGGCACTTTACACTGAGTTACATCCCCAGCCCTTTTTTATCTTTTAATTTTGAGACAGGATCTCACCAAGTTGTTGAGGGTCTCACTACATTGCTGAGGCTGGCCTTGAACCTGCAACCTTCTGCCTCAGCCTTGCTAGTTACAGGAATTACAGGCATGTGCCATGGCAACCAAGCCCAAAATAGAGATCTTGAAGGCAGCACAGTCAGAAGCAGGTTCTAGGAAGCTCCTAGGTCTCTTCCCCAGAATTACAGCAATAACAAATCAACCACATGCGACAGATTTAAAACTACTTAAAGGGTGTTCTCACACCCCTACAGTCTGGGTGTTCCCCTTTTGAAAAACAAAAAACAGTTAACAGCTGGGCACGGTGGCATACTCCCGTAATCCCAGCAACTCAGGAGGCTGAGGTAGGAGGATTGCAAGCTCAAAACCAGCCTCAGCAATTTAGCAAGACCCTAAGCAACTTAATGAGACCCTATCTCAAAATAAAATTTAAAAAGGGCTGGGGATACGACTCAGTGGTTAAGCACTACTGGGTTCAATCCCTAGTACATTCCCCTGTTCCCTGTCCCAAAAAAAGAAACAGGTACAGAGAGGTGTAGAAGTTGGACTCATTTATACTGCTACTGAACATAGAACTTATTCTGATTCCAGAGTCCTGGGAGTCTCCTGGCCTGAAATGATGGTGATAATGATGATGAAGATGAACTTAGTATGTACCAGATATTTTTTTTGTAGATGGGGGCTCTTAATCTAGGCTTCAGAATACAGGGAATTAAAAAAAAAAAAAAAAAAAAAAAGAATTCAGGGGAATACATAAAGTTGGGTGGTTAAAAAATATATTTATTTTCTCTAATCCAAATTTCGCCATTTCTTTCTTTTTTTGGGGGGTGGGGCAGGGTATAGGGGATTGAATTCAGGGGCACTCAACCACTGAGCCACATCCCCAGCCCTATTTTGTGTTTTAGAGACAGGGTCTCACAGAGTTGCTTAGCACCAGGCTTTTGCTGAGGCTGGCTTTGAACTTGCAATCCTCTGGCCTTAGCCTCCGGAGCCACTAGGATTACAGGTATGCACTACCACGCCCAGCTACCCCAGATATTTTCATAACAAATTATAGTTATTGTAAGTATAGAAATATTTATGCTTACAGCTGTTTCACAATCATGGTAGTTATTAACCCTCTGTTAGAACAGATCTAATGGCACTCTATTTCAGAGTCTTCTGTGATATAGCAGCCACTCATTGAGACCTATTAGTGCCCAATCTGTACCTACCGGCAGTTCAGCGGCCAAATGATGAATCCACCTGTTCTCATGCTGGTGACCCATCACTCTTCTGTATCCCCGCCCCCGACCTTTTTTTTTAATCTTGGCGTTTGAACCCAGAGATTTGTGCACACTAGCTAAGTGCTCTACCACGGACCTACATCCCCAGCCCTTTTTATTTTTTTATTTTGAGGCAGGGTCTTGCTTAGTTGCCAAGGCAGGTCTTAAACTTCCGATTCTCCTGCTTCACCCTCCAAGAAGCAGGGTTTGGGGCACGGACAACCACGCTCAATTTAAGCTTTCTGCTTTACGCTTTTAAAAGTGTTATTCTGGCCTGGCATGGTGGCACTGTGCCTGTAGTCCCAGCTACTGGGAAAGCTGAGGCAGGAAGATCACTTGAGTCCACCAGTTCAAGACCTACCTGAGTAACAGTGAGGCCCTGCCTTAAAAAAAAAAAAAAAAAAAAAAATTAAAATTTTAAAATAAAATAAAAGCCTCATTCTGAGAAAGGGTCCTATTAGCCCTCACCAGACCACGGAAGGGTGCAAAATAAAGAGGGAGCAAAAAATTCCAGTTCTAAAGGTTTGGGAGTTATTCACTTAGATACTCTGCAAGTACCCTCCGAAGCAGGAACTATGGCGTCGTTTCCAGACCCAGGACGGCTGCACACAGGTTAGGGCCAGCCCCAGGGCACAGCTCATAGGAGCTGTCATACGCGCCCAGAACCTGGCCCCATACCCCACACCCTCTGTGCTTTGCTTCTGTGCTTATCGCTCGCCTTATGGCCTCTTTTCCAGGATCCTGCAGGTTTATCCCCACTCTGGGATACCAAGTCGATTTGGGGCCAGCTCTGAGGTCGTCAGAGTCACATCCCCTGGCCTGGGCCACCTAGCTGCCAGAGCCCTAGCGAGCCTGAGGGGCGGGGCAGGAGGCGGACAGGTGGTGGGCCAATGGCTGTCGCAGTGCCTCACCTGGGCTGCCACGTGGGTCCAGGTATGCGGCGGCCCCGCCCCGGCCCCGCCCGGCGCCGCTCCCCGGCATCGAGTTCAGGAGCGGAAATTCCTGCGCCGGCGGGCGCGGCGGGCGGAGCCCGGCATGGAGCCGGTGGAGACCTGGACCCCCGGGAAGGTGGCAGCCTGGCTGAGAGGTGGGTGGGGCCGGCGCCGAAGAGGGCCCAGGGGTGCCAACGCGGCGTCGGGTCGGCAGAAAGTCGGGAAAGGAAACGGGCAAAACCTGCGGAGTCTGTCGGTCAACAAGTATTTACAGAGCGTCTGCCCTGTACCAGGAACTGTGCTGGGCAGAGGGCTCGGCCCGAGGGCCCCCGAGGGCAGGGGGACCAGAGGTGGGTCCCCCATCGCCCTGCATCACAAGAGGCCGCAGGGTGGCGAGGGGGAGGCAGGGCAGTGAAAACAAGGGGCCCTCCGACCCACGCCCCTCCATGGCCTCCTTCTTCCCGGTGCCCCAGGGCCCGGAGGGCTGTCATTAAGCCCATTTTTCAGAAGCTGAACCTAAGGCACGGAGCCAGGAAGTGCAGGAAGTGCTTTGCTCAGTCCTGAAACAGGAGCAGCCCTGGTGTCCCCCCCCCCCCCCTGCTTAGATTGAGACTCCCCCGGGGAGAAGCAGAAGCTCCAGCCAGACCCAAGTGGGTGACACAGTCCCACTCTGGGGGCTCCCATTCCAGGGGGTTGTGCTCCCCCGTGAGCCCAGACAGCTGGGAGACATGAAGTGCAGACAGACTCTCGGTGAGAGCCTTCTGTGGATGCAGCTGGAGTGGGAGGTGAGTCAGGACACCCCTGCCAGAGGGGACAGCCTGAGTGCACTGGGGACAGGCCCAGGGTGCGGCGGGGTGCTCAGGACTGGAGCCAGAGTCCCAGACTGGCTCAGTGATCATAGGTCTTAGTTTCTCTGTCCATGGAGTTGGCAAAATGAGATAATCATGGCCTGGTAGCACAGGTAGCTCAGTTTCGGGTATGCTGCAGGGTGGGCAGTCCAACACATTCACTGTGGGAAGGGAGTTGCTCAAGAATCCATGGCCAGAGAGCAACAGATTCATTAACTCTTTTTTTGGGGGGGAGGTGCTGGGGATCAAACCCAAGGCCTTGTGCTTACAAGGCAAGCACTCTACCGACTGAGCTATCTCCCCAGCCCCCACATTCATTAACTCTTAATGCCACTCTGAGAATGAGGGAAAGCTATTGACCACACACACGCATTCCCTAATGAGAGCCTGGCTTGGACTGGGAGGAATTCCTTCAAAGACTGAGCAAGCTGCTAATTCTCCCTTGTGTCAGTTTTCCCGTCTGTTTAATGGGTATGACAGTAGTCCCCACCTCCCAGAAAGGAGGCGAAGGTCAAATGCATCAATATATATAAAGCCCATAAAACTATGCTTAGCATAAAGTAAGCACTCAAGAGCTATTTTTCCTTTTTTTCTTTTTTTTGGCAGGGGGTCTACTGGGGATTGAATTCAGGGGCACTCAACCACATCTCCAGCCCTGTTTTATATTTTATTTAGAGACAGGGTCTCACTGAGTTGCTTAGCACCTGACTTTTGTTGAGGCTGGCTTTGAACTTGCGATCCTCCAGCCTCCCGAGTCGCTGGGATTATAGGCATGTGCCACTGCATCTGGCTCTTTTTCTTATTTTTGAGTGTCTGCCTTGTGTCAGGAATAGGCTGGGGATTAAATGGTTATTTAAGAGCTGGTCTTTGAAAGACCAGTGATAAAGTAGGAAAAACTGATGTCCAAGTACCAGGGTGTTTGGAGGCTCAGGGGACATTGGGACCAAGCGAAGAAGCTTCCCCACCCAACCTGGGGAGCTATGGAAGGCATTTGGGGAGTGGGAAGGAAAAGGATGTGACAGAACTTGAAGAGCTATCCAGGCAGAAGGAATAGAACATGGGGGGACCCTGAGGCAAAAGAACCTTCCAGGACCTGCAAGGAGTTGGTACTCTGGATCTGAAGTGTTAAGTTGGAGGGGCTGTGCCACAATCCTGGAAGGACAGGCGGCGGCCTAATCACGTAGATATGGTAGAGAGTCTGGCAATAATAATATGATGGCTTCTGTTCGTTGCCTGTCTACCATGAACCAGAGAGTGGACCACGCATTTGACATATATCAAATCATTTAATACACACGTGGTTAGAAGGTAGACACTTTTGTGTTCCCATTTTACATGTGAAGAAACTGAGGCCCAGAACAATCATCTTAGTTGCTCAAGTGCTAGCTGTCAGGTTTCCCTGACTCGAGTCCCTTGCCCTTATCCTCTATATCACTCCTGTTCAGACTTAGGGGAACATCAGAGTCACCTGAAGGGCTTGTTAACACAAACCACTGGGTCCTAGCCCGGAGTGTCTGCTTCAGTAGTTGTGGGGTGAGACCTGGGAATTTGCATTCCTAACAGGTTCCCCAGTGAGGCAGCTGCTGCTGGTCTGGGGACTGTCTTTTAAAGCCACTGCCCATACAGTCCTCAGCTACTCAGGGGCCTCAGCTGTGAAATGGACAGAACTCTGCCTGAGTCTCAGGGTTGTCACTGGGGACAGATGGGAGGGAAAAGAGGTCTGCTGGAGTGAAGAACTGGCCCAGAAGGTCATGACCCCTCTGTTTCCCCTCCCGCTGACCCTTGCTCTGCCTCCAGGCCTGGACGATTCCCTGCAGGACTATCCCTTTGAAGACTGGGCACTGCCTGGCAAGTACCTGCTCCAGCTCTGTCCCCGCAGCCTTGAGGCTCTGACTGTGTGGCCTCTGGGCCATCAGGAGCTCATTCTGGATGGAGTGGAACAGCTCCAGGCTCTGGTGAGTGAACTCTGGTCACACTGATTGCAGTGTCTGCCACCCTGAGGGGGTTGGCTACTGCCGCAGCAGTGACCTGCCCCTTTCTGGCACAGAACTCTGGGCTGCAGACAGAGAACCTGCAGACCCTGACAGAGGGGCTACTGGAGGGGACCCAGGCCCTGACGAGCTTAGTCAAAGGCCGCCTGGGGGACTGTGCCGAGACCCCTGCCGATGTCCTCAGCGCAGCTGTGGAGCTTGTGCGGGAAGCCCGTGTGCTCCTCTTCTGGCTCAACAGGTACCCAGGTTGGGGTAACTGGTAAGGGGACCCTTCTCATCCTTGGCTTCCTCCAGGGCCTGGGAGAGAATAAAGAGCTTGGCTCTTGTTCAGATACGGCAGAGCAGGGTAGCCTGTCTGAGCAGGGGCGCTGGACCATCCTGCCAACTCATTATCACAATAGTCTTATCAACACCATTAAACAGAGTTCCTTGGCCCCTTCAATGGCTGCTGATGCTTATCCTATAAGTCCCACCTCAAATGTCACCTCCTCTGGGAAGCCTGCCTGTCAGTCATTCTCAGAGCTCCTGCATCTCAGGATACTTATTACAGCCGGGGTTAAATCATTACTGACATAATGATATGTTTACTGTCTGTCTCCCCAGTGCCTAGAATAGGGCCTGGTGCCTCGTAGCTGCATGACAGATAAGTCCTGTGCTGAGCCCTGCAGATGTTTCAGTTATCTTCTTTATTGCAAAGCAAAACTCATCGGGGCAGGAACTGTCCCCAAGTCTCAGATGAGAAATTGGCTCGAGTAGCCCAGCCCTACCCCTGAGCCCTGCGCCACTCTTCCTGCCAGGTACCTCTTCTCCCACTTAAATGACTTCTCAGCCTGCCAGGAGATCGGGGTGTTGTGCGGGGAGCTGAGCCAGGTCTTGCAGGAGGTAGGACAACAGGGGCCAGGCTTGGCCCAGCCCCTAGGCCAGACCAGGCCGGAGCTTTTTATAACCTGTGAATCAGACCAGGATCGGGTGTGAGAGCTGGGGCGAGAGCGCAGGAGAAGAGGAGGCCCTGCCACGGGGTATGGGGCAGCAAGAGTGTGGGGCTCTCCTTGCCGGCAGGGGAAGCTCAGAAGCATGAAGCTCAGGAGGTGGTGGCAGGGGAGGGACTGTGTAGTGACTTTTGGGGGCCTGGTGTCAGGGGGATGAGACCTTGGGGTTGAGACTTTGAGGCCCTATAGTTCTGGGAAGGCAGCTAGTATAGGGGAAGCTGGGAAGGACAGGAGGGACCCCCCCCATGTCCTCGGGAGAAGACAACCCCCCATTCCACCCTTACTCAGGGGAGGCCCTCCTCTCTCTGCTTCTAGGACTTCCCAGAGGCTGAAAAAGAAAGCAGAGTCCTGAGGATCGTGAGTCTGTGGGGCTGAGGAGGGAGCGGGGTGGGGTGGGACCAGGCTCAGCCCTGCAACCTGCTCCCCTCCCCCAGTGCAGCCAAGTGACTGGGATCTGCCACAATATCCTGAGCTGCAGCCCAGAGGAGCTGCTGGAGCAGAGGGCTGTGCTGGAGCAGGTGCAGCTGGAAGAGCCTTTGGTGAGCCCTGACCTGTCACCTCTCACTGCTGACCCCTTGACAGTTTTGTCTGGGCCCTGAAATGTGCTCTAGGATCCCCAGCACCTCAGACAGCTAGCTGGAGACCTTTTATGCAGAGATGTGAAAATGGAGGCCCAGACCTGAGGTGCCATGTGGCATGGTCTTGGGCAGCATGTTCCTGTGTCCTGTGACACAGACCTGGTAGGGGCTCAGGGACAGGTTAGGATACAGGGGAGAGGACATGAACTTTTCTGCTTTATCTTAACCAGTTGGGAAAATCAGAGCCCCCAGCCCTGCCTGTGTCCTGCCCCATCCCTTTCCCTTCAAGAAAGTGGCTGAGAATCTAGTAGCTCAAAAATCAGTGACTCCAGCTTCCTCCTGGCCCTTTATCAGACCGGGAAACAGAGGACCAGAGAGGAGCAGCAAGCCCAAAGTCATACAGAAAGTTGGAGCAGTACTCTTGGGTCCACCTCTGTCCCCAGTACCACCCACCTTAGAATCAAGCCCTCAGTGACTGTAGCCTCTGCCTCTGCAGGACGTGGAAATCCACACCACCAGCAACTGCCAGCACTTTGTGTCCCGAGTGGGCCCCCAGGTGAGACACCCCCACCCAGCCAGCCAACCCTGAGGTCTCTCACCTGCCAGCAACAGGCCCCCGGAAAGCTCACTTCTGGGCCCTCATCCCCTTACCAGGTCCCCACCGACTCCCGCCTGCAGGTCCTGCCTGGAGATGAGGTTGTCCAGATCAACGAGCAGGTGGTGGTAAGCAGGCGGGAGAGGGATGGGTGCAGCCGAGGGGGCCAGTGAGGACACCAGGGCTGCTGGGTGGGGAAGGCACCCAGGGTTCTGTCCCTTCAGGGGAGCGGGGTTGTGGCAGTTGCTCACCCACCTTCCAGCTGCTCTGCTCCAGGCTCTCTCACCGCCTCTAAGGAGCCAAGGTGAGGGGCTCCTGGTGGCTTCCTGGAGGCCATGTGAGGTGAGGCAGAAGCAGGAAGCTCATGTACAGCTCCCAGTGAAGGCAGGTGGTGTTGGGCTGCCTCAGAGCCTCCTGCCCAGCTTGGTGCCACCCAGCGCCTCTGCCCCGCCCTCTACTCCTCTGCCCTAGGTGGGCTGGCCCCACAAGAACATGCTGAGGGAGCTGCTGCGGAAGCCAGCCAGGGTCAGCTTAGTGCTAAAGAAGATCCCAGTGCCCAAGACGCCCCCACAGGTACCTGTCCCCATCCCACCCCACCTGCTTTCAAACTCCTGTTGTCAGCTCTGTCACCCTGTTTCTGGTTGTTCCCCAGACGCCCCTGGACTCCCCACACCTGAGAAGCCAATCACTGTCCCCCAGGTAACAGACTCTGCCCTGGGTGTGTCTTGGTGGGGCACCACGGACGCATCTCATCCCCCCTTGCTTCCCACAGGGTCCCATCTGAAGACGTCTTTGCCTTCAACCTGACTTCAGACCTAAGTCCTGAGTCCCCTGCTGCCTGGACAGGTAGTTTCAAAGCACACCAGGTAGCAGATGCCCCTGGCAGGGCATCTGAGTGCCTGACTCTGGTCCTGGATCTTAAACCCTCCCCCATCCCTCCCTGACAGATTCTACCTCCCTTGACCCTGAGCCCCTGCCCAGTCCCCCTGTACTCCCAGCAGGAATAGCAGAGACTCCAAGCCCCCCAGGACACCCTGACGAGGTGAGCTCAGGGGATCAGCAAGGAGGGATGTGGGCTGAGGACCTAGACCCCTCTCTAACCCCCGTATGGTCCTTTCAGAGTCCTGTTCTTGGTCGGAAGAAATCAAAAGGTACCAATGCCGTGGACTGAGTGGGCATGTCATATCCCCGAAATGAGGAACTCTTAGAAATCTTTGCAGTGCTGCCAAACCACCCCTTGTGCTTCCCACACAGCCTGTCCTGGAAACAGCTCTTTTCTGGGGTCACACAGACCCATGCTCCCTGCCCAGACCAACTTTGTGACTTGAAGCATGGCTTATTCTCTTATCTCCAGTTTCCTCATCTCTAACCTGGAGAGTTGTCCCCACCTCAGCAATGATGCGTGTAAAATTGCAGCCCCAGAGTGGGGTTCACGTGTCTCAGTTGGGGATGGTCATGGGGGGCAAGGGAGTAGGTTTGTGGGTCTGGAACGCGTTGCCAGCCCCTCACCAACCTGGTTGTGCCATGTTGCTTGCAGGGGTGGCGACAAGGCTGAGCCGCCGGCGGGTGTCCTGCCGGGAGCTGGGCCGGCCAGACTGCGATGGCTGGCTCTTGCTGCGCAAGGCACCCGGTGGCTTCATGGGCCCACGCTGGCGCCGCTGCTGGTTTGTGCTTAAGGGACACATGCTCTACTGGTACCAGCAGCCCCAGGTGAGGCACCACACACCATGCACAGGTAGCCAGTGAGTCACCTCGGGGCCAAGATTCTCGTCTTTATTCCACCATCTGCTCCCGTCTGTTGTCACGGGTGACCCCCAGGCCTTCCCAGGTCCCAGCGTTCCTGTCTGCAAAATGGGGATGGCTTCTCCCAGAATGAGTTACTGAGTGTGGGACAGCAGTTCGAAGGCTGGGGTGGAGCTTGTACATACTCAAGGCAGTGTGGGAAACGTGCTGAGATGAAGGAAAGCCCAGGAGATACGTGGGCCCGGCACAGGTGTCCAGTCCAGCCTGAAGGAGTCCAGACGCTTCTCTGAGAAAATAATACCTGGGAGTTAGTCAGATGAAAGGGGGAAAGAAAACTATGAAGGGAAAAGGCATTTGCAGAGCCCAGGGGCGTGGAGCAGCCGTGTGTCTACTGAAGGAACAAACACGGGAGCGGGCTCTGCTTCCTTAGCTGCTTCCCTGGATATCTTTGCTTCCCTTTTCTGGCTCAGAGGCACCATTTGACTACACCTCCTGCCCCGAGCCCCCAAAACCAAGAGACTGGCAGTTAGAGCCCAGAAGACGCCCTCTCCCCTCCACCACCCTCAGGAGTCCAAGGGGCAACTCAGGAGCTGCCTGCAGGGTTTTAGGGCCCCAGGCTGACCCTCATACTGTGACCCCCCCCAGGATGAAAAGGCTCAGGGCCTCATCAATGTCTCCAACTATAGCCTGGAAAGTGGACATGATCAGAAGAAAAAATAGTTAAGTCCTGGGGTATGTAGGCTGGAGGACGGGGAGAGGAAGGGTGGAGGGTCAGGGTGGGTGATAGCAGGTGGCTGGGAGCCCCGGTCCAGCTTTCCCCGGTTCTGGATGGGCCCGCTCAGGAGGAGGCTGAGAGGTGCCCTCTGCTCCCCGGCAGTGTGTTCCAGCTCACCCATGACGTGTACAAACCCTTCGTCTTCGCTGCCGACACCCTGTCCGATCTGAGCCTGTGAGTGCCGCCTCCCTTCCCTACTCCCGCAGAGCCCCCAGGCTCAGGAGCCGGGGTCCAAGTCCAAGTCCTCTGGCAGTGGCTGGTCAGGGTGGTCACTGTCTAAGCTTCAATTTCATCATCTATAAAATGAGCCAATAAGAATTCCTACCGCTCCCAGTTAGTCTGAGGATTAAATTAAAAGATGACGTGGGTGTAAAGCCCCGATATAAATAGACCTCAGTGCACGGAACCTCCCTGACACCTGTCTGCTCCTCCACAGGTGGGTACGCCGTCTCATTACCTGCATTTCCAAGTATCAGTCCCCAGGCCAGGCCCCCTCAGCCCGAGAGGAAGGTGGGTCTCTTTCAAGGGTGGGAAGAAGGATCGGGTCCCACCTGAGCCTCTGCCATTCCCGGTATGGGGGCTCAAACTTAAAGCCCCCTGCCTACACCCTGGCCTCCCCAAACCCTGTGGGTCCCCCAACTGCTCCCCACCACCCTAGACTGCTACAGTGAGACAGAAGCAGAAGATGATGAGACTGGGTCCCGCTCAGCCTCGGTGAGTAGGGGACCACTTCAGGCAGGAGACGGGGGTGAACAGCTGGACACGGGGCTCGGGCTGAGGCCCTCCTTTCCTTTCACCCTGCCTCAGCCCAGCCCATCTCAGACTGGGAGTTCACTCCATGGAGACATTTCACCTGCCGCCTCCCCGACACAGCGCAGTCCCAGGACCTCCTTGGGCTCTCTCACAGGTGTTCACTGGAGTTGGAAGCAGGGCGTCGGGCACTGGGTTGAGGGCGTGGACACATCCTCATCCTGCTCCCTGCTCCCACAGACAGCAGTGAAGGGGCACTGGAAGGCATGGTACGGGGACTAAGGCAGGGTGGCGTGTCCCTGCTGGGGCAGCCGCAGCCCCTGACCCAGGAGCAGTGGAGGAGCTCTTTCATGCGGCGCAACCGAGACCCCCACCTCAACGAGCGGGTGCACCGAGTCCGGGCATTACAGAGCACACTCAAGGTCAGCTGGGGGCACCCGGCACAGCGAAGGTGGGCTCTGGGCTTCAGGCTTGTTTCTGGCTGAGTGCCACTCTGGACTTTGGACTGCAGGCTCAGCTCTGGGTTCCTGCCTCTGGCTTTCTGACTCCTCAGGAGCTTGGCTCTGGGCTCTTGGCTGTCTGACTCAGGGCCTCAGTTCTGGGCTTGGGCTTAGCTCTTTTGGTAGGGGTACTGGGAATTGAACCCAGGGCCTCTTGCATGCTAGGCAAGGGATCTACCACTGGCCACATCCCCAGGTCCCAGCCCCTTAGGCTAGGCTTTTTAGCAGTGGACTTGGTTCTGGGCTCTAGGCTTCATTTTGGACTCAACTGGACTGCTCCAAGTTCTGGGTTCTGAGCTGGGGTTTGAAATCTTACCCAGGCTTGTGCCTGGCTGGCCAGGTGCTGGGTTCTAGGTACAGGACTCCAGAGTTAGCTCTGGGCTTGGGCTCTGCTGCCACCTTGGCTGATCATGGCTCCTTACCCCCTGCTCCCCTCACAGGCAAAGCTGCAGGAACTGCAGGCCCTGGAGGAGGTGCTGAGCGACCCTGAGCTGACTGGAGAGAAATTCCGCCGGTGGAAGGAGAAGAACCAGGAGCTGTACTCAGAGGGCCTGGGGGCCTGGGGATTGGTGCAGGCTGAGGGCAGCCCTCAAGCTCTGACCTCTCACTCTAGAGCACAGTCCCCCCAACCCCTGTCCTCTGACTCTGAGGAGCCCTCCCATCTCTGTCCCTTGACCCAGAGAGCAACCTCTGACCTCCTGACCACTGACCCTGGCCAACACCCTAGTTCCTAACCTTTGACCCTGAGGACCACCTCACCCCTAGCCACTGACATGTCAACAGCAGGTCTCTGGGTTCTGTTTGAGACTGGAAGCAGCACTAGGCCATGCTGACTGCTCTGCCTGAGCTTCCACCATTTCTGCTCCTGTCTCCCCTGGAGTGGGGTAAAGTGACCTTTGGCCACCCTCCTCCCTGCAGAGAAGACACTCTCCCCTATCTTCAGATCTGACGGGTGCAGTGTGCCCTGCCCCCTGCCCCCCAGCAGTGTGCCCTTCCTCAAGCCAGGTCTAGATGGGTGTTTTACAGAGGAGATGCTTTTCCAACCAAATAAAGTTAATTTCTTGAAAATGAATCTCTGTGTACCTTTACTTTAGAATAAGGAATCTACCCCCTCAGAGGGGCCTAAGATGGCTCTCCTCTGCAGGATGGGTTCCACCCCCCCCCCCCCCCCGCCACACACACACCACCCGCTGGCCTGGGCTCTGTACCCAAAGTTCCTGCCCTCCAGGGTGACGGGCTCCTACTCACGTCCATTCATCCTCAGCCCTTGGGTGCCAGAAGAGCTCCCCTACCCATCCCCAGGAGGACAGAAGGGTAATGTCTACTTAGTAGATGGGGAAACATACCCAGCACGAAGGGCGGGTGGGCAGCCCTGGAGCTCGGGGGTGGGAGAGGTAGCTGGAGAGTAGGGTGTGCAGGCGGAGGTCTGCCCTGGGGAAGATCCTGGCACGGAACCTCTGCTCCACTTCCTAGCCCAGCCTCGCCTTCCACGTGTGGGTGCAGAGCAGGGACCTGTCCCTTGACTCCACAGGCAGCACAGGAGACCTTACCCACTCCCATCAGTGGCCAGGCATCCCTGACTCGGCTGTGGGGCACAGCCGGCGGCAGTGGGAGGAGCTCTGGAGTTGGAATGCCTTCGTAGAATGCAGAACGCTGCAGGTCACAGCTGCCTCTGTGATCTCACCACGAGGGGGAGCAAGACTGCCCCGAGTGACATTTCTTGGAAGAGGAGGAGTAGATGTGGACAGAGTGAAGATGGCTGAGAACCAAAAGACCTGGTGGCAGCAATGGACAGACACCACCAACGTCAAACATTTGAAATTCGTGGTACGGGGCCCCTGCCTGGCCCTATCGCTGAGCCAGCTTCCTGGGCTGGGCAGGGGCAGTGGCTGCACTGAGGGCCCTCTCCTCTCTCCTGCAGAGGACCACACATGACCCCTTCATACGGCATGAGGAGCAAGTGCTCATCAACCGCAGGGACATCACAAGTAAAAAGGTAAGGCAGGGCTGGGCCTGGGGCCTTCATTGACCCTCATCCCACAGGCCCTTTCTATAGCTGCTCATGGACAGACCAGGCCCTCATCTACCTTTAATGACCCCCAAGATGACCTTACACACCAGGGACCCCTGCAGTGACCCCTAATGTTATATTAGTCACTACTGGCCAGTGCCCCCGACAGGAACCCTTATATTATGACAGTCAACAGCAGGGTCCCCAGTAGAGACTCTCGTGCCATGAGCCACACAAATATCCCCCAACAGTGACCCTGTTTTAGGTCATTTAGGTCATGACCTCCACCCCAATGCCTGCATTCCATGATCTCAGGCAACTAGAGCAGCCCCACAGGGACCCGCATACATGGAGCACAAAGCTATGGTGACACCTGGCTGAAGGAAGGTCCCTGTCTCCTCCCAGGATGCGTGGGACATGCAGGAGTTCATCACTCGCATGTACATCAAGCAGCTCCTGCGACACCCAGCCTTCCAGCTGCTGCTGGCCTCGCTGTTGGTGGTCAATGCCATCACCATCGCTCTCCGCACCAACTTTGTCCTTGGTCAGGTGGGTCCCTGTCTTGCCCCCACTGGCTCTCATGGGGGCCTGGGGCAAGGCACTTCCTTCTTGGGCCACAGGTTCCTCATCCCTCTCTGATGGTTGGATTGGAGACTTTTCAGGGTCTGTCAGCTCTGACCTTCTAGGGATCTGAAGGTCAGGGAAGTTTGACGGTGGAGGACTCTCTGAAGACCAATTTTGAGAAATGCATTGGATTTGTAGATGGGCAGGAAAAGAATTGTGTGGGCAGAGGCAGGCAAATGGGTGCCTGGTGAGGAACAGTGTCCAATCTTGACAGTCACTAAGGGAGAATCCTTCTGGGCCAGGCACTGACTACTCAGTGCCAAGGTTCTAGCCGAAAGCACACTAAACCCAGTTCCTGTCTCAGACAGGCACGAACACCTGAGTACCACAGAGTACATAGAAGCTCAAAGAAGACCATCTGACCTGATCTGGGAGGTCAGGGAAGGCCTCCTTTATCAGATGACCCTCAAACTGACAGGAGACAATGAGTAGGAGTTGGCCAGGCAAAGGGAGATGGGAGCCGGCATGGTAACTCTGGATGCTGAAGCAGGAGGACCAGACTCTGCAACTTAGTGAGATCCTGTCTCAAAATAAAAAATAAGGGCCGTGGATGTGATTCTGTGGTAGAGTATTTACCCAGCATGCAGGAAGCTTTGAGTTTGATCCCTGGTACGGCACAGAGATTGGGAGATGGGAAAGAAGAGCCTTTTAGGCAAAAGAAGCAGCATGTGGGAGAGTTCTATTTGCCCACCTTGAAGTTCAGAATGACTTTGTTCTTATCCTTGACATTTTAATTTCTTACAGAGTATACACATCTGTATTGTGCTATTGGAAAATTAGGATGTAGGCTGGGGGTATGGCTCAGTGGTACAGCTCCTGCCTAGCACGCATCAGACTCTCTGTTCCATCCCAAACATTACAAAAATAAGTTAAATGAAAGAAATCAACAGGTCCCATGTGGTGGTGTCAGCTGAGTTCAGAGAGGTGGTCAGTGGCCAAATCATGCAGGTTTGTTATGTTAGGTGAAGGAAGATGTCACTGGAATGCCAGGGAAGGATTTAAAGCACTGAAGTGAAATGATCAGATTCGTGCTTTACAAAACTTGCAACGGTGGCCACAGTGTGGGGAGGGAAGCAAGAAAGTGAGGAGAAGGGTCAGGCAGGGTCAGGCAGGACCCTGTGGCAGAGCTCCATGTGAAAGATGGTGGGCTTGGACCAGGATGATGGCAGTGGGTGGAAAGAAGTCAGATGCCTTTAGAAACTAACTCTCTGGGAGCTGAATCCACAGAGCTTCCTGATCCACGGTACTGGTCTCTAACATTTAGTGAGCACTTATTTCATGTTACCTGGTACTATCACGTCGCCGTCTCATCAAAGGGAAGGCAGGAAGGTAAGCTTCTGGCTTCAGCGACAGTGTCTGGCTGGTGCTGTGTGTCTGTGTGTAGGAATGAGAGGAAAAGCAGGTTTGGGAGCATGTGGAGGTCAGTGTGGTACCCGAGGTGTCCACGTAATATCTAACACAGAGGGCTGTCAGTGGGGTCCACCAGGAAGCTGAAGGAGTGGGATTGAGATTGTTGAAGGGTGTGGGGTGGGAAGAAGAGTGAGGTTCAGGGGAGCAGGCAACAGGGCCAGCCGTGGGGAGAAGAGGACGAGGAGCACCTCGGGTTAACTCTCCTGACCTGCACCAGCGTCAACTCTCACGTATCGCAGGCAGAAACTCAACGGCAAAGTTTGCAGAGTGAGGAGAGCAGAGGACCCGTCAGGAACCATTCAGGGCTCAGGAAATGAATTCGGAGTGCAGATGCCACCACCATTTTGATAAAGAATGAAATAGAGTTGGAGAGGGGAAAAAAAGAGAGAGGAGAGAGGGCCAGAGAGAGCAGGGAGGCCCCCATGTTGGCAGCGAGCTTCAGGGCACGCAGTCTAGTTGGCCATTGGGATAAAGAGAGGGAGGCCATGAGGTGACTTTGGTGATGCCAGTGTGAAGTTAGGGGGCTGTGGGAGGTTAGTTGGGGTCACAGCTCTAGAGAAGCTGGAGTAGGATTGAGGTGAGTTGGGTCTTTTGAACAGATCCTAGTTACCTGCCCACTGATTCATCCACCCAAGGTACCTGTCCTGGATCCACAGTCAGGAGACACCAGGAGTTTGGTCAGGCCTGACCTAGGGGACTTGAGACACTGGAACCGTGGGAGTGGTAGGGACAGGCACCCCTCTGATTCCCTACCGGTGGGATGGGAATGGAAGCTACTCTGCAGGACGGTGTTGATGGGCACGTGGAACTATGCCTGAATGGTCTTAGCCAGTGCCTGGCACGAACGCAGAGTGCGTTTTCCAGGGCAGGACAGAAGGCAGAGGAGTTGAAAAGCGGCAGGGGTAGGAGTCTCCTCACTCTGCCAGATGTCCTTCTCCCTGGCCTCCCGCAGGCCCTATTCACTAACACCTCTGTCCCTCTCTTTCTCTCCATCTTCCGTGTAGAGACACTATCAGTTGTTCTCTACCATAGATGACATTGTGCTGACCATCCTTGTCTGTGAGGTTCTCCTTGGCTGGCTCAATGGCTTTTGGATTTTCTGGAAGGTGAGATCTTGGGACCTCTCTGTTCACTCCTTCTCCTTTCTAAGGGCTACACCCCCTCCAGTCCCTGCCCCACAAACTGAGGGGCGTGTGTGTCTGTGTGTGGAGAGAGAGAAAGAGAGAGAGAAAGAGAGGTTTTTGAATGCTTGTGATGCAACATGATAAATTGGGTTCCAGTTCTCATCCCTGTTCCAGCCTCTCCCATCTCTTTAGTTGGGCAAAGTTTGATTTCTACATCTGAGAAATGGGGTTGAGAGGATCTACCTTAATTGACAGGGTTCCAGAGCAGGGGTCAGCAAACTTCAGTAATGCACCAGATATTTTAATCTTCACAGCCTCTTTGGTTTCTGTCCTCTGTTGGTTAGCACAAAAGCAGAGACAGTACAGAACTGACTGAGCATGTCTATATCCCAATGCAACTTTTTTTTGGCAGGGGGCAGGAATCCTTCTTTATTTATTTGATATTCATTTATTTATTTGTTATTTATTTATTTATTTATTTGGGATCGAATCCAAGGGTACTCTAACACTGAGCTACATTCTCAGCCCTTTTTATGTTTTATTTTGAGACAGGGTCTAGCTAAGTTGCTGAGGTTGGACTTGAACTTGCAGTCACTGGGATTACAGGTGTGCACCAACACGCCCCACTCTTATTTGTTTTTTGAGATGGGGTCTTGCTATGTTGTCTAGGCTGGCCTCAAACTCCTGGGCCCATGTGATCCTCCTTCCTCAGCCTCCTGAGTAGCTGAGACTACAGGTGTATGCCACTGTGCCTAGCTGTATTCCAATAAAACTTTATTTAGGGACACTGAGATTTGAATTTCATATAATTTTCATATGTCACAAAGTGCTCTTCCAATTTTCCCTCTTTGCTTGCTTTACTTCTACTTACACATCTACTGGGATGTCTTCTCATTGTGGGGAATCTTCCCATCTCTCCCAGGCTAGGCCAGGTGCTGCTCTGTCCCCATGATACCGTGTACTTATCTATCTCACATGGAGTTAAAATTTGCTGTATGTCTACTTCCCTCTTAATGGTCTGTGAGCCCTGCAGGGCAGAAACCTTGCATCCTCAGGAAATGGAATGGTTCAGGATATGGAATACAGTAGGAACTTAATAATGGATGAACAAAAGAATGGGTTTATAGACAGGTGGGCTTGTGTCTGCCTGTCTGAAAATGTGTATATGGAGGCAAAACTCTAAGAGTTTAGGAAATATTGGCATGGTGGCGCACATTTGTAATGCCAGTGACTCAGGAGGTTGAGACAGGAGAATCCCAAGTTCAAGGCCAGACTCTGCAACTTAGCGAGGCGTTAAGCAACTTAGTGAGACCCTGTTTCAAAATAAAACATAAAAAGGGCTTGGGATGTGGTTCAATAGTTAAGTGCCCCTGGGTTCAATCCCCAGTATCAAATAAATAAATAAATAAATAAATAAATAAATAAATAAATAAATAATTTTTTTTCCTTTTTGTATATTTAATGCAGATACATAGATACATATTGGTTAAAACTATATTGAAAGGTATACAGAATTCTTGCTTCCACTCCAGTTCCCTCACCCCCACCCTCTCTAGGTAATCTTCTTATATTTATAGTCTCCTATTTATTCTCCCAGTAGTTATTTTTACAATCATAAGCAAATGGGTGTATATTTTTAGTCCTCCATTTCCTGACAGTATCATACTGTAAACACTGTCCTATGTTGCAGTTTGGTCAATTACTAGATCCTAACAATCTTTTCTTCCTTCTTTTTCTTTGTGCAGTACTTGAATGTGCAGGGCCTTGTACAAGCTAGGCAAGTGCTCTACCACTGAGCTACACCCTCAACCCTTTTAATTTTTGCAGGGGACAGAGTCTTGCTAAGTTGCCCAGGCTGGCCTTGAACTTGCCATCCTCCTGCCTCAGCCTCCTGAGTTGCTGGAATTACAGGCCTGTGACACTATGCACTGTTCTGACAATCTTTCTACATTCATACCTGGAGATCTTTCTTTTTTAAAATTTTTATTTGTTCTAATTAGTTATACATGACAGCAGAGTGCGTTTCAATTCATTGTTCACAAATGGAGCACAACTATTCATTTCTCTAGTTGTACATGATGTAGAGTTCATACCATTCATGTGATCATCATATAAGTACTTAGGTTAATGATGTCAATCTCATTCCACCATCTTTCCCACCCCCTGCCTTCTTTCCTCCCCTCACTCCCCTCTGCCCAATCCAAAGTTCCTCCATTAATCCCTACCCCCCTGCCCCCCACCCTCCATTATGGATCAGCATCTACATATCAGAGAAAACATTTGGCCTTTGGTTTTTGGGGATTAGCTTATTTTGCTTAGCATGATATTCTCCAACTCCATCCATCTACCTGCAAGAGATCTTTCTTATTTGATTTTTTGTGGCTACATAGTACTCCATGAAATAAATATGCCATAATTCATTCAGTCTCCAATCAATGGGCACTTTGGACATTTTCAGCTTTATACAAATGTCATTTGCACCTATTCTGGAGAACTTGCAGACCAGATTTCTAGAAGTGGAATCATTGGTCAAATTTTTCTTACAAGTGAACTTCTCCTGCTTTTCCCATTCCTATATGAGTAGGTGCCATATTGGACAAAGGGCTCACAGAATTTGCCTGTTCCCCTTCCTTGTCCCTTGAGTGCTATTTCACCTCTCACCTGCCTACTGCAGCAGTGATCTTTGATGTTTTTGTTAGTATTTACTTTCATTGTATTAATTGTAGCATGTGTCACACAAAGGCGGGAGCACCCAAGTGTTTTCAGGTCACTAACCGTAGGGCAAGGCCATCTTCTGCAGTTCATTAGCCAGGTGGCTCTCAGCTGGGCACTAGCTGGGTGTATGTGAGGCTCTACCGTGAGTCTCTGAGGTTGCACTTGGCTTTTGACACGCTTATGGGATAGTGAGTGCATGTGTGTTTCGTGGCATGTTTGGTGGGGGGGCAGCAGGGTCACTGAGCTGCCCATCCTCAGGGTGTGGGAAGGGCAGACTCAGGAGAAGTGTGCCCCCCACCCGCAGGACGGCTGGAACATCCTGAACTTCATTATCGTCTTTATCTTGCTCATGGGGTTCTTCATCAAAGAACTTGATATCATTGCTATCACCTACACGCTCAGGTGAGCTGGGGCCTCTGAAGAGAGGAGGACCTGTCTGGACTCAGGAATGATAAAAGGGAGATTGTTAACAGCTGGGGCTCAGCTCTGCCTCTCTGAGCAGTTGGCAGGGGGGCAGAGCGGAGGGAGAGGTCTGGGAAGGACTGAGGGGGCACCCTTGAGAGGTTCTGCTGCAGGGCACTTCGGCTGGTGCATGTGTGCATGGCGGTGGAGCCCCTGGCCCGGATCATCCGTGTCATCCTGCAGTCGTTGCCTGACCTGGCCAATGTCATGGCCCTTATCCTCTTCTTTATGCTGGTCAGTGCCCTCCCCGACCCTGGCTATTCCCCACCCCTGAACAGAATCCCTGGGTCACGGGGGAGAGCAGGGTGCCTGCAGCAGAGAGGCCTAGGGGTCTGAATCCCTGTGATTCCCTTGGCAGTTTTTAAAATTTGCATTTATTTGCATGTCTTGTCCCCAGGACCCCCGGGTGAAGCTAGGGGGGTCTTGGTCTCTCCGGCAGGTGTTCTCAGTGTTTGGGGTCACACTCTTCGGTGCATTCGTGCCCAACCATTTCCGGAACATGGGGGTTGCCCTGTACACTCTCTTCATCTGCATCACCCAAGATGGCTGGCTGGACATCTACAGTGACTTTCAGTGAGTACAGGGGGAATCTTCCAGGCTGTCATCCCAGCCTGGCAAGAAAGGGCCTGCAGCTCCTGAAAGGCAGGGAAATCGGGTGGGGAGGAAGGCTCTCAATGAGAGTGGGGCCTCCAAGGCTGGGTGAGGTGGCCTAGCAGGAAGGGGGTGACCCAGGCTTGAAACTGGGGAAAAGGAAATTCCTGTAGGTGGGGTCTCTGAGTTTGTGGTCCTTGTCGGCCTTGAAATTCCACATATTCAAAGTGCCACCTGACCCTGTTTTTGAGGACTCCTCCTATCATGCTAAACAGCTGGACAGCTGGGCCTTGGACTAGGGAGCAGGTCTGTGATGACAGGACAACTCCAGTCCATGAGAGTCCACCAAACTGCCTGGACTCCTGGGAACTCATTTTTAAACCTACTGCCCTAGGTTATTTTTGGGTTCTGTCCTTTATACTTTTTCTCTTTTAAATCTAAGTCCTATTTCTTTCCAGTCCTCATTAAGGAGGCTGTCCTCAAACTTGTGATCCTTCTGCCTCAGCCTCCTGAGTGGCTGGGATGACAGGCATGAGCCACCAAGCCATGAGTGATTTATTTTTATCCCCTTTGGGTGAAAGTAGAAGCCTAGTAAGTAAATGGCCTCTGCAGTCATGGTTCATCAGGTTGTAGGTAGCGGAAAAGAATCACACACTGCACAGTGAAGTTGCACTGGGCTTTTGAGTTCTTGCTCTACCATACTAGTCACGTGACTTTGGGCAAGTTACTCCATCTCTCTTCTGAGTCTGTTTCCTCACCTGTAAATTGGGATTACAATCCAATATTATCTATGTCATGGATTGCTGTGAGGATCAGTAGAAAGAATCTGTATTAATCTCTTAGCATAGAATCTGGTACAGGGGACTATATTTTAGGGAAATATTTTAGGGGGGGGATTTACAACAAGCTATTAATAGTGGGTAACTCAGCAGATGGGATTTTTTTCTTCCAATCTTTCTATAATGAACTTCGAGTAGTTTTCATAGTAAGAAAAACCATGAATAATAGTATACCTAATAGATTAAACTTGATAATGCTGATATCCTGATCACCTTGCAGGGCCGGTTTGAGAGCTGGCCCACTGTCTAGCGGCACAGTAAAGAGCAGCTGCCATGACAACTGGAAGTAGAGATTTAGATCTTTGCAATAGTAGCCAAGCAGGCAGAAGTCCCAGTGAGCCTTGGGATAATTTCCCCATTTCATAGATGAGGAAACTGAGGCCCAAAGGGCCAGGGAGGTAACGTGGCCCCGCCTGCCATCTCCAGGATGGAGAAGAGGGAGTACGCAATGGAGATTGGGGCTGCCATCTACTTTGCCATCTTCATCACCATCGGTGCCTTCATTGGCATCAACCTGTTCGTCGTCGTGGTGACCACCAATCTGGAACAGATGATGAAGACAGGGGAGCAGGGGCAGGAGAATCGAATAATCTTTAGTGAGGTGCGTGGGATGCGGGGAGGGAGCTGTGCACAAGCCCCAGCTAGAGCTCAAGTCCGTGTGCTTGCACACTCAAGGGCCTGGAGAAAGGCAAGACAGCCGCCTCCATCTCAACCACCCTCTCACCAACCGGGGCATCTAAGGGGAGTGGATTTTCTGGACGTTATGTTTCTATGACAACTCACAATGGAGCAGCGGGTGGCCTTAGGGCATTTAACTAATCTAAACCTCACTTTTTTCTTCTGTACAATGGGAGAGTAACTGAACAATGCGCATCAGTTAAGGCAGTACTAGTCATTCAGGGGCGGAGCTTCCTTGAGATTGGAGAAGGCAGTGACAACATTCTGGAAGGGTTGAGGGCAGGGCTGTGACTTGAGAGCAGGCAGGGCTTGAGAAGCTGCTGAGTAGGACTGATCAGGGTGAAATGGAGCCGAGGTTGGAGGTGGAGCTCAGCGGGAGCAGCTTGCCCAGCCCTTGCCATGCCCTGGGTTCCGTCCTCAGTGGCAGGGGGACAAAAGATTGGAGCTGAAATGGGGGCTTTAGAACCTGCTGTCCTAAGAAACTGGTCCTCCCTTGGTCTGAGTTCTCCATCCCTCCTCCCCCAGACAGGCGCAGAGAAGGAGGAAGACTGGGGTGATGAGCTGCCACTTGTGCACTGTGCAGTAGCCCGCTTGGAGAAATCGGCTATCCCCCAGGAACCGCTTGTGGGGGGCCCCCTGTCAAACCTCTCGGAAAAAACATGCGGCAACTTTTGCTTGGTGCTTGAGGCGATACAGGAGAACCTGATGCAGTACAAGGAGATCCGAGAGGAGCTTAACATGTAGGGGTTGGGAGTCCTGGGGTCACCAAGAGTCCCACCATTCTGGGCTGGGCGGAAACTCAGATTCTTCTGGTCTCAGGCCACCACTATTTTCTAATGGGGATCCTGGGACCCAGAGAGGTTGTGACTTGCCCAGGGTCCCCCAGCCTGTTGCTGGAGGAGCTGGAATCCCGACCTTCAGGTTCCTTCCATCTCACACATCACAGTCTGAATCTCTACCAGGGTTGCTCTGCGGGGGGTGAGGGATACAACGAAGGGCACCTACCGAGGAAGAGGTGAAAGGGCTCTCCCCTCCCCCAACCTCCCTAACGCACTGCCCGCTCCCCAGGATCGTAGAGGAGGTGCGCTCCATTCGCTTCAACCAGGAGCAGGAGGAGGTGCTTCTGCACAGGCGCTTGTCGCTGAACGTGTCGCTGGAGAGCCGGTCCTCTGTGGACATGCACCATATGGCTAAGCAAGACTTGCTCTCTGCGCTGATCACCAGGGAAAAGGTGCGCCTTCCCTCTCACACCCCATCCCTACTGGCCCCACCTCAGTGCTGCGTAGTGCCCAGTCCAGCCCAGCCACTGGCCCGTTTGTCAAGGGTTCAAAATCTGTCCAGGTTCCAAAATCAGTCCTCCCACCCCAAACTCCATCCCACTCCAACTGTCACTGCCCGGATCTGTTTAAGTCCTACCCTTTCCTTCTAGGGAGAGGCTCTGCCCACTTCCATTAGGCTCCACCCTAGGAGTCCATTAGTTCTCTACCACCTACAAGTCTACCTCTTCTTGGTGTGGGTTGAGCCAGCTCAGCGGCTCCTTAGAGACAGATGCTCAGCTGCCCTATGGGCAAAAGACTCCCGGATCCCATCTAGGGGCATAAGAGTAGCATACTCCTGAAAGAGGAAGCTTCTGGATAGAAAAAGGGCACACACTAGCCTAATTTAGTTCCCTTCTCTGTCTTCCACCCCATTTGACTGGGACAGAATGACCTGAAGCCTTGTGAATGCCTGGGCTCACCAGCTCAGAGGGGGTACTAGTCTGCTAGAGTTAGATCGATGAAGGACTTCCCTGAAAGGCCTGGGTGGGGCAGCTGTTGGGGCTGGAAGTGGGGAGGAAAGGAGTCTGTCAGGTGAGAGTAGGGACTGACCAAAAGGCTGCTTGGTTTACAGGTTTATGAATCTAGCACAAATATGCTGCTTAGCAAACATAAGTTCAACTACTGAGACTGCAAGAGAGAGCCAAGCACACACACAGCCAGCTACTGCAGCTTCCTGCATCCCCAGCACGGCGTGGCACAGCCTGGCAAGAGCCCAGCCTCTCCTTGCATGTGGGCAGAGGCCAGGGGCTGTGACAGTGGCAACCTCGGCAGGGCTTGTGCCTGTGAGTCGCAGGTCCAGAGGAGCCAGGATGGAGAAGGACTCTGGATGAGAGTGGAAGCCCTAGCAGCAAAGATGAGTGAGGAAGGGGGGTTGCTGGCCACGGTAGCCAGGATTTGGCCTAAGGATGGGCATTCCTGACCCCCTGCTCTAGCCCAGAGCTGGATATGGCCTGAATGGACCAAACACCAAGAAGAGAAAGGGCCACCTGCCAAGGCCAGTGAGGCCAGGTGCTGTGTAATGACAATAAATTTTGTGTTGGAATCAGTGTCTGACTAGTACGTGTACCCCCAGCTCTACCCCCTTGGGGTACTTGCCCCGGGTCTGATGGGGAAGATAGATTTTGCCCCTCAAAGCCTGTTTGTCTGATGCCCTCAGAGGCTTCAAGTGCAATGTGGGAAAAAAATCCATCCCTCTGAAAATGTCTTACGTAATGGTAGAGATATAATCCCCGCCCACAGGGTTCTCAGTTCTGGTGAGGGGTGGATCCAGACTCCAAGCCTGGGAGCCCTGCCTGATGAGGGAACTAGGACTACCCTCTCTTTCCCTGTCTAAGCCTCACTCTGGGGAAACTTAATCTGAAGGGGGTCACAATTGACTAAGCTGTGTGGGTAAAACCAGCTCCATTCTTGGACAATGGAGACTGACTGGTTAAAATGTGGGTTCTGGCAGTCTTCCTGGGGGAAAGTAGCACTGTGTCCTGCTAGAAAAAGCAGGAGGATTTCGTAGGTCAGGTGAGTCTCTCGGGGAACTTGGGACCTGTCAAAGCCTATCTAGAATCTTCAGACCAAAAGCTGTTGGACCCTAGCAGGTTGCTGAACCAGGCAATGGATTAAGAAAGCTTTGGTAGTCCTTGGAGGGCAGGAGACCTGGATTCTCAAATGGTCGTCTCTTAGGCCAGGAGGTGGGAGACCCAGGGAATCAGTCACGTCTTTAAGACTCAGGTGCCCTGGTGTTAGGCTGGGAGGAAGTCTGAATGGCCTAGCGTTCTGCCCCATTGTTCAGCAAAGGCTGACAATTAGGGGCCTTGGGGATCTTCACCTGTTGGAATGACAGTCCCCAGAGGTTCACTGATGGCAGTTGATGGGAAACTACCTCATTGCCCTCCCTTCAGCATTGGTTCCAGTTACGAAAAGCCCTCTGAGGCCTGCAGGGAAAGATTCTGGACAACTGGGGACGCGCAGTGTGCTCGGCAGAGAACAGGCGGCACCAGAGCCAGCAGTGCCTCCCTGTCTTGGAGCTGCTGCCCATCTGTCCATTCCCCTGTTCAGGCCAGAACTCCTTCCCAGCATCCTCTGGGGCCATCCACCAGCACAGACATGGGCAGCTGCTGGTCGCTGCTGCTGCTACTCCTTATAGGGGATGGAACCCTCAAGCTGCCTGGTGAGTATCCACGCGTACCTTTCCCACCAGTCCTCTTCCCCTCACAGCCTCTCTTCTGTCTGGTCAGAGAGGGGAAGAAGGTGGAGAAAGACCAGCAAGTGTCTTCAGGAAGATCTCACAAGGTGAGCTCAGCCATCCCCTACCCAACCCCTAGAACTGTCTGAAAGATTTGGGGCACCAGTGAGTTCGGAGGACAACAGGACAACTGCCATGTGGCTCTGGCCTCTCCCATGTATCTCTTCCAGGAGGCTATCTTTGTCTGTCTCCATTCTATCTTGTCTGTCACTTCTTTGATCTCCCCTTTCCTTTTTCTTTCTTTCTTTCTTTCTTTTTTTTTTTTAACCTGGGGATTGTCACTGAGTTATATCCCTACCCTTTTATGTTTTATTTTGACACAGGTTCTCTTGCTGAGGACCTCACTAAATTGCTGAGGCTGGTCTCGAAATTGTAATCCTCATGTCTCAGCCTCCTGGGTTGCTTGGATTCTAGCATGTGCCTCCATGCCCAGACTATCTCCCCTCTTTATGCATCCTTCCATCTGGACCAAACTAATAACCTAAGATTTCAGCAAGCAGAGGGCCCAAGGAGTTGGGTTCCTCCACTGCCTTCCCCTGCCCTACAAGGAGCAACCACTGGTCCCAATACCTCACTGAGCCCGAATCAGAAGTGCAACCCTGGGTTCTGAGCTTCTAGGACAATATGGGGGAAGATATTGAGAAGGTGCAAGAAACTGTGTACCTTTTCACCTGCCCTGGGTCCCTGATTTTTTCCAGGGATAGGAGCATCCTTGGCAAAACATCCAGGAAGCAGAAACAACCAAGTTTGGTGAGAGGAACAAAGGGGGATATAATTACCAATAAGCAGGTTCCGCCCACTGAACACCTACTGCATACTAAGCACCTTGCAGAGGGCTTCTCATGCATTACTTTACTTAATCCTCATGACCAGGAGTGAAGTGAGCACTCTTATTGTCCTTGTTTTGCAGTAGAAGAAACTGAGGTTCAAAGTCATGTAATGATTTCCACGTCCCCCCATCCACAGCGCTGAGATTCTATCCCAGCTCTGACTTCAGGGCCCAGCTCACACTGCATTGCTTCTCAAGGGAGATGCTGAGAGCTGGAAACCTCAGAATCATAAAATTGTCAATTCCAAGTGCCAAATTCGTCACTATAATCTACCTCCTCTCATCAAATCCCAACAGGGTTTTGTAGAACTTGACAAGCAGATTCTAAGATGTGTAAGGAAGGACAAAAAGCCAACAATATTTAAGATAATGTTGAAGAACAAGACAAAAGACTCATCCTATCAAATGCTAAGACCTACTATAAAGTGACAATAAGATCGTGTAGTGCAGTGACAGAAAAGCAAATCAGTGGGATCAAAGAGACAGTACGGACATTGGTGTGTGATACCTAATGACAGATGGCACGACCAATCAGTGGGTAAAGAATGGACTTTTCCATAGGGAAGCAGAGACAACTGGGTAACCACTGAGAAAAACATAAAGTCAGATTCAGTGGAAACATCGCTCCTTGCCGATAAAAACCTGAGATTCCCTGATTCCTCTACTCTCCCAACCAGGAGCTGAAGGGTGGGAATGACAAAAAGCAATGGTAATAAGGAGTTAGGACTTCCCCAAGTTGTTTCTATTCTGTGCCCAGGAGTCTCTCACCTTCTCTGCTCCTTGTAGGGTGGTCCTTGTAAATAGTGTAAATTCTCCAAATTATCCTCTAATTATAAATGTAAGCTTATTACCTTAGATCATTAGCTAGAGACTGCCAGAAGGTGGGCACGGTGACAAGGGGTTGCTGTTGCCTCTGTTCCTTGCTTTTGGTTCCTGGAGAAGGGCAGGACCTGCAGTGCGGGTTTCTTCCTGACCCAAGGTACCTAGCTCTGGGGTTCTTCACTGTAGGCACCCAGTCTGCTTGCCAGGGTCCCTCTTATTGCTCCTTCCCACCTCCCCGCTTTTCCAAGTCAGCTTTTTTGCAAGAAATCCCAGTTACAAAGGTCTCATATCTCATATCTCATATCAAGAGTTGAATTTTGGGGTGGGTGGATAGATGTGTCTAAAGCAGAGAATGTGCCAGATGTGCCCCATTCAATGTTTCTCTGATAATGTCCCTAATCATGCCAGGGAGACTAGCGTTGATGATAACTCAGGCGGAGGCTTAAGAAGGTAGAAAGGACCCCTGACCTGCCTGGCTTCCTTAGCTTGCACCTCAGCTTTGCAGAGGGCCAACCTGGGCCCCAGCTGACTGCATGTACATGAGCCAGCTCAATAACACTACTGTAACTACCTACCAAATAAAATCCAGGGTGAAAACAAAACAAAACAAAACAAAAAAACAAACAAACAAAAAACCCCTGAGATTCCTGTAGCAAGACGTCTGTTCATTTCGGTTTTTTATTGTAAATGGGTCCAGATATCACTCAAGTTTAGAGGGCTCCTCTGAAATCAAGCCCAAGTCCTCACTGTGCAGAGGGAGACATGGAGGCCACAAAGAGGTAAGGCATTCCCCAAATCTCACCATTCAGAGAGAAATCCAGGTCTCCAGCCTGGATTTACTACTCTTTCCAAGCCTCCTGGTCAGCTCTCTGACCCTGTGATCACTTAGCTCTGCACAGAGAGTAAGGTGTAGGTGGGGCAAGTGCAAGCAGGATAGCGGTTGAGAACCAAGGTCAGTGCCCCTTGGACCTGGGCCATGAGGAGGATGAGCGTATCACCTGGGCTAGGTCACCTTCATTTTTCTGAATTAGCCCTCTGATAATCGCTAGGGCTGCAATGACAGGGCATCAGGTGATGGATCTGTTTCTGCCCATTGCCCCGGGGAATGAGGAAGGTCTCCTAGGGATCCAGCTGAGCATAGCTGATTTGGGCCTTTCTCTCAAGGGAGAATGGCTGGCTCAGCTGTGGAAATGAAGTGTGTTTTTGTGAAGCAATGCAAAGCAGTTAGGAAGATGTTGGGTTTTGGGGTCTGAGAGGCCTGGTTTCAAAGGCAGTGCCAGCACTTCCTAGCTGTGTGACCTTGGACAGATGTCTTTACGTATCTGAGCCTCAGTTTCTTCATTTGGTAAATGGAAATAACAGTCCTGACCTCAGTCTGGTCGTGAGTATTCAGTGTGCCAATGCTTATGTGTTAGACAAGAGGAAAACTTAATGATGTCAAAAGATCCTTGATTGCTAATGCATTAAATGAAGCATTGGGCTTGTAAAGAGGAGTCATGTTCTACAGAAAGATTCACAACTCTACCTTTTTCTTTGGTTTCTCTTTTTTATTATTTATCTAATTATTTATTTTTGGTACTGGGAAGTGAACCCAGGGGCACTTCACCACAGAGGTATACCCCAGTCCTTTTTATTTCTTATTTTGAGACAGGGTCTCATTAAATTACTAAGGGTCTTATTAAGTTGCTGAGGCTGGCCTCAAACTTACTATCCTCTTGTCTCAGCCTCTCAAGTCCTTGGGATTACAGGTGTATGCCACCACACCCAGATGTCTCTCTTTTCTAAGTTTTATATCTTTAAATACTCAGTGCCGTAGGAAACTATTATCAAACGAGTCATCAAGAAACCAAACACCAAGGGGCTAAGGATGTCCTCAGTGGTAAACTATTTGCCTAACATGTGCAAAGCCCTGGGTTCAATTCCCAGCACCACAAAATCAAAACAAGACAAAACACCAAATAAGTGCTGTCACCAAATGAGATAGTGATTTCTATCTTCTGCTGTCACTGTCTTTAGAGACATTGAACACAATGAGACACAGTTGCCCATACTAGTTAAATTCTTCCTCTCTGGCATGCAGCAGTTGAAATCTACTAGTACAGCATTGGAACATAAACAAATGTGAGCCGGTAACAATGAACTTGATATTATTTTTACTGGATCTCCCAGTAAAGAAACTTGGCAAGTCAGAACATCTGAGAAGGTAGAAGGAAAGGTAGATTGGTTTCTCTTTGGTGGAAGGAAAGGTAGATTGGTTTCTCTTTGCTTTTTTTTCAGTCTTAAGGGTTGCATCAGACACATCTTCCACAGAAGTCTCTGTGCCCCAGGGAACAATATTATGTCCATCTACGACTTTAGTTCTGTCCCACAGTGGGAGAGATCACATCTCTGCAGCGAAACCTAACAACTCACCAACAACGGAGAAGACATCAGTGTCTGAGACCCAGCAGCGTATGACAGCTACTCTTCCAACTTCACCACTGAAGAGCAGCTTGACAGGATCCAATAAGGAGACAACCTCAACACATGGGACTTGGAAAGAGAGACTGAATACAGCCTTTACCACACCCATCAACGCCATGACATTGTCAAACTCTGAGATGACTTCTCTGTTGAACGACCAGGAAGGGACATCCAGAACCACGACCTTACCCATCATAGTCACTGCAGATGAGAACCCCAAACAGAATCAGACAACTCCAATTACAGCCCCCAAGACGACAAACACCCCAGCCAACAGAATGGAATCATCAGCGTCCCCTGACTCTGAGAAGGCAGCCACCAGCACAGATCCAATAGCATTAAAGACACCAGGCAATGACACTGAACCATCTGGGTCCATGACAATCACTGTCTCTGAGGCGTCTGCTCTAAATACATCCTCAACACTGGACAAAATCAATGACACAGGTGGACTTTTATCCACAACGACCAGCACAGCTATCTGCGCTACCTCACTAAACACAACCACTCTGGGGACAACTGATCCTGGAACAACCACAACCAGGACTCAGGAAGGGCAAAGTACAGCTGCACCCCCACCCCCAGCAACAATCCCCATGACAAGCAAGACATCTGATTCACATCACAACACAGCCACTGGGACACCTTCCCATCCTGCACAAACAGCCTCTGGTGTTGGCACTGAGACAAGACCTGTTTATTCCACCGTCCTTGTCCTCAGCTCCTCGGGGACAATGAAATCCTCTGCTATGACTGGGCCCAGTCAAAACTCCCCCAGATCTAGCCAGAATAGTAGTTCCAGAGCCGAAGCCTGTGCTTTGGATGAAGATACAGCTGGCCCAGGAGACTGTAGGTGCAATGACAGCTACCACGCCCACACAGGTAAGGCTGAGGAACGCGAGCGAGTAAAGCAAAACAGGGGTAAGGGCAGAGTGAACCTCACAACTCTGAGGCGGCCCAGAGGAATATTGTGTCCAAAGGGTACCAGAGGGCTGACAAGGCTTCATTAAGACATTGGCATCTAATGA